>NC_137327.1:83505257-84712757 GCF_965287045.1 Carcharhinus amblyrhynchos | reverse complement strand
AAAAAGTTGGACAAGCCTGGTTTAGAATATACTAAGGATGGAGGAGCAGCACAGTACTCCTTCCAGCTCCACATTCAAGTCATTCAGACTGCAGTTGGTCACACACCCTATCCTCATAATGATGAACTTGACCCCAAACTTCCCCAGTCACCATGACTGCGAGCCATCCTCTTAATCGCAGCCAATGCTACCCATCCGCCCGCTCACTGCTATCCTCCCAACAATCGTGACGACTGCTGGCATTACAGTAGCCTAATTTCTGAGTCATTCAGTGGGCACCCTGGCAATGTTTGTTTGATGTTCATAGTTCACTGGCTCTAAGTTAATGAGGCCCAAGGTCCAATATTACATGCATCAACTCATTCAGGAGCAGGGATCAATCCTCTCAATCCCTGTCTGTCTGTCTGTTTTTAGGCACAAATGTGTTTCAGTGTCATTGTTTTCATTAAAAGCTTTCCGATTTGAAAATTTTGCGGAATCGGAAGCCCTTTGAGCTGCTGGAAGAATGGAAGATTTTTTTTAGAATTGAAGATTAGGAGTGGATATGGTCTGAGATTTTGAAGTAATGGAGAAAATTGACACTGTGGTTTTGCTGTGCAAATTGAACAGACAGCACCAAAGGACTGGAAACTGCAGAAACCCCCAAAGCAGCAGATGTTGGTCAGTTTAATCTTTGACGTTTGGAGTAGACTCGCAGCTAATGCACTGACTAAAACCTCTCATCCAAAAAGGAGTTAGATAATTCTGGCTAAGTTAAAGATTTGATCAGTTTATCCATTTGGGTTAGATGATACGAACCACTCATACTTCATTGTCTATTTTTGCGTTCATCCACTTTTATTTAGAAACATAGAAACATAGAAAAACTACAGCACAAACAGGCCCTCTGGCCCACAAGTTGCACCGAACATGTCCCTACCTACTAGGCTTACCTACAACCCTCTATCTTACTAAGTCCTTCGTCTCTCCAAGGAGAACAGACTGAGCTCTCTCAACCTATCCTCATAAGGCATGCCACCCTATCCAGGCAACATCCTTGTAAATCTCCTCTGCACCCTTTCTATGGCTTCCACATCCTTTCTGTAATGAGGCGACCAGAACTGAGCACAGTACTCCAAGTGGGGTCTGACCAGGGTCTTATACAACTGCAGCATTATCTCCTGACTCCTAAACTCAATTCCTCGATTGATGAATGCCAGTACACCATACACCTTCTTAACCACAGTCTCTACCTGCAAAACTGTGTTGAGCGTCCTATGAACCTGGACCCCAAGATCCTTCTAATCTTCCACACTGCCAAGAGTCCTACCCTTAATATTATACTCTGTTATCCTATTTGACCTGCCAAAATGAATCACCACACACTTATCTGGGTTGAAATCCATCTGCCACTTCTCTGCCCAGTCATGCATCCTATTAATGTCTCTTTGCAACTTCTAACATCCCTCCACACTATCCACAACACCTCCAACTTTTGTGTCATCAGCAAACTTATCAACGCATCCCTCCACTTCCTCATCCAGGTCATTTATAAAAATCACAAAGAGCAAGGGTCCCAGAACAGATCCCTGGGGCACTCCACTGGTGACCGACCTCCATGCAGAAGAAGACCCATCTACAACCACTCTTTGTCTTCTGTGGGCAAGCCAGCTCTGAATCCACAAAGCTATATCCCCTGGGATCCCACGCCCCTCACTTCTTGTGAATTATTTAAATGACATTTTACTCATTCTCCCTTCCCTTCTCTTCAGCTGAGGCATTGACTCCTTGCTGGGAAGCTAGTCACTCTCCAATACCTCACTTAAATGGTTGTTATTCACGTTGAACCCTGACAGGCTATTTACACGTGACGGATATTGACATACATACTCTTTCATTGGACAAGAATTGGGAGCAGTAACCTTTTTCATTTTTCCCCTATCTCATCAGGGCGACCAACTGGAGTGCCTTCATTAATAACCAAACTGAGCTTAGCTTCTTCAATACAGAGTATTGTGTATTGCCACCTCTGCTCTGAGTATAATTACATTCCTGCCTGCACAGTTTAGCTTCCCTCATTCTAGATTCCTTTCTAAGGAAATGTACTAAACAATTTTTTTTGTTGAGTGTCTCAGCCATTTTTAGTTGGTTGTCTTTTTCACAAAAGGATTCTCTTTCTTGGCAGTAATTTTCTTCTCCTCTGTTGGGTTCTATTCACATTTTGTCAACTTTATGCAATCATACATCGTATAATTATCCAGTCAATCAACTGCCAAATAGAGTGTGATCATATACCAGAGATTGTGTGTGAGATGGCTTATATTCATTTGTGATGATAATAACCTTAATCTCTGATTTTTTTTTTCTCTTTCTCCCCTTTTTCTGTGTTTATTTGCAGCTGATCAGTGGCGGTTACATTGTCAGTGCTGAGGCAGTATGGGATCACGTCACAATGGCCGACCGTGAGTTGGCATTCAAAGCAGGGGACGTTATTAAAGTCCTCGATGCCTCTAACAAGGATTGGTGGTGGGGACAGATCGACGATGAAGAAGGCTGGTTTCCGGCCAGTTTTGTGAGGGTAAGTGAAAGCGAATGGGATATTTTCTACTTATGGTTGATTGCAGCTTTCATGGGAAATTAAGCAGTACAGTGGCACAGACTGAAAATCTAAAAGAGAAACAGAGATAATACTGCGAACGTTAAAACCGTGAAATAAGATCAGAAATGCCGGAAATCTGTAAAGAGAGAAAGTACTATTTTTTTTAAAAGAAAATATTTTTGGGTGGTGATATTTTGTCAATTCTGATGGACGATCTATACCTCAAAATTTAGCCTTTCTTTTGTGTCCGCAGATGCTATATAATTTCAGTTTTTATCTCTGAAAGCTCAGGTCTGAAAATAGCAAATCTGTATTGTCATGATACAAAATGATGGCTGTATCTGCAAATGTTGAGGTTTTCCAGTTGCATTCCTGTGGCAGTGTACATGGGCAGTCAAGACCAATCCTCTTTGTTCATGTAAAAGCAAAACACCGTGGATGCTGGAAATCTGAAATATAAACAGAAAATGCTGGATATACTCAGCAGGTTTGGCAGCATCCGTGGAGCGAAACAGAGTTAATATTTTGGGTCTAACTGCATTAATGCTAAATGAAGTACCAGCAGGGTAAATACCTGGTGAGTGTGTGTGTGAGAGAGAGGGTGAGTGTGTATGTGAGAGAGAGAGGGTGAGTGTGAGTGTTTGTGTGAGTGTGAGGGCTTGATTAGGATTGTTGTCTGTGCAGGCTTGATGGACTGAATGGCCTCATTCTGCACTCTACGGATCCTATGATTCTCTAAACATCTTGAGAATGGAAGCAAAGACCAAAGCATTTCAACCTTGTAGGTGTCTTGCAGATCAAGAGATGTAGATAAATGATCCTCCCGCAGAATTGAAGCAAAAATTGCACAATTATATAGTTAGAAAGGAGGTGGAGGAAGTAGGGTGAAATAGAAGCTAGTGGCTTTTGCTACCAAATAAACCTGTTGGACTTTAACCTGGTGTTGTGAGACTTCTTACTGTGGAATAAAACAACAGGGATAGGTCAGGGGCAAAGGAAATATGACAAATTTATCAGACAAAACCAAAATACTGTGAATGCTTTAAATCTGAAATAACAGAAAATGCTGGAAAAACTCAGTGGCCGGAACTCTACCACCTCCCCGCCACAAAATCAGCATGGGTGAGGCTCCAACAATGGAAATCCCTGTTGACCTCGGTCTCACCCCCGAGCAAGGCCATAAAATCCTGCCCAGCATGTCTGGCAGCATCTACCGAGAGAGAGACACAGTTAACGTTTCAGATCTAAATGATCTTTCTATTAAATTCTCCTTGCTCTCAACTCTTGTGCACCTGATGGAAGTTTCTCTTCGATGATGGGTGACAAGGTTTATTTCATTGACCAAATGCAGCAGTCATTTTGTTGTTTAATATATTGTCCAGTGATAAGAAGCAGTCAATATCAATTCTCCACTGATTGGAAGAGTAAAAACAAATTAAGTTGTCAGCTACTCCAAAACTTTACTATTTTTGCTAATGTAAAAGGTGGTCACAAATGGATGCCTATCACCGGATGCAGTGCGCAGGTTGCCTTTGTGATTTCCTTTTGGGTGGCAGTGGCTATTGTGCAACAGAGAACTGAAAAGTTCATTCAGTGTAATTCAATGAGGTTATATATGAAACGTTGAGCTTGTCTAAAAGACCCATTTGGATGTGAATGTTTGGGGCTAGATAATGCAAATTGAGTTAACAGCATGCGACAGTGTTTATTTCCACCTCCTCCAAATACAGTCTACAGCATACTGCCTGTATGGAGTTTGCACGTTCTCCCCATGTCTGCTTGGGTTTACTTCAGGTGATCCAGTTTCCTCCCACAGACCAAAGATGTGCAGGGGGATTTGGCTATGTTAAATGAAGTACAAGAAGGGTAAACACCTGGTGAGTGTGTGTGTGTGTGTGTGTGTGTGTGTGTGTGTGTGTGTGTGTGTGTGTGTGTGTGTGTGTGTGTGTGTGTGTGAGAGGGTGAGCGTGTGTGTGAGAGAGAGGGTGAGTGTTTGTGTTTGTGTGAGTGTGAGAGCTTGATTGGGATTATTGTCTGTGCAGGTTTGATGGGCTGAATGGCCTCGTTCTGCACTCTATGGATCCTATGATTCTATATACATCTTGAAAATGGAAGCAAAGACCAAAAAATTTCAACCTTGTAGTTGTCTTGCAGATCAAGAGATGTAGATGAATGATCCCTAGGAAGGAAAATGTACAATACTGAATAATAATGTGCTATCATAAAGTAGTCTCAGAGAGCTATTTTGCATGGTTGCTGCAGTAGATCTGGGCTAAGTGGATTCATCACCAGGCTTTTATCTCAAGTCCAACCCAGACTGATAGGATAATTTGAAATGTGTTTTTAAGAATAATGTGAAATGTAGTTAAAGGTATGAATGTGCACAACAAAACTGCCTATAATAGATAATAGATTGCTAAATTGACAATCTTGCTTACAAAATAAATGGCTGCTATAGAAATAGAAAAGTATCAGGAGAGAACAGTTTCTTGAGTTTGATAAATTTGATGGGATAGTTTTATTCTGTAACTAAACATGCTGTGTTTAATTAGAGAGTTATACAGCTGTTATATGTAGTTATATTTCAGCTTTGTTACAAATTAAATTTTACGGAAAGGATGGTTTATCCATTAATCCATAATGACTTAGAAGCAACAGCTTTAGAAAATTACCTATATCGTTGAGTTATTAGTGGGGTCCCAAGATGTTCGAAAGCAAGTAAGTGTATGATACTTTGTCACCATATTTGCCATCATATTTAATTTGATTATATTTGTTGTTTGAATACAACAACTAATGATTTTAAAGAGAAAATGCTAGAAAATCTCAGCGGGTCTGGCAGCATCTGTAAGGAGAGAAAAGAGCTGATGTTTTGAGTCCAGATGACCCTTTGTCAAAGCTAAAATGCATAGAAAGTGGGAGATATTTACACTATAGGGTGAGGGAATTAAGGGTGAGTCATAGCCACAAAAACAAGGGGAAAAGCTGCTAATGGCAGTCCACAGAGAGAATGAAGGATGTGAATGGCCAAACGCCAGAGGGTTGAAATCAGAGGTTAAACTGTGACAGATGAAGGTACGAAGGGTTTGGGGGAGATGGGTAGGAGAGAGGTAAAACTGAGAAAAAGAGGAAAAGGGGAAGCAAAGGGGGAGAAAAGTAAGGCAAGGAGAGATAAAATAGGGGAAAGAGTGGCAAGGGAGAGAAAGGAAAATAAACAAAGACAACAAAGAAATAAAAGGGACAGAACAGTTTGAAATTAAATAAAATGAAAACAAAGTGGTTTGGGTGGGGTAGAGTTAATCATCTGAAGTTGTTGAATTCGATGTTGAAACTGGAAGGCTGTAAAGTGCCGAGCCAGAAGATAGAATGCTGTTCCTCCAGTTTGCGTTGAGCATCACTAGAACGTTGCAGCAGGCCAAGGACAAACACGTGGGCTAATGATTTCAAAAAGTGCTCCAATAGCTGGGACGGGGGAATGTATTTTACTTTGTGGGACATGAGCATTTCATATGAGAGAAGAGATTATCTCTCTGTTGGATTTAATTTTCTCTTATAATGCACAGCTGAATGAATGGAATCCCCCTGTTTGAAGGTGTTTGCTCAGCTGAAATGTGAATGGTTAAGCAGAACATTACAAGAGGAAATTAAATTGATGCATTTCAAATTCCCTGGACTAAATGGAATAAAATATAGATTTATCAAATGACTTTCATTTCTTAAAGATGAACGTTTCCTTTTGTGGACCTGAATGGAATTGGCTTTCAAAATTTTACAGAAAAGGACTATTATTTTTGAAAATTCAAAGCATAAATCAGGAAATAGAGTTAGATGATACCAAGATTGAATGTTAAAACCCTGAAAATTCTAACAAAGCTATAAGTATCCACAAATCCCAACTGAATCAAAAATTACAAGGTCAATCTGATGAAATGTGTGAGAAAAGTGGAAGTCTGCTCCCAAGGTTTAGGCATTAAGCAGCTATGTCTCAAGCTTGATCCCTGATCTGTGTAGACTTAATTAACCTTTGTAAAGATGCCTGGACTATAATTGTCTCTATTGTCTCTGGGGCAGCATGGTAGCACAGTGGTTAGCGCTGCTGTCTCACAGCCCCAGGGATCTGGGTTCATCTCCAGTCTCTGTTTGAAGTTTGCATGTTCTCCCTGTGCCTCCTCCTGTGGGTTTCCTCCGGGTGCTCCGGTTTCCTCCCAGTCCAAAGACATGTGGGTTAGGTGGATTGGTCGTGATAAATTGCCCCTATGTGGGGTTACGGGAGTAGGGTCTAGGTGCAAATGGCCTTCTTCTGCACTGTAGGGATTCTATGATTCTATGATTTCTTTTGTTAAAATTAGTGAACAATGAGATGGACCTGATTCTCCACCCCCCACCCCGCAAAAAAATTCTAAGTGCTGAATTGGCAAGAAAAACGGTGCAAATCACGATTGTTTTTTCAGTGCGAGGAGATCAGACTCGAATCTTCCACACTCTGTGCGCTGCAGAGGTCACAAACAGGAATATTGTTAAAAGCTTGGGATGCAGGACCTACTCGTGCCAGAGTCTGACAGTTCCGGAACTCTGCGTGTGCACAGGCTGCAGTTTGCTGGCCAGCTCAATCAGTGGCTAGCCTGGGACCTTCACAGTGCTGCCACCCCCACCTGCCCCTCCCCCTTACCCCCCACTGCCCAATCGCTGCCTGCACAGCATTCCCAGGCCAACCCCGACTCCTCTGTCCCAGAGCACTGCAACCTCCAGCCCTCCCCACCCAGCAGTGATAATACCACCCCCCCGCCAGCAGATTCCAACCACCCCCCCCCCGCTGACCCACCTGCCCTCCCAGGAGGCAGAACACCCCCCACCCCCACGGAAGGCATAGCAAACCCTCTTGGGAAGCAGACCAACCCCCACCTCCAGCTCACCCCAATTGCTGACTAGCTGCAGAGTGGCAGCAGGACCCCCCACTCCCACTGATCACCCCTTGGCCCCACCCGCAAAAGGTCCCACTCCGTTGGCCTCACCCCAGGCCCCGCCCCAGGTTCCATCCCTAGGCCCCTTGCAGTGGCCCCACACCCCCCTAGGCATTGCCCACCAGGCATCAGGCAGTGCCAAGCTGCCCCCTAGGCTGAGTCTGAGGAAGAACCTGAGGAGCCTAGTGTGAAGAGCAATAGCCCAATGCTCATTGGCCTGCAGGGAGACCAGGGATGCCCTGATTCAGAGGACTTTCAGTTAGAAATCCTAAGCAAGGAGTCAAGGTGATGGCAAGGGAAATTTAACCTTTCTGAATGTTGCTGATGAGGTTCTCCTGTCACCCTTCAGTCAAGTCCGAGCTCAAAAATAAACTTTGCAGTGTGACACATGACCCCAGGTCGCTTCCCTATCAGTTGCACAAAGCACACTCGGTCATTATTCATGATGTAACATTTTTATAAGAAGAAAAAGATTTGAATGAACCAGTGCATACCTGCCACTTGTGAGACCCTCTTATCATTGTGACATAAATTTCTACTTGGAAGTTCAAAATTTTGGTACACTCTCCTCCCCCCACCCCCACCCTACCAGCCCTCACCACTGTTAGCTGTTTTGGTGGCAGGCTGCTGACTCTGATGCCATGTCTGCATTGATGATCCTGGTGGCTGCCTTCAGTGGCTGGAGCTTGTGTAGACCCTGTCTGGGTGGGAGAATCCAGGCTGGGCACTCCTCAGTCATCATGGCCTCATCAGATATGACAGTGACTGGCAAAGGGCTAACTCCGGATATGAGCTGCAGCTCATCTGCCAACAGAGGGTTAGGTTGTACCTTCCTGCTTACCATAGATATGGGCAGGTAGCAGAGTGCTTCATCCATCTCTGATATTGGCAGTGTCCTGCTGAGGTCTCTGCCAGTATGGGGGAGGGGGTGGGGGGTGCGGGAGGCAGGAGGAGGAGGATTGGTGAAGCCAGCTGCTGAGTCATTAGAGCATCATTGCACAAGCACCCTGATCTCCCAGTGCACTGGGAGATCTCCTGCCATCACTCCCAACCAGCCCATGGACACTGGGATCACCGACCACTCCATGTGCTGGCTTTGCTCACCCCCGACCCCGCAACATGGCTGATTATTCCCTGTGCCAGTTTCCCCCAACTTGCCCCATAGCCTGATGATGATGGTGTTGACTCATTCAGATGAAACGCCAGTTCTATGACGGCCAGAGTACTGGATGGCGGAGAGTCCTCTCAGGCATTCCCAGTCACCAATGGCATCAAACAGGGCTGTTGTGCTCACACCCACACTGTTCAGCATGATGTTTACTGCCATGCTGAATGATGCCTTCCAGGACAGTGTTGCTGGAATCAGCCTCAAGTACAGAGTGGATGGGAAGCTCTTCAACCTGAGGAGACTTCAAGCTATTACCAAAGTGAAGGAGACTGTTCTGATAGATTTCCTCTTTGCCGATGACTGCACCCCGTATGCTGGCTCAGAGCCAGAGTTGCAAGTCAGTATGGACAAATTTTCCATGGCTTGTGACAACTTTGGACTCACCATCATTAAAAAGACCGAAGTCATGCACCAGCCTGCTCCTCATGCACCGTACACAGAACCCATAACACAATCAAAGGGCAGAAACTACAGGCAGTAGACCAGTTCACTTATCTTGGCAGCACCCTCTCCCAAGCAGTGACTATTGATGCAGAAGTTAACTGCAGAATAGCAAAGGCAAGTTCTGCTTTTGTTAGACTGCGCTCCACTGTATGGGAACATCGAGGAATCAGCCCAGCAACAAAACTGAAGGTCTACAGCGCCGCAGTACTCACTACACTCCTGTATACCTGTGAAACGTGGACTGTGTATCAAAGGCATGCAAGACAGCTCGATCATTTCCACATGACTTGTCTTCGCAGAATATTAAACATCCATTGGCAAGACAAAATACCACACAGTGAAGTTTTCTCTAGAGCAAGTCTGCCATCAGTCCACACACTGCTGATGAGAACACAGACCCGGTGGGCAGATCATGTCATCCGTATGTCAGACGAGTGCGTACCCAAGCAGCTCCTTTTTGGGGAACTCTCTGCTGGAAGACGCTCGCATGGAGGGCAGAAGAAATGTTTCAAAGACACACTCAAGGCCTCTCTGAAGTTGCTTGACATTGATACGACCACCTGGGAAACGCTGGCACAAAACTGCCCTACCTGGCGCTGCCTCATCCACAAAGGCTGTCAAGCTTACGAAGCAAGGCGTATTATTGAAGCACAACTTAAGCACGAGCTGCGCAAGTCCAGAGCCACCAGCGCAATAACTACAGTGTCTACACAAGTCTGTCCAATATGTGCCAGGATATTCCGTGCCCGAATTGGCCTGATCAGTCATCTTCGGACACACCGCAACCAGCTTCAAAATAACTATTGGTGTCGAGGTCCTCATCGATGATGATGGACGAACAACAATAACAGCCTTCCTGGGTGCAAAGTTGATTTTGCCAGCAAGGCAGGGTCAGTATGATCAGGGGAGGTATGAAACCAGCTGCGTTTCTGATTTTTTGCCCCTTGCCTGATCATTCTGCTTTGCCTAGCCAAACAACAGGTGGGACAGGTTGTAAGATCATGTCCTGCATATTTAAATGCTCATTCAACTATGCTGCTCTGGTTCTTGATCTTACTGGAGAGGAACCAGATTACGTATTGGGAGCAGTTGGTGGGAGAATACTGTCAATGTTTGGTGCCAGCACAAAGCACACTAAATCACTTGTTCGTGATTTACTGGCCCCGTTCCATTCAAATGAGTTCTGCACTGAGCACGGCGCAGTGGCAAAATTACAGCCTAGCTGTCTGCAAAAAAATGGACACTTGTTGATAAATGGAATGGCACCATAACAAGGAGTTGGGGAGAAGAGATGGTTTGGCAAGGAAATTAGTAGGAAAAGAAAGCTGTAAATATTGTAATATTGATAAAGGCCGTTCCAAGTTGACAGATAAAGTAACAGCATTTGTAATTGTTATAACAACATTACTCACTTTAAGAAAGCATTTCAAAGTTGCCAACAGTAGCTTAGGAATGATTTTATGGTCATCCCCTGCTAACAAGCTGCCAAGTTTTTGCACAACACATATCGGTTATGGACTGAAAACAGCTCCCGGATTTCACCATCTGTAACACAAACCTGGGCATGCTGTTCCTGATCATGAATCTGATTATTTTAATGAGAAACAAAACTCTTAAAATGGAATCATTAAAAATCAGACATGCTGCTGATTGACGTTACTCAAGAAATGAGAGTGCAGACGTACAAACTAATATAATGGTCAGAATTTTAATGCCCCACCTGCCATGGGGAACAGAGCAGGTAATGGGAATCAGAGTAGGCAAGGGGCAGACAATGGGAAGGTCTGTTCACTTTGGGGGGATCTTACAGTTTTGGGACAAGCGAGGGTGTAAAATCCCTCCCAATGAGTCAACAGCAGAAGACAGCTTTGTAAGATTAGCCCTGCTGCCTCACAGCGTCAGAGACCTGGGTTTGATTCCTGGCTTGAGTGACTGTCTTTGTAGAGTGTGCATGTCCTCCCTGTTTCTGCGTGGGTTTCCTCCGGGTGCGCTGGTTTCCTCTCACAGTCCAAAAGACATGCTGATTAGGTGCATTGGCCAGGCTAAATTCTCTCTCAGTGTACCCGAACAGGCACCGAGTGCGGCGATTTGGGGATTTTCACCCCGTAACTTCATTGCGGTGTTATTGTAAGTCTAGTTGTGACAGAAGTAAACTTTAGAAATTTGAATTTTGTGGAGGGTACATACTGTAAAGAGAAAAGTGCATTGTGGAATCTCAAGGCGTGCTATTCATTTTGTAAATTCCCTCAAAACTGCCTTATCATTTAATAGTGACCTCCTGCTCATAAAGAACCAAAATATTAAGAATAAAATAGCAAAAAAAAACTTGTTGAGAACTTGTTAATCTTTGTGTTTTTCTCAACTGAGAGACAATTGTAAGAGGACAAGTTGTCTAGTGAGATTTGACACTAATTTATTCTCAGGTGTAAAGCTGCTCAAGGGGATAATTCTTCTTCTGCATATAAAATTAAAGAAAAAACATTGAGTAAACTATCATAATGAAAAAATGTTAGTGCACACGCAGAGGGAACTACAGCACCTAGTCTTCACAGGCAGATCAGTCATTATACATGTACTTATCCCTACCTGGCTGTGCAGAGTCGCAGCTTGACATGAAGTACGTGAGGTGTTGGTGCAATTTCTTTGCTGAGTAACATGACACTTTTAGCTCATTATAGCCTTTGTGTAGAAAATTTCATGAAGACACAGAGGCAATCTGCTAATGTGGGATGATTGGTGGAGGAGTGGTGGGAAGGAAGAACAAGACAATGAGCTGTGGTGGGGTTGGAAAGGGGTGGGGATTGGAATGTGGTGAGGATGGCAGGCAGAGGGGAGACTCAGGGTGGGAAAGCTGGAGCCCAACATGGATTGATAGAATGCTTACAGTGCAGAAGGACGCCATTCAGCTCATCAAGTCTGCATCAACAACAATTCCATCTAGCTCCTATCCCCATAACCCCACATATTTACCCTGTTAATCCCCCTGACTCTAAGGGGCAATTTATCATGACTAATCAACCTAGCTCGCACATCTTTGGAGTATGGGAGGACACCAGAACATCCAGAGGAAACCCAAGCAGACACAGGGAAAACATGCAAACTTTACACAGACAATCAGCTGAGGCCAGAATTAAACCCGCGTCCCTGGCACTGTGAGGCAGCAATGTCGACCACTGTGCCATGGAAGACTAGAACACAAACACAGAAAAGGGTGAATGGGAATCAAACTGTGTGAGTGGGAGAGGGTGCATGCAGACTCCAGAATATGAAGGATGGGCTTGTGTTAGCACATAGAATCATAGTCATAGAGGTTTCCAGTATGGAGTAAGATTGGAACAGGTCCTTCAGCCTAACTTGTCCATGCCGCCCTTTTTTTTTAAAGACCTAAGCTACTCCCAATTGCCCATATTTGGTCCATATCCTTCTATACCCATCTTACCCATGTAACTGTCTAAATGCTTTTTAAAATTAAAAATTGTGCCCGCCTCTGCTACTACCTCTGGCAGCTTGTTCTAGACACTCACTACTCTCTGTATGAAGAAATTGCCCCTCTGGACCCTTTTGCATCTCTCCCCTCTCACCTTAAGTCTATGCCCTTCAGCTTTAGACTCCCTTACCTTTGGAAAAAGATATTGACTATCAAGCTGATCTATGCCACTCATTATTTTATAGATCTCTATAAGATCACCCCTCAGCCTCTACACTCCAGAGAAAAAAGTCCCTGTCTATCCAGCCTCTCCTTTTAACTTAACCCATCAAGTCTCAGTAGCATCCTAGTAAATTTTTTCTTCACTCTTTCTAGTTAAATGATATCTTTTCTATAATAGGCTGACCAGAACTGTACACAGTATTCCAAGTTTGGCCTTACCAATGTCTTGTACAACTTCAGCAAGATGTCCCAACTCCTGTGTTCAATGTTCTGACCTATGAAACCAAGCATACAGAATGCTTTCTTCACCACTCTGTTCACCTTTGACTCCATTTTCAAGGAGCTGTGAAACTGTACCCCTAGATCTCTTTGCACTGTAACTCTCTCCAACACCCTAACATTAACAAAGGAAGTCCTGCCCTGGTTCAATCGATCAAAATGCATCACTTTGCATTTATCTAAATTAAACTCCATTGGCCATTCATCAGCCCAGTGGCCCAATTGTTCAAGTTCCCATTGCAGTCTGAGATAAACCTTTTCACTGTCCACTATGCTACCAACCTTAGTGTCATCTGCAAACTTACTAGCCATGCCTTCTACGTTCTCATCCAAATCATTAATATAAATGACAAGTAACAGTGGACCCAGCTCCAATTCCTGAGGCACACTGCTGGTCACAGGTCTCCAGTTTGAAAAATAACTTTCTATAACCACTCTCAGGCTTCTGTCTTCAAGCTAATTTTGTATCCATTTAGCTACCTCACCCTGGATCCCATGAGATTTAATCTTATGCAAAAACCTACAATGAGGTATCTTGTCAAAGGCCTTGCTGAAATCCATATAGGCAACATCAACTGCACTGCCCTCATCTACCTTCTTGGTTATCCCTTCAAAAAACTAATCAAATTTGTGAGACATGATTTTCCACTCACAAAGCCATGCTGACTGTCCCTAATCAGTCCTTGTTCTCTAAATGCCTGTAGATCCTGTCTCTCAAAAAACCTTTCAAAACTTATCCACCACAGATGTGAGGCTCACTGGCCTGTAGTTCCCTGCAGCCCTTTTCAAACAAAGACACATTTGTCACCCTCCAATCATCAGGCATTTCACCCGTGACTATCGATGATTCAAATATCTCTGTTAGGGAACCCACAATTTCCTCCCTAGCCTTCCACAATGCCCTGGGATATCCGTCATCAGATCTCAGGGATTTATCTACTTGAAGTGCTTTAAGACTTACAGCACCTCCTTCTCTGTAATATGTACACTCCTCAAGACATCACTATTTACTTCCCCAACTTCCCTAACATCCATACTTTTCTCAACAGTAAATAATGATGAGAAATATTCAATTAGGATCCCACCCATCTCTTGTGGATCTGCACATATGTCCTTGTTGATCCTTAAGAGGGCCTATTCTCTCCCTTGTTACTCTTTTGCCCTTTATGTATTTGTAGAAGCCTTTGGATTCTCCTTTGCCTTATCTGCCAAAACAATCTAATGTCTCCTTTTTGCCTTCCTGATTTCTCTCTTAACTCCACTCCTACACCCATTATACTCTTCAAGAGATTCATTTGATCCCCTTTGCCTATGCATGTCACGTGCCTCCTTCTTCTTCTTGACCAGGGCCTCAATATCCCGAGTCATCCAGGGTTCCCTACTTCTGCCAGCCTTGCCTTGACAGATTACACAGAGGCTCATGTACGGCGTGTCGGGAGGTGAGGGGTGCATGGAACTATGTTGCACACAGCCTCATGATGGGGAAGGGTAAGGTCAACATTGGGCATGGGAATGTCAGTGAGGGCTTCAGATGGAAGGGTTGGAACATCAACCACAATTACAGTGGGATCCAGGATTACAGGGGGAGACTGGAGAATAAGTGGAGGGAGTGCTACCTGCACACCAGAATTGGAGGGACCTGAACACTGACAGGGGATGGTCAAAGCTGGTCACCATCTTGAAAGCTTGAAATTTGTGCTCAGTTTGAAATCAAAGCTAGGAAAGTTCTGAGTCAGTGCGGGAGGAGGCCAGAGCTGCACTCAAGACCCTTTCAGAGGCACCCTCAAATTCTGTAGAATCACAACATTAAAGTGGAGTCAGGGCTGAGAGAAAAGAAGAAGACTCCTGGAGAAAGTGTGATTGGAGCCCTTGTCTTTTTGTGCATTTTATCGAAAGGCTGTAGGGGTCATTGACTTCACATTACAGTTGTTCTATTTGAGCATTAGCAGAGATGTAAGTGAGAATGGAAAATTTAGGCAGCCGTTAAGGAGGCATGGCTGCTGCATATGAGCCAGATCATCAGTGAAAGCTTCTAATCGGCCTTCCCGAATTGGCATGGATAACAGACCAAAGGGCATCCTGTGATCACTGATGTACAAGTTGGGTTGTACAATTTGAAGACACCTGAGCTGTCACTACTTCTGACTGCTGGGGAGACATGTCGTTCCTCAGGATGTGACACCATGCCTAACTGTGGTGTGTGTCTCTGAGTGGCAGAGGGTGCAGATGAACACAGTGACAGCTCTTTTTCAAATGAATCCTCTGCACCCTCCTCTGAGGTGAACTGAAGGCTGCAGTTTTTTTATCTGGACCTACTGCAGCCTATAAGAGAGAGATTAGACTTAGTCCATGAACAGGCTGAATGCAGCATTGCATGTCAAATCACTGGGAATATTAGAATGTGATCAGCACATTGGGGGGGGTCATCCAAACTGATTGGTTGGGAGAACCTGATGTCACCTTCCCCATAGGAATGACCTCTGCCCTCGCCTGCCAACTCAGTGGCATCCTCCTCAAATTTGGAGAGCTCCAAGATGTTGACCCTCCCTCCTATTGTGGGCTTGCATGAAAACAAATGGGTAGAATGTGACAAGAAAAGATGCAGCAGAAGTTGAGAAGAATGCAAGCCTACTGTGTGCTGAGCTCTTCCCAGTAAGGCTGGGAATAGAGTTAGTGCAGCATGATAGATGAGATGAGATGCTGGTGATGTTAAAGTGCTCCTGAGACCATCAATGCTGGTGTCCCCCCACTAATATTGTTTGCAGTCCCTGAGTAGTGTAACCCTTTGAGTGTAAGATGCTGACATGAGAATGTGAGTTTGGAGTGAGTTGAGGGTTGCCCTAACCTGGCGAGTGAATTACATCATTCATCCTCTTCATGCATTGGATGGTGTTTCTTGGGCAGGTGCCTAATGAGCTGACCTTCCTTGTAACCACCTCCCAGGCTGGCAGGATAAGATTGATGGCCTCCTGGAGCCATCCCTTTGAGTAGAGGACATCCCGGTGCTGGTAGACTCCATGGATGAGTGCTTCCAGGGTGTCATAACTGAATCTTAATGCAGTCTTCTCTTGGACACACCCATATCAAGACATGTCCTCCACCCACCTGGGCTGGAGAGAGTGAATGTGTGTGTTTGGACAGCATTTAAATATGGAGTCCGGGCCATTGCCCCCAGTGGGTAATGGCAGGTCGGACGAATCAATTTGGAGGGCTACTCGCCTATGCATATTTGTTGAGCTTCCAAATGTGAAGTTGGCCATAAATTCCCACCCCAGCACCCAACGGAAAACAAGCCACAAAACCCACCTGCCTCCATAGTTTGTCTCAAAAATGGAAAATTCCACTCGCTTATTCTCAAAGTCATGCATTTCCACATATAATGTAAGTACTCAGTACGTATTTATCTTACATCTATATATAATATATATATTCTTCTGCTAAGCGTTTAATATGACTACAGTTGATATTGGGGGACTATGAATCTTACACTGTGGATAAGCAATCTAATCCATACACACAATTCTTTACACTCATTGGGATTAATGTGTATTTTGACCCTAGAAATGCAATGGAATGCCTGACTCCCTTAATGTTGAAGCATTTAGTTTACATACAACCATTCATGGAGCCACCCCCATTTCTTATCCCTAGGTGAAGTTTGGATTCTTATTTCTATGGCTTCAGATCTGAAATCTGAATTTATTTGGATGGTCAGCTCTCTCGACATGTATTTATAGTTTCTGATAATTTAACCTTTAGTCTGTTGAGACAGTAAGCATTTCATTAGACTCCAATTTTCTGTGGCCTCTTAGTAAGTACAGCTTTCCACTAGACAAGCAGAATAACTATTCCAGTGGGTCCAAAATAGTGGAGAAACAGGGAGAGTTGGAGGGAAGGGTGTGAAGAAGTGTGAAACGTGGGCTCTGAGTGGAGAGGTGCTTGGTGGTTTAGATTGTGTTTTTACCGCTCTGGGTTTTCTTGTATTCTAGTGGCCCAGTGGTAATGTCGTGAGACTATTAATCAAGAAACTCAGCTAATGATCTGGGGACCTAGGTTCAAATCCGGCCATGACAGTTAGTGGACTTTGAATTCAATAAAATATATCTGGAATTCAAAATCTACTGATGACCATGAAACCATTTTCAATTGTCAGAAAATCCCATCTGGTTCATTAATTCCACTAGGGAAGGAAATCTATCATCCTTACTTGCTCTGGCCTACATGTGACTCCAGAGCCATAGCAATGTAGCTCACTCTTAACTGTCCTCAGGCAACTGATGGGCAATAAATGCTGGCCAGCCAGCAATGCCCATATCCAACAAATGAATAAAAAAAGCACTGTGACATGATTGATAGGCACTGCATAAAAGCAAATTACTGCGGATGCTGGAATCTGAAACCAGAAGAGAAAACGCTGGTAGATCTCAGCAGGTCTGCCAGCATCTGTAAGGATGGAAAAGAGCTGACGTTTCAAACCCCTTGTCAAAGCTCAATCATAAAGACACTGTTGCAGCAGTGAGCAGTACACACAAGACAATAACCAATGCCGAGTTATGTGATCTTACCTAGAACAGTAGCTGAGATGCTACAATTTAGCATCAATGGCTCTGAGCTGAAAAGGATAGATTAGAAATCCAAGATTGCCAAACAGTGAATTCTGCTGAAAAGTGCTAATGTGTGGACATCAGATGAGGAGCCAGTCACATTTGGATATGTAGCAGTCAATGATTCAATAGCCCACTAGCAACCACTGTCTAATCTCTTATGTAAAGATTGGCCATCTGAGCAAAGTACTGACACCTATGCATACAATCAGCAAACTAACTTCAATATAGATAGATGAAGTAATACATTTTGGTAGGAAGAGAAAGGAGGCCACATACTATTTGAAAAATAGTGTCTAAATGGATTTGAGAAATAGAGAGTCAGAGGGATCTGGGTGCAGATAAACAGAGCACTAAAAGCATTGATATACTTATTAAAACAGTAAACAGAATGCTAGGATTCATCTGTTGAGAGATAGAATTGAAAAGCAGTGAAGTTATGCTAAACAATACAGAACCTTGGTTAGACCACACTTGGAGCATTGTGAACAGCTCTGGGGCTGCGTTTGTGACCCTAGTTGAGGAGTGAATCAGATTGAAAAGCACTCAACTTACTTTTGTGAGAAAACAAACTTCCTCTGTTTTCCTGATCCCATACCACCTTTGTGTGACCTTTGGGTGGGTCAGGAAGGCCTTGGATGCAAAATGCACATGCATTGGGCAGCATGGTGGCACAATGGTTAGCATTGCTGCCTCACAGTGCCAGGGCTTTGGGTTCAATTCTAGTCTTGGGTGACTGCCTGTGTGGAGTTTCAACATTCTCCCTGTGTCTGCATGGGTTTCCTCTGGGTGCTCCAGTTTCCTCTCATAGTCCAAGGATGTGCGAGTTAGGTTGATTGGCTATGCAAAATTGCCCCTTAGTGTCAGGGGGATTAGAAAGGTAAATACATGGGGTAACAGGGATTGTTGACGGTGCAGGCTCATAGAATCATAGAATTATAGCACCCTACAGTGCAGAAGGAGGCTAATTGACATTCCACAGCTCAATGGGCCGAATGGCCTCCTTCTGTGCTGGAAGGATTCTATGTTTCTATCTCTTCCGAGGGTGAGACTCTCATTGTGAGGACCACAGGAAGTTTCCTCCTTGTATACTATTTTTATGTGTTAATGTGGGTTTTGGAAGCCGTAAAAACGTAACACATTGGACAGTTCATTATTACTGATGGAAGTCTACTGAGGAGTCAGGACCAATCTGAAAGGTAAGTATAAAATGTTTTCGCTTCTTTAAAAGTTACTATTAAATGTTTATTGTAATGTAATTGCATTTTAATGCAATGGTTGATAATAGGGCTCTGCTCTGCAAAGGTAAGTTAACCATTACATTGACCAACATTGTGTAAGTGTTGACATGCATTACAGTATTTTTCTAGTGGGCAAAGTGCCACTGGGAAAATGTGGTGATAAACTCTCCTTGTCATGTTTAGCATTGGGATTTAAATGTACAGACAGCTCTGTGTGAATAAAGCATTCCATGCTTTTGGAATGGTTGAAAACTTCTGAACACCTGCTCTCCTCCATTGATTGACAGGCAACCTGCTTTTAAATGAAGAATCCTACAGGTGAGATTAATAATTAGGCCCAAGAATTAGAACTACACTGAGCTTTTGTTTTGTCCAGAAGGTAAATTTTAAACTGTGACTAAAATGCAACCAACAAAACCTGGCAAAGTGTGCCACATTTCTGGGATACCAGTGTGCCAATTTAGCACTAAATCCGGATGGTATCCAAATTTACAGTGACTTAGGTTAGAACTGGACAGATGACTAAAGGCAAAAACAGTCAGTGTATAAATGACAAATGATGCCAAGGTAAAAAGCCACAGAGAATTTTGAATCATATAATATAAAAGTAATTAGAGGCCATGTAGTTGAGAGATTGATACCCAAGAGAAATGTTGAGCATAATTTCATAGTGTTATTCCCAGCTGAGGTACAAATAGAATAAATTACTTTGGTCTCTGATTTGTGAATTAATTTAATTTGAGTTGTCCCTGGTTAATGGACTCGTTCACTCAGTTTTATCCTTAATTAATGGATTTATTTGACACGGTGAGACTTAGCTAGTGGAACTCTTGGGCTGAAACAATTATTGGGTCAGCAATCAATAGGTTACTCATTATTTACCTTGGGGCCTGTGTTCAGCCCTCAGCTATGCCCAGCCCAAACATCTTTAGGACTCCAGCAAGTGCAAGTTGAAATATTGCGATAGTAAAATTCACTCACAGCGAAGGAAGTCAGGAAGACGGCAGTTCATTTGGTTGGTGCCACTGAGATTCGTTTTTAAGGATGAGTACCAGATTAGGCTTCAAATAGTCTTATGATGTATCTTATGTGTATACTGACGGCACATATATCTATATTCAGATTGCCAGGATTCATTGTTATATGATTATGTCCAAAGACCTGCAAGTCCTGGTCTCTTGGGGAAAACACAGTAAAAAGTCTGACAACACCAGGTTTTAGTCCAACCTATTTATTTGATAATATACTCGCAAGCTTTCAGGTTAGCCCCTTCTTGGGGAAACTCAGAAGTGAATTCCAGCAGCTGGTATAAAGGGGGAGGTTTACACTCCTTCAGGACGAGCAATATAATTGACATGTGTAAGCTAGCCCAGCTGGACAAAGTTACACAGAGTTTTATGTGTCCTACCATCATTAGGATTAATATTCCAATTAGGGGACAATCTGCATGGATTACCTGATAAAGAATACTCACAAAGCAGATGCAGGTGCTGCTTTGGAGCAGGAGGGTGGGGATTTTTTGAAAGTTGTATGTAGGGGTCTCATTCCCATGGCCACACAATCTTGCTGGTGAGGGGGGTGAGGGGGGTGGTCAGGCTGACACTGTTTATTCATCTGGCAGCATTGGGTCACCAGTTGGTGGCGATTGACTCACCACTTGGGGATGCCACAATGACATTGCTGACTGGTTCCCTACAACGCTGAAGCCCAGCAAATAGCTGGAGATAACTGCAAGGTTACTGCTGCAACCATGGACCACCCTCTAAAGAAGATTCCCCTCTTATTGTCCTCTAATGATAGTGATTTAGTACAATTTTCCAAATGGAACATTGGATTAATTGTCCTGTGAGAAGAGTGCTTCTTCTTAATTTAAGAAGTATAGTTGTATGGTCAAAACTCAAACAGTGCATTATCAACATTTGAGATAAATCACAATGAATTAAAACCAAGGTTTGGATTTTAATGTATGAAGATTGGAAGAGGAGGGGAAGACTGAAGAAACACAATGTTCAACAGTTTGGAAATCCTGTAACAGGAATGAGTTGGATGTTTATAATATGCCAATGCCCTTTGAAGTCCTTTGTAGCAGAGAGAATCCCGCGTAAACAGGCAGTTCCTTCATAGGTGCCAAAATCATGGACATGGAACCAAAAAAGAAAATGCTGGAAAATCTCAGCGGGTCTGGCAGCATCTGTTAGGAGAGAAAAGAGCTCATCTTTCGAGCCCAAACGACCCTTAGTCAAAAGCTTTGACAAAGAGTTGCCTGCACTCAACATCAGCTCTTTTCTCTCCTTATAGCTGCTGCCAGGCCTGCTGAGATTTACCAACGTTTTCTCATTTGGTTCCAGATTCCAGCATCTGCAGTAATTTGCTTTTATCGTGGACATGGACCTGTTAATAAGCTATATGACATCTAGGTAAATGTTCAAGCATTAGACAATATCAATGAGCGGATACCTATTTGTTGCTATCTTTAGACTCCGTTAGATGCAAATGCTATAATTTTGTGTGTCTCCAAAATTTAAAATTCTGGAACTTGATAAGAACTTGTCATTAAATCCAGTTTGTAGCAAAGTCATTCCTTGCATGTGTACCTTTATAAAAGAACATTTGCATTTATACAATGCCTTTAGTAGGTCATTCGCCCATCTGCTCTGCCATTCCGTCATGGTTGATATATTTCTCAACCCCATTCTCCTGCTTTTTTCCCATAACCTTTGATCCCCTTCACATTCCACAACCTATATATCTCTGTCTTAAATACACAATGACTTGGGCTCCACAGCCTTCTGTGGCAACGAATTTCATTGATTCACCGCCTTCTGGCTGAAGAAATTCCTCCTCATCTTGGTTAAACAACCTCAGGTTGCCCCAAACTACTTTCCATCACTATTGTCTATGTCTTTTTAAAAGATTGTCATTTGTAATGTAGGTAAAGCAGCTGCCCATTTGCACACAGCAAGGTCCACATTCAGCAATCTGCTAATGGCCAGATAAGTTGCATTGGTGACATTCACTGAGAGGAGAAATTTATTTCTCTTTTGAAATACCATGTAAGATATAAATTTATGTCCATCTGAGAGGAGAGACCGGGATACAGTTTAATGTTATCTGAAAGACAGGACCCCTGACAATGTAGCACTCCAACAGTACTGTGTTGAAATGTCAACCTGGATTTTGTTCCTGAATCTATGGAGAGGGTTTAACGAACTGAAAACCTTCTGACTCGAAGACAAGGGTGCCACCACTAAATGTCTACGTAGAATAATAACTTGGGTTAACTGGTCTCAGCCAGGGTCTCTAAGTGTCTCTGAGCATGGGCAATAAAGAAACAGCTGGAGTTCCTGTTCTAGGTCACTGGGCAGTGACCCCTGCTAGTCAAATGCATGCATGCATTTTGGACAAGGACAGGATTAGATTCAATTGTAATGTCCTTACTGTTCAATAGTGCTGAAATTTCTTGTCTTATTCTGCACATGAATAATGGCTATTTGAGTAAGATATGGAAGAGCTGCAACAGCCCTGAAACTGTAAAGCAGCAAAAGGCAGTGACTTCAATGATAGGAGGAAATTGAAAACAGATTCACAATGCCGATTTGTAGCATCAGTGAACTGAGTTGTTAGGGAAAATGAGAAAAGCTGAGCATTAACAGCATTAAAAAACATAAAAGGATATTTTAGTGAAATATTTAAAACACCATGTGGAAGAGAAAAGATTAATATGTAGAAACATACTTTGGCCTACTCCTACTTCTAGTTCCTGTCGGTCCTCTGAGCCTGTTCTGCCATTCATTATGATCATCAAATTCAATATCCTGATCCCCGCCTTCCCCCATAACCCTTGACCCCAAAGCCCTAAGAGCTATATCTAATTCATTCTTAAAATCACACAACATTTTTGTCTCAACTACTTTCTATGTAGTGAATTCCATATATTCACCACCCTCTGAGTGAAGAAATTGCTCTTTATCCTTTAACTATAACCCCTAGTTCTGGTCTCCCCCACCATTGGAAACATTCTTTCTGAATGTACTCTGTCTAATCCTGTTAGAATTTTATATGTTTCTCATTCTTCCAAACTCCAATGAATAGCATCCTAACTGATTTAAATTCTACTCATATGGCAGACTTGCCGTCCTGAAGGTTTTTTCTTCAGAGGCCATGTTGAGTTTGCACATTCTCCTCATGTCTGCGTGGGTTTCCTCCGGATGCTCCGGTTTCCTCCCACAGTTCAAAGATGTGCAGGTTAGGTTGATTGACCATGCTAAAAATTGCCCTTAGTGTTCTAAGGTGCATAGGTTAGAGTGATTAGTCGATAAATACGAAGGGGTATGGGGGTAGGGCCTGGTTGGGATTGTGGTTGGTGCAAACTCAATGGGCTGAATGACCTCTTTCTGCACTGTAGGGTTTCTATGATTCTATGAGGCTAAGTAACTTTAGCTAATACAAAGATTTGTGATTACAATATCCTGGTAAAAGATGCTTCTTTATTGACTAATACACGCTGGGAGCGAAGGGCTGGGAAATCCAACTCTTCTTTCAAGTTATATCACATCGGCAATATAATTATGCAACTTCCAAAAGTCAGTTTACACACCCACTGGCTCATCCCAGTCAGAAATGAACCATCATTCGTACAGGTCAATCATTATTAGTACGTGTCATATACCTTGGTCAATTACAGATAATCTCTGGCTGCATGGGAACAATATGTTCTAGCAGTTTCTATCTGACTTTCCCATGGTCACCTGGCCTAACTCTTATCTGGTAGCATACTCAGCCTATTCATTAACTGTCTAGAATCACCAGCTTGTCCTTGTTCAATGAATGTCTCATTCACTGAGCTGTCTGGTATTCATGCTGCTAAGAGTTATGCTTCTATGAGTGTATTGTTACAAGGAATGTGGTTTCTTTTACTGGCCTATTTCCCATGATGCCCTAAAACTCTGTGCCATTAGCCAAGATGTATGCCTATCCATTAATACACTTTCAAAAATACATATATATATTCTCTAACTCTGGTTATATGTATTTTTATGCAGACAATACCTCTGCAAAATATATGAAGGACTGTCTGTGATTCTTATCCTAAATTAATCTACTGTATTTTAATAGACCTTATTGGTGTTTTAAATCCCAGAGTATTTTGAAGTCCTCTAACACATCCCAGGAATCAGCCTGGTAAACCTTTCTTGCACTTCATTTATAGCAAGAACATCCTTCCTCAGATAAGGACACCAAAACTGCACACAATACTCCATGTGTGGCCTCAGTAATGCCCTTTACAATTGCAGTAAATATCCCTATTCTTATACTCAAATCCTCTTGCTGTGAAGTACAACATACCATTTACCTTCTTTACTGCCTGCTGTACCTATGTGCTTACTTTCAGTGATGGGTGCACGAGGACACCAAGGTCATGCTGAGTATCCACCCCTCTCAACTCATATCCATTCAGATAATAATACTATCTTTGCTACTGAAGCATTATTCTGTAGCATTACTTTAAACTAAATTACAACTGCAGGATAAAGGTTTATAGGTACAATCTATTAAAAGTCAAGTGAAGAGCAGTATTGATGCCAGAAGGTAGTTCTAATACTGCTTTTCTAGGTAAGATAGTGCAAGCAAAAATTGAAGATACATATTTCACAAAAATAATCTTTGCACACTAGATACTGGTGATGGGAAGGCAACATAGAAACTTAGAAACTAGAGGTGTGAGTGAGCCAATAGACCCTTCTAGCTTATGCCAGCATTCATTTTGATCATGGTTAATCATCAAATTCAATATCAAGTAGATTATTTAGTTGCTCAAGCCTGCTTGGTCATTCATTTCTGAAACTTAACACCATATGCCTGCCTTTGCCACATACCTACTACTACCCTCAACAAAGATCTATCAACCACAGGAGTTGATACCGAAATTTTTAACCTAGCATCATCATAATAATGGTATTTTGATCAAGAAACGTGTTTGCATCGAAAAACTCATATAAAGGCTAATTAATCAGATTAATAACATGCAAACATGTAACAATCATATAGTAACAAAATAGATAAAATAAATTTAACAGGTAAGAGATAAGTGTTGAACAGGATATTGTAAGAAATGTAAAACAGAAATAAAACGATAAATGACATTCTAAATGATTACACCATTCCTGAGTTACAGGCACTGAAGTGCATATAAATCCCATCCTTTACATTCTTTGAGAACTCAAGCCATGCAAGGAGTAAGATTACATCAGAACCTTTCTATCCTGCATCTTACAGGGCTGAATTTAGTCTCACTTCCCCTAACTTAGTAAAAATACTAACTCTTTTTCTTTGAAGTTGTAAGCTTTGTGACATAAGAATAGTTTATAATTAAATTGTTGATAAATATAGTGAAATTACATAGATTAGGTAGAACTTGGTCCAATTTAATGCCTTGCACTTTACTTCATCCAAATCTATCAGCATCAACTTCTTTTCCTGTCATCCTCATGTGTTCATCCAGCTTCACCTTAAAAGAAGCTACGCTATTGGTGTCAACCACCATCCATGTGATAGCAAGTTCTAAATTCTCACCATTTGCTAGGTTAAGACGTTTCTCCTCAATTTGTTACTGGATTTATTAATTAATATCTCATTTATAGGGTTTTACCGAAATGAGTAGATAAATAAAATCACCTTTCTCATATTTTCTGTCAATGTGTTGTGTGGGTCTAGGAAATAAGCCTGAAATGACTGTTTGACCCCAGAAAATATCACAGCTAAATCTAATTCTTTCCTTAGCTGACATCCCCATGTTGTGCATCTTGCAGTATGGGTGGCTGGGTAATGTTTGGAAATTAGAACTTTGGATAAATTTCCCCACATAGCTCAGGCTACTGGGGCCAATTCCAGCACCTTAAATGCTGCACTGGCTGGGAATAGTTAATCCATCATAGACTGGGTGAGTATCAATTCTGGTATCTCCTGACCCCTGTACAGTTCAATGCTGCACTGAGTGGTACCTTTGTTCACTGTGTCATTGGGTAGTTGAAGTCAATTTTGTGATTGTAAAAGGTAAAAATAAACTCCAATATTTGAGAGCACAATGCTGATGAATAGCAAATACATAGATTTGCTGTCTGGATGTAACATTGAAAGTGTAAAACTGTAATTATTTGTATTAATTACTGCTGTTGTTCCTTTTCGGTTTGAAAACAATTGGTATCAGGATTTTGCTGCCATCTGAATGCATTTTTCTTGTTACACTATTTTGTATATGAAAGTGGTGTAAAATATACCACTGCCTTGTTACAATCATTGCTGTTGTCATTTATGGGCAATTTGAATATAATGGGCTGGATTCTCAAGGAGTTGGGGAGACTCCATGGAGGGATGAAAATGGCAGCTGGGACCTAATTCTGGGATTCTTGTTCCCATTCCTGGGGTTTCCAATTTTCAGAGTGCCTTCAAAGAGTGCCGGCTGCTTCAGGTACGAGCCTGCACCCTACACTCAAAGAACAAAGAAAATTACAGCACAGGTACAGGCCCTTCGGCCTTCCAAGCCTGCACCAAGCATGCTGTCTGACTGAACTAAAACCCCCCTCCCTTCCCGGTACGATACCTCTCTACTCCCATCCTATTTATGTATTTGTCAGGACACTCCTTAAAAGTCACTGTCGTATCTGCTTCCACTACCTTCCCCAGCAGAGAGTTCCAGGAACTCACCAATCTCTGTGTAAAAAAAAAAGCCTTTAAACCTTGCTCCTCGTACCTTACACTTATGTCCCCTAGTAATTGACTCCTCCACCCTGGGAAAAAGCTTCTGACTATCCATTCTATCCACGCCCCTCAATCTTGCAGACTTCTATCAGGTCGCCTCCTCGACCTCTATCTTTCCAGTGAGAACAAACCAAGTTTCTTCAATCTCTACTCATATCTAATGCTCTACATATCAAGCAACATCCTGGTAAATCTTTTCTGTACCCTGTCCAATGCCTGCACATCCTTTTGGTAGTGTGGCATCCAGAATTGAACATCATATTCCAAGTGCGGCCTAACTAAGGTTCTATAAAGCTGCAACATGACTTGCCAATTTTTAAATTCAATGCCTTGGCCGATGAAGGCAAGCATGCCGTTTGCCTTCTTGGTCTCCACCTGCGTTGCTACTTTCAGTGACCTGTCTACCTGTACAGCCAGAACTCTCTGCTTATCAATATTCTTAAGGATTCTGAAATTTTCTGTATATTTCCTATCTTTATTAGAGCTTCCAAAATGCATTATCTCACACTTGTCCAGATTAAACTCCATCTGCCATCTCTCCACCCAAGTCCTGC
This sequence comes from Carcharhinus amblyrhynchos, assembly GCF_965287045.1. Lineage (NCBI taxonomy): Eukaryota > Metazoa > Chordata > Chondrichthyes > Carcharhiniformes > Carcharhinidae > Carcharhinus > Carcharhinus amblyrhynchos. Next base: position 84,685,521 of record NC_137327.1, on the reverse strand, counting down.
TGTATTCTGTTGACTCCTTACCTGACCAGCTGTATTACAGGGATAGGCATGTCCTGATCCTCTGCAATTTTCGTGAAGTCAGGCCAGCTTTGCTCCATACCAAGGTCTGTTCTCCACTTATGGCCCTTCATGCCCCTCCATTGCCAAGTTTTTGCAAGCCAATGCCCAGTCACCCATTATAGGCTGCATAACCCAATGAACGCCATAGTGACAATTGTTTATATAAAAAAAGCTTTTAAAAAAATCATCCATTGATAAATTTTGTAACTTAAAAAAAGAAAAAAAAACTGCAGGCCAACAAGTGTTAATTATTCAGATCCTTTAAAGCATCAATAATTGAAACCTCTTTATCTGTAAGTAAGTGTTCTGAAATTGACAGAAGACGTCAGAGAGCCAGAGCTGTCAATCAAGCACTGTTTTCCCTGGGTTTCAATGTTTTAGCGCTCTGATGCATTTCTGGGCTCTCAGCCAATCCTCATCATGCATTCTTGGCTGGGATCCCAGGCATCCATTAGATTCCTGACACATCACACCTGAGCCCCAGGGAAAACATTGTTTGACTGACCGCTCTGGCTCTCTGATCTCTTGTTATTTGTATAATGTTGAATGAGTAACACCAGGCTGCTTTGAATTTACATTGTGTTATAAAATATTAATAAATGTATTTATGCATTCATATAAAATTTGTCCTGCTAATTGAATACAGGTATTAACGTATAACAGAATGACGTGTTAAAATGTTTGACACTAATACCACATAGCATAATTTCCAACCATTCGTATTTCAAACCAAAGACATTATATAGGAAGAATCATTAGAAGTTGTAAAATGCTGTGAAATAAATTGCCGGCGAAAGTCATTGAAATAGTCAGTATGAATGGTTTCAAGAAAGAATTGGATTTTTCTGGTGAGAGGAGGGTTTGTTAGTTATGATGACCTTTCCATTGTAAAGTTTCTATAGCACTAAAACAGATCATTTGGTTGAGTAGCTCCATGCTAGTGTTAATCCATCTTTTAGGTCTCCTGCCATCTTTCTTCACCTACCCAGTCTCAACTGCTTCTTGCAAAAAGCTAGGAAGTTATGATGAACCCACATAAAAAACTGATTCAGCTTCAATGTGAGCAGTTTGTTCAGGGTGGCACAGTGGCAAAGTGGTTAGCACTGCTGCCCCTCAGCATCAGAGACCTGGGTTTGATTCTAGCCTTGGGAAACTGTTTAGAGTTTGCACATTCTCCCCGTGTCTGTGTGAGTTTCCTGCGGATGCTCTGGCTTCCCCCCACAGTCCAAAGCTGTGCAGGTGGATAGGTTATGATCAATGTGCAGGTCCATGGGGTTAGGGAAGGGGACTGAGGTAGAGTGCACTTTCAAGGGGGTCAAATTAGCATTAGGGTCCTTCTGCTTCCTGCATTGTATGGATTCTAATTCTGGGTGCAAACTTTAAGATGAATGTGAAGGCATTAAAAGAGGATGCAGAAAGAATTTATGAGCAAGGTTTCAGGACTGAGGAACTCCAGCTACTCGATTAGATCGGTGAAGCTGGTGCTCTCCTCCTTAGAGAAGAGGGAGCTGAAAAAAAATTTGGTAGAGTTGTTCAAAGTCATGAGGGTCTGGACAAAATAGATAGGGAGTCACTGCTCCCATTGACTGCAGAATCAAGAACCAGAGAATTCTGATTTAAGATGATTGGCAAAAGCAACATGAGGAGACCTTTATTTTATGCAGTTGGCGGTTAGGATCTGGAAGGCAGTGTCTGAGAGTGGGATGGTTGCAAATTCAATTATGGATTTCAAAAGGGAATTGGATAATTATTCTGGAATAGAAAATCATTTACAGGCCTCTAGAGAAAAGGTAGAGGCGTGGAACGATATGAGTTGCTCTTGCAGAAATACTGCATGCACAAAAGGGGCTGAATGTCCTCTGTCTTTTGATTTGATTTAATTTATTATTGTTTACATGCATTAGTATACAGTGCTATACCGATAGAGTATGCTGTTCATAGAGAAGAAAATGAGGGAGTGCAGAATGTAGTGTATTAGTCATAGCTAGGATGCAAAGAAAGATCAACTTAATGCAAGGTAGGTCCATTCAAAAGTCTGACGGCAGCAGGGAAACAGCTGTTCTTGAGTTGGTTGGTACATGATCTCAGACTTTTGTATTTTTTTCCTGATGGAAGAAGTTGGAAGAGAGAATGTCCATGGTGCATGGGGTCCTTAATTAAGAACATAAGAAATAGGAGCAGGAGTAGGCCATCTAGCCCTTCGAGCCTGCCCCGCCATTCAATAAGATCATGGCTGATCTGTCGTGGCTCAGTTCCACGTTCCCGCCTTCTCCCCATAACCCCTAATCCCCTTGCCTATCAAAAACCTATCCACCCGCATCTTAAATATATTTAGCGAGGCAGCCTCCACCACTTCAATGGGCAGAGAATTCCAGAGATTCACCACCCTTTGAGTGAAGAAGTTCCTCCTCAACTCCGTTCTAAACTGCCCCCCCTTATCTTGAGGCTGTGCCCTCTAGTCCTACTGTTCTTTCTGAGCGGGAAGAGCCTCTCCACCTCTATCCTATCCATCCTATTCATCATTTTATACGTCTCAATGAGATCTCCCCTCATTCTTCTAAACTCTAACGAGTACAAGTTTATTCAGACTCTCCTCATAATTATGCTGGCTGTTTTGCTGAGGCAGTGGGAAGTGTAGACAGAGTCAATGAATGGGAGGCTGTTTTGCACAATGGATTGGGCTAGTTACATTCACAGCCTTTTGTAGTTTCTTGCGGTCTTGGACAGAGCATACCAAGCTGTGATACAACCAGAAAGAATGCTTTCTATCATGCATCTGTAAAACTTGGTAAGAGTCGTAGCTGACATGCCAAATTTCCTTAGTCTTCTGAGAAAGTTGGTGAGCTTTCTTAATTATAGTGTCAGCATGGGAGAACCAGGAGAGGTTGTTGGTGATCTGGACACCTAAAACTTGGCTGTGATCATTCTATGATTGTAGTGGCAAAGTTCACATTCTAACCATTCTCTGTGTAAAAATGTTTCTCCTGAATTCCTTATTGAAATTGTGGTGACTACCCCATGTTTATGATCCCTTGTTCTGACTTCATCCAAAAGTAAATGATCTTCTCTATGCCTATCCTGCTAAATGTATTCACAATTTTAAAAACCCATATCTACTCAAATTTCAGTCTTTTATTCTGGAGGAAAATGCTGCAACATACTAAAAAGCAAAATACTGTGGAAGTCTGAAATAAAAACAGAAAATACTAGAAATGCTCAACATCTGTGGAGTGAGAAACAAAGTTAATGTTTCAGGTCACAACCTGTTTAATCTTTTCCAATAGTCATAACCACTCACTTCTGGTATCATTCCAGTAAAACATTTTTGCACATTATCCAGGGCATCTATAACCTTTTGATAATATCGAGGCCAAAGCTACTCACAGTATTCCCAAGTGTAGCCTAACCAGGGATCTGTGCAAGTTTAGCATCTTCTTCCTGCTTTTCAATTCTGTCTTTTTAAATGAATGTCAATACTTTGTTTTCTTTTAACCTATGTCACAACTTAGTGATTTTTTTTATATTTTATTCCAATCCAATCAAATCAAATCCAATTCAGAGTCCCAACAAGTTGGGACATTCCTGATCCAAGCTGACAAGACGGGGCTCTCACCTCCTGTCCTGGGCTTGATCTACATGATCCAAGCTGATTGGAGTAGGTATAGCTCCTCCTCCAGGGCTTAATCTCATTTCCATCTTACCCAAAAGGCCGCGATGCCACTTTAAAAAATTGCTTCAAATGAAGCTAAAATGTAACCTAATGACTTCAGCCAAGTACAGCATGTCGACACTACACCTGATCTTAGCCAAGTTGTATGGGTTCACCAGATCCCTTTATTTTTCTACCCATTTAGATACTGATTATCCAAGGAACATGTGGCCTCTTTATTTACCCTGTAAAAATGTACTATCTCACACCTATTTATATTGAAGTCAATTTGCCAAATTTACTCCCATTCTGCAAGTTTACTAACATAATACATTTTGTTGCTTTGCTTCGTGTAATAATTATACACCCCAATTTAGTGTCATCTGGTGAACATTGAAATTATACTTCCATTTCCTAGGTCTAAATTATTTATTTAATTAGTGAACAACAGTGGTCCCCCAGCGCCAATTCTTGTAGAATGTTACAAGCCACCATTTGCAAATCTAAGTAATTACCTTTACTCCAATGCTCTCTTTCCTGTTTTGTAGGCAGCTTACTATCCATTCTGCTATGTGTTCCCAAACTCCACATACTTATGACCTTTTTCATGAATCTGCTATGCGATACATTATCAAAGGCATTTTGACAAACCAAAATCTGTTGCTTCTATTGTATTACCATTACCTACATTTTGTACTTATCTACTTCTATTCTTCAAAGAATTCAGTGAGGCTGGTTAAGTATTACCTTCTCTTTCAGAATCTGTACTGACTACTCATTTCCACTTTCCGGTTATATTCCTGTTACACCATTGAGGACTTCATTATCTTTCCTACATCTGATGTTAAACTAATTGCTCTATGGTGACTAGATTAGTTCTATCTCCCTTTTTATATTTAGGAATCATGTTAGCTGTCTGCTAGTCTTCTGGCATTCTTCCATTTTCAAATGACCTTATATATATTTCTAACAGTGTTCCTGCTATCTCTCCCCTAACTTATTTTAATATGCAATCCATCAGTTCAAGGGTTTTATCCTCTGGAAATGTGATTAGTTTATCAATTAGCTCTCCCCTTTCTATCTTAAATGTCTTAATTTGTTTTTTCTTCCATTGTCATATACCCCATATTAACTTTTTTGTTAAATTCTGACACAAAATAATAATTTAATCTTTCTGTCATTACCTGCAAGTTTTTTTTTGTATGAATCCCTTAGTGGTCCTATCCCTATTCTGACTTTTATTTTGCTTTTTAAGTGTCCAGAGTATTTAAGCTTTTTTTAGATTCCATAATGATTCTGTAGTTTCTTTTCGCCTTCCCTTTTACGTGCTTCTTTCCTAACTTCTTTTATTTCCTTTTGTCACCCTTTCCTTTGTTGTCTATGTACTTTGTCTGTGCCTTTATTTTAGATTCAATTTTGTCCTTATTTCTTTATTCACGATGTGTAGTTATTGGCTACTTTGTCATTGCTTTTTAGTGGGAAATATTTCCCTGGACTCCAATAATCACCATTTGAAATGTTTCCTACTGCTGTTCTATTTCTATGTCTGCAGTTTTTTTCTGATTTAACTTCCCTATTCCTATTCTCATCTCTTTAACATCAACTTTTTCTAATTTATTACCTTATGACCATCTCAATCTTTATCTTGAAAATTATTATATCTTGATTGTTGTATTGTCTACACTTCTTACCTGCTCTAATTCATTTCGCATCTGTGGGTCATAAAATCATTAGAAATTGAAGAGGAGTCAACCACTGGGCCATCAAGCCTGCTCCATCATTCAATACAAAATGGCTGATCTATTACTGGTTGTGGTTTTAACTCCATTTTCCTACCTGCCTTCCTTTACTTCAAAAATCTGTTTCACTCAGCTTTGAGTATTGAATGATCCAACCTCCACTGCTTTCTGTGCAATAAAATTCCAAAAACAAGAGACCTTCTGAGAGAGTCCTTGACCCGCCCTCTGACTCAAAGGCATGTGTGGAAGTGGATGGGATGGGGTGTGGGGGGGTGGGGTGTTGACTTGGAAGTCCAGAGGAAAGGGAACATGTGTTCACTGTGGAGGATGTGAAAGAGTGGAAGCACACAGACTATTGTGGGGGGTGTGGGGATGTCCCAGCCAAGAAAGGGAATAGTTATGTAAACATCCCCTGAAGCCAGAGCAGACTTACCTGTTGGGCGTGGGCTTCCCCACTTACACCATAAAATGTAGAAGCAGGAGGCCATTCAGCCCATCAAGATGCTGTGTCATTCAATGAGATTATAACTGATCTTTTATGATAACCCTCAACTCCACTTTACTGTCTTATCCCCATAATCCTCAATTCCTTCACTGATTAAAAATCTGTCTACCTCAGTCTTGAATATACTTAATGAATCAGCCTCTGCAGCCTTCTGAGATAAAAATGCCATACATTCACTACCCTCTGAGAGAAGAATTTTTTCCTCAGCTTTGTCTTAAATGGGTGACCCCTTACTCTGAGATTATAGCCTCTGGTCCTAGACTCTTCTGTAAGGAGAAAGAACAACCTCTCAGCATTTACCCTGTCAAGCTGCCTCAGAATCCTATATGTTCAAATAAGGTTGTCTCTCATTTTCCTAAACTCCAATGAGCACAGGCCCAACCTAACTCACTTAACCTCCCTTGAGTGAAAGTTCTCAAGATTGCCTCCAATGCCAGTACATGTTTCCTTAGATGAAGGAACCAAAATTATTCACAATATTCCAGATGTAGTGTAATCTGGTGCCTTCCATAGTTTTAGCAAGACTTCCCTAATTTTATCTTCCATTTCCTTTGAAATAATGGTCAGCATTCCTATTGCCTTCCTTATTATCTGCTGAACTTGCATGCCAGCTTTTTTGATTTATGCACAAGGACCCCTAAATCTTTCTATGCTGCAGTTTTCTGCAGCCTTTTTCCATTTAAACAACGTTCAGCTCCTTTATTTATCCTGCCAAAGTGCATGGCGGCAGTCTTACCAAAAACTTCTAACTGCCAAACGAGCATGAAAATGGGAGAGAATCGCTCTCTTTTATTTGAGCAAGTTAAAAATAGAATCTTACCTCACTCTGTCAAAAAAAATGAAGCCAAATCTGTTTTCCAGCAGCAGGGGGAGGCGGTAGGGCCTAACCTCACCAAAAGCTAGCAGGTAGTCTCAGAGTGCACCATTGCACACGCTCAGATCTCTGTGTTGGCCAAACCAACCTCCTAACTGAGCTGGCGACCCCCTCCCCCCCCCACCCCCAATGTGGGCCAATTTGCCCCACTGCATGGGCCTTTGATTCTCTCACCCTTGCATGCCCCACCCACAAATCTCCCCACTATCAAGGGATACTGTGGAAAATTTCCCCACGCCTCTTGCATTTGGACCAGCTGATTGCTGGCTGCAGAGCATGCAGAGCTCTCTACCACCTCCTCCCCCCACCCCAGATTGTGGTTGCAGAGTGCGCAATCACCTCCCAATTAGCCTGTCCTCTTCAGGTCCTGTTCCCTTGTCTTGGTGCACGATGGGCACTGTCAGTCTAGGACTGCCAGGCTGGCAGTGAGTGGCACCCCTTCTCTTCCTCCGACCTCCCAGGATGGCTTCAGTGGCTCCCGGTCCTACCAGCAAGGCCATCACGTCTAGTCCCCATTGATGGCAACCATAGTGAGAGGATTTGAGTATAGGGATAGGGGTTTTTTGCTGCAATTGTAGAGGGCATTGGTAAGGCCACACCTGGAATATTGTGTGCAGATTTGGTGTCCTTATCTGAGGAAGGATGTTCTTGCTATAGAGGGAGTACAGCGAAGGTTTACCAGGCTGATTCCTGGGGTGGTAGGCCTGTTTATGAGGAGAGACTGATTTGGTTAGGATCATATTCATTGGAGTTTAGAAGAGTGAGACGGGATCTCGTAGAAACTTACGAAATTCTAACAGGGTTAGACAGGGTAGATTCAGAAAGAATGCCCCCAATGGTAGGGGAGTCCAGAATTAGGGTCATAGTTTGAGGATAATAGGTAATCCTTTTAGAACTGAGGTGGGGAGAAATTTCGTCATCCAAAGCATGGTGAATCTGTGGAATTCACTGCCGCAGAAAGTAGTTGAGGCCAGAATATTGCCTGATTTCATGAATAAATTAGGTATAGTCTTTGGGGTTGAAGGGATCAAGGAATATGAAGAATAAAGAGGATCGTGATATTGAATTTGAAGATCAGCCATGATCAAAATGAATGGCAGAGCAGGCTCAAAGGGCCAAATGGCCTACTCCTGCCTCTAGTTTCTATGTTTTATTTTTTCATCAAGATGGAAAGTGATTACTTGATTCTGAGACAGGGGTCCTGAATCTGGATAAAGGATACTATGATGGTATGAGGTACGAATTGACTATGATGGATTGGAAAATGTTACCGAAGGGATGACAGTGAATAGGCATTGGGAAATGTTCAAAGAGCACATGGGTGAACTGCAACAACTTTTCTGCTCATTTCAGTAAGGTCAGTGCACGTCTCAATAGATCTGATGATTAATGGGTCAAATTAATTGAATAGTTTGTATGGTTTATTTCAGTTCTTTAGAATGCATTTTCAAGAACAATTTCTGTGACCCTGTCAGCCATGTAGCACAGCCATACAGATCACAAAACATGATTCATGGACTGGAGCTGCAGATGACAATTGCCTCCAGTGTCTCCCAGACTGAGGATTGAAAAATCTGTCAGAGCTGCTGCTCCTGGTTTCTATTCAATGATTGCATCTAGAATGTGTGAGCACTGGGCAATGGCAGACTCAGGTTTTAGTATAATGCTCCTCTATTGATGAATTGTACAATGATACTCATTGCTTAGACTCACATGAAGAATGATAATTTTAACAAAGTATTGGTGGATTCATGATAGCTTTGGCAGCTTATCAGTCCCTTCAGGAATGAAGAGCAAAAGAGGTTTTGTATTGTATCTTTGCACCCCACTGTCACCAGACAGTGATGATAACCATTTTGTCAAGAAACCCTGCCTTGGTCCTGAATATGCCGGTAACAATCGCTTACAGTTAACAGCTTGGGGTACTTCTCCCCACAGTTAGTTAACTATGATCAACAAGTTGATATATGAGGGACAGTAAAAGAAATTGATGCCAGTCAATTTATCCACATTGTTTTTCTTCATTTAATGGCAGCTTTGGGTGAACCAGGAAGACACTGTAGATGAAGCCAGTAGCGAGATTCAAAATGGGCATCTGGACCCCAACTCTGACTGCCTGTGCCTCGGCAGGAGTGTTCAGAACCGAGACCAAATGAGAGCAAATGTCATCAATGAAATTATGAGCACAGAACGACACTACATTAAACATCTGAAGGACATCTGTGAGGTAATAATAACATAACTACAGATTAAGTTCCATCATACTGATCATATAAATTACATGGAAGAGCTTTGAAATACAAGTAGCAATTGCTTCACAGTTGTCCTTAGAAACAGCCAGTGCTACTCTTCAAAATGTCACCAAGAGTTTCAGACTATTTAATTATTAATAATTTATGTGTCTGCAACTGGAGTTTAAAACTGGTGTGTAGTAATGTATCAAGTTACTCATGAAAATGTAACATATTCTCATGTAAGTAAACTTCCAGCAAACTAAACTCCATGTATAGTGATCTAATAACACCGCAATTGGAATGCTTACTGGAGGTGGTTTGTAGTACGAATGTTTTAACTCCACAATTACATTATGGATAGGGTGACTGTTTTTATCCCTGAGAGTTGAAACATTGGTGAGATTTGTGTTTTTTCTGTAACTCTCTCAACTCCATCCTTCAATATAATTTACATGAGTCAACTCTTCTGATGGCTCTGTTAGTACGGACCAGTGTGCCAATGAGTTACATGGATTAATAATCCCAGTTTGCACAGACTTCATAATAATGGCACTTGGACTGCTACATTTTGGCCTGAAAACCAATGAATATGTTGATTTCTATCCAATAACCCTTTAGTTCAAAATTGTGTGCATCTTGTTTTGGTTAATATATACGATTGTTACTATGACAAAATCGGTAATTTTAAAATCATCTTTATTTTTGTAGTGATATTTTAAAAAGGAATATTGATGGAAAAACTCAACCCCTTTTTAAAATTAAAATAGTCCATTTTAAAGTGACATGCTAATTCTGGGGTATGAAGCTTGATACTTTGGGCTGGAATTTTGAGGAATCAACTCTAAAAATGGCAGGGAGATGTTATTGTGAAGTTCCCATTCCCATTTCCAGTGGCGGAAAGGATCAGGACATGATTCACACAGGAGGGAAACTTGAACTCAGCAAGGCTGTTTAAACTTAGTGCTGAATTCAATCAGATCCCACTTTGGCAGTAGCAAAGGCTTTAATCAGTCATGAAGAGTGGATAAGGACTGTTTAAGTTTCAGGATATTAAGTGTTTTAAATCCACCTCTCTTTAAACATAAAAAATACAGGCTGAAGCTGACAATAAGAGTTAAAAATATAATGCTGCTGGACAGCTTTGATTGGCAGGCCATCTGGTATGGTTACAAAAATAAACATTGCCATCTAGTCATGCAATTTCAATAGAGGCCTTTTTTGATATTTATCCAAGGGCATTAGAAACACTTCAATGAGTTTCAAAAGCTATACTTATCTCAGCAGGAGGTTCAGAGTTCATAGTGTAATTAACATGTAAATAGGCTATTAAAAGATTAAGTATCTTTGGTGTGGGTCTGAACAGAATTTTGTTTTTCATAAGAGGTCAACTGTTTAAAATTTAAAAGCTTTGAATGGGTTTCATGATTTTTTTTTCACTAGCAAGGGTATATGAGTGTGAGGCGTATTAGATTATTAGAAGTTTTCCTCATCTCCAAATGGCGCTTGAGGTCTGTCCAAGGTGGATACTGGGTGAGTGACTATGGAGGTTGTTCGGGGCTATGCCACGTTGGGGGGATGGGTGGGAGGATAAGAGAGTGTCAAGGGGGTGGGGATCAGTGGGCCAAACAGTTTTTTAAGAACTACAAAGATGCAGAAACCAAGAAGGCCTTTCTAAGCAACATGTCTTTGCACTCACTCACCACTTCCATTCCCTCAACACCCTGCTCTTCTGATCCCTAAGGATACCTAGGATCTATTTCCATGGCTGAAAGGCCCAACATTATCCCATCCTTAGAATTCCTATATATAGCAGCAAATTCCTTTGTGAAAATTCCTTTGTTAATTATGGCCTGTGTTTTGGTCTCTATAGCTGATGATAAAGCAGAGGAAAGGACAACTGGAACCTTTTAGGCTGACCTAAGTTACTGTTATGCAAAACACAGCAGCATTTAAATACATTCCAATCTTTCTCTATCCATAACTTTATTCAAATTGCACAATTATTTGTCCCTGAACAGGATTGAGTTATAAGGCATATGCTAAATTGCAAATAGATTATTATGCTACCATTCAATTTACTGCAAATCAGGTTTAATTTCACAACACCAGGTTAAAGTTCAACAGGTTTATTTAGTAGCACGAGCTTTTGGAGTGAGCTTTCATCACATGACTCACCTGATGAAGGAGCAGTGCTCCGAAAGCTCGTGCTACCAAATAAATCTGTTGGACTTTAACCTGGTGTTGTGAAACTACTTACTGTGCTTACCCCAGTCCACATTAGGTTTAATTTGTTAACCTTTCCCCCAAATATTTTACTTGAATGTTATTTGTTCTGTGAGAAAGCACTTGGATGAGAAAAAAATGTTAACACAGAGTGGATATTTGATTTATTCATGATTAATTATTGTGATTAGGTTTGCTACTGCATGTAATGTTTGCTAAAGGCAGCTAAATGCATATTTTGTTCTTATTTTAGGGATACCTTAGGCAATGCAAAAAACGCAGAGACATGTTCAGTGATGAACAGCTGAAAGTCATATTTGGAAATATCGAAGACATTTATAGATTTCAAATGAGCTTCGTCAGAGACCTGGAGAAGCAGTACAACAAGGAAGATCCTCATTTGAGTGAAATCGGGCCCTGCTTCTTGGAACATGTAAATAATGATCCTGTTAGATTGATTATCATTTCCCATCACCTGCATTTCTGTGTGTAATTGTCATGTTCCTTTGTGCAGACCTGATGTGCTTCTACTGCTTAAAAAAAATCACCAGATTGTTGAAATTGTGATGTACTTTATTAATAGCTAATGTGTATGAAATTCCTCTGACTGAGATTTTAATGAAGACATTAATCCCTTAATGGGCCTTTATGAAAATACTGGATGAAGGAATTTAAATGAATGCATGCATTAGCAATATTGCACATCATAATCGCAGCTTTCAACAAAAGCTTATTGTATTAACATTGTTGCCTTTCTTTACTCCAATACCTTCAGTGGCATTTTTTATCCATCTTTTTCACCGATTCCACCATTTCAAAAATCAATATGGCTGAATCAAGAAAATGTATGTCATAAGGCAATCACTATCTCATTGAATCAAACCCAGTGCTAATTTTTCAACTGTAGCTATTAACTCTGTGTAAATGTTTCTGTCCCTTTTCTCTGGCCTTTTATCTTTCTTTATAACTACTTATCTAATGGCCTTATGGATGGCACAGTGGTTAGCATTGCTGCAGAGATGTGAGTTCAATTCCCAGCTTGGGTTACTGGGTTCAATTTTAGCATTGCGTTGTGCCCACTTTCAGGGGCAAAATCTTGGTAAAGTCGGGTGTGAGGCGTGTAGCGTGATCTATGCCTACTTCCATGCCAGTTGTGCTTTTACCAAGGCACAAAAATGGCAGCGATCGGGACCATGTCGAAAACGGGCACAGTAACCATTTTAAATGCATTTGCATGCATTTAAATTGACTTAGTGGGCTGCACGCCCAACCTTACTGGCACTTCCACCTTTACCACCATGTTCGCCATCCAGAATCAGCACGAAACACACATGCTCCACAAAAGTCCAATTCGGGCGGTCCGGTTAGTGAGGAGGTAAGAGCTCAGTGTCCGACGGCACTCTGCTAGAGATTGGTGGGGTGGGAGAAGGTGGATTCGACAGCTCTTTGCTTGAGATCAGTAGGGATTGGGGGGGGGGGGGGGGGGGGTCCACTGCCACTTTGCCTGTGATCAATGAGCAGGAAGAGGGGGTCCGCTGCCATTCTGCCTGAGATCGGGTGGGGGGGAGGAGTGGGGAGCGGCCTGCAATCAAACTGGGTGGCATGGGGGTGGGGGGATAAGGGGGTCAGTAATGTGGAGGTGGGGCACTGTCTGTGGGGGTTGGGGGAGGCATTATCCGTCCAGGAGCAATGTGATGGGGGAGCCGCATTCTATCATATTTTTTCGGCGCATGCGTGGTTGGAGATGCTGATTGGGACTGCGGGATTTTGGGTGTGTTAAGTCCTGCCCACACACTTGTACAGTTCAATTTAGACTAGCTGATATTTTTTCAGGCAGAGTGTGTATCGGGCCTAAAAGTCAGATCTGAAACATTCCAAGTTTCAAGCCCGCCCAGCACTTCGAATCAAAATGGTAAAATGGGGCCCACTGTGTTGCTTTTGCATATCGCTCTCCCACCCCCGATGTCTGTGTGGGTTTTCTCTGGGTGCCTTGGTTTCTTCCCACATTCTAAAGATGCGTGGATTAGATGGATTGGCCATGCTAAATTGCCCTTTAGTGTCCCTGGATGCATAGTTTTGGGAGTTGCAGGGTAAATATGTGGGGTTACAAGGATGGAGCGAAGGTGAGATTGTTGTCAGTGCAGACTCAATGGGCCGAATGGCCTCCATCTGCACTGTAGGGATTCTATGATAATTCCATTTCAATCCATTTATGCACTCAATAGTCATAGTAGGGCAGATCAGTTTTCATAACTGTGTTTCAGTAATAACCATGAGCCCATGTCCAATTCCTTGTTATTAATTTTTCATAAATAGAAACAGTAACTGATAGAAGCTTAAAATATTAGTACATAGAACATAGAACATTACAGCGCAGAACAGGCCCTTCGGTCCACGTTGTTGCGCCGACCAATTGAAAAAGCAATGACCCTCTAACCTAAACCAATCCCTTTCCATCCATAAACCTATCCACGGATCTCTTAAACGCCCCCAAACAAGGCGCATCTACAACTGCAGCAGGCAGGGCATTCCAATCCCTCACCACCCTCTGGGTAAAGAACCTACCTCTGACATCCGTCCTATAACTACCACCCCTTAATTTAAAGCTATGCCCCCTCGTGCTAGCATTCTCCATCCGAGGAAAAAGGCTATCACTGTCCACCCTATCTAAACCTCTAATCATCTTATATGTTTCAATAAGGTCCCCTCTTAGCCGCCTTCTTTCTAACGAAAACAACCTCAAATCCCTCAGTCTCTCCTCATAGGACCTTCCCTCCATACCAGGCAACATCCTGGTAAACCTCCTCTGCACCCTCTCCAATGCCTCCACATCCTTCCTATAATGTGGGGACCAGAACTGCACACAATACTCCAAGTGCGGCCGCACCAGAGTTTTGTACAGTTGCAACATGACGTTGCGGCTCCTAAATTCAATCCCCCTACCAATAAACGCCAAGACGCCGTATGCCTTCCTAACAACCTTATCTACTTGATTCCCAACTTTCAGGGATCTATGTACACATACACCTAGATCCCTCTGTTCATCAACACTATTCAGAGACCTACCGTTAGCCCTATACTCTACACATCTGCTATTCCTGCCAAAGTGAATTACCTCACACTTTTCCGCATTAAACTCCATCCGCCACCTCTCGGCCCAGCTCTGCAACTTGTCCAAGTCTCTTTGTAAACTATGATACCCCTCTTCACTATCTACCACTCCTCCGACTTTGGTGTCATCAGCAAATTTACTGATCCACCCAACTATACCCTCATCCAGATCATTTATAAAAATTACAAATAGCAGTGGCCCCAAAACAGATCCCTGAGGCACACCACTTGTAACCGAACTCCATGACGAATACTTACCATCAACCACCACCCTCTGTTTCCTATCTGCTAGCCAGGGTTAATGTTCTCTTTTATGATGGAGGGGAAGCAGATGGATTGCATGCCTCGAGGGAAGTGTGTTTAATTTGTTTTCCAATAATTGCACTGGACAGAAAATTGGATGGACTTTGGTACAAGAAAGTAAGGTCTTCACCTGATCTTCCTCAACTTGTTCCACCCAGGTAATAAATTATACCTAAGTGCAAAAAAAAACCTTCCCCCCAGTATTATAACGGCTGGCTAATCAATAATTGAAAAAAATCCCCAACTTGAAACAGGAAATTAGACACAACTCAGGTGCTTGGATTAAAGTAGTTGGAATGTTTGCTGCCACCTGTTTTGGAATGCAGATAAAGAAAGAATATGTTCCTTTTGTGAACCTACAAGGACACAAAATGCTTTACAGCCAATTGTTTATGAAGTGTAGTCACCACTCTAATATAGGGAAACACAGCAGCCAGTTAATTCATGTTCAAACAGCAAGGTGACAATGACCAGATAATTTGTTTGAGGGAAAAATATTGATTAGAATCCTAGGGAAACCACCTATGCTCCAAGAAGCCACACCGTCTTTTATGTCCACCTGGGAAGACAGACGATGCCTCCATTTAACATTTAGTTCAAAAGGCAGCATCCTCAAAAGTGCAGCATGCACTCAGTGCTGCATTGAAATGTAGGCATGGATTTTGTACTCGAGATTCTGGGCAGGGACTTGAACACGCATCTGCTGAATCCAACCTGGTAAGCAAAAGATAGGAGAGCTCCCGTTGAGCCTTGATTGTGGAAACAATTTTCTTCAGCACATAAAAATTAGTCTTCTGATCCTCAGAATGTGATCCCCTCCCAATCCCCCCATGGCAGGTTATCTGCTGGTGCAGCGGGCAAGGCAGTACAAATAGCCATTGATTTGGGTGGAACCAGAAGATTCTGCTGGCAGCCAACGGTGAGCTGCCTCTGCTGCCAGAATGTCCACTGGGGTTGGAGGGAGGGGGGGTTGGTGGGACTATGGCCAACTAATTAAAATGTACTTTTGAATTTATTAGGAACATAGCCCAAAAATGTCAACCAGTTATATCTGCTGCCCACACTGCTGTCTGTCAGTTCAGGAAGTTGATTGTCTTTGCCTGCACATCTGACATATGTCTACATATAATATATTTGTTGTGTTTGCTTACAGCAAGATGGATTTTGGATTTATTCTGAGTATTGTAATAATCACCTGGACGCATGCATGGAACTTTCCAAGCTGATGAAGGATGGCAGGTATCAGCATTTCTTTGAGGCCTGTCGGCTCCTTCAACAAATGATTGACATTGCCATCGATGGCTTTCTCCTCACTCCTGTGCAGAAGATCTGCAAATACCCACTGCAGCTTGCAGAATTGCTCAAATATACAGCATTGGAACATAGGTAAGAATTGTTTAGTGGCCCAATGTCATTTATTTCAGAATATCGCACTCTGATTGCATGGGTGAGTTTAGCATTACTCAGAAAGAGCCAATGGCCTCATGGGGCTGGAGGGTTGGGTTTGGGTGTGGAGTGCCCATTGTAATTTACCTCAACAAAACTTGGGCCATCAGGGATGAAAGTTAAGGGGAAAGTATAGGAAATCACACAATGGGGCTGTAAAGGATATGGAAATAAGTTCAAATATCCCACCACATGCATTGACAAAAATTATTTTGTCTATTAAACTACTTAAAGTTTTAAAGTTTATTTTTGAGTGTTACAAGTAGGCTTACATTAACACTGCAATGAAGTTACTGAGAAAATCCCTTAGTCACCACCCTCCGGCACCTGTTTGAGTACACTGCGGGAGAATTTAGCATGACCAGTGCACCTATGGTACCATCTATGCACTTTCCAATTTTCCAGCTTCCAATATATGTTATATAAACACACCTGAGGCTATGCTCATTATCCTGAGATTGTGGGAACACTCAAGTGGTCTTCGGGCTCATTAATGGCCAGTTAATAAATTGTTGCATTTGTGATTGCAACCGTATTAATTTTAAAAATAGATATGCTGCATAACATAAACAATTTGAACCCCAGTAGTTTTTACATGTCAGTAACCTGGATCAGACCGAAAGCTTTAAAAAGCAAATAGAAAGCAAAGTGCCGTTGGCATTTTGAAGTGTGCTTTGCCACAGTCTTTTGTCAGTTTTTATAGATCGTTGTTTACTTTAAGCAAAATGTCCACCAGCTTTGAACACATTGGTTTGTTTTATACTTCCATGCTTTAAACATTTAACTTTGAACTTTTAAGCTATTAAGCATGCTTAGAACATGACAATTAGCAGTAGTTCATAAATCAGTGCCAGAATTTTGTGCTGTAGGCACATGGCATTCAGATTCTGTCTCCTGCTGCTAAATTTAAACTGCAGGTCACGTATTTACTGTGGATTTGTCAGATTGCTTTGAAATTTATACAGTTACCTAATGTTCATAATGTGAGCCAACATTATTCAATTCAGCAATGTTTGGCCGCTTAATAGCTAGGTAGCGTTGGGACACACTGTTAAAAAAAAACTAACCTCTGTTGTTTTGAGATTCTGGGATAAGATGAGTATGAAGGAATATTTGCACTTTAGTAGGAAAAAGAAAGCAAAATTCAAAGGATTATTTTTCATAATACAGAGACAAGAAAGCAGGGTTCGGAGGTGGAATTGAGAACAGAACTGCACGTCAAGTACTATTTTGCCTTCTTTTCTTATTTCAAAGCATCATTTTCCATTCTCTCTATTCTCCATTATGTTTTAGTTCTTTTATGCATTTTCTTTGTCTAACAATGCCATTTATCTGGTTTAGTAGGGGGAGATAAAGAATGCCTTTATATATGTTCTACAAATGGCAGATGGAAAAATTGTTCCTTTTATTGTTTTCCTATATTGCAAGTATTCAATACCTGTTATATTTTTCTCGATTTACCCCATGCTGTTTCTATTCCCCTATTGTTTGTTTGCAATCTTTAGCTCTATCTATCTCACTCTTTCTTTTCACTCTTCCTTATTTAGTGCTCTTAGATTGGACACCAGGTCTTCAATTTCATTAGATTAAAAATGAACAAAGTTAAATTTGATTTTCTATAATGTACTCTTTGAATGTAAACTAAATGTACACAACAAGGTTTTAACTGGTGGTGCTGAGATTTTCCAAGTCAATTCGAAAAGACTTTTGGAAAATGGATAACTGCATTAAAAAAACATTGGTGCCGAATGTATGCTGGTTCAGTCTTCCCCTCACTAGCTCAAGACCTGTGAAGGTAATTTGGGATTCCCAGTTTAAGATCAGCTTCCATGTGGTGGGTAAAATGGCCTCTGTCCAAAGCCTTTGTTTTACTCAAGATAACCCTAAAGGTCACATGTCCCTGGCACAAGATTACCTCAGTCACGCAATTATGGCAAGCCACAGCATACAAAGAGCAGCTCTGAACAATAGCAAGGGTGGAATTCTTCCCCTCAAAAAGTAACATAACAGCAAGAAATTGCAATGATCTGCATCAATCCGTCACCACAATCTTCCCACATTTGGTGTTGAGAGTCTCGCACTGGGTTATGGGGGATGGGCGTAGGATGGGTGGGGGGTCATGGAGGGTGAGGGGGGGGGCTGCAATTTCGCAAGGGCGCTCCAATCTCAGAATGCACATCTCCTCTTTCATGGACATCAGGATCCTGTCCTCTCTTTGGCAGCATGTTTCCCCAACCTCTCCCTGACAAGTGGCATCGGCGCCCTCCTGATGAGTTCCCTGATTTGCCCCCTATCAGGAGCCATGAGTTGCACCCCCCTCTCATCAAGTCCATCTTCATGATCCACCCTTGCAAGAACCCCAGCAAACAGATCCCATCCCCCAACACCTCACTCTGCTTGTCTAGCCACCCCCTCTCCTCCCAGAGCACCATCCCCTTGGCACTGCCCCCCGTACGATGATAATGCCCAGTTAGCACACTGGCAGTACCCAGCTGGCACCATCAGGCTGTTTCGTGGCCACAGCTGTGCTGTCTGTGCCAGTTGGACAATGCCTGATAAGGTGGAGGGGGCTATACCAGGTGGGCAATGCCCAGCTATGCCCCTCACCATCCGGGGGCTTCAGTGGCCTCTGAGCCTGACCCCCCTCCCTCTGCCCCCACCCCCCACCGCCTTGCACCACCCTCCCCCGCCTTGCACCACCCTCCCCCCTTTCCCCATTACAAGCACTGCGTTGGCTGATGTGGTCCTTAATCTCATTATTTATGTTTAGCCAGTAGCCCACTTTTCTTGCCTTCGTCAGACTTGGCGCAATTCTTGATGTCTTGCGTGGATGCATTTCAAAGTCCCTTTTCTCATTTGCTTAGGGATGATGACATTAGTTCCTTTGCAAAAAATGCCATCTTTGGCGATCACCTCAACTTTGTATGACCAATACTCTTTACTAACAGAAGATGTGTCCCTGATGGTTTCAGGTCATCCTTTCATAAGAACATAAGAACATAAGAAATAGGAGCAGGAGTAGGCCATCTAGCCCTTTGAGCCTGCCCCGCCTTTCAATAAGATCATGGCTGATCTGTCGTGGCTCAGTTCCACATTCCCGCCCTCTCCCCATAACCCTTAATCCCCTCTCTTATCAAAAACCCATCAACCCGCGTCTTAAAAATATTTAGCGAGGTAGCCTCCACCACTTCAACGGGCAGAGAATTCCAGAGATTCACCACCCTTTGAGTGAAGAAGTTCCTCCTCAACTCCATTCTAAACCGCCCCCCCTTTATCTTGAGGCTGTGTCCCCTAGTCCTATTATCCTTTCTGAGCGGGAAGAGTCTCTCCACCTCTATCCTATCCATCCCATTCATCATCTTATACGTCTCAATGAGATCTCCCCTCATTCTTCTAAACTCTAACGAGTACAAGCCTAGTTTATTCAGCCTCTCCTCATAGCTCAACCCCCTCAACTCCGGCATCAGCGTAGTAAACCTCCTCTGCACTCCCTCCAAGGCCAAAATATCCTTGCGTAAGTACGGCGCCCAAAACTGCACACAGTACTCCAGCTGCGGCTTCACCAATGCCCTATACAGCTGCAGCAAGACCTCCCTACTTTTATAT
Organism: Carcharhinus amblyrhynchos; assembly: GCF_965287045.1. NCBI lineage: Eukaryota > Metazoa > Chordata > Chondrichthyes > Carcharhiniformes > Carcharhinidae > Carcharhinus > Carcharhinus amblyrhynchos. The sequence goes on along the minus strand of NC_137327.1, from coordinate 84,665,771 downwards.
TCAATCCCCCTCGCTATGAAGGCCAGCATCCCATTCGCCTTCCTGATCACCTGCTGCACCTGCAAGCTGGGTTTTTGCGACTCATGCACAAGGACCCCAAGGTCCCTCTGCACCGTCGCCTGCTGCAGTTTTTCGCCACGTAAGTGATAATCCTTCCTACCATTATTCCTACCAAAGTGGACCACCTCGCACTTGCCAACATTAAATTCCATTTGCCATTTCCTGGCCCATTCGCCCAGCCTATCTAGATCCTTCTGTAGACTCTCCACACCCTCCGCACAATTTGCCTTTCCTCCAATCTTGGTGTCATCAGCAAATTTCGACACCCTACACTCAGTTCCCTCCTCCAGATCATCTATATAAATGGTAAATAGCTGAGGCCCCAGCACCGACCCCTGAGCCACTCTACTAGTCACCATCCGCCAATCCGAATAGCACCCATTGACCCCCACTCTCTGCCTCCTATTTGACAACCAATCCTCTATCCACGCTAACACCCTACCCCCAACTCCCTGTCCCCTGACCTTCTGCAATAACCTCCTGTGAGGTACCTTGTCAAATGCCTTCTGAAAATCCAGAAAGACCACATCCACCGGCTCTCCTCTATCCACCACCCTAGACACATCCTCATAGAACTCCAGTAAATTTGTCAGACACGACTTCCCTTTAACAAAACCATGCTGCGTCTGCTCTATCAAGCAATTTCTCTCAAGATGCCTCGCTATTTCCTCCTTGATGACCGATTCTAACATTTTACCTACAACAGACGTTAAACTAACCGGCCTATAATTCCCTGCCTTTTGCCTGGCACCTTTCTTAAACAACGGCGTAACATTAGCCTCTTTCCAATCTTCCGGCACTTCCCCGGAATCTAGCAACGTCTGGAAAATAACCACCAAGGCATCCACTATCACCTCCGCCATTTCTTTCAGAACCCTCGGATGCATTCCATCCGGTCCTGGGGACTTGTCCACAATCAGTCCCTCCAGTCTGTCGAGCACCGCCTCTCTAGTAACAGTAATGTCATTAAGACCCTTCAGTTCTACCACCTTTCCATCTCTAACACCCGGCAAATTATTCACGTCCTCCTCCGTGAAGACAGAAACAAAAAAGTTATTCAATACCTTAGCCATATCCCCATCCCCTACCACTAAGTCCCCCTTCTCATCCTCTAAGGGACCAACATTCACCCTAGCCAGCCTCTTCCTTTTTATATATTTATAAAAACTCTTGCTATCCTTTTTTATATTAAGCGCAAGCCCAGCTTCATAGTTTCTCCCACCCTTCTTTATCATCTTCTTTGTCAATCTTTGTTGACATTTAAACCTCTCCCAATCCTCTTCTCGCCCACTACTCTTTGCTACTCTAAACGCCTCCGCTTTTAATTTAACACTTTCCTTCACCTCCTTCGTTATCCACGGCTTATTACCTCTCCTCCTACTGTCCTTTTTGACCATCGGAATAAATTTCTGCTGAGCACCAAGAAAGATCTCCTTAAAGATCCTCCACTGCTCCTCAGCAGACCTACCTTCCAACGTGCTCCCCCAGTCCACATTCGCCAATTCCTCTCTCATCCTACCGTACTCCCCTCTGTTCAAACAAAGGACGCGTGTCCGGGAACCCACTTTCTTCTCCTCCATCTGCACCAGAAACTCCACCATACAATGATCACTCTCCCCAAGAGGATCCTTCACCGCAAGGTCCCTAATTCTACCCACCTCATTACATAGCACCAGATCCAAGATAGCTCGCTCCCTCGTCGGCTCCAACACACACTGTTCGAGGAAACTATCCCGGCAGCATTCCAAGAACTCCTCCTCGAGCCCACCGCGTCCAACATGGGTTGACCAATTTATATGTAGATTGAAATCCCCCATAACTACGGCTGTCCCATTCCTGCACACCGCACTTATTTGCGCGTTAACAGCCCGCCCCACCTCCAGATCATTATTCGGGGGCCTATAGACGACACCCGCCAGCGTCTTCCTCCCTTTGCTGTTCCTAATCTCTACCCACAACAATTCCGCTTTCTGCTCCTTGGCTCCAATATCATCCCTTGCTACCACCCTGATGCTATCCTTAATCAGCAGAGCTACACCCCCCCTTTTCCCTCCTGCCTATCCTTCCTAAACACTTGATATCCCTGGACATTCAGCTCCCAGTCCCTGTCACCTTGCAGCCATGTCTCTGTAATGGCCACCAGATCATATCCATTTGTGCTGATCTGCGCCACCAGCTCATCCACTTTATTCCAAATGCTTCGTGCATTCAGGTAAAGTGCCTTCATCCCAGCCTTCACCTGGACCCTATTTGCCGTAACGCCACCAACCATACTCATGCCCCCTACTCCCTCTATTATTGGGACATCCTCGGCCTCTTCCCTTACCTGTACCCTCTCCTCAACTTTAGCCCCCGTAACGTCACCTACCCTCGCACCCTCCCCCCCCTAATTAGTTTAAAGCCCTGTCTACAGTCCTCTTTACTCTATTCGCCAGCACTCTGGTCCCAGCACGGTTCAGACCAACCCCATCCCGCCCGAACAGGTCCCACCTACCCCAATACTGATGCCAATGCCCCATAAATTCAAACCCATTCCTCCCACACCAATCCCTGAGCCACCCATTCACTTCCTTAATCCTATCTACCCTACGCCCGTCTGCACTCGGTTCAGGCAGTAGCCCAGAGATAACTACCTTGTCGGTTCTACTCTTTAATTCCATTCCCAGCTTCTCATACTCCCTCCCCAGATCCTCAGTTCGCATTTTGCCTACGTTGTTGGCACCCACATGTACCACAACGACCGGATTCTCACCCTTCCACTCCAGGTTCTTCTGCAGCCCAGATGTGACATCCTGGACCCGACCACCAGGCAGACAACACACCCTTCTGTGCACTTTGTCATTGTGACAAAGGACAGTGTCAATACCCTTCACCCCACTATCCCCAATCACTACTACGTTCCTTTTCACTTTCTCCTTGCCTATGTCCTGCTGCATCACTGTACCGTGTGCAGTTTGCTCACCAACCTCACCTCCCTCGTCCTCGTCCACACTGGAAGCAAGAGCCTCAAACCTGTTATGCAGATTGAGAGGCTGAGGCCTCCTCTCCCCACCCTCCCTCTCCCCACCCTCCTTCCTCCTCTCCCCACCCTCCTTCCTCCTCTCCCCACCCTCCTTCCTCCTCTCCCCACCCTCCTTCCTCCTCTCAGCAGCCCCCTCTTGTTCCTGACCCTTAGAGTTAGCCAGTCTAGGGGGGGGTGGATGTCACTTGCACCCCATTGACAATGGCACCCTCTCTCCCCTTGATGAGCCTCAGCGTCCGTAGCTCAGAGGCCAGCTCATTTACCCTGAGCTGGAGCTCCTCCAGCAACCTGCACTTACTGCAGACATGGTCACTGGGAAGGACCCTGGGGTCCACCAGTTCCCACATCATACAGTAGCACTTGAAGGAGGCATCTAGTTATGGGGTTTACTTGATCTGAGCAAGAAATTTGTCATTCAGAAACATCTCTGTTGAGCTGAGGACTTTGAGCATGTCATGCAGTTGCTTCTTGTTGAGCCTGGAAGATTTCATGTTGTTTACTGGCATCATCAACTTCCTTCAAAGGGAGTGCAGTTCCTGACAGTATGTTGGTGATGTACATCTGCTTCCTTTGCTTTTGCTCCATTTCCAAATGATATCTCTGCAAAGTAACATCATTTGCAGATGCTTTGGAGCAGATAGAAGCAGTTTGAGAAAGATGCTTTGAAGTGACTCCTGGACAGATTCTTCCATCACTTTCTCTCTCAGTAGGACTAGGGGGCACAGCCTCAAGATAAAAGGGGGGCGGTTTAGAACGGAGTTGAGGAGGAACTTCTTCACTCAAAGGGTGGTGAATCTCTGGAATTCTCTGCCCGTTGAAGTGGTGGAGGCTGCCTCGCTAAATATTTTTAAGACGCGGGTTGATGGGTTTTTGATAGGAGAGGGGATTAAGGGTTATGGGGAGAGGGCGGGAAAGTGGAACTGAGCAGCGACAGATCAGCCATGATCTTATTGAATGGCGGGGCAGGCTCGAAGGGCTGGATGGCCTACTCCTGCTCCTATTTCTTATGTTCTTATGTTCTTAAACAGGTACCCATTAAAATGCTAACAAGCAAAGACGATAGCTAAGCACTGTTTTGCTATCTATGCACAGTGTGGTTCAGTTTGCATTAAGATTCTGGATGCAAATGCAAATGGTTGTCTTTGCTGCATGAGGGTTGTTCCAAGCCCTGTTTTACTGCAGGATAATTTTGTTGACATCACAATACCTCAGCACTGGCATTGTCTTCACTAAACGTTTGATGTGAGGCAAAGTAGCTTGTTTTTTGTTTCTTACCCCAAAGCCACTGAACGTTCTTTGCAGTGAGCTTGTGTAAATGTTCACACTCTAATGACCAATTGAGCAAAAACTTTGCTATACAGCCTACAAATCCAAACCTTGGAATTGCTCACATCTGTTGGTTGCTTCATCTCTGCTCCAGCTTTCACCTTATCAGGATCAGGGTGAACTCCCTTGCTGTCAGTACATGACCTACGTAGTTGACTTCAGTCATCTTCAGTCCCAGCTTTTTCTTGTTCAGTTTCAGATTCATATTTTTTACTTCAGTTTTACATGATGGGAGTGTTGCTGACTGGACCAGCATTTTTTGCCCGTCTATGCTTGCCCTTCAGAAGGTGGTGGTGAGCTGCCTTCTTGAACCACGGTATGAAGTCTCACAACACCAGGTTAAAGTCCAACAGGTTTATTTGGTAGCACAAGCCACAAGCTTTTGAAACATTTCTCCTTCATCAGGTGAATGGGAGATGTGTTCACAAACAGGGCATACATAGACATAAACTCAATTTACAAGATGATGGTTGGAATGCGAGTCTTTACAGGTAATCAAGTCTTAAAGGTACAGAGAGGGTTAAGCACAGGTTAAAGAGATGTGTGTTGTCTCCAGCCAGGACAGTTAGTGAGATTTTGCAAGCCCAGGCAAGTCATGGAGGGTTACAGATAGTGTAACATGAACCCAAGATCCTGTTTGATGCCATCCTCATGCGTGCGGAACTTGGCTATCAGTTTCTGCTCAGCAATTCTGCATTGTCATGTGTCATGAAGGCTGCCTTGGAGAACGCTTACCCGAAGATCAGAGGCTGAATGTCCATGGTTGCTGAAGTGTTCCCCAACTGGAAAAAAACACTCCTGCCTGGTGATTGTTGGGCGGTGTTCATTCATCCATTGTCATAGTGTCTGCATGGTCTCCAAAAGCATGGGCAGTGCAATGAAAGCTTGTGGTTTGTGCTACCAAATAAACCTGTTGGACTTTAAACTGGTGTTGTGAGACTTCTAACTGTGCCCACCCCACCCCATCTCCACTTCTTGAACCACTTGAGTCCTTGATATGTAGGAACACTCATAGTGCTGTTAGGGAGAAAATTCCAGGCTTTTGACCCAGCAACAGAGAAGGAACAGTGATATATTTCCAAGTCAGGATAGTGAGTAACCTATGAGGAAACTCCAGGTGGTGGCGCTGTCCCAGGTATCTACTGTCCTTGTCCCCCTAGACAGTAGTGGTCATGGATCTGGAAGGTGCTGCTTAAGGAATCTTGGTGAGTTCCTGCTGTGCATCTTGTAGATGGTACATATGTCTGCCACTGTTTGTCGGTGGTAGAGGGATTGAATGCTTGTGGAAGGGATAGCAATCAATTGAACTGCTTTGTTCCGGATGGCGTTGAGCTTGTTGAATGTTTTTAGAGCCACACTTATCCAGGCAAGTGGAGATTATTTCATTACTTTCCTCACTTGCACGTTTTAGCTGGTAGACAGGCTTTTGTTGGGAGGGGGGCTTCAGGAAGTGAGTTACTGGCTTCAGGATTCCTAGCCTTTGGCCTGCTCTGGTAGCCATAGTATTTATTTGGCTAGTCCAATTCAGTTTCTGGTCAATGGTAACCCCCAGGAAGCTGATGGTGAGGAATTTGATTATGGCAAGGCCAGTAAATGTCAAGGGCCGATGGTTAGATTCTCTCATTTTGGAGATCGTCTTTGCCTAGCACTTCTGTGGCACGAACGTAACTTGCCACTTATCAGCCCAAACCTGCATATTGTCCATGCATTTGGACATGAACTTCCTGTGTGAGTTCTCTTTAACAGTCCCTCTAGATTCTGATCATTGCCTGCGATGGCTTCTTCCATTGTATCTCCACATCCATAGATTAGCAGGTCATCCATAACCGCTTCCAAACCTGAAGGATCATTGACAATCTCATGTTGAAAGTGTCGATCTGCTTTTATTCAACTTCACTTGCCAGTACTCATCCTTGACATCCTTCGAAGTTTTATCAAGGTCCTTTGGACCTTGGCACATTCTCAGACTTCCAGGCCATTTCACTGATACTGGAACTGCAAATCCGGTCTATAGGAATTGTTATTTTCTTGGTTTCTCTCATATTCTCAAGCCCCTCTATCTTGCCTTTCTGACTGGAATTGAGGGCAGCTGGAACTCTCTTTGAAAGATGTTGAGTTGGTCTCACACTGTCATCCACCTCAAGGTGATATTCTTCAGGAAGGTATCCAAGACCTGTGAAAGCACCTTTGTAATGTTTTAATATTTATTCAGCTGTCAGTGGCTTGGTGCCATGTGAAACACTGCAAACCTCTTCCAGTACATGGAGAGTTCCAGATTTTTGAGTTGTTTCATCTCAGTTGAGTGGATTTTGCTTTGTATTACTATTTAGAATTGTAGATCTGAATTATTTCCATTCCATTGGGCTCTCCAGTTTGGTTGTCCTCTTGAGAAGAACATCGTTCCATCATAGAGCCTGAACTTCTGCGACAGATTCATTTTTAAGCCACCATCTTGAGCTATTTCAACAATTTTGAAAAGCTCATGATGTTACAGGTAGCACCAGTGCCTATTCCACACTCCATATCCACAATGCTCTCCTTCTGCAGGCATCACTCCCAACAGTCACAGATTGTTTTTCCCTCGTATCTTAGCGGTGCTGATCTATTCTAGAGTGTAGAGTGATTCATCTGAATCATCATCCAACATTTCTCCAACAACCATCGTTATGGATTTGCTTTTCTGTCATTCAGCTTGAAGTTAGAGCAGTGCTTCCTTTTCTTTTGTGTGGTGTCTTCCAGCACTCTGGTATTGATCTTACTACTGGCCATTCAGTAAATATTTCTCTTGTTTCTTCACTGGCGCACCTGAAATGAAAAGTCTTGTCAGTTTTTCCATCAATACTGCCTTCATCTTCATAGCAGTCTGAACTGGAAAATTCAAGGCCACGGTCACACAGCAGTCAATGTGCTGTACAAAACTGTTGACTGAAGTTCTAATTATTCTCTACTGCTTCTTACAGTGGCTGACTCTCCTACAACCATTTCAGCTGCTCACACCTGACATTGTGTTCCATGTGGTGGGTACCTTGGTTTCTGTGCAAAACCTTTATTTTATCTAACTGGACCTCAGAGGTCAAATGATTATGCAAACTGCACCTATAAAGGAATTTCTGCAAACAGTGTGGACCATAAATGGAATTTTGAACCTTTCTAGTTTAGTGCGCGCTTTGTTTTACACTGGCCAGTGCGCTTGCCAAATGAGTCATTGAAAGTACTCATGTCGCCACTTTATGGGAGAATTAAACTCGGAATTTGCTTTATGTGGACCAAGAGTAATCTCTCATTCTTCAATTATGTCACTCTAAAATGAAATTCTACATGTCATTCTATGATTTAGATACTAAAATACATGAAGGAGGTTTTTAGAAAAAGAATATATACCAATAATTAAAAGGAAAATAATGATCTCGAAAGATAGCCCAGGACTCTGACCTTTGGAATTAATTTTCCAAAGAATTGAAATTTCCCTGAGGATATTTAGCCAATCATGTGATTTTGTTAATTGGCTGCTTTTCTTTATCCCACGATCATTCTTCAATCAGTAAGATATTAATAAAAAATGTCAGGCAATGCTGAAAAAACAATACAGTTTCTTTAACAGTGTGGGTCACTTCTAGACATCTTTGTCTCCAGCCTGCATCTACTTCATAAATGGCTAGTGTTCCAAATTTCAGTTTTCTAATTGTTTAATTTCAAATACTTGAGGTCCTGATTCAATTCAAGTATCACAATAATAGATGAACAGTAAATATATTTTCAGATTTTTATACCCCCATCCCACCGAGGCACCAAACTAATCAATGCAAACCTGCCCCATGTTTAGGTTAAAATTCAGCTTGAAATGTCTTGTACAGTAGATTGTTACAGTCTAGTATGAAATTAATTTTAGCAATTTCAAAGCAATTCACAAAGCAAAAGAGCCCACGGCACAAAACTGCTATTTGTTTGTCATTAAACTAACAATCTAATTCAGAGAGGTCAGTGCAGGAAAAAATTTTGCAGTTATTCTAATGTTTTTCTATGTTATTCCACATCATTTTAATGTTATTCACTCGTTATTCCATGTTATTTTTTGTTATTCTATATTATTCTAAGGCTGGACAAAGCAGAAAGGATCTTATTGTAATTTATTATTGTGATATCTGAACTGAACTGAGAGCTCAAATATTCCAAATGAAGAGTGTTTCATTCTACACGACCAAGATACCTCACACTGAACGACAAGAATATGATTAAAATATAATTTAAAAGAAGATTCTTTACAGTTAATTATTTCTTTCAAAGAAACCTGCCTCCAATCTACCCACTTGTAGTTCTATCTGTCACTGGGGTTGGTTGGGAAGCATTCCAAAGAGGCAACATGAAAATAAGATACAATAATGAGGTTGTGATTCTAATTGTCATGCAGGTTTTCAACTTTAATGTTGGCTGGGTTTGCCAAGTGTCAGCTAACCTGGCGTGTTCATGGAGTTGAGGATATATTGGACTCAGAAGATGAATGCTTTCGCACCCACCAGGATCCAAGTCTGTGCCTGAGAAACTTCCATGAAGCATCCCTCACAACCTTCTCCACAATCCGACTACCCACACAAATTCCCCCCTCAGCCACATAAGGCCTCCTCTGATCATTGAACCCATCTTCTAAACTTTGATTCCCCCTGCATTCTTCATTGATTCTCTTATTCTTCACCACCAGGCTCTGACCTGACCCTTCTGAGATTGGCAGCCTAAACAATTGACACCCCACTCCTCCTCCCATCACCCCAACCCACCATGTCCCTGGTGGGGGACTTATATTTATTTTAAATAAAGTTTAAGTGTGTTGGAGATAATGCTAGCATTAAAGAAATTAAAGCATTATAAAAATTGCACAAGAGTTACAAAGTGCACAAAATGATGCCATTCACCAGTTAGGGCAGGAAGTTGCACCAAAAATGAATATGTGGTAATGATGTGGGAAGCACATCCATCCATAAATAAAACAAGAAGGTTTCGAAGAGGTAGTCCTCCGCAGAGGTAAGATGGGATATGGGCCAAATGTGGGCAATTGGGACTAGCTTAGTGGATTAAAAAAAAGGGTGACATGGACAAGTTGAGCCAAAGGGCTTGCTTCCATGCTGTAAACCTCGATGATGTGGAAGCATCCCAGGTGGAGGAGTTTGGTTACCGCCTGAGAAACTTAATTTATAATTGACTGAATTAATGTACTAAATGTTTAATTATCTTGGGCAATGTAAATTGAGTATTGACATTTGTATGAAATGATTTGGGGGGGGGGGGTGTGGGTGGGGGATGTTGTGATTGTCCCTTAAAGGATCAATCTGCAGAGTAAATCAGATGATCAGGGGTACAAAACGGTGAGCAGGGTGGGGGATTACCCTGGTGAACTCGGGTTTCTGTTCCAAAACCTTGCTGCAAGTCCCTCTATCGCCTTTACCTGTAAATAAACATGTTGCATTGTCTGGTGAATAAAAATGATCACATATACACAAGTCAGATAATTAAATTGAAATGTTCCGGGTGGCTGTGTGAGTGGTGTGGAATGATTAGTTCTGTTGTGCATAGTTAAATTAATGGTCACTCCACATCCTATTACTATTGTATGTTATTTCTGCACTCATTTACACTAATCATTGTCACACCGAGATTGATCATTCAGAACTAATTAGTGTTAAATTAGGTGAAGTTTTGTCTGCTAATCACAGACAGAGGAAAGGAAACTCTTACCCTGTTGTTCCAACTAGATTCAAGGGAGAAAGACCAGGGCTGGAATCATTCACGTCAGTGGGATTTTTCCATCCTGCTGCAGTGATGAATGGAGATCTGACTGGCCTCCAAATTCTCTGACCTCGCTAGAGTGGGAGCATGGCATGAGCAGCAGGTTCAATCATACCCCAGGATAGAACCCAGTTTCTAAACTCCAGGAGGTGCATTCCTGCTATGGATGGATGTAGCAATAACAATGCATCAGCTACTCCATCAGCCTACGGTATTTGTACTAGCCCTTTCAAAGGGCTATTCACTTAGTCCCACAACCCTGCTTTTTCCGAACAGCTATACTGTTTTTCTCCTTTTTCAAGTATGTATCCAATTTCCTTTTGAGAGTTGCTATTCAATCAGCTTGCAGCACCCTTTCAGGTTATGAATACCAGATCATAACAACTTCCTGTGTTTTAAAAAAAAATCTGCTCATCTCCTCTTTCATTCTTTTGCCAATTACTTTTAGAAAGATATATCAAAACCTTTTTTTTATTGTGTTCCAGTGACTATAGATATGTTGCTGCAGCTTTAGCAGTTATGAGGAATGTAACCCAACAAATCAATGAACGCAAAAGAAGATTAGAAAATATTGACAAGATGGCTCAATGGCAAGCTTCAGTCCTTGACTGGGAGGTAAGCTTTTGACTGTGGGTTGTGAAACAGTTCAATACTAGTGCTTAATGCAGTATCTTAACTTACAACATTTTCTGCACACATTAAAGAATTCAAATTAAGCAATTACATTCACTCAGTACCATCAATAGTGTTTTAAATTACCTTTCATATGAAAATACTGCCATTGTTATGGAATCAGTCTAAAGAAATTACATACTTGTAACTATAAGGACATAACATATATTTTCAAGCCATTTTCCTTATTTTTTAAAACATTATCTCTCCCTCTTCTTTCTTCATTTCAAAAAGTATAATTTCCACAATCAAATGAACAAAACCAATTCAGAATGTCTCTCCATTTAGATCTCCTTTTGAATCATGTAATATTTTTATGGGTTCTGCTATTCCCTTTCCCTTCAGTTTCTTCTATTCTTCCTTAACATTAATCACAGTCTGAATTCTCAGGCCCTCGATGAGTGTCGGCAGGGAGGGAGACGAACGAGCTGGGGTGCTGGTTGTCTGGCACCATTTGCATGGGCAGAATGGCTGTAAGATGGCCTATCTGAAAGCTGCAATTTCAAAAATTAAAGATCCATAAGGCTCACTGCATGAGGTCAGCTGGAAAACCTTGGTCCACAAACAAGTCAAGGAGCCGTGTAGATGTCTAGAAGAGGCCTCCCACTCGGGAGACTAGGGGATTAGCCCTCTAAGCAATCTTAAAGACCATTCTTGCCAGACTAGCTTCAGCTGCAGCTGCAGGCCTGCTACTGGTGGGGCTACCCTTCACAATTGTAGCCTGGCTACTAAGAACGTTATAAAATTTTTAAAAATGAAGAGATGATGTCTCCATCTTGGGGCACCCTTTCATTCACTTGCCTGAGCTGGTGAGCTTCCCATTGGCCCTTGATTGGACATCAAACTCACACTCTTGTTATGAATTGACCAATTTAAGGATAATCACAGCCAGTTTCTCAGTGTAGGCTGCACATTATCACTGTTCTAACAAGGAGATAAGCCCTCTCTTCCAGATATTGCAATGTGGCTTATGAGCAACCAGTTCACCAAAACTGCCAACTTTGCTCAAAATCTGAATCAACAGCTGCAAATGCTTCTGGACTTTCTGGGGGATATGAGGAAAAATGTCTATCCAGTTTAAAAAAAAATCTGGAATGCGTTGCCTAGGAGGGTGGTAGAAGTGAGTTGTCTCATGTCCTTTATAAACTACTTGGATGAGCACCTGGCATGTCATAACATTCTCGGCTTTGGGACAAGTGCAATTAAAGGGATTAGGTGGGAGGTCAGGTGTTTCACACGTGGCAGTGCAGGCTCGATGAACTGAAGGGCCTCTTCTGCACTGTAAGATTCTATGACTTTTCATATAACACAATCTTCAATTCGCAACTTCCTCCTTTGCTGTCCCTTTGCTTTTATTTTTCTCAACCTTGCTGACATCCTGTACGAATGTACTGCAGTAAAATCACACATTTATAGCAATCACAATTTCAAAAAGGTTTCTGGAATTAAAATAAATCTTCACATGGTCTGAATTCTTCCAACATTTCACCTTTAGAACCAAATCAATTCAAAGATCCTGGCTGCTTGAAACTCTTGGCTAAAATTGGTAATAGCTGAAACAGAAAATTAGACAGCAGTCGACTTAAAGCTATAGGGTGGGATTTTCCAGCTATGCTTACCCCTAGATTGGAAGATCCTGCCCGAGGTCAGTGGACCTTTGTATAGTGTGGTTCAAAAATGTTCATTTTTTAACATTCATGTGGTTTGCGGTAATGAAGCATGATTCAGAATGAAATGATTTTGTCTTTGGTGCATTATTCTTGGCATCAAATCATTCTTGCCATTGTAAAGATACTGAGTAAGCAAATGACACCCAGCCAAAGACCCATGAGAATGGTTGCCATTGCTAACTTATATCAAGACTTGATGACTGAGTGTGCAGGTTAATAGTTGGGATAGAACTGGTCAGGATAGGTGTTGCAACTGGATTTCACCTCAGATGTCAATATAATAATTATTCTTTTTGCCGCTGTTGATGCCTTCTCCTGTGTCAGGCCTTTAGTTAAAGTTTAAGAGTAAAGTTTTATTTACCAGCACGTCTTTCAGAATGTGGGAGGAAACCGGAGCACCAGGAGGAAACCTACACAGACACACAGAGAACGTGCAAACTCCACACAGACAGTGACCCAAGCCGGGAAACAAAGCTGGGACCCTGGTGCTGTAAGGCAGCAGAGTTAACCACTGTGCTGGAGAATTATTCTGTACTTATCAAAATGACTGGAGAAAGATGATCTCGGTCTCATTGGCCATAAGGTTCTCAGTTTGTTAACCATCAAATTTCAATAAGAAGAACGACTTTGCCAGTCATACCAGATCCTGAGATTTATCAAGGATCATCCAGCATCCTTTTGTACACATTTGACACTCCCCTGTGGTCGAAAAATTCAATGCCATTGAGCTCTTAGTTAAAGAACAAATCAATAAGCTTTTAATAAACATGACATTGGTAGGGAATTGAATTTTGAAATGTGAAATTGTAAGGATTGCCTCACCTAGATTTATAACTTCTTAAATTCTTGAATTATCAGTTTTTTTCTGCTCCACTCCTGAAGGTGTTAACTAATAGTTGGAGAACATTTGTACAGGTGGTGATTATCATCGAGTACCTGATTTGATTTGACTTATTATTACCTCATGTATTAGTATACAGTAAAAAGTATTGTTTCTTGTGTGCTACACTGACAAGACGTTCATAGAGAAGGAAGGGAGAGAGTGCAAAATGTACTGTTTTGGTCATAGCTAGAGTGTAGAGAAAGATCAACTTAATGTGAGGTAGATTCTTTCAAAAATCTGATGGCAGCAGAGAAGAAGCTGTTCTTGAGTCAGTGGGTACGTGACCTCAGACTTTTGTATCTCTTTCCTGATGGAAGAAGATGGAAAAGAATATGTCTGGGGTGCATGGGATCCTTAATTATGCTGGCTGCTTTGCCGAGACAGTGGGAAGCGTAGACAGAGTCAATGAATGGGAGGCTGGGTTGCATGATGGCTTGGGCTACATTCATGACTATTTGTAGTTTCTTGCTGCCTTGGGCAGAGCAGGATATCTTTTCCATCTTTTCCATTTCAGTGTATGCCATGAGAATGAGTGTTGGCAAGTTATTTGACCATTAGTCTAGGTATCCCTGCTATCCTCACCTAATGTTCATAGATTTGCTGTTGTAAATTCACTCAAACCAGGAACCCAGAATGTATCAGTTCTACCACTGCTTCAGTTGCTGTTAATATTCAGAAAGTCAGCTGGTAAAGGATAGAACTGGAATTACTCTTTGCACATTTTTATCAACATTTATTTACAGAGTTACGCATTACAAGCATATACCTCCTACCCCAACATTTTTGGAACAACATGGAATGAGGAGAATCATTAAAGTTAATACTGTTCCTTCTCAAGTTACTATTACTCAGTATATGGAATATTAACAACCAAACAAATGGAATGCGGCACAATATCATCAGTTAGTATAGCTTTGTGGGGTGTCACACTGAAACTGTATAGTGCTCTTGTCTTATGATGTTTACAGTGTCCATTTTTATTTACCAAAGCCACAAAAGCATAGATGCAAGCCCTGCTGGAGGCAATGGGATGGCCTGTGATATGGATCCCTACTATCAAAGAATCAAATTATGCAAATAAAAATCTTTGGTGTTAGCTCAAAATGAATTGACTGAGAAGCACTCTGTAACATAGTAAATGGTATATAAAAGTTAAATTCAAGTCCTACTTTAATATATTCATTGATTATGGAATGGGATAGGAATGAAAAACAGATTTATGACAGATGATAGACAATTTTGATTTGATTTGATTTATTATTGTCACATGTATTAACATACCAGTGAAAAATATTGTTTCTTGCACTCTATACAGCCAAAACATACTGTTCATAGAGAAGGAAATGAGAGAGTGCAGAATGTAGTGTTACAATCATAGTAGAGAAAGATCAAGTTAATGCGAGGTAAGTCCATTCAAAAGTCTGACAGCAGCAGGGAAGAAGCTGTTCTTGAGTCGGTTGGTACGTGACCTCAGACTTTTGTATCTTTTTCCCGAAGGAAGAAGGCAGAAGAGAGAAAATCCGGGATGCGTGGGGACCTTAATTATGCTGGCTGCTTTGCCAAGGTATCAGGAAGTGTAGACAGAGTCAATGAATGGGAGACTGGTTTGCGTGATGGAATGGGCTACATTCACAGTCTTTTATAATTTCTTGCGGTCTTGGGCAGAGTAGGAGCCATTCCAAGCTGTGATGCAACCAGAAAGAATGTTTTCTACCTGTAAAAGTTGGTGAGAGTCATAGTTGACATGCCAAATTTCCTTAGTCTTCCAAGAAAATAGAGGGTTGGTGGGCTTTCTTAACTATAGTGTCAGCATGGGGACCAGGACAGGTTGTTGGTGATCTGGACACCTAAAACTTGAAGCTCTCGACACATTCTACTTCATCCCTATTGATGTAGACAGGGGCATGTTCTTATTTACGCTTCCTGAAGTCAATGATAATCTCCTCTGTTTTGTTGACACTGAGGGAGAGATTATTGTTGCCGTACAAGTTCACCAGATTTTCTATCTCATTCCTGTACTCTGTCTTGCCATTGTTTGAGATCTGACCAACTATGGTGGTGCCGTCAGCAAACTTGAAAATGGAATTGGAGGGGAATTTGGCCGCACAGTCATAGGTGCACAAGGAGTATAGTAGTGGGCTGAAAACACAGCCTTGTGAGGCACCGGTGTTGAGGATGATCGTGGAGGAGGCGTTGTTGCCTATCCTTACTGATTGTGGTCTGTGAGTTAGGAAGTTCAGGATCCAATCGCAGAGGGAGATGCCGAAGCCCAGACCACAGAGTTTGAAAATGAATTTTATGGGAATAATAGTGTTGAAGGCTGAACTGTATCAATAAATAGAAGTCTGACATAGGTAGCTAGAATATCTTCACATTCTTCACATACAGTGATTAACAGCTGAATTGGATAACCCAGTAAAATAATCATGGCAAAAACCATGGAATCATTTAAGAAATTGATTTTCTGATTGGGCAATAGGGGGCTGTATTTAACATGGAGCCATGGGCTCTCCCATGTTAAAGGTCATGGTAAACCCACTTCTGACTGGCCACCTCAAGCCAACTGTTGGGCTTTTAATTGACTCAGTGCAAAACGTTGGCCCCCAATATTTGAGGAAGTTCCACCTCCATGAGCTGCCAGGCCATTGGATAGCTGGCAGCATCTAGCGCTAGCAGTGCCCCTGCGAATGGTGGCCAATGCTGGCACTACAGACAGTCAACCATGGCGTTGAATAAAAGGGACATGGGGCTTTTGCATTGGGGCAGGTGACCGAGGTGTAGGTGACTGGATTTGGGAGGATTGGGGTGGGGTAGGCACAATATGTGGAAGGCGAGTACCTTGGGAAAGTGAGGCTGTGGGTGGTGGGGGGAGGGGGGGACAGTGGTTGAAGGCATATCTCCAAATAGAACTGATACACCCTCATCAACAAGGCTGCTGGTTTCATCTACGGCTTCATCATACGGTGTGGGCACACCCCTCCAAAAGGAGGTGGGAAGATGACAGGCACAGTGCCACCACCATACCATCCAGTTTTGCACTTCCGCCCACCTGCCAGATCGCTCCCAGTGGGGGTTGGTGGGACTGTCAAATTCCACCCACAGACTTTTCTTGAGGCACGAACTGGAGACAGCATCCTAAGTTGTGGCATCAAAATAGCTAAGACTCTATCATTGAAAGTGGAGTTGAGAGAGAAGTCTGCTTGTGGGGTTGAGTCAGGGACATTGGGAATTTGCTTTGGCACTAAGGCTTCAGGAAATTGCAAAGGAAAGGGTGATATGGAGCAAATTATCCATGATTTTGAATTTAACCTGGAATTATTTGCAGATACCAGAGTTTGAATAAACTTCTTTACAGCTTCCTCAGTTTGTGAAATGATGCAGCTTCAGTGTGTTGAACACTGAATTTCGTGGTATTTGAATAATTTGTAGGCTTCATTACAAGGTTTAAATTTATTCATTTCAAACTGGGCATTGTGGTTATTTGGAATGAACTTGGGGAAACAATGAGCTTTGCATTTTGGATATTTTTCAACTGCTTCAAAGAGCAGCCATTAGAAAGACTTCAGAAATACAAAATAGGGATTAGAAGGCAGTTTCTACTTCTGAAGCCTTTGGATACTGCAAAACTGATATGATTGCCATGGGAACAGTTCAGACTGTTACTGTGATCACATTGTTTCCTCAACCTTCCTGAGGGAGTGCAGACGACCTTTATGATGTAAATGCTCAAGTTTCCTGGCAAACAGAAAACCTCCATTTCTGAGACACAGTGGCTTCATTTTGTTTTCCGTGTATTATTTATACACTTTGATTTGCATATAATCCCAACAGTGCAGAGAAGGCCATTCATCCCATCAAGTCTGCATCGACTCCCTGACAGAGTATCTTACCCAAGCCCTCTTACCCATTTTCAATTTAATTCCTGCCTGTCTTATTTTACAGTCATTCGCTGTTTAAAATAAACACATTAACAACTGGGAAGTTGGCAATTTAAACACATTAATTAAAGCACTAAAAATAGTGTGCAGCACATGGAATTACACCAGAAGTGTGTCTACAGTTCTTTCATGATAGTTTGCTAAACATCTGCTTACAAGGTCTGCTTACCATTTAAAAGGTGCACTGCAGCAACTCACCAAGGCTTCTTCAACATCACATTCCAAACCCACAACCACTACCCCACCTAGAAGCCAAGGGCAGTAGACACAAGGGTCTGTCACCACCTGGAGATTCCCTCCTTACTCCCAAATTTACATAAACTTAAAGTATTTACAAATTCCCAAGGTTCAGCGATTATAATAGAACAGAGCCAGGAGTAACCTCAAGATAACCTCAAGGGGTGTGTTGGTAAGTTTGTCGAGGGGTGGGTTGGTAAGTTTGCTGATGACACAAAGGTTCGAGGTGTTGTGGATATTGTGGAGAGATGTCAGAATTTGCAGCGAGACATTGATAGGATGCAAGACTGGACAGAGAAGTGGCAGATGGAGTTCAACCCAGATAAGTCTGAAGTGGTTCATTCCGGCAGGTCAAATAGGATGGCAGAATATAATATTAATGGTAAGACTCTTGGCAGTGTGGAAGGTCAGAAGGATCTTGAGGTCCAAGTTCATAGGATGTTCAAAGCAGCTGTGCAGGTTGAAGCTGTGGTTAAGAAGGCGTATGGTGTACTGGCATTCATCAATTGAGGAATTGAGTTTAGGAGTCGAGAGATAATGTTGCAGCTTTATAGGACCCTGGTCAGACCCACTTGGAGTACTGTGCACAGTTCTGATCGCCTCATTTCAGGAAGGATGTGGAAGCCATAGAAAGAGCGCAGAGGAGATTTACAAGGATGTTGCCTGGATTGGGGAGCATGCCTTATGAGCTTAGGTTGAGGGAGCTCGGCCTTTTCTCCTCGGAGAGAAGAAGGATGAGGGGTGACCTGATAGAGGTGTATAAGATGTTGGGAGGTATTGATCGAGTGGATAGTCAGAGGCTTTTTCCCAGGGCTGAAATGGTTGCCACAAGAGGACACAGGTTTAAGGTGGTGTTGGGTAGGTACAGAGGAGATGACAGGGGTAAGTTTTTCACTCAGCGAGTGGTGGGTGCGTGGAATGGGCTGCCAGCAACAGTGGTGGAGGTGGATTCAATAGGGTCTTTTAAGAGACGTTTAGATAATTACATGGAACTTAGTAAGATCGAGGGTTATAGGTAAGCCTAGTAATCTCTAAGCTAGGGACATGTTCGGCACAACTTTGTGGGCCGAAGGGCCTGTATTGTGCTCTAGTTTTTCTGTGTTTCTATAGGAGGATGATTCTATTGAGAGTTTTTAAAATTCTAAAATAGCACAGGGAAACCAAATGTCAATATGTTTAACATAGGCACAGATCCAACAACAGGAGAACATAATTTTAAACTTAGAAGAAGGATGATGGAAAATCAGTTTAAATTTGACGTCAGAGAGGATGAAAAATGTTTGGAACAGACAAGCATGGAAGTAATGCGGTAACTGTATCATCAATTTCAAGTGGTGGTTTGATAAACGCCTGATGGAAGGTATATTTTCTAGACAAACAACCTGCAATGCTGTTGTCTAGTCCTAGCCAGTGTTCTTCGGTAAGCTGCCCTAACCTAAACCTTAGTTAAATATTACATCAAATGCATAAACTGTTCTCCCAAATAAATCCAAGATGTGCAAACTCATTGGAATGCTGAATGTATCAAACTTGTATTCAGTAGGTCACCACATTAACTGTGTGTAGCTGTCTTAGTTCAAAGCTATTTATCTTGAATTATCTATCAGCTTGTACTGATATTGTTCAAAATACCTTCAATGCTACATTGTTAAAACTTTGATGGAAGGCTTAAGAGATGTTATGGTTTGAACTACTGGATAATCATAATTTCTTTTGAATAAAAAGTGACCTTGCAATAACAGGAATAGTCTATAAAACATATTTTGTTAACGGAAACGTAAAGATCAAAATTTTTGACAGTGCAAATGTGAGACTAACCATACTGTCTCATGGGAAGCTTTCCTGAATTTTGAAAAAAACATTATTTCTATTATGCCAAAAGCTTTAAACTATATTTGTATGAAAATAACCCTGTAATTAGTTTTTTTATTTCAATTTTTCCATTTTAGGCATTTATTCATGGCCACATTTGGGCATTGTCATTCATTTGAAAGGCTTAAAAATGTTGTACTCCATACTAAATCAAAAATTAGTACTAATAACAGGGTTTGAAATTACATGGCGTCAAAATCTCTGTGGCTGTTTTTATATCTAAATTGTTAAAATAATGCTAACATTAACTGCTGTAACAACAAAACTGTTATTTACACTTCAGCAAGTCATTTCAGTTTTTACTTCACTCAAGAAAATATTCAAACATATTTAACAGCCATTTTTGTGTTTTATCATTGTTTCCCAACTTTTCTTTGCATTGATTTCAAAAAGCACCCATTTCAAAGTTTTGTCCTATCATTGCTTGATGGAAAGTTTTCACTTTCAATTGGGACTCCAAATCTTCAAAAATCATTATAAAACTGTTAAATGTAACATCAAACTCTCTGGAGGTGGGGCCAACTCACAGTTGTGCTACATGAGGAATAATTTGTGAAATTTCTGATTTCTAAAAGGATGTTTTTCAGACTAATAAGGTTGTGCATGAAATTACCAGGATGGCCCTTAAAGCAGATGTTTAATGGAAAGATTAGTGCAAGCGAAAGAAACCCTGCAACCTACTGTAGGAACTTATGCTCTCCCTATTATCGTTCTAAGTGACTCCTGAATTACTGCAGCTATTTTTGCCTCTATCGCCCTATCTAGCAACTATCCTAAGATTACTGTGCTTCCTGACGCCAGTTCTGAACATTTCTTTTATCAGTCTGTGCTTCATTTGCTATATTAAAACCGTCCTCTGGATTAATCCTTTATATTCCACTGAGTGGTGAATAAAGTCATTCTGGGTGATAAAGAATCATCAACCCATATTGAACTCTTTCCAAATTTCCTTTCTATCAAATTTACACCCCAGTTTCAATTACATCACTGTAAGGTTTCTTCTTAATTACATCTTTCAAAGGCTAGCAAGCTTGAGTTTTCCCCACTTTTGCTTTTAGTTCAGTCTTTTGACGTTAGAAATTAGATTGTAACAGTTCATAGCACACCTCCATAATTTTATGTTTTCTTGTGACTTGATCAGAACTATCACAATCAATGTTTAGTGTAGGCCTTGACCAAAGTACTTACAGCTTCAGCATAATGGCCTCAAACTGATTTAGCATTGGACTTCTGGGTGACATTCCGAAGTGAGAATGGATTGAATATATGATGAAGCAGCATTGATCTATGAACTAGAGATTGGTGTTTTATATCTAATGGCTGCCTGATTGATGTATTTTAGGGTTGGAAGGAAAGATTTAAATGGAACTGGAGAAACACACATACCGGCTCCACATTAATTCTTTTCAAAAGATAGAAACATTTGAGTTTATATAATGTCTTTCATGACTTCAGGGAGCCCCAAAGTACCTTACAGCCAATGAAATCATTTTGAAGTGCATTTTCATCGTAATGTATGATATATGGCAGGGAAATTTTATACAATTGGCAATGTGATAATGACCTGATGATCTCTTTTAGTGATGTTGTTTAATTGATAAGTATTCGCTTGAATAAACCAAGTTTCCAGTTGGATGTTTTTCAAACATCCTTGTTCCCTGACATTAACCTTCATTGCAAGTAAAAATCTTGCAGCTCGGTCTGGTTTCTACCCCAAATGTATTAACATTAAAAAAAGATTGAGTTGAATTAGATTGAATAGCTGATTATTGACAGCACTGTGGCATAGTGGTTAGAATTGCTGCTTCATACTGCTAGAGACCCAGGTTCAGTACTGACCTTGGTGACTGTGTGGAGTTTGCATGTTCTCCCCATGTCTGTGTGGGTTTCTTCCAGGTGCCCCGGTTTCCTCTCACACTCCAACGATGCGTGGGTTAGATAGATTGGCCAGTTGTTGGTTCAGGCTTGATGGGCTAAACGGCCTCCTTCTGCAGTGTAGGAATTCTATGATTATAGGTCTTCCAGGCTACCTACACTTCAATATTATTGAATAATCTTTAAGATTAGTAAATCCAAGTTCTTATTTGAGATTATTTTTAAATATATTTTAAGGGTGACGATGTTCTGGACAGGAGCTCTGAGTTGATCTATTCTGGGGAAATGACATGGATTTACCAGCCTTATGGACGGAACCAGCAAAGAACATTCTTCTTATTTGACCATCAGTTGGTGATGTGTAAAAAGGTAAGACATTGCTATGTGATCTGTTATGTTTGTGGTATTCTGGTTGTGCTGAGAATTTAAGGTAAGTTTAAAATAAAGAAAACTCTTTGACTTTGATTTCATCCGTACAAAATTTCAAAGCTACCACTTTCCGTTACAGCATGTGATATCAGCTGGGCAAAAGCTGAAGTGCTACAGTTAGCCTCAGAGTATATCCTCATAAAAAATATTCAGCGCTTCTGCTTTCTATCCATTGACTCTCGCTGATGAATGATGCCCTGGTGAGCAGGCTTCTTGGATTTGAAGGACTGTGCCCAAGGAAGTATCTGTACGTTAGAAATTGTATTCAGTTGCGTCCATTCCTTGGACCCTTTTAATGTCCTTAAAGCTCCAGAATAGCATCCATGGTGCATCATAATCTTCTGGAGTGAATTGTATTGACCATCATATTGGTTAATGTGCACAGTGATTGTTCACTAGAAATTTCTAAGTAGGCAGATCATCGTGGTAAGATGGCTATAGAGAAATATGGGCCAAATACAGGCAATTGATATTAGCTTAGTGGTAAAAACTGGGCGGCATGGACAAGTTCGGCCAAAGAGCCTACCTCCATGCTATAAACCTCTATGGCTCAATGTCAGTCGATATGCAATGTAGATTTGTTGCCAGTGGTGCCACTTTGGAGCTCAGTGCTTTAGTTAATACCCATATATGTTCAAGAGGAGGAAGGAACTCGGACTAGCAGTTTTTAAAGAGGTCATCAACTGCTTACAGGTAAGATGCTAGTTGTTTTCTTCTGTTACTTGATCTTACAAAAATTTGGTGCTTTCTATAGCCGTTTACAGTCGTCAAAGTCTAAAGAGATTCTTGTGGCAAGTTTTAAAATAATTTTGACTGACTTCAAGGCTTTTGCACAACCAGTTGCACCCAAATATGCGTGCAGTGGTTGGCTTTCCCCTTTGAACTTGGACAGTATGACTTGGAGATAGAACATAACAGGAAAAGCTGCTGACAGAGGGGGATAGGAGGAGAAGGGCCCTCTGTAAGAAGTCATAAACTGGGTGTTCATGGAGCAATTCTCTCACCTGAACATCTGTGATGAACAAAGTGTGAGATGTCTGCTCATTATAAGGATTTCCATGCTGAAATGTGAGACTTCCTTTAGCCTCACAGTTGGAGCATCAGAGCTGGGAAAGAATCACATTGCCAGTTACAATGAAGGTATTCTTGGCAGTGAAGTTTAGCATGCCAAGTTAAAGATATTTGCAACATCTTGTGGTGGACCACCCACTGTTACAAAAGGGTCACTGAGACTCTGTATTCAGCGAAAACTGATTATAATTCATTCTCTCCTGACAGCGACAAGCAGGCAAGGTGAACATGTAGGGTGGAATTTTACTGGCACATCTGCCCAAGTTTCGCACAATCCCACCTGAGGCTAATGGGGAACACCGTTCTCCAAGCTGAGCCCGCCCCCGGAATTGGGGCTGGCATGCCATTAAAGTTCCGGGCGTAGCTTCATTAGGATTGCAGACTTATGTTGTTGCTGGTGCCCTTGACTGCATATGTATCAACTTGCTGGCGCTACATGTCAATTTTGCCCTATACTAGAAAGGATTCCATTCCCTCGATATCAGCTGGTTTGTGACCATAGAAGATGCATCATGTAGGTTGCATGGTATTTGGGGAAGGATCCTGATGCTTCATTCTGCAACAGCAGTTCACTGTGCCAGTTACATCCAAAGCACTATGGCAAACCAAAGAATGGCTACTGGACATCAGGGCCTATCCACTGACAACATGGTTCCTATGCACAATCTGTGCTGAAACAGTACTTCTAATACAGGATCACCCTTGTGGAGTTTTGCAGATGATTGTATAATTTTGCCATCAACAGGGGGCAGCCCTTGCCACCAGCTGTACAGCAAATGGCTGAGGAGCAGGAGGGAGAAGAGGGAAAGGAGAAGGTAATTTAGGCAACTCTTTCCTCCCTTAGACCTCCTATGCTGTGCTCCTCCAGTGGCTGCAGCAAGGCTAGCGGAGACTTATACCAGGGGAAATTGCAGATGTCCTTGCAGGACTACCATGGGCTTCTCTGACCCCAGAAGGCCCACCTTTGGACTGCACCACCTCAGCATGGGCAGCATCAGTCTGGGCTGGCTGACAGGCAACAACGAGGGTATTGACAGAGTGACAGGAGTGGGAGGATGAATGCTTTGAGTGACTTCTCAGTAATTATAGCAACATGTTGGAGGACATGTTGCTGGGACTGAAGCAATCAAACATTAGTTAGCTGCTGCTTGTGCTGTAATAAAAACTGTAAAGTTGACCATCAGATGTAATATCAGTCTTGGGTCTACGAGTGAGTGAACGAAGATGGCTGCTCCTTACAAGATGGGAAGGATCAGCTTTAAGCTATGCACAAAGCACTGTGGCCAAGTTGCAGCACATTAACATTAACTATAGGCTTTCTGGCAAACTTCCCATTGCATTAACCATTTTATTGTGCACACCTATTATCATTCTTCTGTAGCCCACTACATTAATGTCCTTACCTGAAACTTATGCAGTGGAAGCAAAGTGCAACGTTGCTCTCCATTGAACTAGCAGCTGTGCTATCCTTGCCCCCTGCCCTGGCTGCAGTCCACTAATGTCCTTTGTTTCACTACATGCAAATCCCACCTCCAATCTCGCCTCTAAAATAAGACAGCACCTATATCTGAGCTGATGACTGTTAGTGGGAAGTTAAGAGATAATGTTAGCCTTTTGGTGTTCCTCCACTGCCCAGTCAGGATGTACCTCCTGGTAATCTGAAAGGAAAAAGACACAGAGTGAAGTTTAAGGTGCAGGTAAGAAGATGGTTTCAGCCTCATCGCTGACCATGGCCTTAGTGATGAGTGTCCCAAAAATGGCCAAGGGGCCAGGAATGTCTCCTTCATTAGGTTTTGGACATGGAGGCGTGTCTATTTGTCTCTGACATGCTCCTGTTGCCTGCAATTGTGCACCATTTTTTCCTGCAAGGGAGGTCAGTGAGAGTCATGCAATGTTTGCTTGATGTCCCGTCATGGTTGAAAAGCTGTGTTCAAGCTATCGGAAAAGTGTGTAGGGAAAGGTAAAACAAATAAATGTCAGGTATGAATGATGATTGTTAGAAGTTGCTGGTAAATGATTAATGAGAGTGCGTTAACTTGAACAACATCTGAGGCTAGAGGTGTCATGGCAGGATCTGGTATTTGAAGATGTATTCAATGATCTTGGCAACGTGTATGAGGTTGCAGCGATTCTTGAAAGAGAGCACACAGGTTCTTGGGGATTGTCCACTGACACTTATGTGCAAAGATCCCTGCTCCAAATGGGGGTCATCCTAGCCCTTTGGCCCTCCAAGCCTGCACTGACCATGTTGCCCAATTTAACTAAAACCCTCTACCCTTCTGGGGACCATATCCCTCTATTTCCATTCCATTCGTGTACTTGTCAAGACACCCCTTAAAAGTCACTATCATATCCACTTCCACTACCTTCCCCGGCAACGAGTTCCAGGCACCCACCACTCTGTGTAAAAAAATCTCTTGCCCCCTGCACCTTAAACCTATACCCCCAAGTAATTGACTCTTCCACTCTGGGAAAAAGCTTCTGACTATCCATTCTGTCCGTGCCTCTCATAATCTTGTAGACTTCTATCAGGGTTCCCCTCAACCTTCATCACGCCAATGAGAACAAACCAAGTTTCTCCAACCTCTCCTCATAACTAATGCCCTCCATACGGGGCAACATCCTGGTAAATCTTTTCTATACCCTCTCCAAAGCCTCCATATCCTTCTGGTATTGTTCCCATCAGAATTGAACACCACTATATTCCAAGTGCGGCCTAACTAAGGTTCTATAAAGCTACAACATGACTTATCAATTTTTAAACTAAATACCCCGGTCGATGAAGGCAAGCATACCATATGCCTTCTTGACTACCTTCTCCACCTGCACTGCCACTTTCAGTGACCTGTGTACCTGTACACTCAGATCCCTTTGCCTATCAATACTCTTAAGCATTCTGCCATTTACTGTATATTTCCTATCTGTATTAGACCTTCCAAAATGCATTATCTCACATTTGTCCGGATTAAAATCCATCTGCCATCTCTCCGCCCAAGTCTCCAACCGATCTATATCCTGCTGTATCTTCTGATGGTCCTCATCGCAATCCACAAATCACCTGCACAGAGAGGATATCTTTTCTGCTGGCTACTCCTCCAGCAAGGTCTCTGGTGCAGAATCCAAAAACCTTGGATCTCACTCATGACATGTTATGCCAATCTTCACTGTTTTTCAGGTTACATTCACTTCCTACACATCTCCCTTTGCAGAGCTGCATGAAACTTTAAGCAGTGTAGGTAAGGCATGTTAAGATTTTAGACCCCTTGCTAATGCTTGTGGTCAAAGAACAGCATGGATATAGCAACAGCTGCACACAACAATCACTCAAGTGCATAAAGGTGCTGTGCTGCTTGTGTTTTATTGAACAGGAGTTAACTCTGTGTCATGAACCCCATGCCTGTTTCTAGGTCTATCCAATTTAGGACCTTCGTCTAGAGAGTTGGCAGGGAACACATCCCCACTGACTTTTACAGGCCTGTTGCCATTTTACTGTCGGCAGCAGGCAGGACTTCTGTCTGTCACAAGGTTAAAATCCCGCCTTGGAGTGCTGTTGGCCAATCAGATTGGCCAACAGCTCGCCAGGTCCTTCAGGCGCAGCGCTGCAGTGGCTGGAAGAGACACTGCTATGATGTGCCTGGGACTAAATGCTAGGTAACAGAAGCCAGCTAAGTGATAAAGGTCCTGGCAAGGAGAGGGTTGGGACTGCTGGGTGGGGTGGGGTGGGGTGGGGTGGGGAGGGGGAGGGGCGAGCTGTCGGAGGGGATGTGTTGCAAGAAGTGGGGCATTTCGGACCCTGGGCGCATGTCTGAGGTCTCTGGGCCTTCATGGGGGGTGCCCTCCACCAGAAAGGGGCATCTGATGGAGGGGAGATCCTGGTTTTCCCACCTGAGATATAGGTTTCTAAAAATTTCTATTCCACCCCCGCACACCGCGCCCCCGTCCCATCCACTGCTCCCATCACCAGCCCTCACCACCAATCGGCATTCTGCCCTACCTAATAATTAAGGCCAGTTGTGAGTAAAGGCCCACTTACAGGCCTTACTTTCCATTGCAAAAATTGCCTTTAGGTCAGGTATCCCAAAGGGAATCTCGTCTGTACAATTTCACATATTCTGCAACCCCTCCTCCCAGACTGCCCTCCTTTCCCCCCACTCTTTTCCCACTATCTCAAAGCCCAGTGAGTGGAGAGGGAGTGTAAAATTCAGGCTAATATCTTTCTTGACCTCTTCAGTCTTTGGGTTTATTTATTATTACTCTCACAATCATGGTTAGTGTGTTGATGAGTGTAAAAATAGCAGACCATTGCTTGTACATCATAAATTCTGCTTCAGTATAGCTCTCTCAATGACCCAGTAATGGTCCCAAAGAAGCTTTGCAGATTGATTTTCTACCATCCTCTTCTGAAATTTTAATTCTTTCTGATGTATGGTTGCACATACAAGAATTAACTTCCAAGTTTCCTAAGAGTTCACTCTTTATCACACCCAAACATGAACAAAAGTGCTAAATTCCAGAGCTGATGTAAGAGCATCTGTTCTTAATTTCAAGGCAGTAATTGACTAAGTGAGCCTAAATGAAGTCAATGAGGAACTCTCCGTTGGTTGGTGGCATGCTGAACAAAAAGGAAGATAGTTGTGGTTGTTGGAGGCCAATCATCTCAGCCCCAGGACACTGGTGCAGCAGCTTGTCAGAATAATGCCCTCAAGTCAGCCATCTTGGTTTGCTTCAGCAGTGACCTTTCTCCATCCTAAGTGAGAAGCCGGGATATGCGCTGATGATTAGGGTTAGGGTCAGCCCTAACCCTAATGCATGTTCAGTGCCAGTTGGAACTCCTTAGGTACTGAATCAGCCCATGCCTTCATGCAGCAAGACTTGGACAACATTTAAGCTTGGGCTGATAACTGGCAAGTAACATTTGTGCAACACTATCGCTAGGCAATGATCATTACAAGATAAAAGTTAACTGCTTACTCTTGACATTCAATTACATCAGCAAACTGAATCCCACATAATCAAATTCCTACGGGAGGGGGGGAGAATCCATTCACCAGAAACTTTAGATCAAACACATAGGGCCGAATTTAATATCCTCCCCTCAGGAGATTAGGAGGGGAGCATTTCGTTAAGAAGGAGGTGCAGGGTGAGGAGTCTAGTGCCTTCCTGCCTCTGCCCAATTAAGTAGGTGGTGGAAAAGTTCAAGGATGGCTTTCCCATCCTATGCCAATTAAAGTCCTTAAGTGAGCAATTAAGAGCCTCAACTCACCATTGTTGATGTTCAGTCAGTTGTGGTGGGGCAGTCTCCAGGCAGGAAGCCCATTCAGCAAAAAACCCTGTTGGAATTGCTTGCAGAATTCCAGGACAAGTCCCTTGTTATCAGGGACTCGATGTCTGATTGAGAGTCATGGCATTGGGAAGGGGGGAAACTGCTGAGAGCCAATCCCAGCCTTTCCTTCAAAACCCCACCCCCTCATTCTCCATCTCCAGTCAGCTGACCTTCTCCACATCCCCCATCCCATCCTCACTCACCTGTGGCATGGGACCCTCGCTGATCCTGGACGTCTGCTGATTGCATTGCTAGCAACAGTACTGCTCCTGGTGGTGCTACCTACAAGAGTGCTGCCAGAATTCAATTGGCTGGCAGCTTTTGGTAGGGGAAGGTGGGAAGGCCACTCCCCAGGGTCCAAGGGAAGGCCTGCCACTGGCCATTTTACTGTCTGATTGGCACTTTATACAGGAGACCTTGTCCAGGGGAATTGAGATGTGGTTCCTGCTGTCTTCTCAGCCAGCCCCCTGTGTCATAGAATCATAGAATCCCTACAGTACAGGAGGAGGCCATTCAGCCCATTGAGTCTGCACTGATCACAATCCCACCCAAGCCCCACTCCTGCAACCCCACACATTTATCCTGCTAACCCTCCTGATACTAGGGCCAATTTAGCATGGCCAATCAACCTAACCTGCACATCTTTGGAGTGTGGGAGGAAACCGGAGCACCCAGAGGAAATCCACGCAGACACAAGAAGAAAGTGCAAACTCCATACAGTGACCCGAGGCTGGAATTGAACCTGGGGTCCCTAGCGCTCTGAGGCAGCAGCACTAACCACTGTACCCTACCTGTCTGGAGTAAGCTCCAATCTTAAAGACTATGACTACAAGCACAGGTCAGAGGCTGGTATGTTTTATGGAATAACTCACCTTCTGACTCCCCTAAACCTGATCAACATCTACAAGTTACGAAACAGCAGTTTCTCCAATTGCCCGGAAAATGCCACTCCAAGAACCTTCAAGAAGCTCAACATTAGCCAGGACAAAGCAGCCGACATATTTGGCACCTCAAGCAGCATCTTAATCATTCGGCCCATCAAGCATGCATTGACAACAATCCCACCCATGCCCTATCCTCATAACCCCGTGTATTTATGCTGCTAGTCTCCCTGACACTTGAGCAATTTTACATGCCCATTCAACCTAACCCGCACACCTTTGGACTGTGGGAAGAAACCAGAGCACCTGGAAGAAGCCCATGCAGACACAGGGACAATGTACAAACTCCATACAGACAGTGATCCGAGGCTGGAATTAACCCTGTTTCCTGGTGCAGTGAGACAGCAGTGCTCACCACTGTGCTGCCCACATTCACATTCTTCAGAACCAGTAATATGTACCATTTACATGATGCACTGCAGCAACTTGCCAAGGTTTCTTAGATAGCAACTTCCAAACTCATGACCTTTGCTGCCTGGAAGAACAAATGTAACAGACACATGGACACCAACAACCACACTGCATCCTGATTCATTCTTTTATCATCGCTGTTCAATATCCTAGAATTCCCTCCCTAACAGCACCATTAGAACAGCAGCTCAAGAAAGTAGATCAACATCACCTCTTCAAGGGCAGTTTTGGATGGGTAATCATTGTCAGTAGTGTCCACGTTCCAATCGTCAACCCAAACAGTTATTGTTGGCAGGCTATTTAACTGATATGTATCACAGCCAAGTCTGTTGATGTCTCCATCTGTTATCCGCATATGTTCACCTTCCAGCAGGGTCACTGGATCGTAAATACTAGTTTCTTTTCTCCCCGTTAATTTTGGGTCAGTGATCAATGGTACTGCACCAATTGATGCCCATGTTAATATTTGCACAGACCTGGCATCAAAACTGGGATTTTCCAATCTGCACGTAAAGAAAGTCTTTGCAAAGGGCATTAGCACTTTACAGGGTCCAAAATAGTCCTCCTTTGGGCTTTACAACAACATTGTTGGGGATTTTCACATTAACTTCGTTGCAGTGTGAATGTAAGCTTATTTGTGACTAACAAATAAACTTTGACTTTGCTTAAATTCCAGAAGAATCTGCAGTTACACTGGTTGGATGTCATAGGGTAAAAGTTGCAATTATTGTGTGAATGGGTCAATATATTAGCTTTATACAATTTGTTTTGCTATTTTCATAAAGTTCTTAGCCCAATTATTTAAATGTTTAATTTTAACTAGGTTCATGACTCAATTAAGATAGTAAAGAGAGCAGTCTAATATGTGTATGAAGCATTCATACAAAAAAATTGCTAGATCTAATTTCTGGCCTGTGTCCTCTTTATCTCTTTAGGTGCCTTGGGACATATTACTGTGTTAAAGACAGTTTAAAAATGCATGTTTATACTGCTGAGCCTTGAGATACTCACCTACTAACCCTTCCATATTATACAACACAGATCGGCTTTTCACCTAGCCACCTTTAAGAATTATCAATTGGGAATGCCAATGTTTTTCTTGGCTGTGAATTAGAATAAAGCAGTGTAGGAACTTGGAACATCCTTTCTCAGTTCCAATCTGAACTAAGTGGAGAGGTTATAAGTGGACCGGGCATAGGTAAAACATGGCCCACTTGTGAATTTTGTTTGAACCACTGTGCCAACAGACTGTTTTGCATATTTAGAATCAAACCATTTTGCCTTTGAATGAATGGACTCATTTCACAAGTGTATCGTTTGGAAAAATATCACACTGGAAAACCAGATTTATTTTTCTTTCGATCGGGGAAAAAAATGGACTGACCTGACTGTTAAAGGCAAGTGTCTCATATGCCCTTGCAACTACCCTATTCATCTGCTCTGCTACTTTCAGAGATCTGTGATTAAGTACCCCAAGATCTGTCTGTTCCTCTGAGCTTCCTAGTGTCCTGCCATTCATTAAATACTTCCTTGTCCTGTTCCTTCTTCCAAACTTCATCACCTCACACTTGTCACCCATCTGTCATGGCTCTGCCCATCTGACCAGCCCATCAAATTTTTCTGTACCCTATGACTTTCTTCTTCACTGATAACTACCCTACCAATCTTGGTGTCATCCTAATGTTACTTTTTTCTAGCATCAGCCTATGATTCCTTGTCCTATTCTAATTTAATTTGTTGTAAATGGGAATTACCTGTTCCCTGCCACTTACCGTCTTTCTACCTCACAGATTCTTACATTGCAAACTGAAAAGCCCAAATCTCTCCAAGTTCTCCTCATGATCAGTCTCCCGAGGTGAGGGGTATTAGCCGTATTCCTCTTCTGCGTGCTTCTTTCAGCATTTGAATCACTCACTTGTGCAGTGTCCAAAACAATGTATCAAGCTGAAAGCAAAAACTGCGGATGCTGGAATCTGAAACAAAAACAGAAAATGCTGGAAAATCTCAGCCGGTCTGACAGCATCTATGGAGAAAGAATAGAGCCAATGTTTCAAGCAGTGTATATCAGGAAAACTTCATGAGGCCTGCGTGATGATGACCTTATTTAAAAGTAAACACTCCCCCTCCATTCAAATAGAATGTTGAGATTCACATGCTAAATTCACAGACATGGAAATTGGTGAAATTTACAATTCATCTCATTCTAGTTTCTATAGAATAACTGACTTCCAGTTCAATTTATCTGACTTGATTTCCTCTGATTTTCTTTCTGCAGTTGAGATAATTTGGATTTATTTTGTTAAGCTGCATTACTAGTTTCAGTTGAATTTTACACAAGCCTAAAATGATATGTCTTCTAGAAGTTATTCTCAGTGCATCAGCACAGATCTAATTTCTTTTTCTGACGTTAGGTGTTACCTTTATGTAAAGCGTTGAGACACTCGGGTTAGAATTTCATGCCCTCCATGTGGTGAGTTTGGTGGGAAGGCTGGTGGACAGGTAACGGTGGGGTTAGCATTTTATCAGGCTGGAGGGTGGCAGGTGGGGATCCTTTTAGGTCTGATTTGGTCCAAAGCCAGAAAACCAGTGGATGACCTACCTTCCCCATTCACCCATTGAGGCTCTGAATCAATTCATACCCCTATAAGGCCCTCGTGCTACTGCCACCAGTGTGGGGTTAGCAGGAAGCATGACATGAAAACCCATGCAAGGAGATTGAATAAGGGCTACCCTAGGTGCCCAAAAGCAAAGGCATTCAGTGCCAGATCGAGAGATCCAGCTTTGGGAAGGTGGGGGTTGCCTGCTGAGAGCCATCCCCCTGCCCTTTCTGCCAATCCCTCCCCTCAGGATCCCATCTGTTGATATCATTCCCACCATCACTCAGCTGTGGCCTGGCATTCAGTGATGATGCCAGGCCTCTGGTGGGTGTTGTACCATCAGCAGCAACCACTTGTCCTATGGTGCAGTTTGTTTAATTTACCTGTCAGGCTCTGATTATTCAGCTACTCCCAAGGTGGGACTTATATCCCTGGGGGCCTTGATCCTGGGGAAGGTCTGTCACTATCCAATTAAGTGTCTGAGTGGCCTTTAATCTGACGGGAATCCCTAAAAGAGATGTAAGATTCTTGCCATCATCCGCATTAAATACTGCGCTCATCGAGTGTCATAGCATAAGAAATGCAGAGGTCACCAATATGCTCTCAACTGGGGCCATACTTTTTCACTCAACACTGCTGTTGCCACTAATGCTTTTTTGAACTTTCCTCTTTCATTTTCCTGTACTGCACCCTACATCCATTTTCCTGCTTTGTTTGTCCTCACTCTTGAAATCAAAACTCTGCACATTTGCCCACACTAGTGTGCCAGCCCAGAATTTGTAGTTGGGGAGTACAACTACAAACAGTAGTTTGTACTGTAAAACTATCAATGTCACTGCTAATAATCTGTATATATAACTTACAGCAGCTTCCAGTGGCTGTACATGCAAACACACGTATGCGGAAGTTGATGCTCCTCTACAGCGTGATGTTGTTGTGTTTGTAGGTGCTACCGATATGAATTGACATGAACTTCAACTTTTTACACAGTATTCTCATGATAAAAACAATTGAGATTGGCTGACAGCTTTCCAGTTTCTCCAAGCACAGTGCTACAGTGGCCAAAAGGGGCACTGCGGGATGTTGGATAGGGGTGGGAGGCATTTGAGAGTGAGTAGTTGGGGTGTGGGGTGGGAGATCTGGAGTTGTCTGGTCCATGAGTGGAGGGTGCCCCTAGTCAGAAGGGGGCTTACGATGGAGATGCACCCTACCCTCCTGCCTAAAATCGAGGCTCTTAACTTTTTGTGTTTCCCACCATGAGATATCTGTGGCCTGCCAACCTGAAAATTAAGGCTAGACAGGAAAAGGCCTTTAAGAGATCATTATGTGGCCACTTAAGAACTTAGTGGGGGGAGAAATGGGCTTACTTTCTGAAGCCCTGCTAACCCACTGTGAAATCGTATCCAGTCAGGGCATGCAGGGTAGTGGGAATCCAGTCCATGTAACTTCATGCTCCCCACTGCCCACCTCAAAACCCACTGGCAGAGCATAAAATTCAGACCGAGTCTCCCAGGCATATAGGAAGGAAAGTATTGCCACAGCTTTGCACACTATCAGTTTTGTGCAAGTTGATCGTTTTCCTCCACAGTTTCTAGCATAAATGGGCAAATGTTGAGCTTGTTCTGGTAAAGCTATTTTCCACTCACTGTCAATCCAGGCATTTCTGGAGATTATGCTTCTGAAATAGGTTAGCTATAGCTTTCGGGGCTGCGTCATTGTTAGATAAAGTAGGTGGGATACAATCTGAATTTGCTGGTGATTTGTCTTCTTTAAGCTGACTTCATAATTGTCAGCAGCTTTTGAAAAACAGTTTATAATCCTTTGAAGGTCATGCTCATGTTCACAGTGCGATACCAGGTACAGTCATCACAAAACAGCAATTCCCGCTTAATCACCTCTGGTACCTTAGTTGAGGATTTCAATCACCTCCGGTTGAAGAGATTGCCATCTGTTGTGTACTAGATGTGTTTTCCATCAGCATTTCTATCAAATTCCCCGGAAAGCATAGCAACAGAGAATCGCAAAGAGCACACCTCTACTTCACACTGCTTGCTATGTCAAAGGAGTCAATGTATTCACCACAGTGACAGGCCATCGTGAAACTGCTGCATCAGATTTATGGCCCTATCAGAACATTTAAGTTTGGCTAAGACTCTCCTCAAGTGTTCTCTATTTTCTGTGTCAAAGGCCTTTGTCAGGTCAACAAAGGCACATCAGAGTTCCGGCACTGCTGCCTCACAGTGGCAGGGACCAGGGCTCAGTTCCTGGCTTGGGTCACCATCTGTATGGAGTTTGCACATTCTCCTCGTGTCTGCGTGAGTATCAGTTTCCTCCGGGTGTTTCGGTTTCCTCCCACAGTCAAAAAGCATGCAGGTTAGGTGAATTGACCACGCTAAATTACCCCTCAGTGTACCCGAACAGGCGCCGAAGTGTGGCGACTAGAGGATTTTCACACTAACTTCATTTCAGTGTGAATGAAAGCCTACTTGTGACTAATAAATGCACTTTAACATCTGTTGTTAGTGGCTCCTCTCTTGTGTTTGCCAAATGACGATATTGCAAATGCCTTTGCCTTTCATGATCTCACTTTGACTTTCTGGCAGTACATGTTCTGCTGTGTGACTTGCCAGTCAATTGAATAGAACTTTTGCTCCAATCTAAATAGCTATCACATAGAGTGAGATTCCCCTGTGGTTGCAGCACATGATTTGAGTCCTTTTTCTCTATACAAATGAATAATTGTGACATTCCTGAACTGCTGGGAAATGGCTTGTTGATTCCACACTATGGGATATAATTGTGAGTTTGATGGCTAGCTAGGGCCCTCCAGATATGTAAATTTCTCCTGAGCTTGGAGCCTTCCATGAGGGTATGTCTCTGATAGCTTTGTCAGCCTCCACAACAGAGGGATTTGCTGTCAAATTTTCATATTTGGGCCAGTCTGGAAGTCCATCTATTGCTACCACGTTTGTGGTGCATGGGCAGATAAGCACAACTCTAAAGTATTCACCTAAATGTTCTTTGGTAACTGTTGTGTCCATCAGGAGAGGTTCCCAGTCAGTGCTGAGCACAGGTGAGTAGCTGTGTGAGGAAGGACAATACACAGTTTTCAGGCCGTTGTAGAAAATTCCTCACCACATGCTGATCATTATAGTCTAAGGATCTTTGGCTTGTTTTTCCCATCTTGTATCTTGTGCTGTTTCTGTTGCAGGTTCCATTTGCTCTCCTAGAGTGATTTCTTAGGGATAAACTGTTTTTTCTGAGCCAATTGTATTTTTCTCCTTAACTCCCAGTTTCTTAATTTGATCATTGTTTTCAGCATACCAATCTTGCTGGTTTCTTTTCTGTGTTCCCAGGACATCAATGATTGTTTGCAGAACTGTTGAGTTAGAACTTCAATGATGCTACTTTAAAATCATCACTTGGATTTTCCCAAATTCCAAGTCTAATTGTTCTCGGCACTGTAGGGGATTCTAGGTTCTGCACACCTAGCTTTCTTGGTGGGGAGGGAGGGATGGTCTAGCGCATGTTGGCCTTCTTTTCAGTGAGATAGTAACTTTCATCTTGGTGTGTAGCATCCGTGACTATAGAAAATTCTGTTCCTTTCATAACATTTTTTATAGTACTGTGCCATGTGAAGATGTGGAGATGCTGGCGTTGGACTGGGGTAAACACAGTAAGAAGTCTCACAACACCAGGTTAAAGCCCAACAGGTTTATTTGGTAGCAAAAGCCACTAGCTTTTGGAGCACTGCTCCTTCGTCAGGTAAGTGGGATTTCTGTTCACAAACAGGGCATATAAAGACACAAATTCAATTTACAAAATAATGGTTGGAATGCGAATCTTTACAGGCAGTCAAGTCTCAAAGGTACAGACAATGTGAGTGGAGACAGCGTTAAGCACAGGTTAAAACAATGTGTATTGTCTCCAGACAAGATAGTTAGTGAGATTTTGCAGGCAAGTCGTGGGGGTTACAGATAGTGTGACATGAACCCAAGATCCTGGTTGAGACCATCCTCATGTATGCTGAACTTTGCTATCAGTAGTGAATCTCACTAACTATTGTCTGGAAACAATACACATCTCTTTAACCTGTGCTTAACGATCTCTTCATTCACATTGCCTGTACCTTTGAGACTTGATTAGTTGTAAAGACTCGCATTCCAACCGTTATTTTGTAAATTGAGTTTATGTCTTTATATGCTCTGCTTGTGAACAAAAATCCCACTCACCTGACAAAGGGGCAGTGCTCCGAAAGCTCGTGACTCTTGCTACCAAATAAACCTGTTGAACTTTAACCTCGTGTTGTGAGATGTCTTATCATGTGAAGATGCCAGTGTTTAGATCCCGGGTGCATCCAAATGTTTTTGTGCTTTGTCCTCTGTCAAAGATAATCTTGGTGATTGACATATTCCAGTGCGTGCAAAGGCTCAAGAGAAGCATGCTGTTGCATTTTCCCACACCATCATTCCCCAGACACCATCTCAAGCCTGATGGTTAACTCCTAGCTGTACACTGAAGTCCCCCACCATAATGAGTTCGTCCTCCTGTGGAATATTTTCTATAGCTCTGTCCAGTTTCTCACATAATTTGACCTTGATATCCTCAGGAC
Source organism: Carcharhinus amblyrhynchos (assembly GCF_965287045.1). Taxonomy (NCBI): domain Eukaryota; kingdom Metazoa; phylum Chordata; class Chondrichthyes; order Carcharhiniformes; family Carcharhinidae; genus Carcharhinus; species Carcharhinus amblyrhynchos. The sequence continues at coordinate 84,629,054 of NC_137327.1, read as the reverse complement.
TGGTCAGTAGTGGACTGTACGCACTGACAAGTCATTATTATCACATTCTTGTTGTTCACAAGAGGTAGGAGTAGAGTCATGTGTCGATTGTTTATGCTCCTAGGGAGAGTATCCATGATTTGTGCAATGTCAAACTTGATAGCAAAGCTGGCACCCCCTTCTGCCTCTTACAATTGCCTTGCCTGTCTCAAGGAATATGTGATCTTTTGGTAGCTCTGTAGCTAGCCATCCTCTCCTCAGTGGGTTTTGCTTAAAGGAGCAATATTAGTATTTTATCATGATAGTTCCCTGTAAATTGGACAAGTTCTGTGATGGGCTCTGGAGCTGTTTGTTTTCTTTATGAAGCAGAGTTTGTATGTTCAAGCTAAACAGAGTCTTTTTTATGTTTCACTCGTGAGGTACGGCAGTGTTTAGTGACTATTAAGGGAGTATATTTTGGGATAAAGGGATATGTGTGAAGGAATATGTGGGTTGTGCGCCCAAGAAACACCTGCACCTGAGTTGCTTTTAGTGGAGCTGGATTTCACTTGGCCAGGCCATTGTCTCAGCCTTGCACACCTTTCCTGTTGGCTTGATGGATCAAGATGACTGCCGATGTGGTTATTCTGCTGCACTTTCTGTACCTATGCTGATGAACTTTTACAGTTGTCCACACAACTCTGTTGTGATGCTTTCACTACCAGTAAGGGAATATCTTTTCCCTTGCTATTTAAAGAAGGGTAGTTGGAAATAGGTGTCCTCCTTCAAATATGAACATTATATGTTTGCTGCCCTCACCTGCTTTGGCCTGTGAACCATTTCAGTTACCTGGGCAATAATGTCCTATGCCAGCATTATGATGAGCAATCTCTCTGGCCTGAAAAAAAAAATAGTTTTATAAATGCGAATGATTTTTAAAATTGTAAAAATAAGGGTTTTTTTCCAAATTGTTTGCCTCTCAGATTTTACCTAACCCCATGTGTAAGTCCAAATCTTTACTTTGTTTACAATGATTAAAATGTGCTTTAACCACTGCTTTTTGCTTCATACTTTGCTGTCTGTGAGCATTCTTCAATCTCCTTGATTGATCAGCTTGCTTGCTCGGGTGCCAGAGATGATTCCGACTTTGAAGTTGCATTAGAATAGCAGAAGTACTTTGTGCCTGCTAAATCTTTGGAGACTAATTTCCTCAAAAGTCAGAAGTGAGCGCCATCCATTTGATGCTGACCACAAGTATTGGTCATTCTTTCCCAAAGACTTTTAAAGTAGTCTTCCTCTTTCAGTCTATCCTCCATCTTCAAGCTTCTAAGATCCAAATTTAGCATTGCCTGAAATTACTTCCTGAGAACTCATTTTCTTTCTTATTTTCTTCAATCTTGGTGTCATCTTCCCTAAGAAGATATCCTTACACCTTGCTTTTCAAATATGTGTGCAAATAATTTTGATTAAAAAAAATCTCAGGTTTGCCACACCATTTTTTGATTGAGGCCCAGATCCATCACAGCTACAATCCTGAAAATTGTGGAAATTTCTAAATCCCATCCCCAAACCTGGCATTTCCCATCTTCTTAGGACGAGAGTGGATTTGGGCCAGAGTTCATTCATGCAATTCGCAGAAGCAGCTGGCCATTTAAATCACCAGCTGTCTCCACTGAAATGGGATTTTGGAAGACCAAGAATGTGGAAGCTGGAATGTAGAGATTAGAACAGGTAAGAAAGAGGAGGTCTGCCATTGGTCGATGCATTTAGATAGCAAGGGTACCACAGAGAGAAAAGATATCCCTTTAGACCAGATCCTGGGACATTTGGGGGAAGAATGGCATCCTTTGGATTTTTAAAAATGAACATGATTATGCACTTTTTAAGTGTAAACTCGTAGGAACTGTCAAGTTGTCCAGCTGTCAAAGCTATCCAAGTGTCAAAACTGTTAAGGGACTGTTCAATGATACTAGACAGGTTGTCACAGAGGAGGTAAGAGGAAAGGGTAATGAGTGGTGGGCATGGATGCCATGAGTTGGCACTAAATTGGTGTGGGAATATGAGAGCAATGGGGGTAGCTAGAGTGGCAGTAAGTTTTAAAATTAATTCATGGGATATAGATGTTGCTGACTGGCAGCATTTATTCCTCATCCCTAACAACCCCAGCTAGGCTATTTCAGAAGGTATTTAAAAGTCAGCCACATTGCTGTGAGTCTACAGTCATATATAGGCCAGACCAGCTAAGATTGGCAGAACATTATAGTGAACATTAAAGGACATTAGTGAACCAGATTATTCCTTATGACAATTAACAATGGTTTCAGGGTTATCATTAATTCCAGACATTATTGGATTCAAATTTCACGCTCTGTCGTGGTGGGATTTGAACCTGGGTTCTCAAAGCACTACACTGGGTTCTCTGGCTTGCTAGGGTAATGATAATACCATTTCACCCTAACCTCCCCGCTTAGTTAGCTCAGGGAAAATGGGAGGGTGGGGTCATGGGTTGACATTGCTTGGCATGAATAGGTCTTGGTGGTGCATTGCGGGGTGAGGTGTGAGGGCTGAAGGGATTTTTAAAAATAATTTTTTCTTCATTTAAGCACAGTGCCAGAGCACAGAGGCAGGCCTTGTGCCTAGCCTGTGGATTATTTCTGGGGTCACCCACTCCCAACTCCTGTTTTAGCTCACACTCCCATCCTTGACTGAAAATCTAACCTGTGGGCAGACATTTTTAAAGCTTGTGTTCGCCAAGCTAGGAAATCTCCCAACTCAGCAAACACAAACTGGGGACAAAAACCTGAGCCTGAGACGACATTGAGAATTTGTGTGTAATGATTTTGTTATGCATTGATGCTAAAGTTTTAATGCAAGGACAAAGTGCAACTCAATTCAATACTGGAACAACCATGGTAGGTTAGATCAGGTCCTGACTTTACTCTGACTTCTTAATGCTGGTGTGAAGTGAAACTGCTTCCCACTGATGCTATAGTTGTAATATAAATCTGGCTTAAGTAAGCAAAAGATGATATGACCCCAGGCATCCAGCAGTGCTGCCTACAGTTGATCTCTAGGAGATGGATGAGAGTGGCATGAGGTGACTCACTCTCTGCTTTTCTCGACTTTCCCTGTTGCCATGTTACTGTTACCAAGCATATTTTCTCATAGTAACCCAAAAGTGGCAGCAAATTCTGTGTAAAATCATTGGGATAAATCTTTAGCCAATTGTGCACGCTGTTATAGCAGAATGAGTTCACCAGTATCCTGTCACAAAACATTTTATCGGACAACATTTGAAGACAGACATCTGCCAGATTGAGAAAAATATTTAGGATTTGTATGTCCAAAGAGTAAGATCTGAGCTGAGCAGTAAAACTCAAGAATTGTTTAATCTGTAGTTAACTGTTCTTAGATTAGTGATTCAATCTGAGCATTCACATTAATCTAAAGTGGCAAAAAATCAGCTAATAAAAGATTGTTCAAAGCTTCAGGTAAAGGTTAATGCACCCTTGATCAGCACAATCGTATTTGCATTATAAGTGACATTCTGCAAAGTGAGACAGGCCTCAGTAGGAGCATTCTGGGGGTGATTCTCCCAATCTGACATGCGTGTTTTTTGGTGGTCAGTTCGGGAGATGTATGTGTCAGCCATTTTGCGGGTTGCCTGCTAGTGTTTATGACCTGTGTGCATCTCCCAACCGGAAAAAATGGCACTGCCAGGTCTATGTTGAAAACCGGCGTGCTGCTGATTTGCATCACTTACCATACTTTAGCATACCATTATTGGGATCGACACGGCAATTTCTGCCCATGTTAGTGTCTCCCACACTTTGGTGTGATGTCACTTTGGCACGAATCAGAATAGGTATATAAAAGTCTCAATCTGGTGTGGTTGAATGTGATACTCGATGATGCAATACTCAGGGCTCCTAATTGATAAGCTGTCAGGGTGCAATACTCAGAGCTCCCATTTAAGAGAGGGAATGCCCGCTAGCTGGATTATGCACGTCAGCACAAAAGTTCTCTGCAGGGCAGCAGTGAGGTCGATATGTTCAAGGAATGGAGGGAGGGGATACTTGTGTTATCTGGATCTATGGGGGCATAGGGTGAGGGGGGATCCATGTCTGTGTGTTTTGGGGGGGGGCGCTGTTGGCAGCGATGTCAGTAGGGGGGGAGGGGGGGGGGGGGCAGTGATGAGGCCAGCGATGTCTGTGGGCAGGTTTGGGGGCCAGCGATGAGGCCAGCAATGTCTATGGGAGTTGAAGGGCAGTCATCTCAATGCTGGGAGGTCTTTTCCGTGATCGCCCAGTGATGTGCACATGCATAAGTCCCTGCTCATCCCACCAATTTCAGGCTCTTTGTTACAAATAGGCCCCGCCTCCAAGTGTTTAATGATGTTCCCGATTGTGACCTCTGCATTGCACAGAGTGGGGAGATTCGAGTCTGAAGTTACGCTGACAAAGCAGTCATGATCTAGACCAATTTTCTCACCAATTCAACACTTTTGGGAGATTTGCCTCCACTGTTTAATAAAGTGGTTGAAATCTGTAACAGGTTCAGTGTGAAAATCAAGACCAGAGTCAGGAGTGTGATGGAATACTCCCCACTTGCCTGGATGGGTGCAGCTCCAACAACACTCAAGAAACTTGACACCATCCAGGACAAGGCAGCCCACTTGATTGGCACCACATCTACAAACATTCAATCATTCTACCACTGACACTCAGTAGCAGCAGTGTGTACTATCTACCAAGATGCACTGCAGCACTTCACCAAAAGTGGTAAATTGGTGAGAAAATTGACAGCACCTCCCAAACCCTCGACTACTTCCATGTAGAAGGACAAGGGCAGCAGATACATGGGAACACCACCACTTGCAAGTTGCCCTCCAAGTCACGCACCATCCTGACTTGGAAATATATCTCCATTCCTTCACAGTCGCTGGGTCAAAATCCTGGAATTCCGTCCTTAATGGCATTGTGGGTCAACCCACAACATGTGGACTGCAGTGATTCAGGAAGAAAGCTCACCACCACTTTCTCAAGGGTAATGAGGGATGGGCAATAAATGCAGACCAGCCAGCGACACCCATATCCCACGAATGAATTAAAAAAGGTCTCTATCCAAATAAAAGCAAATTACTGTAGATGCTGGAATCTGAAACCAAAAGAGAAAATACTGGAAAATCTCAGCAGCTCTGGCAGCACCTGTAAGGAGAGAAAAGAGCTGATGTTTCAAGTCCAGATGACCCTTTGTCAAAGCTTTGTGGTCTGATTTGTTAAAGTGTAGGCGAGCGACAGAGTATGTTTGATATTTGTGTAGCAGTGGTCTAGGATGTTTGGGCCTCTGGTAGAACAGGAGACGTGTTGGTGGTATCTTGGTAGGACACGCTTGAGCTTGCCTATCCCGTTTAAATATACCCTCCGGGTCTCAACCTTCCTGCTACAGGTAACAGATACTATCAACACACACGCACGGGCGCATGCGCACATGCACACACGCATACATACGCACACACACGCGTGTGCACAGAGGCGAACAAATGCAAAAAATGTATGCGCGCGTGTGCGCACACACACACGCACACACACACACACACACACGTTCCCTGGGCCCTATTTTAGCATTTTGATTCTAAGTGCTGGGTGGACTTGAAACTGGGAGTGTTTCATATCTGACTTTTAGACCCGTTCTGAGGTGCCCCCATACGCACTCTGCCTGCAAAAATATCAGTGATTCTGAATTGTGCTGCACAAGCCTGTGAGGTAGTGGGGGACAGGGGTTGCCTAACACTCCTGAAACCCTGCAGTTTCAATCAATGCCTCCAATTGCGCAGAAAAAAAATGATAAAATGCTGTTCCCCTGCCACATCCCTCATGGACCAGATAATACCTGTCCGCCTGGCCCCCACAGACATTTCCCCTTCCCCACAACATTACTGACCCCCTTATCCCCCCCATTCCCCTGCCACCCAGATTGATCATGGGTCCCTGCCCTTCCTAGCTCCACCCCCCCCAACTGATCTCAGGCAGAGTGGCAGGAGACCCATGCCCCTCGCCCCCATTGATCTCAAGCAAAGTGCAGTGGGACACTGGGCAGTTACCTCCTCATTAACCCTCACTGATGGAGCGCCCGAATCGGACTTATATGGAGCATGTCTGTTTCACGTCAATTCCAAATTGGCGAACACAGTGCTAAAGAGGGAAATGCCAGTAAAGTTGGACGTGCAACTAATTAAGTCAATTTAAATGCATGCCTCACACCTGACTTTACCAAGTTTTCGAGCCAAAAGGCAGGCGCAATGCGATGGTAAAATCGAGCCCTTTGTCTCTGTCTCTCTCGATGGCACTTTCCAGCCGCGCTGCCAGACCTGCTGAGATTCTCCAGTATTTTCTCTTTTGGTCTCTTTGTCCAGTATGGAATCTTAACCATGTTCAGATTGAATGCATTTAGTACCTTTTTCAGAGCAGAATAACGTTTTTCAAAAGTAGGGCCCTCTTGGGAATTAATGCACACAAGCTAGCTAAACCAAATGTGTAAAATGTGTAGCCTAATCTGTAGTGGTCCATAGGGAAATGGAAGTCATACATTTCAAAATCATTGAAAATGGAACTATAATGTAAAAACTTGAAAGAACAAGATATTATACAGAGAATAGTCTGCTTTTTTAATATCCATCTGTGTGCTTTAAAAGAGTAACCATTCCCAGTTGTTTCACAGTTCAAAAGCATGATAGCCAGGTTGAACTCTGTTCTTAACAAGGAACTCTTGGTGGTGGACCAGAAACTTCAACTGAATTCAATGGAAAATAAAACTAAAACATTTTTTTATCCATCAATAAAAATTCAAATTACCACCATTATCCATACATGTTGGGTCAGCATGGTGGCACAGTGGTTAGCACTGCTGCCTGACAGCACCAGGGACCCAGCTTCAATTCTATGAGTGTGTGTAGAATTTGCACATTCTCCCCATATCTGTACGGGTTTCCTCCTGGTGCTCTGGTTTCCTCCCACAGTCCAAAGATGTGCAGATTGGGTGGATTGATCATACTAAACTGCCTATGAATGTCCAGGGATGTGTCGGTTAGGTGGATTGGTCATAGATGCACAGGTTTGTGGGGATGGGATAGACGAACGGGACTTGGTGAGATGCCTTTTTGGCATGTAGGTGCAGACTCAATGGGCCAAATAGCATCTTTTTGTAGTGTAGGGATTCTACAGTTCTATGGTTGTTTGTGTATTTTCCAGCAGGAGTGCTTGATAATTAGTGCTTGAAGTGGAATAGTGCTTGATAATTAGGATTTTGTTGTATTATTCCCATATCCTCAATTGCTCTGGGGATGAATCGGTTAATTGCTGTACAGCAGTCCAACAGAACAATTCACAATTTGATCCCTGCAAGTTAGGGCTGTGGGCATCATTGGCAAAGCCAGTATTTATTGCCCATCCATACAATTGCTTTTGTGGAAGAGTTGGTGAACTACCTTCTTGAATAAAATTGAATGGTTTACAATGCCATCCCAGGAGTCAGTTAACCATTGACATCACTGACATGCGCAAAGTCACATTTGGCTAGACTGGATAAAGAGGATAGATTTTTTTCCCTGAAGACATTAGAGATCCAGATGGGTTTTTGTGAGAATCTGGTCATTATGTGGTCACTGTTACTGACCCTACCTTTTTACTTGAATTGTATTTAATTTTTTGAATTTAAATTCCCAGCTGCAGTGCTGGGATTTGAAATCATGCCTCCAGATCATTAGTCCAAACCTCTTAATTATTGAATTACATAATTTGCTATGCTATAAATCCCCCAAAAGCTGGTCATTACTGAACCAGTCAATAATTCATCGTGAAAACAGTTTAATTTGTTTAGGACACAACTGGTGGTAACTGTCAGGTTATTTTAAATCCCAGAAAGGAACTGTGAAATAACTATCCTTAACTGTATTTTGCAATTTGATATACTGTGAGAAAAGATTCCAAATTCAGAAAAGATGTCCCAGATGTTTTGTGATGATTTTAAATAAAATAAATGTTTATTAAACAATTAAACAATAAATAAAATAAAATAAAGTGCATTAGAAGAACACGTTCTTCCTATTTCTACATGGGTTTCCTCTGGGTGCTCTGGTTTCCTCCCACAGTCCAAAGATGTATGTGTTAGGTGGATTGGCTCTGCTAAGTTGCACCTTAGTGTTAGGGGAACTAGCTCGAGTAAATATTTGGGGTTATGGGCATAGAGCCTGGGTGGGATTGTGGTCAGTGCAGACTCAATGGGCCAAATGGCCTCCTTCTGCACTGTAAGATTCTATGATCCTGTGATTCTCAAGTAACTGGTTTCTCAAGTAAGTTTTCTTCACAGACATGAATTGCTGTGAATTAAAGCAAGTATTCCTGAGGTCTCAGTCAACTGTCTTTACATAGGTTAAATGCTTCTGATGTACATTTTTTCCCTTATCTGAACTACTCTTTTCAGGAGTCAAAATTAATTACCTTCATTTCATCAGTCTACCTCTTAGAATGTAAATGCAAAGTTCATGGCACGGTAGCACAGTAGTTAGCACTGCTGCTTCACAGCTCCAGGGACCTGGGTTCAATTCCCGGCTCGGGTCACTGTCTGTGTGGAGCATGCACATTCTCCTTGTGTCTGCATGGGTTTCCTCCGTGTGTTCCAGTTTCCTCCCACAGTTCAAAGATGTGCGGGTTAGGTTGATTGGCCATGCTAAAATTGCCCCTTAACATCCTGAGATGTGCAGGTTAGAGGGATTAGCGGGTAAATGTGTAGGGATATGGGGATAGGGCCTGGGTGGGATTGTAGTCTGTGCAGACTCAATGGGTCGAAGGGCCTGTTTCTGCACTGTAGGGTTCTATGTTCTATGTTCACATCTTGTCTCTTCCTTTGAACCTCAAACAATTTATTCAAACCCTTTATGTTCTATTCCCCATTGTTAGCAGTTTGCCTTAGGTAAACATCTGTTTGCAGTGTTGCTGGGCTCATCAGCAACATACATCAAAAGCATTAGTTCCATTAACACAACCAAACTGTCCCAGCCTTTAAGCAGCTTACATGTTTCAATAATTTTTTAAATAATATTTAACCAGCAGAAAACATTCCAATTTATTGGGTTTCTGTGATGTTTTCATGTTGTCACTGCTTTTCCTGGTAGTTAACATTTGGGCAACTGCTATTTTTCAAGGAATTCTGTTACCTGCTTTGCTTACACATCACCCAGTTCCAGATTTTTTGACTATCGCCTAATTACTTCAGGGAAATATGGATGAAGAATGAATGTTGCTCATATCCCAGAAACATTTTTTAACATTACACTCAGCAAATTTTGCCTGAACTAATACCCATTGCTAAAGAGTTTAAACAACTAAAGATACATAAATTAGAATGAACTTCAAACTTAAATCATGGTTAAAAATGTACAAATAAAATGAAAATACTTATACCTCCAAACTTATAGCCTCTCACAGTCCATTAGTTTCTTTCAATATATTTCTTGAGCCTAGAATCAATCAAAATCTACTAGATCTACTTTCCAGTTCTAAGTTGGTCAATCAATTTCTAGGATATGCTGAGTTAGCTCATCTCAGCAGGAAACTGGACAAGCACTGTAATTCCCCCCAGCATTGCTGGATTAACATCATCCAGGGTTCTCACTTCTCATTGTCATCCAATGATCTCTGATAAAAATGGATGAAGGTCAGGTAGGGGAAGGTGTGGGCTTGCTTGAGATATTTTCAGCAATCAAATGTGCAGCAGAATCGCTCTGATTGCGTTCACACATGAAGAATGCCTATGTGATTGAGATGCTATTTGGCTGTTAGGATAAACGCAATGACAAATATCAAGAGAGGTTGGGGGGAAAAAGGAGGCAAGTATGAAAAAGAAATGAAAGAACCTTTGCTTGTCGAGAATGTTCCAACCAGTAGCTGTTCTCTAACACCACCATAACAATGCCAGACTTGGCATTAGCATTATCACAATCAGAACTATATTTAAATGTCTCCTAATGCACTATTACTAGTTGATCAAGCATTCTAATATGTTGTCCTCATGCTCCAGGAACTAAAGAACTGTTGGCAGCAGTGTAACTTTGTAAGAAACAAATCATAGGTCCACAAAAGCGAACATTAGACAGCAATTTCACTTGGATTTTGAGGTAACTGGACAGTTTAATGACAGAATTGTCAGGCAAAATGATAGCCTTAGATACCTCAATAAACAAGATTTCATTACATGACAAAATTACTTCAGCAAATGTCTCCGCCAACAGTGCTAACCAGCCGAGTGAGAACAAATGTAAATCCTCTGCAAAATCTTGGGGGGGGGAATTCTCCCATCCAACCGACACGGGAATTCTAGCGGGGGCAGGGGACCATTGACCTCGGGTGGGATTCTCTGGTTTTGGGGCAAGTGCAGCCGGAGAATCACACCCCTGATGGTAATATCTCAGGAAATGGAAATTAAAAAGATCAAATACTATTTTGAAATTCTGCAACTTAAAAGGGACTTCTGAAAAAGAAAGATAGTTTTATATTTCAGAAAAGATACCGATAAACTGATGTCTCACATTGAAAATATATTTGAGGACAGTACTGAGGAAGAAATAATGTTCATTTCCAATCCTTACTGATGAATTTTGTTTGTTTATTTCTGTGTGGGATTGGATTGACATTACTGGAAAAGTGAAAAGACGCAGGATTTTTACGTCTTCCTTTTGAATAAGGAGCAACATTCCCTATAAATTTTTGTTGTGTGTGGCCAGTTTTTTTCGATGTGCAGTATTTTTCCTCTTTTTTGGTTGTGCATACACAGAATTTAAACTAAAAACAAGGCTTGCATTGTGTGCTGCATAGCTGTGCACACACACAGTTTACTATGACATTGATCAGGAATATGTATTCAGCTGTATAATAAAGGAATAGGAAAATATCAATAAATAAGTGATTTATTACACTGGATTTTTAAAATTGAGTCACCATGGTATTTTGATTTGATTACTCTTTCACAGAAGTAGTTTAACCTTCTTAGAGTATTTTCAAAAAATGATTACTTTTTTTAGTGTTCTCATCCATAGCTACTGAGAATAATTATATATTTTTCCACAAACACTTTATTTTCCAATTCTTTTTCTTCTACTTCCATTACTATAGGTGTTGTCTTATAATACTTACAGCAGGTGCCATTCAATCTTTAGTATCTCGCACATGTGACAATTTGCACACATCAGTTTGGGCACTATTGGCCTATGGATGTTATTACAATTGTGGCTGATTCAATTTAATTTGGTGTCCACACATGCAAACTTTGCAGAAGAGATCGGTAGTGGAATTTTTCTCATTTGTTCGAATAGCACTGAAACCAACCACAACAATCAAGTTGTGAATTTGGAGAATGACTCTTAGGAACATTTGATAAACAAATGTAAATTTATTGTGGTCTGCTGTCTCTCATACCTGGTGCTTCTCTACCACTCTATATTGCATTGCATCACTTCCTTGTGTACAATACTGCAATAGGATTCTATGGTGAGTCAAAAGGGACAAATATATAATATTTCTTGCCCTTCCCCCTTTATTTAGAACGTCCTCAAAATAAATTAAATATGAACAATAGTCAGTGGGTTAGTTACAACTATAATTCAGGTGGTGGTCATCGGTCTCAGAACAGTTAACAGTGAACCTCTGGCATTTTCATAGTCACGCTGATGGCAACCTCGGGCATTTTCATCTTCACGCTGATGTTAGCAGTAGTTGGTTTAATTAACATTGATGTGAGAATTGGAGGTCGCCTCTGCACCTGAACAGAGAGCGAGGTGTTGATTTCATCAACAGAGCATGGTGATGTCTGGGTTGCAGGAAAGCCCTGACCTGTTAAAGCTGCACCTGAATTTTCAACAGACTCCAATTTTAAGCAAACCTGTCTTTCCAGCCAGTAACTGGTCTGCATGACTCCTCCAGATAATGTCATCTGAGGCTGGATAGTGTAAGAGACAGGTCCAGTCTGCACAAGGACTATGGCAGGAACTCATTTCTCCCCTGAGGAGTAATTCTGAGCCAAGACTTCTTTCCCTGTAGGAAAACTCTGTGCTTTGCCTTGCTTTCCCACTGATCGACATGTGCTTGTTGTTGTTGTCGCACAATCTCCTTGGTTTTTGGAGGTTTTAGATGATTGAATGCAGGTGCCTTTTCATTATAAGGAATGTAGGGCTTTGACCAACTTTTACAGAATGTACCAGGCATTCTTTCTGTTTGTATCACAGCTTGGTATGACTCCTGCTTTGCCCAAGACAGCAAGAAACTTCAAAAAGTCTTGAATGTAGCCCAATCCATCATGCAAACCAGCCTCCCATCCATTGACTCTGTCTATACTTTCTGCTACCTTGACAAAGCAGCCAGCATAATTAAGGACTCCACACACCCTGGATATTCTCTCTTCAACCTTCTTCCATTGGGAAAAAGATAGAAAAGACTGAGGTCATGTACTAACCGACTCAAGAACAGTTTTTTCTGTGCTGCCATCAGACTTTTGAATGAACCTACCTTGTATTAATTTGATCTTTCTGTACACCCTAGCTTTGATTACATTCTGCACTCTCTTGTTTCCTTCTCTATGAACAGTATGCTTTGTCTGTATAGTGCGCAAGAAACAATACTTTTCATTGTATGCTAATACATGTGACAATAATAAATCCAATCAAAAGGAGAGAACATAAGAACATAAGAAATAGGAGCAGGAGTAGGCCATCCAGCCCTTCGAGCCTGCCCCGCCATTCAATAAGATCATGGCTGATCTGTCGCTGCTCAGTTCCACTTTCCCGCCCTCTCCTCATAACCCTTAATCCCCTCTCCTATCAAAAACCCATCAACCCGCGTCTTAAAAATATTTAGCGAGGCAGCCTCCACCACATCAACGGGCAGAGAATTCCAGAGATTCACCACCCTTTGAGTGAAGAAGTTCCTCCTCAACTCCGTTCTAAACCGCCCCCCTTTTATCTTGAGGCTGTGCCCCCTAGTCCTACTGTCTTTTTTGAGCGGGAAGAGTCTTTCCACCTCTATCCTATCCATCCCATTCATCATCTTATACGTCTCAATGAGATCTCCCCTCATTCTTCTAAACTCTAACGAGTACAAGCCCAGTTTATTCAGCCTCTCCTCATAGCTCAACCCCCTCAACTCCGGTATCAGCCTAGTAAACCTCCTCTGCACTCCCTCCAAGGCCAAAATATCTTTGCACAGGTGCGGCGCCCAAAAATGCACACAGTACTCCAGTTGCGGCCTCACCAATGCCCTATACAGCTGCAGCAAGACCTCCCTACTTTTATATTCAATCCCCTTCTCTATGAAGGCCAGCATCCCATTCGCCTTCCTGACCACCTGCTGCACCTGCAAGCTGGGTTTTTGCGACTCATGCACAAGGACCCCGAGGTCCCTCTGCACCGTCGCCTGCTGCAGTTTTTCGCCCCGTAAGTAATAGAAAGTAAGTAATAGAGAGGTCTTGGCCGTGGCCAGTGTTGTGTTCCAGTAGACCAGTAAGAGTTTGTTGAGGCATTGGACGAGCAAACTTTGCTCTTTTGTTGTTTTCAAAGTATATTTCATGATCTGGATGAAGCATTTTGCTAATCCATTAATGACAGGGTGATATGGCATGAATGTAATGTATTGAATGCTGCTTTCTTGAAGGAAGATCTCAAGACAAATTGATGTCCATTGTCGCTCTCAAGCTTCTCCGGAAATCCAAAACAACTAAGCATTTCTCCCAGCTTCTCAGTGACTTCTTAGAGGAGGTAGATATCATTTCAGTGATCTCTGGCTATTTGGCATGCTAAAAACATATGTCCTTTGAAAAGTCCAACAAAATCCACATGCTCACGTTACCAAGCCTCTTCAGGCCACTCCTATGGATACAGGGGTGCCAAGGATAGCAGGTTCCTTACCATTGAACAGGAAGAACATATTCTAATTTTTTCTTCAATCTCAGCATCAAGTCCAGGCCACCAGAAATAACTTGTTATTTCCTTCATGTGTATGACTTGACAGTGACCTTCATGTAGCTTCTCAAACATCCGTTTGCTCAATGGTGGCAGAATAATCACTCTGAGCCCCCATAGAAGACAGTCTGACTGAATTGACAGCTTCATTCTCCTGGATAGTAATGATCCACGCTGGATGTTAGTCTTTTATTGTAAAGCCATATCCATCACTTCTGAGAGCACAGGATCATTCCAAATGTGTTTTTTCACTTGTTTGAAAATGAGTGTTGTGTTTTCTACTTCTTTGAAGTAGAAAATATTCCCCATTAAGCAACCTGAAGAATTAATAGGTAGTGGCAATCTTGAAAGCCCACCTGCATTATTTAGTGGCGTAGGGATGTGCAGACAGGAGCAATGTCCACCTTTGCATCTGACTAGCAGCGTATGATAGAATTCCCCTGTGTGATCCAAAAATGATGGTGTGTGGATGATGACCATCAGCAATGTGAACTCTCTCCCATACAGGAACTGATGGAATTTCTTGATACCAATGATGCTCCCCAGTGCTTCACGTTCAATCTTGTCATAGTTGCTGTCAGCTTTGGTTAAGGTTCAACAAGGAAAAACAATGGACCCTTTTTCACCTGATGGTAGGGTGTGGGAGACCACTGGTCCTACACCATGAGGAGATGTATCACAAGTGAATTGTAAAGGTAAAGTTGGATCAAAGTGTGTGAGAGCATTAGACTTAAGTAACGCTTCTTTGGCTTACATGAAGGCATTATTGCATTGATTTGACCACTTCTACATCTTGTTCTGGTACAGGAGGTTATGTAATGGTTTTAGAATTGCTGCCAAGTTTGGAACAAAACTTCCATAATATTCAACAAGCCCAGGAAGGAACATGATTTATATTCTTAGCAAAGTAAAGTTTATTTATTTGTCACAAGTAAGGCTTACATTAACACTGCAGTGAAATTACTGTGAAATTCCCCTGGTCGCCACAGTCCATTCATGTCAATGCACCTAACCAGCACATCTTTTAGAATGTGGGAGGAAACCAAAAGACCCGGAGGAAACCCTGTGCAGACATGGAAAGAACATGCAAACTCCACACAGACAGTGACCCAGGGCTGGGAATCGAACCTGGGTCCCTGGCTCTGTGAGGCAGCAGTTCTAGCCAGGTGCAGGCAACTCTGTGATGCACCAATGGCCTTAACATTGGCAGGAGGTTTGTAAAAGCCAGTGGCATCAATAACATGTCCCAGGTACTCAGTGGAAGATTGAAAGAATTTACATTTGTCCTTACAGATTCTTAGACCATAGTCTTCCAATGTCTGGAGAGTGGCATCCAAGTTTTGAAGATGATCCTCTTCATCTCTTACAATGACTAGGATGTCATCCAGACAACACTGGACTCCACTCAGTCTGTTCAGGATCTGATCCATTGTCTCTTGAAACAATGCAGGGATATGATACCAACCGTAATCTCCAATTCCAGAACAGTGTCATGATTGTACTTGCTGTCTACATTCATCTGCAAATAGGCCTGGCTAAGGTCAATTTTGCTGAAAGTTTGGCCTCCTGCAAATCCCACAAACTAGTCCTCAATGTGACTTTATGATGACTTTAAAGTCCCCACAAATTCTCATGGATCCATTTTTCTTGATGAATGAACATTAACCATAGCCCCATTGCTGATACTGACAAGTTCCAAAACCCCAGCCTTCACAAGCCACTCAAGGGAGCCTTATGCAAAACCCAACAACATTGTCCACGGTCAGAATTTTCAGGCCCTTCCTGTTGGCGGGATTTTCCGGTCCAGGGAAGTCAGTGGACTTTTAAACAGCTTGCCGCATTTTCAAGTCTTGCCCATCCAGCCTGGGGCAGTAAAATTCTGCCCCGAGACTTTTTTCAGACTTCTGGACAGGCAGCTTGTTTGGCCTATCGAAGCCACCAGGATTCTATTTCAATATACTAAATGGGATCTGATGATATCTATTCAACTTGGCAGCATCAGTACTGACAAGCCACATAGGGAAGCTGCTGAAGTGTTGCTATTAGTTGAAGCCGCGTCAGAACTTGCCAAGAAGAGTAATTTTGAAATTTTCTTTTGTGGCAGCATTAGGGGCTGCATGTCCTACTCTGAATCCTATAAGGAAAGTTATGGTTTCTCTGAAGGTCAGCAATTTTTCCCAAAGTTGGAAGGTGCTTCCTGCCCACCTCTCAAACCTACAGTTAGAAAATGAATTAACAACAACTTAATGAGGCATGGCAGCTACAATCACAATGGCTCCATGCTGCCATGATGGATGTGAAATTAACTGAAATCTGCTTGGTAGATGAAATCCCCCTCCAGTAAATTAAAGAGCTTACTGGTGATAAAAGCAGTCTATAATAAAGAAAATGCTGGCATGGATTAGCACTTCCATCGTGAGAAATATCATCTTACACAAAACCATGCAACCTCAGCAAAAGCAAGCCGGGAATGTCGTGACATTCAACAACAACTGACAGATTAAATACCTGAAATGGCAGATTGAAAAATAAATCCTATGTACAATATCTTTCCTATCCTTAGGATGTTCAAAGTGTTTCACTGTCCATAAATTATCTTTGAAGTGTAGTTATTGTTTTGATGTAGACAAACACAGAAGACGATTTATCCACAGCAAGATTCCACAAACAGAATATGATAGATGACCTGCTTTCCTGTCTTTGATGATGTTGGGTTGATAAATAATACCCTGTGCACTGAGAGAACTCCTCTGCTGTTATTTCAATTATGCCATGGGATCTTTATGTCTACCTGAGGGGGCAGGACTGTGGAGATGGATTACCATCTGCATTAATGTAAGGTACAGTCGAACATCCATTATCCTTAATTGTATCATCCATTCTTAAAATTATTCACCAGGATTTTTGCAGTGCAAACTGTTCTTCAATACATCACTTCATTCAACCGTTCTTTAATCATAGTCCACTCCTGTTAGTTGAACATTGCTTAATTCAAATTACAGAACTATAAAGATTTCTTGGCACCACAGAGTTTTTCATTTAACTGGACTACATTTTTGTTTCTTTTTCAAAATGACTGCATTGTATTTTTCTTCAACTCTGCAACATGCATTTAACATCAGAGTTAATGGACGCTCAATTATCCACTAGATTTTTTTCATTCAAAAGCAATAAGGGCTCAATATCAATGTTGGGGTGATGGTAGTGGTTGAAGTTGGGATGGGGACGGTGCAATGATTGCAAAGGCAAAGCTTGCACCTGCTGCTTTAAAGTCCATTTGGTGTAAAAAAGCATCAGAAATGAGGAAAGAGACGTCCGCAATCCCATGTTTCCTTGATCCCGATTTCATTGGCAGTGGTTCGCTTGGTGGAAACGGACAGAACCAACCCCAGAATGCACCCTGTAAGAGTCAGAAATATTTTAAAGAGGTCCGCTGTGACCCCACTATAAAGAGGGAAGATCTGAGTACTTTCATCAGGGGCACAGCTCACTCACCCAACCCTCAAAACAGGCAAGTTGCATCAGACCTCTAAGCATGTATGGACTGTAAGGTGCTATAGTTGTGTCCCAAGAATGTGCATTTTGGAGAAACCAAGTTTTATTCATTGCAGCAGACGTGGAGAAGATGACAAAAGGATACATTGTTGTCTTAAGGGGAGGCAGCACAGATTTTGCAGCCAGGCATGCATATCACGAATTTGGGCCGATGATTCACATCTTCGCCTTTTCTGGAATACAGAAAATTTACTCCAAGACAATTTTGTTTAAATGCAAGCAAGTTCATGGGGAGTGTGTACTGTATTATCTTATGCAAAATAAAAGTGTAATTGCCGTCATTTGGAGAAAGTAATAAATTCACATCAAGATGGTGGGTGTAATTGGCATTTAGCTTAGCTGGCAAAATATAACTGTCAGCTTTCTCTGATTTTCAGGGAAAATTTATTCAACAGAATTACAATAAAATGAATTCTTATGTTTTTTTATTTACATGACATCTGTTTCAGAGGTTTTACAATGCCTACTCAAAGGAAGTGGTATCAATTTACAAATGAAACCTGCATAGGATTATTTTTAAAATATATCATGATTTTCCTTTATCAGTTTTCGTTCCCATATTCCTCTCTTGATTCCTTGCTGGACCGTTTTTCTCTTGGTACAACATGTTATCTAGTACCTCAATCAATTATGCTGATAGTGGGTGCCGGTAGGTTATTTGCTAACAAAGCTAAACTCAATCCTGTCATTATCTAGCATCGACATACAGTTTTAACTGCCAGGAGCTGAGATCTTGTTTGCTATTCCCCACCTGAATATGTGATACTGAGTCCAATTCAACCTCCCTACAAACACGAGCCAAGATTTACTCAGCATTGACGAAGGATTCAACCCAGGACTTTCTTGGTCTGTGTATCTTAGCTGCTCACTGGATAAACATGCTGAGCTATGGGGGAGCCAAATACTTTATGGTGCCAAATACTGTTTTTAATCCAATAACTTGACTTTTCCCAAGTAAATCTTGGCTTCTGTCTCCAGGGGAGCAGATGCACAGGACAGACTGCAACAAATGTAATTAATCCTCTGTCAAATTCACTCCTTTAGAAAAGAGCCAGATAACTTTCACACCGTCTTCACTGAATGTTTATCAGGATAAGTATAGACAGTTTAACAGGTATCCTGGAGAAAATGCCTCCTGCGCTTTTGGGGTCATCAAATGTATCCCTGAAAATATAGTAGGTCAAGTTAATAGAGATTGAGTGTGTAATAAATATATATACATTTTTTTGTTTTGTGTGTTTTCGAGATCGAGGAAAATTTTCACAAAGCCTTCCTTTTTTCGTGGTTCTAAATATACTGAGAATGGTCCATGCCAAAAGAAACAATACTTTGCCTTTGGAAGTAGCGAGTCAGAATGAGCTTCATTTTCTTGCTCCAGCATAGCCTTACTAAATTATTCTGACAGATGCAGCTCGATTTGAAAGGTCCTCAATTAATTATCTGCTAATCTGGGAATTTGTTTGGTACCTCAGTAACCTTTGGAAAAGAGTGTTTTCTTAGTTCCAATCTTGCTCAAATCGCCTGAATCTTGTCCCACAATCCCTACAGTGCAGGACGAAACCATTTGGCCCATCAAGTCTGCACTGATTCTCCGTCAAAACGTCCCACCCAGGCCTCATCCCTGTAATCCTACATATTTACCCTGCTAAACCCCCAAACCTACACATCCTGAGACACTAAGGAACAATTTAGCATGGCCAATCCACCTAATGTGCACATCTTTGGACTGGGGGAGAAAACCAGACCATCCAGACAAAACCCACGCTGACACGGGGAGAACGTGCAAGCTCCACACAGTCACCTGAGGCCAGAATTGAATCTGGTGCTATAAAGCAGCAATGCTAACCACTGTGTCACCATGCTTAATAAAAAGTCTGACAACACCAGGTTTTAGTCCAACCTATTTATTTGATAATATACTCACAAGCTTTCAGGGTTAGTCCCTTCGTCATCATCACCATGCTTCCCCAGACTAGTACCGGTCTGTCCAATGCTCGTCTCCCAAGATAAATCATTTGCTTATTTCAATCTTATTTATACCTTGTATTATTTTGAATTACTTCCTAATTTATTTTTGATGAGGTTCGTTGAGGGTGTAACAATAGACAAGGACATTAAACAAATACACAGATCTTATTTGAATTGTTCAATGGGATATTTAACATCAAGTTCAAACACAGAAATAGAAAGTTGGGACTTCAGCTCAATATTTCATCCCGAAACATATATCTTTGAATATGCCACAGTCCCTGGAGCGTCAGCCTACGTTATGTGCTCAAGCTCCATGGGGAGGTTGAACCCACAACCCTCTGACTCACAGGAAAATGTTTTTTCACTGAACTGAGCTGACACACTAATGCAAAATAGATTTAGATACTGCATATACCATTTCTCTGGACTGAAATGTTGCTGCTTCGTGCCACCTCCAGAAGTAATCTATATCTTAATGCAGTGCTGCTTGATATTTCATGGTGCATACTTAAGAGTTCCTTGTGGTATAATCACAGCAGGTCTAAAAGAAAATCATTTGCAGTGGGTTATAGGGAGATCCCATGTACCTGTATTACAATCTTATGACTGGTAAATTTACCATGAATTTACCATAGTATATCCAATAAATTTGTAACAAATTTGAAATGTTAGTTTGGAATAAGTGTAAAAATTTGTTCAGCATAAGCTGCTAAACATTGCAAGTATAGAGGTACACAAGTGAAGATATAGTAGAATGTCTCTCCTAATTCTTTCCTCTTTCTCCTGACTGTTGTTCCTGGTTTATTTTTATGTGGTGACCAACAACCTCTAGTATCTCACACAAACTGTTCTTCATGTGTGGCCTTTTGAGGGAAAGTGTTTCTAGTCTATTCAGTCAGGAGTGCATCATGGTGAACGTAAGAAAAGGAGTAAGCCATTCAGCCCCTCCCTCTCAAAGCTGTCCCACCATTCAATTAAATCAGGGTTGATCTATATCTTAACTCCACCTACTCCTCCTGTATCCATAACCTGTAATATGCTTTCCCAACATAAATCTGTCAAGCTCAGGTTTGAACTTTTCATTTGACTTCAATTCAACAGCTTTTTTGGGAGAGAGAATCATAGAATCCCTACAGCACAGAAGGAGGCCATTTTGGTCCATCAAGTCTGCACTGATAACAATCCCCCCATCCCCATAACACCATATATTTACCCTGCTAATCCCCCCAAAACTAGGGTCAATTTCGCATGGCCAATCAACCTAACCTGCACATTTTTGGACTGTGGGAGAAACAGGAGCACCCGGAGGAAACCCACAGACGCGGGAAAAATGTGTAAACACCACACAGACAGTGACCCAAGCTGGGAATCGAACCTGGGTCCCTGGTGCTGTGAGGCAGCAGTGCAAACCACTGTGCCATCATGCCACCCAATGGGTGGCATTTCCCTTTGTGGATTCCCTTTCGTGAATCCCTTTTTTGTGAATCCATGATCAAGGAGAAAATAGCGAGGCATCTTGAGGAGAATTGTTTGATAGAGCAGACGCAGCACGGTTTCGTTAAGGGGAAGTCGTGTCTGACAAATTTATTGGAGTTCTATGAGGATGTGTCTAGGGCGGTGGATAGAGGAGAGCCAGTGGATGTGGTGTTTCTTGATTTTCAGAAGGCGTTTGATAAGGTGCCGCACAAGAGGTTATTACAGAAGGTTAGAGGGCATGGAGTTGGGGGTAGGGTGTTAGTGTGGATAGGGGATTGGCTGTCAAATAGGAGGCAGAGAGTGGGGGTCAATGGGTGCTATTCGGATTGGCGGTTGGTGACTAGTGGAGTGCCCCAGGGGTCGGTGCTGGGGCCTCAGCTATTTACCATTTATATAGATGATCTGGAGGAGGGAACCGAGTGTATGGTGTCAAAATTTGCTGATGACACCAAAATTGGTGGAACGGCAAATTGTGCGGAGGGCGTGGAAAGTCTGCAGAAGGATCTAGATAGGCTGGGTGAACAGGCCAGGAACTGGCAAATGATATTTAATGTTGGCAAGTGTGAAGTTGTCCACTTTGGTAGGAATAATGGTAGGAAGGACTATTACTTACATGGCGAAAAACTGCATCATGCGACGGTGCAGAGGGACCTCAGGGTCCTTGTGCATGAGTCACAGAAACCCAGCCTGCAGGTGCAGCAGGTGGTCAGGAAGGCTAATGGGATGCTGGCCTTCATAGCGAGGGGGATTGAATATAAAAGTAGGGAGGTCTTGCTGCAACTGCACAGGGCACTGGTGAGGCCGCAACTGGAGTACTGTGTGCAGTTTTGGTCGCCGCACTTCTGCAGGGATATTTTGGCCTTGGAGGGAGTGCAGAGGAGGTTCACTAGGCTGATACTGGAGTTGAGGGGGTTGAACTATGAGGAGAGGCCGAATAAACTAGGCTTGTACTCATTAGAGTTTAGAAGAATGAGGGGAGATCTCATTGAGACGTTTAAGATGATGAATGGGATGGATAGGATAGAGGTGGAGAGGCTCTTCCCACTCAGAAAGGACAGTAGGACTAGAGGGCACAGCCTCAAGATAAAGGGGGGGCAGTTTAGAACGGAGTTGAGGAGGAACTTCTTCACTCAAAGGGTGGTGAATCTCTGGAATTCTCTGCCCGTTGAAGTGGTGGAGGCTGCCTCGCTAAATATATTTAAGACACGGGTTGATAGGTTTTTGATAGGCAAGGGGATTAAGGGTTATGGGAAGAGGGCAGGAAAGTGGAACTGAGCCACGACAGATCAGCCATGGTGTTATTGAATGGCGGGGCAGGCTCGAAGGGCTAGATGGCCTACTCCTGCTCCTATTTCTTATGTTCTTAAAAGAGCTTTTTGACATCAAGCCTGGATTTTAAGATGATGCCCCCTTTTTCCTGACTCTCAACAGAAAACAGCTTCTCTCTATCTACCCTATCAAATGAGTTGATCATTGTACACAGCTCAATTCTCAGTTAAATTCTCCCTTCATCTTCTATATTTAACAATTATAAACCAAGTCTATGTAGTGCATCATAGGGTTGGATATTTTGACCCTACATGCTGCTGGGATTGCCTAATCCTCCCAAGATCAATGAACTTTTAGCTGAAGTGCCTAACCTCCTGTGATGGCTCCTGCGTTGAGGAAAGAAAATCCCAGCCCTAAACATTGAATCATTTCAACTGCAGTATAGAATCATAGAATCAAAAGCACAGAAGAGTCTGCACTGGTACATTAGAAACACCTGAACTCCCACCTAATCCCATCTGCCAGCAGTTGGCCCATAGCTCTGAATGTTATGATGTGCCAAGTGCTCATTAAGATACTTTTAAAGGATGTGGGGCAACCCATCTCTACTACCCTCCCAGGCAGCGCATTCCAGACCACCACCATCCTCTGGATGAAAAAAGTCTTTCCTCACACCCCCTCTAGCCTCTATCCCCTCGTGACTGAAAGTGAGATCTGAAACACTCCCAGTTTCAGCACTTAGAGTCAAATTGGTAAAACAGGGCCTTCTGTCTTCTACAACTGAGCCAATTTTGAATCTGCTTTATCAAAATACCATGTATTCCATGTGAATTTACCTTCTTTGCAAGTCTCCCATGTGGGACCTTGGCAACGGCTTTACTGCAATCCATGTAAACTACATTGACTGCACTACCCTCGTCTACACACTTGGTCACCACCTCAAAAAATTCAGTCAAAGTCGTTAGGCATGCCCTCCTCTGACAAAGTCACGCTGACTGTCCCTGATCAAGCCTTGACTCTCCAATTGGAGATAGGTGCTCTCCTTCAGAAGTTTCTCTAATAGTTTCCCTATCACTAATGTGAGACTCACTGGTCTGTAGTTCCCTGGTTTATCTCTACAACTCTTCTTAAATAGTGAAATCAGATTAGCTGTTCTCCAGTCATCTGGTACTTCCCCTTTGGCCAGAAAGGAATTGAAAATTGTATCATTCTGCTAAATCTACACCTCAACTTCTTTAAGGCCAAAGCTGAATGCAATACTCCAGATGAGATCCACGCAACTGTAACAGGTACCCCGGGTTCAATTCTGGTCTCAGGAGACAGTATGTGTGGAGTTTGTACTTTCTCCCTGTATCTGCATGAGTTTCCTCTGGGTGCTCTGGTTTCCTCCCACATTTCAAAAATGTGCAGGATTGGCCATGGTAAATTGCCCCTTAGTGTCAGGGGCAAGGTAAATATATGGAGTTACGGGGATAGGGGTTGGGTGGGATTGTTGTCGTGGCAGGCTCGATGGGCCGGATGGCCTTCTTCTGCACTATATGGATTCTACCTTTTGACATTCCTGTCCTCTATGAATAAAGGTCAACATTTCATTAGCCTTTTAAATTATCTTTTGTAGCTTTTTGCACCAGAGGCTGCACTAAAGGAAAGGAAAAGACCAGGTGCTGCATTGAACATGTCTCATCTTTGCATTGTTAATGATCAGTACCCCTCTTCAAACAGTAGTCACTGTGCAAAAATTGGGACCACTAATGCCCATTTTCTTGGCTGCCACTAGTGCCTTTGGAGGTCTAAACTGACACCTACAGTGTACACACTCTGAGGGGCTTGTTTCTGATTCCATACCAAATGCACAAACCAGCTACTCCCAAACAAAGATGCCCTAAAAGGCCTTCCCATAGTATATAGCATGACTTACAAATTGAATAGAGGCCAGACAGTGCTGGCCCAGTTGCTGAGAGAGAAAGGATAACAGGAAGATATCATAACCACACAGGGCGTTTGATAAGCAATTCTCTAACCTAAGTCACAGCAAGGAACAAGTGTGTGAAATCTGCTCATGAATAAGCACGTCTTCATTGAAATCAAACAACTGCAGCAGCCACAACTGCAGTAGCAAAGACTGCATTGACAGTGGCTATGAGGGTAATTGTGGCAATGCTGTTTTATCTGTTTTGGCTTCTTTGAATGTGGATTTGGAGATATTTGCAATATCTCACAGAATGCCATTCTCTGCTGTGTAAGAGATCAGGGAGATTCTCTATTCAATGACTACATTCCATCTCCTCCACCAGAGAAAAGCAGATGGAATAAGCATACAGCTTTGATAGGTTTTCCATTGTTCCCATGTTAAACCAGAAGGGAACAGGATTCTACTCCCTCAACATCCAATGCAGCAAACCATCAGGTTAATGATAGTATCTGAGAAACAGCACGGCTACCTTCATTATGCAGCAACCTGCTGCATTTGAGTCATCGTGGCCAACTACAGGGGAGCTATTGGGCAGCAAGAGCTATCTGCTGACTACATGGCTAATACTAATAACTGTGCTGCTTAATCCATATAACTGTTCACAATCTGCAAATATGGTAGCCATGCTGCCACACAAGACAAAATAGAGATTACAGCTCACGGGGTCCAGGGTGCGGTATCTAAGTGGATACAAAATTAGCTTCTTCACAGATGCCAGAGGGTTGTTTTTCAAACTGGAGGCCTTTGACCAGCGGTATTGGGTCCACTGTTATTTGTCATTTATATTAATGATTTGGATGAAAATATAGGAGGCATGGTGAGTAAATTTGCAGGTGACACCAAGATTACTGGCATTATGGACGTAAAGAAAGTTATCTCCAATTGCAATGGGATCTTGATCAATTGGGCCAATAGGTTGACGAATGGCAGATGGAGTTTAATTTAGACAAATGCGAAGTGATGCATTTTGATAGTTTGAATCAGGGCAGGACTTACTCAGTTAATGGTAGAGCACTGGGGAGAGTTACAGAACAAAGACATCTCGGGGTACATATTCATAGCTCCATGAAAGTGGAGTCAAAGCTGGACAGAGTGGTAAAGAAAGCATTCGGCATGCTTGGTTTCATCGGTCATGACATTGAATACAGGAATTGGGATGTCTTGTTGAAGTTGTTTGAGACATTGGTCGCACTTGGAATACTGTGTACAGTTCTGGTCACCCTATTATATAAGGTATATTACTAAACCAGAAAGAGTGCAGAAAAGATTTACTAGGATGCCAATGGGACTTGATGGTTTGAGTTATAGGGAGAGGCTGGATAGACTGGGACTTTTTTCTCTGGAGTGTAGGAGGCTGAAGGGTGATCTTTTGAGGTCCATAACATAATGGGGGGCACAGATCAGTTAGATAGTCAATAAATTTTCTGAAAGGTAAGGGAGTCTAAAACTAGAGGGCATAGGTTTAAAATGAGAGGGGAGAGATATAAAAGCATCCAGAGGGGCAATTTTTTTCACACAGATGGTGGAGAGTGTCTGGAACAAGCTGCCAGAGGTAGTAGTAGAGGTGTGTACAATTTTGAACAATTGTACAATTTTATACAATTATACAATTTTATCGACGGATATGGGCCAAATACAGGCAATTGGGATTAGCTTAGGGGTTAAAAAAAAGGTGGCATGGACATGCTGTAAATCTCTATGATTCTATAACTTATATGTGGCAACTCTATAACTTATATGTGGCAATAACACTTCCTGGACTACTCTGGACGAGCTCTGCAGTATACAGCAGAATAGATATCAAGATCTGTGGTGATCTATTATGTGCTGCACAGCCTCATCATCATGTGGGATCTGCCCACCACTAGCTATACAGTGATCAGCTGCATGCAGGATCAGGAAGAAGGCAAGATAGGAGTGGAAGGAAGGAGATAACCTAGGCTTTCTGCTCAGGCTATCTGTGAACAACTCATCTGAGTGCATTGCAACTAACCACAATTCCAAGTTCCACATGTTACCCTATCATTGCCCATCATATTGTCTGCATTGTTGTAGGGCAAAAGGAAAATTCACCACAAAAAAAAACTCCACCCAGTTTGGGTAGCTGCTACTCATGCTACATGGAAGCTGCAACATCCACCATTAGATGTGACTGTAAGTGTTTGAATGGAGTTAGCCACCACTTTTATAAAAACCTTGCCAAGACCAGTCCTCTGGTACAACACTGCTATACTAAAAAAAAAGGCTGCGTCCACTACAACAAATTAAAACCTATGCACTGTGTCTATGTAACCCATGGTCCAGACTGAGAGTGCGAGCTTAGACATCCTGCCCCACACCTCTCAATGGATGAGCTCCCGCTTGCTCAATAGGGAACCCATATTCCACCAAGCCCATGGGGAGATCTGTTAATGATGCCTATCCCCTTATGGCCATTATAACAACTTCTATGCCGGCAAGGATGGACTTTATGCTCTTCTAAGCAAAGCCCTGTGCTAAATCTGTATTGGATTTCTTCATGATCCTTGGTATTGATTGCAGGCTTTCTGGGAGGCTTTCCCAGTGCACCAAGCATTTTGTTGAGCATATGCATCAGTGTTCTTCTATAGACTGCCCCATCAACATGATCATCTGAATTGTCTTGTGAACCCACTTGTGACCTCTCCCTCTGGCAAACTGACATCTGCACCATGCTTCCTGCCTGTCTACTGTGCTGCCCACAAGTGTCCGGTGTCTCATCACAGGTAGATCTTGCCTCTAATCTATCTCCTAAGATATGAACTGCCAATATTTGAGCTGGTGCATGTGAGAATGAAATCAAGTGACATGAAAAGATAACTTATAGGTTGTGGATGAATGCAGAAGATGTGGGCAGGGGTTCTCAATGAATACGTTACCTTTGCTAAGGAGAGGATGATTCAGATGTTTGAGTTAAAGAGAAGTGTGAAATATTAGATAAAATAAGCACAGTGAGAAAGGAAGTACTAGAGGGACTGGAACCCTTGAAGATGGATAAATCACGATGGTTGGGTGGATTGTGTGGTAGGCTGTTGAAGCAAATAAGGAAGGAACAACAGGTGCTCTGAGGATCACTTTCCAATCTTCACTCAATACAGGAGAAGTCCCAGAAGATTGGAAGGTTTGTGACCATTATAACATTATTTTAAAAGGATACAGGAGAGAGGCCAAAAAATTATAGGCTGACCAGTCTGACGTTGGTGGTGGGCAAATTATTGGAAACAATTCTGCGACAGGAAAAGCTGTCACTGAGGAAAGCACAGATTGAGTCGGAAGAGTCAGCATTGTTTTCTTCAGGGAAGATTGTGTCTTACCATCTTAATCGATTATTTTGAGAAAGTAACAATAGGACTGAAAAGAGTAGGATAGTGAATTTCAATGCAGCATTTTACGAGGTTCCACATGGCAGACTGGTCAGAAAAGTGACATCTCATGGGATACGGGGGAAGGTGACAGGTAGAAGGTATTCAATACAAAGGCAGGGTATAATGCTGGAACTGTATAAAATGCTCGTTAACACACAGTTAGAATTTTGTGTACAGCTCTTGTCGCCATATCACAGGAAGGAGATCATTGCTCTGGAGAGAGTGCAAAGGAGATTTACAAAATTGACTCAGTTACAGGAAATAAAGAGTAATGGTTGAAGGATGAATTTGTGAATGGAAAAAGGTTTCCAGCACAAAAATTGACCTTGCAGTTGATAGTTAAGAGGATAGCTCTCGACTCCAGAATGCATCAATGGTTTTATTAAGTGGGCAGAGAAGTGGCAAATGGCATTCAATCTGGAAAAATGTGAGGTAATGCATTGGGAAGGGCAAACAAAGCCAGGTAATACTCAATAAATGGAAAGCTATTGAAGATGATTGAAGAAGTGAGAAACCATGTAGTGCATGTCCTTGAAGGTGACCAGACTTCCCGGTGTTCTCCCCATGTCTGTGGGTTTCCTCCAGATACTCCATCTCCTCCCATAGTCCAAAAGATGTACATTGGCCATGCCAAATCCTTCCTCAATGTATCCAAACAGGTTCCATGAGTGTGGCGACTGCAGGATTTTCACAGTAACTTCACTACAATTTTAATGTAAGTCTATTTGTGATTAATAAACGGACTTTAACTTTTAAGTAGTCAAGGTGGTCAATAAATTATTTGAAATGCTTTCCTTTATTGGTTAAGGTATTGGATACAAAGAAAGGGTTGTAATGCTGGAACTATATACAGTAATGTTGGTTAGGACACAGCTGGAATTTTGTGTCCAGTTCTTGTGAGTTGTTGTCACCACATTACAGGAAGGAGATCATTGCTCTGGAGAGAATGTAGAGGAGATTAACAAGAAATGTTGCCAGGGCTTAAAAATTGCAGCAATAAGGAGAGCTTAGATAGGCTAGGGTTGTTTTCCTCAGAACAGAGGAGGCTAAGGGGTGATCAAATTGAGATGTACAAAATTATAAGGGGCCTAGTTAGGGTAGACAGGAAAGGCTTGTTTCTCCAAGTTGAGGGGCCAAGACATGGACTGTGAGTTTCTTTTATGTTTAAGTTTATTTATTAGTGTCATAACTAGGCTTACATTAACATTGCAATGAAGTTATTGTGAAAATCCCCTAGTCGTCACACTCTGACACCTTTTCGGGTACACTGACGGGAGAATTTGGCATGGCCAATTCACGTAACCAGCCCGGCTTTCGAACTGTGGGAAGAAACCGGAGCACCCAATGGAAACCCACGCAGACACGGGGAGAATGTGCAGACTCCACACAGATAGTGACCCAAGCTGAGAATCAAACTGGGTGCCTGCCACTGCGAGGCAGCAGTGCTAACCACTATGTCACATTGTCATGTTAACAGTGTTAAATATATGAGGATGAAATGACAGATATATATGGGATGTAAGAAGCTTGACCGATAGAGACTGTTGGTAGCTGAGAGGTGCGGATGTAATGATCTGAGCAGTGGCTGAGGCTGGTGGTGCATTTGGCAGCACATGGAATTTGAACAAATGCTCGCTGACCTGAGACCACATCTGGAGTACTGTGTACGGACGGCATTGGTCTCTTTATTTAAGAAAGGATAGAAATGCATTGAAAGCAGTTCAAAGACGGTTTACTAGACTAGTACCTAGAATGGGCAGTTATCTTAAAAAAGGCTGAATAGGCTAGGGTTGTATCCGCTGGAGTTTAGAAGAGATGATTTGATTGAAACAGGGTACTGAGGGGTCTGAACAGGGAGATAGAAAAGGTTGTTTCCTCTTGCAGAATCTAATTCAAAAATAAGGGATCACCCATTTACGACAGAAGTCTTGTGGTTCAATGGATAGCATCCCTGCCTCTAATCCAGAAGCTTTAGGTTTGAGCCCCACCGCAGGACCTCGCTCCTCCTTTCCAACACCTTCTCCAAGATTTTCAGTGAGGCATCCAAAAACTTTGAGCCTGTCCCTCCTCTGCTATGATGTTCCTCACCCTTCATTCACCTTTCTAAATCAAGGCCAGTCTGCACTCTCAGGTGGAACAGAAAGAGCCATGGCACTATTTTAGAAAAGTGCAGGGCAGTTATCCCTTATATCCTGGTCAATGCCTTTCCTCCAGTCAACAAGAAACAAACACATTGGGCAGAATTTTGCCATCTTGTGGTAGCAGAACACAGACTATACAAAGGTCCATTGATCTCAGGTGGGATTTTCCAGTCTTGTGATGTGCACGGTCAAAAAGTCTCACCCATTATCTCAGTACCATTTTGGTGTTTGCTGTGCACACATTGGCTGACGTGTTTCCTATATTCCAATGGTGACGGCACATCAAAAATACTTCACGGTTGGGGACATCTGGTAATCATGGAAGGTGTGATTTTAAATCTATTTTTCCCCAGGTTAGATTCCCTTGAATCCTGACTCCAAGCAGGTGCATATTAGCTTTAAGCAAGCCTCAAGTAGTGTTAATGATGATACAGGACCCCCTGCTGATGTGTCCAGCCAATAAAATATGTGATTAATGCTCGTTTGACATGAGACTTCATAGTTGTCGTGCTGCATGTGTTATTTTGAATGAGCTCGCATTAGTCACACATTGCCATCCCTGTGCCTATTCTCAGGGGAAATGCAATTTCGTTCTTATCAAATTCCCCCATTGTTGTATTTTTATTGGTTTAATTTGTGTTTCCCAATTTGAGCAGTTCAGTACAAATGTCATCTCTAGTCCTCCTTGTCTCGCTCCCCAAGTTTTTCCATGAATCGTCAAGCTTTTAGTTAGCCCTCATTATCATGCTTTTGGCTTTGCACTGTCCAATTTTTGATTTTCAATTCTTTTAGATCCATGTGTTATACATACACAGCCACTTAAATAAAGATGTCATTAATTATGGCCCGCCTACGACTGTATCCAATAACCTCCTGCTGTGAAGTGCACAAATGTGGATATTGGATAAAGAGAAAATCAAGCTTTTCTTTTCTGTCCGCCATAATTCAATATTCTGCCAGAATGATCACAAAGATAATTACAGACGAGGGAAGCCAAATAGGCTTATCGAGCTTCCATGGAAACCCACAGTCTTCATACAAATTCACAGATAAAAAGTAGGCACTTGTGTGAATGAACAAGAGAGAGCTTACGCCTGTGGAATTGTAAGTTTGAGCTTTGGCAGAGAAAAGAGAATGGGTAAATGTACACAGCAAAATAATGAACTAGCCTGTCTGAGTAACGTGTTTTTGTGTTTTTAGTGTTGCATTTAGAGTAAAACAAATTTTGGAAAGCCAGTGTTAGTTTTTCCACATTTATTAAGTTCATCAATGTCAAGTTTCCGTGAAGTAATGTGTTCGACAGTGCTATTATTTGTAGCAACGGGAGGTACATTTCCTCTGCTCAAGATGGAGCCTGCACTGTTGTTCTTAACCACATCTTGGAACTGCAAAAAATGGGTTTGATAGCCTCTGGCCTGATTTCAATTTTGATCAATTGGCCTGAATCAAGTTACTCACTAGAAATTGCAACTCATTTATGCCATGTCATTAGAGAGGTTATAAAGGAAACAAGCCATCTAGATTGAATGAGGGGGTGAGGGCAGGGAACATATGCATAAGGTGCCTAGAACAACTTTCATACACTCCCAAAAGTATTTCACTAATATGAAGGTAAATGCAATATTGTACTATACCAGCTGAACCAGTTTTCTTTTCAATCTAGCTACTTAAAATCAAAGTTTAAAATGGCTAAAGGATTGAAACTCTGATGGAACCTGTGTTGCAATAAGTTACGTTTTATTATTTCTTTGGAGTGACCCAGTGCTGCTATATATGCACAAATCTGTAATTATGCAAGCAAGGACATGCAAAATTTTAAAAAAAGGAAACGTTCAAAGAAGTCAGATGTTAACTGCTTCTTAAAAAAAGAAAATGCTGGAAATACAAAGCATTTTGCTTCACACAAAACCCTTCTGTTAAGTAAGGGACAATTGAAAATAATAGAGACATTAATAACAGTGCTTGATTGTTTTTCAGGAGAGCTTAAGGAAGGAATTAAAGGGCTGGATAGTCTTTGCTGGCTGCTTACTGTCACAGCAGATAATGACAAGAGAGTAACAAAGGATAGGCAGCAGTTCCAAGTCAAAGAAAAAGAAAATCAACATGGTGTATCATGAGTGCCTGAAATGATCTAATATTGCTTGCTCTACACAATCATCAAAATGTGCAGATTACTGTCATGGTGCATTGCCTAAAGCCCTAAATGCTATTTTCATTTGCATCTTCCTTCCAAACTCTTTTCAAATTCACATTCATCAATTTAGAATCATAGAATCCCTACAGTGTACAAGGAAGCCATTTGACCCATTGAGCCGGCACCGACAACAATCCCACCCAGGCCATATCCCCGCTAACTGCACTTATTTACCCAACTAATCCCCCTAACTCTAAGGGGCAATTTAGCATGGCCAATCCACCTAACGCGCACATCTTTGGAGTGTGGGAGAAAACTAGAGCACCTGGAGGAAACCCACACAGACACAGAGAGAACATGCAAACTCTACCTGAGGCCAGAATTAAACTTGGGTCACTGGAGCTGTGAAGCAGCAGTGCTAACAACTGTGTCAATGTGCTGCTCAATATAAAAGCAAAATATTGCGGATGCTGGGATCTGAAGCAAAAACAGAAAATGCTGGAAAACCTCAGTATGTTTAACAGCATCTGTGGAGAGAGAATAGTCAGTGTTTCAAGTCAGGATGACCCTTCATCAGAGCTCACACCCATTAATAGCTGGAAACTGCTCTGGATGGGACATTTCAATGTCCATGGCCAGGAATGGTTCACGAGCACCACAACTGACCAAGCTGGCAGGGTCTTGAAGGACAGAGCTGCTAGACTTGGAATGTGGCAGATGGTCAGACAAACAACCTGAAGGAAATATTTACTTGACCTTATCCTTGCTGATCTACCTGTCTCAAGGGAAATCCATCCATGACAGAATTGGTAAGAGTGACAACAGCACAATCCTCGTGGAGACAAACATCGACACTGAGAATGTCCTCTATGTAATGTTTGATGCTATTACTGTGTTATATATTCAGATCAGATCTAGCAGCTCAAAACTGGGCATCCATGAGACACTATGAGCCATAAGCAGCAGCTGAATTATATTCTTACACAATCTATAGGCTCATAGCGCAGCATCTCCCTCATTCTGCCAATACAATCAAAACACAGGCTCTTTATTTCAGGGAATGTGACCATCACTAGATAAGCTAGCATTTTCCTAACAACCATTGAGATGCACTCTTGAGCTGCTGCAATCCATTTGGTTTGGTATACCCTCAGTGCTATTAGGAAGTTGCTGCAGGGTTTTGACCCAGCAACAGGAAGTTAAAGTAATATAGTTCCAAGCCGAGATGGTGTATGGCTTGGAGAAGAAATTGTGGGTGCTGATGTTCCCATACATATGCTGCCATTGTCCTTCTAGATGCTAAATGTTACAGGTTTGGGAGGTGCAGTTGAAGGAAACTTGGCAAATTGCTACAGTGCATTGGTGGTGGAGCTAGCGAATGTTTTCAGTGGTGGATGGGGTGCTGATCAAGAAGGCTACACTATCCCGGATGGTATTGACCTTCATGAGTGTTGTTGGAGCTGCACTGATCAAGGCAAATGGAGAGTATTCCATTACATTCCTCATTTGTGCCTTGTAGATAGTGGACAGGCTTTGGAGAGTCAACAGATGAGTTACTGGCCACAAAATGCCCAGCCCCTGACTTGCCTTTTTTAGTCAAATTATTTACATGGCTAGTCCAGTTCAGTTTTTTGTCGCTGGTAATCCTTAGGATGTTGATGGTGGGGGATTCAGCAATGGTAATGCTGTTGAATGTCAAAGAGAGGTGGTCAGATTCTCATGTTTTGTAGATGGTTACCCGTCACTTGTGTCATACAAATATTACTTGCCACTTATCTGTGTTGAATACTATCCAAATCTTGCTGCCTTTGTGAGTGGTGCTGAACATTGTTCAATCATCTGTTATGGTTCAGGTCAGAAACTCCAAAGTGTTTTCTGGAGCCTGCCTGGGTCATATGTTTTGCACCTTGAATTTGGCTAGGATAAGCATGATAGATTTCACTTCAGGTATGATTCAAATGACTTACTAGGGAGCTTTTATCACAATTTATTTAAGAATACAGTTAACATGCATAGTAAGAAAATGATAAGAACTTTTATCAATTACAAACAAGAAACAGACAAACATGATATAGTATAACTCTTAACAAATATATCTGATATGTAATCAAACCAATCCCGTAGGCAAAAGACCCTTTTCACAGGTTTAACACATCAAAGACAAAAGCTCATGTGATGCTGGACTTCAGTCCTTTGGATGAAGTCTGCAGTTCTCTGGATAGACTCAGAGCAGTTTGAAGTCAGAGCAGCTTCCCAGAACACCAGGGATTCTAGGCAAACCTCCAACAGCTGATTCCCCCTTCAAAAAGGCAAGACTTTGCTTTCAACTAACCAGCAGAATTTCCAAAACTAGGGAGAAAGAGACTTTTTTTCCCTTGATGCCCCTTCTAAAATTAAAACTGAAACCTGCAGCTCCTAATTGAAAATGAAAAAAAACTATCACCTGATCTGCCAACCAGTTTACCTCCTAACAATGCAGAGTCATAAACATCCCAGTAAAAATAAACAAATTCCTGTTTAAACAGGGATAAAAATTCTCTCGTAGACAGCCCAGCAACAATGAGAAAAACAAACTGAAAAAGTTTGTTTACAATTGCAGAGTACATGATTAACAAAAAAAGCTTCTTAAAGGTTCACTAACATCATAATCTCCTATGTGTTGATCTTCTGCCTTAAGAGATCCATACCTTGTGGCATCACAGGCTCTGTCAGCTGTAGCATACATCTGAATTGTTTTGAACAATCCTTATGTGAGTCAGCTTTCTGAATGTCTTTTGAAATCCAACTTACACTACATTTAATGTTTTCCTTTAACTATCGATTAAGTCACTTGTACATTTACATGACTTGCCTTTAAGAAATCTCAGCTGCTTGTTGGGTGTAAGTGATTTATGTAAAGTGAGTCACAGAAGTTTTATTCCATATCCTTGTGGACATTAACTTACTGCATAAAGCCATCCTAGTTAGTGATGCAGAGTGACACCAACAGAGCGGATTCAATTCCTGCACCAGCTGAGGTTATTCATGAAGACCCCTCCTTCTCAACTTTGCCTCTTGCCTGAGATGCTAAATCATCACCAGTCAACTCTTCTGGCCAAAGGGAGAACAGCCTTTAGTCATCTGGGGCAATGGTGATTTTACCTTTAAAGCTGTCCAAAATTTAATATTTCAAATATCTCAATAGGGTACAACACAGAAAATATTATAAAACAAGAAATTTGTACATTTAAAAATAAAAATGATTCAAATTTCACTAATTTAGGGAGAATCCTTTTTTTTGTGAAAATAGATTATGCAAAGTCTAATATTCTATCCTTAATTTTTTTTTTGTTGAGTTTATTAAATGATGCCATTCAGGCTGAATTCTCAGTTTATGTAAATATGATTACAGTCTATTTATAGCAGTGATGCTAAATTTATAATCAGAGGTGAGCATTGCTCTCCTGCATAAACAATAAAACAAAATGGTGTCAGCATATTGCAGCTCTGTGATACACAGTCGATATTCACTACCCTAGGCTCATTCATACATGAAGAATCATCATTTAGGTGCAGTACTGAAGTTTGACTGTAGGATAGCAGTAGTGTCCTACCAGAGCCAGCCCGTTCAGGACGGGGGACACTGGGCAAGGAAAGAGAAAGAAATGCTTTTCGTTTACTTCAGCCTAAGATTTAAGGCACAACCTGGTATAGGTCTGAGCCGTGCAACTGAGAAAGTGCCAGGTTCAAAGTGTGAATGGATGTTATTGAAGATCTTTGGGAACTCACCACAGTAGAAGTCTTTTCATTTTCTTCTCATCTTGAAGCTTTTCTTCCATTAGAAAGGGAAAAGGCATTTGGCCATATGATTGGTGACAGTTCCTTGATATTGATAGTGCTGAATTGCCAACAATTGTTTAGCACACATTTTAAGCACATTTGGTGTCAATTTTAACTGCCTTTGCCTGGTGTGAAGGCCTCTATGGTGTGAGTAGCCTTGGTTTGTTGACATAGATAATGCAGCTGGCTTCATTTTGACTGGTGCTCAAAGTGCCCATTTCTAGTAATTGGCCTATGTAAATATGGGAAGCAAAGTTCTACAAGAACATAAAAACATAAGAAATAGGAGCAGGAGTAGGCCATCTAGCCCTTCGAGCCTGCCCCGCCATTCAATAAGATCATGACTGATCTGAAGTGGATCAGTTCCACTTTCCCGCTTTCTCCCCATAACTCTTAATTCCCTTGTCTATCAGAAATCTATCTACCTGTGACTTAAATATATTCGACAAGGTAGCCCCCACCACTCCAATGGGCAGACAATTCCAGAGATTCACCACCCTCTGAGTGAAGAAATTCCTCCTCAACTGCGTTCTAAACTGCGCCCCCCCCCCCCCCACTTATTTTGAGACTGTGCCCTCTAGTTCTGTTTTCCCTTCTAAGCGGAAAGAATCTCTCTACCTCTACCCTATCTAGCCCCTTCATTTTCTTGTAAGTCTCTATAAGATCCCCCCTCAGCCTTCTAAACTCCAACAAGTACAGGCCCAGTCTATTTAATCTCTCCTCATAAACTAACCCCCTCATCTCCAGTATCAGCTTGGTGAACCTTCTCTGTACTCCCTCCAAGGCCAATATATCCTTACGCAAACAAGGGGACCAAAACTGCACACGGTACTCCAGTTGCGGCCTCACCAGTGTTTTGTACAGTTGCAGCAAGACCTCCCTGCTTTTATATTCTATCCCCCTCGCTATAAAGACCAACATTCCATTCGCCTTCTTGATCACCTGCTGCACCTGCAAACTGAGTTTTTGCAATTCGTGCACAAGGACCCCCAGGTCCCTCTGCAACATAGCATGCTGCAGCTGTTCACCCTTTAAATAATATTCCCTCCTACTATTATTTCTACCAAAGTGGATAACCTCACATTTGCTGACGTTATACTCCATCTGCCAGGTTGTCGTCCACTCACTCAGCCTATCCAGATCTCTCTGCAGACTTTCCGCGTCCTCCATGCAATTCGCTTTTCCACTCATCTTTGTGTCATCAGCAAATTTTGTTATCCTACACTCAGCCCCCTCCTCCAGATCATCTACGTAAATGGTAAACAGTTGAGGCCCCAGCACCGATCCCTGTGGCACTCCACTAGTCACCAACTGTCAACCAGTAAAGCATCCACTGATTCCAACTCTCTGCTTCCTGTTAGATAACTATGATGTAATTAGGACCCCGAATGCCATTGTTAGTCTGAGCATCATGCAGGTTTGATCTGTTTCAGAAGCAATGAAATTCAAGAGTGCACCCAACTTAAGTGTCAAACATAGTGTCCTTCTGGGAGCCACCAAAGTAATCTAAGCCACTGCCAGCTGAGCTCTGCACCCTCCACTTCACCTCATGATTACCATAACCACCCCACCCCACAATGAATTTGCTGAATTCGACATATCTTGAAGCCTCTTGATGCTTGGGGCAAATTCCATCAGGATGTCTAATTGACATCCCAAAGTTCAATGTCAAATTTAAATAAAGCCAAGACCTCAAAATTTTAGGGGGCCTCTTTGTTGCCAAATTAGGTAATTGGCTGACTACATGTCAAAGTGACCCCCATTGTGAGAGGGACAAACTTTAGCTCCTGTGATATGAAAACTCTCACAGCTTTGGTGTCGTGACATGCGGGTATGCATGGGATACTATCATCCATCATTGTCACTGGCAAGAGCCATATAATGTTGGATAGCTGGCAGATCCATTGCTTACTAACTCTTCATCTGTATTTTAACTTTTAACTGTTGACTACACAATTCTGAACAGGAGCCTTGTCTCCAAAAATTAAAAACAATGCCAGACATTGGTGGAGTCAATGGGAAAGAATATAGAAAAAGATAAAATGGGCGACTGGTCTGATCTGATTAAAGCAGTTTTACACCCATGCCCAAATTGGAAGTTCTGCACCCTTATTCAGCAGGACACACTTTACCGGAACCAATGGTTTACAGTAACCAAGTGAATCAAGTTATGTGAACTCCAAAATTTTTCACTGGTTTTTGGGTTCATATTTTATGATTTTCTCAGTTCATCATATTAGATGTTATGAAGACAAAAGGTTGTAACTAGGGAATAACTATATCTTTTTTAAATGATAGTTTACATAATCACACATTTAAGCTGACTAGTTTAAAACTTGGGAAGATTTCCTGCATGCGCTGTGTAGCATGAAATTATGATACTATTTATAGAACAATTTTATTACACGTAGCTCAGAGATGAAGCTTTCTCACTTACTGGTGTATTTTCATGCCAGCTTGGGAATTGGTTGTTAACTTAAATGACACACAATCCTTAGAACTGAAACTGTAGAAGAGATATATTCTATGTTACAGTACATGGTTGACATTGCAAAGACTCGTGAACTTTTCATTGCTGAATCAATGGTGCAACCTCTAATTTGGATATCATTATAGACAGGGTATAAGAATCTAAGAAATGGGAATTGAAACATACCTTTGGCTTGCTCCACCATTTGATAAGATCATGACTGATCTGATTGTGGCCATATCTCCACCTTTCTGCCTGCCACTCATAACCTTTGACTCCCTTGTTGATCAAAAGTCTGTCGAACTCAGCCTTGAATCCATTCAATATACCAGCCTCTACTGCTTTCTGGAGTAGAAAATTCCAACAATAAACAGCCCTCTGAGAGATGAAATTCCTCCTCATTTCTGCCTTAAATGCAAGACCAAATATTTTGAGACTGTGCCCTGTGTCCCGGATTCCCCCACAATTGAAAACATCCTTTCAGCACCTACTCTGTCAAGCCCCACTCAGAATCTTATATGTGATAATAAGATCATCTCTCATTTTTCTGAGGACCAATGATTATAGGTCCAACCTACTTAACCTTTCCCCATAAACAACCCATTCATCTGAGCAGCACAGTAGTTAGCACTGCTGCCTCATAGTGTCAGGAACCTGGATTTGATTTCTGGTTTGGGTCACTGTCTGTGTGAGTGGAGTCTACACTTTCTCCCCGTGTCTGTTTCCTCTGGGTCCTCTGGTTTCCTCCCACAGTCCCAAAGACATGCATTAGCCATGCTAAATTCTTGCTCAGTGTACCCCAACAGGTGTTGGAGTGTAGTGACTAGGGAACCTTCACAGTAACTTGATTGCAGTGTTAATGTAAGCCTACTTGTGACACTAATAAATAATCTTAAACTGAGGAATCACCTCTGAACTGCCTCAAAGCAAGTATAATGTCCTTAAATAGGGAGACTATAATGATGCATTGTCAGATTGAATAAAAAGGGATTTACTTAGTGATCTTGAAGAGCAACAGGACACTTGCAGCTAGCTCTAAATGACACTGCCAAGCAGAACTCCTACGCCCGGAATGATTCTCCACTCTGAGTGGAATTTTACCATTATGCTCACTCGAGTTTTGTACGATCCCGCCCGAGGCCGATGGAGAATGCTGCTCTCTGAGCCCAAGCATGCTGATGAAATTCCAGCCTCTGAGTCCTGATTGGTCACTCAGGCCAGGTGACCTTTAGTCTGCTGTGTTGCCCTTAAAGCGACTATTACCATATCAACCAAAGTATATGCAATACTTCAGGTGTCTTCTCACCAATGCTCTCTACATTGTAATAAGACCTCAATACTTTTGTACGTAATAAAGGACAACATTCTATTTGTCTCCCAAAGTACTTGCTGTACCTGCATGCTAACATTTTGTGATTCATGTACAAGGGTCCCAGCATTTTACTGTCTCTCTCCATTTCAACACTATTTTCCTTTCAGCTTTGCAGTTTTTTAATACCTCAATAAGTAACTGTTTACTCACTGTAATCCCAAGTCTTACACCGTTTTCATCATTGATGTTTCTTAAATATTAATCATTTTTGAAAAGTGAGCACTGGTGGGAAGACAGTGATGAGCGTTGATCATTTGTAATGATTTCGTGCAGTCGAGTGAAATGTTTGCCCACTTCTGAGGGCAGTTGAAATCATATTAGCCTGGAACTGAAACCACCTATTAGCCAGACTGAAATGACAGATTTCCATCTTTACAAAACATTTGTGAATTAGTTTTTACTTTCCTGAAGGTTTTATGGGCATTATCTTTATGTTCTTAAATTGAATCCAAGTTCTGAATTGAGTTAATATTCTCTGGATTATTAATTCAGATCTCTGGACTACCAGTAATAAATACATTATGCTATTATCACCCTATGGAGTTTTGTTCTGTGCGGCGGGCTGGGATTCTCTGATCTCATATGCCCCACCACCACTGCCAGCGAGAACAGAAAATTCAATGCTCCACCAAAACTCCATTCACTGCAACGAGAACGGAGAATTCCAGCTGCGGGTGATATCAGAGAATTCCAGCCGTGGGCTTTCGTTTATCACCTCAATTTAAAACAAAATAGTCACTCATTAAGGAACAATATTTGGTGTAACTTTAAATTCTGCAACATATCCCATTAATTTCTACATAGCATGCATGTTTTGGTGTTGCATTTTTCATAAAATTCCCAGCAACAGTGAAACTAATGGTTTTGGAACAATAACAAGTCATTTCTAACAGCCATCATCAGTGCTTTACAGAAGTGAAACTATACTATGCCTCTGTTTTAACACTTATTTTTCATTTCTTTTCTCAAGGATTTAATACGACGGGACATACTTTACTACAAATGTAGAATTGATATGGACAAATATGAAATTAATGACATTATTGACGGGAGAGATGACGAATTTAATGTTAATGCCAAGAATGCCTTCAAACTT
Organism: Carcharhinus amblyrhynchos; assembly: GCF_965287045.1. Lineage (NCBI taxonomy): Eukaryota > Metazoa > Chordata > Chondrichthyes > Carcharhiniformes > Carcharhinidae > Carcharhinus > Carcharhinus amblyrhynchos. The sequence continues at coordinate 84,588,433 of NC_137327.1, read as the reverse complement.
AAGAACAAGGAAACAGAGGAAGTGCACTTATTCTGTGTAAAGAAGCCAGAGGAGAAGCAAAGATGGTTGCGAGCACTTCACGAAGAGAGGAAAATGGTTCAAGAAGATGAAAAGATAGGCAAGATCATTTGTTATTTCTCTTTCTCTGCTGAATGCATTGTGCCACATGATATATTTATTGTAAGAACCACGTCAGTTTGTTGAACTTGTGCACAGCAGCCTGCTTTATCACATAAATGTTGCATCGGTAAGGAAAATGCAGGATTCTGGATGGGATGGCACAAATTATAAAGACTAACTCTGTTGAAGTGTACTTTAGATTGATAATGGGACACTGGAGAAATATGGGCAAGGAAATTTACAGAACTTTCAACTATTTTACTAGAAAGCCTCTGACTATTATGGGTTAACTAGTATAAAAGAATGCCTTTTTTATCAGCAACCCAAGGGAAATTGGATTCCAGAAGCTATCAGAGTCTTCTTTACCTTTGTCACAATTGTTCAGAGACAGAACTTTTGCTGCTATTGGCATTTTATCAACACAAAAGTGCCTTATAATTCTCCCTTTTTTTTACTATAGGGATTGCTTAGGGTTGAATGTCTAGCACATTCACTGCTTTAACCTCAACAGAACCGTATTATGATGGCTAGAGGTTAGACTGGGCTACTCATATATCTGGTCCCAGCCTCATGTTAGGAATTTCAAGCTTTCCCTGCTCAAGAAAGGCCACTGATGTAAAGGTTGAAGGAATCTCCTGCGCTGTGAATTCCTGTGTCCCTTTAAAGTGAGAAGTCTCACAACATCAGGCTAAAGTCCAACAGATTTATTTGGTAGCAAATGCCATTAGCTTTGGGGGCTGAAGGGCAAAGCCCCAAAAGCTAGTGTCATTTGCTACCAAATAAACTTGTTGGACTTTAACCTGGTGTTGTGAGACTTCTTACTGTGTTTACCCCAGTCCAACACCGGCATCTCCACATCATCCCTTTAAAGACCATAGGAGTAATATGCCTATCACTAATGAAACTAGAGGCCAAGTGGAAATTCAGGCTGCCATGGATGTTGCTTCAACTGGTGTGACCCTAATTGTGTGGGCACTTGCTGTGAGCATGATCATTGAAGGATTTCCTCCGAATGCTGAAAACCTGGGGAGGGCATCTTATCATATTCATATCAGTATACATACTCTGGGCAGATTGCAGCTCCCTTGTGTTCTATTGACATTATTGGAACAATGACTCATGCATTATGCTTGGTAGCAATACAGAAACAGTAGCTTTAAATGTGGGAGTTTATTCAATGATGATCAATGAATTAGTGTTGCACTTAAAATTGGGAAAGAACTTTCAATTATGCCTTTAACAGAAACAGCACTTCTTAGAGCAATAGACCGGTGGCTTTGTCAGATCTCTTCGTTGGGTGGAGATATAGTGAAATAAATGAATAATGCTCACAAGATGGCCTTGACTGTATGCTGTGCAAAGAAGATACAAGTAGGATAATATCTCCAGTGCAAAAGCAGGCAGGCTAACAAAGACTACACTTCAAATGGTGTAATTTCAAGACTGCTGTTTATTGTTGCTTGACCGTGACAATCTCTTATCAATGGATTATTTTGTTCATGAGCGGTCCTGTCTGATTATGCATTTCTGAAGGTTTTGCCAGTTATTATATGTTGATATGCTCATTAACTCAGATAACACTGGAGTTAAATTCAGAAAGCAGAGGCTATTAAATTCCGTTGGTTCTGGAGAGTGTGGATTTGGAAGTGAATTGAAGGGTGAAGTGTATGTTGTTTCTCATGCAGTGGATTCCGTACTTGCATCCATGATGAAAGCACGACAACTGAGTCACTCCTGTCCTCATCTAACATAGTAAGAAGTCTCACAACACCAGTTTAAAGTCCAACAAGTTTATTTGATAGCAAGCCCTCAAGCTTTCTGGGTTTACCCCTTCGTCAGGTGAGTGGAGAGTTCTGGTCTCAAACAGAGCATATAGAGGCACACACGGTTTACAGAATACTGATTAGAATGTGAGTCTTTACAGCTAACAAATTCTTAAAAGTGCAGACAATGTGAGTGGAGATAGCATTGAGCATAGATTAAGCTCTGTTTGAGACCAGAACTAAGAGGTGTTGTGAGACTTCTTACTGTGTTTACCTCAGTCCATCGCCGGCATCTCCACATCTGACATCTGCATATACAGGAATCATCATGATCAGGAACGTGAGCCCAGTTTTTTTTTAAATTGACATCCTTTTTCTGTGAATGTCAAGCAATGGGTTTTTTTTGCTGGTGCATATTGCATGCTCCCAATTAGATGTGCTGAGGTCAATCACAATTACAAAGCAAACCCCCAGCCTGAATGCTGGGGACTTGCACAGTTATGTTAAGGGAAGTAGGAGGCATTTTGGCAAACATTCAGTTATTTTATAGAGTCTTTTTCTTAACCGATGAAAAATACATCTGAGCCTGAATCATTCACAGAATCATAGAATCCTTATCGTGCAGAAGGAGGCCATTAAGCCCATTGAGTCTGCACTGACCCTCTGAAAGAGTTTCTTGCCCTCTCTTGTCCCTCTCTGCCACCCTATCCCTGTTCCTCCACACACTTGCCAAGTCTAATCTATCTAACCTATGTATCTTGGGGCTCTAAAGGGCAATTTAGCATGGTCATTCGATCTAACCTGCACATCATTGGAGTGTGGGAGGAAACTGGAGCACTTGATGAGACCCATGCAGACACAAGGAAAACGTGCAAAATCCACACGGATACTCACCCAACACTGGAATTGAACCCAGGTCCCTGGTGATGTGAGGTAGCAGTAGTCACCACTGTGCCACTGTACTACACTCATTCACTCATCCCTTTGGGATATTGAACTATGAACTTGCTGCTTGTTGAATGCAATTGTGGATCTGCTGTTTTGGCCATGATGAAAGGAGGTTTATTCTACTTAGCACTGAAGGCATCCCCCTTACAAGACAAAGTTCAATCTGTGTTAGAGGAGGTGGCAGAACTGCTGAATTCAGTATCCAACAACCAGAAGGCCTCAGACTAGATGAGAAAGAGGAGAAAATTTACGGCTATGTTATCATGCAAACCCTTAGATTAAGTAACAGTGTATGTAAACCTTGAACTATTTCCTGCCAACCCATGCACTTTTACTGCAGTGTGTTCAAAGCACCTGGAAAATCCTATAGCTCTTCAGTTTAACATGCATGTATCTCCTTGCTGCTGTAAGCATATGACCCAGATGAAACTTAAAACTTAATCTATTGTAGTTCAGCTGAATTATGTTCTCCACCATCAATATTCCAAGTAAACGTAGGTGAATAGGGCTTGCTCACTGACACACATAAGCTGGGAAGACAGATTGAGCTGATTTTTGTGTAGGTGGTAGAAGTGCCACCATTGGATCTGAAAGCAAGAGATGACCCCACTTCAGCTGGTGACAGGAACTGGGGTAGCATATTTCTGGTGGTCGCCAATTAAAAGGTCACCCCGGGATCACTGACCAAGTAGAAGTGACAGCCCATCCCCCATAAGCTGCTAGGCCAACACCTTTCACAGGGAAAATGTTGGAAGCCATTATTAAAGCTGTCAGGCAGATGGGCAGAGCCAACATGGTTTTATGAAAGGGAAATAATAACCCATTTATTTGAGCTCTTTGAAGGAGGCACATGTCCTGTGGATCAAGGGAAACCTAGGGATGTGCTGTACTTAGATTTACAGAAGCAATTGATAAGGTGCCATATCAATGGCTATTGCATAAAATAAAAGCCCATGATGTAGAGGGTAACATATTGTCATGGATTGAAGATTGATTCGTTAACAGGAGACAGAGTTGGCATAAATGGGGTATTATCTGTTTGGCACAGGGATCTCAACTTTTTTATAACTTACATTAATGACATGGATGAAAGGATTAAACGTATGGTTGCTAAATTTTCTGATGCCACAAAAATAGGTAGGAAAGTTAATTGTGAAGAGAACATAAAGAGGGACATAGGTTCAGTGAGTAGGCAAAAGTTTAGCAAATGGAGTATATTCTGGGCAAATGTGAAATTGTCCATTTTGGCAGGAAGAATAAAAAAGAAGCTTATTATCTAAAGAGCAGGAGATTGCAGAGCTCTGGAGATGCAGAAAGATCTGGGTGTCCAAATGCATGAATACAATTGGCCGGTTTACAGGTCCAGCAATTAATTAAGAAAACTAATAAAATGTAAAACTAATAAAATGTTGAAGGGAGTTAATTACAAAAGTAGGGAGGTTATGCTTCAATTGTACATTGTGTTGGTGAGACTATGTCTGGAGTATTGCATACAGTACTTTCTCCGTGTCTGAGGAAAGAATTAAATGTGTTAGAAACAGTTCAGAGAAGAATTACTAGACTAAAACCAGGAATGAGCGTGGTGTCTGATGAGGAATGGTTAGAAAGGTTAGCCTTGTATCCTCTAGAGCAAGGGTCTCCAAACTATGGCCCACAGGCCACATCCGGATCAGAGTTTGGAGACCGCTGCCTCTAGAGTTTAGAAGAGTCAGAGGTGACTTGATCAGGCTGTAAGATCCTGAGGATTATTGACTGTGTGGATGTGGAGTGAATGTTTCCTCTTGCTGGAGAATCTAGAACGAAGGGATCACTTATTTAAGATGGAGGTGAGGAAAATCTTTTTCTCTTGAAAGATCATGGATTTTTGGAACTCTCTGCCTCAAAAAGTAGTGAAAGTTGAACGTTCTGATATTTTAAAGCAGAGCGATATAGATTCTTGATTAACAAGGCTGTGAAAGTTACTGGGGTACGCAGAAATTTGGGGTTGAGGTTACAATCAGGCCCTGAAAATCTATACTTTTTGAAACAAACACCTTTTTGTAATATTGACAGCAGTGTGCTTGATTATATTAGCATCTATTTTAGAACCCAAATGCATCGGGCCTCAGCCTTTCATAGGCGTTTGCTCAGTAGCTAGTTAACAGCAGAACTGCCACACTATTCAAGAATGGTCATTAGTGTAGATGCAGATGAAGCTCTGAAATTTGCAGTTTCCATGTCCTGCAGCATCAGTCTGACCTGACATATGGCTGACAGAGGTATGCTTGAACTCAGCACATTTGGTCTAGGCTGAAATTGTGGCCTGCACTTACAGGGACTATTTTCTTTTTGTAAATGTTAAAAAGAAATTTGTTAGGGAGCAGCAAACAAATGATTTATCAGGGATCCAGACCTCGAGTCTACCCCACCATGATATTCTCCCACTCCCCAATTCACCCTCATTTGCCAAGAATGGTCTCCATCCCATCAGAGTTTCTATTTGCTTCACTAAGTTCTGGATAAGACTACCTTTGACAGTCAAATTAGGAATTATCCCCCAGACTTTTGAGAGAGGTGTATCTCAACATTTGTACTGAGATCTGCCTCACAGCATATTTCAGACCTAAAATATTGACCATTGTGAAAAATACATCAGAAATCTGTCTGATGCATCTATTCACTTTGGCCGTGTTCCACTCACTTCCTGCTTGAAATGTGACCCAAACGACAACTCCTCCAGTGTCAGCTCAGTCTACTTGAGGTTTGAACAAATACACTTGCAAAACATGGAAGGATTTAATGAAGACCCCTAATGTACAAGTAGATATATGGCAGTGTGCATCATCTCCCATAAAAATAAAATACTCTGAATGGTGAAGAGCACAACTAAGGCCACAAAATGCAAGATGGTATCTGTTACCAACCCAAATTTGTTACACTGGCCAAAAGTGAGATGTTGCCAAAAATAAGGTAGATCTAATTATTTTTAGATAGTTAGAACTGGTATAATTAATACAGAGAAATACCTGAATGTGTTTCATAAAACAGGAAGGGATTAAGACATTCATTACTCATTTAGTCTCTCCCTCTGGTGCAGTCACTGTCTCTTCATGTGTCCTTTACTGATCAGTCTGACTTTTCTCCTGACTATCTGATGAATCCCTCGCCAGTTTAACTTCCTGCTACGCTAATTAACACCTCCTGAATCGACAGAAAACTGCCGCTCCAGGCAGTGCTTTACTTCGCAAGCTAGGTTAATTTACTTGAAGGTTAGTACTATGTCCAATCTTGATTCATAATCTATAGTAAAACCTGAAAATGACTTACCAGAACTTACTCACTGAACCTAATTCATTATTCACTCAGTCTCCATCTCACTCCAGCATAGTCAGCTGTCCCCTCGTACTGTATGAATACGTGGTTAAAATGGGTTTGAGGGTTAAAATAAATAAAGAGACATAATTAGATACTGTGTTAAGTTTGATGGAGCCAATTTTCCCACCATTCCACCTCTGTGCATTCCTAGTTCCCCAAAGTTGAACAAAGCAGTTTTAGCATGCTATCTTCTGATTTATACTTTATTGACCAACCAATAAATCTCACATTTTATTTGCTTTGGGCAGTGCTGTTACACTGATATCTGAGCTAAATTTTTCAGTCCATTTTAGCTTGTCAAGTGCACCTTCATCAATAACAATCTATGCATTATCCATTAAAGATAAATGGGAGCAATTCTCTCAGCCCACTGGCCATCGGGGGGCAGTGCCAAAAGGATGGGGCCTAATGGGGCAGGGCCTAATAGGGGCCACTTAGGGGGAGCTTCAGTAGGGATGGGGGGTCCGGCTGCAACTCTACACTTGGACTGAGTGACAGAGGGAGGGAGGTCAGCGATCGGGGCTGGCCACTGGGCTGGGGGTGGGGGGTTGGAACTGTGGGGGGAGGGGGTTGGAACTGCAGGTTTGGGGAATGGTTGGGGAGATTGGTGGGGAGAGAGATTAAGGTGGGCCACTGGCTGGGGGGAGTGGGGGGGTGGTCATGGCTAGCCTGGATATGTTTGGGGGGGTCAGCGATCAGACCATGTGGGGGGTGGGGGTGGGGTTGGAGCGGCAGTGATGCGGGGTTGCAGGGCTGGCCAGCAATCAGGAACCTGGCAGTGCGGGGTTACTGCACGTGCGCTGATCTCAGCATTGACAGATTGGCGTATGTGCAATGGCCTGTCCAGCACTTTGCTGCCAGCCTTGCCAGTGGGAATAAGCACACTAGTGCACTCTGCAGTACACTGAGCGAGGGAGACTCATTTTGAAAATCCCACTGAAAAAAAACAATGGGATTTACACCAGCTTCCACACGAATTCGACACTTTGGACATTTTTGGGAGGATCGGCTCCAAAGTCCCTGATAACCATTGGCTGTTCCCCCCTTTTAAGAAAAAGAATATCTGGTGATGATTCAATCACATCTCAAGAGAGGGGCAAGGTTGAGAAGGTGATCCTTCATGAATAACCTCAGCTGGTATGGGAATTGAAGCCACGCCATTGGTGTTGCTCTGCATCGCTAACCAGCTGTCCAGCCAACTGAGCTTAACCAACCCATCATCCATTCCAGACTTGAAACATCTACTATTCCTTCTAAATTGCAATACCTTGCATTTGTTTACAACTAATTCCGCAGATTTTATTTAACTCATTTTGTAGGTTCTTTGCAGCTTTCTCCTTCCCAACTGCTCCATCCCTTCTTAATTTAGGATCATTTACAAATTTGGCCAGTTTTCATTTGATTTCTGAATCAATGACTTAAAAACATATTCGGAATAGTAGCCATGGAACTTTAACTTTTTGGATGGTTTGCCTTTGATTGTACAAATCCCTGTGAGATAGAGATCAAGATAATGGAAACTGTGTACAATCTGTTGAAAGAAATGGACATAATAGCCTTATCTCATTTCATGCCAACATATATAACAGTAAGTGGTGAACAGGTTCACATGATTGTGTTAAATTAACATTATTGGGGCTTCTTCCATTTATATTTCGGTGTTCCTCTTTCATTGCATTGGAGTTTTATTATTTCTGTGATGTGAATTATTCTGATAAGGATCTGGCATGATGACGGTGAGTGAGAAGGAATGCCTGCCAAAAAAGGAATAATTGGATGGGATGGGGTGGGGTGTGGGGGGAGGGGGGGGCAGGGTGGAGAAAGCAACACAGTGACTCATGTTTTTATTAGATCTGTGCTAAGAACCAGAAATAACTTGCCATATGATTTTTCAGAGTGTGGAAAGATGTTTTCTTCAGATGAAATTCTGGAATATTCACTTATAGATGTAAAAAAATTCAAATGAGAAACAGCAGTGATAACTTAGTTCACACATTGATGTCTGGCTGTAGGCAAGCTTTAATCTTCATTCCTATGCATTCATTCACGAAGAGCAGATGCCTTACGGGGAAACCCACTGATGTGAAATTAATGTTCTTATGCAAATTAAATTTTTTCCTAACTTTGCCCCTTTTTCACTCCATCTCTGCTGAAGGCATTGAGGCTTGCTCAGGTGTGCAAATACATCAGTGCCAAACTAATTGGCATCATTTCTGGCTAGTGATTGTGGATTGCTAGTCGAAGCAAAGTGCCTCAATGTAAATCTGTCATTTGAACTCCATGTGAGAAAGTTGTCCTCCAAATGGACTTAAATCATAGAATGATGCAGAACCAAATGAGGCCATTCAGCCCATCATGTTGCTGCTGGCTCTTGGAAAGAGCTTTCCAAATAGTCTTATTTTGCTGCTTTGTCATCAAATCCCTGCATTTTCTTTTCCTTTGAAGTTTTTATTCAATTCTCCTTTGAAAGTCATTATTGAAATTGTTTCCACCATTCTTCCAGCCCATAACAGCCCGCTGAAGAGAAAAGCACCCCCCACCCCATCTCCTTTTTGTTGGTGACCTTTAGGCTGTATCCCCTTGATGTGAACTTATCTGCCACTCATAAACGGTTTTGCCTTATTTACTTTATCAAACTCTTCATAATTTTGAATATCTCTAGAAAATATTCCCTTAACCTCAGGACAACAACTCCAACTTCTTTAACCCCTCCGTGTAATCAAAATTTAATGTATTGTTAAACTGCCCCCTGTCGATTCTGATGAAGGATGCAAATCTGAAAATCAGAACGGTGTTTTTTCCTTTTCTTTGTGGCAGATGACTGACCTGCTCAGGATTTCAGTCATTTCAGGTTTTTATTTCAAATCCAATTCCCTAGTCTTGAGCAAAAGAGAAGGATTAGCATTTAATCCCACTTTAGTTAACTCCCCATACAGTTAAGATGCAAGTCGAGTGTGCTGTACATGATGCATAAGGAACAGCTTGTCTGCCAAGGACCACAAGGCTGGAGACTGGAGCAGCAAATGTCTGACAGATTGAATAAGTACAGCTGCTTAATGGCATCTTCATGTGAACAGGGATTACAGTGCAATTGACAATAAGAAGTGCCCAGAGCTGTGTAGGAGTTAATCCATCGACATCAAATGTTGCCTAGCAGCTGCTAAGAAAATACAAATTAACCCAGTTAGAGTCAGTCATAGACTTATCCATATGTACCATCCCAGCCAATAACCCACACAAAAAAACACATTGACCCTGCTCAGCAGCACCGTCCATGTTTTCATCTTCAATTATCAGTCAAAGAATTACCACTGCAGACCAAACTGATCAGTATTGAATGACTTGCAACTACATGTGAAAAGCTGTCAGGACAATAGACATGAAGGGGACGATTCTCCCATTCCAACCCACTAATGTTTTGGGTTGGGAGACACGTGCACGCGCCAATTTGCAGGATTTGCGCAGGCATTCCTGATGCATGCGGTCTCCTATTGCTGGTAAGCAGACATGGTCGGACCACACTGGAAACCGGTGGAAAGAGCAGATAAGTCATTTTAATCTATTTGTAATGTAATTTAAATTACATTATTGGGCCCAGAACTGCATCCTCCAGCCCAATAGCATCTCCCACCCCACCAAGAAGTTTCAGTCTGGCAGGGTTCAGAATAGCTGCCCACATTCGGGGAACTATTGGGAGACCCTGCTGGAGTGAAGATGGAGCATTCAGAGCCCCACCAGTGGTCAGGTGATGGGGGGTTGGTGCCTCCTGGGCATGGGCATCTGGCAGTACCAGCCTGTGCCCCCTAGCACTGTAAGAAATCTCACAACACCATCAGGTGAAGGGGCAATGCTCCAAAAGCTAATGGCTTGTGCTACCAAATAAACCTGTTAGACTTTAACCGGGTGTTATGAGACTTCTTACTGTGTTTACCCCAGTCCAACGCTGGTATTTCCACATCATGGCCCCCTAGCACTGCCCAAGGGGCAAAGTGCCATGCCCAGGGGGCACCTTGGCACTGCCCACGGCAATGGGCAGTGCTAAGGCAGGGCCTAGGGGGCAGTGCCAGGTATGGGGCCAGCTAGGGCTGGGGCCTAGGGGCAATCGATGGGGGGAGGGTGGTCTTGCTGCCACTGTGCGTGTGGATCGGTTGGGGCTGGAGGGAGGCCAGCGATCGGGGTCTGCCTCCTGTGAGATTGTAAGATTTTTGTAATCATGAAATTCCATTTTTACGCAGTTAGATTGCATACCTGTTCACTTTATAAACTTTGTAAATGGGGGTCTGCCGGGATGGGGGTATCATCATAGCTGGGTGGGGGTAGGCTGGACATTGGGGCACTCCAGGACGGGGGAGTTTGGGGCTGGCCTGGGGGCCACGATTGGGACGTTATCAGGGAGGCTGAAGGGGCTGCAATGCAGGGGTTCCGGCCTGGCCAGCAAAGTGCGTGAATAGGCCACGCCCGCTGAGTTTTTAATGATATTCCCAATTGTGACCTCTACAGTGCACGGAGTGTGGAAAATTTGAGTCTGAGCTCTCACTGAAAAAACAATCATGAATTACACAATTTTTCCCCTCAATTCAGCACTTAGAATTTTTTTTGGGAGAATCGCCTCCAAATTATTTTGTTTGGCTGCCATTCCAAGCCAATTGCTGAGGAACATTACTGCCCAGTTTGGAATGTCTATGATAAATGTGACTCCATCAGTGATATTGTGAAATACACAATGCCTCTGCATTTAATTGGCATTAGCATATGAAAACCATTCTTTCATTGCAACAGAAATATGTCACAGTCACTACTGCATGTTCCATCCACGTACAATGGCAGCAACAAGACCATGTCTTCAGTGAGTTCCAAAACTATCATTTCATATTTGGATGCAAATATTAGCTGACTTGCATAATATAATGCAACCCTCCCACTCCAAGCCTCAGCCCAGTTTACAGAAAATAATTGGAAATAAAAAGAAATTTTAATTGTGTATGTGTACTGCTCCTAGTGCTCCCAGTGTAGCATGAAACACAACAAATATTTCCGTCACACCCACATTGGAACCATCCCACAGACTGTTCTCATGAATCATCCAACTGGAGTGTCCAGCCCTAGGGATTTGGTTGAGAAAGATCCAGTGAGGTGGGTTTCCTGGCAAGTTGGCAGCATGCTATCCCACTGAAGCCAGGCACCACAGACTGTGGAGGAAATGCCAGAGAGCAGACTGAAACCACTGTACTGTCAGACATGATTTCAGCTGTTACAGCAACATTTCATGAGCTGACACCCAGGGGCTGAAAGCCATCCCAATAGGTTATATTGCCAATCTCAGTCCAAAAAAGTCAAGCAAAAATCTCATTTCAATATGTTAGCATGAGAGTTAAGCCCAACCTTGTTCTTCCCCTAGCATTCAGGTATTTTTCAGCAGGAGTTTTTGGATAGTGATAAGGAGTAGGGATCAGAGTATAACCTTTCATACTTCTGAGGTATGAGGTCCCTTCTACCATCCTGCTTGAGGTCAGCTATTTCAGGACAGACAGATCATTGAATTTGTGACTTTGCTAAAGTATATGTTTCAGTTTCGTATTGTTCTTACCAAAGTCAGAGGAGTGCAAAAACAGGTTTTTAAACTTAAAAAAAAGTTTAGAAGAAGCTAAAATATGATACTAAGTTATATTTATTTTTCAAATGATAGAAAAGAGAGGTTCTTCATTCGCTCTCTACTGACATGACACATTTTCCAAGTAATCAGAGGCAGGAAAGCAATGTAGATACTTCATTACATTTGCAAGTTATATTTTCCCTAACTACGCATGTATTAACTAAAGAGTATTGATCTTCTCACACTAGTTACTGATATATCTGTAATGTATCTACAGTAAAGAATTTCAGAGGTTAGAGTTTGGAAGATCATAAGATTGGCTTGGGAGGAGAATGCCAGCAGCGCTGTCTCTTCCAATTATTACACCAACCAACTTTTTAAGATGAGTCCAAGGCCCTGGTTTCAACTGCTTTTCACACAAGTATAAGTGTCACTTTACCCGCTGTACTTTTTTATACATGTTCTCAGGACATGGCTGACAATGGTAACGCTGCACTTATTGCTATTGGCCTGAATAGTTGATGTTCGACTTTCTTTTTAAGCTGCTACTGTGCTTATGATAACCACAGCTCCTACAATGGTATTAGATTGGAAATCCCAATTTGTATATTTCCTAGTGTTTGTCCTGAATTTAACCTTTGCCACACTGAACTGTCAATCTGCCATACTACTTTATTTGCTTAACTGATCTATTGCTAAAAATATCCTCAAGACATCACTTTAAAAGGAAACCTAGAAGCTAACAAAATACTATGGGTTTCAACTGTGAAGAGTAAAAATCAGGTTCCAAATGTAGTCCTCAAGTATATAACGTCATAATATTGGTATCATAGTCTGTTGTTGTCTTACTGATTTCATTTCAATATCAGATGGTTTCTGAGGTACATTAATACAGCAGTGCCAGTGTAATTCAGGAACAATGTTTGTAGTGAAGGTTAAGTGTATAACCTACTCTAAAAGGTAATCTTGCATTCCTTGACATTTTCATTAATGACTATGCTGCCTACTGGGGCTGAATTATATTATTTTAGTAGGATAGAGGAAGCTGTTTTCTTCATCCACTGTTTCCAGACACCATAGTACATTTGGAAAATGCACAATGAAAATTACAGATAATGTTCCATTCCCTAGGACCAACATTCTACACCTTCATTACATCAGTCATATTTCTTGTCACTTGAACTGCATGGAATTCTTCCTATATATTGATATTTTAAAAGTTATAGAGTTTATCAGTGTAGAATGTAATTGGTTTCTGTTGTAATAATGTCAGTCCCCGAGCTGAGTGAAGCTGTTCCCGTATTTGGAGCGAGATCACAGACTGGGTGTTGGACATTCCTCTGGTCTCAGGAAATTCAAGGTCTGGGTGCCGAATGAGAAATGGAAGCAGTAAAGAAATCATAGTTTATACTAGAAACAGGTGAAGAGATGAAGCAGGATGGGACTGGGTGGTTTGACTGACTGAAGAACTGAGTCAATTAAGAAAGAAGAGACACAAGGATTTTTTTCCTCCTCTTCCCTGATATCTTGGAGTAAAGGGCAGCACAGTAGCACAGTGGTTAGCACTGCTGTTTCACAGCTCCAGAGACCTGGGTTCGATTCCCAGCTTGGGTCACTGTCTGTGTGGAGTTTGCACATTCACCTCGTGTCTGCATGGCTTTCCTCTGGGTGCTCTGGTTTCCTCCCACAGTCGAAAGATGTGCGGGTTGGGTTGATTGGCCATGCTTAAAATTGCCCCTTAAGTCCTGAGATGTGTAGGTTAGAGGGATTAGTGGGTAAAATATGTAGGGATATGGGGGTAGGGCCTGGGTGGGATCGTGGTCGGTGCAGATTTGATGGGCCGAATGGCCTCTCTGTGTACTGTAGGGTTCTATGATTTCTAAATACTGCCATTTTTCAATGAGAATCTGGTGCAATTTATTGAATTTGGATGTGATGTGAGTCTGCAGACTGCTCGACTGTTCCTATCGAATGGAATATTAGTTATTGTTTGATTTCTGCAATATAAAGAATAATGTTCTTGTTTTAGATTAGTTGCTTCTATGGGTAAGAACATTATCCTTTCTGTTCTGCAGTCTGAGTTTGAAGCTTGTGCAGCCTGAGGAAATGATACTGTGATAACCCCTATGATCTGCATGGGAAATCGATTTCCCAGTTGGGCTCATTGAATACGAACTCCCTGAGGATTGATCATGAGCCAACCAGGTGGAGCTCGTATTCTGAGCCCCATATAAAGCAAGACCTTGAGAGAGTCCATTAACCTTTCAGTATTGGTGGTGACCTATTGTGTTCACCACAGGCTTGCTGTTATTGTTTATTTTCATTTATGCAATAAAAGCACAGTTCCTTCACCGCCATCTCCTGGAGTTGTTATAGATACACTATACTGTTTAATAATTGTGCACAACTAACTCATAGAGGTCTGGGTATTTTCAACGTTCCATCCTAAATTAGCAACCTCTCTTAGCAAGGATACAGAACTGGCTGGGGCAGGAAAAGGTTATGACATGTTGATGCAATAAGACTTCTGTTTCTGAGACTAGAGTATAGATTATTGCAACTTTATGTTGCATCAACTCATCCCTAACCTGAGAATAGTTATCACCAACATTTAAGTGAAAAATAATTATTGAGCCAGATCGATGAAGATGAAGTTACTTTAAAATGCCTCTTTTGGTTTGAAAATTCTGTAATTTGTTATGCTGCTTTTCAGGGTTTGAAATCTCGGAGTATCAGAAGAGACAAGCTGCAATGACTGTACGGAAAGTCAGCAAACAGAAAGGTGAGTGTAATATTTGCACTTGATTTCCATTCTACAGGCAGTGTTATAGAAGTGGAGTTAACTGCACTCCTAGTGGCCCAGCTAGTAAAGGCATTCAACCATACCGATCGGTATGACTGCAGTAGGTATAATTCCTAGTCTGCTCCAGTTTAGCTGGGATGGAAACCAGATCATATTTGGTGTGTGAGAGCATTGATTTAGAATAAGACTAGACTTGACCTATATGTCCTCAGTGGTTGGATAGTTGTCCTATCTCACTTACTTGTCAAGATTCACGTAGAGGAGATACTAGAGGATTACAAGTATAACACAAAACAAGCTATTGGGGTAATTTTCATTTGCCTTTGTGCATATTTGCTCTTAAACTTTGGGTATTTTCTGGAATATTTGTGTTTCAAGCACTGTACGTAACTAATGCATGCAGGCATTTGTTGAGTATATTCAAGTCTAAGATTGGCAGATTTCTACATATCAGGAACATAATAGAGTTAGTGCAGGAAAATGGTGTTGAAGTAGAAGAACAGCTATGAACTCACTGAATGGCACAACAGGTTTGAAGGGCCGAATAGCCTGCTCCTGCTCCTATTTCTTATCTTCTTATGTCCTTAAACATGCACAGTAAACTCAATTTAGAGCTTATTGCATTTCCTATTAATCTCAACCAACTCTGGCACCATAAGCATGCCTTTGACTGTATTCCCCATAAGAACCTTCAGTCATCAATATGAATGTTTATTGGAGAGCAAAATGCACTCGGTGAACCTCTTTACAACTGCCTGGTCACCCATGACTGTCTAGTGGCCACTGTTTCCTTCTCCGCTTACGTACTATTAAGCTGCAGGGTGACCATATTCAGAAAGGTGCTATTCACCTTGCTCTCAGCTTTGCAGCTACACTGCAGTGATGCCAGCTGATACTCAAGCTGTGAGCTTGAGCTCCTCCAGCTTCCAACACATCCTGTACATGTGGTTACCCAAGATACGAGAGCTTTGTTGGAGTATGTAGAACAGAAAGTGCCCTCCACACTGCAGATCCCTGCCTTACCTCTACTCATTGGGCTAACTAAACTTAACAGAAATTGGTTGACTAAAAAATAAACTGTTCCCTAATTCTGCTGTTGATACTTGTAATGTTTTCCTCCTTGCTTCCTGATGCTCACACTCTTTCCATCCTATTGTACCAGGCACATTCCTTCGGCAACATAAGAGCAAATTACTGTGGCTGCAGGAATCTGAAACAAAATCTGAAAACATTGGAAAATTTTGGCAGGTCTGATAGCATCTTTGGAGAGAGAATAAAGCTAATGTTTCAAGTCAGGATGATTTGCTCTCTTTGACACCCACTGACTTTTGAAAAGTTTTTTTAGAAGTTTTACTTAATACTATCACAAGTAGGCTTACATTAACACTGGAATGAAGTTACTGTGAAAATCCCCTAGTTGCCACACTTCAGCACCTGTTTGGGTACACTGAGGGAAAATTTAGTGTGGCCAATGCACCTAACCAGCTGTGGGAGGAAACCAGAGCCCCCGGAAGAAACCCACACAGAAGGAGAACGTGCAAACTCCACACACTCAAGTAACTTAAGCCGGGAATCGAACCCAGGTCCCTGGCGCTGTGAGGCAGCAGTGCTAACCACTGTGCCACTGTGATTTCCTTAGCCTCTCTCTCTCTGTGTCTCTGGTGTGTGAGGCAGCAGTGTTAACCACTGTGCTACTGTGACTTCCTTCAGCTCTCTCTCTCTGTCTCCCTCCCACTGGATCCTGTTCAGTCTCCCTTTCTCTCTGTCTCTCTCCCACTGACACCCTCAAGGTCCTGAACTTCAGTTGATGTGTAGCCACTTTTGTATGTAGGATGCCTGACATCTAATTGCTTCAAATCAAGGTCCAGCAAAGAGCAGTGTGATACTGAATACATCATCTGTTGTAGTGATGTTGATTGAGGGATTAAAATTGGTCAGGGCACTGGAGATAACATTATTGAAATAGTGTCATGGGATTCACTTAGAGGGTGTAGTGAAATGGGTTAATCAGATAGTTATAGTAATTTGTGACCATGGCACAAAATTGTCATCAGCGATCATGTGCTAGACACTTGGGAGAGAGGATAAAACAGCCTGTACTGATGACATACATACCTATGTTATATATAATGTTAATAAACAAGTTTAAGGTGACCATCCAAGTAAATTGACAGTCTTTCTAGATAAGATTGACCATGTAAACCAGAAGCCAGCAAACCATGCCACCAGTATGTGAAACATATAATGAAGAGACCACAGCAAGAGAATTCAGGAAAACCTGGCAGCAATATCAATTTATAAACTTACCAAAGGAGGAGGCAAACTGGAAAGTGGTAACATTGTCCATGCTCAGTGAGAAATCATTGCCCCTATCCCACCCATTTGAAAGTCTCAAAACCTGCAGAGAAGACAAAAGTGGAAGTTATGGAAGATTCAGTCCCTCTAAAATGGAGCAGCATTGAAGCTTCATGAGAAAGAGCAGAATGACTAGGTTGGTTCATTGCTTGACTCTGCAGGACCAGTAGCCAGCAATGTCTTTTTGATACAAGGGGGGAAGAGACCTCTGCAGATTGTGACACCATCCTCAAAGCCTCAAACACATTTTAACCCAAAGCAAAGCCTCACGGTAGAATGATTATGTTTTCTCTATTGGTCCCAAGACCTGGGAAATCAGGCAAATTATTTCTCACCAACCTGTATCACCAGTTAGCTCTTGTAGATACGGGCCATTGAAAGATGAACTTATTCACAACCACACCACCAGTGGCTTTACGATGAAAAGCTCTTGGATCTTTTACAGATCAAAGATCCACTTTGGTCCTAGCAATTCAATACATGAGATGGTCTGAACTCAGAGAAGAATTAGGCTACAATCCACTGTGATGCTGAGGTTCTAGATGACTCAATTAATTGGCCAGGCTCAAAGGCCATCGCCCCACCCACTCAATAGCCAACAAAATGCGTGAAAGGGTGGGAATTTCACAACAGCCATTTTGAGATTCTTACATACAGTACAGAAACAAGTGAGAATGTGTGTGAGAGAGACAGACAGACAGACATAAAGTGTGCATGTGCATGTGTGAGTGTGTTCTCATCCCACCTGACATTTGGCGAGGGTTTAGTTTTTCACCTGCCCAGTCATTGTTCTCCTTAGAAAAGAGAAGGTTGAGAGAAAATCTGATAGAGAGGTTCAAAGCAATGAGGAGTCTAAATAGAACAGACAGTAACTGTTCCCATTGGCAGAAGGGTTGAAAATCAGAGGACACATTTAACTTGATAGGAAAGCTCAAGAGCATCTTACCAAAATACTCAGCAATGTCTCATGTTCCACCCGAGGCCCAAAACTCCTACACTATTGCTACACAAATATCAAACATGCCTGCTGCTCTATCTCACCCTGAAAAGAAAAGAAAGTCATGGTGTTGGTTTGAGGAATCGGATGATCTTCTATGGAACTGCTTAGAGTCAATAGACAAGTCAATACTTCAAAACTCTGTGGCCAACCTGAACGAATACGCCACTACAGTAACTAACTTCATTAGTAAGTGTGTAGAAAACTGTGTGCCAAAGAAGCAAATCCGTGTCTTTCCCAACCGGAAACGATGGATGAATAGGGATATCCACTGCTTGCTGAAGTTCAGGTCTGAGGCGTTGAAGTCAGGCAACCCTGACCAATACAAGAAAGTAAGAAGTCTCACAACACCAGGGTCAGAGTCTAACAGTTTTATTTGGTAGCACAAGTCACTAGTCTTTATAGATAATCAATTGACTTGCATTCCAACCATTATTTTGTAAATTGAGTTTGTGTCTTTATATGCCGTTTGTGATCAGAACTCCCACTTACCTGACAAAGGAGCAGTCCTCCAAAAGCTAGTGGCTTTTGCTACCAAATAAACCTGTTGGACTTTAACCTGGTGTTGTGAGCCTTTTTACTGTGTTTACCCCAGTCCAATGCTGGCATCTCCACATCATCAATACAAGAAAGCCAGCTATGCTCTATAGAGATCCATCAAAGATGCCAAAAGACAGTACTGGACCAAGCTAGAGTCCCAGGCTAGCCACATGGACTCCCACCCATATGGCAAGGTCTGTGAGATGTAACAGCTACAAGATGAAGGCATATAAAATTATTGGCTCCAATGCACTCCTCCCTGATAAGCTCAGTGCATTCTATGCCTATTTTGAGCAAGAGGTCAGCGAGAGCATGCCCGCCACCACAAAAGCCTTGGACGAATCTATATCCAAGATCATCATTGCAGGCATCAGAGCAGCTTTCTCAAAGGTCAACCCACAGAGAGCAACTGGCCCAGATGGGGTACCCGGACAAGCAGTCAGATCCTGTGCGGACCAGCTGGTGAGGCTATCTGCAAACTTCTTCAATTTCCTTTTACAGCAACCTGAGGTCCCTATCTGCTTCAAGAATACCACCACCATCCCAGTAAAAGAAACGCCAAGCAGCATGCCTTAATGTCTATTGTCCAGTGACTCTGACATCCATCATTATGAAGCACTTCAAAAGTTTAGTCATGGCACAAATCAGTTCCAGCTTCCCAGATTGCCTGGGTCCACTCCAGTTCACCTATCGCTGCATCAGGTCCACAACAGACACCATCTCCCTGGCCCTACACTTAATCCTGGGACACCTTAATAACAAAGACATCTATGTCAGACTCCTATTTATTGACTGCAGCTCAGCATTTAACACCATTATTCCTGCGAAGCTCATCTCCAAATTCCATGGCCCAAGGCTCGGCTCCTCCCTGTGTGACTGGATTCTGTATTTCCTAACCCACAGATCACAATCAGTATGGATAGGCAATAACACCTCTTCCGCGATTATCCTTATCATCAATGCACAACAAGGCTGTATCCTCAGCTCCTTACTATACTCCTTATACACCCAAGACTGTGTGTCCAAATTCCCCTCCAGTTCGATTTTCAAGTTTGCTGATGACACCACCATAGTGAGTCGGATCTCAATCAATGGTAAGATGTAGTATAGGAGAGTGATAGAAAATCTGGTGAACTGGTATGACAACAATAATCTCTCTCTCAATGCCAACAAAATGAAGAAGATAGTCATCAGCTTCAAGAAGTGTAGTAGGGGTTAATGAGGATGAAGTAGAAATGGTCAAGAGCTTCATGTTTTTAGGTGTCCAGATCATCAAAAACCCATCTCAGTCCCTCCATGCTGATGCCTCTAGTTTCTCAGGAAACTAAGGAAATTTGGCATGTCAGCTACAACTCTCACCAACATTTACAGACACATCACAGAAACATTCGTTTTGGTTGTATCATAGCTTGGTATGGGTCCTGCTCTGTCCAACTCCCAGAAAACTATAAAAGGACATGAACAAAGCCCAGTCCATCACTCAAACCAGTCCACCAGCTATTGACACTGTCTACATTTCCTGCTGCCTCGGAAAAGCAGCAACACAATCAAGAACTCCACGCACCCCAGACATGTTCCCTTCCACCTACTTTCATCAGGAAAAAAATGCAAAAGTCTGAGGACATGTATCAACTGACTGAAGAGCAACTTCTTCCTTGCTGCCATCAGACTTTTGAATGAACCTACCTTGCATTATGTTGATCGTTTTCTACACCCTAGCTATG
The DNA here is from genome assembly GCF_965287045.1 of Carcharhinus amblyrhynchos. Classification (NCBI taxonomy): domain Eukaryota; kingdom Metazoa; phylum Chordata; class Chondrichthyes; order Carcharhiniformes; family Carcharhinidae; genus Carcharhinus; species Carcharhinus amblyrhynchos. The sequence goes on along the minus strand of NC_137327.1, from coordinate 84,568,236 downwards.
ATTGTAACACTATTTTTTGCACTCTCCTCTTCCCTTCTCTATGTATTGTATGATTTGTCTGTATCACATGCAAGAAACAATGATTTTTACTGTATACCAATACATATGACAATAGCAAATAAAATCAAATCTAAGAAATCTTCTTTCAAGTAACAGGACCAGAAATATAGTGGAGGCAGAGTCAGTTATGGCTTTCAAAGGAAAATTTGATAAGCAGCAGAAAAGAAAAACATTGCAGAGTTACAGGATAAGTGTGGGGGAGTGAGAGTAGTTAAATTGTGCTCATAGAGTTGAAACAGATTCAGAAATCTGAATAACCTTCTGTGCTTATATGATTCAGTTAGGGCTATGTCACGAGATTCAGTTTGTGTTTATGTTATAAGCAACCTTGGTATAAGGTAAAACTACTTTGCATCAATCTGACTGTTGTAGTTCTGAATATCTCTTTAGCTAGCCATTTAATATTGTACAGTGAAGAGAATTCAATATAACATGTAACATTGCCTAATGATTTTTTATTTCTTTTCAGGAGTGAACTATACAAGGTCATTACCTCCTTCATACCCAGCACCCCCGGATCCTGTCCATCAGAGAAACTTCATGCTCACTGATGGCATCCCTCAGGGGTCAATGTATGAACTAACGGAGCCCAAACGCAGCCAATCTCCTTTCTGGCAGAACTTCAGTAGGTTAGCACCATTTAAAAAGTAATGGGCCATATTGTAACGGGAGGACCTAGCCCTGGACATTTACTGTGGGCAGTTCAACACAAAATGTGGACCAACAAACAATGTTTGGATCATGGATCTTGGTGATTTAACCATCTGCTGACTACTTCCCTGCTGAATCTTGGTTCAAAGCAACAGTTTAGCTAATTATTTCTTAATGTGGGTTCAACTATTCAAAAACGTACAGTGTATGACGACAGAAAGGAAAACTGAAATTCAGACTCAACCTTCATCACATTATTTCATTTGTGAATATGTGAACCTCGGTGGGCTCCTCAGTGCACTGTAATGCAGCTGTACACAAATATACACACATGCACCCACACACACACATGCAAGCACACACATATATATTTATATTATATATATTATATACATATATGTGTGCGTGTGTATGTTTACATATATCTTGCTTCTGTTATCCTACAGGCTTATTACATATGTACTGGAGTGTGAATGTTTTATTGCTTGATTAGTTCTACATAAACTACTACAGATGTTTTAATGACAAATATTGTAGCCACACTTTTGATGATTTATTATATATCCATGTGTATGATATGTTGTACTGAGTGAACAATCCCAAACTCCATTTGAAGAGGTAAGAGGGTGAGAATGCTGGACTATTATTCATTGTGTTAAAGTCTTTCTAGCCATGGAGTGTGTAACTCTTCACAAGGTAAGAGTTAATTGACAGGGCTACTCTTTTAGTATCTCTGTACTTAAGCAGTTAGCCAATTTTGTTCCTCAGTACAACAAAATCATTCAGGACAATGGATATATAATTATGACTTTTTTCACCAGAAAAATCAATTGTTTAATATAATTAACACATTCTTTGTTATGTTTTAATCCATATTTGTTACAGCGTTATATTTAGCAGTTAATAAGGATCAGTAACAGATCCAGTTGTATTTTACATTGAGAAGGTGAGATCTCTTTCAGCAGTCAATCTATCCTTTCTTCATCTTGTGCATCCTTGGACACTTACCGCCACTCCAGCAGGAACAGCATTAACCATTTGATTGATCCCATATGGTAGCCCTATGACATCTCTGGACTATTTTAACTGAAGTGTTTGCAATTCAATGGAGCTCTGTGGATTGAACAGTGTACTACACAGTAGATCACAAATTTTGTCATGAAGGAACCATTACAGATTAAGGAGTTAAGTTATCTTTAAATATTGTCCTACAAAAATGTTTTGTGCCACAAGTGATGTAAGCATTTGTTTTGTGATGTGCTAATGTTTCATTATTTTGCATTTCCAATGCATATGATGAAATCATACATAGTATAAAAATGGTAAAATAGCCAATCTTTTGAAATAATAATGAACATTTTTATAGAACTACAGAGCTACTTTTCCAATAATCATAGCTAGATATTATTTTCTAACAATCTAAATAATTAAATATTTATTAAACTAGTGCCAAAAATATAGAAGTCAATTCAAACAGAAAGCCTAGTTAGTTTATGGTCCAACACACAGGCATTTAGCTATATGAGGGTTACTCACTGCCAAGAGGCAGGTTGCTCATTCTGTGCTGTCACTATATAAAGTTTGTTGGTGCCCTTTAACTAAAGTAGTTAGCTAAAATCCTGTTTAATCAAAAATGTATTTTCTCAAACTGAAGATACAGTCCTTCAGGTATATGTTATTGCTATCCATTTAGGGAACTTAGTGGCTTGCTTTTGTTTCTTTTTCTTCTTTACTGAATTATTAAAGCCCTAATTACTTAGTTTCATTGTAGTTGCTGTGAATCTTGGCCAATCATATTCAAGCTCTTTGCTCAGGTAAATTCTAGAATGATGTGCCATATAAACTAGTGATTGACTGGTACATAGTTCCTCCAGTCCAGTTTTCTGGGATTTTCAGTACCTGCCTATTGGGAAGGTATCAGGTACTGTTCGACCATCAGTTGGACCAAACGTGAAACTATGAATTGTAATTGGAGATTGACATTGTAATACACACCAGCAGAGTACAAAGTATGAAGTAAAAGGCCAAGGTTTCTGTGCTGCTGTAATCTGAAGGCAGGCAGATGTTATCACTGATATATTTGTTTAGCATACAGTCAAATGACCGCATAGGATGACCCAAATAGTGCCTATGCATTTATATTTCAGGCATCCTTTTTTGTCACTTGACCCAGGTACTGAAGGAGGTTTCTCAGGGGAATATTGGCCAGAACACTGATCTTGCTAGCTCATGCTCTCTGCAATATACAACTAAGTGATCTGCAGTGCCCAGTCGGCTAGATTTGGAACAATGTAAAACACCCTCCCCCATATGTGCAACAACTCGGTGGTCTCAGTGTTGGATGGAAATGGCAATATGAACAAACAAAAACAGTCCTTGAATTTTCAAGTATAGAAAGGGAGAACTGCTGAACCAACCACTGCTATTATGATAAATAGCATAACGATTGTGTCATTTATCATGCTTACATGGATGAGGACTGGATGCCACTGATGAATTAATGGATATTGATAAGCGATCTTTGTAAATTTTGGCTAAATCTGTTCATCACTCTCAAGCAAGTGCAAGAATAGCTATCTGTTACCCTTTTGTAAAAGATAGCTGAATAGGTTTTAGGCTCCTTCAATGGCCTAGTGGGTAAAGTCACGAACCAGTGAAGTGCTGTGCCATGTAGAGTAGTGATTATTGATCTGCGCTGACTTAAAGGATATGAGTCAGCAGCAGGAATGTTAAAACTGATCTTGACAGCCATGGGTTCCCACTTCTGATCACTTTACACTAGATCTGCAAAGATCTCGTAAGAGCTATCCAGATTCATTTCAGAAGAATAGCCTATTTGGCAATGGGGTTGGGGTACTGCTAAATCCACAGATCCATGATCCAGCACCCAATACTCAGAGTGTTCAGTGGATTAACAAAAAGTTGAACTTTTTTGTAAAATAATGATTTACTGTTCTTTGGTTGGATATGGAATGAGATTATGGTTCCCTACATCTTGTTGACTTTATCTTATTACAAGTATAAATCTCTAACTCAAAGGCTTTTACAAGGTTCACTAAAATTCAGAATCATGTTATCTTAGACCAAATTGTCTTGAGGCAAGGTATTCCATGCTTGTAAGCATATTAAATGATGCCAGTACAAATCAGGTTATTGTACCAGTCTATCACTATATAAAACCCTTCAATTTTGCCTTGTGTTAACACAATGGGGCAAAATTGCACAAATGGGTGGTAGCAGCTTCCTATTTCATTGTATTGCTCAGACATCCTTGGATCATCTGAAAGTATATAAGTCTGTAAAATGTTGCCATTATGGGACTAGTACATATGGCATTTACACACACATATGCACACACAAATCAGCACACAATGTTTTCATGATTTTATGTAGCTTTGTGTCAATATTGCCACACATTCTGTGTAGCAACAGGTTGCTATCATAAAAGAATATTTCAAATTAACTTGCTTGGGAGTGGCTCCACCTTCCAGTTCCTGTGGAACTAAGGGTAAACTGCCAAATTGTATTTCTTAATTTATAATCTCATATAGGAAATGTCTCATGATTGAAGACATGGTGCCATTATTTCTAATATGTGAGTGCAGCACTATATAAAATTAATTCTGAAAACTGCCAGTGCACATAAAGTAAATGTAAGAATGAACACTTGAAACATGATTCAAGAATAAATTCAGGAGGTGGGGTGGGGATGATGGTCAGTATGAAAAGAATTAGGAAAGGCCATGGTCAGCATTTATTTAAAAAATTGGAAAGCAGCATTTTCTTATAATTGAGAAACTCAGGCAGAATTACCATTATGTGATTTCTCACCTGTGAAAAAAGAAATGTTACAAAGAAATGAGGGTTACAAGGGGCAGGAACAATTCTTTAAAGTCCATACAGTGTAAGTTAGAATTATTGCATCTAGCAAAGCTAATGCTTCAGTTTTGAACTGTTTGTACCGATGATTGCATAGTTACAAGCACTGGGATTTGTAAATGACATCTAATAATCAATTTTCAATTGATAAGAAGCAGTGTGAGGTAAAACATCTCCTTACACTGCCACAAAAAGTCACAACAACAGCATTATCCAGTTACAAAGCTATAATAATACAATCTAAGCAGCCTCGACTGTCTTAAAAAGTGAATAGGACTTTCTTGTTATTGACGTGCATGTCCAAATGTACTTTGTTCAATATAGAAATGTGATTTTCAGTACACACCGTATTGCAACACACCCTGCTATGGGTGATCAATTGAGTAACAAGACAGTCCTGTTGAAGCCACTACAATGTCATTTATTAGTTAGAATGAAATCTTTAAATAAATATCACAACTTAGCTTAGCCCTGTAAAATATCAGTATTTTGCTCAGAATTTCATTTCTACATATGTAGAAATTAGTCGCAAATGGATTTTTTAATGGATTCACACTGTTTATTTTGTAAAATTGCTGTTTGAATTTGAAAAGCGATGCGTGCATGATGCCATTGGACGCTATGCATGGTCTCACTGCTGTTTTTTGAAACACATGGTATTGATAATTTTTAGGAAGTGATACAACATCAGTCAATAAAACATAAGTGCAAATCCTGACTTCTTGTTGCAAGACAAACCACAGCATGGTAAAATCACTAGTTAAACCTGACTGTGTTAGATGCTAGTTGCTACTAATTTAGATAGATTTCAGATTCCTACATGAATCGTGCTGTAAAGAGTCATAATATTGGCAGAGATCCAACCAAAAACTCCAGCAGACCTGAGCTTGGATACTCACTTTCAAATGGCCAATATTATAAAGGAAGAGGTTGCAAATGAGCTTTGTCAGTTTGTGGATGTAGATAGGTAGGTAGAATTGAATACTATCTTTCATGGGAATAACTTTCTCCTGAGTATAGATTCACTTCAGTTTCACTCATTCATGTAGAATACAAATAGGGATATCCCCTATAATGCACAAATATATCTCCGGTTCACTGTCATTTATCCTAAGTCTACTATGATTATGAGTAGCACTTAGCAATTTATATGCACTTGTATCATTGATTCCCTCACATGAAAACATATATATAATAATTACATATCTGTTTTTAATAATAACTTACATGTTAATTATAAAGGCATTGATACCTGCAATGTATTGAAGGACAAATTTTAGGTCTTCACTTGGGACAGGAGCACAATTTTGTGGAGAACAAACAAATTGCTGATTGTCAAGTCGTAAGTCTTATTTGCTGCAGCTGCTGTCCTCCATGATACCATTTAAAGTTGTAACATCCCGAGTAAAACAGAATAGTTGAGGGATATAGCTGTGGCTGACTTGCATTATTTGGCCATATTACATCTGGAAGTTTAGAAAAGATTAAGTCAACTTATTTGCTATTTGTCACAAATAGTATCGATTTTCTGCTCGATTTATATGAAGTTGATCTGTAGAGTTGTTTCAAGTAATATTTTGGACGTCATTCAATTAAAATCAAACTTTTGATTTGGATATTAAATATGTTGATAAAAGATCCATTTGCCAGTCACTTAATCAAGAATTTTGCCCACGATTAATACTTTTGCTAAAAGAGCAAACAGAAATCTAGGATGAATATCTAAACAAAATATTTACCAATTTTGCACAGTCTTTCAACCCCAGCATTATAAATGTCACAGTTCAACAAACACATCATTACTTAGAAAGGTTTAATGGTAAAGTATTTGCAATATATTTTCTCTCTGATAGCCTAAATGGTAATATCCTTACTCTTTATATTGCAAGAAAAGTTTTTAACAAAAGGATATTTTCTCTATATTAGAGCTATAAAATGCCGATAAAAGACATGTAAGGAATGAAATAATTAGTTATAATAATTAATTTACACAGAATAGTGTTCTGATATTTGATGGATATTTTACTTTATGGATAAATTCAGATGGTGTCAAATGGACTGGTTGGCTATAACACTGAAATTATGTATCCAATGGATTAGTGGATGAAGGGATTGTCCTATGTGGTCCCATAGTCTAGAAGGTTGCAGAATTGATTGCCAACTTAAGTGGGCCAGCAACTAGAGGGCTCCAATTGGTGTCAGCACCTCAGTGACTGGGAAGTTACTAATATGCAAATGAGAACAGGATTAGAACAGGGCCAGGGGCTGGTAAGGGCAGCCTGCACAGTAAATTAATCAGCTGATATCCATATAAATTCACAAGGCAGAATGCCAACTTGGACAGGTACTGGCACCCACTGGATTTGGTACTGAAGGTTAGCACCTTTAGAAGGGAGAAAAATTTGTCTTTCGGAGCAGATATGAAAAATTCCAGAGGTCAGTGTACCAATATAATTTCACGTTCCTTTCAGTATTAAAAAGTCACTCATGTAGCCCTTAAATGATATTCTCTTTATTAGTAAGTTGTTGTTTTCTCAAAATAATATAAAATAACAGTTACTCTGTGATATAACAATCAATTTCATTGTAAGATATGTATTTTTAAGAACATTAAGGGCAATTTCCAGCAAAGAATAGTGACATATAAGCAGCTAGATAAAGTAAAGTTACTTAATCACTTGTCAACACACCAGCATTTACTTGCTAATAAAAAGTACTTTTATAATATTTAATTCCTTGGAAGACCAGCAACATCATCCAAAAGCCAACTAGTGATGGTGTTAACCATGGTACTAGGACTAGTGATGTACGGCCACTTCAGCCTGGGATAAAATCAGCTGACTCTGAATGAAATAGAGGCTTCCTCTATCTATTGGCTATTAAGGTCCTACATGAAATTAATTTGGGTATTCTTAGTCCATTTACTGCATTTGCAACACAAAACTTTCTCTGGTTTGCATTAAGTGACACAAACACCTGTTACTTAATGATAGAGGCTGTTGTTTAAATGTCTGAGCTGTGACATTTTGTTAGGCAGATTAGAGGGAGTTTTGTTCTGCCTATCCATGCTATACCTAACCTGAGAATTACTGATGCTGATACTATATTCATTAATAATCTCAGTTATCAGAGTTGAACTTGTTTTAGGTTTCTAGTGTGAAGCTGTAACTTCTTGCTAGCTTGTGGCAGAATGAGACATTGGCTATTTTAACCACTGGGCTTTATTAACATTGCCATTGGTTAGCTGGAACTTGGTATGGTGCAGCTGCAGGCCTGTAAAAAAGAAAAACCAGGAAATTTCCTTGCTTGCCTCAGTTAAGTGTGAGAAAAGGAGTTCAGGGGACATTGCATGGCGTGAAACAAAGGAAGCCTGGGGCAGGGAAATTCTCCTTGCCCTTTGCACAAAAGAATACCACAGCTCCCCCTGTCCCCACAAGGATGAGTAAAATACATAAGTTGAATGGTCGGTATCGCCTCTGAACCTCGTGACAAATCTGAAAAGCTCACTACTTAAACCAAAATTCAAATTGCACACAGAGTCTGATTATATGATCAGATCTCCGTCTGCTTGTTTAAAGAAAGAAAACATCAGTTTTGCCACAGTCCAGTTGTGCCAGCAAAAATTCAGCAGTAGGATCAGAATGGGACATATCTGGATATCTTAACAGGTACATTCTACCTGCTTACTCTCCAATCTCCATTAGGCAAGCAGGACTAAAATTGCCCTCATCATTTCCTATTACTGAAGACATTTGTTTAGCTTGAACAATCACACGAAGTTCAATATAAGAAGTTTCTCATAACATTTTCTACACAATCAATAGTAAAATTATGAATTTAGTAGTACCTTTAAAGTGTATTTTTTGTTAAATTATCAGATCTAGTTATAATGTTCCTCTTGACCTATTTGACTAAAGGCCGTAATTGGAAAATAATTCGCTGTTGACCAAATCAATGTAGAGACAAGGGACAAAATATATGAATAGAAATCATTTCATCGCCAGTGAATGGCAGAGGTTGGAATTAGAATATTTCTGCTATAGTTTAGCTCAGTGTACTTTTGTCTTGGTGTGAATCCAAATTGTGATGAGTATTAACTCTCAGGCCTTCCTAGTGGGATCTATTTCAGTGATTGCAAACTAAGTACAAATCTGACTGAACTCACACACATGAGTTAGATCTTGTTCTTAAGTTCTCTTGCTTTAAATAACTTGAATTGATATTGGGGAGAGAGGGAGAGTTGCTGTGCTCATTCATACTGTAACACCCAAATGATCAAATCCAAAGTGTTATTCACTGTCGGGTCATCAGTCCTCCAGGGGATAGCATGGCTTATCAGTACAAAGCATATCAAGAGCAAACATTAACTAATCATTCTTTGCTTACTGACAGAGAAAGCAATGGCCTCGTGGTATTATTGTTAGACTATTAATCCCACAATTTAGCTAATGGCGAATATGAAATTTGAATTAAAAATATCTGGAATTAAGAATCTACTGACATCCATGAAACAATTGTCAGGAAAAACCCATCTCATTCACTAATGTCCTTTAGAGAAGGAAATATGCTGTCCTTACCTGGTCTGGTCTATATGTGACTCCAGAGCCACAGCAGTGTATTTGACTCTCAGCTGTCTTGGGCAGCTAAGAAAAGGCAATAAATGCTGGCCAGCCAGTGATGCCCATGTCCCACAAATGAATAATTTTTTAAAAAATGCTTAATTTTCGCTTTTGCTAAAATTTCAGTTGAGATGAATAACAGCTAGGTTCAGCATAAAATAATTTTTGTTCCCTGGAATGTTGTAAATCATTGTGAACTATAAGGATTTGCCAGATGTCATATAATTCCTTCACCATTTTATTGAGAATAGGACATCCAAAAGTTGTGTTAATTCCAGTGTATGTTCCATGGAGATCCTTGAGTTTATCATACTGGTGAAATACCCATGGCCTGCAGGATATCACATTAAGAAGTTGGCCTATGTTCATTGACTTTGAAATAGTGATCTCTCTGATGAGGTCAAGCCTCTGTTGAAAAACAAAAAGCAAAATGGCTTCTGGAGGAAAGGGAAACCTATCAGTGTTTTTTTTAAGAGCAGTTGCCTATGAATGCTAATGAGAATGGATGTCAAATTTCATTGTTTACGAGACCTGTGATTAGAATGATTATGAATTGCACACAATTCTCTGAGGTTTGACAGCTGTGCCACTACCCTCCCTACCCATTGCTGGCAGAACGAGTTTTAGATCAATTCCCCCCCCCCCCAACCCCCCACCCCCCATCCCCACTATGTATAGTTACAAAAGTATATATGTAAGCTTGGTGCTGTAATGTTGGAAAAGAAAAAAAATGTTCTTTCTATTTTGTTTATCAAATTTAGACATAAGAATTTTGTAACTTTTGTGACTGTTTGTCAATGTTGTTCTACATGCATTAAAAGCTGTCTTGCAATTAAAAAAGGTAACAGCTGATTTCCAAAGGTTTTATTTAAGTTTTGTTGCTGCTCACAAGATGGAACATTTGTCATTTGCATGGAAATTGTGCAGAACACAACTGCTTCTATTCCAAACCATTTTTAATTTTGTCTTTTTAAGAAGTATAATTACGCTCATGAAGGACCCCACAATTGTCTGTAATTGTGAACTCAATGTGAAATTAGACAGCTGCAACAGAGCTTGTAAACATCAATGCACACATCTTGTGAAATGAAAATAAATCACCTATTTTGGTCCCTTTTCATGAAAGCCCCTTTTAAAGCTTTTTGACTAAGAGATAGTAAGCCATTCTATTAGTGGTTTAAAGTTTGTGAGAGCAAAGTCCCTCAACCCATTGGTTAGCTATCACCAGGTTGAACAAAGCAGCAGATCCTAGATGTACAGTGAGTTAATCCAGAGAGCAATTTTCGAGTTCTCCTGCTGAGAAGTATGTATATAAGGATGTTGAATGAGGGCAGCATTGGCTTTAATCTGCATGTATTTACTCTGAATGCTCCAGTTTCCTCCCACAGTCCAAAGATGTGCAGGTTAGATGAATTGGCCATGTTAAACTGCCCTTTAGTGTCCAAAGATGTGTAGGTTAGATGGATTAAGCATGATAAATATATTGGGTTACAGGGATAGGGTGAGGGAGAGGGCCTGGGTAAGATAGTCTATCAGAGAGTCAGTACAGACTTGATGGGCCATATGGCTTCTTCTCTACTGTAGAGGTTCTATGATTAGTACTTTTTGCAGTTGAAGACCTTAGTCTCATATCTGAATAATCAGATTGGGTATTGGGAAGTTCTCCACATCCATGAACTGTACCATAACAGCATTGGCAGGAGAGTACATGAGAAGAATTAGAAGAAAATGGAAACATTAAGCCTTCATGTTTTTACTAGCTGACAGTAAGGAACCATTGATAGGTTTGAACATTGTGAGAGATGCACGTGTTTTCACGTCAATATGATTCATACTTATGCACTGAAGAATTAACATCATAATAGCCATTTATTGCTGACTCAAGTAATCATTTGGTCATTTCAAGATTATAAAAGGAAGACAAACAAAATGACATATGAATTGCATACTTAATCATGGAATGCATAGTCTATGTCAACTAAAGGAGGGCAGTTTGAGATTCAAAATTCCTTTTAAATCAGATATTGTGTTTTAAAAACCTTATTGACTCTTTGTTGTTGGATATTTGATTGGATTTTGTGAAAAATAATCATTAAAATCCCAGCATCATTCCATCTGATATAACTTGGGTTTATGTTTTGCAGTATTGTGCTCACTTGCTTTTCAGTATGAATGCCTTTGGGTGTTTTTTCCACAGCATTTATTTTTCTGTGTAAATAAGGAATACGTTTTACTTTCACTGTTTACTTTGTTCTAAGGATTTTAATTTCCTTTTGTTTTATGGCCCTGTGTATGTATATTATAATGTTTGTGGCTGAATAATATTTTGTTATAGTTTTGTACCTGTATTGAAATCACACAATGTACACAATAAATGCTTTCAGCTACTTAATGTATTGGAATGTGCCTTTGCCACAAACAGTGGCATAAGGTCAGGTTTGAATTCAGCTTGTTGCTTTCTCTTGGGATTTTATTTCCCTGTCCTTTATTGAAAAGGATGGTGTTTGCTGCAGTACAATTTTTTTGAAGTATTGTCACCTCTTGATGTCTCAACCAGGGATCAGTTATCAGGTATAAATCTAAACAGTAAATTTAACAGAATATTAGACATTTAGGGATATTCAACAGCGTGCATGATTCTTGTTTCAACTGATATCCATAACATGTGTTTTCTGCTAAAAATAGCTTTTCATCCCTTCCTCTGCTCTCAGGAGTTTGGAATGTTGTGGCCAACTGCAGCACCTCAACTGTTGCCCTGGCCAAAATTAGTTAGTTCACCTATGTTCTGAATCTGGAAGGTTCATTTACATGCTGTATTTTTTCCCCACTTTATCAAAAATTATAACTGCTTTGGAGAGATTTACATAGGATGTGATTCTGTAAAAGGGCCCTGATGGTATTACTAATCACAAGCTGAAATCTTAAAAAAAACATTATTCAACAAAAGTTGTTAATATTAGAGTAACAAACTACGTGCAAAACATAAGAACATAAGAAATAGGAGCAGGAGTAGGCCATCTAGCCCTTTGAGCCTGCCCTGCCATTCAATAAGATCATGGCTGATCTGAAGTGGATCAGTTCCACTTTCCTGCTTTCTCCCCATAACCCTTAATTCCCTATCTATCAGAAATCTACCCACCCTTGACTTAAATGTATTCAACGAGGTAGCCCCCACTACTTCAATGGGCAGAGAATTCCAGGGATTCACCACCCTTTGAGTGAAGAAGTTCCTCCTCAACTCTGTTCTAAACTGCCCCCCGCCCCCATTTTGAGGCTGTGCCCTCTAGTTCTGTTTTCCTTTCTAAGCAGGCAGAATCTCTCTACCTCTACTCTATCTAGCCCCTTCATCACCTTGTAAATCTCTATAAGATCCCCCCTCAGCCTTCTAAAGTCTAACAAGTACAGGCCCAGTCTATTCAATCTCTCTTCAAACATAAGTCAGTTAGCTCTCCTGATAGACCTCTTGGTAAATGTGGAACTGAAATGGGCGGACCAACAAAGCCCACTTGCATTTTTTTGTTTATGCTGAGTTCGGGAGTAATTGTGTTTCAACTTTCAAAGGGCTCCTGGGCTGAGGAGGGATTGGGGGTTTCAGCAAGGATTCCTTCTCTGGCTCATTATACAGAAACTCTTCAATGTCAGGCAAGGGTAAAATCTCATTGCAGTTGCACAACCTGCTTTCACTCAGTATCGATGCCCACACATGGGGAGTAGTGTCTTGGATAAGATAATGCAGGATGGCTGGGCTAGGGAAACCCTCTCACCACAAGAGGTCAGCACTTTCAGGGGGTGAGAAGAGCAAATGTCAGTTCTAATCACAATAATAGATTCACCTCAGATTTGTTATGGGGAAGCAAATGATACTTGGAACGAGTCAGTTATAGGCTTGTAAATTAGACTCTTGTAGACCAGTCACAGGGTCCATGCAGGACAGCAAACAACAGGAATTGTTTAACTGTGATAATTTAATGGATGATTGAAAAAGAATGTAAAGTGAAACTTGAATACTTTATTGTCTGAAGACTAATGTTAAATGATGGTCTCACAATAACTCATAGCTTATCTTTTTATTTCAATAGATACTAAACCTTATTTTCATTTCTCACAAGCAGTCACCTAATATTATGGTGTGGAGTGAAAATTTGGTGTTAAGAAGTGCAAAATCATTACTGAAGAAAACTTGTTGCATAGAGAGATTGGTCAGTGCATTATCTTGTATGTATAACACCAACTTAGACGGAATTAATTTTTTATTGTATTAGTATCTCAGTCCCTTGGCAGGATATAAAGAAAAGGATATGTTATCTGATAGGATTCTACCTCTTAATTACATTGGTCAGTGCTTCTGTGAACATTATAGTTCTCCTAAGCTGCAAATATACAATTGACTATTTTAGGACTTATATTTTGATTATTTTTCTACAAAGTAAATTTGGAAAAAGTTACTTTGATAAGATGAAGTTTAAAGCATAGTGTATTCATACAAGTTCAAAACAAGCAATTATAGTTATTTGATTGTTAATATAGAAAAATAAGTAATTTTCCTCAAAGTCTGTAAAGGATATGCAATTAATTAGTTCCCGCTGTAATTAAGAGACTCCAAGCCCAGTTGTTGGGAATTTATTGGTCCCAGATATTTGCATGGGGTGCTTAACAGCTCTGAAATGAGGAGAAAAAGCTAAGAAGTTGAGCCCAGCAAAGGTTACAAGTAGGTTAGGATGCAGATACTAATTAGAAATTATTTTCTTAGAAGTCAAGCAGCCCACTAATTTGGGGAGATGTAGTATTTTTACGTAAAGACAAATTGTAATGGTTTAAGTGAATTTGATTCTAATTCTGTATGTTATTCTCTGTGAAATAAAACAACTTAACAATTTCCGCCTGATTTTATCTCACCAATCTCTTTGAAAATTGGACCAAGAAGTACCTGTATGAAAGACAGTTCAGAACACAAGAGGATATTGTTGTTAAAGTCCATGTTATAGTAACATACAGTGGACATGAGGCAATAGAAAGATGCAAGATGCTAGGTGTGCTTTCAGGAATTGCTTGTACTGATGTACCAATATAATATCCAAGGTAAGATTCCAACTTTGGACTGACTGGGCAGCTGTCTGAAACACATTGGTGACAAAGGCAATATAACATGGGTACAAATTCAAATGAACAGAATAGAAGCAGTTATGCACTGAATATGACTAAAAAAGCATTAGTTGAGTTAGTTTGATTATCAGTCAAGGAAAAAGGCAAAGAATGGGTTTTCTAGATGGACATGTCAAAATTGAAAGTTGCCAAAGAATAAGAGTATCAGAAATACCATAATATGTATGGAATGTGGGTTCTTTGTGTTGCAGTGGTAGTGACTCATTGATGAGATCTTGAAGTTTGTGTCTCTAAACCTTTAATGTTAGGCTTTAACTGTTTACAGTTCCAAGTCTGGCCTTGCCTCATATTGGTCCCATGCAGGCTATCTGCTTACAGAGTGTTGTGTATCTTCTTCTCTGACCATATGACTACGCTATGGGTGGTGCCACTCTCCAGTCCCTTGCTCTTTGGAGCATCTTGCACATATCATCACATCCCCCATTCTTTTGCAAAAGGTTTCCTCCCTTCTATCAGGGAAGACAATACAATGTGTTCTTCTTATCACAATACTTAGGATGGAACGTTTAACCTGCACTATCTATTTGTGAGATTGCTGGTGGGCGCTCAAAATCTGGTGAAACCCGAAAATCACAAATCTCACCAGCAAGATCACAACATCCGATTTTCAGCACCCCCTCGTTGGTGACATAGTTAAGTTCACGCCACAATGGGCATGGACCTGATTTCAACATCTTTCAATAAATTTAAATCTAACTAAACAAATTCCTCACCAGATTTACATTTTTTGTGATGTGACGTCACATTAGCAAGGTTTACAACAGGTTCACCCAGACTGAACCTGTCGAGGATCCTTCCCAGGGCACAAATGTCAGTATAGCCCCTGGGGGAAAGGGGCATGGCCAGGCACTGTCACCTGGCACAGATGGGCACTACTATGTGGGCACTACTGGATTGGCAATGCCAACCTGTGCCAGTGGCAGTATCACAGCCAGGCCCAAGGGAAAGCCCCAAATGTAGGGACTCATCTATTTGTGGTAAATGAGGGAAGAGCAGGCACAGAGACGGAATGGAATGTCAGGGGTGATGAGGGGGTGGTGCAGTAGGGAATGGCCACAGATATCTCCGTGGGGGAGGAGGGGAGAGTTATATTTGTTTATGTGATTGAAGAGTGCCCCAGGAAATAGCTCCAGGAGTCTCCATCCCGCCAGAGTAATGGTACAAACTATGCCCATTCTGTCTTTTTTGCAGTTAAAAGAACAAGATCTGGAAGGGAAACAGGCCAGTGGAGCTGGAATGTTCAGTGTTTTATTTTCTATCACAGTACAATATGAATTTACATCTTTTCAGTTCTTTTCTATCTCAATCTGTCATATGCAAAAGAATGGTAGTGTTTCTGGTACTTAGGTTACGTGATAACGTTTCTTTGATCTGATGATAGCTTTTCATGCCTTTCTCTTCTTTGGTTTATCTTTTAAAGATTTGACTGTGTCCTTCATTGCTGTGGTTTGCCTCGCAAAACTCTTTTTTCCACAATTACTTTCTTAACTTCTTGTTTTATAACTGAGAGCTCATTGATGACAGATGCTAGCGCCATTTCCAAAGCCTTTTTTTGATAAGTTAATATTTGGTTCTTTCCCATTTAGCATTCCAATTCCAGTTGCCGGCACCAATGCACCCCACCCTGATGAGCTCTCACCCTCCTCTCCACTCTCCCAGAAATCAGATAGGGTCCCTTTGTCTTCACTTTTAACCCCACTAATCTCAGCATTCAGAGGATCATCCTCCGCCATTTCCGCCAACTCCAGCACAATGCCATACTCAACATATCTTTTCCTCGCTCCTCTCTGCCAGCATTCCACAGGGACCATTCTCTCTGGAACACCTTGGGCCTCTCCACTGTCGCACCCAGCACCTCAACCCCTGCCCACACACCTTCCTGTGTCATTATAGAAGGTGCAACATCTGCCACTTTACCTCCTCCCTGTCAGGTGAAGCAGCACGTCACATGCACTACCTTCAATCTAACCTATTGTATATGCTGCTCCCACTGCAGTCTACATCAGAGAGACCAAACGCAGACTGGGTGACCACTTTGCTGATCACTTACGGCCCATCCACAAGCAGGACCCAGACCTTCCTGTCCCTTGCCACTTCAACACACCATCCTGCTCTTTTGTCCACATGTCTGTCCTTGGCCTTTTGCAATGACCTAATAAACTCCAATGCAAACTGGAGGAACAGCTTCTCGTCTTCCAATCGGTCACTTTACAGCCTTCCGGTCTGAACATTGAGTTCAACAGTTTCAGAGCATGAACTCTCCCTTCCACCTTCACCTTATTTCCATTTATTTTAATTCATTTTGTTTCATCTCATTCATCCATTTCATCATCCTTCTTTCTCAGTTCCATTTTTTCACTTCTGCACTGTCATAATCCCCAGGCAGTCCCTTAACCATCTGTACCTCTGTTCTGCCCTCATGCATTCTGATCACACAATGGACACTTTTAGCACATTTTTGGTCTTTTGTATCCTCATTTACTTTCCCTTTGTCCCCTTCCACCCTCACCCTCAATATAAATCTCTGCTGAATTTCTTTGCTGTCAGCTCTGATGAAGGGTCATCGAGACTTGAAACGTTGACTATATTCTCTCCATAAGAAGTCTCATAACACCAGGCTAAAGTCCAAAGGTTTATTTGGCAGCCCTAGCTTTCTGAGCCTCAAGCTCCTTCTTCAGGTGAGCGAACAGGACATATGAAGACACAAACTCAAATTACAAGATAATGATTGGAATGCGAGTCTTTACAGGTAATCAAGTCTTAAAGGTACAGACAATGTGAGTGGAGAGAGGATTAAGCACAGGTTAATGTCAGACTTGCTGAGATTTTCCACAATTTATCTTGTTTGCAGCTTGAATAGAGGATTGGCTAATGACAGAAAGCAGAGTGTGGGGATAACAAAGAACAAGAACAAAGATCAGTGCAGCAAAGGAACAAGCCCTTTGGCCCACCAAGCCTGTGCCGATCATGTTGTCAATCTAGAACAACCGCATATATCCCTCTATTCCCTTACCATTCATTTGTCTACCCAGCTAAGTCTTAAATGTTGCCAATGTGTCTGCCCCAACCACCTCACTTGGCAGTATATTCCAGGCCTCCACCATACTCTGTGTTTAAAAAAAACTTCCCCCACACATCTCTACTGAACCTTCCCCCCTCTCTTGTTCCCCATTGTAATTGTCTTTTCTGCCCTGAGAAAAAGTTTACAGTTGTTCATCTTATCTATGCCCCTCATAATTTTAAAAACTACTGTCAAGTCAGCCTTCATCTTTCCAAGGAGAATAATCCCAGTTTATTCAATCACTCCTCAGAGCTAATACGCTACATACCGGGCAACATCCCAGTAAATCTTTTTTGTACTTCTTGCAAAACACCCACGCTGTTTTGGTAATCTGGTGACCAGAATTGGACACAGCGGCCGTGATTCTCCCATTGCGGCCTATCACTTTTCTGGTGGATCCAGCTGGGAGACGCACGTCTGCGGCCTTGAACAGGGATTTGTGCATGCGCCAGTAACACATGCGCATCTCCCAGAGCTAGCAAACAGTCTTCACTGGACCTCACTAGAAACCGGCAGGAAGGCAGATAAGTAATTTAAATCTGTTTTTAATCTATTTCAAATATGTATTTTTGTCAATTATCGGGACTTTTCTGGTCCTGATAGCATCTCCCACCCTGCCAGGAATACCTCATTCCGGTTCGGTTCAGATTAGCTCCCCATGTGCTAGCAGGAGACCCCACTGGAATGAAGGGGGAGTTAACCAGGGCCCCCCAGGAGGTTGGGCGGTGGGAGGGTGATGCCTGGGCATGGGCACCCTGGCAGTGCCAGCCTGTGTCCCTGGCAGTGCCCAAGGGGCAAAGTGCCTATGCCTGGGGGCACCATGTCACTGCCCACTGGGTATCAGGCAGTGCTATGGGGGGCAGGGTCTACTTGTGGGTTGGGTCTAAGGAGATTGGTGGGGTGAGGCGTCCTGCTGCCACTCCGCATGGGGATCAGTCTGAGATGGAGGGCAGCAGTTAGGGCGGGTTGGGCAGGGGGTGGTCTGCTGGGGTGGGGGGGGGGGGCCTGCCTCCAAAGGGGGTCAGCAGTGGGGGCGGAATGGTCTGCTGGGGTGAGGGGCTGGAGTATTGCCACTGGTGGAGACCTGTGCATTGGGGCGCTCCAAGGTGGGGGGGGGGGAAATCAGTGCTGCCCCAGGAGTTGTTGTGGGGGCTGCAGCCAGGCCGGGGGTGGGGGGGGGGTGGGGGGGGGGCAGCACTGCAGGGGTCCCAGGCTGGCCAGTGACTGAGTTGGCCAACAAATGGGAGTTTGACATTTTGGGGTCAGTGTGCATGCACAGAGCTCCAGAACTGACAACTCTGGCGTGAATAGGCCTCCCCGCCCCATAATGAGATTCAAGTCCAGGACCACTTCAGTACACAGAGTGGGGAGATTCAGGTGAGAAGCTGAACAGTCAGGATTTAATTTTCCCAATTCAACACTTTTGTGTGAATCGCCCTCAGCATTTCTACTGTGGCCTAACCAACATTTTATATAATTGTAACATAATTTGCCAACTTTTACACTCAAGTGTTCCAGCTGATGAAGGCAAGTGTGCCATATATTTTCTTCACCGCCTTTTCCACCTGTGCTGCCACTGTTAAGGACCTGTGGACCTGTACGCCCAGATCTGTGTCTTTGCTCCTAATAATTCTGCCATTTATTTTATAGCTCCCACCTGAATTGGATCTACCAAAATGCATCACCTTGCATTTGTCTGGATTAAATTCCATCTGCCATTTCTCTGCCCAATTTTCTAGGCGATCTATACCCTGCTATATTTTCTAACGATCTTCATCACAATCCATAACCGTAGCAATTTAAGTATCATCCACAAACTTGTTGATCAGACCAGCTTTGTTTTCTTCCAAGTTATTTATATCTATTACAAACAACTGAGGTCCCAGCAATGATATCTGTGGAACACCACTAGTTACAGACCTCCATTCAGAGAAACACCTTTCTACCACTACCCTCTGTCTTCTATGGCCAAACCAGTTCTGAATCCACCTAGGCTAGTTCACACTTGATCCCATGTGACTTAATCGTTTGCACCAGAATGCCCATGAGGGACCTTGTCAATGCTTTATTAATGTCATGTAGACAACATCCACGGCCTTTCCCTCACCAACCATTTTTGTCACCTCGTCAAAAAACTCAAATTAGTGAGCCATGACCTCCCTTGCTGTCTGTCACTAATAAGACCAGTTCCAAATGTGTATAGCTCCTATCCCTAAGAATCTTCTCCAACAATTTGACTATCACTAATGTCAAGCTCATTGGCCTATAATGATCTGGGTGATCCTTGCTATTCTTCTTAAATAACAGAGCAACACTGCTATCGTCCAATCCTCTGGGACCTCACCTGTTGCCAATGTGTAAAGAAAGATTTCTGTTTGAGGCCCAGCAATTTCCTCTCTTGTCTCCCTCAGTAATTTGGAATAGATGCTATCCAGCCCTGGGGCTTTGTCTACCTTAATACACCTAACACTTCCTCACTCGTAATGATGACTTGCTGTAGAAGGTTTACACACCTCTCTGAGACACCATCAATCAAGGTATCCCCATCCTTTGTGAATATCCACGCAAAGTTCTCATGAAGGGTCTCATCAACTTCCTTTAATTCTACGCATAATTTTCCTCCTTTATCCTTGAGTGGACCAATTCTTTCTCTAGCTACCCTCTTGGTCCTAATATATGGATAAAATGCCTTGGGATCCTACTTAATCTTCCCTGCCAAAGATGTTTCATGACCCCTTTTGTCCTCCTAACTCCCTGTTTGAGTTATTTTCTACTTCCTCTGTATTCTTCAAGTGCTTCATCTATTTTTAATTGCCTAGACCTTATGTATGCATCCTTTTTCTTTTTGATGAGACTCCAATTTCTCTGGTCATCCACGGTTCCTGAATCCTGCCTTTCCTGTCCCCACTTTTCACAGGCATATGCCTGTCCTGCACTCTGATCAACTGCTCCTTAAAAGGCTCCCGCACATTCTACCCAGATGTGGATTTACCCTCAAACAGCCTCTCCCTAACGACACCCTCCAAATCCTGTCTAATCTAGTTATAGTTAGCCTCTTTCCAATTTAGCACCTTAACTCTAGGACAACACTTGTCCTTTCCAATGTGTGTCTGAAAGCTTACAGAATTGTGTTCAGTGTTCGCCACATGTCCCCTCACTGCAACTTTGATGATCTGGCCAGGCTCAATGGAATAAATATGTCTTTTTCTGGGTTGGCAAGCTGTAACTAGTATTTTGCCACAGTGTTTAGTTCTCAGGGTTCCAACTATTTACAATCTATATTAATGACTTGGATGTAAGTGATAGAGTGTACCATAGCCAAATTTGGAGATGACACTAAAGTAGGTGGGATAGCAAATTGCAATGAGGAAATAAGAAATTTACAAATGGATCTGGATAGGTTAGGTGAGTGGGCCAAAATCTGGCAGATTAAATTTAATCTGGATAAGTGTGAAGTTATCCATTTTGGTCAAAGGAATAAAAAGACAACGTTACTTAAAGGGAAAGAAACTTCCAAAATACTTTGATATAGAGGAGTGGTAGATAGTGAAGAGGGGTGTCATAGTTTACAGAGAGACTTGGACAAGTTGCAGAGCTGGGCCGAGAGGTGGCAGATGGCGTTTAATGTGGAAAAGTGTGAGGTAATTCACTTTGGCAGGAATAACAGATGTGTAGAGTATAGGGCTAATGGTAGGACTCTGAATAGTGTTGATGAACAGAGGGATCTAGGTGTATGTGTACATAGATCCCTGAAAGTTGGGAATCAAGTAGATATGGTAGTTAGGAAGGCATACGGTGTCTTGGCGTTTATTGGTAGGGGGATTGAATTTAGGAGTCGCAGCGTCATGTTAGTAAAGGAAAACATCACAGTA
This sequence comes from Carcharhinus amblyrhynchos, assembly GCF_965287045.1. Classification (NCBI taxonomy): domain Eukaryota; kingdom Metazoa; phylum Chordata; class Chondrichthyes; order Carcharhiniformes; family Carcharhinidae; genus Carcharhinus; species Carcharhinus amblyrhynchos. Next base: position 84,546,931 of record NC_137327.1, on the reverse strand, counting down.
GTACAGAGGGAGGACAATATGGAGGAGTTAGGGATTGAGTCGCTGTGGGTGGAGTTGAGGAATAAAAAGGAAGCGATTACGATGCTAGGGGTATACTATAGGCCACCCAACAGCCTGAGGTCAGTGGAGGAAGGCGTTTGCAGGGGCATTTTGGACAGGTGCAGGAAGAATAGCGTGGTTGTAGTGGGTGACTTTAATCTTCCTGGAGTGGATTGGAAGGGGCCTAGAGCTGGGGGTACGGAGGGTGAGGAGTTTGTAAAATGTGATTTGGAAGGGTCCCTAGAGCAGTATGTAACTAGCCCGACTAGGGAAGGGGCTATACTGGATTTAGTGTTGGGTAATGAGTCAGGGCAGGTGGTTGAGGTTGAGGTAGGCGAACATGTGGCTAACAGTGACCACAAGTCCGTCTACTTTAGGATAAAAATGGAAAGGGATGAGTGCCGGCCGAACGGGAGGGTGCTGAACTGGGGTAAGGCGAGCTATAGCCGGATTAGGAGGGAGCTGAAGGATACTGATTGGGAGGGACTGTTAGCTGGCAAGTCCACGGTTGGCAAGTGGGAGGCTTTTAAGGGCAAACTGAAAATGTTGCAGGAGAGGCATGTTCCGGTTAAGCGGAAGGATGGGAAAGGTAGGATTAGAGAGCCGTGGATTACAAGGGGTATCGAAGACTTGGTGAGGAAGAAGAGGGAGGCATATGTTAGGTCGAAACAACTGGGTACGGAGAGTGCGCTGGAGGAATATAGAGAGAGTAGGAGGGAGCTAAAAAGGGGAATTAGAAGGGCGAAGACAGGGCATGAAATGGCTTTGGCTGATAGGATTAAGGAAAATCCAAAGGCATTTTATTCCTATATTAGGAGCAAGAGAGTAGTTAGAGGGAAAATTGGTCCTCTGAGGGACAAAAGTGGGGAGTTATGTATTGAGTCGGAGGGAATGGGGGAGATCCTGAATGAATACTTTGCGTCGGTATTCACTAAGGAGAGGGGTTCGGTGTCGTGCGGTGTCTTGGAGGGAGCTGTGGATCAGTGGCAGGAAGTATCTATTACGAGGGAGGAAGTGCTAGGGCTTTTAGGTAGCGTAAGGACGGATAAAGCTCCGGGGCCTGATGGTATTTATCCCAGGCTGCTTAGGGAGGTGAAAGATGAAATTGCTGGGCCTCTGGCGCAAATCTTTGTCTCTTCTTTGGACACAGGTGAGGTCCCAGAAGACTGGAGGGTAGCAAATGTGGTACCGCTGTTTAAAAAAGGTAGTAGGGATAACCCTGGAAATTATAGACCGGTGAGTTTGACATCAGTGGTAGGGAAATTGATGGAAAAAATACTTAGGGGTAGGATGTATGAGCATTTGGAGCATTGCGATCTGATTAGGGATACGCAACATGGCTTTGTTAGAGGGAGGTCTTGCCTTACGAATCTGGTAGAATTCTTTGAGGAGGTGACAAAAACGGTTGACGATGGGAGAGCCGTTGATGTCATCTATATGGATTTCAGTAAGGCGTTTGACAAAGTCCCTCATGGTAGGCTGGTAGAAAAGGTTAAGGCGCATGGGATACAAGGACAGGTAGCTAGGTGGATTGAGAACTGGCTGGGCAATAGGAGACAGAGGGTAGTTGTTGAGGGGACCTTTTTGGGCTGGAGGCCAGTGACCAGTGGTGTGCCGCAGGGCTCAGTACTGGGACCTCTCCTCTTTGTAGTATACATAAACGATTTGGAAGAGAGCGTAGGTGGTGTGATCAGCAAGTTTGCGGATGACACCAAGATGGCAGGGTTGCCGGATACTGAGGTGGACTGTCAGGTGATACAGCAGGATATAGATAGGTTGGTACATTGGGCAGATAGGTGGCAGATGGAATTTAATCCTGACAAATGCGAGGTGATGCATTTTGGAAGGAATAATGCAGAAAGGAGCTACGTGATAAAAGGTAGACCGATTAGGAGTATAGAAATACAGAGGGACCTGGGAGTGCAGGTTCACAAGTCTATGAAGGTTGTGACACAAGTAGAGAAGGTTGTGAGGAAAGCTTATGGAATGCTAGCCTTTATAGGAAGGGGTATAGAGTATAGGAGCTGCCGTCTAATGCTTCAGTTGTACAGAACGTTGGTTAGACCGCATTTGGAGTACTGTATCCAGTTCTGGTCGCCTTACTACCGGAAGGACGTGGAGACTCTGGAGAGGGTGCAGAGGAGATTTACCAAGATGTTGCCTGGCATGGAAGGACTGAATTACAAGGAAAGGTTGGAGAAACTGGGACTTTTCTCCTTGGAAAGACGGAGATTGAGGGGAGACATGATAGAGGTATATAAAATACTGAAGGGAATAGATTGAGTCAATAGTGAGAGGCTGCTCCCAAGACTGGGTACAATTACGAGAGGCCATGATCTAAGGGTGAGGGGGGAGAAGTATAATTTGGATGTGAGAGGAAGGTTCTTCACGCAGAGGGTCGTGGGGGTATGGAATGCGCTACCCAGTAGGGTGGTGGAGGCAGGAACATTGGACTCGTTTAAGGTTTACTTAGATAGACACATGAGCGAAACAAGGATGGAGGGTTATAGTAGTGGGTATTACATAGGGTCAGAGCCTCAGGAGACACTGGAAATGCAGACTGATATGTTAACGTTTTTGTCTTTTTATTCCGCAGGTGGAGGTCCACCTTGTTGTCAAACGAGGGGCATGCACACGGTGGGTCGTGCGTGGGCTGCTCTTGGAGGTTCCGGGAGTGGCCTAGTACTTCGTGTCGGTGTGTGTGCTTGATCCTGGACCGGTAGACGGGCGCCGCAACAGCTCAGTAAATAGCACTGCTAGCTGTGCAGATACATGGATTTGGGCCTGTGTCTGTGGGAGTTTGCGCATTCTCCCTGTGGTTGCATGGGTTTCCTCCGGGTGCTCCGGTTTCCTCCCACACCCCAAAGATGTGCTCTTAGGCTGATTGGTGTAACAAATTGACACTATTCTCCCCTGAATCTGGCTGAGTTAGGGGTTCCACTCGCAGACACGCAGGGCAGATTAGGTGTAGGAGGATGCGGCGGCACGGGCTCGTTGGGCCAAAGGGCCTGTTTCCCATGCTGGGTTGTTCTTTGTTCTTTGTTCTTTGTCCGCACTTGGAGTATTGTGTGCAGTTTAGGTCCCCACATTATAGGAAGGATGTGGAGGCATTGGAGAGGGTGCAGAAGAGGTTTACCAGGGTGTTGCCTGGTATGGAGGGAAGGTCCTATGAGGAGAGACTGAGGGATTTGGGGTTGTTTTCGTTAGAAAGAAGGCAGCTAAGAGGGGACCTTACTGAAACATATAAGATGATTAGAGGCTTAGATAGGGTGGACAGTGATAGCCTTTTTCCTCGGATGGAGAAAGCTAGCACGAGGGGGCATAGCTTTAAATTAAGGGGTGGTAGATATAGGACGGATGTCAGAGGTAGGTTCTTTACCCAGAGGGTGGTGAGGGATTGGAATGCCCTGCCTGCTGCAGTTGTAGATGCGCCTAGTTTGGGGGCATTTAAGAGATCCGTGGATAGGTTTATGGATGGAAAGGGATTGGTTTAGGTTAGAGGGTCATTGCTTTTTTAATTGGTCGGCGCTACATCGTGGGCCGAAGGGCCTGTTCTGCACTGTAATGTTGTATGCCCTCGTGCATGAATCACAGACAATTAGAATGAAGGTGCAGCAGGAAATAAGGAAGAAAAATGAAATTTTGCATTTGTTGCGAATGAAAGAGAATATAAAAGTGGGGAAATGTTATTGCAACTGTATAGGGTATTGTGAGACTGCATTCTGGAGTACTGTGTACAATTTTGCTCCCTTTATTTGGGGAAGGATGAAAAAGCATGTAAATGTTTTAAGTACATTGGGTTAGTAAATTTGCTGACAACACCAAAGTCAGAGGAGTTGTAGACAGTGAGGATGGATGTTACAGTTTGCAGAGGGACATAGATAAGCTGCAGAGCTGGGCTGAGAGGTGGCAAATGGAGTTTAATGTGGACAAGTGTGAGGTGATTCACTTTGTTAAGAGTAACAGGAGTACAGAATATAGGGCTAATGGAAGGACTCTTGGTAGTGTCGACGAGCAGAGAGATCTCGGTGTACATGTGCATAGATCCCTGAAAGTTGGCACCCAGGTTGATAAGGTTATTAAGAAGGCATATGGTGTGTTAGCTTTTATTGGTCGAGGGATTGAATTTCGGAGCCGTGAGATCATGTTGCAGCTGTACAAAACTCTGGTGCGGCTGCACTTGGAGTATTGCATACAGTTCTGGTCGCCGCATTATAAGAAAGATGTGGAAGCATTGGAAAGGGTGCAGAGGCGGTTTACCAGGATGGTGCCTGGAATGGTGGGAAGTTCTTATGAGGAAAGGCTGAGGGACTTGAGGTTATTTTCGTTAGAGAGAAGAAGGTTAAGAGGTGACCTAATTGAGGCATTCAAGATGATCAGAGGATTAGATAGGGTGGACAGTGAGAGCCTTTTTCCTCGGATGGTGATGGCTAACACAAGGGGACATAGCTTTAAATTGAGGGGTGGTAATTATAGGACGGATGTCAGAGGTAGGTTCTTTACTCAGAGGGTAGTAAGGGCGTGGAATGCCCTGCCTGCAGCAGTTGTGGACGAATCTTTGAATATACTACAGTTTTCCACATTTGAGCTCTTGCTCCCACTATTAAGTTCAAAAAAATACTAGTAAGGAGCAGACCATCCCAATACTACAGATCCCACTTTCCCCAATACTGGAGCTAGTATCCCACAAACTGGCACCCACTTCTTCCACATCAGCCTGTGAGCCACATGTTCGTCTCTCTAATTTTATGTACTTTATGTCGATTTACACTTGACACAGGTAATATTCCAGGAATTAAAACATTTGAGGCTCTGTTTTTTAATTTAGTGCCTAGCTTCTCATACGCTCATTGCAGAACCCTTTTACTCATAGAATCTCTCCATTCGGCCCTTTGAGCCTGAACCAACTGCAAACCCACCCTAGCCCAATACCCGTAACCCCACATATTTACCCTGCTAATCCCGCTGACATTAAGATCAATTTAGCATAGTCAATCCACACATCTTTGGACTGTGGGAGGAAACTGGAGCACCCAGAGGAAACCCACACAGATACAGGGTTAATGTGCAAACGCTGCACAAACAGTGTTCCGAGGCTAGAATTGAACCCGGGTTCCTGGCGTTGTGAGGCAGCAGTACTAACCACTGTGCCGCCCTCGTTCCTTGTTTTCTCATTCTACCTATGTTGTTGGTACCTATATGGAACATGACAACTGGATCTTTCTCCTCCCACCAGCTTCCTCTCCAGCCCAGAACAGCTATCCCAAACCCTGACATCAGGCAGGCAACATAGCCATCTGAACTCCTCTCCTTTGCTGTAGGGAACAGTGTTAATCGCCATATAACTATAGAAAAGATACAACACAGAAGGAGGCCATTCGGCTCATCTTTTCCTTGCCAGCCCCAGGACACCCAGGTGTGCCTTCTAATCCCACCTTTCTGCACCCGGCCCATTGCCCTGTAGTTTGCAGCACTTAAGGTGCAGATCCAGGCACTTTGTGAAAATGTTCAGGGTCTCTGCCTTCACAATCAACTCAGGCAGTGAATTTCAGGTCTCCCTCTGTGTAAAAATATTCTTCCTCGTGTCTCTTCTACACCTACTATCACTTACCTTGAAGCTATGTTCCCTGGTTCTAGAAATCTCCGCTAAGGGAAATAATTTTATTCAATCCACTCTTTCGTTTTCCCTTATAATTCTGTACACCTCGATCAAGTCACCCCTTAGTCTTGTTTGTTCCAATCTCTCCTCATAGCTACCCTGGCAACATTCCCGTAAACCTCCTCTGCACTCTTTCAAGAGCAATAATATCCTTCCTTTAATGTGGTGACCAGAACTGCACATAATACTCCTGTTGTGGTCTCACCAGTGTTTATACAATTCCAACATTATATCCTTACTTTGACATTCTATACCTCTGCCAATTAAGGAGATTATTCCATTTACCTTCTTTACGATATTTTCTAGTTGAACTGCTGCCTTTAGTGACCTGCATACTTGTATGCCAAGATCTCTCATTTAATCTACTCTCTTAGTATATTCCCATTTACTGTATACTCCCTATAACTGTTTGACCTTTCTAAATGCGTGACCTCACAATTCTGTGTTAAAATCAATCTGCCACTTTACTGCCCACTGCACCAACCTATCTATATCATTTTGGAGATTGTAGCTATCTTCAGCCAATCTTTGTGTCAAGTGTAACTTTCCCAATTGTACCCCAATGTTCATTTCGAAATTGTTAATATAATCACACAACATTAGGGGCCCCAATGCCTGAGCCCTGTGGAACACCACTTGAAACAATTTTCCATTCAAAGGGCATCCTTCAACAAAACAGCCACTGCACTTTCTTCAAAAACCTTTCGTGTCACTGAAAGATTTCAATCAAGTTTGTGAGAAGGACCTTCCGTTAATAAATCTATGCTGACCACGAGATGTCCATATATATTTACATGACAGTTTATCTTTTCTCTCAAGATCAATTCTACTAATTTGCCCACCACTGATGTTTATTTATTAATGACACATGTAAGCTGACATTAACACTGCAATGACGTTCAAGTACACCAAGGGAGAATTTAGCATGGCCAGCGCAGCTAACCAGCAGGTCTTTCAGACTGTCGGATGAAGCTAGAGCACCCAGTGGAAACCCACACAGACACAGGGAGAACGTACAGGCTCCATGCAGACAGTGACCCAAGCTGGAATCGAACCTGGGTCGCTGGCACTATGAAGCAGCAGTACTAAACACTTTGTTGCCCATACTTTTTTTGATGCAAGACTAACTGGCTTGTAATTGTTTGGCATTTCCTTCGATCCATTTTTAAAGAATGGAATTAGATTTGCATTTCTCCACTCCTCTGGTACCTCCCCTATATCTAGTGAGAATTGGAAAATTTTTAGGTATTTAACCTCCCTGGTCTGGTTATAGAACTATGGATCTCTCCTCCTGTTCAGTTTCCTCATTAATGCCTCTCGTACCATGTTCATCACTCTGGAACCCTTTCACTTCCCAGGTATTCAATCACCCATCCTTCAAAGTAGAGGTGATGGTTATTAACCCAGCAACTCAGTAAATGTTCTGGGAACCCAGTTCAAATCCCTCCACGGCAGATAGTGGAATTCAAATTCAATCAAAAGTATCTGTAATTAAGAATCCATTGATGACTGTGAAACTAGTGTTGATTATCAGAAAAAACCCATCTGAGTAAGTAATATCCTTGAGGGAAGGAAATCTGCCATCCTTACCTAGTCTGGCCTACATGTGACTCCAGAGCCACAGCAATGTGGTTGCTTCTCAACTGCCCTCTGAACAAGGGCAACTAGGGATGGGCAATAAATGCTGGCCAGTCAGTGATGCTCATGCTCCATGAATGAATAATAAAAAAAAATTCCGCTAGTTTTACCCAGTGGAATTTCCCTTTAAGATGGACAGCCAATAAGATCTGGACAATATCCAGGCTTGGGCAGACAAGTGGCAAGTAACATTCACTCCACACAAATGCCAGGCAATGACCATCACCAATAAGAGACCTCTAACCACCTCCCCTTGACGTCCAATGGCGTAATTATCACTGAATCCCCCATTGTCAACATCATTGGGGTTACCATTGGCCAAAAACTCAACACATAAATACAGTGGCTACAAGAGCAGGTCAGAGGCTAGGAATACTGCGGCCAGTAACTCACCTCATGACTCTCCAAAGCCAATCCACGATTTACAACGCACAGGTCAGAATTGTGATGGAATAATCCCCATTTGCCTGGATGGGTGCAGCTTCAACAATACTCAAGAAGCATCTCACTTGATTGGCACCACATCTACGAACATTCAATCCCTCCACCATCAAATGCTCAGTAGCAGCAGTGTGTACTATCTACAAGATGCACTGCAGCAATTCATCAAAGATCCTTAGACAGCACCTTCCAAACCCACGACCACTTGCATCTAAAAAGACAAGGGCAGCAGATAAATGGGAATACCACCACCTGCAAGTTCCCCTCCAAGCCACTCACCATCCTGACTAGGAAATATATCATCATTCCTTCACAGTCAAAGGATCTGCAGTCAAAACCTGGGTCAAAACCCTGGCATTCCTTCCCTAACAGCATTGTGGGTCAACTCACAGAACATGGACTACAGCGATTCAAGAAGGCAGCTCACCATCACTTTCTCAAGGGCAACTAGGGAGGGTAATAAATGCTGACCAGTCATTGATGCCCAAGTCCCACAAATGAATAAAAAAATTTGAAGAACAAGTGACTTGAATCATTTGGTATCTGCACAACATTGTTTGGCCCCTTGCTGGGTATGGAATTAATACACAGAAGGAGGATGCAGTATGGAATCTGTTTTGATCACTTCTGACAATCATGCAGTTGAGGTGGGCACATCAAATTTACTTGCTGCCCACTTCATTTGGAATTGGTGCAGGCAGATCTTCAATCGTGACTATCATGTACAATAAACAGAGAGCGCCTTTTGCCTAAGATCGAGTGTAGTGTCGACATGCTGTACTTGGTTGAAGTCATTAGGTTACATTTTAGCTTCATTTGAAGCAATTTTTAAAAGTGGCATTTCGGCCTTTTGGCTAAGATGCAAATGAGATCAAGCCTTGGAGGAGGAGCTATGCCTACTCCAATCAGCTTGGATCATGCAGATCAAGCCCAAGGCAGGAGGTGAGAGCCCTGTCTTGTCAGCTTGGATCAGGAATGTCTCAACTTGTTGGGACTCTGAATTGGATTTGATTGAATTGGATTAAAAAAGAGCGCACTGATTTATAGCCCTAAGACATTTACAATTTCTGAGATTATTACCCAAAACTGAATGGAATATTGGGAGGTTAGGCATTTTTCTTGCTGATATACCCATTCTCAAAAATAGTTTATCTCACCACAATCATTTCTTCTTTTGCAAGTTAGATTGTGCATCTACACCATTAACTTCAGAATAAGGGTGTTTTGCAAACTTGCAGACAGGTCGAGATGTTTAACACGACACACAAACAGTTTATTTTAACAAATATTTTACAGATCCTTATATACAAATATTTACAATTGACGAACAGGCAAGGGGTAGATTCTGAACTTAAGTCTGTCCCAATCCAATTCACTTCCTGATCTGTGATTCCAGTCAAATCCTTTAATTCTGAAAACTAATTGTTTTGGAGGTCTCATTATTAGTTTTTATTTTGTAGCTAAGTAATCTCTTGATAGTTATATAACACTTTTGATTCAGGAAATTAGAATAAGTGTTCCCTTTCCACCCACACACCATATTCCCCAGCCAACTTAGAGAGAACCTCTTTTTCTGAATACAATAGAAAGGTCTAAAAACAATAGGACTGCATTGTTGCAGAAGTGTGTGTAAAAAAAAGAAAAACTCTGTACACCTGTGCCTATGGGTGAGATTTTCTTGCTTCCCTCCACCTTTTTAAATCGCTGGGGAGAGGTGGCATGCTGTTTGCTGGTGATGGACTCCTCTGGTCAATGGGATTCCCTGGAAGCCACACTATGTTGCCGGGAAACCTGTGGCAGAGAGGTCACCGCTGGCGGGACCAGAGAATCTTGCCGGTGTGAACAGCTGGAGAATTCCAGCCTATTAGTGTGAAACATCTGTAGCATAACATACCAAATTGTCCAGAAAGTTCAATACAGAGCAATATTCCAAGGGGATGTGCGCGCACAGATTCAATGTTGAAATTTTGGACTTATGGCAGATGTTATCCACCCAAATAGGATCAACATCTGGAATGGAGTTTGGAGTCGTTTTATGGAGGCAGACATCTGGAATCATTAAAGAAACAAATCAATACTCTGGTGAAAGACTAGGCTTTTCTTGATGGGTGAACGGGGTTGAATTGAACGCTCTTCCTTAGCTGCATCTATTTTCTGATCCGTTTCCAAGGTACCAGATTCAGATACATATTTCATACCAAAAAAAAATCCCTTACGTTGGCTTTTCATTAACAGCATGATGTTCTTTTTAAACACCATGATGTTCTTTCACACATTTATTAACGTGGTATTTCAGTAGTTATCTGTTTAAAAGCAGATTAGAAAATGAGAGCATCTAAGCTTTCAAATAGTAATTTATCTTTTTGAACTGTTGACCTTGTGACCCTTTCGTCTGCAAAACCCAGTTCAACTTCACATTTACTTATTCGACCGACTCTAAATGTGTTGATTCTTATTTTCCTGGCAATTGCTACTGACAGCATTTGATATCTGTGGATTAACTCCTTCATAACACTGAGCACCTTATTGTCATTTCATTCGTAATCCCTGTTCACATGAAGATGCCATTAGGCAGTTGCACTAATATAATCTGGCAGACACTTGCTGCTTCATGCTCCAACACTTATAGTCTTTGGCAGACAAACTCCTGGGGCGGGATTTTATGGCCTAGCTCATCCCAAAACAGTAAAATCTCACCCAAGGTGAACTGACCTCTCCAACGTCCCTCGCCTGCTCCGATTCTAATGGTGGGTGGAATGATAAAATTCTGGCCCTGCTATCTATGAGACTCCATTTATAGCCTATCTGCCTGGGCAGTCAAGCTAGAATTCAATGTTACCCTTCTATTCTTGGTCCCCAGACAAGAGAATGTGATCGGAAATAAAAACATAAGATGAAGGAAAATAAGACAGGTTCATTAGCCACGATAAAGAGAAAAGACAGATTCCGATGTTTTAGATTTGCATCGTTTACTAGAACTGAATGGGGTAACTTTAATTCAACACAGTGTAAAATTGATGCAATTAGATGAGTCACCTATTTTGTACCGCGCCTGACTTTATTTTCCATTTAATTCACTTGGTGCAAACTGAGATTGTGCAGGCGCCTCAAGAAAGGGTCTTGTAGCCAATATATAACTGTCAGCCCCATCAATTAAAAGTTAGTTTGAACCCAGGCCCATGCTACATTCAGCCTTTGCAAATTCTGCTCCTGTGAATAAATGATCTCTTTTTATTTTTAGCTTTGATGGGTCCGTTGGCCATACAACTGGTATTAATACAATTTATTGGCAGTTGTCCTGTCTGTTTCCTGTTAAACTGGATAGATTAAACTTAGAATCTTAGTTACAGGAAAAGGCCTTTCAGCCCATTGAACATATTCGGTAAGGCCAAGCCTGATCTGTAACTCAGTTCCATTTATGTTTACTCTGATCCCTGTCCCTTAATAGCCTTTACTCCAAGGGCATGAAGAGGGGAAGAACTTTTAATAAGGTAGAAAGGAATTTTAACATTAAAAAAATTTTGATGAAGATTGCACATGTTCAAAGACATTTCTGAGTAATCTACTGTGCATTTCAAAAATCAGTTCAGTTTTCCATAATTTGTAGTTTATTTTTTAAATGCTGTTAAACAGTGGAAATTTTCTAACTTTCATGGGAGCAATTAAATAGAATGACTTAGTTGAACTTCTTAATTTTTGGGTTGTGTGGATTTTTTTTTTGTTCACTCTCTTTGGCACCTGATAGAAGAGAGTTTAATATGGCAAATTCCTTGCGCAGATCTACATCTCAAGAGTTAATGCATTCCTGCAACGGTCCGCAAATAAAACCTTTAGTAAAACATTAGTGAAATTAATGCCACGTGGATCATTAATTTTATTTTCATGGAGAGAACATAGGTGATGTGAATCATATGTGGTAGAACTGAAAATGTTCTATCACATTTAGCACCAGAAAGCAGCTGTTTACCTGCTTATTCATCCTCTTTACTCCAGCAAGGTTAAGAAGCAAGAAGCCATAACACAAAAGCAGGTGAAATGCTTCGTCTAGAAGTAAGACTGTGGCTGAATGTTCTTTGTGTGAATTAATTTGAACCACAGAGATGAGTAGAATGGGCAGAGGATTAGCATCACTTATCACGGAAAAACATACATCCTTGGCTTTTCTGGCTCTTTTAAGTTTTACAAAGTAATCTTAATACCAGATAAAAATGAGATCAAAAGTAGAAGAAATATTTCTGCTCTGATCCTTCATCAGTTTCTGTAGACAGGACCCTATCAGTAAAAGATTGAAATTGCACTGTGCAATAATAGTCATAAATTCATGACTATAACTGCACATTGCAATTTCAATCTTGTTAAAATATCATAGGAAATGAACCTGAATATCTTGTTAAAATATCAATGGAAATTAACCTGAATGCATGGCATAATGCACAATGCATTTTAGATATTAGTTAGGTTAACTTTTTGAATCCAAGTTCTTTTAAATCAACAACTGGATATGATTGCTAATATATATATTTTTCTGAAATGAAGGATGAGTGTCTGTGCCACTGTTGTTCATGGCATAGAATCGTGGCTTTATCTTTAGTAGAAAAGGAAAATTTGGAAAAGTAAATTACTTCTGACTTCTTGGCTCAGTACGTTTTTGCAAAAAATTAAACTCCTTCATTTTAACATGCTATGTTTATCCTTCAGTTTTTGATGTCTTTCTTGGTTGGCAGTGGGGAATTTAAAACTAAGAGTCAATGCTGAAACGGTGATACAAATAGTTCCAGGTTAATATGCAGTATATTGAAACTACCAGGGGTCTTTGACTACTGACCATCCTCAATAGCCTAATGTGTAAAAAGCATTACTCAATGCGGCGCTAAACCTTCAAGAATATTTCTCACTTTTTATTCCTATTCAGTGCTGAGCTAGCAGGGGATGTTTTAATTAGTCCCTGTACTATCAGCACTGGGGAGGGATAAAATCACCCTTTGCAATTTGATCACTCCCCAGTGAAAATACTGAGTATGCATGAACTGCAAGTGAGAAGGGAATAAGTCTCAACTCTGATGGTGATCTCTACCAGCTTGAATAGTCTGTTAACACTCATGGCCCAGTGCATGAAGAATAATAAGTTAGGTGAGGTTTTAGAAACTCTTCCTCACTGAGAATCAGTGCCTTCAACGGGAAGAAAAAAAACTGACTGCTGAATCCAGCTACAGTGCACAATTTTTTCACACCTCAGTGACATGAAAAAAGCTAGAACTCAACATGGTGGCAGCAGTGTTGGGGAAAAGGTAGCAAAGGGATATCAGCTCACAAACCGGTTTGGAGATCCCATTGATGTAAAGGATAAGACCATTTCCAAACTTTGCAAGGGCCGCACTAACCACAAACCATGCCCACACCTGCCTTCCTTTCCCTTTGTGCCGAAAAAAAATTGGAACAGAATAATTTTCAGGTTGCTATTCAGCCAAAGGGGATGTTGCTGCTATTGTGTAGAACCAGCTTTAGGCTGCACTAAGATGGGATTGAAGAGTACTTCTTTTAGATTGTTCTCTCATAAATTTGCTGAAAAATTGTGATCAACTGCTGAAGCTTTTATAAATGGAACAAAATAGGCCAGTTCTAATTCTTAAGTGAATGAGATTTGAGTGAGATAAAAGCTGATATTGGAAATACACAGCAGGTCTGTCAACATCTTTATGAGGCTAATATTTTGGTGTGGATTCTTTGTTTGTTCTTATAAAGGAACTCTATCTACGACACAAATCTATCTTTTCTCTTTTCTGATGATTTTGGACCCGGCGTATCCTTACAGCATGATCTGTTTTTTTTTAAATTTTATATTTCTAGCATTCGTTTTATCATTATTGATATTTCTTTTCCTGAGTTAAATTAGAAATCTCTTTTTTCCTCCTTGTTGTCCTAGAACAAGCAGTTCTACACAATTTGAACAAAATGTTACCTGATAAACTAGTGCAATAAATGTAATAGTAATTCCAACAAAAAGAGGAATCTTAGAATGAGGCAGAAATTTCCGATTGATTTAGAAATTGAAGACAAATTGGACATAACGTCATTAAGACTTGCGGAACTGTCCGGCAGTTCTATTATAGCTTTCCAAAAACTTATACAATTCTAATTTTTAGGGGTTCGTCTTTGCTAGCTTTAAGATGCAAGGTAAAATCAAGAATTGTTAAAAAAAATAAATCTTCAGCTTATAAATGATTACAATCCCAAGCAAAGGACAAAACTGGTATATTTGTCATTGTCTTTGGCAAAATCCACCTTGTTCAAAATGCCAAAAATCAGTGCTTATGCCCTGTACACTTCCTCAAAGCTGAGAACTCTTCCTCTTAAACTCCAATATTGCCTTTGTATATGGCCTATCTCTTAACAGCTCACCTGCACTTCTAGATACAGGAAAACGTGAAAACATACAGGATACATGGGTTGGCACAGTGATTAGTACTGTTGCCTCACAGCACCTGTGACTCAGGTTCGATTCCCAGCTTGGGTTAATGTCTGTGTGGAGTTTGCACGTTCTCCTGGCGTCTGCATGGCCACGCTAAATTCTCCCTCAGTGTACCCGAGTGTGGTGACTAGGGGATTTTCACAGTAGCTTCATTGCACTGTTAATGTGAGCCTATGTGTGACAATAATAAACTCTCCCTCTTAAAGGTTGATGCTGGGTCATGTATGACTTCCCCTCCAAAATGTGATTCACTACCAATGCGGTCAATTCCGTTGTAGAAATGCTCCAGTCAATTTTCCTGTCTAGCTCCTCTCTCAACTCCAGAAACATCGCCGTGTGCAGTTTCTGACTTTTCTAAATTTCTGCTGCATTTAAATCAAGAATTCCTTGGAATCTCCTCCTATTTCAAAGTTATGAAACTTCTTAACCCTTTGATGTCTCTTATAATTGACAGGCTTTTAAAATTCAAGCTGAGTGTCATACACGACTTTTCTTGGTTTTACCATGTTTTTCTCCTTTGCTTGTTCTTTTTTAACCTCAGGTCCTGCATTTTGGCCTTTAGCTCTTCACAATAGATTTGCAATTAAAAAAAAGGGTTATTTCAATAATTAATAAAATCACTTGGCATTCTTCTTAATTGAATTTGACACAGTGCTTGATCAAAAGAATTGCTGTCAAAATATAAAGCAAAAATTGCTCAATATAAACTAATGTGGTGGCATCATTGTTAGAATTGCAACATATTCTTTGTGTCCCTGGCAGAGTCTGCAATTTTTAAGCTGCCTATTTTCATTGTCCATTCACTTTTTAATTTAAAAAAATCAACGCAGTCTTTCAATCGGTTATTTGCAAAACCATATTGGTCTAGTTTGCATCTTACTCCTCGCTGGTAAAGTTTTGGTGTCATAAAAATCTGTCATTTTAAAGTTTTTGACAGGTTACAGGATTGCCGCACATCAGTCCATTCCTGCTTAGTGTTCTGCAATGCCTGGGTCTTCTGTTCATCGACCTGGACATAGTCTACCCGCTCTTCCAGCATGGATGAAAGGAATGGTTTCTGTGTATAAGATCAAAAGAAACAATCTATTAAATGCTAAGTAAGATGTATCAGCTCTTTAATTCATTCCATTTATCACTCTTACTCTCTCAAATGGTGCTACTCTTGCAAACTCTTACTTTTACTTTATTTCATTCTTTGTAATCATACATGTTCTCTCTTTTGCTTTCTCTCTCCCAATTTTACTTGCACTCTCACACTCTTGACACACCTATTTTCCCACACACGCATTTTCTCCAAATCTTTCTCTCATTCCTTTCTTATGTTTACTCTTACTTTATTGTGACACGAGCACTTTGCATTCAGAGGGTATAGCATAGTCTTTTTGTGTTATTATTTGCGAGAACATATCCAGTTCTGGACTTTCACTCAGTTATCATTGCTACATCTATTTCAAGTAGCAAACTGGTCTGCATTAATGTAACTAAATCAAGGGAAAATACCTTCTGAACGGGAGAGGGAGATGTTGCATTGAAGTCCAAGGCTAGATAGTCCAGGTTTAATGTTCGGGGCCACTGATTGTTGCCATTGCTATTATATACCGAGCTCGAGCGTTCCTGGGGATAACAATATTAATGAAGCAAATTGCAGGATTAACGTATTTCATCATATAATCATGCATTCAAAAGCAAAATACTGCAGCTGCTGGAAATATAACACAAGAACAAACAATGCTGGAAATACTCAGTAGATCAGACAGCATCTGTGGAGAGTGAAACACTTATGTTTCAGCTCAACAACGTTTTGTTAGAACTGGATAAAATAGTGATATAATATTTTCTTGAAGACAAATTGTGTTAGATACTGTTCACGTGAGACATTTACAACCTCAGAGGTGCTATCAAAATGTGAGTTTTTTTTGTTTTTAAACAAGTACAGAGCATTTTAAGGAGCGAGGGGAGGAAAGAATAAAAGAGAAAGTCTGTGATAGGGTGGAAAGCAGGAGAGGGTGGCCCAGTGGTTAGCATTACTGCCTCATATAACAGAGACCCAGGTTCAACTCCTGGCTTGGGCCACTGTGCAGAATCTGCACGTTCTCCCCACGTCTGTGTGGGTTTCCTCCAGATGCTCGGTTTCCTCCCACAGTGTGAAAGACGTGCTGGTTAGGTGCACTGGCCGTGATAAACTCTCCCTCACTGTACCCGAGCAGGTGCTGGAGTGTGGTGACCAGGGGATTTTCACAGTAATTTCATTGCAGTGTTAATGTAAGCCTACTTGTGACACTAATAAATAAACTTCAAAACTTTAAATGATAAAAGGGATGAAGCTGCAAGGCAAAAGGAAATGCTAGTGCTACAAGGAAGGAAACAAAAAGTGGTCAACAAGACATATAAATTAGCAGCAGTAGAATCATGATCAGACTTGCAATTTAAAAGAAATGGGATCAGTAGATATGACTTGAAATTTTTCAACTCAATTCCTGAGTCAGGAAGGCTACAATGTGCCCAAGCACAAAGTGAGGCACTGCTCCTCAAGCTTCCACTGAATTTTCCTGGCACGGTGTAAGAGATCGAGGACAAAGACATCAGAATGGGACTGAGATGAAGAATTGGTTTGACAAGCCAACTGGACACTCAGGATCATGCTTCAGGATAGAAAATAGGTGCTTAGCAAATTGATCATCTGATCCGCATTTGTTTATTCCATTTCTGAGAAGAACAGCAAAATGAAATGTAGTAAATTAATAAATTAGTCTATCTTTGGAAGGAATGTTGGGGGTCCTGATTGATGGGAAGGCAAGAGGTGAAAGGGCAGGTGTTGCATCTCCTGTGCTTACGTGGGAAGAGGAGCTGGTATTGGATTGTCACAGCTGGACAATCCCCCTGGAAGACTGAATAGGGAGTGGAGGTGAAGACATGTTTAGTGGTGACATTTTGCTTGGAGAGGTAGAAATAAGGGAAGAGAGAAATGGTTGTCAAGCACTGTGGACAGTAATCCTTGGTTGAGGAAAGAGGGAGACATATTGAAAACATAAATGTAGGAGGAGATATCATCACAGCAGATGGAGCAAAGGTAGAAAAACTGGGACAATAAAATAGAGTTCTTATAACAAGTAGGGTGTAATCAAAATGAGAGAGAGACTGGGCTAATTGTAGATATTGTTGGCAGCCTACCCTGAAGACAAATAGAGAAGTTGAAGAAGGAAATGGTAGAGTTGAATTTAGATCATGTGAAGGTAATTGAAGGATGGAAATCAGAAGGAAAATTAATGAAAGTTTCCAGTTTGAGCAAAAGCAGGAAGCAGCGGTAATACAATCATCACTATACCAGAAAAAGAGTTGAGGGAGAAGATCTACGTAGAACTGATGGTATCTCCATGAAAAGATGGACATAGGTAGGACACATATAGATCTTCATAGTAACATCCATTTATTTGGAAGGAATAAGTGAAGTCCAAGAAGAAATTGCCTAATGTAAGAATAAGTTCAGCAAGATGGATGAGGGTGATAGTGTTTGAGGACTGATTAAGCCGCCATTCAAGGAAAAATCAGAATTCAACAGGCCATCTTGATGCGGTTTAGAGGTATAAAGAGACTGGGCCTCCTTTATGAAAAGGAATAGGTTAGGGAAAGTGTTGCAAGATTTTAGAAGGACCAGAAGAGGCTGGAGAAGGCGAGTTTAGATAGGAAGGGATCAGATCTGTGAAATTAAACAGGCTGAAATGATGGAGCCACTGGGACAATTTGTTTGTCGATCTTGGGAAGGAGATAGAGAAACAGGCTGGGTGCAAACTCTAATTTCAAAATCTGCTTCTAACAATAAACAGTATGAAGAATTTTCACACCTCCTTTGCAAAAACAGTTCCAATCTGAGATAAGAATCTCTTTTTACTCTTGTGGAGCCAGGATTTGATCACAACATCCACAGGAACATTTTTCATTTTAGGAATGAAAGAAAAGGCCTTTAGATTAAAAAACTGAGGGATTTGTTATAAATCAAACTTGCATTCTCATCATAAATCAAGATCACTTCTCTATTCAGAAGCAGGTCAAATAAATGTCTTTTGAATTCATTTACCCTTCAATTGCCTTGCATGATGATTTGTTCAAAATCTAAAATTATTCTAGATTAAGAAAATAATCCCTTGATTTCAATGTCTCTTGTTTCCTAGATTTTTAGCTTTGATGCATGTAAACTCACATTTCACCAGAGTGAATTTTTTCTTTAAACTGATTGTCGGTTTCTGCTCTCAAAACTGGAAATTGCCATTTGCATTCTGCATTATTACAGCAGCTTACATTTAATTTCCTTCACTATATTTTAACAACCTCAACTTTGTACTATAATTGGCAAGGGAGTTTTAAGGCATATTAAGGCTGCAACAAGGATCAACTTTGGGGCAAAGTGTTCTACGCTGCAAGGAGGAATGAAAGACACTTGACCCACAATTGGACTTAGCCAACTTCCACACATCTGAGATAATGTCCAAAAAGATGTTAGGTTTCTTGCATACCATGACTGAATGGTGGGACAGACTCAATGGGCCAAATGGCCTAATTCTACTCCTAAATCTACTAATAGGGGGCTTATTGCTTGGCTAAGACCCTTTCCAGAATCCCAGCTGCCCTGAGCAATGTTATCCTGTATATTACCAAAAGAAATGGTCCCCATGACGCTCCACTATTCCACAAGTACAGAACTATGTGGTTTTTTTTACCATTGCTGTGTAATTTTCATCACTCTCCCCATTGAAGGTGCCATAAAAGCTTCGGGCTGAATTACATTGACTCTCTGGTGTGATGCAGTTGGCCGTACTCCACCTGCTACAGAAAAGAAAAAGTCTGGCTTAAGATCTTTGCACCACAAACAAACTGCAGGATTATACACAGAAACATAGCATGGAGTTTTCTGGCCCCTCCCACCAGCAGGATCTTCTGGTCCCACCAAAGGCACCTCAGTGGTTTCCCTGGTGGTGACAAAACAGTGTAGATATTGGTGGGACTGGAAGATATGCTGTAGAGGAGCTGCAAAATCTTGTCCGCAGGAACATATCATCCAGTGCATTCGCCTGCTCAGCTTGTTCCACCATTCCACTGGATCCACGTTTGATCTGTACAACTCAATTCACCCATTTTTTATCCTGATTCCTTAATACTCTTACCTATTATAAGTCATGCTAACAATTAGAATCTTTCAAATAAAAAACATCTAAAATAAACTCAGCAAAAACTTATCTGGTTAATTAATTGCTAAGAGTCATAATAATTTCCTTCAATTCAGCCCAGAAAGTTGCCAGAAAAAGAGTAAAGCCAATATGTTTACACCTGATCACCAAACTCAGCCAATAGTCACATCAGACAGGGCACGACAGCTTCATAAGTTCAGGCAACATCAAATCTGGGCTGGGTGAGTGTGCACTTCATCCCCATGTCTGTATGGGTTTCCTTTGGGTAGTCCAGTTTTCTCCCACAATCCAAAAGATGTGCAGGCTAGGTGGATTAGCCATGGTGAATGCATGGGGTTATGGGGATAGGGTAGGGGTGGGCTTGGGTAAGATGCTCTTTCGAGGAGTCAGTGAAGACACAATGAGCTAAATAGCATCCTTCTGCATTTTAGCAATTAAATGGATTCAATAGACTGGTGGGCACAGTGGTTAGCACTGCTGACCGTCACAGTGTCAGAAACCCAAGTTCGATTCTGGCCCTGGGTGAATGTGTGGAGTTTGCACTTCCTCTCCATGTCTGCATGGGTTTCCTCCAGGTGCTGCAATTTCCTCTCATGGTCCAAATGTTGTGCAGGTTAGGTAGATTAACCAAGCTAAGCTGCCTCTTAGTGCCCAAAGATGTGTAGGTTAGGTAAATCAGCCATGGTAAATGCACTTGGCTATAAGGATAGATTTGGGGGTGGGCCTGGGTAAGATGCTCTTTTGAAGAGTCGGTGAAGACATTATGGGCCACATGGCCTCCTTCTACACTTTTAGGTGGAGTGGACCTATAGGTGGTGTTCCCAAGTGCCTGCTATCCTTGTTCTTTAAGAAGTCACTGGTTTGGAAGCTGGTACGTACTGTTGCCATGCTGTACTGGTGGTGCAGGAAATGAATGTTATATGTTGCTGAAGCTGCAGTCATCCAGATAAAGGTTATGGGGATAAAGCTGGGTATGGACTAAATTGGGCACTCTTTCAAAGAGTCAGCAGGAACACAATGGGTTAAATGACCTCCTTCTTTGCTTTTCCATTCTATGAAAAGTGAACAAGGCAAAACAGATCAGAATGTCTCAAATTTGATTCCCAATGTAAGGTAGCTCTGGAAGCTGAATTAAAAGATATGACAGTAGCTAAGCGATGACAAACATTTACAGAATGAATTCATAATTTTCAACAAATATACATTCCCTTAAATGTTAAAATGCCCATAGGAAAAGGGATCTCACCATAGCTAACAACAGAAATCAAAGATAGGATTAGATTAAAGGAGGAGGCTTATAATGTTTCCAAAAATAGCAGCCTGAGGAGCAGAAGAGTTTAGAATGCAGCAAATGATCAAGAAATTGACAGGGAGATAGAAAAATACCATTTGAGAGTAAATCAGCAAACAGATAAAAACAGATTGTAAAAGATTTTGTATGTAGTAAAAAGAACGTGATTAATGAAAGTAAATGTGACCCCTTTAGAGGCAGAGATAAGGGAAATTATAACACAGAATATGTGAATGGCACAGGCATTAAATAATTACTTTTTATATGTCTTCACCATACAAGTCACAAAAACATTCTGGAAATAGTGGGGACCTAAGTGTCAAATGGAAATGAGGAACTTGGGGATCTTACGATTAAAACATATAAAACTAGTGAAATTAATAGAATATAAAGTTCACAAATTCCCTAGACCCGGAGGCCTGCATCTTCAGGTTTCAAAAAAGAGTGGTACAGAGAGTAGGTGGATTGGTTTTGATTTTCCAGAATTTGCTAGATTCTAGAACAGCCCCCATGGATTAGAAAGCAGCAAACATATCCCCATATCCAAAACAGGGACCTACAGGTCAGTTAGCCTGACATCAATTATCTATTTTTCAGGCATGCACTTAACAAGGCAACTTGCTTTTAAAAGGGTAGATTCAGAGGTAATTCTTCTCCAGCTGGAGAATGTAGAACAAGGGAACATAGTTTCAGGATGAGGAGCTGATTATTTAGGACTGGAATAAGGAGAAATTTCATCACTCAAAGGTTGTGAATCTTTGGAATTCTCTACTGCAGAGGGTTGTGGACGATCCATAATTGAATATATTCAAGCAGAGATAGATTTTGGTCTTTCAGGGAATCAAGGGAATGGGGAGTGGGCAGGAAAGTGAAGTTGAAGCCCAAGTTCAGCCAGAGCCATACCAAATGTCAGAGCAAGCTCGATGGGCCATATGGTCTTCTGCTGCCACATTCTTATATTCCATCAATTTAGCAGAATGAGTGATGACCTCACTGAAACATATAAAATGCTTGTTGAGCATGTTATGATAAATGCAGAAAGGAAATTTCCCCTATGACAAGAGTCACAGCTTCAGAATAAGAGCTCAGCTATCTGGGCTTGAGGAGTGAAGAAACTTCTTCAAACAAAGGATTGTGCATCTTTGGAATTCGCAGAGAACAGTGCATGCACAATGGTTGAACATATTCAAGGCAAAAATTGACAATGTTTTGGCTACTAAAGAAATTAAGGGATATGGAATAGTCTTTGAAGCCAGAATTGAGGTAGAAGATCAGTCATGATCAGACTGAATGATAGAGGTTCAAAGGGCCAAATAGTCTACCGCTGTTATTTCTTATGCTCAAATTACTTACCTGTTTCCACAAAGGGTGTAGTTGCTTTTGTTCATTGGGAGGAGCTAGGATTACTTTATAAGTTGCCCCTCATTTGAGGGGCAGTTTACCGTTATGTGCATAGTTATGACACAATTTTCTCAATAGGCCACCAAGCTTCTTGTCTCTATGTTTATGTTTTTTTATTAGTGTCACAAGTAGGCTTACATTAACACTGCAACAAAGCTACTGTGAAAATTCCCTGGTTGGGCATACTCTGGCATCTATTTGGGTACACTGAGGGAGAATTTAGCATGGCCAATGCACTTATCTAGCAGGAGGAAACTGGAGCACCTAGGGGAAACCCACACAGATACAGGGAGAATGTGCAGACTCTGCACAGACAGTGACCCAAGCCATGAATTGAACCTGGATCCCTGGAGTTGTGGACATCAGTGCTAACCACTGTGCCACTTTGCCGCCCGGCGATTAATCTGGAGAGGCCCAGATGCTGTATGAATGACTTTGAGACAGGGTAATATGTCAGGCACCACAGAGCTTATTGGCTGGGAAGGAAAAATCAGCTGGGGTTTCTGCTCCTGATTTCCGCTCAATGACAACTACTGTAAGTGACAGTGAGTGAGCATCGGCTGGAAACAGAATCTGGCTTGGTGGTGGTGCACGTTATGGCTGCATAGTCTGCTAACATTCTAACTTGAATGTTATGCTCTTTATGTTGGCAAACAAATTGGTTATGGTAACACCAATCAGAAAATCCAGCCTTCACTATCTGCACTTTAGCGATGTACCTGAGAATTATTAATGAGTATGGAATTATCCTCCTGCAAGAGTAGGCAATCTCAGGACTGGGATGAGGTAGTGGATGAATGAAAACAGAAATCTCTTCATACGAGTGAGTATACTTACAATGGCATACTCCACGTCTTGCCGACACAAGAATGATTGTAGTGACCCCTGATTGTTGACAGGCTCGTCAGATCCAAAGGTGGCGGTTTGACTGCAATTTAAACCACAATGTGTGAGCAGGCAGGTGCATTAAATAATAGTCTGCAAAAGACTTTTTCTGCCTTGAGAAGTCGTCTCATGCTTCCTTTGACTTCACAGCGCACTGACAGTCTTGATTACTAAAATTTTAGACATTAAAGTTTTCAACCTTGATCATTCTTTCACCTCCTGAAAACACCACCTATATTCTCTATTGTGATATTGTACATCTGCCAATGCAGATAATGGCATTTACCTTGGAGAAGCTGCATAGCGAAGCCTCCATGTGTAAGGCATGGAGTACAGTCTCCATGTTCACTATTCCCTGTGATCTCCACTGATGTTCACTACTGTCAGTGACACCATATCAGTAAAACCTCATGCATACCTTATGAGTCAGGGGATACAGTCAAGTAGTGAGTCTATTTAATTGTTAGATTAATTAAGCTAGATCGAGGCCTGTGCAGAGCTGGATAGAGTTGTTGCCTGTAATTAATTTCATCAAAACCCTCAACATATGCAGTGGCAGCAGACTGCAAGCAACCACGACCTTCTCCACTGGAGTTCTGTTGTTTCCTCAGCATTACTCCAACTTATTAATCACTCCTGCCACTTCGTGTGATGGTGGTGCATGTTAAAAAATATAGAGGGCGATTCTTGCCCTAGCAGCGCAGCTGGAAGACATCAGCGGAGGCTGTTTAGCGGGCTCCCCACTGGGTGCCACTGCCTCCATGTGAAACTGGGACCAGGATTTTTGGTGTCATCAGTTCTGTGCCGGAAATCATCGCAGAGCTGACTTAAATATTAAAATTGCAGTTTGCCTATCATTAACAGGTCCAAGGCTGAAGTCTCCGGGACCTCTAACCTTTACCTCCAAGCTGATGGTCCGACCTCGCTGGAGTGAAGGGGGTGGGGTTCATGGGGGCACCCCAAGGAGTTGGGGCAAGGGTGGTGCCCCCTGGGCACTGCTGGCCTGACAGTGCCAGCCTGGCCTCCTAGCATTATCCAACAGGCAAAATGGCAATGCCCAAGGGGCACCTTGGCACTGCCTAACAGGGCACTTTGACCGCTGCCACTTTGCAGTCAGGTTTAGTGGCAGAGGGAGGGAAGGGACTGACCAGGGTTGGCCATTATAGTTGTGTGTATGTGTGCACGCGTCGGGGAGATTGGGGCTGCCATTGTGGGGGGGAATCAGGGCTGGCTCAGAGACATCCAGGAAGCCAGTGATTGGGGGGGGTGGGGTGGGGAGATTGGATGGGCAACGATGGTGGAGGTTGCTGTGCTGCCAACAATAGGAAGAGTGGCATGTGGGGTTACTGCAATTGGCGCATGCGCAGTGGCCGACTCAGCATTATGCTGCTGGCCTCTCCAGCAGGAATAGGCCAAGCCCCTGATTTTCAGCGTGAATCTCTCTGGGCACTCCGCAGTGCTCACAGTGAGAGAGGTTCATTCTGAAAGTCCCGCTAAAAAAAAACAGTGGGAGTCACTCCCGTTTTAATAAAATTTGAATTTTTTTTTAGGAGTATCATCCCCATAGTTTCCTCTATTAAAGTATATTCTCAAAGTGGAGTCCCATTTTAATACAGTTTATAAATTAGGAAAATGAGCTAAGAGACATTGTCTTCATTTTCATTTTACGTGTTTCTTGTACATGCTCAAAGAATCATATTGCATCTGCACATGCTCAGTTAGTTTTAATCAAACCACCACTCTCCTTTCCTGACCCTCCTACCAGTGCCTCCCTCACTCACTGCTTTTCTCTTCTAACCCCTCACTCCCCTATGCTTGCCTCTCCCGACCACCTGCTTACCACTTACCATTCCCGGACTGCTCCTCTTCTGTTGCAGGACAGTGAGGGAGGCAACTAGAGGGACAGGGAATGTCAGAGTGGTCAGGAGGCTGCGATTTAGTGGCTGTGTGAACCCATGGGTGCAAATCCCATGGTAACCACTAAATCTCATGAGAGGTCACAAACGGGATTCGTGCTGGCGAGATCTTAGAATAGGATTTTCCCTGCCCACCACTGCCCCCCCTCAACCTGTGACATAATCAGATTCACCCCCAGGGAGGGCTTGATTTGCATTAATTAGCATCACATTAGCAGGCTCGTTGCCAACGCATCCACCTTGTCCTACCTAGTCCCCCATCCATGCTAATTACTTCTGCTTTACAAAAATGAAAACCAGTCGAGGTGAACATGCCAGGTGCACATGGGTAGGCACAGCCCCCGGGTAGTGAGGGACATGAGCAGGTAGTGCTCCCTGGCAGTGCCCTCTGGGGAGCTCCATTGCAGGGATTTCCCCTTATCCATGAGAGTGGGGGTGTTGGCCTTCTGTGTGTGGGCGGGTGGGGGTCCCTCTTTACCATGTGAGGGGGTAGTGCCCTTCTGTAAGTGTGGCCATGATGTCTGTGGGGGGGGGGGTGGGGAAGGAGGTTGGAGGCCCCCATGTCCATGGAGCATCTTGATATCTTTGGGGGTTTTTCCCCTATTTGAGGGGTTTTGATGTCCGTGGGAGGTGGGGGTATCTTTTATTTTAAAAATCGGAGATTGGGAGCCCCCCGATCTTGAGATTTCCGGTGTTGCTGACTTATAGGCTCCGCCCCTCCAGCTGACTGACTGAATCATGCTTTTGAAATTTCATAAAGCTCAGTTCAATACAATGAGAGTAGCCGCTTGTGGACCCTGCAGGCTTCTCACTGGTTTGCTCACCTGAGGTAACACTCTATGCACTTTTCGGAAGATTCCTGCCTCTCTGATAACACACCTAATTTCTCTTACAGCTCTGAAGAAGAGTCATACGGACTTAAAATGTTAACTCTGTTTCTCTCTCCACTGATGCTGCAGACCTGCTGAGGTTTTCCAGCATTTTCTATTTTTATTTCAGATTTCTAGCATCCGTAGTATTTTGTGTTTATAATTCCATTACATTTTTGTTGCCAATTCTAAGTCATATCCTGGAGTTCCTGGTTCCCCAGCATCAAACATGAGGAGTTCTCCAATGATTTGCTGGAAAGTCCCTCTGGAAAATTTCCAGCTAAGGGTTTACTTTATAATTGTCCAGAAGCATTGACTTTTTCTGGAAAATTTCACTGTGCCAGGAAGCAGCCGTCAAAGTGACTTAAATTGTGAACTTTGGGTGGGTCTGCCAGTCATACACTCAAAGGCCTGAATTTGCCTGTCATTCTCACCGGCAGGATCTTCTGTTCCCACTGACAGCGAACTCTTGCTGCAGGGGTTGCACAGAACAAGAAACCCCATATACAATGGCGGGGTCAGAAGATCCCATGCCAACCTATAGCAAACCACTGCAGTCTGGAGTGTGGAAAATCCCGCCCATTGTTACTCTGAATGAATCAGAAGAAATAAAGCAACATCCAACTTCAGCGACACTATTTTAAACACGCAGACTGAGCTAAGCATGGGTCACCCCCACCCCCTCCTCTGCCCCTCTGGACCTCTCCTCTGCTAAGTGGACTCAGATCCAACAACAAACTCCCTCCCAGAACCAGTCCTGACTCTGACCCCTTGCCTGGATCCAGAACCTCACACCTCTACGCACCGTCACATCATCACATTTGTATCATAAAACATAAAACTATTCGTAATATGTATAAATGACTTGGAAGAGGGCGTACGTGGTGTGATCAGCAAGTTTGCAGATGACACAAAGCTGGCAGGATTGGTGGATAGTAAGGAGGAGTGTCAGGTGACACAGCAGGATATAGATAGGCTGGTATATTGGGCAGATAAATGGCAGATGGAATTTAATCCTGATCAATGCGAGGTGACGCATTTTGGAAGGAATAATGTAGGGTGGAGCTACATGATAAAGGGTAGACCTATTAAGAGTATAGAAATGCAGAGGGACCTGGGAGGGCAAGTGCACAAGTCTCTGAAGGCGGCAACACAGGTGGAGAAGGTTGCGAAGAAAGCTTACAGTATGCTAGCCTTTATAGGAAGGGGTATAGGGTATAAGAGCTGGTGTCCTATGCTACAGTTGTACAGAACTTTGGTTAGACCGCATTTGGAGTACTGCGTCCAGTTTTGGTCACCTTACTCCCGGAAGGACGTGGAGACCCTGGAGAGAGTGCAGAGGAGGTTTACCAGGATGCTGCCTGGTATGGAAGGACTGGGTTATGAGGAAAGATTGGGTAAACTGGGGCTCTTTTCCTTAGAAAGACGGAGATTAAGGGGGGGATCTGATAGAGGTGTATAAAATAATGTAGGGTATAGATAGAGTAAACAGTAGCAGGCTTTTTCCTAGATTGGAGACAAATATCACGAGGGGCCACGAGCTTAGGGTGAGGGGGGAGAAGTATAATTTGGATGCTAGAGGGAGGTTTTTCACACAGAGGGTCGTGGGGGTATGGAATGCACTGCCAAGTAAGGTGGTGGAGGCAGGCATGCTGGACTTGTTTAAGGTTTACTTAGATAGGCACATGAGCGAAACAGGGATGGAGGGTTATAGGAAACGGTTTTAAATAAGGGTCAGAGCCTCGGGACATTCCTGGGAATCTAATGCTACATGTTTTGATGTTTTGTCTCTTTTACTCCGCAGGTGCGTCAATCCACCTTGTTGTCTAACAAGGGGCATACACACGGTGGGTTGTGCGTGGGCTGCTCTTGGATGTTTTGAGAGTGGCCTAGTACTTTGCGTCGTTTGTGTATGCATAAAACTGGACCAGCAGATGGGCACCACAACAGCTCAGTGACTATCACTGCTAGCTGCGCAGATACATGGATTTGGGCCAGTGTCTGTGGGAGTTCGCGCATTCTCCCTGTGGTTGCGTGGGTTTCCTTTGGGTGCTCCGGTTTCCTCCCACACCCCAAAGATGTGCTCTTAGGCTGATTGGTGTAACAAATTGTCCCTAAACTATTCTCCCCTGAGTCTGGTTTCCAATGGGGGTACCGTAAGCATAGACATGGGTCAAGGGAGGTGTAGGAAAAGTACATTGTTAAGATGGTGGCGCAGGCTCGTTGGGCCGAAGGGCCTGTTTCTCGCGCTGTGTTGTTCTTTGTTTTTTTTGTATAAATAACAAATACATCACCTAATGCATTTTCCACTTCTTTCTTCAGCACTGTGCTAATACATGAGGCTTTTGGTATTCAGAATTTCTACTGGTACTACAGCAAAGTGTTAAAATGTAAATAACCAAAAGGCCAGCACAACTGATTGCAGTATCATGAATTGCATTAGTTAAGGCACTGCTTCTCAAAATGATGATCTTGTATCTAACGCTGCAATCAGCAGCACAGTCAGCTACTTTCGATCACAGAAGGCCTCCAATGTTCCCAATCTCCACCTACACCAATTTATATTCAGATGGCGCCTTTAGCATTATAAAATGTCCCATGGTGCTTCACAGGATCATTATAAAACAAAGTATGGCACCGAGCCACAGAGATATTAGCTCTCATGACCAAAGGCCTGCTTAAAGATTTTAAGGAATGTCTTAATGAAGGAACTCTAGGTAGGGAGGGAATTCATGAACTGATAGCGCAAATAGAAATGAAGAACCATGATCCAATAGTCATTGCAGAGACAAGGCTACGGGAAGACAGATTCTTTTCATTCACTCGAGGGACATGGGCATTGTTGGTTGGCCAGCACTTATTGCCCATCCCTAGTTGCCCTTGAAAAGGTGGTGGTAAGCTGCCTTCTTGAATCCATGCTGCAGTCCATGATCTGTGGATTGACCCACAATGCTCTTAGGGAGGGAATTCCAGGATTTTGACTCAGTGACTGCGAAGGAACAGCAATATATTTCTAAGTCAAGATGGTGAGTGGCTTGGAAGGGAACTTGCAGGTGATGGGTTTCCCATTTATCTGCTGCCCTTGTCCTTCTAGATGGAAGTGGTCATGGGTTTGGAAGGTACTGTCTAAGGATCTTTGGTGAAATGCTGCAGTATATCTTGTAGATAGTATACATTGCTGCTACTGAGTGTCGGTAGTGGAGGGATTGAATGTTTGTAGATGTGGTTCCAGTCAAGCGGGCTGCTTTGTCCTGGATGATATCAAGCTTTTCGAAAGTTGTTGGAGCTACACCCATCTGGGAAAGTGGGGAGTATTCCATCACACTCCTGACTTATGCCGTGTAAGTGGTGGATGGGTTTTGAGGAGTCAGGATGTGAGTTACTTGTCGCAGTATTCCTAGCCTCTGACCTGCTATGTGGTGAATCCAGTTAAGTTTCTGGTCAATAGTAACCCGAAGGACGTTGATAGTGGGGGATACAGTGATGTTTGCACCATTAAAATGTCAAAGAGCAGTGGTTAGAGTGTCTTATTGGTGACGGTCATGGCCAAGCATTTGTGTGGTGTGAATGTTACTTGCCTTTGTTATCCTATATTTTGCCTAGCTTGGGATCTGAATATTGAGAATAAGTGACATTTAGGAAGGACAGGAAATTAGGAAAAGGTGGAGGGGTGACTCTGTTAGTTAATGATGATGTTAACGCAATAGAGAGGGATGACCCAAGTTCGGGAAACCAGGATGTAGCAATAGTTTGGTAGAGATGGGAAATGGTGGAAGCAAGAAGTCACCTGCGAGAAAAATGTACGGGTCCCTTAACTGCAAACATACAGAAAGGTAGAGCATAAAGGAAGAGATAATTGGAGCTTACCGAAAGATAGAGCAATAATCATGGGGGAATCGTAATCTACATATAGACTTGAAAAATCAGATGGGCAAAGGTAGCAAAGATGAGGAGTTCAAAGAATGTTTTTGATTAGTTTCTGAATATAGCACATTCTGGAACTAACCAGAGGGCTGGCTATACTAGACCTGGTATTATGCAATGAGATAGGATTAATTAATCATAGTGAAGGCACCCCTAGAAAACACTGGACCATAATATGATTGTATTTTACATTCAGCCTGAGGGAGAGAAGTGTGCGTCAAAAACTAGTATTTCAAAGTTAAATGAAGGCAATGAAAGCAAAGTGAGCTAAAGTGAACTGGCAAGTGAGGTTAAGCAGGAGGTCAATTGCAATGTAGTGGCAGACATTTAAAGGAATATTTCAGAATACACAGAATAGATACATTCCAATGAGAAAGAAAAATTCCAATCGAAAGACCCACCATTTATAGTTCACTAAGAAAAAGTATCAAATTCCAGGAAAAGGACATAATTGAGCAAAAACAGGTAGTAGATTGAAAGATGGGACATAATATAAAGAACAGCATAGAATGACAAAGATTAATAAGAAGGAAAAAATTAGACTATAATAGAAAGACAGTGAGAAATTTAAGGATGGATAGTAAGAGGTTCGATAGATACTTAAATCAACTTAACAAAGTGAGCTTTGGAAAGTATATCTGGGGAATCTATAATGGAACATAGGGAGATGGTGAATGAATTAAATAGATAATTTACATCAGTCTTCACTCTCACTCACTATAGAGGACATGGGTAACATCCCAGAAATAGCAGTAATTCAGAAAATGAAAGGGAGAGAGGAACTCAGAAAAATTACAATCAGCAGGGAAGTGGCATTGAGCAAATTGTTGGAACTGCGGGCTGACAAATCCTCAGGTCTAGATGGACTTCACTCTAATGTTGTAAATGAAGTGATGAATGAGATATTGATTCATTGGTTTTAATTTTCCAAAATTCCCTAAATTCAGGAAAGGTTCCATCAGATTAGAAAATGGCAAATATAACTCCTTGATTCAAAAAGAGAGGGAGAGAGAGAGAAAACAGGAAATTACAGGCCAGTTAGTTTAACCTTTGTCATAGGGAAAACATTAAAGTTTATTATTTATGATACTGGGAGGGATTCTCTGCTCCCACTCTCCCCAACATCACAATGTTTCCTGGTGGCAGGAGGTGGGTCACCGTTGGCCAGGAGTACATCCGTGTGGAGACTGGAAGATCCCACTGGCATGATGGAGAGGAAAATCCCATCAATTACACAGGGTGTGTAGAAAATTTCAGGCAAATCAGGCAGAGTCACCATGGTTTTGCGAAAGGGAAATCATGTTTGACCAATTTACTTGAGTTCTTTGAAGCAGTCACATAAAGAACAAAGAAAATTACAGCACAGGAACAGACCCCTCGGCCCTCCAAGCCTGCACTGACCATGCTGCCTGACTGAATTAAAACCCCCGACCCTTCCGGGTACCATATTACTCTATTCACGTACTTGTCAAGGGCTCCTTAAAACTCACCATCACATCTGCTTCCACTACCTCCCTCGGCAGTGAGTTCCAGGCACCCACCACCCTGTGTAAAAATCTTACCTTGTAAATCTCCTTTAAACATTGCTCTACACAACTTAAACCCATGCCCCCTAGTAATTGGCTCTTCCACCTTTGGAAAGAGCTTCTGACTATCCACTCTGTCCATGCCCCTCATAACCTTGTAGACTTCTATCAGGTTGCCTGTCAATTACCGTCATCCCAGTGAGAATGAACCAAGTTTCTCCAACCTCTCCTCATAGTTAATGCCCTTCATGCCAGGCAACATCCTGAAACATCTATTCTGTACCCTCTCCAAAGCCTCCACATCCTTCTGGTAGTGTGGTGACCAGAATTGAACACTATATTCCAAGTGCTGCCTAACTAAGGTTCTATAAAGCTGCAACGTGATTTGCCAACTTTTAAGCTCAATGTTCTGGCTGATGAAGGCAAGCATGCCATATGTCTTCTTGATTACCTTTTCCACCTGTGTTGCCACTTTCAGTGACCTGTGTACCTGTACACCCAGATCCCTCTGCATATCAATACTCTTAAGGATTCTGCCATTTATTGTATATTTCCTATCTGTATTAGACCTTCCAAAATGCATTATCTCACATTTGTCCGGATTAAACATCATCTGCCATCTCCCCGCCCAAACCTCAAACCGATCTATATCCTGCTGTATCCTCTGATGGTCCTCATTGCTATCCGCAAATCTACCAACATTTGTGTCATCCGCAAACTTACTAATCAAACCAGTTACACTTTCCTCCAAATGATTTATACATATTACGAACAGCAAAGGTCCCAGCACTAATCCCTGAGGAACGTCACTTGTCACAGCCTCCATTCAGAAGCACACCCTTCCACTGCTACTCTCTGTCTTGTATGACCGAGTAAAAAGTCTGACAACACCAGACTTTTTACTGTGTTTACCCCAGTCCAATGCCAGCATATCCACATTGTATGACTGAACCAGTTCTGTATCCAACTTGCCAAATCATCTCTGATCCCATAAGGTGAGTGCATATCCACACACGCTGTGGATAAAAAGGAATCAATGTATATACTATATTTAGATTTCTAAAAGACATTTGGTAAAGTTTCACATCAAGTTATTGTGAAAAAAGAAAGCTCATGGTGTAGGGGATAACATATGGCTTGAAAAGAACATTGATTCCTGACAGCAAGCCAGGGTTGGCATAAATAGGTCTTTCTCTGGTTGGTAAGACATAAATAATGTGTAACATGGATTAGTGCTGGGGCCTCAACTTTTGACAATTTATTTAAATTATTTGGATAAAGGGATGGAAGGAATAGATGAGGAATTTGCTGATAACACGAAGATGTGTACTAATGTAAATTATGAAGATACAAGGAGGTTACAAAGGGACATAGATAGGTTACCTGAGTGGACAAAGATCTGACAACTGGAGTATAATATTAGAAAATATGAAATGGTCCATTTTGACAGGAAGAATAAAAAATAAACATATAATACGAATGGTGAGAGATTATAAAGCTCTGAGATCCAGAAGGATTTGTAGGGTGCCAGTGCATGAATCACAAAATGTTAATATTCAAGTACAGTAGAAATTAGGAAAGCTAATATAATGTTACTGTTTATTTTGAGTGGAATTGGTTACAAGAGTAAGAAGGTTATGCTTTAGTTGTACAGGGCACCTTTGAGACCACATCTAGAGTATTGCGTACAGCACTGATCTCCTTATGTAAGGAAAGATGTAAATATACTAGAAGCAGTTCAGAGAAGGTCTACTGGACTAATACATGGAATGGATGGGTTGTTATATTTGGAAAGGCTTGTGTTCATAGGAGTGTAGAAGATAAGATGTGACTAGATTGAAACCTTTAAGATCCTGATGGGTCTTGAAGAGTGGATGCAGAGAAAATGTTTCCCCTTGTGGGAGAACCTACACCGAGGGCCCAATTTTACAATTGATTTGCACCCCATTTCCAGTGCAAAATCTTGGTAAAGGTGGGCATGAGGCGAGTAGCACAATCCGCGCCTTCCTCTGTGCCCAACCAGAACAGGTCGAAAAGTTGGATCTGAAACACTCCCAGTTTCAAGTCCACCTAGCACTAGAATTAAAATGGTAAAATAGGGCCCTGAGGGTCACTGTTTAAAAATAAGGAGTCACTCATTTAAGACACAGATGAGGAGAATTTATTTTTTCTCAGAGGGTCATGAATCTGTGGAATTCTCTTCTGAAAAAGGCAGTGGAAGCTGAGGTTTTGAATATTTTTAAGGCAGAGGCACATAGATTTTTGATTAACAGCGGGGGTGAGAATGGTTCGGCAGTAATGTGGGGTTGAGGTTACAATTAGATTGGCCAAAATTTTATTGAATGGTGGAAGATGGTTCAAAGGGTCGAGTTGACTAATCCTGCTCCAAATCCACAAGTATATATATTATTCATAAGTCCAGAGCTTGGGGCCTCGGCAACTGAAGGATGACTGTTAATGACGGAGAAATTAAAACCAGGGATGGACAAGAGTCCAGAATTGCAGAAGCGCAGGTATCTTGAGGGTCATAAAGCTGGAAGTAATTACCAAGGTAGGGAGAGGTGAGCTTATGGTAGGATTTGAAAACAATGAGATTTTTATTATCAATATGTTGTTTGACTGGGAGCCAACATAGGTCTGTCAAGTTTACAGAGGGTAGGATGTGGGAGACTAGCTGGTAGTGAGTTTGAATTGTCAGATCTAGACAAGGGCAAGAAGAAAGATTTCAGCAGAACAAGATCTGAGAGAGAGCCAAAATCCAGCTATCTTATGGAGGTGGAAAACACTGGTCTGAGAGATGGTGCTAGTGTGAGGGTGGAAGCCCAACTTGGGATTTAACAATTATTAACGGTAAACTCCTGGGTGAAAGCTTGGAAAATGCCAATGAATTTCAGATTATTAATAATAATTAATAATAATAGATTAATAAGTAGTCAGGGGTGAAGATGCATGCTTGGGATGGATGCAATCCTGGCACATGGTATCTCTGCCAGTATAATACTGGTGGCACACTAGCACAGTGGTTAGCACTGCTGCCTCAGAGAACCAGGGATCCAGGGTTTGATTACAGGCTTGGATCATTGTCTGTGAGCAGCTTGCACGTTCTCCCTGTGTCTGCGTGGGTTTCCTCCAGGTGTTCCGGTTTCCTCCCACAGTCCGAAAGATGTGCTGGTTAGGTGCATTGGTCTTGCTAAATTCTCCCTCAGCGTACCCGAACAGGCGCCGGAGTGTGGCAACTAGGGGATTTTCACAGTAACTTCATTGCAGTGTTAATGCAACTAATGAATAAACTTTAAACTTTATTCAAGTGGAAAATTGTTTCTAGCTCAGACAGATTAGCGTTGCTTTCTTTCCATGTAAAATTATCAAATGAAACATGTTTGAGGCAGTTACAGCCGACACCTAAGTGAGCATCGGGTCACAGTGGAAACATTTGCCTAATTTAGTCAGTTCAAACATATTATTAATATACAGGTTACAAAGTTGTCTGGTTTGGGAAATTGAAATGTTACACAGAGCTCATTAGGAAGGGTAAATGAAGCTCAGGCTGTGAATGGGCAGCAGGATAGGCTTGTAAAGAGCACAGTCCTGCTTCTGATACTTCCATTACTAGATGGCCCTATTTAATTTATATCTTGAGGCAGGACTGAAATTTAATAGACTATCATGGACAATTTGGGCAGAATTTTCCATTTCAGGATTAAGTTGTGTGGCGAGGACGGGGATTGGGAGTGGAAATTCATGTTGTGTCACGTGATGCTGACCTAATACATTATGCTGTCGGGAATTTCCCGACAGTTTGCATGATGGGGAGAGCAGGCTGGATGGCTGTGGGGGTGGAGCTGAAGGGAAATGATGCAATTTCGGTCATCCCTTTCTTTGCATGCCATTAAAAGTAAAAGTAAAGTTTATTTATTAGTCACAAGTAAGTCTTACATTAACTCTGCAATGAAGTTACTGTGAAATTCCCCTAGTCGCCATATTCCAGTGCCTATCTGAGTCAATGTACCTAGCCTGTACGTCTTTCAGACTGTGGGAGGAAACCAGAGCACCTGGAGGAAACCCACACAGACACGGGGACAACATGCAAACTCCACACAGATAGTGACCCAAGCCGGGAATTGAACCCAGGTCTCTGACGCTGTGAGGCAGCAATGCCAACCACTGTGCCACCATGTTGGCATCTGGCGGGAACAGTGGCTCACCATGCCTCGCCATCAACCCTGTATGTTGGGAGATGGAAAAATGCCACCCTTAGTAAAACTTTACCCTGTATTTATTACATAAATAGGTTTGAGCGAAGATCTATCTGGTTCTACATGTTAACATTTCACATCAATGAAGTTATCAAGCAACAAATAGTGTCATGAATTAAATATGTTCCATGCAATAGTTCAACACTCAAAAGGTTGTTGAGTCTTTTCATTGTTTTCATTTGTAAATGTCAAATCCAATCATTCTTTTTTTCCACCATACTTTTTCCCTGTTTTATTTCTATTTTGTGCACATAATAGAAAACATGACACGTTGAAAATAAAATAGAAAGACATGTGGGGTTTCCAAAGGTGGGATAAAACTCACCATGTGAGATACTCAAAAGAGACCTGGGGAATAGTGTTTGTATACCATTCCTGTACCAGGTCTCTTTATTTCAGAAATTATCCGAATCGCTGATGAACATTGCTATATTTCTCCCGCACCATTTAGTTAGCTAATTGCTAACATCCTCAAATTTTCCCATTAGTCACACTGTCCTGCCTCACACTACATCCACAAATTCTATCTTATAGCCCTCACCTTGCATTTTCTTCCTATTCCAAATCTTCAAACATTCAATGTGACAGTAGATGTGACTATAGCTAATGAGCTAAGACACTAAGTCAGAGGCAAAGGCATTACAACTTCAGTATAAGGATTGCATCTGTGGCACTAATTATAGTCCATCCCTCCAAGCGCTCCCAATGAATAATACCAAGTTGGCAGGTGAATTGTAAGAATATATTTTGCTCCAGACAAAATTACTTGACCTTTACTTAACCATTGATTTAAAAGCCTCTACCATGGGAGAACTACCTACGAATAAAGAAAATTTACTTGCACTGATATGCAAAAAAAAGGTAGGATTAATGAAAAATTTCTAAATGACATTCCATAAACATATTATTAAAAACTTGAATCTCTCTATTCCCAAGGTGGCACAGTGGTTAGCACTACTGCCTCAAAGCGCCAGGGATCTGGGTTCAATTCCAGCCTCGAGTCATTGTCTGTGTGGAGTTTGCATATTCACCACATGTCTGCAAGGGCTTCCTCTGGGTGCTCTGGTTTCCTCCCACAGTCAAAAGATGTGC
The DNA here is from genome assembly GCF_965287045.1 of Carcharhinus amblyrhynchos. Taxonomy (NCBI): domain Eukaryota; kingdom Metazoa; phylum Chordata; class Chondrichthyes; order Carcharhiniformes; family Carcharhinidae; genus Carcharhinus; species Carcharhinus amblyrhynchos. The sequence continues at coordinate 84,510,342 of NC_137327.1, read as the reverse complement.
AGGTTAGGCTGATTGACAATGCTAAATTAACCCTAGTGTCAGGGGAATTATTAGGGTAAATGCATGGGGTTGCAGGAATAGGGCCTGGGTGGGATTGTGGTCGGTACAGACTCGATGAGCCAAATGGCCTCCTTCCATGCTGTGGGTATTCAATGATTTTTTTTCTCTATCAAGGTGCATTCTTTATAATTTTGAAGCTTATGCCATTGTAAAAAAGTCACTTTTAATTATTGGTAGGAAAATTTTACACATGCCCTCCATGCTCATGTCTGCATTTGCATTAAACTAATGAACAGGCAAAACCCTACACTACATACATATTTATAGATGTATAATATGTGCATATGAGAAATTGTCCTTACTTTTTCTGACTCGAGGCTTGAGATTCCTGTTAACCGGAGGAGGTTCAATGTCTGTAGGAAGTATAGGCAATGGCAGATTGTCTGTGGTGACTGATGGCAAGACCAGGTTTGTACAGGCTGGACTCATGGGAATGTAACCATCTGATGTGCAGTCAGCTGCAGGCGTCACTGGAGAGGATCCTGGATTCATCGGAACATAGCTGTCATCAGTGCTGTCCACAGTACTACACTGCTGGCCGGGGAGCTTCAGCTTTAACAAAGAGAAACAGTTCTGTTTACAAAATGCCATGGTGAAACATGTCAGAGCACCTGATGTGATGTATTACATTTTAAATTACAGTACCGGAGCTAACAATAGCACTCACAGTGCGTTGAATTGCCTCCTTCTGCAGTTTAAGTTCTTCGATTTAAATAAACAAAAGGATTGCGACCAATGCTTGGCCAACCGTACAGAAATACATTGGCTCAGAAGTTGGTGGTAAAATAATGAGTTTAATGCACATGTTATTGGCGCGCAAGTCACTCAGCAACATCTGATGAGCAAAACATAGTCCACGAGTTGTAAATTGCCACAAATTGCTCATGAAAAATGGAAGCACACCTCCTTATTTCTGTACTTAGACAGCTTCTCGTGTCCAGACAGATGAAGCATATATTTAAATGCTCCATTTGCTCACATTTATAAACTTTTGCTTCTAACAGTTTGTGATGCCTTTGTTTTTCCATGCTAAAGATCCTCCTCCTTTAATATAATTCCCGAGGTCCAAGCTCATAGTCACTTGTCCTAATATCTCTTTGGAAGAATTGAATGCTCCATCACAGGCTGGCGTAAAATCAGTAGGTTTAAATATTGGGATGGAAAGGCATAAGGGTGGAGACTCTGTCGTCTTCAGGAAACTCCCCAATTATGTCCTGAGGGAGAATCCCGTTGGAGTTCAACTGAGGTTTATCATTGGCTACTTAAGTCCCACTTAAGGGCATCATTCCACCACCACTGGTATTCAACCTGGCAGGGACCATGCTGCGTGAACACACTGCCAGATAAACTCTGATGGGTACACCTGCAACCTTGATAGAGGTTGTAACATCCTATGAACAATGGAGAGACTTGCTGATGGCAAGGGAGGGATCTGCAGGAAGCCATCCACTCGAAGTCACCTCCAGTTCTTAACAACTGCCCTCTCCACCTTACCAGGTGCCCCTGACTCACTGCGGTCATCCTGCTCCACTCACTTTCATCCAACAACAAGCTTCATCCTTGGACCTCGTGCGTCCTGCTCACTTCTGATTGGCCAGCTGCTCTTGGACATGAGACATTTGTACCAGACTGAATGGTGTGATGGGAAATTGCCATTGTTGGAGCTGGGAACCGTGTGGGCAGTCAGCAGATTACCTGAGTGTGACCTATTCCTGATGGGACTTTTGGAAATGGCTACAGCTGGGTTGCCACCAGTCTGTGGAAGAACGAATGGTAGGAAGGACTATTACTTACGTGGCGAAAAACTGCAGCAGGCGACGGTGCAGAGGGACCTCGGGGTCCTTGTGCATGAATCGCAAAAACCCAGCTTGCAGGTGCAGCAGGTGGTCAGGAAGGCGAATGGGATGCTGGCCTTCATAGCGAGGGGGATTGAATATAAAAGTAGGGAGGTCTTGCTGCAGCTGTATAGGGCATTGGTGAGGCCGCAGCTGGAGTACTGTGTGCAGTTTTGGGCGCCGCACCTGCGCAAGGATATTTTGGCCCTGGAGGGAGTGCAGAGGAGGTTTACTAGGCTGATACCGGAGTTGAGGGGATTGAGCTATGAGGAGAGGCTGAATAAACTAGGCTTGTACTCGTTAGAGTTTAGAAGAATGAGGGGAGATCTCATTGAGACGTATAAGATGATGAATGGGATGGATAGGATAGAGGTGGAGAGACTCTTCCCGCTCAAAAAAGACAGTAGGACTAGGGGGCACAGCCTCAAGATAAAGGGGAGGCGGTTTAGAACGGAGTTGAGGAGGAACTTCTTCACTCAAAGGGTGGTGAATCTCTGGAATTCTCTGCCCGTTGAAGTGGTGGAGGCTGCCTCGCTAAATATTTTTAAGAAGCGGGTTGATGGGTTTTTGATAAGAGAAGGGATTAAGGGTTATGGGGAGAGGGCGGGAAAGTGGAACTGAGCCACGACAGATCAGCCATGATCTTATTGAATGGCGGGGCAGGCTCGAAGGGCTAGATGGCCTACTCCTGCTCCTATTTCTTATGTTCTTATGTTCTTATGACACAACCATTAAACTCTGCCCTTTGCGTGGGTATGTATCAAATTTGGGCTGAGAAGTGCCTGTGGAGTGCCTTAGCACTATGTAAGTGGAAGTTGCAGTTGTTAATTATATGTGCATGATTTGAAGTACTTTTACGAAATGTATTCATTTGTGGATGTGCCCATTTGTGCATTATTTCTTGATAATGAGATGATTCAGGAGATTGTCAGGCTATCCTTTGAGCAGAAACAAATAGTATCACCTTGGACAAGGTGATGCATGATTTTCTCATTTTAACACATCATGCAGTATGTACTAAGTTGCCTCATTCAACATCATTTTTGTTAATATTATGGATATAATGGAGTGATATGTGCCCACAGCATTGGAATTTCTGTTTTAGTGTTGCCATTCATTAGGGCTGCTGTCACCCAATTGGTGCCATTTTGGAATAGCTTCTCCTTCCTCAACAAACCTCTCTCCAATTGGCCAAGACTCTCACAGCAGGTTGGGGAAGCGGGGGTCCTGGAGTAGCGGGGGGTTCTCTGGGGAGTTGGAGGGGGGGGCTATGGGAGCAGGGGCAGGTGGAGGCTATGGGAGGAGGGGAGGGGAGGGTTTGGGAATGGCTATGGGAAGGGGGGGCTGGGCGAGTGGGGGGGGCGGGGGCTGGGCGAGCGGAGGGGGCGGGCCAGGCGAGCGGAGGAGGCAGGCAGGGCAAGTGGAGGGGGTTGGAGGAGCAATGGGGACAACACATTCTCATGTTTCAATTGTTAAAATACTTACCGTGTTTAGATTAAACCCTTCATCTGCCGACAACGTGTAGTTTCCTTGAAAATCAGTAAATGGAGGCAAATTACATTCCTCTGCTTCTGAAACAGAATATTTGATTATTACATCTAAATACATATCACTGTTGTATAACAGGCAAATCAGAAAAAAAAACCCTCCAGTGATTGAATGTTCAGCTGAAAGTCACTCTCAATTTCCACATGAAGAATGGCCTTTTAATTCATGTACAAAGGGATTTTGGAGTCCAGTGAACAACATCCCAACAATCTTCTTCAGAGTTGTGCTGTACTGTGTACAGTTTTGGTCTCTACAGTTAAAGATTGATATCCTTGTGTTGTAGGCAGGGTATCGAAGATTCACTAGATTGGTCCCTGGGTTGTCCAGGATGAGAGCCTGATCAAACTGGGCCAATAATCTCTGGAGTTTAGAAGATTGGGAAGTGATCTCATTGAAACATTCAAAATTCTGGAAAGTTGAATCTTAGATGTTGTTTCCTTGGTTGAGGTGGAGGGGAGAAGTCTAAAACATGGACCAGGGCCTCAGGATGAGGGGCTAACCATTTCGAACTGAGATGAGAAGATTCTTCACTCAGTGGCCTGGGAAACATCCACCTCAGTGGGTTGTGGATTATATGTTGTTGATTATATTCAAGGATGTGATTGACAGATTGTTCATCTCACAGGGAATCAAGGATATAGGGAATGGGCAGCAAAGTGGGGTTAAACCCAAGGGGCGCCACGGTAGCACAGTGGTTAGCAGTGCTGCTTCACAGCTCCAGGGACCAGGGTTCAATTCCAGCTTTGGGTGACTGTGTGGAATTTGCACATTCTCCCAATGTCTGCGTGGGTTTCCTCTGGGTGCTCCCTTTCCTCCCACACTCCAAAGATGTGTGGGCTAGGTTGATTGGTCATGCTAAATTGACCCTTAGTGTCGAGAGATTAGCAGGATAAAAATATAGGGTTATGGGGATAGGGCCTGGGTGAGATTGTTGTCAATGCAAGCTTGATGAATCCTTTTGCACTGTGGGGCTTCTACGATTCCATGAAGATCAGCATGATGGTTATGAACAGCACAGCAGGCTCCTGCTTCTATTTCTATGTCCATATGAGGAAGGGAGGGGAAACTGGAGGAACAAGAATTAATATGCTAATCCCTGTATCAGTTATTTTGGTATTTATATATAATCTTAAGCATAGAAACAGCCTATTTCAGAGATCAGAGAGACCGTGGAAGTATTTCAACACAAGAGTGAGAGTTTTCAGTTTGAACCACTGGGAGGGGTCAAATCAGCAGTGTTGGCCACTGAGAAGAGGAGTGATGGGCCAGCAGGACATGGTGCAGGATGAAATGTGGGCATCAGAGTTAAGTACGAGATAAAGTTTACAGACCATGGAGGTGGGGAGGTGGCTTAGGAATCCTTGGGATTGTGGCGGTGACACGAGGGATGAGGGTTTCAGTGGAAGATGGAGAGAAGTGCAGCAATGTTACAGAGCCAAATATGTGTAATCCTTGTGATGGAGACAATCTGGTTCAAAAGATCAGATCAGGGGCAAAATAGATAATTTGTTTGCAATCATCTATTCAGCTTCGGACTCTTAGGACCCTATTTTACCATTTTCATTTTAAGTGCTGGGCAGACTTGAAACTGGGTGTGTTACAGATCCGACTTTTAGACCTGTACTCCGGCGCTCCCATACACACTCTGCCTGCATAAATATCAGCAAGTCTGAATCGCGCTGCACAAGCCTGCGGGTGGGGCCTAATGCACCCAAAACCCTGCAGCTCCAATTGGCACTTCCATCTGCGCATGTGCAAAAATAATAGAATGCTGCTCCCCGCCACGTCGCTCCCGGGCCAGATAATGCCTCCCTCTGGCCCCCACAGACATTGTCCCACTGTCCCAACATTACTGACCCCCTTATCCCCCCACCTGCCTGCCACCCAGACCAATCGTGGGCCCCACCCTCCTTTCCCTCCCCACCAATCTCAGGCAGAGTAGCAGTAGACCCTCTTTCACCCTCACTGATCTCTGGCAGAACGGCAGCAGACCCATCTTCCCCCCCAATCTCAAGCAGAGAGAGAGGCACTTACCTCCTCACTAACTGTAGCGCCCGAATCGGACTTATATGGAACATGTCTGTTTTGTGTCGATTCTGGATGGACGAACATGGTGGTAAAAGGGGAAGTGCCGGCAAGGTTCAGCCTGCAGCCCATTCAGTTAATTTAAATGCATGCAAATGTATTTGCCTTGGTAAAGGGGGAACTGGCACGGAGGTGGGCGTGGATCGCGCTACTCACCTCACACCCAACTTTACCAACCTTTTGTGCCCAAAAATAGGCACAACATGATGGTAAAATTGGGCCCATAGAGGAAGGAAGCTGGAGTTGGTAGAATGGGTGCGGATTTTCTGGCAGCGACTGAAGATCGAGGATAATTTTGGGTCACAGGATTAAAATTTGAAGTATACTTAAACATGATTCTAAAAATATGGGAAAATAAATGGATATTAATCAATTGAAAAACATGTATACATTAGAGTGGAGCAAAACCTTATCAAATGCATCACAAAGGCTGATTCGGTGATATTACCTTTCCAAGTTCTTGCTTTCTCCAGACTTGAGAGGGGGATTCTTTTGGGTACGGGTGCAGGATTTATAGCATAGGCACCATTGCCATTCTGAATCACTTTGTGTGTCTTTTCACGCTCTGTTAGTTGGTTTGGCTTTGGTGGCCTTGGGGGTGGAGTGTTGGACAAAAGGTGAATCCCTGCCACACCAAATGGCAACGTATTGTGGTTCTTGTCAAAGTTAAAGATTTGAGAGAATGAATAAACTGATAGTGGAGATGAAGATGCAGAAGAAGGTCCACTTTGATCTTGATTGGAAAGCATGACGATTTGTGAGTCTTGCACATTTTTATATAAAGGCACATTACAAGACGTTTGCGTTGGGGTGCCGTTCCTGAGCTGCAGATTCTCCTGAATATCATCCGATCCTGTCAACTCAAAGGAATGATCGAGTGATCTATCACATGGTGAACAGCTGTTGCTTCTGTAGGAAGAAAATCAACTCATTCAGAAAGAGAAAGAATAAAATTACAGTTATTGCAGCTATCAAATCTCTCAGAAATATTTCCTAATATGCAGTAACATTTAGTGACTTATTATGCAAGCAACATGCAGCCATTTTGTAAATGGCTAGATGCCACAAGCAACAAAGAGATGAAAGACTTGTTAATCAGCTTGAGAGGCAAATGTTGGCCAGATCATCAGAAGAATTTTGCTCTTCTATAAATAGTGCTGTGAGATCTCAAGCATCCACCTGTGACAGTGGAACAAGCAGAAGAGGCCTCAGTTTAAATTTAATCTGAAGGCTGGTGTCTGAATAATGCAGAATTTCTTTTACACTGCACTGAAATGTCAGCCTAGATTATGTGCTCGAGCTTTGAAGTGAGGCTTGAATCCAAAACCTTCCGACAAAGGCTTCAGATGTTAATTCAAGTGCCAGGTGGCTATTGGTAAGCGATGATCATTCCTTTATACACTTCCGCTAATGTCACTTCAAATCACAAGGTCAATTCCAATTGGTCCATTTTGATCTCATCTTTCCAAAATATAAAGGGCACCAATTTTCTATTATTATATCTGGCTAATTTATTAAATTAATGCAGTATTAATGATTTCCCTCACCTTTCCAAGGAAGGTCAATAACAGGCCACGCTATCATAACAAATAAAAAAAGTACAGTGTATCCCTTTTTCCAACTTAAAAGGGTCAGGATTTCACGCTCCACCATCAGCAAGTGATGGGATGAGAGAAGCACCAAATTCAAGGAACAGCGTTTCCACCAACAGCCGCTGCCTGATCCCCTGCCAACCTGGACGCAGCCACGAGGTGAGCCAAAATAGTGAGAACTGGTAACTTATTAAACTGCTCCACTTAGCATTGAGGCTGCTTCTGTCCATGCTCAACGTTTGGACTTTACGCTTTTTGTTGGGGAGGCGGGGAGGCGGCGGGGGGGGCGGGGGGTGGGCGGGTCATTGGAAAACAATGAGTAGGAAGAACCCTTTCGTTTTTCTGAGCCAAGTCCATTAAAGTCAAATATTATGCCTCAGCTGATGTATCACTAAGGCCAGCTAACTCACAACAGACCAGGGACTGATCCAAGGTCTGTATTGTCATACTTTAGAAAGGAGTGTTCCTCGGCTGAGGGCCCCTAAAGTATTTTTGCATTTACACCATGCATTCGGAGATAAGCCGAAGGAAGAAATGAATGTTGAGACCTTTTAAATAGGAACAATCTCTTTCTGCATGAGCTGCACCACCGTTCCTTTATTGAAACATCAGTAGCAAGGCAATGAGTTGGCCCTAGCTGGTATATAACTGAAAAATCAGACTTAAAAACAATGTCTGTTTGAGCCATGTGCAGTGCTATCTGACATTTATTCAGTGCCTCCTGGTATTACACTGGGAGTTTGGTGATGCGAGTGAACAAATCTCTGACTCACATTGCTGACAGTTCCATATAAAAGTGAGCTTTCATTGTATCCATGAAGACAGAACTTATAACCCTGAACATTCACAGTCAACCACTAGATTTCATTGAGCAATATGGGGCAAGTTCCACCTGGGGAACAAAAAAATCAGGCAACCATCCCTAGGCTGAAATCGGAGCTACACAATTGTTTCCCACATACTTTGGGGGTGGGGGGCAGTGTGTGTGTGACAGAAAGAAAAATCAGCCAAGATTCTTGTCTCTGTTTGCCATCCAGGAGCTTCTGTTGAGAAGTACTTGTGTAAATATTCCATGAGAACAGGAGGGATCTCAGCTACGATACCCTCAACAGAGAAGCTATCTGACACAATCCACCATGTGGGCTCACACATAAAGAGTAGTCACTTGGTCAAGCTATAAGAGGCCAGTGCCTTCTGGAGAGATGAGGAGGAGACTGCTAGAAAACTTACTGCAGGTCGCATTAACTAACATTCTGGGCAGAATTTTCCCATCCCGTCCGCCATGGGAATCGTAGCGGGTGGGACACAGACCACGCTCTCCCCAAAGCTGGAAAATCCCACCCTCTGTATTTCCAATTAACCTAAGTCCAAACAATAAAATGTTGCTATGATGTAACTTTTTGTGAATTAAATATGTGTGCCAGTGAGACATTACCGAAATTGAACTGGATTGATAATGTAAGAAAGAAACTACAATGGAAATGCTTAGACAAAAGCAAATTACTGCAGATACCGGAGACAAAGCTGGAAAATCTCAGCAGGTGTGGTAGCGTCTGTAAGGAGAGACAGGAGCTGACGTTTTGAGTCTTGATGACCAACTTTGACAAAGGGTCTTCTATGCTTAAAACATTGGCTCTTTTTTCTCCTTACAGATGCTGCCAGACTTGCTGAAATTTTCCAGGTTTTTCTCTTATGGAAATGATTAGCTCTGTCAATGATGGAATTGATGGGGATGGTGACAAAGAAGGACAACTGCTATGGCTTCCTATATCAACAATCTTATTTATTTGATCTGCTCAAATATTTTACCTGGTGATGTCGACTGACTTGGTCTCACATTGTGATAAAATAAGATAATCCAGAGGCATGACTGCAGACAGTGTGGATTCTGACTCACTCCTCCTGGACTCAGCTTCCACGCCAGAATCCTGAGCTGAGGGAAATTGGTCTCTGTTCATTGATTGTGATGTATGAGTTGAAACAGCTGGAGATGGCTGAAGAGATGAGGAGGTCGTAGGAGAAGAACTCCCAAGCGAATCTGAAAGAGAAAGATTCATTATTTCATCCTATGTTTAACATTGCTCTTTAGATGATGCATGGGATCCAACCTCCAAGTTCTTCCCCTGGTCATGCACCATCCTGTATTGGAGGAATTACTGCTGTTCCTTGTTGCTAGGTAAAAATTCTGGAATTTCTTACTGAGCAATATTGTGGTAGCCTCTTTAAAGGTGGCACAGTGGTTAGCACAGCTGCAGAGACCTGGGTTCAATTCCCAGCTTGGGTCACTGTCTGTGTGGAGTTTGCACATTCTCCTCGTGTCTGTGGGGGTTTCCTCCAGGTGTTCAATTTCTTCCATACTCCAAAGATGCAGGTTAGGTGCATTGGCCATGCTAAATTGCTCCTTAGTGTCTCGGGATACATAAATTAGAGGGATTAGCAGGGTAAAAATGTGGGGTTATGGGGATAAGGCCTGGGTAGGATTGCTGTTAGTGGAGACTTGATGGGCTGAATGGCCTCTGTCTGCACTGTAGGGATTCCACTCTATTCTATGAACATGCTGGTTAGGTGCATTGGCCATGCTAAATTCATGTGCCTGAATGGGTGCCAGAGTGTGGCGACTAGGGGATTTTCAAAGTAACTTCATTGCAGTGTTAATGTAAGCCTACTCGTGACACCAATAAATAAACTTAAACATAAATTTACTGCACAAACTGTAGTGATTCAAGAGGAAGCCACCTCGAGAAAATTTACAGCAGGTAATAAATGCCAGCTTTGCCAGCAATACTTGCACCTTGAGACTGAGTTTTGTTTTAAAAAGCCAAGTTACATGAAATTCCACACGAAAAGCTAAACATTATGGATGTGAAACTTGTCTGTCAGCAGCATGACGTGGGTCTGATGATACACTACGCCAGTTCTTATTTTCCCTTGTCTTGGGAATTGTTGTTGAGGTTTTAGATTTCAGACCAAGTGAAAACAACAATGAGATTAGGAGATGGTTCCCAAAAAGAGTCTGAACTATTGTACTGTGACCTTCAGTGGAAAGACGATGGGGAAAGGTCAAAGCTCAGCTGCAATTTCACCGTGAACCCATTTCACAGGACTACCGTTGACCAATTTCACCCCATATAACTCTACTCCAGGCATAAAACTGCCAGCTAATCAGTACCACGTATAGAATAGATCAGCCAAAGCAATACGGCATGCCTGCCTTCATCCATCGGGAGATTGAGTATAAAGATTGGCAGGTCATGCCACAGCTGTACAGAACCTTAGTTAGGCCTCGTTTAGAATAATGTGTACACTTCTGGTCGCCACATTACCAGAAGGATGTGGATGCTTTGGAGAGGTACAGAAGAAGTTTACCAGGGTGTTACCTAGTCTGGAGGGTATTAGCTATGAGGAGAGGTCAGATAAATTGGTTTGTTCTCACTGGAATGATGGAGATTGAGGGGTGACTTGATAGAGGTTTACAAGATTATGAGTGGCATGAAGAAAGTTCAGATGTTCTTTACTAGGGTAGAAAAGTCAAGTACTCGGGCACGTAAGTTTAAGGTGCTTGGGGAGAAGTTTAGAGGAGATGTGCAAGGCAAATGTTTTTACACAGAGGGTGGTGAATGTCTGAAACGTGCTACCTGGGGAGGTGGTGGGTGCAGATTTGATAGTGGTATTTAAGGGATATCTAGACGAATACATGAGTAGGACTGGAATGGAAGGATACCGACTCTGTTAGTGCATAGGATTTAGTTTAGGCAGGCATCATGATCGGTGCAGACTTAGAGAGCTGAAGGGCCTGTTCCTGAGCTGTACTGTTCTTTGCTCTTTAATATATGGTACAGCACCCATTCAATCTCACTATGCAGGATTTCTATCCATATATCATTACTTGTAACTTAGGAGTTTAGTAACTAACCAATATAACTATTGATAGAACTAGTTGCATTAACTGTAAATATAAATGAGCACACTATATGTGATTCCATTTGTTCCATTGTTTCCCTGTCCAGCTAATATCTTTTTGATATTAATAATGAGTGCAATTATATTTTTAACATTGTGAAATTTGACATTTATCTGATTTGGCTATTTCTGTAACTAATGAAATTCTAACATCTTTTATCAGGAATTTGATTTTTACAATACTTCCTGGCATGTAGCGCATTCCAAATATTAACGTTGTTCCTTAATCTTTACAATCCAGGTGAAATGCTATGAAATGGACCTATTTCCATTTTCAACACATTGCTTGGTACTGATTGACATTCTCAGTCAGTTACAGTGGAAGTCAGCTACTGTTTTGTGCAATGGGCCTTCTGCTACTAGGAGCTGGACTGACACCATTCAAACTCATTTCAGATAAAAAGCCATGTAGTCGGCAGATAGAAAAGACTTTTTACTTTGCGCTTGGATCCCACATTCTTGCTATATCAGATAGATATATTTCACACAATCAGTTTCAAAAAACTGCCACAAAGTAGTTAAAATTCTCCTTTCTCTTTCTATTTAACTTTACATGTTCCCATTATTGTGTTTAATATGCTTCCTCATTTCTTTGTTTGCAACTTCCATTGTACCTCTGGCAAGCCAAATAATTTACTGTTATTACACTGCAGCCCACCAGGGGACACCAAAGCTAAGTTGCTAGGACTACTGTATACATAACTATAGCACACATTCTCTGTAGGTTTAAAGGTATCAGAAGATTGTGCATATTTGAAAATTCTAAAAATTGGAGCTAACACAACCTTTTATTTCTATTTATCAAAACCCTTTTTAGGTTTCACAACATATTTTTCCCTATCATCATTCTGCTGTGCGATCAGTCCCAAGCTGTGTCGTGTGCCCCTATCAGCCATCCTCCATGATTGATTGATAAGACAGCCACTTATGTGGTGCGGCTGATCTTGAAAGTTCTCCTTCCCGCACCCAGATGGAATACCCTGCCACTGCTAGTACTCCACTCAAGACTTTAATTGGGAACAGAAGAAAGAAGTGCCTAATAAGGGCAGATGAATTGGGATGTTGGTTCAAATAACAGAGAGCATAACTTGTTAGGAATAAAATCAGGAACATTTTTTTCACATAAATTGTAGGAGTAGAGGAATAAATAACAGTGAAGCCTTTGAATCAGATAGTATACACTGGTGCAAGAAAATGAGATATGTTTCTCATTTATGGCCACCTTAGTTATATGGGTTGCCAGACCCCTGGTCAAGTTAAGCCCGTCCCAATGTACAGCACCCTCCTTCCCCAGTACCAATCTAAGGAATCAACACCCCTTTCTCCACATCACTCTTTGAACCACACATCAGTTCTCTGATATTATTTACTCTATGCCCAATTTACTCGCGGCTCAGGTAGTATTCCAGTCATTATTACTTTTGTGGCTCTGCTGTTTCACGTAGCCCTTAGTTGCTCATTATCTCTAAGCTAGGATGAAGAAAGAGGCTTTTTTATGTCATTGATACCCATGTGTACGAGGACAATTGGATCCTTCCCTTCCCGCTCTCTAGCCCTGAAAGATGTTCTTAACGCTGGCGCTGGGCAGACAACAGTCTTTGGGACTCATGCTTTCGGCTACAAGGAACAGAATCATATCCTCTAACTATACTGACCACATTCTTTGTTCCTCTCCCAATTTGAATTGTTCGCTGTACCTTGGTGTTAGGATCAATGTGCTCATTCCGCCCTCCTGCAGTCCCTGCTCTTAGCCACACAGGCTGGATTAACCTGGAACCTATTGGACAAGTGCACAGGCTGAGGCTCCTCCTGTGCTACTATTTGGATTCCTCCTGTCCCTGACCACAAATGAAATACTTAACCTAAGAAGTGTGAATGCCTCCTGTAACAAACTGTGCAGGTAACTTTCTACCTCCCTGATGCAGTGCATTGTTCAAAGCTCGGACTCAATGTTGTCAATTCTGAACTGAAGTTTCTCAGGCTGTAAGCACCTACCGCTAATGCAGTTACAATGGATCACACAGATGTCCAATGTAACAGTCGCAACACGTCACCTTCCCTGCCATTATTAGTGTATTTTGTTAAACAAATTAAGGATTCAAGTTTTGAAATATCACTGATTGTTTGTAGTTACATTAATTATGTTGTCAATCTTGACTTTTGCTGTGATTACACAATTTCACGAATGCCTATGGCCCTTTGGTACCTGGCGCCATGACCACTCTAGTTTATAGAATCAATGTCAGGAGCTTCATTGAGCACGGAGAAGATGCTGAGATCCATACTTCCCCCAATAAAAACTGCACAAGCACATTTTGTAGAAGTACTCAAGACCTTTAGTGTTATTTTTCCCATTTGAGTCTCAGACACACTGAGAGCAATAGTGGAAATCGAAGCATCACTTGGCTGAGATCATCAAACTCGGACAGGCCAAGAGTCAAACCTGGAACCTTCTAGTTTGCAGAACCTTACATGCGATGTTTTGCTCTCCATGTCTCACTTCAGTGTATTTTTCACCAAATTAAAGATTGAGGGAAGTTCAGTTCTATTGCTCACACAAACACACAAAATCAGAGCAGAGGTGGGCTATTGGGTCCTTAAGCCTGCTCCACCATTTGATAAGGTCATGGCTGATCTGTTTGTGTTCCAAGTTCCACATTCCCATCTATCCCCCAATAACCTTTGATTCTCTTTGCCCATCAAGAATCTATTGACCTCCACTTTAAGAGCATTCAGTGACCCTGTCTCCACCACCTTCTGAGATAGCTACAATGTAGATTGCTGTGTGATTACTATTTATGTCTTTAGTTGCATCTCTCTAATAATTCACCTTGCTACAATGTAGGGCAGGATTTTTTAGCTCTTCTCACTGGCGAGATCTTCTGGTCTCGCCAAAGACAACACCCCCTCACCCAACCCCATGATGTGTTTCCTGATGACAGGACAGATAAGCCATGCAAAATGCTGTAGTCAATGGCGGGACTGGAAGATCCCGCTGGCGGCCAATGGTGAACTACCTCCACAACTGGAAAACACACCCCTGTGGGCAGAAGATCCTATCCTTAGACTCCGAGTGGCAGAAATTACGAGCACATGTTAAACACTTGAGTGGATAGAGTTCACAATAATTTGCTGTGGGGGAGTTACGGGCTGGAATGAAAACCTTCAGTGGCCCTGATCAAGAAAGGGAAACAACAAACGCAAGGTTCCTGATTATCACGGAACCCATGCACCCCAGACATTCTCTCTTCCACCTTCTTCGGTCGGGAAAAAGATACAAAAGTCTAAGATCATGTACCAGCCAACTCAAGAACAGCTTCTTCCCTGCTGTCATCAGACTTTTGAATGAACCTACCTTATATTAAGTTGATCTTTCTCCGCATCCTAGCTATGACCGTTACACTATATTCTGCACCCTCTCCTTTCCTTCTCCCCTAAGTACTCTATGAATGGTATGCATTGTCTATATAGCACCCAAGAAATAATACTTTTCACTGTATACTAATACACGTGACAATAATAAATCAAATCAAATCTCAATTGTAATTCAATTGCTCAACACAAAATTGTGCATGTGCAAATATACGTGTGCCAAGATGGGTCACAGAGACTGAGGTTAGTCAGCTAGACTCAACAAACACATAAGCCCACTAACACTCAAATGAAGAATGACACAATGGGAGCTGGTGCCATCTGTGGATTCATATCAAGAGTCAGCACCTTCTAAAGAGAAGGGGAGAGACATGGGGGAAAACAAAATGCAAGACAAAGAAGGGAATAAAAGATCCCAGGGTAATACCAAATACAGGATCTGACAATGCCCTTCAAATAACCTTCCAGCTAGCCTTTAAGCTACAGTGATTTCCCTGTTGTACAGAGAAGCTAAAGGAGACTCTTCAGCTCAAGTAATCATATCACCATACATCACTGTCAGCTCCCTGCAATCCTGGCAGCAACATCAAATATTCATGCACCACTTCTAATTAGAGGACATGCAAGGCTTAAAAAAAACACTTTAAAAATAAAATATGAACTATATTCAAATGAACACAATATAGGTGTTGTAATTCACAATTTGAAAGCTTGTGAAATGGGTTTGCAAGCCGGAATATGTAAATTATCTCAGCAGGCTCATTAGAATACAAAGAACTAAAGAAATTGGTTGGTTAGCAAAACATGATTGGTGAGTAATAATGAGGCTTACAATTAAGTTACTGCTTAATGACTCCTTTTAAAAGAAATAGAAGTTATTTTTAACTCCTGTGAAGGCTGATTGAGTAAAGGTATTACCTGCTATAGTATGAAGCTACTTAGCCAGGTTGTTTCGCCAGTTAGTGGTTCCAGTCTGGGAAAGGTGAAATCGGTCTATTCTTGATGACAAATAACTGCTGATGAAAAATGTGTTTGTGCAGTGCAGGCATGACCCTGCTGATTCCTGTGCTTTAATCACCGTGACTTTTGGGATGCTTGATGTACCTTATATCGAATTGGACAAAGGACAGGATTTCATTATTAGATGACTCTAATGGAAACGGTTGGTCTTATTGAGTCATTCAATGTCACGTTTTCTGACTTGAAGGCAAGGGTTCTGGTGTATCACACATTGCTCTAGATGCTAATTAATAACCACATAATGCTTCACAAATAATGCAGCCCAAAAGTAGGTCAGTAAAAATAGTCTCAGAACTGGAAAATGCAACCCACAGTCTCTCAACGCATACAGCACTGTAAAAAGAATGTAGATAACTTGATATACATGTCTACTTCAATGTTGTCTCTGAACATAAATCTAAGAGGTGGAACAGATAAAATTAAAGGTGTCTTTATGTTAAAATATAGCAAATGACACAAGTATTCTGAATTACCTTTTGTTGTTCATGTGCCAGTGTTTCCTGTGAGTGGTTGTCAGACTATTGATCAAACTTCAACCCAGGAAGGAAGCAGTGGCGCAGTGGTGTTGTTGCTGGGCCAGTAATTCAGAGATCCAGGGTTCAAAACCCACCATGGCAGATGGCAGAATTGAAACTCAATAAAATATCTGGAATTAATGATGACTATGAAACTATTGTTGTTTAAAAGACTCAGCTGGTTTCACTAATGCCCTTCAGCAAAGTAAATCTGCTGACCTTACATGGCCTACATGTATTCTAGACCACAGCAGTGTAGTTGGCCCTAAAATGGCCAATTACTACAAAGAAACCACAAAAGGTATGAAACTGGATGGATCACCCAGCATTGACAGAGGCACCAGAAATGACAACGGCAAACATAGCCCTGACGTGCTGCAAGTCCTCCATAGTAACATCTGGTGGTTTGTGCCAAAATTTGGAGAGCTGTCCCAGAGGCTGGGGAAATAACAGGGTGACACAGTGATACTCACAGATTCATACACAATGTCCCAGACACCACCATCACTATTCTGGGGTATGTCCTGTCCCACCGGCAGGACAGACCCAGTAGAGGTGGGGGCATAGTGGTATACAATAGGGAGGGAATACCTACACTTCAATGACTGCAGCAGTTCAAGAAGGCAGTTCACTACCATCTTGTGAAGAGCAGCTAGGGATGGGCAATAAATGCTGGCCTAGCAGCAACACCTGCATCACGCAAAATGAATTAAAAAAAGTTATTGTTGAGTGTGCTATGATATTAAATACTGCCATTACACCTTGTGCTTGCACTGTAGATGAGCCTTCATATTTTCAATCTAACTGTTTTTGGATTTTAGACAAGCAACATTGATGTAATAATGGCAGCTAGCAACCTACTCCAACCCTAGCAGCAGGGTACTTGTATTCTACATCTTGTATAGCATCTCGCATTCTAGGTGTATAATTACCAATTGGCAGGACAGCTTCACATTGCTGTCATATTGATTGTCTGTCCTAGTATTCTCAATAAATTATTCTTCATCTTTGGAGGAGACACTTAGGAATCATCCAAAGCAAATTTTCAATCTTATTGAAGAGAACTGACAAAATGATCTATACAAAATATGCAGTACGGTGAAGATTTGAAATGTGAGGACACAGCTTAAAATTTGGAAATCAAGAGCAAGAGTGGGAGTTAGGTGGATTTTTTCCATAAAAGGGGTGAAAGAATTACATAATAAATTGTGGAGCCCAATCATTTGGTTAATGCATTTTAAATATATTCTAAACTATTATCTTTCAATTCAGTCTCCACCTCAGGGGAGGTGATGGCCTGGTGACATTATCATCAGACTATTAATCCAGAAACTCTAATTTGAATTCAATAAAAAAAAGATCTGGAATGAAAAATCTACCGAGGACCGTGAAATCATTGTTGATGGTCATAAAATCCATCTGGTTTTCTAATGTCCTATAGGGAAAGGCATTAGTTTTTACCTGGTCTGGCCTGTATGTGATTCCAGAGTCACAGCAACGTGGTTGATTCTCAACTGCTCTCTGGCAACTAGGAGTGGGCAATAAATGCTGGCCAGCTAGCAACACCCATGTCCCATGAAAGAATTTTTAAAAAATGTTCATTTTGCTCTCTCTTGATCCATTTTCTTTCTTTTCAGTCCCTTTCCTCTCTTTCAGTTCTATCTCTCTGTTCCTTTTTTCCATTTCGATCTCCTATTCATTTCTGTCTCGCCCTCCCTCTGCCTTCACTACAGTCTTCTCCCTTTCTGCTCTTTAACCTTTAATTTAGTCTCCCACTATGACTGTAGTCATCTGTGACTATGAGTTTCTGAATGGACAACAGCACCACAGCTCAGCTGAGTGATCACGTTAGAAACAACAGTGGGGGGAAAGGGTTGTAGTGGAGTCAGAAATCAAAATCACAGGTGGTTGGGCAGGGTAGAGATGTGTCCGGAGTACAGTGCATGCTAATGCTAGTGCCATCCTCTAGGGAAGGATCAAACAGTCTGTTGTTTGATGCAGTCTGGTTGTAGAGGTTACGAATGCCAGCAATATTAGGCAAGGCATTTTTGAGAGTTGTCAGTCAATTGCTCCAAAATGGGCTTCCATCTCAGTGGAGAACCAGGGCTGAATTTATCTCTCCCTCTTTTGGCTTTTTCTTATGCTGCATGTGGTCGCCATAATGCTAATTGATCACTCTTGTTCAACTCTATATATGCCATCTTTTTTTGGATTTGGCAGGTGGTTTTAGAGCTAAATTCCTTTATTTCCCCCCTCGGCCCTCTCCATTTATCCTGGCTGGGAAGCGGCATTGATTTGCCTGCACCATGAAAAGCACTTGTAGCTGAAAACATTCACAGTGAAAACAGCTGTTCTCATTGTGAGCTTGTACGAATTTAAAAACAACATTTCAGACAGCCCTGTGAGTAGTGTTCAAAATGCACTGAATTGACAGTGAGTTCCGAAGTCCAGCAAAACTGCAATTCTTCAGTTTAGTCCTGCCTCACGAACCCTCTCCAGGTTTTTATCTAAAGTAGGAGAGTGATGCGATTGGGAGCAGGAGCTGATTGTCAAAATCCATAGAGCTGCCTGAGACTTAAAAAAAAAATGGAGGCCATTGAAGTTAAAAATACTAGTGGATTCAGAGATAATTGTTGTATTTCTGGACCGTGGAGAGAGATATTTTCCACTTTAAAAAACTATTATTTTAATTATATTTATTTATACCCTTATTCTTCAAAAACAGTGAAGAGAGACATTTTTCTCTGACTGTACGCACTCCCCCAGAATTAGGATTCACAAGAAACAGAAGGCTAATCCTACATTTGAAACACTTCATCCAGGCCAGCTGCCAATGTTCAATTGTTACCGCCAACTATCCACCCCCTCCCAGAGTTTACTTAAGGGTTGCTGTCAGTGTTACAGTGGTCCAACAGTTATCTGTGAATTGCCAATGAGCTGTCTGGAGTCATACAGTGGATGTGTGCAGCTCAGTCATTTAATCAAAATTATTGGGCCAGTCTAATTGCTCAGCTTTCAGATGATGTACCCAGTGAACCAGTTTGTGCCCATTATCTCTGTAAAAGAAGTGCTGCTTGGTTTAGTGGTCTTTTCCTGATTCTAAACAATTTTTTGTGTTCATTAGTGTATCATCTGCTTAAAAGCATTGGATTAAAGCAATATATTTGTTAACTCAACAAGGGCTATTGTACTGTCTTAAATGCTCTGAATAAAGTTTTTCCATTAACAAATAGGTCACACCTTGCGGAAAAGGTAAGTTGACGATCGAGGTCTAGTTCAGTTCACAGCAATTCTACCTTGTGTCGATTGCAGGCAGAGAAAGGAGGACGGCAAAACGAAACTTCTTGCCATTTGAAAGAGGTTGAGTGAAATATAAATTGGTTCTTGATTGTCTGTGAAGTTTACAGTAATGACACCACATTTATTATCCTTTGGAATGACGATATCTTAGAGGGTGGCACAGTGGTTAGCACTGCTGCTTCACAGCATCAGACCTGGATTCAGTTCCTGGCTTGTGTCAGTATCTGTGTGGAGTCTGCATGTTCTCCCCGTGTCTGCATGGCTTTCCAGGTATTTAGATTTGTGGATCATTGGAATCTCTTCTGGGGAAGGAGTGACCTGTTCAAGAGGGATGGGTTACACCTGAACTGGAGGGGGGCTAATACGCTGGCGGGGAGATTTGTCAGGGCCACTTGGGAGGGTTTAAACTAGTTTGGCAGTCGGGGTGGGACCAAAGCAGTAGAGAGACAGAAGAGAAGGTTGAGAACAGCACAAAAGGTAAACAGAGCACACTAAATAGTAAAGGCAGTGTCAGTAATCACAGTACCAGACAGATCAGGCAAAAGCAGGACAGATCAAGGAAGTCCAGATTAAACTGCATTTATTTCAATGCAAGAGGCTTTACGGGCAAGGCAGACAAACTCAGGGCACGGATGGGTACATGGGACTGGGATATTATAGCAATTACTGAAACATGGCTAAGGGAAGGGCAGCTCAATGTTCTACGGTACTGGTGCTATAGAAAAGATAGAACAGGAGATAAGAGAGGAGGGGAAGTTGCACTTTTGATTGGGGAAAACATCACGGCAGTACTGACAGTGGATGTATCCGAGGGTTCGCCTACTAAGTCTATATGGGTAGAACTGAGAAATACGAAGGGGGAAATCACTTTGATAGTGTTGTACTATAGGCCCTAAATAGTCAGTAGGAAATTGAGGAACAAATATGTAAGGAGATTTCAGATGGCTCCAAGAAAAATAGGGTGGTAATAATAGAGGATTTTAACTTTCCCAACATTGAAAGAGAGGATCGAGAGCTTCAAGATTTTAGGTGCCCAGATCACTAACAACTTGTCCTGGTCCCCCATACTGACATTGTAGTTAAGAAAGCCCATCAATGCCTCTATTTTCTCAGAAGACTAAGGAAATTTGGCATGTCAGCTCTCACTCTCACCAACTGTTACAGATGCACCATAGAAAGCTTTCTTTCTCGTTGTATCACAGATGGTATTGCTCCTGCTCTGCCCAAGACCGCAAGAAACTACAAAAAGGTCATGAATGCAGCCTAATCCATTGACTCTGTCTACACTTCCCGCTGCCTCAGCAAAGTAGCCAGCATAATTAAGGACCCCACGCACCCTGGACATTCTCTCTTCCACGTTCTTCTGTCGGGACGTTCGTCCATCATGTACCAACCGACTCAAGAACAGCTTCTTCCCTGTAGCCATTTGAACTAGTGAAATTTTTAAACATAAATTCCTGTTTCTTCTCCCCAGTCCAGTATGTACAACCAACAACCAGAACTGTAAATTGGTAAGCAGCTTCTAATTTGAATTGCCTATTCTAAATTGCTTTCAGATTAAAGGTAAATAGGGGAAATATTTTAGATTGAAAACTGAAAACCGGTCAGAAATGTAAAAAAACAAGTTAAAAAAAGAGTGCAATGAGCAGAATGGCAGTTTAAGTGTGGGAGTTCAAAGTGGGAGAGGAGGTTTTTTTTTGGAAGAAGAGATTAATTGAGAAACAGCACAAAAAGTGAAAGTAAGGGTCATAGTAATGAAGTATTTATTATAAGTCAGCGAAGTACGGTAAGAGAAGTAAAGTTTGCATAAGGTTGGTAAATTAATAGTATTCTTAATAATCATAATTGTTTAGTAAAAAAAAAGGGAGTAAACAGGGGGCTTAAAGATAATGATGGTAGGAGAGCTTGCATCCGTGATATACTCCTCCTGTGTGTTGTGAAATATCATGGAACATTCCGTTGTCCTTGGTGGCTACATGTGAAGGAAGTGTGTTGAACTGAAACTACTGGCTAACCACATTTCAGAGCTGGAACTGAATTCATTGTGGAGCATTCACGATGCTGAGCAAGTCGTGGATAACACTTTCAGTGAGGTGGTCACACTTCAGTTGAGGACAGAACGGGCAGAAAGGGCACAGGTGACCACCAGGCACAGTAGAGGAAGGCAGATGGTGCTAGAGATCCCACTTTCTAACAGATATACTGTTTTGGATACTGCTGGGGAGATGAATGTGCAGGGAAAAGCAGTGGCAGCCAACTTCAGGGTACGATGGGTGGTCTGCTGTGCAAGTAGGGAGGAGGAAGACTAACAGGGGTATAGTGGTGGGTGATTCAATTGTAAGGGGAACAGATAGGTGTTTCTCTGGCTGCAAAAGACATCCAGGATGTTATGTTGCTACCCTGGTGTCAGGGTCAGGGATCCACTTAACGGCTGCAAGGGATTCTGAAGGGAGAGGACAAACAGACAGAGATTGTGGTACATATTGGTACCAACAATGTAGCTCACGAAAGGGATGAGGTCCGGCAAGCAGGATTTAGGAAGTTAGGAAGATTAAAAAAACAGAACCCAGTAGATAGTAATCATTGGATTACTTTGGTGCCATGCACCAGTGAATACAAAAATAGGTTAGTCCAGATAAATCTGTGGCTGGAGAGATGGTTGCAGGAAGAGATGCACAGCCAAAATTAGAAGAGACAGCAAGTGAGGCAGGAAGGCATAAACATGGGTCAGATAAGGCACAAGGGAGTTTGGCAAGATCGGATGATATTTAGTTTAAAGCAAGGAGTCTGATGAACGAGCCAGATGAGTTGAGGCACAAATTAAAACATGGGAGTGTCATGTCATTGCTGTCTCTTACCTATCATTGAGAAAGTGATAGGTTAGGTAGCTCAATATTTCAGGATATAGGATTTTTCGGACAGACAGGGAAGAAAGTAAAAAAGGAGGACGCGCCACAATCTTGACCACAGGATCAATTACAGGTGTAAGGAGAGATGACATTTTAGAAAGCTCTTCAAATGAAGCCATATGGGTGGATCTTAAAAACCGTAAGATATCGCTGGCATGAACGGGAGCAAGATTTTGGCACTTGTATCAGTGTTTGCTGGTGACAGGGATGGTTTGGGTGTAGAAATCAGGGAAAAATACTGTGGTGTAATTAAATAAATAAATGTAGACAGAAAGGAGGTTCTAGCAGATTTAAAAGTAGGTAAATCTACAGGTCAAGATGAAATGTATCGCAGGCTGTTGAGTGAGGCAAGGAAGGAAATAGCAGGGGCGCTGGCAATCATTTTGAATTCCTCTTTGGCCACAGGAGAGGTATCAGAGGAGTGGAGGACAGCCAATGTGGTACCAATATTCAAAAAAGGTGGAAGGGATAAACCAAGGAAAAAAAAGCAGGCCAGACAGTCTAACATCAGTGGTGGCAAAACTATCGGAAGTAATTCTGAAAAACAGAATTAATCCTCATTTGGAGAGACAGGGATTACTCTAGAACAGTCAGCATGGTTTTGTTAAGGGGATGTAATGTCTGACCAACTTGACTGAATTTTTCAAAGAGGTGACCAGATGTGTAGATGAAGGCAATGCATTAGACCTAATCGACTTGGATTTCAGAAGGCTTTTGACAAGGTCCCACATGGGAGACTGATATGAAAGGTAAGAGCCCTTCCATGGGATCCAAGGAATTCGGCAAATTGGATTCAGCATTGGCTAAGAGGCAGAAAGCAAATGCATGTTTTTCAGACTGGAAACCTGTGTCCAGCGGAGTCCCGCAAGAATAAGTGCTAGGGCCCTTGTTGTTTGTGGCTTAAATAAAATGATTAAATTTGAATGTAGTAGGGTTGATTAGTAAGTTTGCAGGTGATAAGAAAATTGGTGAGGTGAAAAATATTGAGAGGATAGTCTTAGATTACAAGAGAATATTGATCAGCTAGTCGGTTGAGCAGATCAGTGGCAAAGGGAATTCAATCCTGACAACTGTGAGGTGATTCTCATGGGCAGGACTAACAAGTCAAGGAATTACATGATGACCAGCAGGAGCCTGAGAGCATCGTTAGGACTTTGGTGTGCATGTACACCAGTTCCTTAAAGCAGAAGAACAGGTGGATAAAGAGGTTAAGAAAGCATTTGGTACACTTGCAGTTATTAGCCAAGGCATACTGTTGAAGAGCAGGGAGGTTATACTGAAACTTATGTGGTTAGGCCACAACTATAGAGTATTGTGTGCATTGCTAGAATCCACATTATAGGACGGATATGATGGCACTGGAATGAGTGCAGAGATTTAGTTATGAAGTGAGATTGGATAGACTGGGATTGTTTCCCTTGGAGTAGAGGAGATTGTAGGGGGGGACATTGAGATTTATAAAATTATGAAGGGCATAGACGGAGTAAACAAAATAAACCTTTTCCCTTGGTGCAGGCATCAATGACCAGAGGGCACAGATTTAAGATAAGGGTCAGGAAGTTTCGAACGAGTGTGAGAAAAAACATTTTCACCCAGAGAGTGGGGGAATCTGGAACTTATTACCTGAAAGGGTGGTGAAGGCAGAGACCCTCAAAACCCTCAGAAGTATTTAGATGTGGACTTGTAATGCCAAGGTATACAAGGATATGGGCCAAGTGCTGGAAAATAGGGTTAGAATTGTTAGGTGGTGTTTTTGACCAGCGCAGGTGCAATGGGTTGAAGAGCCTTTTCTGTGCTGTAGATCTCTATGATTATACAGAAAAATTATAAGTTTAAAGAAATGCCACTTCTATCTTGCTTTCTGTTCACAGAATCATCATGTTTGTATTGTGACTGAATGTTGTGACTGTATTGAGAATCTAACGCCCAGATAAAACGTTTAGCATTGCATTAAGCTACGAGGTGACCTTCCATTTAACAAGTCATAATGGACAGAAAGGAAACTTGACTCGCTACATCAATACAAGTGGTAAATGCAGTGATGTCTATTGCTTCTCAAAGAAAAAAAAATCTCAAATGCAAGCCATTTATGAGACAGAATGAAATCATTTGGATTTCCATGCCCAGCAATATTGAACCTGTGATGCTTTCGGTACTTGACCTTAGGCTCTTAACAAATAAGATATTGCCTTTATTAAGTTCCAAGGGGCCCTACTGACAGAAAAATAGCCAGCTAATATGTCAACCAGCAACTGAGTAGTGTTATAGGGCAATACTAAAGGATTTCTTTTATCATAACAGTGACCCAAATAGGTTTCTTTGTGCCGTCAGCTGCCTTGAGACATACTCTAAACTGGATGATGGACTGTCTTATCTTAGAAGAGACAGCGATGCTTTGATGTTCCAGATGTCAGTACATGGCCAAACTTTCTGTTCTGAATTAGAAGCCATGGACAGATAGGACCCTCAAGCTGAAAACGAGATACATTTCTTTTTATCTTCCTCTCTGAATGTACTGCTTGTTGTTGGACTTCTCAAGTTATTGAGTACCCTTTGCTAACTGGAGTGGCTACTGCTGGCACAACGTGGAGTGATCCATGGAATGCTTTTGGCAGCAGTTTTGTGGGATGGGGTTCATGGGGAGAGGGGGGCTGTCCTGTACTAGTCATTGAATTCTTATTAGTGCAGAAAGAGGCCATGCAGCCCAGCGGGTCTGCACCAACCCTCTGACAGAGCATCCCACCCAGGCCTTTATCCCTGTAATCCCATGTATTGATCCTGCTAATCCCCCTAATCTGCACATCTTTGGCCTCTAAGGGGCAATTTAACATGTCAATCCACCTAATCTGCACACCTATGGACTGTGGGAGTAAACTGGAACACCAGGAGGAAACCCACACAGACACGAGGAGAACATGCAAACTCCACACAGTCACCCAAGGCTGGAATTGAACCCTGGTGCTGTGAGGCACAATGCTAACCACCATGCCATCTTGCCACCCAAGTCTATCCTCACAGATAAGTGCAGATCGAGGGGTGCACCCCATCTTCCCTCCTGCTACCATGCAGCCTGCACTTTTTTTAACCAGTTATGCGGGCTGCTGTCAATCTTACTTTAGTGATTCAAGCAGAAGCAGGGTGAGAACATCAAGTATGGGCCTTCCTGCTCAGAACATACTGTCGATGGAGGTGGGAAGCCATCTGATATCAATATCACTGCCAACCCACCAAATCTTTAGGTCTGTCTGCCTCCTTATCCCCTGTGGGGACAGAGATATTCGGCCATTATCACTGTTTTATTTAACTGATCAGGAGGAGACATCAGTACAGGTAGCTTTCTTCAACGAATAAAAACAAAAAAATCCAGCTACAATATTATAGTTCTATTTACGTACCTCAAACATCTTACCTATGTTTACAAAAGGGGGAAGTTTTCCTTTTACTTTTTTTTAACATTTATTCTTTCAGCTGGGACATGGGCTTCACTGGCTTGCCAGCATTTATTGCCAGTCCCTAGTTGCTTGAGGACAGTTGAGGGTCAACCACATTGCTGTGGCTCTGGAGTCACATGTAGGCCAGACCAGGTGAGGATGGCAGATTTCCTTCCCTAAAGGACATTAATGGGTTTTTCCAACGATCGACAGTGGTTTCATGGTCATCAGCAGATTCTTAGTTCCAGATTTTTTAAATTGAATTCAAATTTCATATTCTACAGTGATAAGATTTGAACCCGGGTCCCAGAACATTAGCTGAGTTTAGCAGTCCAGCAACAATACCACTAAGCCATCATCGCCTTTTCTTTTCATTATCTTGTACGTTGACTTTGTGTCTATACATGCCCTGTTCATGAACACAACTGCCACTCACCTGATGAAGGAGCAGCACTCCGAAAGCTCGTGCTTGTGCTACCAAATAAACCTGTCTGACTTTAACCTGGTGTTGTGAGACTTCTTACTTTCAGATGAATGCCAGGAAATACTCATCATGTAGACATCAACATACACTCTGGCTCATTTCAGTTGACAGACATTTCAAGCCTCTAAGAGCATTATGGCTTATATTACTTATTACAAGTCGACAGAGTTTATCTGTCATTCATTCTCTTCCAAGGTCTGCAAAGTTATAAATTCTAACTACACTTTTTGTGTTGGAAGGCTCCAACAACTGGCCGGGTGGTACTCTAGTGGATACCTACTGCCTGTAGGTATCCACTCCCAACTAGCTTGTGGTGGAGGAGTTGTAGAGCTTCCGATAGGCTGACTGCCAGTGGTCTTTGGAATTACTAGAATTAGTCAGCAGAACAGGACCGGTGGAAGCAATTAATGTTCACCAGGGGAATAGTTTCATATAGCGATCAAGGGCCAGCTATATCTCAAGCGACAAAGGGAACGGTATTAATGTCTAATTAGAGCAGAATAATGGGAACTGATCCAAGTTAGGTATTTGAACTGTTTTGTGAGTTTCATATCAGGTTTTTACAATTGGCACTTTTATAATGTAATGTTTACTATTACTATATGCAACAAGTAGAATTATCCTTATTGAATAATGTTACTTTGATCTATGTAGCTTACACAGTAAGGATGGGGTATTGAGTCAATGATTCATGATTCTCTGGTCACTTTTACGTCAATTCAAACTGCTTATTTTGACAAAATTAGTACGGTCCCTGAAATGTCAGCATAAGTAGGTAGAACTGTAATTATCAGGGTGGAATAAATTGCACGACTGCTCTCCGCAATTACAAAGGAAGTGACTTGAAATGCCTAAGCGTGGAGAGATGCTTCTATCTTGTCAGAAAATTACTCCCAACAACGTGAGCCTCTCTGACATTAGACTTGATAGAAAATTCCAGAAATGTTCCCCACAATTGGATTTAGAGTAGGGATGTAGAAAGGTTAGCTTCCTTTGCAAAACTGTCAAATTATGCCCTTCACAGGATTACAAGGGAAGTACAGATGAGAGAGAACATTTTGCCCTTTTGATACATCCATCTTAAAGGTCCAGCTCCCACTCAGCCCATCATGGTGCATCACTTTTAGATATGATTTCAGAATTTTCATTTCCACTCTGCCACTTATAAGTTTCTTTCATGTGTGATTGTTCTTCGCTGAAGAATTTACAGACATTAATCCTAAATTTGCCTTTTACTAGTTTGAACATGTATTCCTTCACACTCGCAATTTAACTTTTGCGGATTTACCACTCCCACGTTGTTCAAACCTTCTATATCTCTATAAGGTCACCTGGGAGGGTGGTAGAGGTGAGTTGACTCACATGCTTTATAGAGTACCTGGATGAGCACTTGGCACATCATAACATTTAAAGCTATGCACCAAATGTTGGTAAATGGGATTAGGTGCAATGTCAGGTGCTTCTCCTGCGTCGCTGCAGACTGAATGGGCAAAGGGCCTCTTTTGCCCTGTATGATTCTATAATATTTGATTGCTGAGTAGAACCACAGAATCCTACAGCAGCAAGAGGCCATTTGGCCCACTGAATCTGCACCAACCACAATCTCGCCCAGACCCTATCCCCATAACCTCATGTATTTATCCCAGCTACTGGCACTAAAGGGCAATTTAACATTGCCAATCAACCTAACCTAATGTTTGGAGTGTGGGAGGAAACCCAGAACACCCAGAGGAAAATCACCGTTTCCTCCATGCAAATTCCACACAGGCAGTGACCCAAGATTGGAACTGAACCCACGTCTCTGGTGCTGTGAGGCAGCAGTGCTAAACACTGTGCCACTGTGATGCCACACTGGAGAAGGAATGAGGCAGAGACACACAAAAGGTGCAGGTATGTTGGAAATGCACTAAGATGTGAATAAGAAGCAGGAGTAGGCCACTTAGCCCCTTGAGCCTGCCCCACCATTGATTGGATGGGAGGTCAACTCAGAATTCACATACATGACGATGTACAGCAATTCCTCACTTTTTGACTCGGTCAACATTATAAAGTCACTGACAAAATAGGGAACATGTATCATTTGTGACACTTGCAATGACATTATTTACCAGAGAGTTTGTGTTCCATATCCTGAACATCCCAGGCTTATGGTTTGAGATTTACCCTGAATAATAAACTCCCAATGCACCTGCAGACGACAACCTCAATTACCGCGACTTTCACTGTTTTGAGCCAATGGATTCAGATATCTCCTGACTGGTGCCCTTGCATCCAACAGGGTTGGTTCCAGTGCCCTTCAACGCCTCTATCACAAAGAGTTCATGGAGCAGGTTGGCCATAGCACAGCAGATTTATCAGTCAGAAAGCAGTATCTGCTCTCCCTGCTCTTGGCTGAGGTGCAGTCAGTGGATGCTGCTATTGCTTTTAGCAAATGGCAGAGCCTTTCACCAGCAAATGGTTAAACAGAAAACTTTTTACAAGTGCAATAACACTGCACACCACTTTCATTCCCCCATCTGCCTCCCCCTCTCCCAAGAACCAAAAACACCGTGGAAATACACCCTAAAATAAACCTCTGTGCCCTTCATCCATGCCCTTCAGATCACCAGTAAACTTGAAATCCCTGCCAGAAAAGGAACCTTCTAAACCAGCTACACCCAGCGAAGCCTCTCCTCCACAATCCGTGGCGGGCTGCTCACAGTCAATGGAGCTCAGTCACACTGAAACCAGGTAGTTGAGTGAACAAGCTTCACAAGCATCAATGGTGAGTGTCAAGTTTATATTTTGAAACTCATTTTACTTTACAAGTTTATTTCATTTTGGAAATGTATGCTGGAATTCTACTACTCTGCCCACCACATGGATCAGAGCAGGTGGGAGGCGGACAATGTGAAGGTCCATTGACCTTGGACGGGATTTTATGGTTTTGGGACAAGCGATGCCATAAAATTCTGCCCATAGTATTTCAACTTGTAATGTTTCTGGCTGATAAGAAGTGTCCAAATAAAGATTATCTCCAGTTTATACATGAATTCTTCTGGGAAGATCAGATTTTGCTAATGTTGTTTTGCTTAAAATCAGACTTTTAGGTTAGGTGTATAAATTAGATGGATTGGCCGTGATAAACATGTGGGATTACAGGCGAAAAAAAGGGAGAGGATCTGGATAAGATACTCTGCCAGTGAGTCAGTGCAGACTCGATGGACCATATCGCCTTTTCATTGTAAGGATTCTATTATTCTGTGATGAATGGCACAGTGGGGCAATGATTAGCACTACTGCCTCACAGCGCCAGGGATCTGGATTCAATTCCCTGTTCAGTCACTGTCTGTGCAGAGTCTGCACAGTCTCCCCGTGTCTGCTTCTGTTTCCTGCGGGTGTTCTGGTTTCCTCCCACAGTCCAAAAGATGTGCTGGTTAGATGCATCAGCCATGCTAAATTCTCCCTCAATGTACCCGAACAGGTGCTGGAGTATGATGACAATGGAATTTTCACAGTAACTTAATTGTGGTGTTAACATAAACCTACTTGTGACACTAATAAGTAAACTTTAAACTTAACTGAGACACTAAGTGAGGAATCCTTGTACTGAACCTTGGACAAGCACCATAAATTACCCCAATCCTGCAAGGGCTGGAATCTGTGGCTAGAAGGGAAGGCTGCCAAATGTGTTTTGATGATGTCCTCACGTCCAGCTAACAGTCAGAGACGCCAGAAAGAGTATGGCTGATAATGGCAGATTCTGGCCGGTTGGAAAATGAAGTTTGTGTACCCAATATAATTTCTGTAACCAATGTAACGGCCTTTTGGCGAAGATCAAGAATTAGAACAAGCCCATAAAGGGGTGCAATGCCTTTTCTTGTCAGCTCCTTGAATTGGATTTTGAATTTGGCTTTTGGAACAAACAAGGAATGGATTTGGGTTTGCCCAGTCCACTCTGAGCATTGGCTTTGTAACTTTAAGGATGGAGTAAAAAAATGTTAGATAAAATTTAATCAAAAAGAAGCTCTTCCAACACCACCCCACCCACCCACCCTAGGTGGAAACTGAGACAGGTAATACGGTGATTATTATAAACTTGTACCTGTTCCATCATCGCTAGAACTAAAGCCGCAGATTAGACTGATGTGTCGTACCCATCTGTTCATTTCGTCCTCTGTCTTGGCCACCAAGTAGAATGTGCGAGCTGGAGTCTTAACTTCAAAGATGTAGTTATTTTGGAATTCCTTTTTACTGAGTTTTAACCCAGCTTCAATGTTCTCACATTCAGTGAGGTTTATCATACGGAGTGGTTTCTTGGAGTGGTGGTTTTTGTAGTATTCAAGGACGTCTGGGTTGCCACTCAATCGACCACTGCGCAGCACAAACCAACGCTTCCTCCAGGCCTGGAGAAACAGAGAGCAGACAGACATGAGTATCATTGCAACGGCAGAGATTTCACAGAAATGTTTTCTCTTCTCTCAAAGGGTTTGACTGTCGCTGGAATGCATTTACCTGCATCTCACTTTGACAGTAATTCTTCATTTATGAAGCTAGATATTGACTATCTGCATGTTTTGACTATTTTGGGAGTTATATGAACCAGTGTTCAGCCTTGCTAGTGTTCGGTTAGGGTACAGCACCAAGGCTGATGGATGGAATTAAGGTATAGATCTGTGCGACATAATTGAGGCTTAATGTCCAGTTCATGTTCCTATTTTCGTTGTCCTCATCTGACGTCCACACATCAGTTGTGTGGGATCAATGGTAACCAATTGTTGTGGGAGTCCTGGCTGACCCAGGGAAAGGAAGAATGGAGGTGGTTGGACCATGAGGGGGAAGATTCCGGGAGGCCTCAGGCTGTCCTGAACTCAATTTCAGCCTTGTGAGGCCTGAAATACAAAATCAGAAACATTCCTGCGTGACAGACATCAAGTCTGAGCCACTCCATAGTGCAACTTGGGGAAGTATTGGTTTCTTGTTTAGCGGGAAAGACAAGGGTATTTGCCTCATTGAATTAGTGTTTAATGTACAGAGTAGGTAAGGTATTAAATTAGTCTTCTTATCTGAAGCCTATTCATAAAGGTGCAGACTTTTATTTGGATTCATGGCAGAATGGTTAATGGTAGTCCCCTTTGATTCTATTCCCTTCTTCCAAAACAAAATACACACAGGCCCCTGTGAGCAAGAAAAGAATGGAAATGTGGTCCCTCCGCAAAGAGGTCATCAAGTGAATGCCAGTTGTCTCATTGCGCTCAATGAGGCATGCAGAAGCAAAATCAATAAGTTAATCTTCTCATCTGCAGCTTAGTTATAGTGATGCAAGAGTTTTGCTGTTTAGAGTAAAAGCGAGATACATTCCTAATCCTCTGAGCCTGTTTCCTTTCCTTACCAAAACTTATGCATCAGCCCCACCGAGTGAGAGAAAATTCAAAGGTGCCCCCACCCCCACAGGAAAAGGCGATGGTTGGGGCTTACAGGAGCGGGGTAGGGAATCAGCTTAAAGGATAAGGAAGATGGTTCTGAGCTACCCCAACTGTCCAATGCCGGGACCCTCAATCAGAAACTGAATGCCCTTAAACAAGGGATGCCCCACCCTCCCAAGGAGTTGACATGGGTTTACATATCGAGCCCCCCAACTACCACGAGGTTAATAATATCAGTGGTGGGACGAGGCCATTCATCCCACCACTGCATTAATTGCCCGCTCAAAGGCCTCAACTGGCGGTGGGGCAGGAAGGCCATCCATCAGCCTTCTTGTTGTGGAGGGCGAAAGGAGAGTATCTCCACCCGCTATCCTCCTGCCTTCCCCATCACCAAACCTACCAAGGGAGGTTGGTATTAAATTCCATTTTTTTTGTCTGAGTTGACTAATTTTGGGTTATGTTGTATGTTGTGAATAACTTTGCAACATTCACTGCCTAAGTTCACACGGGAAGACTGGTCACTAGGGTGAAATGCTGGAGGGCTGCTAGAAGAATGAGGATGTACCCCAGCAACAGCTATTTCATCATGAAATAAGGGCAAAACTGAGGGAAGTAGCTACTGTAATGTACCCCGGCATGATTCAGAATCTTCAAACGAGGAGGAGTGGAGGGAAACTATCTGCCCAAAAAATGTTCAAACCAGAATTACCTACAGAGTACAAATAGATAGTTCCTCCTTTTACAAGTATTCGAATACAGATAAGTTCACAATATATTTAAATACAGACACAGTGCAAATGGGAAGGCATCAGTGTTAAATATAATTGTAATAAACCTTCAATAGATGAGAACGAGCACTGTTTTCTTTTGTAAGTGCTGTCACATGTCTTTGGACACAACACATGTGGTAAATGTGGTTTCACACACTCTGCACAATTTCCTTTCATTTGAATCTCTCAGCCCTGGCTGCTGGAAGAAGTTGTACTGCAATTATGCAAATCAGTTAGAGACTGCCCATTACAATGATGTATGCATCATTACTCCACGCAATTTCTTCAGAGGCACAAAGTAAATGCAAACTCGGAAAACTACTGGACCCAACATTGCTCATTTGTCTACAAAAGAGATTCCAGCAAATCGTCACAGGACAAAACTATCTGCGAAAGCCTGTTTTAAACTGTTTTAATTCAGATCGAGGAAACCAGTGTCAATCTGCCATATTTTAGCCTTCACACTGCTAAACCTGTGTGACAGATGTCTATACCCATGTAAAATTCAATGTATGGGCTGAACTTTACAGGTCACCTATTATCGTGCCACTCCCCCCCCACCCCCAAAAACCATCAATGCCCTTTGCTGGATCACCCTGTCCGCTGGTTCACCCTGCAGACATTTAACAGCCATTAGGCAATTAAGTGGCTCTGCCAGCCCAATCAAATAATCAATGGCTCTCTGGCCTCAGTGGCAGCCACCAAGAGCAATGGTCACTGGTGGGACTGCAACTGTAGACCATCCAGCCATTCTAACCTTTGTACCAACATTGGTGCAGAACTGACAAACTCTACGCTGACTCGCCCCACAGCCATAACCTGCTACGGGGCAGACTAATGCAGGGTGAGTAGAATATCTGCCCCTCCTTGGGTGCAAGCCCCACTCGCTGGAGCTGCTGGCCAATTCAATCCATCTGCGCGGCATGTGGTGAGGGAACCAACAAGAGGGAAAGAAAAAGAAATCCTCATCATTGATCTGTCACATACACATCAGTCCATGATTGGTGGGAGCAACCACCACACAATCCTTATAGAGATGAAATTCTGTTTTCACACTTAGGATACATATGACACTGACACCATGTTTGGTAAGACAGATTTTGAAAAGACTTAGCTACTTAAAGCCAGGCATCTGTGAGGAGCTATGGGTCATCAGCAGCGACAGAATTGTACTCAATCTGTAATCTCAAGGCCCTGCAAATCCAGCGCTCTATTATTACTATCAAACCGGGGTCAATTCTGGTTCAATAAAAAATTGAAGCGGAGTTGATGCTATGTCAGGAGAGCATATGGCATGCCTAAAAATGAGGCGTCAACTGGTAAAACCACAACACAGAACTATTTTGATGCCAAACAGCGAAAATTAAGCGATCCCACAACCAATGCATCAAGTCTATGCTCTGCATTCTGCAACATCTAATCATGAATAGTACTGAACAACTCACTAGAGTTTAAGTTTAAGGTATTTATAAGTGTCACAAGTAGGCTTACATTAGCACTGCGATGAAGTTACTGTGAAAATTCCCTGGTTGCCACACTCTGGCGCCTGTTCAGGTACACTGAGGAAGAATTTAGCATGGCCAATGCACCTAACCAGCAAGTCTTTTGGATTGTTGAAGGAAACTGAAGCATTCAGAGGAAAACTATGCAGACATTGAGAGAACATGCAGACTCCACACAGACAATGACCCAAGCTGAGAATCAAACCCAGGTCCCTGGCATTGTGAGGCTGTAATGCTAACCACTGTACTACCACACTGCCCTAAGGAGGGGGTTCCCTAAATATCCCCATCCTCAGTTATGGGGGAGCCCAGAACATCAGTGCAATATCATTTGCAACAATCTCCAGCCAGAAGTTTAGGGTGACTGATCTATTCCTCCGGGAGTCGCCAGCATCACGGATGCTAGTCTTCAACCAATTCAATTAATTCCAAGTGATACCAGGAAACAGCTGAATACTGCATAGGAGTATTCTGGATACTACAAAGGAATTGGGCCTGATAACATTCCAGCAATAGCACCAAAAGCAAGTCCTCCAGAACTAGCTGCACTCCCAGCCAAGCTGTTCCAGTCCAACTACAACACTGGCATCTACCCGGCAATGTAAAAAGTTACCAAGGTTTGTCCTGTCTGTAAAAAGCAGGACAAATCCAACCCAACCAATTACTGCACCATCAGTTTACTCTCAATTATCAGCAAAGTGATGGAAGGTGTTGTTGACAGTGCTATCTAGCAGCACTTACACAGTGATATTATGCTCAGTTAAGGTCCATAAGTACCACTCAGCTCCTAACCTCATAAGAGCCTTGGTTCAAACATGGACAAAAAGAGCTGAACTCAAGAGGTGAAGTGAGAGTGATTGCCCTCGACTTCAAGCATTTGACCGAGTCTGGCATTAAGGAGCCCCAGCAAAACTGGAGTCAATGTGAATCGGGGGGAACTTTCCAATAGTTAATGTCATACCTAGTACAAAGGAAGATGGTTATGACTGTTGGAGGTCAATTGTCACAGTCCCAGGACATTACTGCAGGAGTTCTTGTGGGTAGTGTTCTCAGCTCAACCATATTCAGCACCTTCATCAATGACCTATTCTCCATTGTTGTCAGAAGTGCGGATGTTCGTTGACGATTGCACAACATTCAGCCCCATTTACGACTCCTCAGATAGTGAAGCTGTCTGTGTCCACGTGCAGCAAGACCTGGACACATTCAGGCTTGCACCGATAAGTGCCAAGTTACATTTGTGTCATACAGGCAATTACCACATGGAGTATAGAGGTTCAAGAAGGCAGTTCATCACCATCATCTCAAAAACAATTAGGGAAAAAGAGTATAAATGCTGTCCTTGCCAGAATCACCCACATCCTATGTACAAATGGGAAAAGGTTGAATGACCTCTGTTTTTTGAGACGCTATATTTCCAATTTATTGTACTTTGATTTCAGACTGGCATCATCTGCAGTATTCTACGTTTTGCTGATGCACAACATGAGGGCAGTTTCAGAAAATAGGTTACATTATTTTCAAGTGAATTACAGTAACACACATAATATAATTGAACAAGCAGTACTTTATGAAGCCCTTCAATGAAATGAATACACATCTGAGGTCATTTCTCTGATTAGATAACGACAGCCTTGCCATTTGTACTGGTTTACTGTGACTGGATACACTGGGGAAGAAGTCAGTCAAAAATCGATCTCCAAGGCTTGAACACATTTTGCAGCCAATACAGGGATCCTCTCCATTTATTATAAATCCAATACTATCCATATTTGTATTAAAGTGGCATCCATTTAAAATGAATCCTGTCAGAGTCATGCACATATTCCCACATAACTGTAATGATACTTATATTAGTCAGCTCTGAGTAACTGCAAATCAATTATTCATCACACATGATGTAAGCCTGATATGACCACATCATTTCTCTGCTACTGTGCTTATTTGCAACACTCTGTTTATTATAAGGGATAAAGATACCCAGATATAAATAATAAAGGACTCAGTATTATTTCTATGAAATTGTAAGTCTTTATCATTGAAAATGTGTTTCCTCAGTTTTTTTTTCAACTTTTCAGTATTACGTTCCCAATGTACACATTTAAATTGAAAGGAATTGTGACAAATTGGAACCTGAAAATTGTGTCGTGGACCTTGAAGATGTGCTGCTGTAGGAGTTGGAAGAAGGCAGCTATCATGCTGCCTGCAAAATCTACTTCTGAAAAGCAAATATGAAACTATTGGGATCTGTGCACCATCTTTCTCTGAGAAAAACTGGTATATCCTGACCCATGGCTCGAGTAGCACAGCGGGCTAGGAAATACTAATTGGAGGGCTAAAACGGGACTCATGACCAGACTTTCCTGAGCCACTTTTTATAGTGTAATCAACCTCACACCAAGAAACAGAGCAAGGCTGATTACAATGTTGAAATTTATATCTGAATCTCATTAATGAGCCCAAGACCTAAAAGTCTGCCACTGCACCTCTACTTTCTTGCCTACTAATCTAGTTTCTAAGTTCACTTCAGTCGACTCTGCTTCACTTTTAAGACACTGGTCTTAGACCCACACTTCTCACCTTTAAGCTGAATGTGAAATTCTATTCCATTATGGTCACCTTTGTTTAGAAACTCCTTTACTATGAGGTTATTGACTAATCCTGTTTCATTGCATAATACAGTAAAAAGTCTGACAACACCAGGTTTTAGTCCAACCGATTTATTTGATAGTAAACGCACAAGCTTTCGGGTTAGTCCCTTCGTCAGGTGAATGGAGAGTTCTGGCCTCAGAGGCCAGAACTCTCCATTCACCTGACGAAGGGACTAACCCGAAAGCTTGTGCGTTTACTATCAAATAAATCGGTTGGACTAAAACCTGGTGTTGTCAGACTTTTTACTGTGTTTACCCCAGTCCAACGCCGGCACATCCACATCATTGCATAATACCAGATCTAGGGTAGCCTTCTCCATAGTGGCGCTATTATGTACTGCCCCAATACACACTGCAAACTCATTTCCCAGGCTTCCTTTGCCATCCTGATTTGCCAAATCTACATGTGTAATAAAGTCACCCATGATTATTGCAGTAGCTTTCTTACATGACCCACTAACTTTTTTCTGAAAACTCTGTTCTGTAATACAACAACATCAAAGTTTAATATTATTGTTTTATTCACCTATTTTGTTGGGGGCCAATGCTTACCCACAGGGACCATTTACAAACATGAATGGAGCATGCCTGGGCACTTCCAACACTTAGTGTCATCTAATTCAGATGAAATTGACATTTGTTTCCTCATTTACATATGTAAAGTCTAGTGACTACTTTAGGCAGTCATCATGGGTGCCTGAAAAATCAGCTGGTCTACTTGTTATTGCATGTATTTCATAGAAACATATAAACGAGGAGCAGGAGTAGGCCATTCAGCCCTTTGGGTCTGCTTTGCCATTCAACATGATCATGGCTGATCCTTGATCTCAATGCCATGTTCCCATTTTTTCCCCAACACCCCTTAATGCCACTAAAACCTAAAAGAAATCACTTTCTTGAATAAATTCAAATGATTTGACCTCCAACAGTCTTCTACGGTACAGAACGTCACAGGTTCACTATCCTTGAGTGAAGAAATTTTTCTTCATCTCAACCCTAAATGGTCTACCCCCTATCCTGAGACTGTGTCCCCTGGCTCTAGATCCTCCAGCCATGGAAACCATCCTTCCAGCTTCCAGTCTGTCCAGCTACAATTTTATGCTTCAATCCGATCTCCTCTCATCCTTTTAAATTCTAGTGAATTGCAGGCCCGGTTGAACAAATCTCTCCTCAGAAGACAGTCCCATCAACTCTGGTATCATCCTAGTGAACCTCCGCTGCACTCTCTTTATGGCAAATATATCCTTTCTTTGGTAGGGAGACCAAAACTACATGCAATATTCCAGGTGTGGTCTCACCAAGGGCTTGAGTAACTGCAGTAAGGCATCTCTATTTCTGAACTCAAATCCTCTAGCAAAGACTCCCAATACATCATTTGCCTTTCTATTGCTTGCTGCACCTGTCTCTCCACTTTCTTGACTGATGCAGAAGGACACACAGATCCCTTAGTACATCCACACTTCCCCATACATCACCATTTAAATAATATTCTTTCTTTCTGCTTTTCACATTGGTGTATAACTTCAACTTTGACCACGCTATACTGCATCTGCCATATGTTTTGCCCACCCACTCATCTTGTCTAAATCACCTTGAAGCGTTCTCCCTAAAACTCGCAATTCCAACCAGTGTGGTGTCATCAACAAACTTGGAACTGTTACATTTGGTTCCCTAATTCAGGTCATTTATATATATAGTGAACAGCCCAAGCAATGATCCTTCCGGTACCCCACTATCATGGCCTGCCATCAGTAAAAGGACCCACTTATTCCCACTCTCTGTTTCCTGTCTTCAACAATTCTCAATCTATGCCAATACATCACTCCCTATCCCATGCGTTTTAATTTTGTCCACAAACCTCTTATGAGCACCTAACAAAAGCCTTCTAAAAGTCCAAATACACCACGCCCAGTGGTTCTTCCTTATCTATTCTATTAGTTACTCCTCAAAAACTCCAGTTGATTTGTTAAGCATGATTTGACTTTCATAAAACCATGCTGGCTCCGTCCAATCTTGTTAATGCTTTCCAAATGTTCTGTTATCACATCTTTTATAATATACTTTAGCATCATCCCCACAACTGATGTCAGGCTAACTAGCCTGTAATGCTCGCTTTTTCTCTCTGCCTCCTTTTTAAAGTAACCCTTCTGGTTAAGAAACAGTACCAAAAAATTGGTGCAACAGGGTCCAATTTGTTTCCCCAACTTGTGTTTAAAAATGTGCAGCTAACAGTTTCAAGACAAAAGGATGGCATATTTTTAGCATCCAAATGGTCACATTTATTATTTACCTTGCAGTTTATCTGGGATTGATGCCAAAAGCCTGCAAAGCTCCTGTGGGATTGCAAATGGGATTATATAGGTTGGTAACAAATGTAATACAGCTCTATCTACGAACACTTGAAACAAGAGATCTGTGACCTTCCCTGCATTGTGAAATGTAAGTGTATGTGTATGTTGGTGGAGGAGGTAGAAGAGGCGGTGCTTGATTTCCAAAAATATGTTAAAATACAACTGACATAACATATGACTACAGTCAGAAGTCTATACTTAATCTGCATGTGCTAACAATGCACATGTATAGTGCAATTCAGAACAATATGGAAAGATTAGGCATAATTATACCAACCTTTGATTTTTGTTCAGAGATATATGGAGTTTAAATCAAAAATATTACCACATAACTGTTACCCCAACTTTCTTCACCAACTCAAATACTGAAGTTGCAAAACAGTAGGTGCTGACAATCATCTGGTGCCTCAACCAAGTGACTGTCACAGACAAATCCGAACAGTGACTATGGGCAGCATGATGGCACAATGGTTGCACTGCTGCCCCACAGTGCCGGGGTCCCCGGTTCAATTATTGGCCTGGGTCACTGTCTTGCAGAGTCTGCATGTTCTCCTCGTGTCTGTGGGAGTTTCCTGTGTGTGTTTCGGTTTCCTCCCACAATCCAAATGACGTGCTGGTTAGTTGCATTGGCCATGCTAAATTCTCCCTCAGTGTACCTGAACAGGTGGCAGAGGGGATTTTCACAGTAACTTCATTGAAGTATCAACATAAGCCTACTTATGACACTAATAAATAAACTTTTAAAAATAACTTATAAAGCAACTTTATCATCAGGCTATTTGACCTTGGGAGTGATATTACAATTTAGGTAAAGCCTTTTCTTGCCTTTGAGGAGACAAGAGTTAAGGCAAGAGAAGGTGTGGGCACCAGATTGTAATAATAAACATTAACCCTTGCTAATTTTTTTCCCCATTCCCCAGCCCAGGGCACCATGTTCAAACCAGGGGCCTTCTGATCCTTTGGGCTTTAGTAGTTCATTGGCTTTACCTATCTTGATGTTTTGGAGTTACATTAAAGATAAACAAAGAATAAAATGAATTATGCATAACATGTCAATATGCAGTATTTATAGTGCAATGCGCGTGCATATTGGTACATTTAGCTGAGTCAAATTTGCATGATCGTTGTCAGTCTCACGATCTTTTTGTGATTCTTCCTACTTAAAATAGCAGCATTTACGAGCAGTGTGCTGTGTGCATCTCATAAGACAGTCAGCAGCTTCTCTCGTTCCTGTTCTATTATTAACACAGTCAGTGCTGATCCTTAGAGAATGAACTATTGTCAGATGACAATGTATAACTGTGACGTTAAATATGACAAATAAGCACTCAATACTGTATTACTAAAATAGTTCTCTTCCAAGAAAAGCTCCTGTCATGTTCAACATACATTAAAAACAAAGACACTGCTCCTTGCAAGTACCTGAGGATCTCAAAGCAAAAGAAAAACGTTCCCTTCCGTATCTGAAACTTGATTTTGTTTATCAAAATAACAAACTAAAAAGGAAGTTTTTGTTAAAAAAAAATGCTGACCCTAGAAAAATTTGGCAGATCAGATGACAATGAACAAAACAAGAGCAATGAC
The DNA here is from genome assembly GCF_965287045.1 of Carcharhinus amblyrhynchos. Classification (NCBI taxonomy): domain Eukaryota; kingdom Metazoa; phylum Chordata; class Chondrichthyes; order Carcharhiniformes; family Carcharhinidae; genus Carcharhinus; species Carcharhinus amblyrhynchos. The sequence goes on along the minus strand of NC_137327.1, from coordinate 84,469,968 downwards.
CAAAGATTGGGAAAGCAGTTGCACTGCATTAGTGTCAGAACGTGAGCAGGTATTCAAGTTCTGTTTTCCAACTTGTGTTTTAAACTTATTCATTCTTTTACTTAAACTGATGTTCATAAGATTTGGTGGAGTTCCCTTTCTTTCTCCCATCATATTTTAGTCATGTTTATTCAGGACTTTGGACTAGATGGCTGAAGCATTAATTAAAAAAAGGCTTTTATTTAATGTTTTCACACTCTGCTTAGCAGCCTTTCAAAATTATATTATGCTACCCGAGTGATTGGGGTGTGATTTCCATAAATTTATAAGAGTCCCACTGGATCAGGCAGGAGCCTCAGCTGCCCAACTGAATAACAGCACTAAAATGGTCACAAGACTGGAATCAATTGGTCAGCAGATGGTTTGTGCCAAGTGCAGTGATCCCCCAACACAGAGGTTGGGAGAATGTATTTATACAGAGTTGTTCCAATGCTGAGTGCTTTGTCATATGGACTGGCTAAGGTGGAGACTATTGCACCTTTTAAGGGAAAAGAAGACAAAGATTTGAAACTGAGGAAGGCAGAGGGAGAGCAGGGCAACGGGATTAATTTTGAATTGTTTTAGAAAGAAACCACCCAGATATAATGGGGTGAATGCTCTCCTCTTATGCTGCAGCTTGGTGGCCAACTTGAGGATTTGTGCACCAAAACATGGGCCTGCTAAATGCACATGACAGTGTTACATCTCAGCTTAACACACTAGTACAACACAATTGCAGCCCATAACTGCTTAAAGATTTTGATACTTATGCCTTGGTTGTTGAAAGAAGACCAAACAGATTGATGTATGTTTCTTTTTAACCACAGACTTACAACCTTAGGGCACTGAATAAAAATAAAATAACCTAACCAGTACAAAATTATAACCTTTCAACCATCATTTAGATGTTTTCGATTGGACCGAAGCAAGCAAACATCTTCTGGTCATACTGTCACATGGTAAAGGCACTATTAAAGATTTCTCCTGTTTGACATTTCTAGTGATACGCAAATAAATTCTTCTAGAAATTATTTACAATTTTGCTACAAGTAGCAGCAGGTCTTTTTACAAAATCATTTACAACGTTGTTACACATGGTGACCACAAGAATTCATACGTCACTGTGACTGAATAGCCAACTCCTCATGATATATTAAGTATTAATCGTTAACTTAAATGAAGGGGATAGGGCTTATGTATAGGTCTCTATAAAGGGGTAACAAAATCAGAAAGCACTCATAAGTTGTACAGTGATTGAAGCTGTAAGTCATTATCCTTCCATGCTACCTCTAGTAGGTAGAGGAATATGTGGCCTTATTGGAATCCCATTACCAGGATTTGTTTATCAAATACTTAAATGGAAAAGGGATGGCCAATTTGCACCACTGGCACTCAGAAAGGAAACGAAGAATTAGAGGATAGAAAGTGTCAATTTTTGTCACTATTATGTCAATTTATCCAAAAACTAAATTGAGAGGCTCACTGAAAATGATAAAATTCAAGTTCTTGGGAAACTCTAGGATTCCCATGTCAGGGGTATCAATGAGTAAAAATTTTATGATATCCAACATTACTCATTACAAAATAAATTGAAAAGTAGTGATAAATAAAGGGAGAGCTGAGAGTTGGTTACATGATGCATGATTCTTCAAGACAAGTTAAACCTTTACTTGTTTGTATACAAACTTAGTAATTTTGTTCTGAGGAAGTCATATTGAACTTCAAACAATAACAGTTGCAACCAGACTGCTGAGCATATCAAGCACTTTCTGTTTTTCGTTCAGATCTCCAGCATCTGCAGTATTTTGCTTTTCTTTCAGCAATATTGTCATCTCAGCTGTAAAAGTAAGCACATTGTCTCATTCTTAAGCGATAAAATCTTATTCCAAACATAAGTTTCTGCCTGTGATTTTGCATGTGTCATATCCCTAAGACTATAGACTCCTGGTATATCACCCAGCCAGAGTTAATCAGAGGATCCAGCCCTGAGACAGAGGACAGGATTTTAGACCCTGAACTTTCCTCTTGTCAGGCATGCACACTCACCAGGCCTGAGAACCAGTGTGAAAGATGCTTCCAGCCACCATCAGCCCCAGAATGCAATTTCACACTGATTGGCCAATTAATGAGCAGCCAGGATGAAACACACACTAGAAAAGGCTCAGCACTGCTGGGGTGGCGGGGAAGGAAAGGGAGGATGCAGGCTGGCATTCCTTATGTGCTCCTGCTGCAGATGTCCCAGAAAGCGGCAGATTGGTTAAAAAAAAATATAAATTGTGATGGAAAAAAACTGTAAGGTGTGTCTAGGTAACACACATTCAAGCGCAAACATCAGACCCCAGCCACCTTCTTAATATTTCATCCTTGACAATTCATCCAGGTCTGGATTGAGGGTGCAGCTAACAATGTAAAGGCTGCTGACCCGTCAACTGTAAATGCAGACAGGCTATATAAAACTTGATCAATTAGCCCCTTAATTTTCAGAGTAACCTGCAAATAAATGGCCAGTGCTCCCACATACAAAAGGCTTTATTGCCTACACAGAAATACAGGGTCCATTGTTGGTTTTAAGTTCTTTTTTGCCATTTTCAGTATCAATGGGAATAGGGCAGAAGAGAAGAGTTGAGATAAAAAAATCAGCCATTCTACTGAATGGTGGAGCAGGCCGGAGGGTTCACATGGCTTACTCCAGCTCCAATCTTTTATGTTATGTTATTTCCTTCCTATATGCACCAACTCCCTGCAGATGTACAGTTTTGTGTGCAGCAATATGCCAATGGTACCACATTCAAATGTTTCTTCTTTATGTCTGAGCTTTGGTGGGCTTCCTATGATAGACAGCATCATATCCAAACCTCATCCTGTTCTGCTCTGACGTCTCCATGTGTGCAAATGCCAACAGAAGTTACTCAACTTGAACAGGAGCAGGAAATTGTCAGATTGCTCCCCCCTCCCCCATCCTTCCTTCTTAGCCAAGATACACAGGCACCCTTCAACTGAATGAGATCAGCAAACCTGCACATAAGCCAAGTATTAGTTGTAAATAATATAGTAACAGCAACACAACTTATTTGAATGATATAAAAACTAATCAAAGAGTAGCGCTATAAAGATGTGGGACTGTCCCAGTGATCTTGAATCATGTAGGTTTTTGTTTTTCACGGTAAGTGACTCCTCCTCTGAGGTCATAACCACAGGTGGGGTTTCTAAGAGTTTGAAAAGAATGATGAAAAGTGCAGATAATGAAAATGAGTGAAGGGAGGGATGACTGAGTGTCTGCAGAAGATAGGCCTAAAGTATCATTCTGGCTTCAAAAGGATGGTGAGATGACCTGACCCTCGCCACACTAGAAGGGTGCAGTTGCACTGGGATTTGCATTGCAATTCCAGGCAACAGAGATAATGACATACATTAAGGCCTTTCTGTTCAGGAGTTCTGTTCAGCAAAAATCTCACAATCCAATTTCAGGGTAAAATATTCCATGATGTTGGACGTGCTGGAAGAAATTTAGTTTATTTCTATACACTGAGTAGAATTGTTTTGCTTCATTGCCTTCCGTGCAAATGCAAAACATTTTTACAACCTACTTTGCATAACATGTAGCTCTGTCTCTGAATGATCTCTGGCCTGGAACTGGCCCTTCCTGTTGCCAAAACAACGCAACAAAGCTGTGTGGCAGAAATCTGTTGTTCACTCAACAGATATCAGCCTCAGACCAGTAGTTTTGCTGCATTTATATTACAGTAGACATTAGTGAACCTGATGGGTTTTTCGATTGGAATTCATTATGGAGGCTAGCTTTTTAAAAAAAATTTAGGTGACATGGGTGTCACTGGCTCAGCATCATTTATTGCCCATCCCTAACTATCCATTGAAGGTGATGCTGTGCTGCCTTCTTGAACTGCTGCAGTCCATGTATTATGGTGTTGTTAGGAAGAGAGTTCCATGATTTTAATGTTCCAAGTTGGGCTGGTGTGTGATATTATTATTGCTGGGAGCAAAATTTGGCTGGCAGATACAACACAGCAACTGTATTCATGTACTACCTCTCACATAATACAACATCCCAAGTCACCTCACAGAAATATTATAAAGCAAAATTCGATAATGGCCACAAAAATCAAAATTAGGGCAGATAGCCAAAAGCTTGGTCAACAAGGCAGGTTTAAACGAACAACTTAAAGGAGGAAACAGAGGTAGCAAGGCCTTTATTCTTTCACGGGATACGGGCATCGCTGGGAAGGCCAACATTTGTTGTCCATCCCGAATTGTCCTTAAACTGAATGGCTTTCTACAGAGGTCAGTTAAGATTTAACCACATTGCTGTGGGTCTGGAGTCACATGTAGGCCAGACCAGGTAAGGATGGCAATTTTCCTCCCTAATAGACATTAGTGAACCTGATGGGTTTTCGATTGGAATTCATTATGGAGGCTAGTTTTAAAAAAAAAATTTACATGATGGGAGTGTCACTGGCTCAGCAACATTTATTGCCTATCCCTAATTACCCATTGAAGGTAATGCTATGCTGCCTTCTTGAACCGCTGCAATGCAAAAGAGTTCCAGGATTTTAATGTTGCAAGTTGGGATGGTGTGTGACTTGGAGGGGAATGATGGGTGATGGTAGTGTTCCCATGTATCTGTTTCCCCAGTCCAGATATATTAACTGAATTAGAATTCTACTGGCTGCCATGGTGGGATTTGAACCCATGTCCCCAGAGCATTAGCCTGGGCCTCTGGATTGCTAGTCCAGTGACATTACCACTACACCATCTTCTCCCCAGTTGGAGAAAGATTTCCAGAGCCTATAGCCTCTGGTGGGGCAATTAAAATTGTGGATCCCTAAGATGTCAGAATCTTGGAAGGTTGTGGGGATGGAGGAGCTTACAGAGATGTGGAAAGGCAAGCTGACTGAGGGACTTGAAAACAAGGATAAGCATTTTCAAATTGACTTGCATTGTTATCTTCTGCACTGCTCTCAGGCTAAGAGAAATGGAGCATCGTAATATTTGATTAGTAACTGACAGCTGATCTCCTCCTGAACCAATCTTGCAGCTTTCGCCTAACATCACTTTGAATTACTCTGTATGTGAATTACACTGCACCACTGGTATTAATATAAAATCAATAACCATTTCATAGAATCATAGAATTCTACAATGCAGAAGGAGGCCATTTGGCACATTGAGTCTGCACCAACCACAATCCCACCCACGCCTTACACCCATAACCCCATGCATTTAACCTAGCTAGTCCCCCTGACACGCAGGAGCAATTTAGCATGGCCATTCCACCTAACCCACACATCTTTGGACAGTGGTAGGAAACTGGGGCAACTGGAGAAAACCCACGCAGACTCCACACAGACAAATGACCCAAACTCGGAATCGAACCCAGGTCGCTGGCACTGTGAGGCAGCAGTGCTAACCACTGATATTTCACATTAACACAAAATGTCTAGATCTTCCCAGTCCTTTTCAAATCAAATTAATGCAAACTAGCCTGGAAGACTATTGTTGTAGATAAAGAATATCATAATGTAGAGACAGTGAAAATAGACTTTGCATAATAAGAATAAAATTAATTAGCTGGCCAGGAATCGAACCCACGTTTCTGGTACTCTGTGGCAGCAGTGCTAACTGCTGTGCCACCATGCCACCCACTATGATTAAAATTGTAATCAGTAAGAAATGGTGACCAAAAGAACAAGAATGCTAATAGGTCAGGTTGTGGAGTCACTTTGTTTACTTTGCAAAAGGGTTTCTATCATCAGAGGCAAAGAAGTAAAATAAGTCTCTATAAATTTTGGCACTTGCCTGAACCCCAAATATTGGTGCTAAGTCAACCAGTAGCTAATTTTCTGTACACTTAATTAAGTTCAAAATAAAGTGATGGCAAAGCTTAGGTAGCAACCACCAAGAGAGGGAATGTTCCTTTCAGGCATTAACAGCTGTTACATTAACCAGACAATACTTGATCAGTTACATCTCTTTCGCAAGTTGTAATTAAAAGAACTACACAAGTATCAAAATCTAAAGCTAATCCTAACTATTCATTTATGAAAAATATAATTAGAAGACAGCCATGCACACACAGACACATATACTACTGCAACCAGGACAACAATTTTTCAACAATAGGACTATTTTTACTTTTAATGTTTAAAATCCAAAGGCTTTCAAGCTCACATGGCATATGGAATAGAAATTATTTTTAACAAAAACATGGAGGAGTTAAGTTGCTAAATTTGGTCATTTGTATTCAGCAGCATGTATGAAATAAAAGAAAGACTGCACTCCTGGTTGTCTAATTTTCCCACTTCACAGAGCAGGTTTTTCAGAAGCCGTGGTTTCCATATAAAAAAATACACTTAAACATAATGGAATGAAAATTCCTTTGATTCTTTGAAATCTTGGCAAACCATGTTCTTGCATAACCTAAAGGGTCAATAACAAGTCATCCTGTTCTCTGTGTAACAGTCAGCCTCATCACATGACTTGGACAGCGCAAGTGTTCTTAACTGAAAAGGAACATAAACAGGAGATTGTGCAAAGTGGATCTGTCGCCATGGCTGTACGGAACAGTTGGTTGTTTATAACCTGCTAAGAAAGAAGCAGAGATGATAAGTCACTGAGTGGCGATTTATAATTACATAAAAGAGCCTGCACTTCATACAACTGGTTATTTATAATGTTACCATGATTCACTGAGTGAATCAGATGATAAAATGGTAGCTGGTAAATGCGGGACAGCCAGCAGACCTTTAACACAATATTGTGCCGCAGCTGGCAACATTAGGTAACTTTTCAAACTGACTGCCAATTTATTATGGATGGGCATGGTGGCATAGTGGTTAGCACTGCTGCTTCACAGCACCAGGCACCCGGATTTGATTCCCGGCTTGGGTCGCTGTCTGTGTGGAGTCTGCATGTTCTCCCCAAGTCTGCGTGGGTTTTTTCCCCACAGTCCAAAAGACGTCTTGGTTAGGTGCATTGGCCATGCTAAATTTTCCCTCAAACGGGCGCCGGAGTGTGGCGTCTAGGGGATTTCCACAGAAATTTCATTGCAGTGTTAATGTAAGCCTACTTTTGGCAAATAAATAAACTTTAAACTTTTAAATCTATAGAATTTTACTTTTAAAATGTTACACTGAAATAAGTGAAAATTTCCTGAGGGAAATTTCACAGCAATTTGTATGTATATGGTACCAGTAACTTAGTAAGATACTCCAATGTGCTTCATAGGAACGTTATCAAATAAAATTTCACAGCAAGCCATATTAGGAAATGGTAGGGACGATGGGGTAGTGTTTAAGGGGGATCTAAAAGGAGGAAAGTGAGGTAGCAAGGCAGAGATGTTTACCAAAGGGATTCCATGGTGTAGAAACTTCATGTGATCAAACAATTAAAATTGAGGGGATACAAGATGTCAGGATTGGAGAACCACAGACATCTCAGAATATTGTAGGGCTGGAGGAGCTAACAGAGATAATGAGAGGTGAGGTCATGAGGGGATTGGAAACTGAGGATGTAAGTTTTAAGAACACGGTTCTGCTTAACTAGTATTTATGTCAGTGAGCACGATTAGATGCGAGTCAGAAGTCAAGCAGCAAAGTTTTGGATGACCTCAAGTCATAGGACACTGGACAGGAATGCATTAGAGTAGTTAAGTCAAAAAGGAACAAAAGCATGGATAAGGGTTTCAGGAACAGAGGAGCAAAGGTGGGGCAGAATTGAGCAATTAAACAGAAGAGGAAACAGAGGGTTTTATCGATGGCAGAGATATGTGGTCAGAATCTTGGTGGCCAAATATGACACCAAGAATATGAACAGCGTGGTTCAGACACAGATGTTGCAAAGAAAAAGGAATCTTTAGCTAGGGAAAGAAATTTGTGGCAGGGGCTGACAGCATCAGCTTGAGAACATTTCTGCTCATCCAGACATGGGCGTTGAACAAGTAATGTAATAATTTAGAGACGGTGATGGAGTCTAGAAAGGTGGTGGTGAGGGGAGCTGAGTATCACCATATCCAAGTGAAAACACTATACTTCTGGATGATGGCATCGAGGGGTTGCTGGAAGGTGAGAAATAGGAGCGGCCAAGGATAGATCTTTGGGAGACACCAGAGATGGCAGAGCAGGAGCGGAAATCGAAGCCAGTGTAGGTCATTCTCTGGCTGTGGCTGGATCATTAAGACTGGAATCAGGAGAATACTGTCTCAGCCAGCTGGACACAGTCATAATGAAATGTAGGGTGGGGTTCAAACCAGCGGGATTCTCAGGTCTCGCTGGCAGCGCACCCCTGCATGCAGATGTCACAGTAAGAAGTGTCACAACACCAGGTTTAAGTCCAACCAGTTTATTTGATAGTAATCCCACAAGCTTTCGGAAACGGTGTTCCTTTGTCAGGCGTGTGGAACCTTCCTGATGATGGAACGCCATTTCCGAAAGCTTGTGGGATTACTATCAAATAAACTGGTTGGACTTTAACCTGGTGTTGTGACACTTCTTACTGTGTTTATCCCAGTCCAACGCCGGCATCTCTACATCATGCAGGTGTCTTCAATGGGGATTCCTATCTACAACAGTAGGACTGCTGTTGATTGGATTTCCACTTTTAAGGACATATCTGATTTGCAAACCAGACTGGTGTCTATTGATGCTAAATGTATAGTGAGGAAGGTGCAGGTGTGGGGGATGGGGGAAGAGACTGGTCTCCAGTAATCATCTCTTCACCCACCCTCCACTTCAATGCAGAAGATTCATGAGGTACTTTCTGGGAGTTCGCTTAGGTCATCTTTCCAGGTAATAGAAACACAGGCTGTATTTTGCTAAGCATTTATTTAAGCTTTCTGTACATAGGTTTTCCTCCCTGAAGGGTGAGAATTCCAAAACATTGCGAGGGTGAGCAAAGTTGATGGGCTTTCATAACTTTTCAATGATGATTTTTAATACCATTTTAATTTAAAGGGTTACAAGGTAGCAATTGTTCTTTAAGCATGGATTTATTTCATGGAGCTGGATTTTCACTCCCCATCCTGACAGTCGCTGCATAACTCATCTCCACTGACTCTGACAGGCCCACTGCCATTTCAGGCTGAATTCACCTCTGACTGGCAGTAAGTGGGTCTTCCATCCACCTGTGGAAGGAAGTCCTGGTTTGGTGAGCTGTTACCAATGAGGTGGTCCAACAGCCCTCCAGGTACAGCGCTACAGCGGCTGCAAGAAATACTGCCGCATTTTGCCTGGAACTGAGATATCTACCCTATGAAATTGCTTAATTAGCTTGTCCATCTCAATTCGGAAACATACAAGATATTTCCTGGGAGCCTCAGGGTAGGGGGAGACTCTAGGGGTTGAAAATTGGGGAGGGTGGTTATCACAGCACCTCCCCACTTCCTGCCTCATCTCTTTTTCAGTTTCCCACCCTGCTCTGACTCATGCCCGCTGGGGCTGGGTGGGAAAAGGCACTTAAGTGGCCATAAAGTGGGCCATTTAAAGGCCTTCATTATGGAAAGGGCGAGTTTCATGTCCGGAGCCCTCCAACCCACTGTCAAATTGCATCTGGGTCGGGGCGGGTGGGATCCCAATGGGAGTTTCATCTACGAAATTTTATATCATCCCCCCACCCTTCCACCACCACCTCAGAAACCGCCTAGGGGTGAGGGGGTGGAGTTTAAAGTTCTGCCCATGCAATATCACAATAAGGTGTGTCTTTGTACTTCTGTTAATTTAGCAATCCATTTCTCCAACCACAGATTTCATCAGAATACAAACCACCAACAGTCTTTCTTCCATTGGTAACCAAGATAGGACCAGAAGCCATGACTTGACTCTCGGTACACAAAGTGGCGGTTACCCTGCAGTGAACATGCAGTTTCTGAACAGCAATTTTCTGAGTCTCGAATATCAAATAGGTGACAAAACCATCAGTCTTCACCAAATCATAGGTGCAAAGTTTTTGGTTATGAACCACAAACCAAGCATTATCATAAAAAGCAGCAAGCTCTCATCTCGTCAGCCCACCAGTCAGCTCACCATAGTTTTCTTGTGAAATGACAGAGTAATTCTCTTGCTAGAGACCCCAAATCAAAGGGGAATGCAATGGAGGCAAGATTATCATAGCATCCTTAAAAACCGCTTTTTATGACTTTTGTACAATAATTTACACATATACAGAAATCAGGATAAACATGAAGAGATATTTTTCACCAGGTCACTAAAATCTAGTGGACAGGTATAAAAAATAAGTTTATAAAGGACTTCTCTTAAGTGGACTGGAATACATAGTGGAAGGTATGATACAGGTTTCTAAAGCTGAGTAGATCTCATTTTGAGCAGTAATTCATTCTGGGCACCACACTTCAGGAAGAATGTACTGGCTATGGTGCAGGTGCAGTATAGATTCTCCAGAGTAACGGCCATGCTGAAAAAGGTTAAAATATATGAGGACAGGCTAGTATTCCCTGGCTTTTAAAGACTGATGGATTGAGGTGTATAAGTTAGTTAAACAATTTAATAGGGTAGACAGAAAGAAACTGTTACCTCTGGTGAGCAAGTCCAGAACAAGGAACTAAAATTTTATAATTAAAGCTACATTGAGGGGTGATGTCAAGAAGCATTTCTTCACACATTATGTAATCTAGAACTTTCTCCTCTCCCAAACACTGTTGACTCTAAGTCAGTTGGAAGTTTCAAAACCAAGATTGATCAATTTTGTTAGCAAAGCAAATGGTTATTGAACCTTGGCAGAGTGAAAATTAGCTTGCTGAGAATGTGGTCTGTCACTTGAAAAAAAGTTAAAGTTTATTTATTAGTCACAAGTAAAGCTTACATTAACACTGCAACTAAGTTACTGTGAAATCCCCGTAGTCGCACACTCCGGCACCTGTTCAGGTCAGTGCACCTAACCAGTACATCTTTCAGACTACAGGAGGAAATAGCAGCAACTGGAGGAAACCCATGCAGACACAGAGGGAATGTGCAAACTCCACTCAGACAGTGACCTAAGGTGGGAATCAAGCCTGGGCCCTGGCACTGTGAGGCAGCAGTGCTAACTACTGTGCCACCCATGTTATGGTGCCTACCTCCAAACAGTTGAACTTCCCCTGTTACATCAAGAACATTTTTAGCCACCCTTAACAAGGCCCTTAATGACCTTAATTGTTGCCCACCTCATGAGAGTGGGTGTGTAACTGGCTTGAACATGCCATGAGCTCAGGAAAGCAGCACGTTGGCAATTTTGATATCTTCAAGCCCTATCTGCCTCTGATTCTGATGTCAACAGCGAATTGAAGTATAGAATCCTTACAGTGCAGGAGGAGGCTTTATGGCACATTGAGACCGCACCAACTCTCCAAAAGAGCATTCACCCAGGTCCACCTCACCACCCCCATTCTATCCCTGTAATCTATTTATCTTGGCTGATGCACCCAAACTATGCGGGTGGGATTCTTCCAAAAAAATACTAAATGACAAATTCACATCAAATTGGAGTAAATCCCATATAGTAGGCTGGGAGAATGCCCCCTCCACCTCATATCTTTGGACACTAAGGAGCAATTTAACATGGTAAATCTGCACATCTCTGAACTGTGAGAGGAAACCAGAGCACCTGGAATCTACACAGACATATGGAGAACAGACATAGGGCAGCATGGTGGCGTAGTGGCTTGCACTGCTGTCTCACAATGCCAATGAGCCAGGTTCAATCCCAGCTATGGGTGACTGTTCTCCAGTTTCCTCCCATAGTCCAATGATGTGCAGGTTAGGTTGATTGGCCATGCTAACTGGCCTTGGTGCCCCAAGGTGTGTAGATTAGGGGAATTAGCGGGGTAAATATATGCCGTTACAGGGATAGGGCCTGCGTAAGGTGCTCTATCGGAGGTCCAGTAAAGACTCGATAGGCCAAATTGTATGATCCTATGAACGTGCAAACTCCATACAGTAGCTACCCAAGACTGAACTTTGGTCCCTGGAACTGAGGCAACAGGGCTAAGCACTGTACCACCATGTATTAATAGATCCCTAAGTGGAGCAGACCAGTCCCTGAAGCTGCTGCAGACTTAGCAAATGAGGCAGGACAAGATCTTCTTAGTCTTTCACCTCATTTTTCTGGAATTCCACTAAGTGGAACCTGCCTGCAGATTCCTGCAATCCAAGGGTGTGCAAGGGTCTAAGTTTAGTCTAAGGGCAAGCAGTTTCTTCATATACTGCTGGAATACTATACTTAACATGCGTGCTGAGCATTTAGGCATAAGGCCAAGCCAGGGTGTGGGCCTACATCAGGGGTGTCTCAACTAAGGAAACACAGCCACTCCTATGTCTGGGCAGGAGCAACAAACAGTGGATAAGGATAGAAGAGGGCCAGGAAAATCATCCCCCAAATGACAATGAACTTAACCTCTACAATGATTTTTATTTTCTCCTGCTCTCCAGTTAAACAAAACAAGACAAAAACACTAGACACTGTTTGCCTAGTTTATACATGCTCTGTGATGCTCACTGATAAATGTATTTTCAAACAAAAGCACTGGTAATCGATCAATGAATTCATTAGCCAAAAGGGCATCTTCCTGACCGAGAGACTCAAACCAAATCAAGATCTGGATACTCTCCCTTGAGGCATGTGCAGAGTCAGGAAATTTCCCGGCTTGTTGCACTTACCTTGGGAGAAACAGTCCCAAATATTGGGATCTCCGTGTTGGCAGGTGGTGGTGGAGGGAGGTGGGGGAGGGGGAAGTGGTTGTATTTTAGAGGCAGGCCCACTACCCTGGAAACAGCCACAGGGGCTGCCAAGTGATGTCTCATAAAGAGATCCATAAACTTGTGTGGTTGAACAATAACAATTAATAATACATAATTATGCATATATTAGTATTTATCATTCTTCTCAACTGCCATGTGATTCTCTACATAATATGGGTGGTAATGTTTCTTCAGTTCCACATTCACCTTTATAGTCCTGACTGCCCTCATACTACATTAAGTACTGAGGTAGGCTGGTTAAAAGACCCATTCAGTGCTTTGGGAGTTAGGCTCTCCAGCCCTCAATCCCATGCCAACTTATTCCCCCAAACATCCCCAAGGCTCCTCATGTTCTCCAAGCCATGCTAGGCCCTATTACCTAACCCCCATGGTCCCTCATACCCTCTATGTAAACCATCCACCCCCACACCCCACCTCCCCACCTCCCCCCGACTTCCACTCATCCTTCTGTTTCATTATACACACTACCAATGTAGTATTATCACATGGTGCTGAATCCACCCATCCTATTTCCTTACACCTGCCATGCCAACTGATCCAATGTCCACAATGGGCAGATCTCAGGAGCCATGCTGAAATCAAATAAAGTAAAGGTTCAAAGTATTTATTAGGGATTCCACTATATAACAAAAACATTCTCTTTAATAAAAGCTCCAAGTGAGGGTGTTGAGGCAGACACATTAGCGACATTTAAGAGTTATCTGGATTATCACATGAACAGGCAAGAAATAGAGGGATCCAGGTGGTTGGTCTAGATAGGACAACGTGATTGGTGCAGGCTTGGTGGGCCAAAGGGCCTGTTCCAGTGCTATTCTTCGTTCTTTGTTCGATTTCTGTATACTTTAATCATTTCAAGTACATAATCCTTTACATAACGTTTGTATTCATAGCCCCATATAAAAAGATAACTAACTCCTTAAAAGCCTCCTGGAACTTTTGATCAAACAGTGAACTTATACGCCCCCACTGTAATAATGACAGTTTGGGGATGCAGTAATATCATAATGATAGCCTTAAGTTTATGTCAACAAGCAGCTATTGAAATTATAAGCATCCTTTATTAACTCAAGAGACAAAGAAAACAAAGAAAATTTGAAGAGTAGGGAATTGAAATAATTTGACCGCTTGACAATTCTCCAAGTCTTATCCGCCTCTTTAGAATATTACTCTCTACTTTTAACAATCATAAATCACACACTATGTGAAAAGGGCATTGTTTCATCAGAAATGTTTGAACGCACCACTGAGTTTATCTGGCCCTGCTCGGTTCAGGTTTCCCCCCACTACCACCTCCACCCCCCCATCATGTGTGAATCACATCCTCACCCCTGTCCCCAGCCCCCACCCCTGGTGAAAACAGGATCTATTAGAAATGGCACAGGACTTTTGAATCCAGGATCCTAGCACCATTTTAGAAAAATCTTCATAACGCTACAAAAATCTAGGTCCAAATTACCCCAGCACACAATATTAGGTATGGTTCTATGAGCTCAATTACTTTCCGTCAGTCTCTATTTCTCCATCTTTTTCCTCTGATTTGCATTTCTCCCGTTTTCAAAATGAAGAAAAACATATGAGTTTGTCAGATTCCTGAAGCAAAGCTATATTGCAAACATGTTTGTGAAGATTTTCTTTTTCCAGTACTTCTCTCAAAATTATAACTGTATCCATTTATAATGTGTTTTCAATTTTCCAGCAATATTGAATGGTGGAAAGTTTCAAATATATTTATGACATTCTTACACATAATGACCACCAAATTCATGTATGAAATTCAGCCAAAGTAATTTTGTATCCAGACTTGATGCTACTCTCCAAGCCACTAGGTAAAGGAAAATGCTTACAGGTGCAGAGATATATATTCTGTTTATTATAGTCACCTTTTTTAACTGTTCCTCTTTCTTATGCCGCAGGGATCAGTGCTGGGGCCACAACTGTTTACCATACACATAGACGATCTGGAGAAGGGGGCTGAGTGTAGGGTAACAAAGTTTGCTGATGACATGAAGATGAGTGGAAAAGCGAACTGCGTGGAAGACGCGGAATGTCTGCAGAGAGATTTGGATAGGCTGAGTGAGTGGGCGAGGACCTGGCAGATGGAGTATAACATTGGCAAATGTGAGGTTATCCATTTTGGCAGAAATAATAGTAGGATGGAATATTATTTAAAGGGTGAAAAGCTGCAGCATGCTACTGTGCAGAGGGACCTGGGGGTCCTTGTGCACGAATCACAAAAACTCAGTCTGCAGGTGCAGCAGGTGACCAAGAAGGCGAATGGAATGTTGGCCATTATAGCGAGGGGGATAGAATATAAAAGCAGGGAGGTCTTGTACAAGGCACTGGTGAGGCTGCAACTGGAGTACTGTGTGCAGTTTTGGTCCCCTTATTTGCAAAAGGATATATTGGCCTTGGAGGGAGTACAGAGAAGGTTCACCAGGCTGATACCAGAGATGAGGGGGTTAGTTTATGAGGAGAAATTGAGTAAATTGGGCCTGTACTCGTTGGAGTTTAGAAGGCTGAGGGAGGATCTTATAGAGACTTACAAGATAATGAAGGGGCTAGATAGGGTAGAGGTAGAGAGATTCTTTCCACTTAGAAAGGAAAACAGAACTAGAAGGCACAGCCTCAAAATAAGGGGTGGGGTGGAGGGGGCAGTTTAGAACAGAGTTGAGGAGGACCTTCTTCTCTCAGGGAGTGGTGAATCTCTGGAATTCTCTGCCCATTGAATGGTGGAGGCTACCTCGTTGAATATGTTTAAGTCACGGGTAGATAGATTTCTGATTGATAAGGGAATTAAGGGTTATGGGGAACAGGCAGTTCAGATCAGCCATGATCTTATTGAATGGCAGGGCAGGCTCAAAGGGCTAGATGGCCTACTCCTGCTCCTATTTCTTATGTTCTTATGTTCTTTCACAGGAGTGAGTATCGTTGGCTAAAGTCTGCATTTGAGGCCCATTCTTAATTGCTGTGGCGAAGGAATGGCAGCATAGTTCAAGTCAAGATGCTGTTCAACTTCCAGGTAGTGGTGTTCGAAGCATCTGCTGCCCCGGTCCTTTGAGAGGGTAGAGGTTGCGGGTCTGGAAGGTGATGTCAAAGGAACCTTGTACAGTTACTGCACTGTATCTTGTGGCCGGTTTATTCTGCTGCCTCTGCGCATTGTCGTGGAAAAGCTGAATGTTTAATTTGGCGAATGGGGTATCAATCAAATAACCTGCTTTGTCCTTCTTGAGTGTTGTTAGAGATGCACTCTAACTCTAAATGTTGAGTATTTCATCACACCCTTGACCTGAACCTTGTAGATAGCAGACAGGTTTTGGCAAGTCAGGAGATGAGTTACTCCCCACAGAATTCCCAGATTGTGCTGTATATGGGCACGGACTGCTTCTTTATCTGGGAAGTCATAAATAGTGCAAAGGAGTATGCAATCATCAGCGAATGTCCCCACTTCTGATCTTGAAAAGGAGTGAAGGTCATTGGTGAAGCAGCTGAAGATGGTTTGACCTGTGAAACTCCAGCAATGTCATCCCAGATCTGAGTTGATTGTGTGCCAACAACCATTCTCCTTTGTGAAGGGTATAACTCCAACCATTGGAGAGTTATCTCTGATTCCCGCTGACACCAGTTTTACTAGGGCACATCAAAGCCCCAATTAATGTCAATGCTAGTCAGTCTCAGCTCATTGCGAGTTCAGCTCTTTTGTCCATGTTTGGACCAAGGCTGTAACGAGGTCAAGAGCTGAGCGGCCAAGGCAGAGCCCAAACTGTGCGTCACTGAGCAGGTTATTACTGAGCAAGTGCCACTTGAAAGACTAAATGTTAACAACAACTTCCATCACTTAAGTGATTTTTATGAGTAGTCTAGTGGGACGGGCGATAACTGGCCTGGTTGGGTCTGTGTTGCTTTCTGTGGACAGGATGGACCAGGGTAGCTTTCCACTTTGCCAGTTAGATTCCAGTGTCGCAGTTTGGAACAGCTTGGCTCGTAAGATGGCTTTCTGAAGCACAAGCCTTCCATGTTATTGCCATAATATGGTCAGAGTCATAACATCTGCAGCATCCAGTGCTTTCAGCCATTTTGTGATGATCTGTAGTGAACTGAATTAGCTGAAGACTGGCATCTGTGATGCTGGAGGCCTCTGAAGGAGGCCAAGATGGATCATCCACACGACACTTCTGGCTAAAGATTGTAGCGAATGCTTCAGCCTTATCTGTTGCACTGATGTGCAGGGCCCCCATCATTGAGGATGGGAATACTTGTGGAGCTGCCTCCTCCAGTGAGTTGTGTAATTGTCCACCTCCATTTATGTCTAGATGTGGCAGGGCTGCAGAACTTAGATCTCTTCCTCTGGTTGCTGGATCACTTCGTTCTGTCCATCGGATGTTGCTTCCCCTGCTTGGTATGCAAGTAGTCCTGGAGCTTCTCCAGGTTGATACCTCATTTTTAGATATGCCTGGTGCTGCTCCTGGCATGTCTTCCTGCAATTTTCATTGAGCACTGGTTGATCTCCCAACTTGGTGATAATGGTAAAGTCGGGTTATGCCAGGTCATGAGGTTGCATATAGTGATTGCATACATTTCTGCTGATGGCCCGCAGCGACTCAAATATGTCTAGTTTTGAATTGCTAGATCTGTTTAAAACCTGTCCTATTTAGCACAAGTGGTCATGTCACACATGATGGAAGTTATCCTCATTGTGAAGGTGGATCTTTGACGAGAATAGTGTGGTTATCCCACTGACCAACGCTGGCATGGACAGATGCATCTATGACAAATAGATTGATGAGGATGAGGTCAAGTACATTTCTCCCTGTTGTTATTTCCTCATCATTTGCCACAGACCCAGTCTAACAGATGTAGGACTCGGCCAGCTTGGTCAATCATGGTACTATTGAGCAATGCATGGCGACGGACATTGCATTTCCTCACCTTGAATAAATTACTTTCCATTCAGTACTGATAAAACAGAGATTGCTCATTGCAATTAACAGTTTAAACAGTGACGCTGCTAATTCCAAACTGAAAATAAGGAACCAGATTGAAAGCAAAAATAACATAGAGGCTGTCCTATCTCATCTCCAGTCAGATTCTTGGTGCTAGGCAAAGGATTTACTTTCCCATCAGCTAGCCCTGGATTTGGATCCATGCCCCAAAAGAGAAATTTGTAGCCGCTGCCTCTTTGTGCAAGTTAGATTTGCATAAAACTTTTGCATAGAATCAGGTGATATTCAAAGCAGAAACTGGATAATGTGGATGTATGGAGTGTTGTATATGCAGCTTTTCTGAAGTGAGTGCACAATATGCAAAACATAAAGGCTCACAAAGAGCATCTGATCCAAAGAATTCTACAAAGTAAAAAAAAACTCTTGCTGTTGCAGATGTCTTTAATGGTCTTGAGCTCCTTCTTCCTTTAGGCTTTTCCTACTTAATTTGGGTCACAGGCTCAGACTGGACTGAGGAATGCAAATAAATTGATGGACAAACTCCCTTAACAATACAATTCTCTCCACTCGTGCCGTCTGGTTGCTGGGGGTCTCAAAATTAAAGCGCTATTAGTTTCCAGATTGCAGTTTGCACCCTTTGGCTGACTGCCCATGTGCTTGACTGAGCCAAGCAGGGATTGAACCTTAGCTTCAAGTCATCTAGAGACAATAGAATGTCCACCATTGAAATTATTCCAAACTGGTCGTCAGGCTCTGATACATTGCAATTAAATGCAACTTTACAAATGTCTCGAACCTAATTGAACTTAACAGTTTATCAATTGTTCTCTTCAATTAAAACAATCCTAAGTATTGTTTAGGCAGCTTCATTGGATAAGAGCAGCTCAGCTCTCATCCTCTCAATCCACTTCCAATATTCCAAAGGTTATTTTGCATATTTTCAAATATAGTGATGGTGCTGATTAAACTGGAGGAATGTTAAGTGGGAGGGTAATTAGAGATTAGGTAATTGACTGAGTTATCAGGGTTGTTTGCACAGAAGCACCCAAGTAAACCAGTTGTGAAGAGTCAGGCCTTGAAATTCCCAATTTAAATAAGCATTTGCCCCAAACTGTTTTTAATTCTTCAGGACCCAAGCCATTTGTTTAATCTGGATCTCATTTGGGCAGCACGATGGCACAGTGGGTGAGCACTGTTGCCTCACAGCAAACTGAGGTTCGATTCCAGGCTTGAGTCACTGTCTGTGCAGAGTCTGCACGATCTCCCCATGTCTGTGTGGATTTCCTCCGGGTGCTCTGGTTTCCTCCCACAATCTGAAAGAGTGCTGGATAGGTGCATTGGCCATGCTAAATTTTCCCTCTGTTTGTCTAAACAGGCGCCAGAGTGTGGCGACTAGGGGATTTTCACAGTAACTCATTGCAGTGTCGCTGTAAGCCTACTTGTGACACTAATAAATAAACTTAAAACTTAGTCAGATCCACAGAGGCTGATCCCTCTCATCTCACTGGCATACCAGCAGTCACGCAAAGGACTGGCTGAGGATCATCAAGGACTGGATTAAATTTTTGCCTCTTACAGGTCATTCAACAAGTTTCTGGAAATGTCGAAGACCCAGGGCAGTGGGATCACTGCCATTCTCGAGGGTTTTTTTTTGCCCTCCACCACAGCAGAGTTACAGTGGCAGATCTGTAGAAATGCTGAGTATCATCCACTTGCCGGGGGGGGGGGGGGGGGGGGGGGGGGCGGTGGTAGAGAGAGAGAGAGAGAGAGAAAAGAGAGAGGGAATAGAATACAAGCCTGTCCAATTTAATTGACAGTTACATCAGCTCTGATTTCATAATCCTTGTGTAACAAGTTACTGGTAAAGCTTCACTTTTAATCTGAGCAGTCATCAGGTATTTATTAGTGGCTTCCTTCTCCCCAAAGGGAAGCAATTGACATATTTTAACACTAACCTATCAATCGGTACAAAATAGACCAAAAAGTGTCCTTAAGCAGCTTTTAATCATTATAATTACCTTTCAGGATTTAATGTTTGCCTGCATCAGAATCTCAAAGTTATTGAAGTGCTGACTGCAGCATAAGCGTGTGAGATTTGGAGCAACTCAGTTAGAATTAAACCTTGGCCTGGTGATTAATATGTTAGTGTCCCTTGTAAGGAACAGATTAATGAGAGAAAAACATTCTTTTAGAAAAATAAAATGAATTTTGAAGAGTTCTGGAACTCGCACAACTTTAGAAGAATTGCCCCTTTTAATTGCAGAGGTGTGTGTTGTACTGTGACGTCCAGTGCTTAAAATAGTGGACTAGCACAAAAGCATTATTAAAAATCACTCAGTGCTTGGGTAATCTGGACATAATTGTAAATGCTCACAATTTCTAGTAATACAAGGTTTGAAAATTGGCCACTTTTATTTGTTCCTTTGATAACCACAGCTAGGTGACAAAGTTGTCTTTGTAAACATATTGCCCCAGTTTAAAATTCAATAGGTGGTCACTCTAGACTAGGTTCACATCCACAATTTCTCACATGGAGAGTGCTTAATCCTGTCTATGCCATTTTGAAAAGATAGGAGGTTAGAACGAGAGACAGGGAACCAACGTTCAAGGGCACATAATCCAATTTGGGAGACAAATCTGGGTGGATGAGGCTTGATCGAATAGCTGGGGAGGCCAAACGATGGATCACACTTAGAATCAATGGCACAGTGACATGGCCTTTGGCCCAAACTGGTCCCTGCCAACCACAATGCCCATCTAAACTAACACCACTTGCCTGCATTTTGTTCATATCCTTCTAACCTTTCTCATCCATGTTTATGTCCAAATGCCTTATAAATATGGAATCATACAAATAAATTGGGTGAACCTTCTGGTAGCAAATTATTTTCCCATCATCTCAGCAGCCCTAATAATCTCACTATAAGGTACCAGGGGACACACTTTGGATGAAGACAAGATGAGCTTTTAAGTCCCTCTGGTTATGCCCACACTACTTTCCCTCTTACTCTCCTGAACAGTTGATTTTTGTTAGGGAGCAGTTCCAGTTTTGGGTTTGGTTTAATAATATTGAAGTCATACATTCTACAACACAGATAAATCATGAAAAAGATAACAGGGAGGTTTTTAACATAAAACAGGAGTTTCATATTACCTGATTTATCTTCATGTTGCATGGCAAATTTGTCACATTTTCATAAAATAAAAATGCTATTTTTCTCTCCTTATCAGCAATAAATAATGTTCCTTTTACCTGACATAACTGAATCAAGGACGAAATAGTACACTACACGCTTATTTCTACAGCTGATTTTACATTATGTTTCATAAAGTGACAATTTGAGTAAAATTTAGATCTATCATTTGTAATCTTGTTCATTACAATGAATCACAAATGTGTTAAGGAAAATAACTAAAATATGTCCAAATTGTAAATAAAAATTCCAAAAACGGAAACTCCCAGGGACAGCGTACTTCATAAAAATTTATTTTTAAACTTAACTCACTTTATTGGGTAGGTTGTATATTTTGTCTGTAAGGGTGGCTGCAAAGCAAATATGATAATGCACTTACATTGCAGACACAAGTTTGCTACAACTGGAAAGGTCAAATGTGGGTGGAAGTTGAGGACAGGCTGGTCTCACTGTGAAACCTCACATTGTCCAATGCTTTGGCAGCTCCAAAGAATGGCAACTTGCCTGAGCTAATGGTGGAGCATCTGCTGCCCAAAATCTAAACTTTCAGAAGAGCAGGAAATTAGAATTAAAGGCTTATGATAAGTTTTAAAAAGTGTGACAGAGTTTATACCATAAACATTATGCACAAATGATCAATAAAGAATTTGCAACTATCTTAAATAGAGTTGTCGACAAATTCATTTTAAACACCATTTAAGTACTATTTCACAGAATAATTTCATGATGGTTTCATCTGTTCATTATTTTTACAAGGTAATCATGATTAATGTGATGTATTCATCTAGACACTAGAGGGAGAAACAGGTATTTTCTGTTTCAGCAAAGGGGATGTTGAAATCGTAGCCAAAGGACATTGCCTGCGATCAAATAATTAACGTTTATCAACATAAGTGATTTGGTGGTTCGGGAACATTAATTAAAGTTTGTGAATGTTTGAAGAATTAAGAATGATTTTATGGTATGAGACTGAATAATTAATCCATGTACATTAGGATGTTGACACAAGCTGTTTAAAGACCTGCCTTAGTGCTGAGGATCTTAGACCCAATGACAAAGAAAGAAGGGCTATCCCACGGACAGGATTATTTTAAGGATTATCCCAGAAAACTCAAGCCCTCACCTTTCACAAACACACCCCCACTTTCCCTCACCCTCACACCCCCTCTCAAACACATACACACAGGGTGGAAACGTATGGCCTCACTCATCTTGAAACCGCAAAATCCTGTCCAAGGTCAACGGACCTTTCCATGGTCTGCCCCTCATCCCATCCACTCAGATTCCCACGGTGGACGGAACAGAAAGTTTCTGGCCACAGTCTCCATGCCCCATCTCTTGCCTCCCACCCACCCACCCCCTACAACCCCTCTTGCCATACATGCCAAACTACGTACTATCATGGCTATTCACCCATTGTACACTGTATAGAAGCAATTAATCGGATAGTGGGAATAGTATGTGTAAAAGAAAAAAAGTTCTTTTTAAAAGAAAGGCATTCATTGATAAATTTACACTTCCTTGAAAACTCTTTCATACTACAGGTCAATAAACAAGATCACTGAGCCAAGGCTGTCAATTAAACAAAGTTTTCTTTGGGGCTCAGATGTTTCAATACTTCAATGGATGTCTGGGCTCTTAGCCAATAGAGCATAACGAATCCTGGTGGGCTGTGCAGGTTCATGATTCACTGCAGTCTGTGCCCTTTCGAAGACACTCTTGAAAATTCAAAATCCCAGGAATGTGATTAAGAATCCCTGAATTGGATCACTGTCATCTCTTCATCCCTCAATGGAGACAGCTTGACTCCATGAAAAGCAAGTCCAAAATAACTTTTTTCTATCTCAGTCAAGGACTTAAGAACATTTAATGCAGAAAGATGCAATCTAACAGCACAATGTGCAGCAAAGCACTGAAGCCTATTATATATAGCTCTGGAGATAAGGATGGGAATTTTGCATCTTGCCCGGCACAGGAATTGTAGCAGGCTGGGAGCGGACCATGGAAAAGTCCACCTCGAGCGTGATTCTCCAGTTTTGAGGCGAGCATGGCCAGAGATGCCTACTCAAGATATTTCTGGATCTTTTCTACCCTCGCACTGAATATCTCAGCTTCCATATTTTAACCCATACTCATTTGAGTGAATGTAGGTTACACCTTGGGACTAACTTCATCTGATACAGAATCATAGAATCACTACAATGCAGAAGGAGGCCGTTCAGCCCATCGGGGCTGCACTGACAACAATTCTACCCAAGCCCTATCCCCTTAGCCCCAAATACTTACCCTGCTAGTCCCCCTCCCACTAAGGGTTAATTGAGCATGGTCAACCAAACTAACCTGCACATCTTTGGAGTGTGGGAAGAAACCAGAGCACCCAGAGGGAACCCACAGAGATGAAGGGAGAATGTATAAGCTCCACAGTCACCACAGGCCAGAATTAAACCCAGGTCCCTGATGCTGAGAGGCAGCAGTGCTAACCACTGTACCACTGTGTTGTTTTTAAACCTGTTCCTAGGATAACAAACAGGAAATCCTGCTTTACCTTACTTCAGCTATTAAATCTATCTGAGCTCAGAATTCTCCTCCTCTCTGAAAGTGGCAGAAACTAATACAAGTAGCAAACACTAAGGATGGAATCTTACTGGCACATCCACCTGAGTTTCATATGATTACATCGGAGGCCAACGGAGAATGCCGGTCCCCAAGCCTCACCCACACCCAGAATCGGGGTGGGCGTGCTGGTAAAATTTCAGCTTCATACTGCTGTTAACTGCCAAACACACACTGATACATTGAATAGATGTACAAACTGTGATGTGAAAGCTATATGATATATTAAAAATATTGCATCTGCAAACCTGTTGTCATTTTTTTTCCATTTGCATTTCTATACCCACATTATTAGACATTGTCCATGCAAACTTCTAATGCTTTAATGATAGCAAAACTCCAACGGAAATATTGCAGTTTCATTAATGTTGGGAAGGTTTAATTTCAGAATGACACATTCATATAGATGGACTGGGAGAGTATTTTAAACTTCGGGTGATGCAACAAGACAAGCAATATTGGATACGTCTGATTGTTAGGGAGTAGGGAGGTTATGGTTCAGTTGTACAAGGCATTAGTGAAATTACATTTAAAGTATTGTGTACAGTACAGGTCTCCTTACTTGAGGACAAATATAAATGCTTTAGAAGCAGTTCCGAGAAGGTTTACTGGACTAATACCAGGAATGGGTGGGTTGTCTTACTAGGAAAGGTTGGAAGATTAGGTTTGTATCCACTAGAGTTTAGAAGAATAAGAGGTGACTTGATTAAAACCTTTAAGATCCTGAGGGCTATTGACAGGGTTGATATGGGGAGGATGTTTCCTCTTGTTGGAGAATCTAGAACTAGGGGAGTCACTGATTAAAAATATGGGGTTATTCATTTAAGACAGAGATGAGGAGAATTTATTTCTCTCAGCAGATTGTGGATCTCTGGAACTGTCTTCCTCAAAAGGCAGTGAAAGCACAACCTTTGAATATTTTTAAGGCTGAACTAGATAAATTCCTGATTAACAAAGGAGGGGAGGGGGTTGAAAGGTTATCAGGGGTAGACAGAAATGTGGGGTTGAAGTTATAAGACATGATCTTATTGAACAGCCAAATGGCCACTCCTGCTCCTAATTCATGTGTTTGTTTTTTATTGAGTTAAATTAACTCATAACTAAGAGAGACATAGGACAGCCAATCTGCTTTATGCTATCATGCAAAGCCAGAATTATTCCCATTGTTCCTATTGTATATGCAGACATAGGAACTTGAAGTACAAATGTAAAAGTGAGGACAGGACGTACAAGTTGAGAAGTTATGTCGCTGTTTAATGTAGGAAACGCAACTGCCAATTTGCAGACATAGCAAGGGATAATGACAAGATAATGTTGGTCGAGGGTTAAATGTTAGCCAGGGCATCAGATAACTCCCCTGCTCTTTTACAAATCATGTTGCAGGATTTTGTTTTAATCTGAGAGGGAGAATCTGCGTTCGCTTTAATATTCCATCCAAAAGGTGGCTCTTGACAGTGCAGCACTCCCTTACTATTGCAATAGAGTGCCTGCCTTGAATGCAAAATCTATGAACCCGCAACCTTCTGACTCAGAGGCAAGAGCTATCAACTGAACCTTAGCTGGCTGAAGCAAAGGCATTCCTATCAAATAACCAGTAATTATCAAGAAATTACTAATATTCCTGGAATCTCAACACATTATGCAATCTGAACATAATATTGATTTTTTTTGTGGTTCTAAATCCAATAATGCAGCCATCGATATCTAGGCATCATGCATTTGTGATCTCCATTTCAATAACTGGAAAACCTGATGTTGTTTAACATTTACATTAGAAAATCTGGCTAATTGCATAAAGTGAGAAGCTGATTTTCTGCAGGCCTTCCCCAAGTGGACAGAAGTAATTTTTGGAGGGAGAGCCATAGAAATCCCATAGAAATTCTGCAAATTGCAGCTGAGTCATTTTTTCCAGGATTGGGCCAGCTCCTTTTGCAAAGATATACTGTGCAAGCAGGGGAACCTCTGTGGAAATCCAACTCTTATGTTGTCAATCTATTTTAAAAAGGAGAAAAAAAAATGTAGTGCAGACACCAGTGGAGAAGCCAGTATCTTCCTTTTGAAAAAGATGTATTGATTGTATCGTATTTAACTCTGAATAATTAATCGGCATTTAAAGATGAACAGAAGAGATAAAGACTTATGTTCCCTGCTTCATATGTCCACTTTCTCTCCCTTGTGAAATTAGAAAATGGTGAAAAATACACTCCTCAATTTATTTTTAAATGTTCCCCTTCTTAACAGCCATTTGTTAACGTTATAAACTAACTGCATCTATCTTAAAATTCTCAGAAAAAGTGGTTTCCAGATATGCAACTAAGGAGTGTAAACAACTGGGCAAAACAAGCACCACAAGATAATGTTCGAATGGAGTTTGTGGTGATACTTTTAGCAGCTGATCGTATCATATTTCTTAATAAAGAATCCTCCTTTTAAGTCATTCTTCCCAGAGGTCCTTTGGTTTCCATGGCCTTTCTGCTACTTGAGTTCCTTAGAATTAAGAAACTCCCTTCTGTGGTTATACACCCACTGCCTTTACTGTCAGCTGTTATCATTTTGCAATAAGCAGCACAAAATATTTCTGAATTTCACCGCCTGTCAACTCCCAATTCTTACTCATGCTCCACCAAAAGTGCCAACAAAATTATTTTTAAAACTGATTAGGACCGACTGTCAGCTTAAATACTGTGATTAAAAAAGAAAATCGCTGTAGTTCATTGAGCTATGTTCTGTACAATGACGCTGCACTGTGAATTAATATATCAGCCAGAGGTTTAATCTGGCAGAGCTACTTATTTCCTACCCTATTTTTGTTTAAGTGGCAAACTGCAGCTCAGGTCGAAAAGGTTTACCCCTTATCCTCAAACTATGACCCCCTAGTTCTGGGCTCCCCCACTATTGGGAACATTCTTTCTGAATCTACACTGTCTAATCCTGCTAGAATTAGATATGTTTCTGCCTCTCTGTGTTCAAGAATGAAAAACAAAACCAATTAACATTTCAGGTGGGCAGCTTTTAGAACTGCAAACCGAAGGATAAATGAGTTCTTTCATTGGACTGAACATGAATAGGAGAAAGATCACATACATGTCAACAGGCGGATAGCCAGACTACTATGACAAAAGGATTTAATAGACTTATCCTCCAGTTTTGAATCCTAATGAATAACCTTATATGTCTTGTAAATGGTACAATTTGTGCTTTAAGCTTCCCAAGTAGCACATTCTCATTGCATTTGAGAATTCATCATAACTATCTTTCAAATGTCGAGTGAGGTGTTTATTATCCTGGTAAATTCATGCAGCTTCTACTGATTTGTACTCTTTATTGTTTGGTGTAATTACCACTCATATATTTCTTAGTTTTGCTTTCCTTGCAGCAAAATACATGGGGATAAACAGATAAATGCCTAGAATTCAAGTTATTACAGCATCAGAATAAGGAAAGTCTATCTTCAACATACTGATTTGAGATTAAATTGGAACCGGTGTGGGGATCACAGTGCACAATTAACCCACATCTGTTGATCGCATTACAGCCTGCGTGCTATCCTCATGGTGTCTGTTTGATGATCTCTGTGTCCAACCAACGCTAATCATGTTGTACATTGTCCGAACACATGAACAACGATGAAAAACTGGCATCACTTAAAGCTCACCTGCATTACTTAATACTGGCTGAAGCTGATGCGGGGGGTTAGAATTGAAGAAAACTTGACAAGAAAAAAAGAGTGAGGAATGGCACAACAAAGGAGGCCACGAGCTCCGAGCACTGCAATCGTTGTCCTGCAGTTTCTGGTGAAGGTGGTGGAAAGGGGGAGAAATGTCCTTTATTCACCCGGGAGAAGGGGGCCCGCTAGACACATGGCCAGGAAACAGCGGTAGCATGCAATCATCAATGCCAGGCACCAAATCCCAAGGGCCTGAATGTGCTGCCATAAAAGATTCAGTCATCTCAAATGGCTAATGGAGGTCATCTTCAAGTGCCATATTCTATGTGCCGATTGCCACAGCCACTGCTTAAATCACCGCACCCCTAACATTCGGCTATAAATTCCCCTCCAAGCCACTCACCATCCTGACTTGGAAATACATCACCATTCCTTCACTATACCTGGGACAAAATCCTGGAACTCCCTCCCCTAACAGCACTATGGGAGTACCTACACACAGGGACTGCAGCGGTTGAAGAAGAGACCTCACCACCACCATCTTCTCAATGGCAATTATGGATAGGCAATAAATGCTGGCCTGGCAGCAAAGCCCATATCGCATGGATGAATAAAAAATAATTACTATCAATCAGGTCTCACACCTTACATTTATATGGTTCACCTCACCCTCACACCTTAACACTACTGCAGTCTCACACCCACCTCTCACAGGTTGCACACACAACTAGCTATTCAATCATAACCACATCAGCCAAATAAATTGCATCACACGCACTGACATACCTCTCCCTCTCTCTTGCAGGACGAGGCACCACACAGCTGGAGTTAACCGGAATTAACCAGAAGGGGGTAGGCATTCCTACATGCTTTCAACTCCATGGAGGGTAAGCCCATTGTTTGAGGCTGTAGCCAGCAGCTGGCCTGAAACCACTGAAGATGCTGGTATACTCATATCTAATTCTCCTTCTCACATCCCACTCTCCTGTCACCCTATACATTCTTCTGATTTACAAGCTGCAGATGTTGTAAATAGACAGTTCTTACTTTCCTTCTCTCCCTGCATCTCAACTTTACCCTTGTGTGCTTTTCCTTTTAGAAACTTAAGAGTTGCAACTGACAGGCAGAGAAGGAACACCAAGAAGCGATGAAGGTACAAAACTGTCACTTGATTGTACACATACACCGTTTTTTCACAATACCAAGAACTCCCTCCCCCAACAGGGATGTGAGCTTTGATGGTCAGGCCAGCATTTATTAGCTATCTGTAATTGCCATTGAGAAGATGGTGGTGGTGGTGGTGAGCTCTCTTCTTGAACTGCTGCAGTCCATGTAATGTAGGCACACCCACAGTGATTTAGGGGAGGGAGTTCCAGAATTTTGACTCAGATACAAAGAAGGAATGCTGATATATTTCCAAGTCAGGATGCTGAGTGACTTGGAGGGGAATTTACAAGTTGTGGTGTTTATGGGCGAGTGTTAGAGGTGTGGTGATTTAACCAGTAGCTGTGACAATTGGTACTATTTATAGAATATAGGATCTGACACCCACTCTTGTCATCCAGACTCAGGATGTTCCAGTGAAGGGAATGGCTGGAGTGTTGATTTCCAGAATTACACTGTCGGTATCAAATGAACAGTGCTCACTCATTGCTCTGTAACATTTCAGTAGAGGTTCATTGCACATGAACCAACACGTGCATTAATATTGTCAACTAGCTCAATTCATCCCTCAAAAGTTTGCATGTGCATTGCGAACACCATTATGGAGTTGTGAGGCTAATTGCAACATATGCTAACTCATTACCCTATGTTTGTCTCAGCCTGTATACATTGCTCGTCATGATTTTTGATTACCTGATGTTGAGGTAGCCATGTCTAATCTTATGTTAATCCCTCACATTCAGTAATACCTGGAACAGCCAAATGCTTATCTTGCACCAAATGCAGGTGCATGTGGTTGCTCAGCACTCTGCCACAAATTTTAAAATTTAGATATGCTCAATAGTTCTGGTTCCTGGAAACTCACAGCACAGTTCTGCACAGGGTGTTCACCAGCTAATTACAGTCAGCACTGTGTCAGTTCTCTCATTGCTGACGCAGTTAAAATCTTTTTCTGTGGCATAACTTCCTTATTTTACTTAATTTTTCATCCTGTTCAAATACTTCTAACCTGACGTTGCTAGATTTTTTTTTCAAAAAGTCACATATAAAGTTATCATATTTAACTATTATTTCAGGCTGAGCAGTTTTGAATATTCTATTTTGCCATATCAGCAGCAGGTTAGGAACTAGAGCAAGTAAGACAGTTACGATAAAAGATAACCACAGTGTTAAGAAGTAGTTGTAGAAAGTGGGAGATTATTTGTTAGCAACATCATCTACTGGAAATGCTTTGAGTAAAGGTTCCCTTTGAATTGAGCGCTCACTTAGAATTGTAAGAAATTTGAGGAATTCTAGTTCTTCCTTCATTCTTTCTTATTTCTGCACATGTTTTCAGCTTTTGCGGGTTAGATGATAGATTGAGAATTGTTGATTCTTATTTTGTTGAAGAATTTGCCGGAAGCTTTCAACTTTTCTGAGGATGTGCTGGGGAAAAAAAAGGCAGTATGAAATGACTTTCTTTGGTTGAGTCAGTCTTTATTGCAAATACTCAACTAAAAATGGCATTGTCCTTGTTCTGGATGCTCTATTTCACTTTCTCCTTATAGATGTTCTTATGCACCTTCCTAGACTATGTCCAAAAGGTCAATGTCAATGGCTGAAGCGAATTAGCACGTGCATTTTCTTTTGGTTGTATTCACATTTTCAGTCTATATCACTGACTATATCACAACGGAGAGCAAAATGTGTCGATCACTCCCTGTCAGTACACAGTCTCTCAATCAACAATTCCTTAAGATGAATTTCTTCAGGATGACACACAAAAACTGAGTCCCACACAATCTGGTCTAAAGCTTCAGAGGAATACAAAGCAGCTTTGGCACCGAAACATGCAGTGTGCCAACCCACCAGCACGTGACATGCACTGGCATTCATGAAACAAGCTCCCAGCTATATATGTTCTCATTGACTTGTGGATACATTGAGAGGAGAACAAGAGAGTAAGCCCTGACCAAAAAAATAGAGTGGAGTCCAAATGTACACAGATGTCTAAATATGTAATTTTTTCTGGCAACTTCTGCAAATAAGCTGCTGCCAAATGCAATGCTTTGCATTCCTTCAGGCCCAAGAGGACAGGTCAAGAAGGATCCCTGATGTTTGGGCAGTCCAAGGTCTTTGTAAATTTTGCCTGGGCTTTCAATCTGGAGAGTACACTCCAGATTTGCTGCAGTGTTAACACAACAGGGGAGACAGCAGTATGAGTGATAAGGCCATCTTGACTGGCAAAGAGAATGGTTATTACTGGCTGTATGTGACACTGGAAGGGACCAGCACATCTGATTGGTTAGCCACCACCTGCCTCAAGTCAGGTCATCCCCCTGGTCCATCTGGTTCAAAGGGTACTTGAAGCTTAGAGTGCCTGCAAGCTGGAACATCAGGGCTAACAGATGGCTTGCAGCTGATTAATAATGCATGCAAGGTGGCTGTGATCAACATGGAACTTGATAAGCTGAACAGTTACATAGTTTCCCTACAAGACACCAAGCTTGCCATCAACGGATCACTGAAAAAAAAATTAGATGTATTTGAAGTTCTATGTAGACTCCAATAAACATTTGGCAGGATGGGTGAAAAACTGTTGAACTCTAGGGAAAATACTGCTACTCAGGAAGCTCTGAAAACCAGAGAAAACCTGCCTTTTTTAAAATTCTTTCAAGGAATGTGGGTCTCTATTACCCATCCCCAATTGCCCTTGAGAAAACGGTGATGGCAACAGTGCCTTCTGCATTTCCTGATATCACGTGAACTGAATCAAGTTGGCAGAAGACTGGCATCTGTGATGCTGGGAATCTCAGGAGGAGGTCGAGATGGGTCATCCACTCAGCATTTCTATTTTAATGTTACAGCAAAAACTTCAGCCTTATCTTTGGAGCAGCTTCTGCAGGCAGTCAATTTTCTCCAACAGTTTAGTAGGCCATCTCTGCTCACATGGTCAAATGCCTAAATGAGTTGGATGAAGGAATATAGAGTGAATGCCTTTATTCACAGCATATCTTTTGCAGATGCTGCACTGAGTAGTTGAAACCCATATGGCATAGCTTAGCAAAGATATCCAGTTGCTTCTCACAGGTAAAGCTCCAGCTGCTGAACTGGCTGAGCTCAGAGGAAACCACTCCTGCAGCATCTCCACAAGAGAGGGAGCAATAAGAGAGGGAGCTTAAGAATATGCGTGATGCAAAGATTGTGATACTGTACAAGAACAAGGGTAACCCAAGTGATGTGCACATGTATTGAAGCATCTCACTGCTGAGCATCATAGGAAAAGTATTTGCCCATGTTGCCCTTGTCAGACTGCAGATCTTGGTTGAAGGCATCCATCCCAAATCCAAGTGTGGTTTTCAGAATTGGAAGATCCGCAACATTTACTCAGTGCAGCAGCTGCAAAAGATATGCTGTAAATAAAGGTGTCCACTCTATATTCCTTCATCCATCTCATTTAGGCATTTGACCATGTGAGCAGAAATGGTCTACTAAAATGCTGGAGAAAATTGGCTGCCTGCAGAAGCAGCTCATTGTGATCTCTTCTTTCCATGACAAATGACAGGTATGGTCAGTTATGAAGACATACCATCAAAATCCTTTGAGACCTACAGTGGGGTCAAACAGAGTTTGCGCTGGAACTAACAAGGTAAACATAACAGAGTCTATTAAATTTACTTCAGTGTCATTACTTTTTTTCTCTAAGATGTAATAGATTATGTTTTACACTTGACAAAATTAAGTCAATTGAAAATAATAAACATAAGGCCTGTGGATTATGAACATATTCACTTTACATGAACCAATGCTCGTCTTGAACATCTGGAACAACTCTGCTCAAAATGCATCTGTCCAACAATCTTTCAAGACATCACTGTCTACACAAAGTTGGACAACATTACAGATGGATATTATGTTACTAATATTAGTCTATCGGCTCATTCGGCTGGACTGTTTAAACTGTGGAGCTACATCTTAAATTCAATGCTCCTAGTACTTTGCAAGCTACTAACTGATATTGCTGTTGTACTTATGGCACGCACACATGCACGCATACAATGACGAGAAAGAGTACAGGAATGAGATAGAGAATCTGGTGAACTAGTGTGGCAACAATAATCTCTCCCTCAATGTCAACAAAATTAAGGAGATTGTCACCGACTTCAGGAAGCATAAAGGAGAACATGCTCCTGTCTACATCAACGGGGACAAAATAAAAAGGGTTGAGAGGTTCAAGATTCCAGATCACCAACAAACTGTGCTGATCACCCCATACAAACACCATAGTTAAGAAAGCCCACCAGTGCCTCTACTTTCTCAGAAGACTAAGGAAATTTGGCATGTCAGCTACGAATCTCACCAACTTTTACAAATGCACCATAGAAAGCATTCTTTCTAGTTGTATAACAGTTTGCTATGGCTCCAGCTCTGCCCAAGACCGCAAGGAACTACAAAAGGTCGTGAATGTGGCTCAATCCATCACGGAAACCAGCCTCCCATCCACTGACTCTGTTTACACTACCCACTGTGTCGGCAAAGCAGCCAGCATAATTAAGGACTCCATGCACCCCGGACATTCTCTCTTCCACCTTCTTCCTTCGGGAAAAAGATACAAAAGTCTGAGGTCACTCAAGAACAACTTTTTCCCTGCTGCTGTCAGGCTTTTGAATGGACTTAACTTGCATTAAGTTGATCTTCCTCTACACCCTAGCTACGATTGTAATACTGCATTCTGTACTGTCTCCTTTCCTTCTCTATGAATGGTATGTTTTGTCTGTATAGTGCACAAGAAACAATACTTTTCACTCTATGTTAATACATGTGACAATAATAAAATCAGATCAAATCAAAACATACACATGCGCGTACACATGTACCACTCAAATTAGCAGCACATGATGAATAATCACAAAAAGAAAGCAAAATACTGCAGATGTTGAAAATCTGAAATTAAAACAGAAAATGCTGCATAGACTCAGTCGTTCCGGCAACATCAGTGGAAAAAGAAACAGCTAAGATTTTCCGCTTTCATTTGCACTGGGCAGACAACAAGAATGGAAAATATCATGAGAAGGCCAAAGTCACGTTTCACGTTGATATAAAAACAGGAAGCAACTGTCCCCTCCCCAGCCAGTGCAGACCGTATTTCCTGTCATTCAACATTGGGAACCTCATTGTAGTATATTTGCATATAATTATTGGGCCATATGCTGGAATCATAACCCCACATCGCATCCACAGTGTCATGATGGTGCCATATACAAGCGGTCTCAGAAGGCATGCACTTGACCAGCAGTACTCCCAGGGATGCTACCATGTGAGCACAGCACTCACAGTGTGGTTACACACTCAGGGGGTAAAGGGTAGTGCCAGGGGGTGCCTGGATGATGCCAAGGTGATATCAGGGGGTGCCAAGGTATGCACCTGGATGAAGAATGAACCCTTGCCTACCTTTTTGCTGTAAATTCCTACATGGCGTAAAAAACCACAAATGCTATTGGCATATTAAACACCACTTTTCCCAGCTGACATTGGACTTTGCCAATATTGAAGAAACTCTCACCCAGAGTTAATGTTTTGAGTTCACATGATTCTTCTTCAGCTCTGAAGAAGTGACCTACAGACTCAAAACATTAATTATGGGTGGGATTTTCTGCAGAAGAGACGGCCCACCATTGGCCAGTAGTGGGATCTTCTGGTACAACATTGTCAATGGGGTTTCCCATTGAATACACACCTCACCTCCATGAAACCCACAGTGGAGGCGTGCCATCAGTGAGACCAGAAGATCCCGATGTGAAGAGCCAGAAAATTCCAGCCTCTGTTTCTCACCACAGATGTTGTCAGATATCTTGAGTCTTTCCTGCATTTTCTGTTTTAATAAATGAGTAGTCACAAGCTTTATTGTAATTTTAATATATTACTTAGCAGTAGTTTATATATTATCTGTAGAAGAATAGTGCATGATAAGCATATGTTGCTTATCAGTTTCCAGATGTTGCATTGATAAAGATACCATAAGCATTTTCAACAAAGAGGAAGAAAGATAGTCACTAAATGCTTGTAATTCTGACTTGGGCTTTGAAAGGGTGAAGGAAAAGGAGGCACTTAGGTCATAAATGAAAGCAAGAGGTGGGGGGGTGGGACTGAAGACTACACATGATTGGAGCAAGAGGAGAGGGAATGGTGGGAAAGGAATAGGCAGACATGTGACTGCATTGAGGTGATAGGACGGAGATGGAATGTGAAGCTATTGCATATGTATCAGGTTAGATAGATGGAACAATGCAACGCTTCATCGAATATATCCTACAACGAAGGGAACATTGACAGCCATGTCTTCAGCTGCATGGATGCTAAGCTTTGGAATTCCATCTCTAAACTTCATCGCCTCTTGACTTTGCTTTCCCGCTAAGACATTCCAAAATACCTATCTCTGTGACCAAGCATTTGGCCACCTGTTCTATTTACATTGCTTGGTGTCAAATTTTCTGTGATAGCACCT
Organism: Carcharhinus amblyrhynchos; assembly: GCF_965287045.1. Taxonomy (NCBI): domain Eukaryota; kingdom Metazoa; phylum Chordata; class Chondrichthyes; order Carcharhiniformes; family Carcharhinidae; genus Carcharhinus; species Carcharhinus amblyrhynchos. The sequence goes on along the minus strand of NC_137327.1, from coordinate 84,435,124 downwards.
CTGTGAGGCATCTTGGAATGTTTTGTTATGTTTAGGGTGCTATGTAAAGTCAAGTTGTCGTTGCTGCACAAATCTAGAAACATCTTTCCGATGTCTCACTGACACTGGCATGCTGTCCCCCAGAACAATGTAATTTTTGAATTGGGTTGAGCAATACATTGGATGATCTGCAAACATTATGTTGAAAGTCCCAGTCCCCATTCGTACACAATACATCCATCATGGATTTCCTAAATTGGCTCATTTGTTTATGAGCTCCAATTTGTCCATTTTAAACTGCCAACTTTTCTTTCTGCCAATGACTCACACAACTGTGGCTTTTGCTGGCCATTGTAATATCTCCATAATCAAAACAAAAGGGATATAGACCACATGCCTCGGGAATGAAGGCAGTTCCAAACCTCCAGATAACTGCAGTAGTTAGTTGCAAGCTAAAAGAAAAGAGAAAAACATGTTTTGAATTCCTTTTACTGCAAAAAAAGGAACCTCCCATAGTCCTTTCCTCTTTATCTTTTGTCTACATTTGTTTTTGTGGGAGTCAGGCTGTGCTGATAGTGTTAACCCTGTGTTCTACTAAAATAAAATCCTTCTGTCCATTGGATAGAGGTACCAGGAGACTGTTGGAACGAGGTCCCTATGGCTGAAAACCTATTCCATTTGAGAACAATTATAATAAATTGTACTTTCTGGATTTGGAATCTGCGTACGATATGTAGAATGAGATACCCAAATGTTGGACAACACTGAAGAGAAGGAGGAAGAGAAAGGTACTGCTAAGAAAAATAAATAAAAATAAAAGCATTAAAAAAAATGCACAGAATGCCTGCTTGTGTGAGCTATCCAACTAGCTCTGTTTGGATTCAGAAGCCAGCAAGAATGTCAGAAAGGAGGAAAGGGGGGAAAAAAGTAGAATAAAAATTCACCCACTGAAATAGTTGTTTCAGAAACAAAATACCTGAGAAAGGGTTAAAATCTTTACAGTGAGTTCAAAATTGTGATATAGTGCAGACTTTTTTTTTCTGCTCACCAGCTGCATACAATACAACTTCCTTTTAAGCCCAGGTGCCATGTTTCTTAAAATCAGAAACTAAGCGAATAGGCCCATCAAACTGGAACTGCTTTGCCGAGTTCCTCCTCATTTACTGGAAACCGTAAGTTACAACCCAAAAACACATTTCTTAAACAGTCAGAAACTTGGCAAGCACGTTTGAGGTTTGGGGTACATAACAGGCATTTTGTCAGTTGCTGGGCAATCCCACTTGAAAGTGAAAAGCTAATAGGCTAGCAACCATTGCGGCAGTCCGCATGCGGACCATTATCTGGGTTTTCCATTTTATTTAAGGTTGCTGTGAGAAACAAATTACAAGAAATAAAGCATTGTTTTGACCACTAAATGATTAAATGCAAAGGGAACTACAGGAGCAGTACATTAAGGAACTTCATTACTAATCTACTTCAATCACACATTTTGCTTAAAACCATGGCATCAGATGATTTAAAAAGGCATATTTTCTGGAGAAACAGTAAAACATAGAACAATACCACATAGGAACAGGCCCTTCGGCCCACAATGTTGTGCTGAACATTACCCCAAATTAAACTAGTCCCTTCTGCCTGCCCTTGCTCCACATCCCTCTATTCCTTGCATATTCATGTGCTTATCTAAAAACCCCTCAAATGTCCCTATTGTATCTGCCTGCACCATTACCCCTGGCAGCACATTCTAGACATGGACCGCTTTCTGTATAAAAAAAAACACGCCCCTCTTTTGAACTTTCCCCCTCGTGCCTTAAATGCATGCCCTCTAGTATTAGACATTTCAACTCAAAAAAAAATCTGACTGTCAACTCTATCCATGCCTCTCATAATTTTACAGACTTCTGTCAGGTCTCCCTTCAGCCTCCACCACTCCAGAGAAAACAGCCCTAATTTGTCCAGCCTCTCCTTATAACTCATACCCTCTAATCTAATAGGAGTTTAACTGATAATAAAAAACTGATCCTGTCATGTTAGACTTCATGGAAATTAATATAATCTCTGATTGCCATGCTGTAACGTGCAAGTCGACAGTTTGTTCTCATTTCAATCACAATAGACTTTGAGACTGAAATAATTCTGCATCTGAGGTCACTGTCTTTTCATCTTAGTCAATGTATTCAAATCAAACCTAAACAGCTGGAATGAAGGTTTCTTTTCCCACACTAGGGACTGACTTAGTATGCCAGAAACTCAGTGGAATTTGGGAGGATTTCACTCTGATACAATTTGAGGGTCATGTAAATTGAGCAAGAAAATTTCCAATGTCCAGTGTTTCTAGCAAAACTGTAAAAGTTTCTTGGAACATGTTTATGATTTTGATGTAAATTTCCATCAGCAAAATCACCCCATGTTTATATTTGTTCATGAGATGTGGGTGCCGCTGGCATTTACTGCCCACTCCTAATTGCTTGGGAAGGCAGTGGTGTGCAGGTTGTCAGGGGAGATGGTTGGATTCTTTGTTTACAATGTCGTCAAGCACAATGATCAGTATAATTTTTTACCATTATCTTTACACTTACCTAAAAAAAAGTGAATTCTTTCTAAATATATGACCATAAGAAGTAGACCATTCAGCCTGAGTGTGCTCCTCTGTTCAGTGAAATCATGATTGACTGGATATGATAATCCTCAACTCCACTTTCCCATCTTATCTCCAAAACCGTTGATTCTCTTACTGCGTAAGAATCTGTCTATCTCAGCCTTGAACATGCTTAACGACTCAGCCTCTCCAGCCTTCTGCGGTAAATAGTTCCACAGATTCACTACCCTCAAAGAAGACATTTGTCCTCATCACTGTCTTAAGTGGGTGACCCATTATTCTGGTCCTATACTCTCCCTCTCAGCATCTATCCTGTCAAGTTCCCTGAGAATCCTGTAAGTCTCAATAAGGTCACCTCTCACTCTTCCAAACTCCAAGAGTACAAATCCAAACCACTTAACCTCCCCTCATTAGAAAATCCCTCCATATCCAGGATCAACCTAGTGAATCTTCTCTGCACTGCCTCCAGTGCCAGTATTATCGTTAGATAAGGAGACCGAAATGCTTCATGGCACTCCAAGTCTGGTCTGACAGTGCCTTATATAGTTTTAGCAAGACTTCCTGAATTTTAACCTCCATTACCTTTGAAGTAAAGGCCAGCATTCCAATTACATTCCCTATTATCTGCTGAACTTGCATGCTGTACTTTGTGATTTATGCAAGAAGACCCCCAAATCTCTTTGGACTGCAGCTTTCTGTAGTCTTTCTCCATTTAAATAATAATCAGCTCCTTTATTCTTCTTACCAAAGTGCACGTGGAGGATGATTTGTTTGCTAATTTGGAAGATTAAGCCGTGTCCAGCCTGTGTTTAATCCATATAGTCTATGCACAACTTCATTTGAAATGAATAGGCTAAAGGGTAGAAGTTGTTGACTGAATTGAATTTGGATCAATTCAAGTCTAGGAACTAGACTTTTGGAAAAGCTTGCCTCTTTTTGTGTCACTGAAGCACTTGACAGGCCAGTGGGGGGCTTCTCCTGGGATCAAGGACCCTGTGGGCAGAATTCCCACCCACCCTGACTGTCAACTTCTTTTCGGCCATGATGTGGAGATGCCGGCGTTAGACTGGGGTAAAAACAGTAAGAAGTCTGACAACACCAGGTTTAAGTCCAACCGATTGTGATTTTACTAACAAATAAATCGGCTGGACTTAAACCTGGTGTTGTCAGACTTCTTACTAACTTCTTTTTGGCCACAGCTCTTCTATACTCAATACCACCACAGGGAAGCAGTGGCTGCTGCCAGTACTGCACCCAGCCAACAGCTGGATCAAGAAGGGACCCAGGTACACGTGAGTAAGGGAGAGACTGGCAGAAAGGACACGGGACAGATCAGCAGAAAGGGCAGTGTTTGCTTCTTAGCAAGTCCTGCCCCCCTTCCTGATGCCTGGTCCCTCATTGAGGCACTGAGTGCCTTTGAATAAGTGTTTCCCATGCCTCCTCTGGGAGCTCATGTGTTTCCTTGTTGTGTTCCCTCCATGGTAAGCTCTCCTCGCCTGCCACTGGGTGAGTACCAGCACTAACAGCAGAAGGCTCTTAAGTGTACATTAATTGCCATGGATTTAATCAGACTGTAGGAAGGAAGATCCCACCAAATACACTCCTCCATGCCCCTATCCCCGAAGTCACCATAGGGAAAGCACAAGCTTCTGCCCATAGTTGATTGTTTAATTCCAGAGGATGAAAAGCTGTCCTCAAATGAAGGAGTTGTTGCTGTAATCATACAGTTTTAGTGTCTTTGGATAGTCTCATTGTTAAGTGTACTATTTGGCACAAATGGTTAAATTGATAGAAACAGCTTATTTCCATCAGAATATCTACAACAATGAACCACAAAAGGTGGGCATGACTAATAAAACGGAACTGTTTATCTAAACTAAAGTTGGTCTTTCAATTTGTCAAATTTAGATCACCAGCACAGTTACCCCTGTAACACTGGGTGCCTAACATCTAGAGAAATCCTGTAGCAAAGAGGTGAACGTCGTACAGGTGATAATATATAACATGGATCATACGTAGACCAGCAGCTGAGAACATCCTGTCCGGTGATTCGGATTATAATCAAGTTGACTTAGTCAAATCCAGAAGCAAACATACAAGGAAGTGTTTGAAAAAATACAAGCATTGTCAGTGGGAAGAGCAGTCAGATGTTAAGGCACAGCCCTTTAAATTGTGAAATAGTTGTTGCAACCTCTGGCAGTGCAAACGTGTGCTTCATCCAGTGGTTCAAAACAGTCCAAGTTTATGCATTTTATAGATAATCACTGGACAATTGGTGTCTGAACAAGAATCAATTATCAAGTGACGTGAGCCTACATGGAGTTTGTGAAGTTGTTTTAAATCCGAACAAATGTGTTCTTTTTGTCATTTAACTTTGGATTTTAATAAACCCTCGACAAAGGAGAGCCTGCCTTTAAATATAGCGATTTAACATCAAAACATTTCAAAGTACAAGGTACTGAATGTGAGCTCTGCAATGCATGTGGCCTGTCAATTATTACACACATTTGGATATAATGAAGAAATTAGATGTTTCCAATCCTGCAAGCTCACAATGAACTCAGATAGACATCAAATGTATTGTATCCAAGTTCAGCATTCCACCTGTGCAGGAGTGAAAATACAACAAACCATCTCTGGAGAAACACACTTCTCCGTAGTGAGCGTTACATGTTTTGGAGGACATTGCATCCAAACTCAACACACATATGCTATCGTGCATAACTTGGTAACAATCAGGAGGGGAAATCTAGTTAATTTTCCCACTTCCTAGCCCTGGGATACTGAGATAAATTCACTGTTGCAAGTCTCAATGCAACTGTAGAGTGACATTGAGACCTGCGATAGTGAAATCCCTGTCCCCTCTCAGCTGCAGTGTAATGCTGAGAGGAAGCTGTGGGGGACATTAAAAGGGGGAAAGCTCAGGTAAAAATAATGTAAAACTTCATAGAAATTAATAGTTAATCAAGAAAGGTTATATGGTGCTTCAAATTAGTGCTCTTGAAACTGGAAATTTGAGGTGCAATGCTGTGCACAGAGCTTCTTCCAATAATTGAAACCACAGGTTAGCTGCTTGTCTTCACAACCTTGTCATTAGTGATTTGATTACAGGGGATAAGGCCGAAAAATGCACAAAGCACCTCAACTCTCCCTTTCGCATCAAACAAAATGACTTAATTGAATGGAAAACCCATATCTGTATGCTTCTGTAGCACTGTAATGGAATGAGAACTACATACATCAAGACTTTGATCATGCAATGCTGCACCAGTCAAACACAATAAATTCATAACTGTAGTGCTGCAAACCAGAGGACAGAAATCTAAAGTGATTGGCAAAATAACCAAAGGCAAGGTAAGAACAAAAAAATGTTCGCGCAGCAAGCGGTTAGGATCTGAAAGACACTGCCTGAGGATACGGTGGGAGCAGATTCAATCATGGCACTGGAGGAGGAATTGAGAAGAGAAAAAACATGATAGTGATGGGAAGGCAGGGTTTGTTAAATTGCTCTTGTAGTCCTGTACAAGATGGGCAAACTGGCCTTCTGTGCTGTAACAATTCTATGAACATTGATTTAAATTACATTTTCACTCTGTTACCTCTTTGCACAGTATCACAAAATCAAAAATTTGTTTCAAATGTTAAAGTATTCCAGGAATAAAGTAATTAAATCTTACTTATTATTCTATTCACTTTTCTATCCACTTTTCCTACATTCCCTTGGTACTTAGAATCTTTGAATCATAGAATCCTGCAGTGCAGAAGAAGGCCATTCGGTCCATCTGCACCGACCACAATCCCACCAGGCCCAATCTCCATAGCCCCATGCATTTATCCTAGCTAGCACCCCCCGCCCCCCCCACCCTCCAACACCAAGGGCAATTTAATGTGGCCAATCTACCTAACCTGCACATCTTTGGAGTGTGGGAGGAAACCGGAGCATCCAGAGGAAACCCAAGCAGACACGGGGAGAATGTGCAAACACCACACAGACAGTGACCCAAGCTGGGAATTGAACCCGGGTTGCTGGGGCTGTGAGGTAGCGGTTTCCAGCACTGTCTCACCGTGCCACCCTTGAAGAAATTATATTTAGTATGATTCAGGGCAGTTAAAGCGAGTCACCTTGTGGAAAGCAAATGAGAAAACTGGCAAAAGTAAAATCCCTTCAAATATTATATAAGTTACATGAATCATTTGGATTTTATTCGCTAAAATTGGGAAATTGAGCATAATTGTAAAAACTGAGTTGATGTTGTTAAAAACTCTCCTGCAACACTCCTTGAACATGTATCATTTCAGCATCTCACTTGGCACTGGATATTCCCATCAGTTTCTGCCACCCGGATGTTGGGGTCTTTAACCTGCACAAGCCGACACCAACATTCACTGTCATAATCTTCATGGTGGCCATCTTTAAATTGGCCACCTCCATCAATGAGAAGACCAGCAGCTCTGAGTGAGTGGGTCGGAGAACATGAGGCCACTTCACATGCTGTGCATAAGAATAACAAATTCAGAGGGGTGAAGTCATAGCTGAGAGAAAATCCCTCCGGGTAGATGGTGTGGGACATGAGTGCAGCCTTTCTTGCCTTTGGCCTGACATTGTGGAACAGAGCATCTGGCTCCCATGGCTTGCCTCAGGGTTGGATGCCTCCATACTGCTTGCATCATCTGCAGGTGATCAGTGGATGTGAAACCATTGACAAAATGCCAGTGAAGCCACAAAATGTGTTAGTTGGCCAAGTGTCCCTGTGGAACATGATCCTGCTTCACGGAATGCCCCAATAGCTGATGAAGCTTCTCCACTTTTTTCCGAGCCCCCTCCCTGAACTCCCAATCTTCCTGCCCACCAACATGGGGTCAGTAAAATGCAGCCCCTGAAAATAATTGTCTCTACCATTAACAGGGTAAACATAAAATCTGCAACACATGGGTGCACAGACATTTAACATAGTGAAAGCTTCAAGAATTCTGTAGTAATAGCAAGAGGAAAACTTAATGTCATCAAAGTACTGAGGAACATTACTGCCTTAGAGCAACGTTATTCTCCATAGTATGTACAATGGAATCTTTCCAATTAATCTGTCATAATATCTAAAGGACACAGCCCATGCTTCACAGGGCAGCCTGCTGTTACCAATCTCCTCATGTCCAACATCAATCAACCTCCCAGCTCAAGAAAAATTAAATTCAAATTATGTTATCATATTGTACTTGACTTCATTCTATGGCTGCACCTCTGCACCATTTGTATATCAGCCAAAGTTGATTGTCTATTTGGAGGTCTTGAAGAACAAAGAATAAGCAAAATTACAGCACAGGAACTGGCCCTTAGGCCCTCCAAGCCTGCACCAATCATGCTGCCCGAATGAACTAAAACCCCCAACCTTTCCAGGGCCCATATCACTCTATTCCCATCCTATTCATGTATTTGAAGATGCACCTTAAAAGTCACTACCGTATCCACTTCCACTACCTCTCCCAGCAATGAGTTCCAGGCACCCACTACTCTGTGAAAAAAATCTGCCTCATGCGTCTCCTTTATACCTTGCCCTTCACACCTTAAACCTGTGCCCCCTAGTAACTGACTCTACCACCCTGGGAAAAAGCTTCCGACTATCCACGCCTCACATAATCTTGTAGACTTCTGTCAGGTCATCCCTCAATTTTTGTCGTTCTAGTTTGGACATACCAAGTTTCTCCAACCTCTCCTCATAGCTAATGCCTTCCTCTAATGTTTGGGTCAATGGAGATTCCAAGATAAAATTAAATATCTAAATATTAAATAAGATTAAATATTTTCTTAGAGCATGAAAATGGAGACCATAGTGTCGATGACACTCTAAGTACATAGACTGAAAAATATCTGAATGGCTATCAGCCTTCACTGATTGAACACATAATTCAAATTGTAACAATAATATCCCATGTGACTCATGGGACATGGACAACATGGTGGCACAGTGGTTAGCACTGCTGCCTCACAGCACCTTGGACTCAGGTTCATTTCTGGCCTCCGGTCACTGTCTGTGTGGAGTTTGCACTTCCTCTCTATGTCTGCATGGGTTTCCTCCGGGTGCTCTAGTTTCTTCCCATAGTCCAAAGATGTGGAAGTTACGTGGTAAATTGACACTTGTGTCTGGGGGATTAACAGGATAAATGTGTGGGGTTACAGGAATAGATCCTGGATGGGATTGTGGTTGGCACAAATTCAATGGGCTGAATGGCCTCCTATTGTACTGAAGGAATTCTATGACCCACACTATCATAGTTTATCATGTGGTTCATATTATTTTGATTTGTATACAGCGGTACTCTTTGCATGCATCAGAAGATATCTCTCACTACCTACATTCATTGCTAAAGCTCCACAGCACAAGAGCGCAAGTTATAAAATCCTTTCACGAAGCAAAACCGGAAAACAATGTTTCTCTCTTATGCACAATGCACCCAGCGAAGCTCTCTCTCTAGCTTTCAACAGAAAGGTTCACAAGATGGACATGGGGGAAGAAGAGTCAGTGAATTCCTTATGCCAATAATCATGGCATAAAATAAATTGTAGGCAAATCAATTTTTTAAACTGAATTTGTATTTCATCTTCTGATAATTGCTCCTCTTGCATTTTCCTTCCTTCTTTCGAGGGAATTGGCTGAGTTCTGTTCTATGCCTCCCCCTGGGTGTATGCTGAAGACCAGGGAATCATTATTGTGGAAATATTAGTCGGTGGCAGGGTACATTGGAGGATTGAACTCTGCCAAATTAATGTTTAATAACTTAAACTGCTTCCATTAGAACTGCTAACAGATTTAATTAGTTAAAACACTATCCCATGTAATACTTAGCCATCAGCCAAGGTAGCAGCACATATATTGTAGTAAACCTCAGTGATTTTGCATTTCGGATAGATAAAATCGTATTGGGCTCTTTTCTCAACTTCCCCGTACAGTAATTTGCTGTTCTCCTGCATCAAATGCTATCAAGCCACACGTGGCTGAAGTAAACCTCTTTTGAAGAACTGAACAAGAGGGCATACTTACAGCACGGATTGAGGCAACTCACTCTACACTTTTAATTTCTCTGAGCGGCAATGTTTTGGATGTCCTCACTTTACAACGGAGGAGGCTATCACTGAGCTATGTCACCTGTTGCAGTCATTTGAGTCTTGAACCAGGGCACTGAATGCACTTCCTGAGATTTTTAACATCACCATCTTGTTTAACTTTTCTGCAAGTCTCCTTCTAGTCCGCAGAAGACAGCATGAGCAACATCTGATCATTTGCAGTCCCCCACGCTATCGGGGCAGTCACTGTAATTTAATTAAAATAAACTCTCAATCTTAGAAAATTGTTAAAAGAGGATGCTGGGGATAATGCTTGACAAAGATCTGATTTTCAAGTACCCATGGAAAATACACTCCTGCACATAATTTTTTTATTTTTAAAACTTTACTGCCTTGAATTGATTTTTTTTAGTATGCTTACCATTTTTGCCACTTTTCTGAATCTAGGCAAGAAATATGGCACTTTGTCACTTAGACTGCCTCAGTTCCCACCACCCTCTTCCTGTTGGTGTCAATGGATTGAAAGGAATCAACAATTAAACAAAGAAGGCTTTCATTTTTCTTTTATAGCTCACCAGTTAACTTGCTGACCTAAAATCCAATTTTTAATCTAGTTGCTAAATTGTAAATTTTAAATGAGCTATCGACTGAAAGTAAATGAGACACAAAACAATTTGATGTAAACTGGTCAGAGTGCTACCAGAAAGAATTAAACCCTGACCTGTATTAGCAGCCTTGAGAACATGGCATGATTGACAACCCAAGCCAACCAATCTCAGGCTTTGAAAAACAACCAGCACAAAACAAGCAATGATTCACCTGCAGCCTCGTTCTAGACCCAAGGTGAATTTCATTTTCATGTACTTTAGCTGGAGTCAAATTTCCCACCAATCTTTTTTAAACAACATACAGGCCATCCACTTTTAAGATGAACAGCCTTAAATTATAAAGAAAGGTTTAAAAAGCACGCTATAAAATAATCATAAAAGAGAAGTCAAAAGTGGGAATTGTGGTCGGAATGTTCCAGCTGTTCACACCACCGGAATTTTTAGGTCCCACTGCAATGAACGGAGGTTTGGCTGAGTGCCAAATTCTCCATTCTCACTTGCAGCAGCAGTGGGGTGTGAGCGGCTGGAAAATTCTGGCCAAAGTCAGTATTGTAATACAAAGGTATAGTTCTCGTGATTGAAAGTCAATTGATTTGTCTAAGCTCTGAATCATCCATTGGGCAGCAAATTTTTCAAAACTGTATGCATTTGCATTCATCCAGGACACTGCCGATTGGAAATGGAAGATCTTCTGGTCACCAGCACTGAGCCGTCATAAGTCAGGAATTTCATATTAAGATGTAAAATCGAGGCCTTAACTGTGCCCTGTCTAGTTAAGGGCCCAAATTTTACTGTAATAATAGTGGCAAGGCTATCAGTGCTCCCCATTATGACAGGGTACATCTGACAGAACTATCTGGTGTCCACATTGCACAGTTAAACGTACAAGTGAAATTGCTGAAGTTGTTGTCAGAGATAACCTGTTCCCCAGCAGTACTCGGCAATAGGCCTACATTAAATGGCTCCAATGGCAAGAATTTGAGGTACTTATCCACTAGGTTCAGACTAAAAATGGCTGAAAAGATTAGGATTGTTACATTCAGGAGAGAGTGAGCATTCAACAGCATAATTAAGTGCTGAACAAACCTGGGTATTTCCTTTGGAAGAAAAAGCGAGGTCCTTTTCCAAGTACATTTTTACCTTTTTCTGTCCGTCAACCAAAATCCCCTGTAAATTGCACCATACTGGAAATGCAGATAGCAGAGATTTCCACGAGTCTAATAAGCCTGCAAATAGTCTGTCGGTAACTCTCAACAAGTAAGTTAATGGCTGGTACTTCAGTATTGAGAGCAAATTTGGGTCCTATGCCCGAACATCAAGCTTCCACTACACTCGGATCACATTTTTCCAGCTGGCACATCAGTTGTCCTGTGGCTCCAGAATAAGATAGGCCATTACTGCTCTAAAGTGAACAACTAGGTGCCCAACAAAAATCTCAACTGTGACCATCTCATCTTTTTTCATGCACAACTCTTATACCTAGAAGATTTTCAACTCATTACTGCCTGTGCAATCAAAGTAAAGAATGTATTTTTTTCATTGATAGCACCGATACATTAAGGCACAGAAAGAAAACACTTTATTTGAGACATAAATCTAAGCAGGAAGCAGTAATGGTAATTTAGGCAAGTCACTGCTCCCTATGCAAAGTTTCTCTAGCAGTGAGGAAGAGTCAAATAATTGGTATTATAATATTCTATGCCTATCTCCAACCATTCTTGTATCAATTAGAGTGCTTCAGCTGAAGAGTAGAAATGACTGTATTTACAGGTCAATCATAAGACATAGGAGCAGAATTAGGCCACTCGGTCCATCGATTCTGCTCCGCCATTCAATCATGGCTGATATTTTTCTCATCTCCATTCTCCTGCCTTTTCCTCATAACCTCTGATCTCCTTATTAATCAAGAAATGGACCAGGCCATAACACATACCAAGATTTCAAAATAACTTTTTGAAGTTGAAAGGAAATATTGCATGTAATCTTTAGACCATAATAAACACAATAATTTTAGATAATTTATTTCCAGAACAACAGCGCACCATACAGTCATCCAAATATGATAGTCTTCATATCTGCAGTGCAATGTGATAATGAGTATTAAATTAGCGTTAGTATCAATACTTGGGTGAAACTCCAGGAATTATCTACATAATGGCATAATGGGAGTACCTTCAGCACTTGGATTGCTGCAGTTGAAGACAGTGGTTCACAATTAGGGACAGATCTTGTCAGCAACACCCACATCCCTTGACTGAATAAAAGCAGGTAGCATATGAAATTACCAATACAAAGATTAATTTACAGTGAATACTAGGGTGGGGCATAATAGGATACACATTTTTAATCTCATTAAAACAACTAACTAAACACATGCAAATTCCACACAGCCACTTGGAAAATTGAACCCAGTCCCTAGAGCTGCAAGTCAGCAGTGCTAACCACGGTGTCACTGTGCCACCTCATAGCTCCAGGGACCTGAGCTCAATTCCAGGGTGACTGTCAATGTGGAGTTTGCACATTCTTCCCATATCTGCGATGGCTTCCTCCGGGTGCTCCAGTTTCCTCCCACACTCCAAAGATGTGCAGGTTAGATGGATTGGCCATTCCAAATTGCCCCTTAGGGTGCCAGGATGTTTGGATTAGATGGATTAGTGGGGTAAGTGTGAGGGGTTACAGGGATAGTGTGGGGAAGAGGGCCTGCTGGGTAAGATCAAAGTCTGTCAAAGTGTTGGTGCAGGCTTAGTGGGTTGAATGGCCACTTCTGCACTGTAAGCATTCCATGATTCTCCTATTCATGTGGGCAGCACAGTGGCACAGTGGTTGACACTGCTGCCTCACAGCACCAAGGACCCAGGTTCGATTCCTGGTTTGGGTGATTGTCAGTGTGGAGTTTACACATGCTCCCCATGTCTGCGTAGGTTTTCTCCGGGTGTTCCGGTTTCATCCCACCGTCTGAAAGACGTCCTGATTAGGTGCATTGGCCTTATTAAATTCTCCCTCAACGTACCCAAACAGGTGCTGGACTATGGCGACTAGAGGATTTTCACAGTAACTTCATTGAAGTATTAATGTAAGCCTACTTGTGACACTAATAAATAAATTTTAAACTTAGATGATCACACTCAGTCTTACATAAGTGACTTGAGTTTAATTTTCAGTGAATAATATTTTGATCTGGCCTTCTAATAATGTGGCATCTTCTACAGTATTTAATCTTTTAAATTCTAGCTTGATGTCACCAATCACTACTTCCCAATTTACCTTGTCTTTTATTCTTTTCTGTGCCATGCTATATATTGACTCTTGACCTTTTCATCTTCACATCCTTGAAATTACAAAGCGCAAGTTAGCAGAGAACATTCGGCACATTCTCATTCTCCTACTTTAAGGCAGGCATTATCTTCAATGGTGGATAGAAGGATGTCAAATAAGCACATTCAATGTTAATGCCCATATTACTAACAGTAAATTTTCTTTAATTTTGAAAGTGACTGGTTCTTGTGCTATTGCTATCAGAGTCACCAATGTATGAGCCCACAGCTGGGAAATTGTTGGAGACCAATAGTTGAAACACAAACTGAGTTCTTATCTGTAGTTTGTTCATATTCTAGAAACAGAGGAATAATTGATTCAGTTCATTCCACAGGGGTATGGAAATCGGTCATAAACTCATATGTGTTTCAAGTGCTGATCTAATGGTTTCACTTTTTTCAGCCTGAAGTGTGAAAATGCCAGTTTAGTTTATTCGTGCCTTGGAGTCAGAACATCGAGAGTTCAAACCCTAGTTCTGGATTAATTATAAACTCTAGGCAGCTTCTGCATTGTATTATTCAGAAGTGCTGCATTGCCAACAGTGTGATCCTTCACAAAAACCCAGTCTGCCACAGATAAGATACAAATGAAAGACATGCGGCATGATCTGAAGAAGAATGGGAATTCTCCCAGTGTCCTAGCCAATATTTATCTGCGACAAGTACCCCTGGCCAAATGAACTGGCTGCTTATTTTCAATTATTCAAGTCTATCTTGATTTTAAAAGAAAATCTTGCTCCTCATTTCGCTCTTCAAGGCACTGACTTTTGCTGGGAAATGTCTCCATGGTCGCAGGCTGCCCTTCAAACCCTCATCCGAAGAACGGAATTTACAAAGCACCTTTCACACCCACTGGATGCATATTTATAGCTAATGAAGTACTTTAAAATGTAGGCACAGTTGCAATGTAGAAAATGCAGCAGTCAAATTGTGCAGTTGAGTAAACACCCACAAAACAATGTGATAATTACCGATAATCTGTTTTTGTAATGTTAATTCAGGATAAATATTGGCCAACATATAACTCCTCTGCTTTTCTCTCAAATAGCGCCATGGCATCTTTTAAATCTAACCACATAGGCAGGTGATATCTGGCTTTAACATCTCATCTGAAAAGTACCAAACCATACAGTTCTCCTTCAGTACTGTGAGGTAGCAAAAGCCTTGATTTCTGTGCTCAAGCCATGGAGTGGAACCTGAACCTAGAACCTTGTGACTTAAACTCAGCCACAGCTCACACCCAAGCATAAGTCTAGACAATCAGTGCTGGTAAGCTGCATATATTTCCAAGGACTGTGGTAGCTGTTCAAACCTGGCAATTGAACAGGACACAGAACAAATCAGTGCTGTGGGCATTTACAGCGAAAGGTTACACAGGTTCCATGGGCATGCCAACATGCAATATGGAACCAAAGACAAATTTATTTTTTTCTGTTAGGTTGCTGTCACATTATACTGATTAGGCAGTTGAGTTTATATTTCTTAAATTAAGCTAATTGCCTCTGCCTTTTGTTATCATCTGGAGTGCGAACATACAAACATACGAACAAGGAGCAGGCATTCAGCCCCTCAAGCCTAATCCGCCTTCTGGATGATCTAATAGTAACCTCAAATCCACATTCCGCTTACCCTGAATAGCTTATCACCTCTTTGCTTACCAAGAATCTATCGACCTCTATACAATGGCAATGCATTGCCTGAAAGGATATTAGAAACAGAATGTAACTTGGCTAGGGCATTGATTAGCACTGCTGCCTCACAGTGCCAGGGACTCAGGTTCAACTCCAGCCTCAGCTGACTGTGTGGAGTTTGCATGTTCTCTCCATGTCTCCATGGGTTTCCTCTGGGTGCTCCATTTCCCTCCCACATTCCAAAGATGTACACGTTAGGTGGATTGGCCATGCTATATTGCCCCGTAGTGTCCCAAGATGTGTAGGTTAGGTGGATTAGCAATGGTAATTGCACAGGGTTAAAAGGATGGCGGGGGGGACGCTTCTGCACTGTAGGGATTTTCTGGTTCTAATGATGATTTTCAAGAAGGAACCAGATTTATTCTTGAAGAGGAAAAACTTGCAGGGCCATGGGAAATGAACAGGACAGGGAGGTAATATGAATTCAAAGAGCTCATGAAATCACAATAGCCAAAATGTATTTTTTCCACCAATGGTAATTATATGATGAAAACAAAAGGAAAGAGAACTCTATATGCTTGGTCCCAGTGATACAAGTTATTTGGAATTTATCCACAGTCTTCATATCCTGGTAATAATTTAGGTGTTGGTTCCAGGGACAGACTTTCATTTAGGGTTGCTGATATTGCGCTGTTAGTGAGCAAAACAATGTTTCTGACATCCCATTAAATGAATTAAAAAAACAAAGGGGGTGAAATCAAGTCAGTGAGAGAGATTAAAACAGGGAGAGAGGGAAAGTGAAAAATAAAATGAGTACAATGTTTATTTGTTTATTAGGGTCGTAGGATAGGCTTACATTTGCACTGCAATAAATACTTCAGAAATCCCCTAGTTGCCATATTCCCACATCTATTTGGGTGCGCTGAGGAAGCACTTAACACAGCCAA
This sequence comes from Carcharhinus amblyrhynchos, assembly GCF_965287045.1. Taxonomy (NCBI): domain Eukaryota; kingdom Metazoa; phylum Chordata; class Chondrichthyes; order Carcharhiniformes; family Carcharhinidae; genus Carcharhinus; species Carcharhinus amblyrhynchos. The sequence goes on along the minus strand of NC_137327.1, from coordinate 84,418,986 downwards.
TGCACCTAACCAGCATGTCTTTTGGGTTGTGGGAGGAAACCAGAGCACCTGGAGGAAACTCATGCAGACACAATGAGAACATGCAGACTCCACACAGGCAGTGACCCAAGCCAGGAATCAAACTTAGGTCCCCGGCACTGTGAGGTAACAGTGCTAACTATTGTACCACCATGGTTTCACCATGGGTTCACTGAGTTCAGAGTACTGTTCTGCATCTCCTTGGTTGAGTTACTGAGTGAGAAAAAGTGTGAATGAATGAGACAGTACAAGTGAATCAATAAATATGACAACAAGTGAAAACAGTGATAACGTTTGAGAAAGTAAGTGAACAGGAGAGAAAAGGATGAGAGAAGGAATATGTGTATCCATAAGAGTGAGCATGATTCAGTAACTAGGAATGTGCAACTGAGTGAATGACTAAGTAACAGACTGAGCAAGGGAATAAGAATGAAGAAAGAGTAAGTGTATGAGAGTAAAGGAGTGAGTGTGAAGGTGAGTTACTGAGTAAATATGAAAGCGATTGATTGAGAGTTGATGTGATTTGCTGAGTTCGTGAATAAGAGTGTGAATGAGTATGAATTTGAGAGAGTGAGTGTATGAGTGACTCTGAGAATAGGGCCCAGTTTTATCTTATTCAAAATCTAATCACTTATGCAGAGTTAAAAACATCTCACATATGACGATGAGTGAGTGCATAGGAATGAGTGTGAACCACTGAGTTAGTGAAGAGTCTGAATCAAGGGGATTTGCAGCAGCCTGCAACAAGACTCATGGGGCAGCATAGTAGCACCGTGGTTAGCATTGCTGTCTCAGTGTCAGGGATCTGCTTCAATTTCGACCTCGGGTGACTGTCCATGTGGAGTCTGTACATTTTCACCACGTCTGTGTGAGTTTCCTCCCACACTCTAAAGGTGTGTGGAATAGGTTGATTGGTCATGCTAAATTGCACCTTAGTGTGGGGAGACTAGCAGGGTATATATGTAAGTTTACGGGGATAGGGTCTGGGTGGGATTATGGTCAGTGCAGACTTGATGAACCAAATGGCCTCCTTCTGCACTGTAGCGATTCTATGATTCTTAAGTTCCAATCTCTGCACTCACCTTCTCACACACTCACAGTCAAAGCTAAGACACAAGATGAAATTCAGTTTTTAACAAATTGTAAAAAATACCACTTGACTGCTCAGATGTTGTACAAGGACTGGATTTTATGCTCTTCCACTGGGCAGTGTGAAAGCAGCTACACAATCTACTGGGTAACCTGCCAGCTGCCTACCCACCCACCCCTGCTCCCACTGCAATGCTACCAACAGCGGGGAGTCACAATGGGCAGTCCACCCATCAGTGAGCCAATTGGACCCTCAATTAATGGCTCATCCTGCTACTTATGGGATTTAACTAGCAGTGAGAGGTGTCTACGCCAGGGTTCCTTGCTTGGGTTGGTGGCGGGCAGGGGCTTACCCTGCCTTAAGTGACCACTTTAGCCAATGAGAGGACATCACTAGCCAAGGCATCACCATCCCAACTGAAGGCTCTCCTCCCTCCATCACCTTTCAAAGCACCCCAATCCCCCCAACCATCCCATCCCGCTTCATCCCATAGTATAAATCTGGTCCAAATTTCCTTGTTTTCAGCTCTGACGAAGGGTCATCCTGACTCGACACATCAGCTATATTCTCTCTCTGCAAATGCTGTCAAACCTACTGAGAGTCTGCAGTATTTTCTGTTTTTGCTTCAGATCTTTGCCTGGGCCTGCCAACATGGCCCCGTGGCCCCAGCAAGACAGCCCCTCTCCATCCCTCAAAGCCTGAATCCAAATAATTACCAAGATTTAACCCAGAACCCTTCCTGACTGCAGTAGTTGCAATGGCCTCTGCTCCATGGGCACTGCTGGCTGATTGACTGGTGGCTCTCTGAGGCAGGCTTCCCTCTTCCAGAGAGGCAGAAATCCCACCTTCAGACTATTTATGGCCAACTGGCTATTAAATCGTGGCAACCATTCTACTGCTAAAAGAGCTCCCCATCCCAACCTTTTAGCTGGCGGGGGCAGAGGGGGGGGAATCCATAGTACCCTACAAAACCCAGCTCCAAGACCTTACAGTAGCCAAAACATTAAAAGACAATTGATGGCACAGTGGCTAGCAACGCTGCTTCACAGCACCAGAGACTGGGGTTCAATTCCAACCTTGGGTAACTGCATGGGTTTGCTCTGCTTCCTTCCACACTTCAAAGGTGTGCATTAGGCCATGTTAAATTGCCCCTTAGTGTCAGGGGACTAATGGGGTTAAGATGATAAGGGGTAGGTGGGATTGCTGGTAGTGCAGGCTCAATGGGTGTGAATAGCCTCCTCCAGCATAGTAGGGATTCTATAATTCTAAATTCACACACAGCTCATATACTGAAATAATATCAATGTTTCCAGACTTGTATAATTACTTGCTGCAATTTACTCTAGTTATCTAATTGGATAGCTTCAAGAGTCAAACGGTCCTGTCCTGTGCCGTATCATTTTATGATTCTATCATTTTTTTAATCAACTGTTTTCATATTATCAAATGCAAACATGTCTTGTTATGATCACGTGTGCAGATTTAGCACCAGATTAATTATTATTTAGACTCATTTCACAGAAAACCGTAGGCACCCCAAAATCATTCTTTACATGTTGTTCTCTCAAACCTGTTAAACAGCCTGAACATGTTCTTACCAACATCAACACACAAACCTTTCCCAGTGGGGGCGGGCGAGGGGGGGGGGGGTGCTGCAGTCATTGAATAATTGTCTCTGCAATAGGGACCTTAGCTTTCCTTTCCTTTCTGTAGCCACTATAGTACCCCAATTGCAGTCTTAAATGAGATCAGCAAGGTCAGCAGAAACTGAATAGCATTATGATGTGTTAATGCAGCTCATTGTACCAAATGGCCCAGCTCCCTCCCAATTCAACTTCATGATAACTTCAGGAATATGATTATCAACAGTAAGTCAAGGAGATTTCAAATACTACTACTTTCCCTGAGCAAATCAATAGCTTGCATGTATACTCTATTATAATGCCTTATAATTGTTGGAAACTTCAGGTGGCACCAGGTAAGGTAGTAAGTATGATAGCAGCACTATAAATTGATTTTTCCAATTGCTGTTCCTTACTTATTGATTCCAGCTGGAAAGAGAGCAAGTATGTCAGCTGCCTGGGAGCAGGATCAGGCTTGATCATGATGCCCCCATGACTGAACAATTTGCCAGCACTGATGGGGCGGAATTTTCCCAAAGAATGACCAAGTGTCATAACAGCAAGAAAACCAGAGCGGCAAGGACCAGACTGCAATTCTCCCACACTTAGTCATTTTTTGGGAGAGTGATGCGTTGCATGCTGGTTCTGGGAGGGGGCGGGACTTAAACATGCCAGTGAGCTCAGCTGCAAACTATTTTGAAAGGGCACCCCAATCTCATAATGCACTGGAAGACCCTCTCTGTCCCCCATGGAACACCCTCCACCGCATCAGCGGCATGTTTCTCACCTACTCCCGGATATGGATTGCTGGCATTGGGGTCTTCCCAATGAGTCCCCTTCATGACTCCTAACATTTCCCCCCCTCATGCACCCCCTTTATAGCATCCCACCTGCATAGCTTTCTCTTAGGCCCCACTCTCTTGGCACTGCCCCTGGCACTCAGGTCTTTTCTGGGCGAGATCTGATTTGTGCCAATAAATCATTATAAGCCATTTGTTGCTGAGCACAAAACCCATTTTTAGGCCCAGGCACAATTTTCCAGGATTGGCATGATCTGTGCCAGGCACAGTCAGGCCAGAAAATCATCCCCACTATTTCAACTTGAATGAAATGCTGAGGAGTGACCAATACGAAGTGGCACCCTGGTGCACAAGTTGTCACCCATAGGAGGAAGAAGGAAGACACAGTATAAAACAACAATTCTTGGAAACCAAATATGTATTTTGTTTGTACATGATGCTTCTGTAAATATTTAAAATGGGCAACTGTTTGCTTAAGGTACTTGGTTGGATACAGAGAACTGCAATGGTAAATTTGACTTGTCTCAAAATAATTGATAATGCGATAATGTGATAATTACACCTATAAGGACAGCACAGCAGCACAATGGTTAGCACTATTGCCTCACAGTACCAGGGACTCAGATTTGCTTCCGGCCTCAGGTGACTGTGTGGAGTTTGCATGTTCTCCCCGCGTCTGCGTGGATTTCCTCCGGGTGCTCTGATTTTCTTCCGCACTCCAAAGATGTGTTGGTTAGGTGGATATGCTTTGCTAAGTTGCCCCTTAGTGTAAGGGAGACAAGTTGGGTAAATATGGGGATTACAGGGATACAGCCTGGGTAGGATTGTTGTCAGTGCAAGCTCGATGGGCTGGATGGCCTCATTTTGCACTGTAGGGATGGTCTGATGATTCTATAACAATAAACACACAAGGTGATTGTTTTTGCCTTGAGCTTAGATGTTTTTAGGAAATAATAAGTTAATGTTTATCACAAAGCATAGAGAACTCTGAATATCAGGAAACCACAAATCAGTAAATAAATAGGTACAGTACAGACAAAATGAGAAACTGTCAATGTAGGAAACAAAATACAGACTTAAATCTTTCCATGAATCCTCTCTGTTCTATTTTAAATGTTCTTCAGCTTATGATATTATTTACTATTCCCATTTCCCATCCAATCCTCGCTGATCAAACTTAGTGCTTTCTCCTTTGTAATGCAAAATTGAACTAAAATTATACATCTGCAAACAAATTAAAATAATTGCTATATTTAAATCGTGCTTGTTCATTTTATATATATGAAAACTAATATGGTAAATAAGTATAGACGGCGTATTAAAATCTGTATCGCTTGTAGAAGCTTGAGCATTTCTCCTCGACACACTTCATAATTCTTTGAAAACAGTTGTAATATACCATGTGCGATAGACGCGTTTAATGGACCATAATTACTACACGGTGAGAGAGTGGCTCTTCGCGGGAAGAAGTTTAGTGAAAATTCACTTTTTCTATGCACCTGACCTTGGAAACAACATTGTAAACAAGTTCAGTTTGACCAATATTGTAGAATTCTTGTTTTTTTTTCCTCTGTCAGTTCAGTTCATGCTGGGATTCGAGGCTGACTCTTATTTATGGCGTTCCAGAGCTCCTGACAGTCTTTCAAGGACGGTGGAGGCAGCCAACCCATCCGCCTGATCTCTGTAACATTACTTCTTATACCAAAAGGTCACTGCGTACAAGACAGTTGGACCCCTTCATGTCTGACACAGCTGACCGCCACCAAATATAGACTCCAGCAGCTTTAGATATATACCATTTGCTCTAATGATTTACAAATATAATTTCTATTATTGAGATTAAGTGGAAAGGTTATTTGCACATTCGAATCCAATTTGTAAACGGAATTTAATCGGTCCGTTAGCTAAACTGGGCGCCCGCGGTGGGAGGGAACTAGGTTCATTTTAACTACAAGATTCGGCGATCCAAGCTCATTTCACCATTCTCTATATATCGCTGCTAGCGCACACAATGTTTCATTAAAGGCGAAAAAGGAAGAACATTGCAAAAATCAACACAGGCTGAAGATCACACCAACAGTCTAATCGTGTTTGGAATAGTGGTAGAAATCAGCTTCGAGTCACTGTACCATCCCAGACTACATCCCTCCCCCCCCCCCCCCATACATTTCTATTAAGCAAGGAGCAACCCTCTGTTAAAATGTGCTTTAAGTGATTCAACAGGTCATTAACAATGTCAGTTTCATGTGCTCTCACCTACCCGCCCCCCCCCGTACTTGGGGAACATTGTGAGATGCGAGGTACAATTTGCAGGCAATGTGTAGCCAGCCCACACTTAGCTGATTGCAGTTCCAATATTATTAACTGTATTAAATGGTCATTTTTCTCTCCCTCATGTCCCCGCTGGATCACTGCTTGGAATGCACCAGTAACCTTACGGCACAGCTTCCGATTTGGTGATGTTTTGAAAGCACGCCCTAATTTCTCAGAAAAACAGACAGGCAGTAGGCTATATACAATAGTGTGTGCACCCAGCCCCCCCGCGTGAAACACACACAAAATACAATCACAATAACTTTCCTTCCAACAAAATTGAACAGATGGACAAAACGAAACTGTTTAAAGAATTTTGGTATTGCAAGATATATGTATATATATTTAAAATCCTGAAATGAATCTTGCCTATCCGTCCACCAATTATCGTATTTCAGCTACAAATGCTTAGCGAAATGTTGTCAGGATCTTAACATTTATTGACTGACAGCTGCCGTAGTAAGTACTGAGTGATGTTTGTTACGAGCCTACACTCCAGCGGATCTGAACCGCAGCAGCATCAATTTATGACAGCAATTCATTACTTACATAGCGCTTTAATTTCTTTTCTGGAGGTGATTTGATGAGCCACCCGGTGTAAACGATGTCTTCTGCACTCATGGCTGTAAGGGGGGGGGGGGGGGGGGTGTTGGGAAACAGGAGGAGTCCCTTCTCCTGTGGATTGTATTCTGTACTATTTTCCCCTCCTGTTGCTATTGTTGCCACTCAGCTCCTCCATATAGAATGCGGAGTAAAATCCATCACAGTGGCTCTCATCTGTGCTTAATGGCACAAGTTCCTTGTGTTGGAGGCGGAAGCACTGCGAGCGACCGCGGACACCAGTTCTCCCACCCATTGCATAGATCCATCCAATAATAGTCACACTATGGCCATGACGTCTTGTAAACAACAAACACACACACGCAGATAGTATCGTCTCCCGTTTAGAAAATGCAGAAAGAAAAACTGAAAGCGCTTTCAAATGAGCCTCAAGGCACAATTATGGAGTAAAGTGGAGCAGAATGTTTTTTATAAGGCTTTGAATAGTATTGTTTTGGAGAAACACGCCCAATTGGGGAAAAAAAAACGTTTCATTTGGTGTAACCTCAGCCCTGTAATTCCTGTATTTTTGGGTTCTGACAGGTTGCTTGTTTTCACACGATCCAATCCCTGGTGAGATGATTTTGGGTTTTAAAATAAAATGGAAACTAACAAGACAAGCAATCTGATAAACAGATTAATTTTAAAAGTGGAATTCAGTCCACTGAACGCTTGTTAATCAGCAGGGACTTTGTCCATAAACAGAGGCGACACTAAAAGCGATATTGCGGTGATATGGACTTGTTTTTGTTCTTTCGACTTCTTATTTCTACTTTCGAGTCATTTTCTTTTGTTGGTCTTATTGGTGCTTTATGTAAATACATGAGCTAGAATTCCAAAAGCGTTATTAGGATGCTTAACGTGAGGGTGATTAAAGGTTGTAAACTCATTGGTTTATTTAGTTACAGACGATACACAAATGCAAGTTGTCATTGCTTATACTGTGTTTCATTCCCAAGCACTGCACACTTTGCTGACACAGTATTCATTTTGTATTACATTTACAATGCTATAAATAAATGTCTCCTGCTTATGATTGTTATACAATTAATCCCCCTCCTCAAACATTTGAAAGAATGATTTAAACTTAAACACCCTGGTAATGTTTTGATGAAAATATTTGTTATAGAACCACTGTGCCACCGGACCGCCCATGGTTAGCAATGCTGCCTCACAGCACCAGGGATCTGGGTTCAATTTTGGCCTCGGGGGTCTCTGTCTGTGTGGAGTTTACGCGTTCTCCCTGTGTCTATGTGGATTTCCTCCTGGCACTCCGGTTTCCTCCCACTGTCCAAAGATGTGTAGGATAAATTGATTGGCCATGTTAAATTGACCCTTGTGTTGGGGATTAGCAGGGTAAATATGTGGGTTTACGGGAATAGGCCCTGGGTGGATTGTGGTCGGTACATACTCCATGGACTGAATGGCCTCTTCCTGCACTGTATGGGATCTATGATTGTATGAAATACATTTACTTGATCGGCAATCATTCTCTGACCCACAACCTCCCTGCCATCATCCACCATGTTCTTTCTAATCTCCTTCAGTTTCAATCAATAGTCCAATGGTCATTGTTCCTCTACAGATTACTGTTATTCTTCCTAAATTGCAATGCATGGACCCTTCTGTCTGCATCCTCACTATGTCAAAATCAAATCTCACTGCAGTCTCCAGCTTAAACTCCACCTTTCAGTAGTTTCTAATCCAATCCCTTTTCTACACCTTTTGTACCAGGACTGCCCTTTATCTCAATTTCAATAATGCCAATAACATCATGCAACTGGGATGTGCATTTTTATTTCTACAAGAATGAATATTGAAGATTTCTTCTGATCACCATGTTGTGGAAATTCAGCTGAGTAGTACCTATTTTGAGATGCAAATAGCTTCTTAGGTTTCCAAATAATAGAAGTAGGATGTGTTCGCTCACACATAGAAAGAGTCATAGAATCCCTAGTGTAGAAAGATGCCATTTGCCCATCGAGCCTGCACTGACCACAATCCCACCCAGGCCCTGTTCCCATAATCTCACATATTTACCCTGCTAATCCCCCTGACACTAAGGGGCAATTTAACATGGCCAATCCACCTAACCTCCACATCTTTGGACTGCAGGAGGGAATCGCAGCACACAAAGTAAATACACGCAGACATGGGGAGAATGTGCAAACTCCATACAGACAGTGACCCGAGGCTGGAATTGAACCCGGGACCCTGTCGCTGCGAGGCAGCAGTGCTAACCACTGTGCCACTCATGCTGAATGATGTGCTCTAGCTGGCACATTGGTTAAGGGTTCTGGATGCACCGGAGAAAATAAGATCTATACAACAGATCGTACTTAAAGGCACCAGGAGATTTTTCCCACCCATTTTTTGGGCAAACTTAGTTGGTTGAACTGCCAGCACTCTGTGCTTCACAGACTCCGCCATGGATTCATATCGGTAGCGGGGGGTGTGTGTTGGGAGGGGGGGGGGAGGGGCTGGGGCTGGGGCTGGGGGGACACCTAATCCCGTAGGGAGATCGGTGTATGCACACTGGTCTCCTGATTGCTGGTCTCCTGATGGCTTCCTTAAACCCCCCTCCAAATCGCTGGCCCCAACTCTCGCACCCCCCCCCCCCCCCCACCCCCCCGCGATCACCAGCCCTGACACCTTCCCCTATACAGTAAGAAGTCTCACAACACCAGGTTAATGACCTTCCCCCTATGGCCAGGCCGAGCCCCCCTCCATGCCCTGCTGGGCAGCCCCAATCGCCCCCCCGCCCGCCCCCCCCCCCCTTCCCATGGCCAGCTCCTGCTCCCATGGCCAGCCTCAATTGCCCCCTCCTTCTCCCACTGATCACTGTACCGAGTGCACTGCTGCTACAAGCCCCCCCACCACTACCACTGATCAGCCAGCCCCTGGTCTACACTCACCTAGAAGGCCCCACTCCTCAAGCTCCACCCCCTTGGCACTGCATGGTTTCTAGTGGGCAGTGCCAGGGTGCCAGGCTAGCACTGTCAGGCTGGCATTGCCCAAGGGGTACCCCCTGCCCTCAACTCTTTAAGCTTCACTATTCAGGCATAGGGATTGTATACTGAGCTCCCTGCATACAGAGAAGTATGGATATCCAAACTTCAAGGCCCATATTTTACCAATTTCAAAAACAGATCAGGAAGATACTTGTAATTTCCACCAAACTGTTACCATATTATGCTAGCATGTATTTATGATTTCTCCAAAAGTAACAAAGATAGGAAATCTAATTTGATTTACAGAGACCTTGTGGTTCAATAGATAGCATCCCTATCACATATAGACATTCATAAGAAAACACAGAGGAATTGGGAGCAGGAGTAGACCAATTAGCCCCTCAAGCCGACTACACCATTTAATAAGATCATGGTCGATCTGATTGTAATCTCAACTCCATATTCTTAACTAACTCCGATAACCTTTCACTCCCTTGCTTATCAAGAATCTCTCTAGCTCTGCCTTAAAAAATATTCAAAGAGTCTATTGGACTTCTGATAGACAAGGGAATTAAGGGTTATGGGGAGAAAGAGGGAAAGTGGAACTGATCCACTTCAGATCGGCCATGATCTTATTGAATGGCGGGGCAGGTTCGAAGGGCTAGATGGCCTACTCCTGCTCCTATTTCTTATGTTTTTATGTTTCCACCACTTTTGGAGAAACAGCGTTCCAAAGACTTACGACACTCTTGAGAGAAAAAGAATCTTAATCTCTGTCCAAAATGGGCAGCCCCTTATTTTTAAACTCTAGTTCTAGATTCTCACACAGGAGGAAACATCCTCTCCACATCCATTCTGTCAAGACCCCTCAGGATTTTGTATGTTTCAATCAAGTTGCCTCTCACTCTTCTAAACGTCAATAGGTACAAGTCTAGCCTGTCCAATCTTTCCTCATCAGATAACTTTCCCATTCCATATATTAGTCCAGTAAACCTTGTCTGAACTACTTTCAATGCACTTACATCCTTAAATAAGGAGATTAATACTGTACACAGTTCTCCAGATGTGGCATCAGCAATGCTGTCTGTAACTGATAAACTCACTACTTTTGCATTCAACTACCTTGCAATAAACAATAAAACTCTATTGTTTTCCTAATTATTGCTACACTTGCATATTAACCTTTTGCAATTCATGCACTATGATTCTCAGATCCCTCTGCATGTCGGAACTCTTCAATCTCACCAGGTTGTGGATTCAATTTCCGCTTCAGGACTTGAGCACAAAAATCAAGGCTGTCCTTCAGCATGGTACCAAGCGAGTGCTGCACTGTTGGAAGTGCTGCTTTCAGATGAAATATTAAAATAAGGCCCTGTCTGCCTCCTCAGGTAGATATAAAAGATTCCATAGTTCTGTTTCCAAGTAGAATAGAGGAGTTAGCCTTAGTCAATGTTAATTCCTCATTCACAATACAGGTCATCTGCTTATTATCATATTGCTGTTTTCTGTGCTGATGTTGACTTCTATGTTTCCTACATTACAAGAATTGACTACATTTCAAAAAATACTTCAATTTCTGATGTCCGTGTATAGGCACATCCTGTAGTCATGAAATGTGTGATATAAATAGAAATATTTTCTTCTTTTGAATCATTTATGGGGTACATTACAACCTACTGTCTATGCCTACTGTTCAGACACACTGGCTGGAATTTTATCATCCTGCCTGCCATGGGAATCAGGGAGGACAAGGGACAGATTTTGGGATGAGCGTGGCTATAAAAGCCTACCTATCTACTTTCCAGCAAGCTCACCAAGGGTAAAAGAGTGGAATATTAGTTTTATTCTTCTTTGCCTAAGGGCATTGAGCCTGCTTACAATTTCTCCATCATAGGAACGATTGAGCTTAAGTAATTCCGCAAAGAGTAGGGACCAGGATCTACCTGACCAGTATGGCTCAGTAACTGATCAGATGATACATTTAATTACAAAGACATCAGTGGGTCTGACATTTGCTTTATGCTCAATGGATAGTTTCAAAGACAAGCTGTGAAGATGTGTGGCAATGAATGCCCTTGATGATGTACTGAATAAATACAATGTGGTGTATAGAAAATCATAAAGAGCAGGAGATCCTGGGCATGATTCTTAGTTTGTGTTGAGTTCGGTGATTTCAACCAGGATGACAGCTGCATTGCTACATGGAGTCCCAATGTTACTGAGCTGGAAAGGGGAAAAATGCAACCATGGTGCCTGTTCCTGAATGTTCTCAGCCACTTGTGGCAAAAGGAAGTTGGAGGAAGGCAGGATCAGGATTGGCTATACTGTCCTCCATGAATAGCTGATCAACGCTCACTTTTGGGACTTGCATGTGAAAAATGACCCTGTGGAAGTGTTAAAGGGAGGCTGACTGATGCTAGTAAAACTAACCCCTAGCATGAATCAATGACTTCAGGAGAAAAAAGGCCCCAGTGTGATTCAAGGATGTGACACATAACATGATGTGGGATACCATGTGAACCCCATAGTGCATAATTGACTTGTGATACATTCCATTTGATCTGTTATGTGATATTTACATGCAAGTACAGGCAGATACATATCATTATACATTTCTTAAATACAATTGCAGTATACATACCATGAATAGCAGAGCTCTGAATCCCAAATTAGTATTGATGAGGAACTTGTTAGTGATTCTGAAAACAGTGGAAAGATTTGTTTTATATATTCAGCACTTATTTAACAAGGGAGAATAAAATGTTAGAATGAGTTCTCTGGAAAGAGTAACAGAAAGACTCTTTATACCCCTGTGAGAATTACTTGGTTCTGGATTCTTATGGACAAATGTCAATTGTTTCACACTAAGCATTCTAGCCAACCATATATTGAGCCTTTCCCTAGTAGTATTATAAATCCTGCAACGTTTAGGTAATTTATTCTTCGCCCACGTATTACATAATTTCAGTTATGGAAATAAAGCTGTGTATTAAACAGCTTCTGCTGATGCTTAGAGTAACTATATATATATGTTCACCCACATCATAATAAAACATTATTCCTTATTGCTCACTATTGTTATGAACAGTTTTAATAACACTCTGAATATCGTGGGAAAGACCATAAATAGACAAATTCTGACACTTAATATTGGGTTAAGTAAATCCCTGTACATTTTTATGGCTACTTTTATTACAAAGTCATACTATGACAGTATCCATCAGTTTCTATTGGCTTACAAATCTTTGCAGACACTCTCAGGAATAAGATTGGATGTCTAACTGGTGCCTTGCCCTGACTCTGATATGAACATTGACACTTACTGAGGTTGACTGTGGGATATACTGGATGCAAATTGGGACCACTGACTGCCCATATATCTTGAGGTATCCTGCCTTACAGCCATCGTGATCCATGAGATGAGATCTGAATCTATCATGACTCTGTCATACTCATTGACAGAGCTATAAGGAATTGAATAGTTTTTTTCAATCTCATCCTCCACCCCCCACAAAGCTACTTGTCTGCCTGCACCATCTCCTTTCCAACACACGAACACCAGGCCACCACAAACAAGGAATGCATGTATTTGTTGCCCCTGCACACTTCCTGTTTCCTTACTTTCATTTTCTGTTATCCATTGATCTAAAAGCTCCTTTTGCTACAGAAATGCCTGTGGGCAGACTAGAGATCCAAAATGTGGCAGTTTGAATTATATAGTACCTTTAAGGTAGGTACTGCACTTAACAGGGGCATAATCAGACAAGAATTAACACTGCGCCGAAGAAGGAGATATTAGGATATGTGACCAAAGTCTTGGTTAAGGAGACAGGTTTGAAGAAGGGTGGTAAAGGTGGAGAGGCAAATAGATTTTCAGGACAGAGTTGCAAAGATTAGTGCTCAGAGCTGGGCTGCAAGGAATGTAGACAAGAACAAGAGTCCAAAGTTTGAAGAGTGCATAGTTCTCATAATGTTGTAGTGCTCACATTAATTACTAAGATAGTATGGGACAAGAGAATGGAGGATTTAGATACCTGGCAGGGTTTTTTAAAATGGAGGTGCTCCAAAAGCAGGAGCCAATTTAGGTCAGCAAGTGGGATTGATGAGTAAACAAGGCTCAATGCAAATTTGGATATATACAGGGTTATCTTAAATTTGCAGAAACTGGAATAAGGGAGTTGTATATCAGAGTACTGGAATAGCTAGGTCCTGCAGGTCTTTCCTTGAATCTAGTGACCATTGTGATTTTGAACTGGGCTTTTTGGCATTATAGCTCTGAATAAAAATTGTTAATTAGAGCAATCGGTATTGTCATCCTGAGATATGTAAAAAGTGAAACATACGTGGTCTGTGTATCTCAGTGGCATTCACCCACATTACTAATGAAAACAATAAGCTTGAATACTCCAAGACCAGTAGGCAAACATGCCACCTGGTACACTACTGTGCAATATACATGTGAAGCTCATGTTCTGTCAGAAGCTGAGTCCCAGAAATTCGTCTACAATTGCATCAATAATCCAATATTAAGACAAAACTATGGTTCAGCAATCACCAGTTATGAAGGTAATGTCTGCATTCTTGAATTTAACTCAGATGTGATAACTCCCTGCACATATGATCAATAGCTTCGCTGTTTAGATTCTGTCATGAAGAACAACCAATTGATCAGGATTCTGGAGGATTGCTAATATTCTAAAACACATTTCTGAGCAGAAATCACTTTATTCAGGGATTTGAAAAAAAATACTTATTTTCAATTTTTAAAATTATTTCAATAATTTGGATTTTTATAATGTTATTAACATTAAAATGTCAGTCATTTGGTAGTACAGAACTACTACTATTGCTGAGACACAAAAACACAAGAATTAAGAGCAAGAGTAGGCTAATCAGCCCCTTGAGCCTGCTCTGCCAGTCGATAAGATAATGGCTGGTCTGATTGTGGCCTTAATAGTACTTTCCTGCCTGCCCCCATGTAGCCTTTGACTGACCTACAACGGTAGTGTCATCAGCCAACTTGAAAATCAAGTTGGAGGGGAATTTGGCTATACAGCGGTATGTAAAACTTATTTTTCGATTGATAGCAGCTATGGAAAATATCATTTGCTTAGCCACTGCATAGTAGCAGTGTGAAACAGCTTGCTGACCTGTTGTCCAAATCTTTGAGATACTTTGCCTTTCCAAGGAAATTTGGAGTCGACCGGGTGCTTTTCAGAGCGGCGAGTTTGAGCAATGATTTGATCATAATAGTCATTGTCCTAATGGATAGCTTTGATCCACTCTATTTCTGCATCAGGCCAAAGGCTGCTACTTTTGACCAAAAAAGTACCATGTATGATGCCAGACACATAGGCTGTAAGTCCCATTGGTTAGCTGAACAAATCAAACAGCATATTTCTTCAATCGTTCATAATAGGCAGAGTACAGGTCATACTCAACCAGCTAGCACTGGCAAAATTCATAATGAAAGAGTTACTTCTGGGCAGCATCTTGTTCTTAACTTATATTAGAGGATATCAATCTCTTGTGTGAAGGAATCTCTACCCCAGCCAGAAACTGGTCTTGCTGTAAAGTATTCAGCAAACCAGTTCACTATCTGTTCCACAGGTTCACTCTTTTATGAAAAAGAAGAAACACCCATTGTTCAACCTAATTCTATCCTTGTATAACTTACAGGTGTGGCCACCAGTCCTCCCTAATCTATTCTGTTGAAATAATTGATCCAGATAAATACAATCTAGTCCTTCACTATTTTCCAAACCTTAATCACCTTAAAGTTTGTTTATTCAAAATAGAGAGAGACTCAGTTTGTTAAGTCTATCCAGATATCCAAGGTATTTTTTTTCAGGTTTACAACATAGTATTTTTTTTTAAGGAATTTTACGCTTGACATTAATATTGTGACCTTCTTTTGTAATTTTTCTAAAGCTTCAATATTTTTCATTTAATTTAAAACCAAAACATGGCACCGTGTACTAAAAGTGTTCAGCCAAGATCTTATGTAAAGCCAAGATGGTATGTGTTTTGTTATTCATTCCTGGGATGCAGGCATTGCTGGCTAGGCCAGTATTAACTACCCATCCCCAATTGCCCTTGAGAAGGTGATGGTGAGCCACCTTCTAAAACCACTGCAGTCCACATTTTTGATTTGATTTGATTTATTATTGTTTTATATATATTAGTATGCAGAGAAATACATTGTTTCTTGTCTGCTATGCAGGCAAAGTGTATCATACATAGAGAAGGAAAGGAGAGGGTGCAGAATGTAGTGTTACAGTCATTACTAGGGTGAAGAGAAAGGTCAATTTAATGCGAGTTGGTCCATTCAAAAGTCTGAAAGCAGCAGGGAAAAAGCTGTTGTTAAGTCGGTTGGTACGTCAGCTGAGACTTTTGTATCTTTTTCCTGATGGAAGAAGGTGGAAGAGAGTACGTATGGGGTGCTTGGGGTTCTTAATTATGCTGGCTGCTTTTCCAAAGCAGCATGATGTGTAGACAGTGTCAATGGATGGGAGACTGGTTTGTGTAATAGACTGGGCTTTGTTCACAATCCTTAGTAGTTTATTGTGGTCTTGAACAGAGCAGGAGACATTCCTATCTGTGATGCAACCAGAAAGGATGCTTTCTATGGTGCATCTGTAAAAGTTGGTGAGTGTCATAGTGACCATGCCAAATTTCCCTAGCCTCCTGAGAAAGTAGAGGCATTAGTGGGCTTTCTTAACTATAGCGTCGGCTTGGAAGGACCAGGACAGGTTGTTGCTGATCTGGACACCTAGAAACCTAATGCTCTTGATCATTTCCACTTCATCTCCATTGATGTAAATGGAAGCATGTCATCCACTAAACTTCCTTAAGTCAATGACCATTTTGTTGACTTTGAGGGAAAGATTATTGTCATTGCACCAGTTTCTCTATATCTTTCCTGTACTCTGTCTCATCATTGTTTGAGGTCCGACCCACTACGTTGGTGTCATCAGTAAACTTGAAAATCGAGTTGGAGGGGAATAGATGTGGTCTATGTACAATGACAGTGTTGTTGGGAAGGAATTCCAGGAATTGGACCTAGTGACAATGAAGTAAAGTCAGGGTGGTGTGAGGCTTGGAGGGGAACTTGCAGGTAGTCCTGTTCCCATGCATCTGTTGCCCTTTCAGTTCTGATTGGCAGAAGTTGCAGGTTTGGAAGATTGTACCAAAGAAGCCTTGGTGACCGGCTTCAGTGCATCTTATAAATAAAACACACTGCTGCCACTGCCTGCGTTGGTGGAGGGAATGAACGTTTAAGTGGTAGATCGGGTATCAATCAAGCAGACTGCTTTGTCCTGAATGGCTAGATTCTGTTCTGTTGGAGATAGTCATTCCCAGGCATTTGTGTTACTTGCCATTTAGCAGCCCAAGCCTGAATATTCAGACTTGGGCTGCTAAATGGATATGAATACCTGTTTTAGTATCTGAGGAGTCACAACAGGTTCTGAACATTGTGCTATCATCAGAAAACATCCTTAGTTCTGCCCTTATGATGGGGAAGGTCACTGAAATTGTCAACGATGGTTGGGCTTAGGACACCACCATTTTTTGCAATGACTGATCCTGTGAATATATCCTAGAACCTGATCACATAATAGCATTGTGGTAATGTTACTAGACTAATATTTCAAAGACCTGGACAGGATTCTCCGACTCCTGGCTGTGTGTTTCTCGGTGGGCGGGAGGTGATGTGCCATTCACTGGTGGTGGGATTCTCTGGTCTTATCGCTGTCAATGGAATTCCCCATTGATGTCATCTGATGCTGCCAGCGGGACCAGAGAATCCGGAGAATTCCAGCTCTGAACTAATGCTAGGGAGACGTGAGTACAAATTCCACCCTATCAGCTGGGGGAATTTAGGCTAAATGAATGAATAAATCTGGTGTGAAATACTAATGTCATTTATAATGATCATGAAACCACGAGTTTGTCATCGAAAAAAAAATCCGGTTTATTGTTGTCTACCCTTAGAGAAAATCTGCTATCCTTATCCAATCTGGCCAATGCAGTACTTCAGACCCCCATCTCTGTGGTTGACTTGAACCTGCCATCAGAAATGGCCCAGCTAGCCATTCAGTTGTACTCAGCCACTACAGGAAAAAGCACTGTGGGGATATCCACACCACCAATTTCTCAAGGGTAATTGGGCATGAAATACTGGCCTTGATAGTGACTCCCATATCTGAAGAACAAATGAAAAACCTAATTATAGCTTCACCATATTGACGATGGAGTTTTCAAAAACAATGCACCAAAATACCCATCTCTTTTTCTTTTACCAATTCCTTTAATTCTTTTCCAAGTGGAATTTATGTATATTTAACATTTGATCTGCACATGACACTTTTCAAGTTATACACAAGTTTCTAAACACAAATCCCATCCCCCAGCCCATCTAGTTCTGTTTCTTGTAGTTAAGTATTTTCTAAAGTTCTAACTCACATACTGTCTGCAAATTATTCTCCAGGAACCTACTTTTAGATCATTAATAAGTATAGTAAATATCTTAACATTCATCCCTGTGATAACTACTGATAACTGGTCACCAATTAGATCCAAATCTATTGACAAGCAATTTCTGCCTACATGCAATCCTTAATTTCTCAATCCATTGCAGCATATCACCATTAAGATTCTATCTTATCGAATAGCCTCTCTTGGTCAATACTTATTGTGCTAGTATAATTTGGGCTCTTTATGTTAATTATTCTGTAGGGTATGGCATTGATGTTATTGCCCATCCCTAATTGCCCCGAGAAGGAGATGGTAAGCTTATAGATCAAGTCCCAGGTAGATATCTAATCAATATCCTTTATTTATGGAACATAAACCAACCTATACAGGTTTATGAGATTGATACCAATTTTATATTCAGGAGTGATTTTCTGCAGGCTATTGTGATCCCAACTGTTTATTTTATATATTAATGATTTGGACTCGAACGTGGGGGCACAATTTGGAAATTGGCAGACAACACAAAAATTGGCTGCGGTGTGGATAGAATCATAGAATTACTACAGTGCCAAAAGATACCATTCAGACCATCGAGTCTGCATCAGCCCTGGGGTGGCATAATGGTAAGAAGTCTGACAACACCAGGTTTTAATTCCAACTGATTTATTTGATAGTAAACTCGCAAGCTTTTGGGGTTTGCCCCTTCATCAGGTGAATGGAGAGTTCTGGCCTCAGACAGAGCATATAACAGCACAGACAGTTTACAGATTACTGATTAGAATGTGAATCTTTACACCTAATCTGCTATTCAAGTCTTAAAGAGGCCAACAATGTGAGTGGAAGGAGCATTAAGCCCAGGTTAAAGAGATGTGTATTGTCTCCAGACAGTACAGTAAGTGAGGTTTTGCAAACCCAGGCAAGTCACGGGGGTTACAGATAGTGCGACATGAACCCAAGATCCCTGTTGAGACCATCCTCATGTGTGCGGAACTTGGCTATCAGTCTCTGCTCAGCGACTCTGCGTTGTCGTGTGTCGTGAAGACCGCGGGTTCATGTCGCACTATCTGTAACCCCCATGACTTGCCTGGGTTTGCTAAACCTCACTTACTGTACTGTCTGGAGACAATACACATCTCTTTAACTTGGGCTTAATGTCCCTTCCACTCACGTTGTTGGCCACTTTAAGACTTGAATAGCAGGTTAGGTGTAAAGATTCGCATTCTAATCAGTAATCTGTAAACTGTCCGTGCTGTTACATGCTCTGTCTGAGGCCAGAACTCTCCATTCACCTGATGAAGGGGCAAACCCCGAAAGCTTGCGAGTTTACTATCAAATAAATCAGTTGGACTTAAACCTGGTGTTGTCAGACTTCTTACTGTGTTTACCCCAGTCCAACGCCGGCATCTCCTCATCGTGGCATAATGGCACAGTGGTTAGCACTGTTGTCTCACAGCACCCGGGACCCGGCTTCAATTCCCGGCTTGGGTTACACTCTGTGTGGAGTTTGCACGTTCTCCATGTGTCTGCGTGGGTTTCCTCCGGGTGCTCTGGTTTCCTCCCACAGTCCAAAGATATACAGGTTAGGTGAATTGGCCATGCTAAAAATTCTCCGTCAGTGTACTCGAACAGGCACAAATGTGTGGCGATTAGAGGATTTTCACAGTACCTTCATCGCAGTGTGAATATAAGCCTACTTGTGACGAGTAAATAAACTTCACTTCAGCTCTGTGACAGAGCATCCCACCCAGGCTCACCCCTCCTCTATCTCTGTAACCCCATGCATTTACCCTGCTCATCACCCTCACATATACATCTTGGGACAGTAAGGGGCAATTTATAATGGTCAATGCACCAAATGTGCACATCTTTGGAGTGTGGGAGGAAACCGGAGCACTCGGAGGAAATCCATGAAGACACGGGTAGTGTGCAAACTCCACACAGACATCCAAGGTTGGAATCAAACCCAGGTCCCCAGCGCTGTGAAGCAGCAGTGCTAATCACTGTGCCATCCCTCAGATAGTGTACAGAACAGCTACAAGCTCCAAAATAATGTAGAAGGATTGGTGGAGTGGGCAGGAAAGTGGCAGATGAAGTTTATCTTTGATAAATGAGATAATGTATTTAGGGAGGTCAAACAATAAAAGGGGTATCAAGCAGGGTGGATGAGGTGAGAGATCTTGGTATGCAAGTTCACAGCTCTCTAAAGATAGCAGTATTTGCTCTGGAGTGAGTGCAAAGATTTACAGAATGCTGCCAGGGCTGGAGAATTATAGCTATGAGAGAGATTGGAGAGGTTGGGGTTGTTTTCCTTGGAACAGAGGAGGCTGAGGGATGACATGATTGAGGTGTACAAAATTGTGAAGGGTAGGAAGAGAGTAGACAGCAGGAACCTGTTTCCCTTGGCAGAGAGTTCAAAAACCTGGGGTCACAAATTAGAGCCAGTGGCAGACGGATTCAAGGGGACGTGAGGAAAAATTTTTTTCGCCAAGGATGGTGGGCGTCTGGAATTCACTGTCTGTGCTGGTGGTGGACGGAGACCCAAACTCTTTTAAAAAGTACCTGGATCTGCACCTTAAGTGCTGTAAGCTGCAGAGCTTTGAGCTGGCTGCAAGAAAATGGGATTAGAAAAGGCGCCTGTGTCTTTGGGTCGGCACGGACAAGATGGGCTCTCTGGTACCCTCTGTGCAGTATCATTTTTATGATTCTAAGAACATAAGAAATAGGAGCAGGAGTAGGCCATCTAGCCCTTCGAGCCTGCCCCGCCATTCAATAAGATCATGGCTGATCTGTCGCTGCTCAGTTCCACTTTCCCGCTTTCTCCCCATAACCCTTAATCCCCTCTCTTATCAAAAACCCATCAACCCGCGTCTTAAAAATATTTAGCGAGGTAGCCTCCACCACTTCAACGGGCAGAGAATTCCAGAGATTCACCACCCTTTGAGTGAAGAAGTTCCTCCTCAACTCCGTTCTAAACCGCCCCCCTTTTATCTTGAGGCTGTGCCCCCTAGTCCTACTGTCTTTTTTGAGCGGGAAGAGTCTCTCCACCTCTATCCTATCCATCCCATTCATCATCTTAAACGTCTCAATGAGATCTCCCCTCATTCTTCTAAACTCTAATGAGTACAAGCCCAGTTTATTCAGCCTCTCCTCATAGCTCAACCCCCTCAACTCTGGTATCAGCCTAGTAAACCTCCTCTGCACTCCCTCCAAGGCCAAAATATCTTTGTGCAGGTGCGGCGCCCAAAACTGCACACAGTACTCCAGCTGCGGCCTCACCAATGCCCTATACAGCTGCAGCAAGACCTCCCTACTTTTATATTCAATCCCCCTCGCTATGAAGGCCAGCATCCCATTCGCCTTCCTGACCACCTGCTGCACCTGCAAGCTGGGTTTTTGCGACTCATGCACAAGGACCCCGAGGTCCCTCTGCACCGTCGCCTGCTGCAGTTTTTCGCCCCGTAAGTAATAGTCCTTCCTACCATTCTTCCTACCAAAGTGGACCACCTCACACTTGCCAACATTAAATTCCATTTGCCATTTCCTGGCCCATTCGCCCAGCCTATCTAGATCCTTCTGCAGACTCTCCACACCCTCCGCACAATTTGCCGTTCCCCCAATCTTGGTGTCATCAGCAAATTTCGACACCCTACACTCGGTTCCCTCCTCCAGATCAAGAGCAAAGTGTCCTAAACCCTCATTTCAGCCTTGTGCAAGGCAAGTCAGACATCCTGAGGTATATCAGTGTGTACCACTTCTATGATTATGATTAAGATCACAATTGGGTTGGGTTGGTGTGTAGGCACACCTGCAGGAGTTAAGAAATAAGTGCAATAGCTGCACAAAGGGTTAGTACATTCGAGAACACATCTGAAATCACACAGGCCACCAACCAACTGGTACATGGTTATTCAGTTTCATTAATTTATTCTCCTCGTGATAGTTCATAGGCATGAGCAACGAAGTTGGCCATGCCTGTTTGTATTTTCTAATCTCTTAAGACAATTTGCATAACCAAATTTTCACTCATCCTTGCCAAATATCACTTTTCTGCCAGTCCTGTTGGTATCTGGCCATCACTTAACATTTCTTTCTATTTCTTTTTCACCACATTTCCCAATTCACAATATTTGATGAATAGAATGGGAATTGGTATTGCTAATACCATTATGGCTGCAACTGTGGTTTGGTATGCTACCATACTGCCACCTCACTTTACCAATAGTATCATACTTGGAATCTAACAAAAGCTTTCTGAAAATCCAGGAATGTCTATTTAGTTACTCTCCTCCACTAACCTTGTTCAAAAAAATTCAATCAAATTCTGAGACATGACCTACTTTTCCAGAAGCTGTGTCCTTGATATGGTCCTCTTTATCAGTGGTCATTTATTGCAGCCATTCTGAGGCATCATTTGCAAATATCGGATCAGGAACTACAATGAGTTTAAGGTCAATATATTGAGAGATATGGAGTCATAGAAACACAAGATGGAGGCCATTCAGCCCTTCAAGCCTGCTGCATCATTCATCATGATCGTGGCTGATTGTTTAACTCAATAGTCTAATCCTGCTTTCTCACCATAATCTTTGATCTCATTCACCCCAAGTGCTATATCTTGCTGCCTCTTGAATATATTCAATGTTTTGGCATCAACCACTTCCTGTGGTAATGAATTTCACAGGCTCACCACTCTTTGGGTGAAGAAATGTCTCCTTATTTCCGTCCTAAATGGTCTATTCTATATCCTCAGACTGTGACCCCTGATTCTGGACACCCCCACCATTGGGAACATCTTTTCTGCATCTACCCTGTCTAGTCCTATTAGAATTTTATAAATCTCAATGCGATCCCCCCTCATTCATCTGAACACCAGCGAAAACAATCCTAACCTAATCAATTTCTCCTCATACATCAGTTCTGCCCCGAATCAGCCTGATAAACCTTCACCGCACTCCCTCCAGAGCAAGAACATCCTTCCTCAGAAAAGGAGCCCAAAACTCAACGTATGTCAACAGCTATAGAAGTGATGAGAATCTCACACTCTGAGTAGGAGAGATTACAGGCTACTGTGTTTTGACAAGTTGGAATTTGTGAAGAGAGAACAATGGGAGGTCAGAAAAGAAGCATTGGAAGAATTGAGTCTAGAGGTGAATACAGCATCAGTAAGGGGGTTAGCAACAGAGAGGTTGAGTAGAGATAGAAGTGGACAACATATCACAAGTGGATTTGGCCAGTCTTGGTCATGAAGGAGGAAGTTGACTTTAAAGATCAACATGAAGCCAAAGAGGACACCAAAATCTTTTATTGTCTGATACAGTGTGAGGAGGGGGCTAGGATTTATGGCAATGATATTCAATTTACAGCGAGCGACTTCAGCTTTTAGGAGGTTAAGTTATTGGATAGGTAATCTGTCAATAAGGCCAGAGAAATGAGGAAGGTAGCTGGTAGAGGTAAAAATAAGTAATAAACATACACTTGAAACTGACCCTGTGCCTGCAACTCATGTTGCAGAATGGCAATACATAAACGAGCAAAGAAGGAGAACAAAGATACAAGATTGGAGTGGGAGGTTGGAAAGTGAAGTCACTGCTGGAGGTGTGCCAGTTAGATGGAAGTAGAAAGGGCAAACCCATGGAGTTGGTGACAGAGGAGAGGCGATAGTGAGTGCGACATAGTCTCTTACACCAAATGCTGCACAGAGGTGGAAGAGAGCAAAGCTGGATAATGCAGTCACACAAGCTACCAATCATAACTTTTCCCAGTGTTATGTCACTGCTGCGAACAGCATAGACATCTAATAATCTTCTGATAAAACTTTTTTTTTAAAAAGGTAGTTTTTGATTATATGCATGATTGTTGGTCTTGCCATGGCACTCCAGGAAGCTTTTATGCAAATGTTTTCATTCGTGGGACTTGAGTCTTGCAATCTAGGCCAATATTTATTATCCATCTCTAATTACCCTTCTGAAGGTGGTTGTGAGCCACCTTCTTGCACTGCTGCCGTCTGTGTGGTGAAGGTACCCACAATTAAATGGAATACTCCAGGATTTGGATCCAGTGACCGTGAAAGGACAGTGATATAGTTCAAAGTCGACATGGTGTGCGATTTGGAGGGAAACTTTCAAGTGGTTGTGTTTCCATGCACCTGCTGTCCTTATTCTTCTAAGTGACCAAGCCAAAGGTTCAGGAACTTAAAGCACTGACCAAATATATCACTACACACTATACATTTTAATATTGTTCACCGTTTTTTAATGGAAAGAAGCAAGAAAGACAATAACTATAGGTGTGTAATGAAGTATTTCACTTGCTGTAAAGAGTTTCATGATGCCCTGAGGATACAGAACTGCAAATTTTTTTTTAATCAGTATATTTTTTCTAATGCCAACTCCCAATAAAATGATTCTGAAAATAGCCTGACTAAAGGTTCAACAAATTAACCACAAATATTTTGCTTTCTTTAAGAGTGGCATTTCCATCTCGGCCTCTGGTTGACACGAATTGAGTAAATGTTAGTTTCCTACTGTTTGACTGTGTTTCAGTTTAAATCTCATATAAGTAGACTATGGGTGGCATGGTGGTACAATGGTTCACACTGTTGCCTCACAGTGCCAGGGAACCAGGTTTGATTCCTGGCTGGGGTCACTGTGTGCTGTTTGCACATTCTCCCTGTGTCGTTGTGGGTTTCCCTCCGAGTGCTCCGGTTTCCTCCCACAGTCCAAAGATATGGAGGTTAGGTGGATTCACCATAGTAAATTGCCACTTAGTGTCAGGGGAACTAGCTTGGGTAAATGCATGGGGTTATGGGGATAGAGCCTGGGTGGGATTGTAATTGGTGCAGACTCAATGGGCTGAATGGCCTCCTTCTGTACTGTAGGATTCTATGATTCTATGATTTCAGTCTGAAAGTGCTGGTTCGGTACATTAGTCATGCTAAATTCTCCCTTAGTGTACCCAGACAGGAGCCGGGGATTTTCACAGTAACTTGACAATAAACAAACATACAAAGGGCATTCAAGTTTCCTGTCTGACATTTTCTGTGCTTTGACTGTTTAAGTGGCGCCATCACATGGCCACTGAAAGGAACCTCCATTGCTCAACAAGCTTCACCTCCTGCAAATCAATACACATCCATCCCTTTCTGGAATTTCTGCTCCTTTCTGTACTTTGCAAAGTTGAAAACTAGATCACAGGTGGGTCAGGGATCATCACGATTGGTTCTGTAGTTAATCATACTAATGATAGTATTTAAATGACCAATAACAAATGACTTCACATTGCAGGATACATGAGAAAATGGAAAGAAAGTTATTTTATTTTTAAAAACCAACTTGGATCTTACCACTGGGCAGAGGTGCAAGCCATGGGAAACCTATGACTCTTTCAAGAAGGCAGCATGGATTTTGGTGATTGGTAAAATCTCGTCAGGGCCCTTTTCCAGGAGTCCTGTCCTAGCCTCCAGCCTCTACAAAATTGAAGATGTTTACGGAACATGCGTAAATATAATTGATTTATTTACACAGATATCTTGTTCCCCTCTTCAAGTTTTAGCTCTGTTTGATCATATACCTGCGGATTTGGTTACAGGACTTTCTGCCCCTACCCATCAGTCTAATTAAACAGTCTTTCTATTCCCCATTGTCAAAACTTCTATAACTAACATGTGAAAAGACAAGGTAAAACAAACATGTTTAATAGCATTATCATTTATCTTCTAATTGCTCCCAACAGTGTTTAAATCATTAATTTCTAGAGAATGCCAGGACAATTCAAATTGCCTCCACTGCAAACAGTGACACTGGATCATAGAATCCTACAGTGCAGAAGGTCATTCGGCCCATCGAGTCTACACCAATCACAATCCCACCCAGGCCCTATCCTCAAAACTATGGTAAATGCATTTACCTATAGCTAGTCCCCCGACACTAAGGGACAATTTAGCATGGCCAATTCACATAACCCACACATCTTTGGACTGTGGGAGGAAACTGGAGCAACCAGAGGAAACCCACACAGACATGGGGAGAACATGCAAACTCCACACAGATAGTGACCCAAACTGGGAATCAAACATGGGACATTGGTGCTGTGAGGTAGCAGTGCTAACCACCGTGCCACCATGCTGCCCCCGATGGCAGAAGCCATTGTTGCTATAGTACAAATGATGCAAAATTATCCTGGAGGATAAAGATAATTATAGGCTCTTTATCTTTACCACCAGCCATCTCCTTAAACCCCCATCTTCTGACAACAAATTTGAGGAACTAATTGATTTCTTGGTCTTGAAGATGGATACAGTGTTATCACTTCAGCTGCCTCTCCTGCTAACTAACCCAACTTCTCAATCCATCCCCATTCTAACTCTAAATGTTCACCTTGTGACAATACTGTGCCTTTAAGAAATGTATTTGTGTCATGTTTCTTGTGAAAGATATGTTTAAAATTCAACTTTGTTTATGGTGCCAATCTGTCTGCTAGGTGGCCCATACACTGGGAATGCAGTAGTATAATTGATCCTAGATATTGAGGTGTTTGTTTTAATCTAGGTCGTGCAATTCTGTTTATTTTTGGGGTTTTCCCCTGGGGTTTCAGAGTAATTTAGGTTGATTGGCAAGAGAGTGTCAGGTGAATGGTCGGAGCTAACTTTCAGAGGAAAAGCAGGCAGCTTTTTGCTGGGGTCAGCAAGGAGCAGGAGACCGTTCACTCTCTTTCTAAAAATTGCTGTTTGGGACCTGCTGGAAAAGAGGTATTCTCTCCAGAAATGTTCTGGAGGTTTGAGAACTAGCAACACATAAGCCTGCTATTTACTAACTGATTTTGAAGGGGAGGTTTCATCGGTGAGAAATATTGTTTACATTGAAACTAATAAAGTTAGACTAGCAGTTAAGAATTGTATCTCGTCATATTTAAATATTTCAATTGGTAAAAGTTATGATGATTATTTTTATTACAATTAAACTGTATTATTAAATAAAGTTTGCTGTAATAAGAGCCTCCTAGTGGGTCAAAATGAGTTGGGGCCTATTCTAACTTAATAAATACCTTGGAGTTTCTGATTGGATCCCTAACAGTCTCTAGTTTCTCCCTGTATTCTTCCCACATCTTCTCCCTGTTCATCTCAACCATCACTTTTCTCAACATCATGCCTCAGTATATTCAGAATTTCAGACTAATATTTACATTTTAAAACTGATGACAAAAGGCTGCAAAATATGGCTGTTTGAGGGTCATCTGAGGTATTTTGTGGATTGAAACCACTTAGGAGGGAACTATAGGAACATTCCAGACTGATGGTGAATCAATGCCTTTTCTTGAAACCTAACCCAAAGGGTCAGACTGTATGTGTCAAAGTGGCTCTAACTCTCATGTTGTTTAACTCACAACACAGAATTTGTATTCGGTGTAACCACTACCCTTTACCTGGCAAAAAGGACTTTGAACTTGTGGGAGTTACATGATGAGGGAACTATTTTGTTGTTTGCTTTTAAAACCAGCAAGAGGTTGCTTGAAGTCAGAGAGGTTCCACCAAAACCATCAAACTAGCTGCAAATCAACCAAGTAGCCAAGATAATAACATCAATGTCTTGAAAGTGGGGATCATCATTCTTGGCCTTTTGGCTAGTGTAGTATCGACATGCTGCACTTGGTTGGAGTCATTGGGTTACATTTCAGCTTCATTTGAAGCAATTTTTTAAAGCAGCATCTGTGCCTTTTGGCTAAGATGCAAATGAGATCAAGCCTTGGAGGTGGAGCTACACCTACTCCAATCAGCTTGGATCATGTTGTTCAAGCCCAAGACAGGGGGTGAGAGCCCTGTCTTGTCAGCTTGGATCAAATTGTTGGGACTCTGAATTGGCTTTAATTTGACTTGATTGCATTGGAATGAAGTAAACAAAAAAAAAGTCTTGAAAGTGGGGGATGCTAGAGGAGAGAAGTATTCCCCAACTTGTTCCGATTAATGTTTATCTGAGAACCAACCAGCTCGAAATTTGACTACAAGAACTCTCACAGCTTGCTGAGCATCCCTCACTTTACAATACCTTCAGTTCAATCCTAAACCATCAAATGCATCTAGTGGACTGCAGGCCTGCCACAAAAGAGACTGCGATAATTATAAACCATAACAGTATTTTATCTTCACCTGTATGTCTGAGAGTGTGTGTGAGATAAGGGAGTGAAACATTTCATAGTAGGTGAGTGGAATTGTCCTGTCCTGCCCCACAGGAATGGCAGTGGGCAGGGACAGGCAACGCAAAGGTCCACTGATCTCGGGCAGGAATTTCTAGCCTTGGGGTAAAAGCAGCCAGAAAATCCTGCACAGTGTGCGATAATTAATAATCTTTCTTATTTTTAAACACAGAAAGCTGGCTGCTGGAATTATTTAATTAGGATATTCACTCATCTCTTACATACAAATATATTGATCATGGGCAGTAGAAGGAAACACAAAGGCTGGAATTCTACCACCCCGCCTGCCACTGAATCGGAATGGGCGCGGGGTGGACAATGGAAATGTCTGTTGACCTCAGGCGGGAATATCTGGTCTCGCTTGAGCAAGGCCATAAAATCCACCCGTAAGTTCTGAGCATGTCAGGAACTGTGTCATATCCCACTTTCTGCCCTGGTTGTTGCCTCCCAGTTATGTGTCTGTCTCATCTGCACTGTTTAAATCTCTCCAATCTGATTTCCACCCTCCTACAACACCAAAACCAAGGTCAAAACCTAAAGGCTCGGTTTCCGTGCCCATGACTTGTTGCCCATCCTTACCCTCACTGATCTTTCTGCAGCTTCCATTTGATCAACAGTCCTTCTCCTACAACTTTGCTCCAGTGTTCAGTTCTACACGAGTGCACTTGTTTGATTCCATTCCTATCTATACAAGTGTTGTCAGAGGATTTCTGGTAATGTTTTTTGCCATCACCATGGCCCTGCCAGCTTCAGATAGCACTAACGTCCTATCATTGCTTCTTGGTCTACAAGCTGTCCCTAAGTAACATCTTCCGAAGCGATGGGCCTCACTGCCATACAAATTGTAATGACTTCAATCAGGTCATTGAGGTTGGCCTATTGGAATATGAACTCCCTGATTGGCCCATCAATTGACTCCTTAATCAAGAACATCTTCGTGTCCAACCAAATAAACAAAATAAAACTAACTCAGGGACAACTCAAAAGGGGCAGCTCCCTAAAAGGAGGGGAGCTGCCCGAAACAAAAAACAAAGCGGAAAGGAAACTTAAAACATCAAATTAAAATGTGATTAAACGGGTCAATAATACACTCCACAACCTGCAAGGCCCAGCAGGCACAGAAGGCCTCAACAATGCCCAAGACACCGCATACTCCCTCTCCAGGACACCCAGCTGTGAATACAGCCGCGGTCGAGGGGCAGACAGTCAGGCTGGATGACCCCCTCGATTGCTTGCTGCCTGGACTGTAGATAGCCCTCTTCAATCAGGGAGTTCATACTCCAATAGGTTAACCTCAATGGCCTGATTGAAGTCATTACACAAACTTCTTTCACTGCCTCTGCGCTGTCAGACTGCTTGTTGAATAAGCTGAATATTGGGAAGACTAATGTGATTGTCTTTGGCTCTGACGACAAACTCTGTACACCAACTATATCCTACCCTAACAACTGTCTAGGACTGAATCAGAGTATTCCAACCATCTCCATCACAAAGACTATCATCTTTCATGTTGCCGACTTCCATTCCTACCTAAGCCCATCTGCTGCTGAAACTATGCTCTGCCTGAGGTCAATTACTTCAGTGCTCCCCTGGCAAGCTTCTATTCTGAATAAACTGCAGCTCAACAACACTCTGGTGGCTATATAACAACATGCACCAGGTCCTGCCTTGCTGATATCGTGGTCTAGATACTCAATGTTTCAAATTCTAATTATTTGAATGTAAATCTCCTTATCCCAATAACCTTCTACATTCTTCCAATGTTCTCCCCACATATTCTGTATCTCTTGCATCAGATTATTGTTGTGCAAACCCCCTTCGTTAGTCCCTTTGTGACGTTAACCAATTCTGAAAAATTGGTGAAGCAGCAGAAAACCTGGCGATTGCAGATTACAAAATAAGTTTAAAGTTTTTTAAAGTTTTAAACTTTAAAAAAACTTGAACCCCATTCTGTAATCTGCAATTTCTCAAAAAGCAGTGACAATTATATCTACAATTTATATTATTTTTTAACCACCTGATGTTTCTGAGCATCTTTCTTCTGTTTTAAAGAGTAAACAAAATGTAAAATGAAAATGAAGATTCACTGAAGGGGCTAAAAAGCCCTAAATGACAAATCACTAATATGAAAAATACCCACAGTAAGTGTTTAGCGATCCTTGTGTGGTGCTAATATAACTTGACGATATTAAAGAACTAACGGAATGTCTAATTAAGTGGGTGGAAAGCTAATTCATTTAAACCAGTGCAGCACTCAGCCTGATACCAACCCAGCACCAATTACAAAGCATTGCATAACATGTAAATTTTGATGATATCATAAACATTCATATCATCAGACCTACAAGATAGGGTGTCAATATATAATTCAGGATTTTTTTAACATACACTTAAGGCAGGTTGTTGAATTCAGAGATGTTCTCAAATGAGTCGAAGCCTCAGAAGCAGGTTGGTACCACTATGGATTGTTTCTTAAATGTGTAAAATACCGAACTGCTTTTTGTTTAAGGTTGGCTTCAAGCTTCAAAATTAAGTACGCTTGGTACAATAATGGGACTTAAATCTCTCTCACCATGCATGCAACCACTTTGAGTTCCATAGTTAATGCACAGATATTGTAAAGGAAAAATTTCTAAAATGTTTATAACATATTTTTTGTTTGCTGATTTGATTTGTATGTGTTGCTAGCTGATTAGGAAAAATGTACTTGATTTTTTTTTGCCATTTGATGATGGATGAGTGTTCTAGTGGCAACTATACTAACTCCACAACATGTCAGTTATGTCTATTATGGAGTTAGTGCTTGTGTAGTAGTTTGAGTTTGTTTCCTTTAAAAATACGACAACTCGAAGACCCTCCATAACTTTCATCAAAAAGGCCCATTAGTCAACTACATAATTGGTGGTGACAGTGTTGTGACAACCTCTTTTGTCCAGGTCAATTGGGGAGGCATTATCAACATTTGCAGACACTGTTGGCAAAACTGGCATTTATTGCCCAATCCTCGACAAGTTATCGTGGACCATCTTCTTTACTGTCTGCACTCAATGGACAGTAAGAAGACTCACAACACCAGGTTGAAGTCCAACAAGTTTATTTGGCAGCACAAGCTTTAGGAGTCTCAGGGACTAATTCTTCAGATGAGTCAGCTGAAGAAGGATCTTGAGACTATGAAAGCTTGTGCTGCCAAATAAACCCGTTGGACTTTAACCTGGTGTTGTGAGACGTCTTACTGTGCTTACCCCAGTCCAATGTCGGCATCTCCACATCATGCACTCAGTCCCACAAGGTTTCCAAAAGAACGCGTTCCCCTCCCCCCCTCAATCTGTGTGGGCTTCTCCAGCTGCTCTGGTTTCCTCCCACACCCAAAGATGTGCGGCTTAGGCCATGGTAAATTGCCCCTTGGTGTCCCACCATGTGTAGGTTAGAGGGATTAGTGGAGTAAGTACATTGGGTTATGGGAATAAGGCCTGGGTGGGATGATCTGTCAGGGAGTCAGTGTAGATTCAATGGTCCCAATAGCCTCCTTCTGCGCTGTGGAGATTCTATGATCACCAGAAAATGATCAATTAAAATAAAGATGCCCTGTCAAAATTGTTTGTTAAATTACTTACAGTTTGGAGATTTTCTGAATAATGCAGTCAAATATTCGGTGATGAGCCAGTTTTGAGAAAGCCTACAGTATGTGACAACTTAGCCATATGCCAGAACATCATGAAGTCACATTGTCCCTGGTGCCAAGGCATTTTCCCAGATTTGTATCACCACATGAAAGAAAACAGGCCACAGAAGACACAGGGCTGATTTCACCATCGCATTGTGTCCATTTTTGAGCACGAAGACTTGGTAAAGTTGGGCGTGAAACAAGTAGGATGATCTGCGCCTGCCTCCATGCTAGTTCCCCCTTTATCAAGGCCTGAAAATGACCACGGTCGGGACCACGTCCAAAATGGTCACAACAACCATTTACATATACTTGCATGCAGAAGTCCGATTTGGGCGCTCCAGTTAGAGGAAGCAAGTGCCTAGCATCTGTAGCATCTGACAGCTCTCTGTTTGAGATGGGGGGAGGGGGAGGGGAGTCCGCTGGCACTCTGTCTGGATCAGCAGGGGGAAAGGGTGGTCTACTACTACTCTTCTTGGGATCGGTGGGGGGAGGGGAGAAGAAGGGGTCCGCTGCCACTCTGCCTGAGATCAGTGGAGGGAAAGGAGGGTCTGCTGCCATTCTTCCGATCAGTGGAGGGGAAGGAGGGTCCACTGCCACTTTGCTTGAGATCAGTGGAGGAGAGGGATGCGCTGCCACTTGGCCTGAGATTGGGGGCAGGGGCGGGGGGTGGTCTGCTGCTACTCTGACATTGTGGTGGGGGAGGATTGGGGGAAGGGGAAGAGGGAGGGGCCTGCAATTATTCTGGGTGGCAGGTGGGTGGGGGATAAGGGAGTCAAGAATGTTGTGGGGGGTGGGGCAATGTCCACGGGAGCTCGAAAGGGACGTGGCAGGGGAGCAGCATTCTTTTTTTTCTGCGCACGTACATTTGAAGATGCTGATTGGAGCTGCAGGGTTTTGGACGTGCCCACAGATTTCTGCAACTCAACTCAGACTCGCTGATATTTTTTGAGGCAGAGTGCATATGGGGGTGCCTGAGAATGGGTTCAAAAGTTGGATCTGAAACACTCCCACTTTCAAATCCACCCAGCACTTAGAATCAAAATGGTAAAATAGGGTTCACAGTCTCCTAACCTTAGTGCCAAAATGAGTGTGTGGGAAGCTAAATCGTTATCTCGAAAGCAATTTATCAGGCAGGTATATGAAAAAGGGTGAGATGTAGGAATAGTTGGGAAGGGGGAGGGGCTTGGTCACGCGCACTCTCCAACATGTCACAGACTGGCAGACGAATCAGCCGAATGATTAGTGGCAAATCTCGCGATGGTTCTTGAATATGACAGGAGGGGGATTCTTTCGGAGTGGGGGGGATAATAATAACAATGTGATGTGAAGAGGCTGTGTCCAAGTTGGAGAGAAATCCAAGCCTTGCTGATTTGTTTTAGAAAAGCAGGCAGAAGAGGATCCCGGCAGCGGAGGAGGATGAGTGAGGAGGAGGAGAAGGCCAGTACCTCTGGCCAGGCAGGGGTGAGTGTGGAACGCCAGCTCATTGTTGCCAACTTTGTATCAATTAGCGGTGGAACGCCGGGGCAGTTTCAACGTTCGATGGCGGGAAAGGGGGCCAGACCGCTGCAGCAGCTCAGCAAGGGGGACGCTGAACAAGCCAGCTCCGCTCTGAGACTGGCCCAGCTCTCTAATGCATATTTTTAAAAAATTACAAACGTAAGGTGCATCTGGAACTCCACTGCGACTGTCCATTTCTTGTGTTGATGGAGGGGAGATGCATTTTACAAATTTTGTCTACTTCCATGTTCAGGTCCTAGACTGTTGCGTTGTTCTTCTGGCCGTCTTTTGGTGATATGCCAGCAATGGATAAGCTACCAGAAAGCCTGGGTAGTCCAGGCCTCTCTCTCTGCAACGTCAATGCTGCCCACTTTGCGTGTATAAGTGTGTGCTTTATGTGACGCGGTGGATATTCTCAACTCAATCAGCGCCCCTCTCTGTAAACTAAAGCATTTAACATAAGCTTGCCCCACTTCCTTTCTCGTAAATGCGAGGAATGAATTCTGTAAAAATCCTTATATAATCTGCGTGAAATGAAGCCAGTAGAGGGGGCTCTCTGACTTGAGACATGGAAGTTGTATTGGCACAGATACGTCACCTCAAAAGTAAAAACAAAGAACTTACGACTAGTGGAAATAGAACACATTTCAAAACATATACTTGAAAGGATAATACACAGCACCTTGTCACATTTCTCATAGCTCCCAGGACGCCATGGAGAAATAATTTAAAAATGTAATCAGTATTATTTTGCATACGTCATAGATAATTGAAATAGGGACCAAACAAATCAATGAAAGTAGAAATATTGGTCTTACTTAAATTGCGGTTACACACCACTCCATGAAAGCAGAATAAATCTGTTAGAGGGACGAGTTTGAATGGGCTGAATAGCCTATTCTGGACTCCTCAGTAGTACAACTGAAAGAACTTGATAGCAAAGGCATTCAGAACCCATTGTGCTATCCGCTTCTCCTTTTACTTAATATACAAGAGGAATGCTGATTGCAACTGAGTGACATCAATTCACACAATAGAACTTTCCTCTTGTAACGTTTTCCCAAGCTTCTTTCTCCCATTTTACCATTGTGATTATATTGTTACCAAGTATGAGTGTACCATTAGCCATTATGCTGAATCCAAGTATTCCAGGGATCTTTTAACACCAAGAATCTCAAATGATTTCATACCTTAGAGCTGCTCCCTATTTCTCCTGGATCCTTTGACATCCTGACCACCCTTCGAGGCTCTGAAACTTTTCCTGAGTACTCTTGTACCACAGGACTTTAAACTCCCACCATCCTTCTCAGTTCTTTCAAATGCCAGGAGTTCTGTAACTCCTCCCACAATCCGATCCACCCATTCCCAATGCACCAAGGCATAATGCAAACTTCTAACACGTCTTAGTACCTCTAACTAATGGTATCAAACAGCCACCCACCCAGACATCTCGAGTGTGACAATAGGCCAGCTGTCACCCCACATCCAACAATTGACAAAAATCCACGTGCCACACATACTCCCTGATGTGACAATTCCTGCCACGCACTTCCTATCTTCAATTTGGAACATTTTCCTCATGAAAATCATCTCTTCTGCTCTTTTTCTTAATAAAGAGAATTAACAACATGTTTAAGACATCTAAAGTAATCGAGGCCATCTTGGAATAACTTCCACATGAGTGTTCAGAATTTTCTGGAATCAAAAGGCCAACATTTTGTGGTGACACACTCTAATTTTAATGTATAATCAGTGGCTATTTATTGTTCTTAATTGGAATTATAGTTTATAGCTACTGTGCAAGATGATTGAAATAATTCATTGCCTATGTTTTTCAGCAACTGAATGATCAGACTTGCCCCGGACTTAAACAAGAAGCTTCAAATATGCAGGTAAGTGGTTGAGAAGGTTATGTGCATTCTGATATACAGATATTTATTATTTAATTTTAGGCTTTTAACTGAGGACTCCTGAGCTTTATCTGTATTTTCTCATTCTCAGAAGGAATTTGGTTCTAAATTTTAGTTTAATCTTTGCACCCAGATTTTGGCTATTGAAGGACTTTAGTAATGAAGTTAGGTTTTGTTTTCTTCCTTTTACTGTAGCTTTCTCAAGAACTTCTTATTATCAATATTAATTATTCATTTCTCATACAATTAATATCACAAGAGATGTTCAGAAACAAACTGGGACTCAGACTTTAAATCAGAGATGAGGAGGAATTTCTTCAGCCAGAGAATGGCAAATCTGTGGAATTCGTTACCACAGAAGTCTGTGGAGGCCAGGTCATTGAGTGTCTTTAAGACAGAGGTAGATAGGTTCTTGATTAATAAGGGGATCAGGAATTATGGGGAAAAGGCAAGAGAATAGGGATGAGAAAAATATCAGCCGTGATTGAATGGCGGAGCAAACTCGATGGACTGAGTGGCCTAATTCTGTCCCTATGTTTTATGGTCTGAAATGCCAGCTGAATTTATTCATTTGTTTCCATGCCCAGCATCTGTTCCAGAAGATGTGGACAACTGCCTAATGCTGTTTTGCTCCTACAGTGCTTTTAAGTTTTAGCATTTTGTACAATTACGATGTTTTATGATGGTGTATCTGCTGTACGGAGATAGTTCAGGCATACTTGAGATTTGATTATTGCTATAGTGTTTATTAGTTGCTATACATTGAAGGAATCAGTCTGTTTGGAATAGTGGAGAATACAAATTCCCTCATGAATAATGCAGTAATATTTATGTTTTACCTTTTCTTATTTTACAGTTGCTTTAGTCTTAATGTGTCATTTGCTTTTTCCTGTGAGATTTTTGACAAATTTGACTGATGTTTCTGTGATATTTTCTAATCTTCGTGTATAAATATTTTTTGGTTTCTCTTTCATTGCCTACCCTGATTCCCTCGAGCTAATTTTATTGCTCCAAACTCTGCTTATTTAGAGTGCCCTGATGAAAATATATTCATCAACTATCCAACATAATCCCAGATCACTTGTGTCAGTTCTCGATGCTCGAGGCAAACCTATCCACTACAGTACTGTACTCCCAACTGCATTAAACTATCTGGAGCTCAGAAGATTTACCTTCAATATTGGGAGTTAAGATGTGATCTGAGAATCCCTGGTGGCTTATAAAGCATGAGAAAATTCTGTGCAATTTTCTTGTGACCAAAGAAATGTATACGTGTATAGAAAATCATTAAGTATGAGTGCTCACTTTCAGGATGTTACCTACCTTCTTTGTGGGCTATAGAATAACTGATAAATCTAAAATAATGTACTTTTTATTGATTTTGGCTTAGCTACATAAAGTTTATTTTATCCTACTGCAACAATAATGTTTTGAACTTAAGTAGGTTCTATTATCGATCAGGTTACATGAGCCAAATAGTAGATTAAATTCTCTTGTGTTACTTAGATGAGTCTAAGCAAGTTGATCAATATAATGAGCATGTTTCTTTTGGCCCTTCTTCCATTCTAGAAACATTTAGCAAGGATGCGATCTTTTACTTGGAAAATCTTTGAGCTGTTCAAAGTAGGTAATCTTGATAGGTATAGAATTAGTTCAGATACAAAAGAAGATTTAAATGGAATTGCTTAACAAAAATAGTTTTAACAACATCAGATGAGAATGAGGATTACAAATTGCCAGTGCTGAAGTAAAAAGAGAAAATGCTGGAGTTACACAGCTGAACACTCAGTTTTTAAAAAGAAGATACAGGTTAACATTTCACAGGGAGGCCTTGCATTGGAACTCGGAATATTCTAACAAAGGGCCTTTGAGTTTTTTTTCTCATTCACATATTGATGGCCTATTGTTTATTACCAGAAATTTCTATAATGTTATTTAATAAGCAATAGTCCTCAGCATTATATTTCTGTACCGTGTATAGAACAGTGAAGTATTAGTTTTGAAAACCTTTGCTGCACTTATTTTTAATAACCTCAGCTCCCCGATAGCTCCTTGGATTATGACAAAACAAGAATATTTTGAGCCATTACTCGTTTAAGATGAAGATGAGGGGAATTTCTTTTCCCCCAGAGGGTTTGAGAGTGTCTGGAACTTCCTTCCTCAAAAGGCAAGAAACAGAACCTTTGAATGTTTTAAAGGCAGTGCTGGATAGATTCTTGATTAACAAAGGAGTGAAACATTATTGGAAATAGACAGGAATATGGGGTTGAGGTTATAGTCAGTTCAACCATGACCTTCTTGAATAGCGGGAGTAGACTCGAGGGGCCAAGTGGCCTATTCCTGTTACTAATTTGTATGTCCTCAACATTATATTTCTGTATGTAAGGACTTCCACTGGGAGCAGAATCAAGCAATGCAATTAAACTAACCCTTTGTGTTTGTATAAGTAATTGAGTCTTGTGTGGGGCTCCTCCACAAGAAGCAGGAAATCTGGGCAGCTGAGTACCTTGAGTTTATTTTGTGTGATGTTAGACAGGAGTAGTTGGAATATGTACAGTGTTTGACAAACTTATTTGTGTTTAATATTCTGAAATTGTCCACCAGGATAGCATGAGTATGTTTCATTTGGCCAAGTTCTCTGTTTAATCAAGAGTTTAGCAGAGATGGTTGCTTTTGTTCGGGGAGTTCCTCGTATTTGCTTGCATCCTTTTGATTGGACGTTTGAAGAGAAGAATTCTTTGGTATTGGTGAAGTGGGTGGATAGCTAGACGAAAATAGAAACATAGAATCATAGAAACCTTGCAGTACAGAAAGAGACGGTTCAGCCCATAGAGTCTGCACCAATCACAATCCCACCCTGGCCAGACCCCCATATCCCTACATATTTTACCCACTAATCCCTCTAACCTATGCATCTCAGGACACTAAAGGGCAATTTTAGCATGGCCAATCAACCTAACCCACACATGTTTGGACTGTGGGAAGAAACTGGAGCACTTGGAGAAAACCCAAGCAGACATGAGGAGAATGTGCAAACTCCACACAGACAGTGACCCAAGCCAGGAATCAAACCCAGATCCCTGGAGCTGTGAAGCAGCATTGCTAACCACTGTGCTACCGTGCCGCCCATAAGAAGTTTGGCTTCAGCCATGAAATAAATCTCAAAAGGTGGTGCCAGAGTGGGGTGTTATTTTGGGAGCTGAAATTGGATATCTCTTTTTTGGTAATATCTTTGGAGTTCAGAAATGGTTAATCGTACAGCTACACTGAAACTTAGGGAAGGCTGAACCATTGCTGATTTTCATTGCAGCGGTTTTGCTCAGTATTACTGTGCACCATGTATGGTTTTTCAGAGCTCTTAAGTGATGTATTCTGCATAGATTTACATCAAAGGTTGGTCTTTTGGACATTTTCCCTGAAGGATTTTTTTTCAGTTGTTCTGAATTTTTCTTGCCCAAGTAGCTCAAGGTTATAAACATATTAAGCAAAATAGGATTTGGAGCCAGAATTACTTCAGCGTACCGTCAACTCATTGCTGTCGCTGCACTTACCAAAAATTACAAGCATTGTGGAACATGCCCCTGTAAAGAAGACTTTCAAATAATAGACACATGTCTTTTGATTTATTTAACTTCATTTATGCTCTGTAACAACGGTGGTGTTAGGAATGCCTGCTTCTGGCATGCACAGCTGAAACACTGTATGGAGAGTGGAATTAAAATTTAAGTGAGCTCCCAAGGATGTGAAACCACAACCCCAAGAAAAAAATTGAAAAAAATAACTGTACATTGCTCTCCAGCTGCTTAGCTTGGCATGTTGTAGCAGATGCTTCAGGCCTGTTTCCCCACTGATGCCCCACATGGCATCAGTTTGGGAGAAATTTGCCAATTTTATTCAAATGATCCTGACCCTGGAACCTTGGACAAGGATCCTGTTGGATAGTGGCCCCCCCCCACCCGCCCGACCCACCCCATGCACTCCTGCATATGTGCCGTGGTTCGGCGAAAATCAAATCCGGGCACCTAGGCCTGGGATGTACTGCGTTAATTCTGTCCAGGACAACGGATATGTGCTAATAACTATGTCATGGAGCAGCACAGTGGCACTGCTGCCTCACAGCGCCAGGGACCTGTGCTCAATTCCGGCTTTGACTGCCTGTGTAGAGCTGGTATGTTCTCTCTGTGCCTGCGTAGGTTTCTTCTGGGTGCTCTGCTTTCCTCCCACACCAAAGATGTTTGGCCCTTAGGTTGATGTAATGAATGTATGCTATCATACTGGTTTTCAGTTTTTTTCTGTGTAGGATCATGCAATTATTGTCAAAGTTGGGGGACCCCTGTCCTAATTTTGGAAAGGAAAACATAACAAAAAAACATTTTTATTATTCTTGCAAATCAAGAAGCCAAATACATAAAAATCTGATGGCCTAGACAGAATGTGGATTTGAGGCCACAGTCAGGTCAGCCATGTTCCTACTGAATGCTGGAGCAGGCTTGAGGGGCCGAATGGCCTATTCCTGCTCCTAATTCTTGTGCTCATATCAGATCCCAGTTTAAAACCAGTGCATATTATGTAAACAAAATTCAGATCACAATTAGCAATTCCAATTCTTTCTAACTTTCTACTCGCATAAGGCAGCACAGCGGTTAGCACTGCTGCCTCACAGCACCAGGGTGCGGAATTCGATTCCCGGTTTGGGTCACTGTCTATGTGGAATTTGCACCTTCCCCATGTTTCTGTGTGGGTTTCCTCCGGGTGAACAAAAATAAAGAAAATTACAGCACAGGAACAGGCCCTTCGGCCCTCCAAGCCTGCACTGACCATCCTGTCCGACTAAACTAAAAACCCCT
The DNA here is from genome assembly GCF_965287045.1 of Carcharhinus amblyrhynchos. Taxonomy (NCBI): domain Eukaryota; kingdom Metazoa; phylum Chordata; class Chondrichthyes; order Carcharhiniformes; family Carcharhinidae; genus Carcharhinus; species Carcharhinus amblyrhynchos. Next base: position 84,379,005 of record NC_137327.1, on the reverse strand, counting down.
ATCATTTTCCTCTATTCCCATCCTATTCATGTATTTGTCCAGATGCCCCTTAAAACTCACTATCGTATCTGCTTCCTACCTCCCCTGGCAGCAAGTTCCAGGCACCCAACACACTCTGTAAAAAAAAACTTGCCTCGCACATCTCCTTTAAACCTTGCCTCTCGCACTTTAAACCTCTGCCCCCTAGTAATTGACTCTTCCACCCTGGGAAAAAGCTTCTGACTATCCACTCTGTCCAATCCCTTATAATCTTGTGGACTTCTATCAGGTCACCCTTCAACCTCCATCGTTCCAATGAGAACAAACCAAGTTTCTCCAACATCTCGTCATAGCTAATGCTCTCAATACCAGGCAACATCCTGGTAAATCTTTTCTGTACCCTCTCTAAAGCGTCCACATCCTTCTGGTACTGTGGCGTCCAGAATTAAACACTGTATTCCAAATTTGCCTAATTAAGACTCTATAAAGCTACAACATGACTTGCCAATGTTTAAATTCACTGTCCTGGCTGATGAAGGTAAGCATGTCATATGCCTTCTTGACTACCTTCTCCACCTGCGTTGCCACTTTCAGTGACCTGTACACCTAGATCCCTCTGCCCATCAACACCCTTAAGGGTTCTGCCATTTATTGTATATTTCCTATCTTTATTAAACCTTCCAAAATGCATTACATCACATTTGTCTGGATTAAACTCAATCTGCCATCTCTCCGCCCAAGCCTCCAACTGGTCTGTATCCTCTGATGGTCCTCATCATTATCCACAAATCCATCAACCTTTATGTCATCCGCAAACTTGCTAATCAAACCAGTTACATTTTCCTCCAAATCATTTATAGGCACTGATCCCTGAGGAATGCCACTTGTCACAGCCCTCTATTCAGAAACATTCCCTTTCACTGCTTCCCTCCATCTCCTATGACCAAGGTGAGATTCCGAAAGCTTGTGCTGCCGGATAAACTTGTTGGACTTTAACCTGGTGTTGTGAGACTTCGTACAGTTCTACAACCAAGCCAGTTTTGTATCCATCTTGCCAGCTCACCTCTGATCCCACACAACTTCACCTTCTACACCAATCTGCTATGAGGTACCTTGTCAAAGGCCTTACTGAAGTCTATGTAGACAACATCCACTGCCCTACCCACATCAAATATCATCATCACTTTCTCAAAAAACTCGATCAAGTTAGTGAGACATGACCTCCTCTTCACAAAACGATGTTGCATCTCGCTAATACGTCCACTTATTTCCAAGTGGAAGTAAATCATGTCTCAAAGTGTCCTTTCCAATAATTTTCCTATTGTAAGGCTCACCACCCTGTAATTACCTTGATTATTCTTGCTAGCCTTCTTAAACAAAGGAACAACATTGGCTATTCTCCAATCCTCTGGGACCTCCCCTACAGCCAGTGAGGATGCAGAGATTTTTCTCAAGGCCTCAGCAATTTCCTCATTTGCCTCACTCAGTATTTTGGGCTATATCCCATCAGGCCCTAGGGACTTGTCTACTTTAATGTTTCTCAAGAACCCCAATACCTCCTTTTGATGTCAACATGACTCAAACTATCTACACACCCTTTCCCAGATTCATCATCCACCAAGTTCTTCTCTTTGGTGAATATTGATGCAAAGTAGTCATTTAATACCTTGCCCATTTCCTCTGCCTCCATGCATAGATTCCCTCCCCTGTCCTTTAGTGGGCCAACCCTCTCCTTGGCTACCCTCTTGCTCTTTATATATGTACAAAAAGCCTTAGGATTTTCCTTAATTCTGCTGGCCAATGGCTTTTCGTGATCCCTTTTAGCCCTCCTTACGCCTTGCTGAAGTTTCTTTCTACTTTCCTTGTACTCCACACTTGCTTCGTGTGTTTCCAGCCTCCTAGCCTTGACAAATGCTCCCTTTTTCCCTTTGATTAGGCTCATATTAACTCTCGTTATCTAAGGTTCCCAAAACTTGCCATACTTATCCTTCATCCTTACAGGGGTGTGCCGGTCCTGAATCCTGATCAACTTGCACTTGAAAGCTTCCAGTTTCCTTCCATGGCCTGAAAAATGTGCTGGTTAGGTGTGTTGGCTGTGCTAAATTCTCCCTCAGTCTACCCAAAGAGATGCTGGAGTGTGGCAACTGGGGGATTTTCACAATAACTTCATTGCAGTGTGAATGTAAGCGTACTTGTGACACTAATAAATTAACTTTAACTTTTAGTTTGAGTCATGTTGACATCAAAAGGAGGTTATTGGGGTTCTTGAAGTGGTGATTAAATTTGACAAAGTTTTGATTTGACTTTTAAAGTATTTTTCCATGAGGGCATTGGAATGTTATGATAAATTGAATGCAGTGCATTTTCTCTGCAAAGGGAAGATGGGAGCACTTATCTACATTTTCCGAAGTAAAGCATTATTATTCTTTGTTATATCCCATATTGGCCTCGTAGGTAAAGGCATCACCTAGTGCAAATTCAGACTATATATATCCAGAAGTTTCCAGGTTCACGTTTTGGCTTTTGTAGCATTAACTGATTGAGGACAAGCAGCATTGCGAGTGCTGCAGTTGGTTTCAGTGCGCTTGGCCTTGGGGAAGGGAAAAGGTGATTGGAGGAATGCGGCAAATATCAAGAAGCAGAAAGAGGGAGGGTGTTGGTCAAACTGTTAGCATGCAATGCCACAGAGTTTAAATAAAACCTGTGCAGTTTAGTGAACTTATTGACTCAATGGGCAAAACTAAAGTTTTGAAATAAAAAGTATCGTGAGACTGATTTTATGTTGTTTCCAATTCTTAGAGCTATGTTTCACCTTTGCAACTTAAAATGTCACTGAAGACCTCAAATCAAGGGAATGAAGTGGATCCTGAATATGAAGAGAAAATGGTAAGATTTGACCAGCAAATCTGAAACTGTAAGGATGAAATATACTGTGCCGTTAAAGCTCTGATGTTTGTGGAGTTGTGTGTGTACGTGTGTGTGTGTTTTGGGGGGGGGTGGGGTTGGGTACAGTGTGGAGAGGAGGAGGGGAGTGTAGGTAAGGGGGCTCTGAAGTGGGTGAGGGGTAACGGGCCAGTGATTTTGCAGCCGTAAAGAGGCATTCCCTGTCAAATTTAACGGCAGGACCTGATTACCATTTTTCAAGTCCATTTCCCAATAGCAGCAAGTCTGGTTGAAGGGATGACTGGCTGGCAAGTGGATAATCCTCCCTGACTAGGCCACAGCCACGATGTTTAGAGGAGAGAGAGAGAGAGATATCAGGCTTGGTGGGGGGAGGAAGCAGGAGGTATTGGAGGAAGAATGGAGAAGGTCACAGGGGCTGGGGGGGTGCTGGTCTACAGAGGGGAGGAGGAGAGAGACCGTAAGGAGCTGTAGAAGAGATGTAGGGGAGAGAACTACGGACGCCATACAAGATATCAAGTAGCATCAGATCTCTTGTGGGGTTGGTGAGAAGTTCCAATCATCTGGGAGATTTACATGTTTCCTTGGAAACATGTGGGAAAGCACTTCTCTTGAAACAATCTTATTGTGAATTCAAATTGTTTAATTTGAATTATCTGTTAATTTAGAAGTTTCTTTGGGAAAATAAATGGCACTGATGATCTTTAATTTGAATTGCTAGCTAATACAATTTTTATCCAGCTAAATTCTGCTGTCAAATGCCAGGACCTGACTGTAAAATATTCTGTTCCTGATGAATAAAGTTATATAATCTTTTGATATTTTTATTTTGTCTTTATTGATTTACCGCAAGTAATGTTTTAAAATAAAGCTTGGAGAATTTTGGGTTATTTTCCGAGGTAGGGGTGGGGAAGGAAGAACCTTCTCCATTGTCACAGGCAACAGTGGTTCCACCATATCTGATTGAAGTAAGGACAATTTTATGCAAGTGAGGAAGTTTTTAATGAAAACTTGTACTTTTGTTTTGGCTTTCTCCTCAACAGAAAATGGACCGGACCAAAAGATTTGAATTCCTTTTAAAGCAGACAGAGCTGTTCGCACATTTTATCCAGCCAGCTGCTCAGAAAACCCCATCGTCCCCACTGAAGTTGAAACTGGGAAGGCCTCGAACAAAACAAGATGAAAAACAGTCACTGCTTTCAGTTGGAGAGTAAGCACTCTGTTATTGATCAAAAACCTGGCACTTTTACAAACTGTTTTAATTGTCTTTGTCTTTCTAATGCCTCTTACGGGGGCACAGTGGCTAACGCTGCTGCCTCAATGCCAGGGACCTGAGTTCGATTGCGGCTTGGATCACTTTGTGTGGGATTTGCACATTCTCCCTGTGTCTGCAAGGGTTTCCTCCTGGTGCTTCCGTTTCCTCCCACAGTCCAAAGATGTGCAAGCTAGGTCGATTGGCCATGCTAAATTGGCCGTTATGGTCAGGGGGACAAGCTAAGGTAAATGCACAGAGTTGTGGGGATAGGGCCTGGGTGTAATTGTGGTTGGTGCAGACCCGATGGGCTGAATGGCCTCCTCCTGCACTGTAGGATTCTATGATTCATAATTTGACTGACTTTTTGTATATCCCTTTGCCGTTTTCTTTAATCCCAAGGCTGCTAAACCCAATAGCAGATCTCTTGTCACAAGTTAGAAAAGTGACCATTACCCCATGCTTTCCTTTCTCACTTTATTTTGACTGAAAGTTTTTTCTAATGTACTTCCAAATTTTGATGAACTGTTGCCTATCTAAAGCAGTAACTAACCTTTGTCTTTTCAATTACTTATCAATCTCCTGCATATTTCCAGCAGGTCCATTAATATCTGAAGGGAAAATAGGTATGACAGCAGCATTTTTACAAAACGTTCTATTTCTGTGGATGTGGTACAATTGCAAATGATGAACAGTTATGTTGATTTTGATTTGATTTATTATTGCCACATGTATTGGAATACACTGAAAAGTTTTGTTTCTTGCATGCTATACAGCCAAAGCACACCATTCATAGAGCACATAGAGAGGGAGAAAAGGAGAAGGTGCAAAATAGAGTTATACGTACAGATAGGGTGTACAGAAAAATCAGCTTGATATATAGTAGATCCATTCAAAAGTCTGAAGGTAGCAGGGAAGAAATTGATCTTTGATTTGATTTATTATTGTCACATGTATTAGCCATACATTGAAAAGTATTGTTTTTTGCGCGCTATACGGACTGAGCATACCATTCATAGAGAAGGAAACAAGAGAGTGCAGAATGTAGTGTTACAATCGTAGATGGGTGGAGAGAAAGATCATTAAGGGCAGGTCCATTCAAAAGTTTGATGGCAGCAGGGAAGAAGCCGTTCTTGAGTTGGTTGGTAAGTGAACTCAGACTTTTGTAGAATGAAATTTGAGAAGCACAGAACTGGAGTAAAAGATGGAATTACAAAGCATGCTGGGCACAGCTTGCAAGAAGCCGGTTCACTCTGGTGCCATTTTGGAAAGAGTCTTAAGTTGGTTTGCGCATGTTCTCAGACAACGGAAGAAGGTGGAAGAAAGAGGCTCTGATTTTAACAGCATGGCCACACGAGGCTCCTAAGATCGCACTCAAGGCCAACAGGGAATGCCATTCTGGGAGCCTCCCCCCCCCCCCCCCATTACTTCGGGGCAGCCATTCCAGTAAAATCAGGGCCAGTATGTCTGGGGTGCATGGGGTCTTTGATTATGCTGGCTGCTTTTCTCAGGCAGAATAGTCAGTCAGTTGAGGCAGTATGGACATTTTGTTTCTTGAACCCGGTCCTGATGATATTTAATGATGTGCATGTAGCTGCAGTTTTGTTCAGAGAGGTGTTATAATCCAGTTAAAATTGAATCATAGAATTGCTACAGTGCAGGAGGCCTGCACTGACAACAATCCCACTCAGGCCCCATCCCTGTAAACCCCACATACTTATTCTGCTAATCCCACTGGTACTAAGGGACAATTTAGCGCAGCCAGTCAAGCTAACTTGCATATCTTTGGAGCACCTCAAGGAAACCCACACAGACACGGGAAGAACATGCAAACTCCACACAGACAGTGACCCGAGGCCAGAATTGAACATGGGTTCTTGGCACTCTGAGGCAGCAGTACTAACCACTGTGCCACCGTGCCGCCCTGTTAGGGAGCAATAACATTTTGTCCAAAGACAACAACGTCTGACATCTCAGTCACTCACGAGGAGGATAAAGCAACAAGGTTCCATGGTTTTAAACAAACAATATTAACTTTACTATTGAAAGTCAGAAAAGTAAAACAATCTATAAAATCCAATTTAAATTCTAGCATTCGTAATTAACATGACATAAGTATGAATTAATAGGCAAACTGTTCGAATGCACCACGCTACATATTAAATGGCAGGTGTGACCAAGATGGTTCCATGGATTTCTCAGAAACACAACCAGACATCAGTGACCACTGAGTCAGAAAATCTCATTAAAACTGACTCCCTCATAAGGGATTCCAACTCTTTGTTTTCAAAGAGCTAGCCTCTGAATCCCCTCAAAAACCGCTCCAACCAGGAGTGCTCACCTCCCGATGGTTCTGTCTCTTCTCCAGAGACTGTGTTCTGTAGGATTTACATACTTGCAGCCCTCCCTCTAATTACTGGTACACTTCCTGAATGGCTGTAAATTGAGAGAGGGGAGTGTGCAGCAGGACCTGGGTTTCCCAGTGCACCAGTCACTGGAGGTAAGCACATAGGTCTGATTTTGATTTATTATTGCCACGTGTATTTACATACAGTGAAAAGTATTGTTTCTTGCGTGCTATACAGACAAAACATACCATTCATAGAGAAGAAAATGAGAATGTAGTGTTATAGTCATAGCTAGGGTGTAGAGAAGGATCAACTTAATGCCAGGTAGAAGTCGGACAGCAGTAGGAAGAAGCTGTTCTTGAGTCGGTTGGTACGTGACCTCAGACTTTTGTATCTTTTTCCCGAAGGAAGAAGGTGGAAGAGAGAATATCCAGGGCACATGGAGTCCATAATTATGCTGGCTGCTTTGCTGAGACAGTGGGAAGTGTGGACCAAGTCAATGGATAGGAGGCTGTTTTGTGTGATGGGTTGGGCTACATTCACGACCTTTTGTAGTTCCTTGCAGTCCTGGGGAGAGCAGGAGCCATACCAAGCTGTGATACAACCAGAAAAAATGCTTTCTATGGTGCATCTGTAAAAGTTGGTGAGAGTCATAGCTGACATGCCAAACTCCTTGGTCTTAGGTGCAGTAGGCAGTAAAGAAGGCAAATGGTATGTTGGCATTCATTGCGATAGGTTTTCAGTACAGGAGCAGGGATGTGTTGTCGCAATTATACAGGGCCTTGTGAGGCCACACCTAGAATATTGTGTGCAGCTTTGGTCTTCTTTTCTGAGGAAGAGTGTTCTTGTTCTCGAGGGAGTGCACCGAAGGTTTGTCATCTGATTCCGGAGATGGCGGGACTGATGTACAGGGAGAGATTGACTTGGTTAGCATTGTTTTTGCTGGAGTTCAGATGAATGAGGGGGAATTTCATGGAGACTTATAAAATTCCAACAGGACTAGACAGGATATCTGCAGGAAGGATGTTCCCGATGATGAAGGTGTTCAGAACCAGGGATCGCAGTCTGAGGATTCAGGGTAAACCATTTAGGATGGAGATGAGGAGACATTTCTTCATCCAAAGAGTGGTGAACCTGTGGAGTCCATTACCCCAAGAAGTAGTTGGTGCCAAAACATTGAATGTAGTCAGGAGGCGGCTACATATAGCACTTGGGGCAAATGGGATCAAAGATTATGGGGAGAAAGCAGGATTAGGCTGTTGAGTTTGACCATTAGCCGTGATCGCGATGAATGGTGGAGCAGGCTCAAAGAGCCAAATGGCCGCCTCCTGCTCCTATCTTCTATGTTTCCATCTCTTTTGCAGACTGTTAGATTCATTAAGATGGCGCTTCCCCTGGGAATCTATTCTCCCATCTGCACCAAGCTATAAATTGTTCTCAAGGCTTCTGTGCCTGGCATGAAGCTGGTGATCTTCCACCATCTCCTGGGCTCTCCAGGACCTCTTTGAGCCGTATCTGCCTGGAGCCTATTAACAGCTCCCAGAGCTCCTCTGTGAGTTGCAAAGCGCACAAGGTCTTAACTGTAACTAAATGCTGCACTCAGTGGCTCCCAGGGCTTTTTCGAGCTCTAACTGCTTGGAGTCTGCTAACAGCAGCACCCTTAGGTATTCTCCCCTGCTGCAGAACACTCAAACAAATTGAAACCAGAGAACGCTCTTAAGCTCCACCAGCTCCCACAACATTTTAGCCTTTCAGTGTTCACTGAACGTTTTATACTAATTTAGCGCTCACTCCCAAAACAAGGTATCTCTCTGGACTGCACTTTTTTGTAAGCAGTGTGGACATCACATCTGCAGTTCTGCAGCTATGTAAGCCCATCTGCTGTTTAATGGCTCCACTTTTTCTATTTTGACTCTACTAAACAAACATGGGGAACTTTCTGAACTGCCATTTTCTTTTGGGGGTCCTGACAATCTGTAGAATTTTCGGTCTCCTGGGCAGCTGTGTGCCCAACTTGGAAATCAGTTAAATAGTGTGTGATGGCATTGGGCGTGCATCCCAGTATCACTACACACTTGACACTTCACAAAGCGGGCACAAGCATGATTGGGCATGTGCCCAGTGATAATTAGTGGGGTGAATAAAAACCCCAATTAACTGGAATTTAACATTGCCCGCACGGTAACACTGGCGGGTGGTCCAAACATTGTTGAACATTTTTATTCCAAGCGCAGGATTAAAGGCCACTGCTGGCTACAATACTGTGGAATTAGACATTTGTAGGGGCGATGTGTTCGATAGTATGAAAAGAGCTTTGTATGTTGGGTCCATTAGAGTGTTGCGTTGTAGAAGGTAAACATTATGACAGGGTCAGTGTTCATTTTAAAATTGCAGGTGGAAAGCCTTGACACAAATGTGGTACATGTTTAATTTGCAATATTGCCAAAATTAAGTCACACATCTCAATATTTTCCCAAATGCTCTGTGACTGGGTATATACAGTAAGAAGTCTGACACCAACAGGTTTAAGTCCAACCAATTTATTTGATAGTAAACTCACAAGCTTTCGGGGTTTGTCCCTTCGTCAGGTGAATGGCGAACCCCCCATTCACCAGACAAAAGGACAAACCCCAAAAGCTTGTGAGTTTACTATCGAATAAATTGGTTGGACTTAAACCTGTTGGTGTCAGACTTCTTACTGTGTTTACCCCAGTCCAATGCCGGCATCTCCACATTATGACTGGGTATATAACCATACACCAGGGACTGGGTTTCCCCTCCAGGCTTTTGAATCCCACTGCCGGGCTGAAATATGGGTCAGAACCTGCACTGAGGGATAACAGTCAGTCATTTTCAATTACATCATTATACTCCCATTGTATACTTGCTGATAGCTTTGAGTTATTGTTTTCAATCGCAACAAATTAAGGTAGTGGTTAACAACTGTTCAATCATTATGGTGTAGTAATTTGGACTGACTAGTAATTAAACATACATTGCTGGGTTTCTCAATTAGGCTCCAACTTGAAGGCACCTTCATGGCTTGCCCTTGAGGCAATCATCACTTGGACTAAATGCTACTACCTAGAGTAAGTTACAGCACAAAATTATGATTGGTTTTAGCAGCTAGTATCATGTCCCTATAAGAGGAGGCTCTCTCCCTCACCAAATTCGTGCTACTTTGGTATGTGTATGAAAGATAAAGGATAGTGTACCATTTATTCTTGTGGGGCTTTCATTTTTCAAATTTTTTTGGTACACAGAACTGCCCGTGTATATTCACAGGGTCTGCAAAGTTACATTTTGGAAATAAGCGATGAAAGGATAGTTAGTTACTGATGGAATGGAATCTGCCTTTTGGCTTCTTGCAACACAGGATTAAGAGACCACATCCAGCATCTGCAATGTCTCAATGCTGTTTTCCTTTATTTTCTCGACACTTGGAGCAGTATTTAACATTGGTGATGGGGAGACCAATCTGACTGGATAGTTGGTGGGAATCCTGCATCGCCTTCTTTGTTGATGGCCTGCAGCATTAAGTGTCAATTGGGCACTTAGCCTGATGCTGCCAGTTTCCTCTGGATCAAGGACCACGGGGCCCTAGTCCCGTGGTCTTAGATCTAACCCACCAAGAGCTGGCAACCAGTCAGAGACTAACGACTCTTTATTGATCAAAAGTGCCACTGGAGAGACAGTGCCTACTGCTGTTACTGATCCTGCCCAGTATTGAGAATGGACCCAGCCATTGGTGCATGACAGCGAGAGGGGAGGCTGAGGCTGGAGATAGGATAGACGTTCAGCAGCAGGGGAAGGGGAGTGGGTCTCAATGGCCCCCTCCCTTTCCTGATGGCTTTTCCCTTTTCAGGCCCTGAGCGCCGTTGAGTGAGGCCCCCCTGCCCCCCGGGCTTGCTTCATAGGATTGTTACTTTCCCATTGCAAGGTGAATGCCAGGTGAGTTGCAATAAGGCCCTTAAGAATTCTTGGGGGGCAGGAAGGCCATTCACAGGACTACTAGTCACAGACTTAATCAGGGCAGAGGCAGGAAGGTGGTGGATGGGATCGCCACCCTCCCATCTGATTAATTGTCGCCCCACCACCAAACTTACCACGGTGGAGAGCATTAAATTTCACTCATTGTTTCTCTAGAACGTATTAAAGCAGATTGTACTCATAAAGTAATTAAAGAGGGTGATGGATCATGTTTGAGGATTCTGCAATGTATAAGGTTAAGTACAAGTGATATTGTGCAATTACATGACATCAATTGCAGGGATTTATTTTCCTCGCTGGTTTATATTGGTGAGCAAACCTCGCTTGTGAATGCTAATGTTTGTGTAGTGTGTGCCAGTATTTATACTTACTGTCCAGTAAAGTTCCTCATTAATTGAATGGCACTGACCCCAAATACAGATACAATTATTCATCAAGGCACTGGAATAACATTTTAAGTTGATTTAAAGAATGCACATTATTATATGGCCCAAAATACAACTTTGTTTTGTATGAGAAGACAGTCTCAAGTTGTATATCATGCTGAAAGAACATATGCAGACCAGGAAGAATTTGGGATTGATAACTGGCTTCTGTTGAACTGCTTAATTACACTGCGGTTGTCAGATATCTGTGTAGATACTGTACGTTGGTGTCAAGAGTCCCTTGACTAAGAGAGAGAAAAGTTAATATCTGGGCCTCTGGGTGAGTGAGTTTAACAAAAAAACCCAAGTTCTCACTCATTGCTCGCCAGTAACCCATACTAGAGTTGTGCATGTGTTGAATATGGGATCAGGTTTGGATGTTCTCTGTAGTTGAATAATCTGCTGACACTCGCTGTGTAGTCTTGGAACATGAAGTTGTTTGTTTAAGATACCTGAGAACATATATCCTGGTAAAGTAGTAAAAGAGGAGGGAATCACTAAAATAGGGAGCTGTGCCCTGGGAGAGAACAAAGATTGAAAGTTGAATGCTGGAATTTTAATGCCATACCTACGCCGGAATTAGGGCGGGTGAGGCTTGCAGACGGAATTCTCTGTTGGCCTTGGGCGGGATTTTATGAGCCTTGCCTGAATAAGGTCATAAAATCCTGACTGAAATGTCGCATTACGATAGAAATTTGTGGATTTGTTTTTTCTTATTGGAGCAAGAAAAATTGATTGGAATAATCAGTGATAAGTATCTCATTGTTTATTGACTAATAACTTTAGTTATAGTAATAGCTTTCCCATGTGAATAATCATTACCTTCCAGCACTTCCTGCACTAATATTTTTGTTTTAAAGATTATTCTGTGAGGAAAAAAAGGGAAAAAAAAACAAAGCGCGTGGTAAAGGCTAATCAGAGAGATGTGAATATAAGGTTATCATGAATCAGATTGTATAGTTAAATGTGATTTAAGTCTTAAATTTATAACTGGATAAGACTGAGTATAGAATATTAAGATGAATTGTAGAAATAAGAATAATGATAACAAAATAAGCATCTGATCATACTACAGATGTGTGATTCTAATACTGTAGATCTGTGCTCACTATTTAAAATTAGATGCAGGAGGACGGCAGGATTGGGGAAAATAGCAGTACAAATGTCCAACATTGATGATCAAGAAAAGTCTGCTCACATCTTGTTGTTTGTGGTTTATTTAGCTTTGTGAAGGCAAGGTTTTATATTTGCAGGATTTTATTTTATGTGTTCTGTGTTCATAATTTTAAATTTGATTTATACTATGGACTGTATCAATCTTTATCTTTGCATCCAAATTATATTAATGTTACACTATGCTGTACTTAAATTGGATAGAAGTGAGTTTAGCCTTTATAAAGAGCGTTCCTTATGTTCAGTAGAGCCTAATTAACTCTATAGTTAATAAACAAACTGCCATATGTATTCAGATCAAAAATATGTTCCAGGTTGAGGTTTAAATTGGGGAGCTGTCTTCACTGTAGATCATATCCCCATCTGGGTTCCCATCTAGTGAAATTTATTCTCCAAAGGTGGTGGATCCAGCAATAGACCAGTGCCAGTGTATTCCAGTGGATGTAGAAAATGAAATCACTTAGAGAGGCAAGATAAGCCTGGAGGTAGAGCTCCCATTTAAGTGACACAACAAAAGAGACATATAACTGTTTAATGAGTATAACTAATACTATGAACACTATGGTTGCAATGAGAAGCAGTGGTGAGAAATGTATTTTCATGCAGAAGCCAATGTAAAGGTGGACACTTGAATGAATAAAAGATTTGTAATGTTGGCGCTTATCTTACAAAACATCATTACAAATAGTTGGATGGAATCTTTGGTGGTGGCAATAGTTCTGATGTTCAGGTGTCTGTCTTGACTTGTATGTGGGTAGACAATAAGTAATTTAACTCTACGACTGAAAGCAGGGTATGGAGCCTATTCCAGTTGATAGCTGAGCTATGTATCAGATGTTAACCTAATCAACAACTGAAAGCTTGAAGTGACCTGGCCCTGGTCACTGGAGCCTTTCCCTGCTTTGTTCTTTTTATAATTGGGTGAAGCTATGAGATTGGGAGACGAGATGCTCAATTTAAAAGATGCAGTTAAACATCTGCTATCTAGTTTCTGGATCCACCAAATTCTATTAATCTCCAATGAAGAAAGAGTTGACTGAGAAAGGATATCATAAAAATTAATCAAATAGTAAATTAAATCATCACATTCAGACAAAGAGACACATGTTTAAATTAGGAACAGCCAAGTCTAGGATAAATTTCAGATTGAATAAGGTAGGCATAAGCTGTGAAATGTGCCAAGGTTGTGGCCTGGATTTTCACCATGATGAAGATTTCTCCATTGTGCTTAAAATAGTGGAACTGCCAGAGGATCGTAAACCCTGTGCCCGAACACGGCAGTTCCCATTTTCATGGGAGCATTTTACAGCAGAAAATGGTCATTTAAATCATTAGCTACCTCACGGGATTTTGATAGCTTGGAGTGTGAAGTCTGAAATGTTTAAGTTAGACTAGATAAAAGCAGGTCTGAACTTTTTGGATTTATTTGGATAGGCCGTTGGAAGAGGCAGTGTACATGTTTGTATCTGGTCCTGGGACACCTCTGGGGAGGTAAATTGCCCTTTGGTGGAGGTCAGGTGCTCTTTGGGGGAGGTAGCAGCCCTTTGGAATGTTCAAAGCAGTATGTTAAAAGGGCATAAACCCATTACTGTCGAACTGATTAGAACTGTGAACAGATCTGTCAAAATCTACTGTCAGAAGCACCTGTCAAAGGGAATTTTCAAGCTGTCAAGTCCAGCCCTGTAAAGCTTTGGAAAAATACATTTCTGGAGAATTAAAAAAAAATGACTGTTTGCTATTTCACCCTTACTCTTGGCATCAGGCTGAGGGCTTCCAGGGCAATATTACTGAAGTGCTGACTGATTTTCCAACCATTCATTATCACAGCAGTGTGCCTACCACTTCACACTTTGATTGACGTCTCCAAGTGGTTATCGATATTTTGATATGGGACTAGGAATTCTAATGCTTATTGTAAGGGATTGTGCACTTGAATAATTTTTTTGTTGTTCTAAAGCTTTATATAGTAAATATGTTTTTCTGAAATATGTTTTTTTAAATTTAGTGTAGTGGACAGTACTTTATAGAATTTTACTTTATCTCATCTCTGCTTAAGATGGATAGGAAGTGAGTTGGCGGAATGACTGCTACATATACCTACATAGAAATAGTCATAGCATTCCAAAGAGTCATTTACTATGTGAAGAGGGAGGTGTTGGAAGTAATGAATGAAAGCGTATCTGCCGCTGTTAATACAGTTGCTGGTTGGTATATTGATGTGTTGAGATTTGAACTTGCGTGCAAAATACCAGTACACGTGTAATCTGCTTAGAAATCGAATTTGCTCACAACGCTTTGGAAAACAACACAACTCTGCTCAGTAGGTCTTTCATTAATTTGGTTTGAAAGTGCGGTAGTAGGTTTCTGCATGTGTTACTACATAGCTTATTACCTAACAACACCCCATGTGCACACTAAAGGTTTGTCAGATATGCCATTGTTACTGTATTGTTAATTTCAGTTATATAAAAATACTGATATAAAATTAATAGATTGCATTTTTGAAAATTTTGGTTTTCACTACTGATTTACTGACTCTGATCTTGTCAATGTTAAGTAACCGTCATCGGCGAACTGAACAGGAGGAGGATGAGGAACTGCTTTCTGAGAGTAAAAAGGCATCGAATGTTTGTGTTCGATTTGAAGAGTCTCCATCCTGTAAGTGAATGACCATCATTTGTTCTGTGAAATTATTCATGGTGGGTAGAGGTCAGATTTTCACCAGTGGCAGCCCACCAGGCTTCTGCATTCTTTTTTGTTATAACTGGAATCCCTTTCATTTATGCACCCCAAATACATCTGTGATGTGAATTAAGTTTCTTACTTTTAAATGAACTGATATGTACACCCTTTGCAATTGCAAAGCAGTGCCTCCAAGTGGTGCTGCTGCACCTATGATATGACATTACGTATAATACATGACATAACTCAGTAGTATTGCCATGAATTAGCACAGCAGATAGATTTTAAATACAGTTTGCATTCCTCATTTTTCTATTAATTAATCACATTTACTCAAAGGCTCATATTTGGAATGATTTGTGGACGGAATGAAGATCATCAGCACATCCAAGCATGAGCTTGTGCAAAGGCAGTGGTCTCTAACAATGTTCTGGTAATGGCTAAGAAGACTTAAATCTCCAAAACTAGCTGTGCCACTAGTCAAACTGTTCCAGTGCAGCTCCAACACTGGCACCTACCCGACAATGTAGAAAATTGCACAGGTATGTCCTGTCCTCGAGGAGCAACTATCAAGCAAAATGAAGGAAGGGGTTATCAATCGTGCTATCAAGCAACACTAATTCAGCAATCAGCTGCTCACTGATGCCCATTTAGGTTCCACCAGTTGGAGATGGTCATTGCCTGGCATCTGTATGGTGTAAATGTGACTTGCCACTTACCAGCCCCATTACAGCCTTGTCTAGACGTGGACAAAGAGCTGATCATGGCAACATTTGATATAGCATGGCATCACGGAGCACTTGCAAAACGGAAGTCCATGGGACTCGTGGTTATCTCTCCACTTGTTGGAGTCATACCTAGCACAAAGGATGGTGGTTGTTGGAGGTTAATCATCTCAGTTTCAGAAAATCACAGCAAGACTTCCTCAAGGTGGTGTTCTAGGCTCAACCATCTTCAGCTACTTCATCAATGACTTTCTCTCGATCGTAACGTTAGAAGTGGGGATGTTCACTGATGATTCCACAATATTCAGTACCATTGGCGAACCTCAGACAATGAGGCAGACCTGGACAACCTTCCAGCTTCGACAGTATATGGCAAGTGACATTTGCGGCGCACAGGTGAGAACTTTACCATCTCCCTATAATATTAATTGGCATTACCATTGCTGAATGCCCCCGCTATTACCATTCTGGAGATTATCATTGATCAGAAACTGACCTGGATCAGTCCTATAAATACTATGGCTACAAAAGCAGGTCAGAGGTTGGGAAATCTGCAGGGAGTAACTCACCTTCTGACTTCCCACAGCGTGATGACCATTGACAAGGCACAGTCTGGAATGTGATTGCACACTCTCCACTTCAACAGCATTCATGAAGCTCAATACCATTGAGGACAAAGCAGGCCGCTTGATTGGCACCCACCCACCCACCACCATTAACACTTACTCCCTTCACCACTGGTGAATTGGGAGCTGTGTCTTCTATCTACAAAGTGCTCTACAGCCACTCACCAAGGTTCATTTTTAACAACACCTGCCAAACCCAAGACCTCTTTCACCTAGAAGGACAAGAGCAACAGCTGCATGAGAACATCACCAACTGCACGTTCCCAGCAAGCCACGCACCATCTTGATTGTCAGTTGTCTCACCAATCCTTCACTATCGCTGGATCAAATTCCTGCAACTCCTTCCCTAGCAGGATTGTGGGTATAACTGTACCATGTGGACTCCAGTGGTTCAAGAAGGTCAAGGGCAGGTCGGGGTGGGCAATAAAAGTTGGCCTAAGCAGTGATGTCCACACCCATGAAAGAATAATTTAAAAAGAGGGACCTTATTTCTTTTATTCTAAAATATTTGTTGATGGGATGTGGCCGTCGCTGGCTGGGCCAGCATTATGCATATCCTGGAGTGCAGTGGATTTGGAGTCACATGTAGGCCAAACCAGGTAAGTACGACAGTTTGGCCGATGGACTGTTATGACGATTGAAAAAGGTTTTCATACTCCTGTTTTTATGTAATGAATTCAAGTTTCACCATCTGCTCTGGTGGGATTTGAACACGGGTCCCCAGAGCATTATCCTATATTTCTAGTCTTGACTGTATCACTATGCCATTGATTCCCCTAGTGAAGCAGAGTAATTTATATGGACATATTTTTCACACTAGTTTAAAAAAAATACTAAAACATGGATATTCAACATCTCTCTTAACTGTGTTATCTGGTGTAATGACATTCAATTCATGTAAGGTCATTATTATTAATATTATTTTATGAATAAAATGTCTTGGGTCTAAATGTAATCTGTTTGGAGGGGGAGTGAGAGAAATTCATCACGTTGATACTCTGTTTGAAATTCCATTGTGTATTTGCGCTAACATTTTGCTGAAAACTATTGCCAAGAGCAATTATTTTGTAACAAGTGAAAGTAATGGCATTTTAGGCTCTATGGTCCAAATAAAGTGGTGTTGCAGTCTTTTGAGGATTGTGGCTAGGTTGCATTGTAAACTGAATTCACTTGTAGCTTCTTTTAGAGTTATTTTTTCAGTAACTTCCAAATAATTAATTGCTTCTAGACAATGGTTGGAATTGCTTAGTTTGCAAATGTGGGATTAAAATTATATTGATTGCATTTCAATTTTCTTTTTGGCTTCTAGATGTGAAATCAGGAACGCTTCGAGACTATCAGATACGAGGGTTGAACTGGATGATTTCCCTCTATGAAAATGGCATAAATGGTATCCTTGCTGACGAAATGGTAAGGGATGGGGACTTCTGCGGAGCAGAATTGGTAGTGAATTCATCTGATTTTAAATGCAGAAGCTAAATTAGCGGTGTTGAGATGTCTAGCAGATGTTTTTTGTCGAACATATGCCTCTGATTTAGAGGTTAAACAGGATGAATAATGCCCCAAAACACAATGCAAAAATTGTAGCTAAAACTGGGGAACCGTCGCTGTCTTCGTAAAATAGTTACACTATGACACAAGGCGGTGCACCTTCTGCTTAACTCCAGGGCCACTTCACCATCTTTCAACACCAATGGGATGCAGTGTTTTCACAGAACATTTTAACAGTAACTTCATTGCAGTGTTAACATAAGCCTACTTGTGATACTAATAAATATATTTGTTGTAGTGAGTGCCGTCACTCTTACTTATTGTGCTCAGGCAATTAAAGAGTTTCACGGGGAAATCTGATGCCGAGGATGTAGCTAAAAATACATCAGTGCCAAGAACATTGTAAACATATTCATTAGCTTAAATTGTTTTCTTAGTTCAGTCCAACATTGCTCACAGTTGATTTCACCTAGGACTGGATTTTACTGGACGTTTTTCCCCACTGCCCCGACTAAAACATCATTCATGAGCCTGCCCACGAGAATGCCAGCTGTTACACAGCCATTTAATGTTTGATGGAGCATTAATTGGCTCAGGCCAGAAAGTCCCACCATTTGAAACCTATCAACCAATTGGATATAGGCCAGCAGCTCTATAGTACAGCAGCGCCATGTTCAAATGGTGGCCACTGCTGGGACTACAGGAAGTCCCCGAAGAAGAAGAGATTATGGAGGGAGGACTGAATCCAGTCTAATGCTGGCCCTAGGCGATGGGCTCACCAACACACCAAGGAGAGGAAAGGTGGGTTAGGGGGCAGATTTGAGAGACAAGGGACTGGGGTGGTTTCTGCTGGACTTGAGGCATGCAAGCGGACCCCACCCCTCTGCCGTTGCCCAACAGCAGATCACTCAGTTAAAGTAACCAGGCTATCCACTTGGCATGAGTCTCCTGCTGCCGTGGGTAAAATAGCAACAAGGATGGGATGAGACACTGAAGTGGATACTAACTTTGCCCTAATGCCTCCAATGCTTCCCATAAAATAGATGACAGGTTGGTGACATGCAGGCCATGTACTGCATATTGTAAGTCTCCCACCCCAACTTCAAATATACCAGTGGGAGAGCATAAAATCCAGCCCCTAATTTTAGGAGGGGTGGAAATAATCAAAATTAAAGGCTGAAGTATAATGTGCCAATGCAAAGTTGAGAAAGGATTTAATTCTCCATTTAAGAGACTGGAGCCTCCCACTTCACCATAATATGACTTGCCACCTGCTTTGGTATTTTATACCTGAGTAACATTATACATTTCACATTGTTATAAATCTGAAACCTCATAATTAATTCAGCAAGCTGAAATAATTCTTCTGTTTAAAAACAATGCTTTCTCTATTTTTTTAAATAGGGCCTTGGTAAAACACTACAGACTATTGCATTGCTGGGTTACTTGAAACACTACAGAAATATACCTGGGCCACACATGGTTTTGGTACCAAAGTCCACACTGCACAATTGGATAAAAGAGTTCAAGCGTTGGGTTCCATCACTTCGTGCAGTTTGTCTTATTGGAGACAAAGATCAAAGGGTAAAGAAACCTATTTGAAAAGTATTTCTAGATATGCCTGTGTGTACACAGTTTCTGCTTGGATAACCTTTAATATTTTTCAGATCCTTTTTAAGTAAAAAAAAAAGACCATATGTGTATTCCCATCTTCAATTTTTTTTCGTACTTCCTTTTCTGAAGACACTGGCTCTTACTGAAATGTGTTTATTTTCGGTTATTATCATCTCCAAATCTGGGTGTCTGAGGAACCTTTCTTCATGTGTGTGAAGTGAGATGGTGAGTGTTGGCAGTCCAGTGACCATACGATTGTCATTGCTGAGCCTAACTGTATAATTATCTGATGTTCGCATGTTCACACCTCACAGTAGAAATCATTGGGTTCATAAATGCTAGAACTGCTGTTGATGTATTTATTATTTTCCCTCCCACACTAGGGTTGTGAAAATCAGTAGTTTCCCTAATAGTGACCCAGCTAAGAGCTAACCATGTATTGAATATGTGACCTCCTGGTCAGTATGGCTCAACATGGTGATTTTCTGTGCATGTGGAGGCATCTATTCCCTCTCCATAGTCGCAATCTCTTCTTGCTAATAAATATGCCTGTTACTTATTTTCAGTGATCCCCTTCGAGCACTGCAGGAACAGTGCATACTGCCTTAAAGATTTCCAATGAAGTTAAATCAAACACTATTTTTATTTCTGAATTTTTGAGCAGATCAGAGTGCCATCTGTAACTGAGAAAATGTGTTGTTTCGCTGAGAAATAAATATTTGCAGATTTTATTTTTATTCATTCAAGGGATGTTGGTATCTCTGGTTGGGCCATCATTCATTGCCCATATTTAACTGCTCTTGAAAAGGTGACTTATTGAATCACTGGATTCCCTAGGTGTAGGTACACTCAGTGTTTCAAAAAAATTTATTCATGGGACCTGGGTGTCACTGGCTGGGCGGGCTGTATCGATGTGAACAGTGGAAGGAACATGCTGTTTGATACCATCCGGCAGCCTTTGGGACATACAGCCTACATACCTCATACTGGCACAGAAATTCCAATACTACATTATTCATTTGTGTGATAGGCTTGATGGCAGCATCCAATTAGTGGTTGACACCACTCATTGCTACTGCAAAGAAGCAGCGTGAACCAACTGTTACTCAAATCTTTGAGACGCCTTGCCTTTCTAGGGTAACCTGAGGTAAGCTGAATACTTTTTGAGGCCAAAAATGATATACAACACAAAATGATTTAATCAGGGTAATCATTGTTACTCAGGATGCTTTTGATGTGCCCTGTTTCAGCATTATGCTTAAATAGTGAGCAAATGTCTTTGGCCCTATTTACAAAGTTGCTGATGAGGCCAATTTTATAGTGTATGTTACTGTAAGTGAAACTAGCTGTTTCACCTGCTACAATGTTTACTGTAAGTTTTATACATATTAATACACAGCCTTGGTTTTGCAGACAGAAGGAGCATGTGCACACATTGTGCCTGTATCAGCTAAATGTAATAATTGAAAGCCATTCACTGGTTCATTCTTCAGGGCAGTGCTGTGACCAGAGTGAAGCTGCCTGGTTTAAAGTTCAAAGAATGTTTGACAGTTAACTGTCAGCCCCCATCATCTGGTGTATTCTCCATGGCAATGCCTCTACCAACCAGAATTCACTTGCCAACCAATCAGCACTCCTTTCGTACAGTATAAAGTTGTTGTTTCCCCTGACATAGGTACTCTTGTGAACTGTCCTGATGAGTGCAAGACGAAAAGCTTTGATTAAAAAAAGACTTGTCAGCATTGCTTAGTGATAAAGTACATAATGACCATTGGGTTGTACAGAAGAGATGCTGATAAGATAATGACTCTTAAAAGGAAAATACATAAATAATAGGAAAAGGTATTTTTAAGCGAATGGGAGAGGGCAGGTAAATGGGACAAAATGCATGACTGAAATGGGCACAATGGCTAATATGACGACCTCATGTGCTGTAAGCTTTCTATAACACAGAAGATCGCATGTGCCACTGTTGATCTGTATCGGGTTAGTTAATGCCTTCAGAAAGGCAAATGGCTGTTTCAGTTGGCTCATTGCCCCACTGGCAGAGAGAGGAGGGAGAAAAGTATCAGTCAGCGTTCTTACTCCTCCCACCTGCTCCAGAATACAAGTACGATGACCAGATGAGACCAGAATTTAATGATTGCCAACATTTGCTGCCTTGGATCACACAAGAGTAATGATTTTTTTTATTGCACAGATTTATTAAAAAGTTGACATTTTCATTGCCTCATAGGACTTTTAATATAAAATTGTGGTAGTCAAGCAGGAAATTGTGTCGTAATTTGTGGACGTTTTCATGGGATGTCACGATGTGAAAAATCACTTGCTGTAAGAGCGGCCACTTGGATGAACGACTCGAGGGTGTTGAGTAACTGGAACCGGGAACTGTATTCAATGGGACTTAAGAAGACGAGATAATAAAATGGAAGGGATTAAACAAATCAACAATGTCTTTTACAACCTGGAAGAATGTGCTTCTGTTCTAAGGGACTGAAGAAGGTGTCATATCCATGGTTATAATTTTTTGAGAATCTTGACAAGGTGGATGTGGAGAGGGTGTTTCTTCTTGTGGGAGAATTTGGAACCAGGGGTAACTGTTTAAAAATAATGGGTCACCCATTTTAAGTGGAGATGAGGTGAAATTCTTTCACTTAAGAGGATTGTGAGGCCTTTGAACTCCTGAAAGGTTTGTGGAAGCAGAGACTTTGAATATTTTTAGGCAGAGGTGGATAGATTCTTGGGAAGTGGGCAGAATGCAGATTTGGGGTTACTATTAGATCAGCCATGATCTTGATAAATGGTGGAGCAAGCTCAAGGGACTTAATGGTCAACTCCTGCTCCTTATTCATATGACTGCATGTATTAAACTCTCTCTGATTTACACCTAGGCTGCCTTTATTCGGGATATTATGATGCCAGGAGAATGGGATGTCTGTGTTACATCATACGAAATGGTCATAAAAGAAAAATCGGTTTTCAAAAAGTTCAACTGGAGATACTTGGTAATTGATGAAGCTCACAGAATCAAGAATGAAAAGTCAAAGGTAAGAACGTTATCTGTTGATGCTAATATGTAGGTACAGTCCTCACCTGAGCTGGATGTAGGGCTGGGTGAAGGGGAAGGTCTTTTTGAAGTAGATGAAGTGACAATTTTAAGTCACAATGTGACGACGTAAGAACTTCGAGGCTATATCCCTATCAGAAAAGGATGAACTGGGTTCATTGTCTCTGCTCTCAGAAAGAGACAGCTGAGGCAAAGAACAGTACAACACAGGAACAGGTCCCTTGGCTCACCAAGCCTGTGGCTGACACAGATGTCTCTCTAATATTTTCTTGCCTCTATGTTGTCCGAATCCCTCTATTCCTGCCCATTCATGTATCCACACAAATGCCTCTTCAATGTTGTGATAGAATCTGCTTCCACCA
The DNA here is from genome assembly GCF_965287045.1 of Carcharhinus amblyrhynchos. NCBI lineage: Eukaryota > Metazoa > Chordata > Chondrichthyes > Carcharhiniformes > Carcharhinidae > Carcharhinus > Carcharhinus amblyrhynchos. Next base: position 84,356,370 of record NC_137327.1, on the reverse strand, counting down.
CCTCCTCCGGCAGCGTGTTCCAGGCATTCACCACCCTCTGTGTGACAAACGTGCTCCTCACATTCCTTCTAAATTTTCCCTCTCTCATTCTCAACCTGTGCCCCTGGGTGATTGACCCTTCGACCCTGGTAGTCTTTGTAAACCTCTGTCAGGTTTCCTCCCCTCCCACCCCCGCCCCCATCCTCCAACTCTCCAGTAAAAACAATTGAGGCAGCAGAGTTCCTTTACAAGCTTTAACATGAAAAGTTTTATTAGGGTGGATGCACAGGGATAAAGCCACTTTCAAAAGAGATTTGATAAATTCTTTGGAAAAAAGAAATTTCAGGGATATGAGGAGAAAGCAAGGGAGTAGGACTAACAAATGATTTGAAAGAGCTGATGTACACTCAGTGGGTCAAATGTATTATTCTATTGTACTATTCTGTCATTCTATTCCATTTCTATATTATTGACTTTACAAGATCATCTGTGATGACAAGAGCACCATTGTTGCCTCCTCATTCTACTATTGTCAGCAAGCTAGGGAACCAACCCTGGTTCAATGAGGAATATACAAGAGCATGCCTGGAGCAACACAGGAACATATAAAAGTGAGATGCCAACTTGGTGAAGCTACAACACAGGCAATCCCGGTGATGTCCTGGATTGAGTTAATTGACCTCCAGTGAGCACGACTATTTTGTCCAACTTTTGTGCTGGTTATGACTCCAACTAGTGGAGAACTTCCCCTGATTTCCATTGAATTCAGTTTTCCTCAGGCTCCTTGGTGTGGAAGAAGCTTGAGGGGTGTAATAGCGGCATGATGGTTAACACTGCTACCTCCCAGCGCCAGGGACCTGTGTTCAATTCTGGCCTTGGGTCACGTCTGTTTGTGTGGAGTTTACACATTCTCCCTGTGTCTACATGGGCTTCCTCCAGGTTCTCCTGTTTCTTCCCGCAGTACAAAGATGTGCAAGTTAGGTTGATTAGCCATGCTTAATTGACCTTTAGTATCAGGGGAATAGCAGGATAAATATGTGGGATTGAAAGAATAGGGCCGGGGTGGGATTGTGGTCAGTGCAGACTCGATGGGTCCAATGACCTTCTTCACTGTAGGGATTCTGAGACATTAGCTAACTCCTGCTCGTGGTCCATATGATTGTATGTGTTAAAGTCTCTCTGATTTACATCTTGACCGCCTTTTATTCAGGATATGCATTCTACACAGCGTAACAGCGTGTTTCATAGAGATCCAAATCATCCCACGATCAATAGATCAACTAAAAGCTTTGCTGTCTAAACACATCCAATGTAAGTAACAGTGAATAAGTAAAACACAAACACAATCAACTGTCTCAATGGTGGTGAAACCCAACTCATGAGTTCAGATCATCGGCCAGGAGAGCTGACCCATCGCCACTTCTTCCTGAGATCCCCATCACAAAATATCATCATCAGCCAATTAATTCACTCTACATGTTTTCAAGAAATGATTGAATGCACCAGATACTGCAAAGGCTTTGGGTCCAGACAACATCTTGGCTGCAATATTGAAGACTTGCGCTGGAGAGCTAGCCCAATTTCTAGTCAGGCAATGCTACTGTAGCTAACATTGGCAGCTACTTAACAATAAAAAAAACTGGAAGATTGCTCAGATATTGCCTGTCCACAAAAGGCAGGGCAAATTCAATCCAACACACTACTATTGCATCAGTATACTGTCGGTCCTCAGCAAACTGATGGAAGGAATCATTGATAGAGCTTTTGGCACTTCATCACCTTTAACTGCTCACTGATGCTCAGTTTGGATTCTGCTGGACCCATTTGTTCCTGACCTCATTACAGCCTTAGTCCAAAGACAGACAAAAGAATGAATCCCTGAGGTGAAGTGAGAGCGATTACCTTCGACATCAAGGCAGCATTAGACCGCGTATGGCATCAAGGGGCCTGAGGTGAAATGAATTCAATGGAAATCCAGGGGTGGGGGGAGGAGGAGTCATAACCAGCATAAAGGAAAATAGTCGTGATCATGGGAGGCCAATTAACTCGATCCCAGGACATCACTGCTGGAGTTCCTCAGGGCAGTCAGTGCCCTAGGCCCAGCCATCTTCAGCTGCTTCATCAGCGATCTTCCCTGCATTATAAGGATAGAAGTGGGATACTTGCTAATGACTGCATAGTGTTCAGCATCATTTGCAACTCCTTGGTTAATGAAGCAATCCATTCTTTCATGCAACAAAACATTGCTGGCATTAAGAGGTGATTAATGCTACACAAGTGCCAGGCAATGACTGAAAGACAGTCCACTATCTACAAAGCACATGTCAGGAACATGATAGAATAAACGTGGCTTTAGCAACACTCAAGAAGCTCAACACCATCCAAGACAACAGGATCATTGCCCAATTGATTGACACCCCATCCATCACCTTAGTGGCAGCATGTGTACCACCCACAAGATACATTGCAGCAACTCGCCAAGCCTCTTTCGACAGCACCTTTTAAAACCCGCAACATTTGCCTCATGGACAATAGATGCAAGGAACTTCCCTCGAAGCCACGTGCCAATTGTTGAGCTTCCTTTCTTGATTGCTGCAAGTTCTTCATGCCTCACAGCCATATTATAAGATGCTGAGAACATGGACTTCAAAAAACAGCTTAATCCTAATCGTTAGTTGTATGTTATTCCATGCACATTTTGCGAATTGGCCAAATCTAGCTGCTTTGCCTGTGCACGTATCAAGTTCTTCATCAAGATTGTCTGACCTTCACAGTGGATTCTACATGCCAGCTACTTCCAACTGGGGTGCTGTTTTAAAGTAAAATAAAGTTTACTAGTCACAAGTAAAGCTTACATCAACACTGCAATTCCCCTAGTCGCCACATTCCGGCACCCGTTCGGGTCAATGCATCCTAACTAGCACGTTCTTCGGATTCTGGGAGGAAACTGGAGCACCTGGTGGAGATCTATGCAGGTACTGGGAGAATGCCTGTACGGAGTTTGCACAATGACCCAAGCCAGGAATTGAACCTGGATTCCTGGCACTGTGAAGCAGCAGTGCTTACCATGGTGCTGCCCCTTGATTACACAGGCAGCACAGTGGTAAGCACTGCTGCATCCATATTTGGATGCCAAAACTTGGTTTTGTGTGATTAAGGGCCAGGGATGTGACAATCTGTCCCATTACCATGGTTTTCCTGATGCTTAAAGTAGAACAATTCACAGGCATGGGAGAGACAATTGTGAGTGCTGCAACATAAATAGGCCTGTTTTCACTTGGTGTTTTAAATCCAGCAGCTTTACAGAGCAGTTTTAAACAAAAACATTTGCAGTTTAGATCCATGTATCAAACTTATTAAAAAGTAGTATTCCATATGGAGTTGGTCATGGACGGGGGAAAGGAATAATTCATTCTTTTAAACCCATGCTGCATAGTTTGCAATTGATTTTCAAAAAAATTGACTGGTGGGATATTTCGAATCCACTAATGAATTAACTGGATTCCAGCAAAGAGACTAAACCTGTGAATGTGGCGGTAGGAGGTGAGCGAACTGGGGGTCAGTTTGAAAATCTCAGATGAGTAACTTCTCAGTTTGAAGCCTTGCACAAGAAAAAAATTGGTTTGGATTTCCAAGGAATTGTTCGGATTAATATAGTTTCCACAGTGGAGATGAATTCAAGGAAATGGAATGCTGTTCATTTTAAATTTTACAGAGCTTAGCTTAGCTCTTTGAGTTGCAATCTTATTATTTTATTTAAAGGAGTTGGAAGGTTGCCTACTGTGAATGTGTAACTTCATTTATTTATTCTTTGCTTAAATTTTTCAAAACAAATTTTCTTGATACATTTGATTTAAAACATCTGATGCAATGTTGTATCACTCTGAAAGATTGATTTTACAGGGTCATTAGTGCAGGAGCTAAATAAATGCAGCAATGAGACTGGCTTTGCTGTTATTTCCCAAACATGTTTTTTTCAAACTAATTCGTTGTCAAGTCAAGAATAGATACAAGCATGTGTACTGTTGTCAAAATTATTCCATCAGTGCACAAAACAAATTCAGAGCAACGTAATAAGTAATAGGTAAGAACATAAACTTGAAGTATGCTGTAGACACAATGCGCCTTGCAGAATCAGAATAGGCCCGGCAGACTATTGTAGATCAAGAGAAAGCTGGAATCTTAGAATAAGCAAAAAGATAAAAAATAATGGTAGAAGGAATACATTAGAAGAAACTAGAGAGAAGATTGAAGTGGATGTTATCATGCTGGAATAAGTAGATAACTTTGTCTAATTAGGACAAATAATAACAGAAAATGTGATGCCAAAGTCAGAAGAAGGATAAAAATAGCCAGAAGGAATTTTTTTGAAGATGAAAGATGTATCAACAACAAGAAAACTCAAGCTCGAATCAAGGAAAAACTCATAAGATGCTACATTCCATCCACTTTCCTGTATGCCTCAGAAACTTAGAGAATAAAGGAAGATCTGTGGCAGCAAATAGTGGCCTTTGAAATATGGATGCTAAAGATGTCTGCTTAAAATTTCACAGACAAGCCTTAAGAACAATTGAAGACATGCTTGAAATTGCAAGAGCAAAAATAATTCTAAACAATGATATTCAGAAAAGGAAATATGTTAAGGCTATTTCCTTTTTCGAGATGGATGTCACAGAGTGAGTGCAGATGAATTGCAGTGGATGTGTGAGAAAGACACAATACAGACAAATGTGACATACCATGACTGAAGATTCCTGATATGAGTAGTTACATGCAAGATAGGACAGGAGGTACAAAGAAGAGTAGGGGAGTTCTCCTGAGTATCCTAGCCAATACTTCTTCCTGAATCAACATCTCTAAAACAGATGTGAGGAGGCTGTGGCATAGCAGTAAAGTCCCTACAGGAGAACTAATCCAGAGGCCCAAGCTAATGCTCTGGTGACATGGATTCAAATCCCACCAAGGCATCTGGTGGAATTTAAGTTCAATTAATAAATCTGGAATTAAAAGCTTGCCTTAGTAATGGTGATGATGAAACGATTCTCATTAAAAACCCACCCCATTCTGTAATGTACTTTAGAGGAGGAGATCTGCCATTCTTACCCAGTGTGGCCTGCACCATCCCAGAGCAATATGGTTGGTTCTTAAAGCCTCTGAATTGGCCTATCAAGGCACTCAGTTGTATCAAAAACGCTATGAAGACTAAAAGGCATTGATCTACACACTGGAAATGATAGCAGCAAACCTAACTCTGTCAACTGTGAAAAGTCCTCATCACTAACATCAGGAGGCTTGTACCAAAATTGAGAGTCGAGTTAAGCAAAAGCCTGACATACTCAAAGTCGCTGAATCATACTTTGCAGACAATGTGCAGATACCACCACCAACATCTCTGGATATGTCCTCTCCCACTGACATGACAGAACCACTGGAGGTGGCAGCCTGTGGTATTCAGTCAGGAGAGAGTTACCTGAAAGTTCTCATAATTGACTCTGGATCTCAGGAAGTCTCATGGCATCAGGTCAGACGTGGGCAAGGAAACCACTTGCCATTTTTTAAAATTGATTCAAGGGATGTGGACATTGCTCATTTATTTCCCATCCTTGATTGGGAAGTATATGGTGGCTTCGCAGTGACACCCACATCCCATGAAGGAATAAATTAAAAAATATATATCCAGTCATTATCATGTATCATAATTATATCTGTAGGAATTTGCTTTGTGCAAATCAACTGCTACTTTTCCTACATTACAATGTGACGACACTTCAGAAGTACCTCATTGGGTGTCATGGGCTGACCTGAGATTTGTGAAAGATGCTGACAAAGTGCAAATCTTTTTAATATTGTGGTAACTTTGTGTAAATGAATATTGTAACATAATTATTTTGTAAAATATTTTTTCTACTCTTTCACCTGCTCAATGTTGCCAACTTTTCTTTATCCTCACAGCTGTCTGAAATAGTTCGGGAGTTTAAGTCCACAAACCGTTTGCTGCTGACAGGAACGCCATTGCAGAATAATCTTCATGAACTGTGGGCATTGCTCAACTTCCTGTTGCCTGATGTGTTCAATTCTGCTGATGTGAGTTGAGGTCACTTTGGTCGAGAATATCCAGTGTTCGTAGCTACCCTGCCCTGAGCAGCCTGTCACTCTCCATATAATTCTGCCACACCTTTTCCTCATGTCTTCTAATCCCTTCTGCTTTCTGAACTGTATCCATTTGTTTCAAACCCATTTACGCTGCCTCGTTCTGTAATGTTACCCGCTAACCACTCTCTTTCTGCTCTTTGGGACAAAGCATTCTATTGACTTGCCTTTCCCTTTCATGGTGATGCTTCGTTTTGACCAGTTCCCTTCATCTCATCATGAGACTATCACCAGTGTTTTATTCTCGGTGTGTACAGTTCCTTAAAATCTAAGAAAAGAAAATGAAATATCTGTTTGTATTAAAGTTTATGTCTATGGATTTGTATAACTAAGGTTTACAGTCAATCTTGATCTGTGGAGCAATCCATCGTAGTAGAAGATTGAGGTGGTAGTATCAGTTCCCTGTTCTGACCTCCATTACTTTTGCTTCTGTTCCTTTCGGTCTTTTTTCACAGGGATCATTCATCTCTACACTTCTGGTATTCCTGTTCTTCCTTTTGCCCCCTCGATCCTACTGTGAGGTGTTCAAATTTAATTTACTGAGGCCTACTTGCCTGCAGTTTTCTGGCTCCACTCTGTATTTTACTTGAGCTCTGTATACTCCTATGTGATCCAGCTTTGGGCTCAGTTCTGCTCTTGCTCTCAGTCACGTACCTTACTCACCCAACAGCCAAATGTCCACCACCAAGATATGAAATAAAAGAAAAATTGTTTTTAAATGTTGAAGTGCTGGAATGTCCCATTCTAACTCCACAAATGGCCCTGAAGGCCATTACCAGCTGTCGCCTCCTAAACTTCCCCACCTGGCTTTATGTAAAATCACCTCCTGCAGCTTGCTTTCCCTACACACAAACACACACACACACACACACACACACACACACACACACCTGCCGCCCCCCACCTCCCTCCACCCTGCCCTTGTCCTCATTTCCCTCAGGAAAAAATGTAGCATATGTGATGGGGTGAGAAATAGTGGAACATTATTTGCCTTTCTTCTGGAGGGACCATGGAGATTCTATGTTTTATAATTTTCTCCACTGAGTTAGCTGATTTTTATTGACAAAGTTGGCATTAGGATCCCCAGGAATCTAAGTGACGTGCCACACGTACACTGGCTACAGAAGCAGGTCAGAGGCTGGGAATTCTGTACTGAGTGACACACATTTTGACTCCCCCAAGCCTGTTCGCTATCTAACATGGCACAGGAATGCTCTCCACCTGCCTGGATGAGTGCAGCTCCAACATTATTCAAAAAGCCCGCGAACCATCCAGGACAAAGCAACCTGTTACTTGGCATCCCATCCTCTTAATTATTCCCTCCCTTCGTCCACTACCTCTGTGCCATGGCAGCTGTAGGTATCATCTCCAGGATACAAAGCAGCAATTTGCCAAGGAATGAAAGGCTTGAGGTATGAGTGGTGTCTGAGGACTCTGGGTCTGTACTTGATGGAGTATACAAGGATGAGGGAGGACCTTATTAAAACTTGGAGAATAATGAAAGGCCTGGATAGAGTGGGGAAGGTGCTTCCATTAATAAGAGAGATGAGGTCCAGAGGGCACAAACTCAGAGTAAAAGGGCAGCCTTTTAGAACTGAGATAAAGAGGAACTTCTTCAGTCAGAAGGTGGAGAATGCATGTAGAGGCCAGGTCATTGAGTGTATTTAAGACAGAGATAGATAGGTTCGTGATTGATAAAGGGATCAAGAGTTACAAGGAAAAAGCGGGAGAATGGAGTTCAGAAACTTATTAGCGATGATTGAATGGCAGATAGTATCAGTGGGCCGAATTGTCTAATTCTGCTCTTACATCTTATGGTCTGAAGGATTCTTAAATAACACCTCCCAAACCCATGGCCTCTAACACTTAGAAGGATGTGCAGCAGGCACATGGGAGTATCACTAACTGCAACTCTCCCTCCACGTTATCCCCCATCCTGAATTGGAATTATGTTACTGGATTGAAATCCTGCAACTTGTGACCTAATAGCACCATGGATGTATTTATAACACACTGATTGCAACAGTTCGGCACAGTGGTTAGCACTGCTGCTTCACAGTGCTAGGGACCAGTGTTCAATTCCAGCCTTGGGTCACTGCCTGTGTAGAATTTGCACGTTCTCCCCATGTCTGCGTGGGTTTCCTCCAGGTGCTCTGGTTTTCTCCCAAAGTCCAAAGATGTGCAGCTTAGGTTGATTGGCCTTGCTAAATTGCCTCTTAGTGTTAAGGAATTAAAAGGTAAATATGTGGTGATACGGGAAAGGGGACTGGGTGGGATTGTAATTGGTGCAGACTCGATAGGTCAAATGGCCTCCTCTGCACTGTAGGGATTCTGTCTTCAAGAAGGTGGCTCACCACTACCAAGGGCATTTAGGGACAGCCTCCTGATTACTTGTCCAACACATGCTACAAGATTTTCACGTGTGATAGCAGCTGAACACCAGTCCATGTTTGGCACATCATCCACATTTGGCCATGCTGAAGAACTCAGATCATAGCTCATTAATCTAGGTTCACAGATGAAGAAGAATGTCTAACAATGAGCTAGAATCCAGGTGTCACTTGGAATTGTTTATATGCATGATTTTCTTCTGACAAAAGAGGAGAAGGTACAGGGAAAAAATGGAGGAAAGGAAATTTTTTAAAAATATCATGTGATTAATGAGATAATGATTAATGATTTCCAGGCTAAAGCCAACAGTTAAATGAATTGTACACATTCCTATACAGAGACTGACCTTTTTCCTTTTTCTCTACAGGATTTTGACTCTTGGTTCGACACAAACAATTGCTTGGGGGATCAGCAGCTAGTGGAGCGTTTGCATGCTGTAAGTTTATCATCCCTCCTGCATGTGGCATGCTACCTGAATTTTATGTAGTAAGACTATGAGGTGAAGATTAGGACTTCATTACTTGGGGGGAGGGCACTGGTTCGCATTTGTACTGCAGCAAGGATGGAGAACTTGGAGCCAGCCATACCACCGTTCGCTGCGGCACGATGGGAAAATCCCGTCAGTGTAGTAAGAATCTGGCCATGACTTTCCGCTTGGATGAGCAGAAAATCTTTTCTCCCACAGTGTTTTGATTGTTTCCTGTAAGAGCGCCATTCTTTCCACCCTCAGAAGTGTAACTGCCAGAGTTTGCAGCATTGGCCTTCTTCCCTCATGGAGTATATCATCTTCAAATTCTGTTTATCATCTTTCTCCTCTTCCTAACTCTACTGTTTTCTTGTTTTGAACGTTCTAAGGTGCTCCGACCATTCTTGCTTCGGCGAATAAAAGCAGAGGTAGAAAAAAGCTTGCCCCCTAAAAAAGAAACCAAGATTTATGTCGGTCTCAGTAAAATGCAAAGGGAATGGTAAGCAAACAATTGCTGCTGAAGCTTGCTAATTTTCACAGTGCTGTCTTGAGGAGTTGTTAGCTTCCAACTATTTTGCTGTGTGGGTGTATTGGTGAAATGGTCTCGGGCGGTATCCAGTCTACCTGTACTCTCCTTGAAGTGACTGAAATCTCTGGCACCTATCTACAAATGCAACTTCTTGCTGTCTTGCGCTTGCCTCTGACGTACGTACCTCAACAGAGGCTCCCTTGCATCGCCAACCCCCCCTCATTAAATAAAAACAAAGTGCAGAGAAAACTCGGCAAGTCTGGTAGCATCTATGAAGAGAGAAACAGAGTTAATGTTCCGAGCCCAATATGACTGATCTGAGCAACTGACTTTTTGTGCGTGTTTGTGCCTTATATCTAAGTACAGGTGGCATAGTGGTTAGTATGGCTGCCTCAAGAGCACCAAGGACCCAGATTCGATTCTCTGCTTGGATCACTGTCTGTGCGGGTTTCCTCCGAAAGCACCAGTTTCCTCCCACAGTACGAAAGATGTGTTGATTAGGTGCATTGGCCATGCTAAATTCTCCTTCAGTATACCCAAACAGGCACTGGAGTGTGGCGACTAGAGGAATTTTGCAGTAACTTCATTGCAGTGTTAATGCAAGCCTACTTGTGACACTAATGAATGTACTTTAGAGTTTAAAACTTAAACTCTTATGAAAATCAGTACTTAATTGTTATCGAGTAAGACGTAGCTTGCAAAAAGATAAATGGCAAGTGCTCAAAACGTAACTTTTTAACAAAACGTAATAATTTGCCGGGTGTTAGCGATGGAAAGGTGGTAGGACTGGAGGGTCTTAATGACATTACTGTTACTAGAGAGGCGGTGCTCGACAGGCTGGAGGGGCTGATTGTGGACAAGTCCACAGGACCGGATGGAATGCATCTGAGGGTTCTGAAAGAAATGGCAGAGGTGATAGTGGATGCCTTGGTGGTTATTTTCCAGACGTCGCTGGATTCTGGGGAAGTGCCGGATGATTGGAAAGCGGCTAATGTTACGCCGTTGTTTAAGAAGGGTGCCAGGCAAAAGGCGGGGAATTATAGGCCGGTTAGTTTAACGTCTGTGGTAGGTAAAATGTTAGAATCTGTCATTAAGGAGGAAATTGCGAGGCATCTTGAAGGGAATTGCTTGATAGAGCAGACGCAGCACGGTTTCATTAAAAGGAAGTCGTGTCTGACAAATTTACTGGAGTTCTATGAGGATGTGTCTAGGGCGGTGGATAGAGGAGAGCTGGTGGATGTGGTCTTTCTAGATTTTCAGAAGGCGTTTGACAAAGTGCCTCACAAGAGGTTATTGCAGAAGGTCGAGGGACATGGAGTTGGGGGTAGGGTGTTAGCGTGGATAGAGGATTGGTTGTCAAATAGGAGGCAGAGAGTGGGGGTCAACGGGTGCTATTCGGATTGGCGGATGGTGACTAGTGGAGTGCCCCAGGGGTCGGTGCTGGGGCCTCAGCTTTTTACCATTTATATAGATGATCTGGAGGAGGGAACCGAGTGTAGAGTGTCGAAATTTGCTGATGACACCAAGATTGGGGGAACGGCAAATTGTGCGGAGGGTGTGGAGAGTCTGCAGAAGGATCTAGATAGGCTGGGCGAATGGGCCAGGAAATGGCAAATGGAATTTAATGTTGGCAAGTGTGAGGTGGTCCACTTTGGTAGGAAGAATGGTAGGAAGGACTATTACTTACGGGGCGAAAAACTGCAGCAGGCGATGGTGAAGAGGGACCTCGGGGTCCTTGTGCATGAGTCGCAAAAACCCAGCTTGCAGGTGCAGCAGGTGGTCAGGAAGGCCAATGGGATGCTGGCCTTCATAGCGAGGGGGATTGAATATAAAAGTAGGGAGGTCTTGCTGCGGCTATATAGGGCATTGGTGAGGCCGCAGCTGGAGTACTGTGTGCAGTTTTGGGCGCCGCACCTGCGCAAAGATATTTTGGCCTTGGAGGGAGTGCAGAGGAGGTTTACTAGGCTGATACCGGAGTTGAGGGGGTTGAGCTATGAGGAGAGGCTGAATAAACTGGGCTTGTACTCATTAGAGTTTAGAAGAATGAGGGGAGATCTCATTGAGACGTATAAGATGATGAATGGGATGGATAAGATAGAGGTGGAAAGACTCTTCCCGCTCAAAAAAGACAGTAGGACTAGGGGGCACAGCCTCAAGATAAAAGGGGGGCGGTTTAGAACGGAGTTGAGGAGGAACTTCTTCACTCAAAGGGTGGTGAATCTCTGGAATTCTCTGCCCGTTGAAGTGGTGGAGGCTACCTCGCTAAATATTTTTAAGACGCGGGTTGATGGGTTTTTGATAAGAGAGGGGATTAAGGGTTATGGGGAGAGGGCGGGAAGGTGGAACTGAGCAGCGACAGATCAGCCATGATCTTATTGAATGGCGGGGCAGGCTCGAAGGGCTGGATGGCCTACTCCTGCTGCTATTTCTTATGTTCTTATGTAACTACGTTAAGGTATTTTATTGTCATGTGTTGAAGGGTTAGTTACATGTTGTAGCTGAAATTGCAGCAGACACCGTAGTTAGTGATTAAAATTTATTTATTAGTCATAAGTAAGGCTTGCATTAACACTGCAGTGAAGTTATTGTGCAGTATGGGAGAAAGGAAGTTTAAACAGGAAAACGTGATTTCATTGTCAGACTGGCTCATTTGGTGGCACAGTCACCTCTGGGTGGTATTTGGCCCTTCAGCAGAACCTGAATTTACTATGGATGTCAGAAGTGCCGCCCTTTGAGAATGTTAAAAGGTGAGCTTTGTCCATTTGTTCAACTGGATATTAAAAAGCTGTCATGGAAAGAGAATAGAATTGTAAAATAAGTCACGTACAAGCCAATTCTCTGGTCTCTATTTCACATTTCTTAGATTGGCTTTTTAAATTGCTATCTGAATTCGGGCTTTGTGGCTTCAAAGCAAGCCTTAACTCAAGATATTCAATGCAGTTTAAACTAATTTTAATGCAGTAGTTTTTTTTTCACTTCTGAAGTTATTGAGTCTTGGTTGGCTTGATTCCAAGCAAGCTTGTAGCCCTTCGTTGCTAAAGTTAGCCCCAACATTGAATTTTGCTGTGCCCTTTTTAAACTGCGCAATAGCTTAACCGTTCAGTTTATATATTTACTTCTTGACGTTTCCAGGTATACAAAAATCTTGATGAAGGATATTGACATTCTGAACTCCGCTGGGAAGATGGACAAGATGCGCTTGTTGAATATCTTAATGCAGCTACGGAAATGCTGTAACCACCCATATCTCTTTGATGGCGCTGAACCTGGTCCTCCTTACACTACAGATACTCATCTGGTGTACAACTGTGGCAAGATGGTGGTTCTGGATAAACTGCTGCCTAAATTGAGAGAGCAAAGTAGGTGGTTTGAGACTGCTGGTGCTTCGTTCAATAGGAGATTTTACTTTGCTGGATTTTCTATCCCCTATCTTAGAAGATCGATGACCACTGTGTGTCACTGTTTCCCTTTCGTATTTGTAAGCCCTCTTAGCCTGTTGAGCTTTGCTACGTAATGTGGGGACACAGTAAATAAAATCACAAAGCCAAGCCTCTGGGCTTAATTTGACTAACTCAAAAGCAGATTTATTTAAAATCCCATTTTTTTTTGCAGGCCATGTTGTCATTGGTTCCCTGTAGATTCAGTAATTCACACTTAGAGACAGTAACTGATGCCAAAAGAACTGTACAGCTATAGGCAGCAGCATTCTTAAGCTTGAGTTATATTCGATTGTAATCCAGTATTGCATGAATTTCTTTCTTCTGTACTGGCACAAAAGAAATTAGGAAAGGAAATTTTCTATACAAAGAAAGTTCTAATCTGCCAAATGACTTGAGACTGAACTAGACCTTCTGAAACCTTGGTGCCGTATTTGACTCCAAGATTAGCTTCCAGCCACATATCCTCTCCATTACCAAGACTGCCAAATTCCATCTCCATAACTTCACCTAATTCTGCCCCAGTTCATGCGTTACTGAAATACTCACCCATGACTATATTACCTCTACACTTGACTGTCCCAGTACTCTCCTAGGTTGCTTCCTACCTTCCACTCGACCAACTTCTGATCTAGCCTTATGTAAAGGGCCTTGGTTGATTATTAATCCAATAGCAAAATATTCTTTTCGAAAGAGTATCATAATGAGATTGAATTTTAGTTGAAATTTGCAAGTATTTTAAGTTTGAGAGTAATGTGGTTAAGCCTGAAATGAGGATCTTAAATTCAAAGCCATAACTTTTTAAATAACAGGGATGAGTTGCTGAGGTAGATTTGGGAATTAGATTGCTCATCTACCATCATATATTTCAATGGCAAATGTTTGAAGAAATAATTACTATTTCCTGGCAAATGTATATTAGAGAAGTTAAAAGTAATATTAAACTAAAAGAAGAAACTCAAATCATTGCAAAAATGGACAGTAAGCCTGAAATTTGAGAGGGTTGAAAAAAAACTTCACATCCATAATGCAGTCCATTTGTGGACAATCATGCCACTTATTTTAAATAAAAACACTCCGGCCGGAATTCTACCGCATGCCCGCCCCGATTTCTGGGGGCAGGTTAGACTAGGAGAGTGGCATTCTCCATTGGCCTTGAGCAGGATCGTACAAACCTTGGGCGGATGTGTCGGTAAAAGTCCGCCCTTTGTAACTGTTATCATTTGGGAATTGAGATATGGACCCTGAAATTTTAGGCTTACCCGGCTGCTGTTAACGTAACTGCTTAATTTGAGGGACGTTCTTTCATTTTTTTTCTATTAACTGTTCGTCTTGAAGGTTCGAGAGTTCTAATTTTCAGCCAGATGACCCGCTTGATGGATATTCTTGAAGATTACTGTATGTGGCGTGGTTATGATTATTGTCGCCTTGATGGACAAACTCCCCATGAAGAAAGAGAGGTCTGTGACGATGCTCATGTTCTCTCAAATAATATGTAGTTTCCCAGTTTCTGCAGATGGGATAAAAATAGTGGCATTGTCTGGTATATTACCAAGTTACATCACAATAAATCCCAGTTTTGAGCCTCATTTTGTGATGTGAGCCCCATGAGGCTAAGCATCTTTGTAAAATTGATTTGTGCTAGGTTGTGATGAATAACTAATCCTGTCATCATCTGATATCCATGCCTGGGAACTTCCCAGCTAGAGTCATTGTTGGGTCAATTCATTTGTTTGAAGAGATGAGAGGACAACACTGGTGCAAGTTTTAAAATGGCTTTCTTTTATTGAATAAAACTTAAAAAATTAACATGACAGAAGCAAAAATGTGAGTTTGCAGACTGCATTCTCAGCATGGCCTTGAACTGAACTGACCAGAACTGAAAACACACACATTAAAGCCAAAATACATTTCAACCCTTATCTACTTATTGGAAATGTTTTTTGCATGCTATCTCCATCTAGAAAAATAATCCTCGGTGCTGACGTTATGGGATACTGGTGTTTGCAGGAATGCAGTCAATTTTTAGTTAACCCATCATGACTTCTGATTCTACATGCAGTCAAGTTAGCTACAACTGCTCAACAAGAGTTAGTTAACCCCTACAATCTAGCATTTAAATATAATTGTGCATTGGTAGAAATATCTTAACATGAAGTCTATGCATAGACTGAAGCAAAAAGGGCTAAGCAGACACAGGATTCCTCAGTCACCTAATCAGGAGTGAAAATCTGGTCTGATTCTTTTACCTGCTCCCTTCAGTTTAGAAGCTTGGAGACCAGTTTAAAAAGCCCAGCTATTGTGCCGCCTACACAGTTTTGACTTCAATCCAACTGGGCCAGATCTATTTTTATGAATTGGTGTTGTACCTTGTTCTTTTCCAAAACTATTCTAAACCTGATAATATTAAGACCACTGTTTCAGGCATTCGGAGGACCTCACTGTTATCATGGACTTTGTTGATTCCCATCACTCAATTTCATCATTTATTAATTATTTTAACGTCAGCCATAGTAGATAAGGATATTTTGTTGGCAGCCATTAATTGTGCATTGCAGTTTTAAAAATGGAATCCTTTACAAATGCTAAACAGTGGAAATCTGAAATAAAGTCAGAGCCTTGTGGAAATATACAGCAATTCAATCAGCAGATAAAGATTGGACCACATAATGATTTTGGGTAGGAATTCTTTCACGTTGTATTTATGAACCTTATATTGTGCTTGTTTTCAGTGGTGAATAAGAGTTGAAGAAACACAGAATATTGCTGTACATTTTTTAGGCAAAAATATCTCTTCAACCATCATTATAAAATGCACATTAAGTCTATTAGTATATGTGAGGGGAAAAAAAAGACAAATTAATGTTTTGGCTTGTGTCATTTTATTTGGGAAGAGCTGAACTGTCTGGACCCTGCCATTGTGTTTACTCATATATGTTTCTCTCCTTGTTTTAAATAGCGGGCAATAGATTCTTTCAATGCTTTCAACAGTTCAAAGTTCATATTCATGCTGAGTACCAGAGCTGGAGGCCTTGGTATCAACCTAGCAACAGCCGATGTCGTTATTCTGTATGATTCAGATTGGAATCCACAGGTTGACTTGCAAGCTATGGTATGTAATGGTGCATCTTCCTTAGAAGTCTGGCCTGTCATTGGAATTATTCTTGGCTGAGTGGGTAGCACATCTGTTTTTGAATCAGAGGTTTCATAGTCTTCTGGCCTTATGGATTCAAGCCCAACTCAGGTAATCTAGACTGACAATTTAGTGTGGTACCTAAGATTGTTGGAGATGCTTCCTTTTGGGTGTGATGTTAAAACTCAGGCCTTCATCTATATTCGTAGGTGAATGTTAACAATACTATGGGCAGAATTTTACCACATCGCCCTCCACAGGAATCATAACGGGTGGACACAGACCATGCAAAGGTCCATTGACCTCGGACAGATATTCTGCCATTGGGGCCACTGCGGCCAGAAAATCCTGCCCTTTGGCTCTATTCAAAGAAGAACAGAGGAGTTCTTGCAGTGTCCTTAGCAATATTTGTCCCTCAGCTAAACCACTAAGACACCCTGTCCAAGTATTCAACACATTGCTGTTTTTTGACATTTTGCTGTTTGCAACAATGCCTGCACTGCAAAGCTCTTCATTGGCTTGTCCTAAAGTTATGAAAAGCCCAACGTTAATGCAAATTCTTTCTTTTAAGGATTTTAGATTGCTGAGTTACTTGATGCCTTTGCAATCTCTGCATTTGTAAGAGGTTCATTATACATCGAGTGCAATGCTTTGCTTTTGAAAAATATGATTAGAACGCAAGCTCCTTCTTTTGGGTGGCACAGCGGTTAGCACTGCTACCTCACAGCGCCAGGGACCTGGGCTCAATTCCTGGCTTGGGTCTCTGTTTGTGTGGTCTTTGTACGTTCTCCCTGTGTCTGCACGGGTTTCCTCCGGGTGCTCTGGTTTCCTCCCACAATCCAAAGATGTGCGGATTAGGTGGCTTGGCCATGCTAAATTGACTTTTAATGTCTCGGGAACTAGCTAGCGTAAATGCATAAGGTTATAGGGCCTGGTAGGATTATGGCCGGTGCAGATTCGATGAGCTGACTGGCCGCCTCCTGCGCTGTATGATTCTAAGATGTCTTTCTTTTTCTTTCTCCATCTCTAACCTGCTGGTATTCTTCCTCTTTTGCTCCCCCTTCTTCTTTGCCTTCTGTTTCTCTGCATTTCTCTTTTTCTCCTTTCCTTCTCAGAAAAGAACTTGATTTCAAATAAAAGGAGGTCTGTCAGCATCCATAAAGAGAGAGGCAGGATTAAGATCTTTGTAGGGAATTCTTGATCAGAAGTGTTGCTGAAAGTGTTTTTTTAAAAAAAAGTTTAAAAAAACATACTTTCAGTGTAATAGCTGACCAAGATTCTGCAAAGTTTGCAGAACTGTTAACAGCTTTTTCCTTTCTCTGCCTTTATTACACAGATGATGCAGGTCCTTCATGAAGTGAACTCTATGATGAATTGGGCATATTAGTCATTTCTATGTTCTCTTATCCAAGTTGTTAACCGTAGAAAATGTAGGTTGATAAATGAAATTTGATCTACAATTCACAAGATCAAAGGAGGTGAAAGAGATTTGCATAAACAGAGTTCCATTATGTATATGTACAGTTATTTTATTTCTCCTTGTTTAACGTATTTCTTTCTTCCTTTCCTTGCATCTTATTTCCTTCTTTCCTGAAGGAGGAATGAAATTTGGTGTCTCAGTTATTAGTCCCCTCAAGCACTCACCTGTATAGTTGTGCCTGTAGTTGTTGTTGACAGAAAGTTCTGTTGTATTGGATTTCATAAGGGGCCTCACTTGACTTTCATAGGCATACTATCTGACAAGTCACTGCCTCACAATAAAGAGCAGGAACCCTGGCTGGCTTTTGTCTTTAGACCTTAATGGTGCTGTGTACTATTTGCAGTACCCTCAGCACTGCTCAGGCTCATAGTACTAACTAGGATTTGAATATTGAACCTGATCTTTATAACTGCAATTTAGTTATGCTTTTTATCCCCATTGTTGCTTATTAGGGTTGCTGAAGAAGTTGGTTTTAAAATGTTCAGCTGTGACTTTGATGTGTACCTCTATCAAGTATATATAGAGAGGTTAAAAAGACTTTATATATATTACGAAGGGGAGGTTGATCTCTCTGAGACCTAACACTCAACCACTCAAAGTACCCAGCTTCATAATCTCTTTGTAAAATCCCACTTATTAACAAAAAAGATTGCATTTTGAGGGTGACTAAAAATTCTATCAGGTTCATCGTTTTCTGGAATTTTCGGTCTTTGTTGATTTCTTCTGCCTTCTATTGGTACCTTTACAATTGAGATTAGGTTTTTTTTAAGACATCAATGTGGCTATGACACTGGCAGTGAACAGTTACTGTCTGTGACTCTCTCTTTCTCTCTCTCTGTCTTTTTCTCTGAGATGTGTGGCTGTCATTGGCAGGTGGTCGTCTGGCAGTTTGGAGCTGGGAGTTGGTTTTATACCCTGATAGACCAAAATTCACACAATTGGATTGGCTTACGGGTTATCAAAACATCAAATTCAAATCTGAAGGCTGCTACTATTCAAATGCCTATTTTAAATTGATTAGTTAAAATTTGAAAACAACCTGTTGCCTTGGCAGCATTACTGCCTTGGCTAGTGATACAATGTTTCACTCTCCGCTCCCTGTATTCTTACATTTATATCTGCAACTCTTTTAACTGTCTAGGCATAGCAAAAAAGCCTACCTTTTTTTGAAACAGACCATGCAATTTTACAACTCTTAGCATTTTACAATTTTTTAAAAATAATTTTATAAACACTAACTTCACAGCATGTGCAGTTGGATTTTTTAATCAATTCTCCTCCTCCTTGAGTTCTCTGCCTGAAGCCAGTCCATAGCACCTGGACTGCCACCACAGGTAGAGCAATGAGGCAGGTTTCGAATGCACCCCAGTCTGAACAGGAGTTGAATATGGTATTGTTGGCATCAATCTGATTCACAACAGCCAACTGAGCCAACTAGCCTCCAAGGACTCTGAGCTGCTGTGGCACGATGCACTTTCACATGCACATTGTTGCCTGGAGCAACGGTAGTGATGGTAGAGTCTCCAACATTCTTTCAATCACATGCTGACCTGGAAGGATTTGCAAGTTGATACTTAACCATTTGACCATATCATGAGTGAATGCACCTTGGCCATAAGTCCTGGAATAAGACCTGAACTTGGAGGTTCTGACTCAGAGGCAGGAACCCTACTCACTGTGCCACAAGACCACTTTTTATCAATGCACGCGGCATCTAAAAAGATATTGTGATGTTCCTTTCTAAATAGGACCGTGCACATCGTATTGGCCAGAAAAAAACAGTTCGTGTTTTTCGGCTCCTCACTGACAACACAGTAGAAGAGCGGATTGTTGAAAGGGCTGAGATGAAACTGCGACTTGATTCAATTGTTATTCAGCAAGGTATGAATGCAACATTGACTTGGGATGTTTCATAAGTCTCACCGACATGTTAGATTTTCCATGTTTCTAAGTGTGGCACAACATTGTACTCTCACACACCTAGAAACAGTGGGTTGGATTCTCACTGCTGAGGTGGGAAGGTGACTAGACAGACCTGTCTCCTTTAATTAGGTCCCAGGCTGCCGTAATTTCATTTTAGGGAGGTGGTGATGGGATGCATTTGGGCCTGTGTCCTCCAGAGGCAGGACTGAGGCGACCGGTGGTAAGGACAGCAGACTGAAACATTGGCCACCATTTACTGGGACGTTTGCCAGGTTTTATTGATGACTGTCAGGTCCTCAAACCCTCACTCTCCTCACACTGGCACCCACCTGACATGTCCTCCATATTCTACTCATGCCCTGAGTATCTTCATACCCCTTTCCTGCTTCCATATACCCCATGTTGCTTGCAGCCCTCTATGTATCTTACATAACCACTCATCCAGTAACCACAATGGACAGAACCTAGGAACCATATCTTTGAAATGAAGATGAAGAAAAAAGCTTCTAAAACATCTCATGCTGAAGAAGCTCTCATTCTAAAAACGTATTAAACAAACTTAAATTTCCCCTCGAATTGTCAATCTGTGTAAAGATAAAACATCAATTTCACCGCATCAAAGATGAAAAATCTTTGAGTAACTTCTTAAGACAGTCATTTAAAATGTGAACTCAGCTCCCCTGTGAGATAATTGATTCTGGAACATTTGAAATTGAGAAAAGTATTTATAATGAGCACAGCTATCAAAACAAATCCTGAGAAAATAAATAATAAAGCCTATTAAAACTGAAAAGCCAGGTGGCCTTTTCTGTCTCTGAGCTACCCCAGATGTCCTGTCAATCAAAGCAGTTTGGGAACAGGTAGGGTTTTGCTCTCAAAAAAAAGGTCTTCTTTCAATTTAAAGGGCCTTTGAGCATTTGAAACACTTCACGTTATTGCACCTGAGTTTTGAATGCATAAAAGCACATAAATGTGAAAATCCAGGCTGTTTTATAGCTTCTCTAGGTTAGTGGATTCAGTAAGAAGTCACACAACACCAGGTAAAACCTGTGGAGGTTTATTTGGTAACAAAAGCCACTAGCTTTCGGAGCGCTAATCCTTCGTCAGGTAAATGGGAGTTCTGTTCACAAACAGGGCAGTTTTGTTTGTGAACAGAACTCTCACTTAATCTCACGAATGAGCAGCACTCCGAAAGCTAGTGGCTTTTGCCTACAAATAAACCTGTTGGACTTTACCCTGGCGTTGTGAGACTTCTTACTGCGGTGGCATCTATCTCCACATCAGTGGATTCACCCAGTGACTTATCCAGTATAAAATATGGGCCATGATATTATCCCCAGCACAAGAAAAAAACTTCATTTTTAATAAAAGAGCAATCCTTTGAACTTATTTTGAAAAGTACCAAGAGAGACCTACTTGTACTGATCGTCATGGTAGCAAAATTAAGGTCTTGAAATGCCATGTTGTCAGATATGGTCTCTCCCATAGCAAGTTGCAGCAGGAGATTAACAGGGTCACAATGCAAACACATTAGACTCAATTCCACAAGTGCTAATGACAAATAGGGAACAAATTACATACACGTGCAAGAATAATTTGGTGCTGATCTTTGTTCAGTCTGATTTACTATAGATAATTAGTTTCTAAAGCTTTATAGAGGAGAACAAAGAAATGTACAGCACAGGAAAAGGTCCTTTGGCCTTCCAAGCTTGTGCCAATCATGATGCCCTAAATTAAACTAAAAAAAACTCTTCTGCCCTTACTCAGCTGTATTCATCTATTCCTCCCTATTCGCATACCCATTCAGATGCCTGTCAAATGTTGCTAATGTGCCTGCTTCCACCGCCACCTCTGGCAGAATATCCCAGGCACCCACCACCTTCTGCGTGAAAAACTTACCCCTTAAGCTTTCCCCCGCTCACCTTGAACCTATGCCCCCTTGTAATTGACACTTCCACCTTAGGAGAAAGCTTATGACTATCCAACCTAGAGAGTTGTTATAATTCAAATGATCTAACTTGCAACATTTTTGAAACAATTAGAAGCCACTTCCTAAAGCATGATTTGCAATGACTTGTTCTGTGGTACATGTGAGAGCCTTCTTGTACATGGCTGTCAGATGAACTGCCAATTCTGTTTTAGCGTTACTGGTTGATGGGGAATTGTCAGCCACAACACTAGCAGAACTCTGTATCATGGGGTTTTTCTTATAGACACTGAAGCAGCATGTCTTTGGCTGTGTCAATTTAATTTAAGCCCGAGAGGAAGGATTGAACGCACAGCTTCCTGATCCTTCATTGCAAGTGCTACCAATTGTGCCACGTTTATACATATTTTAATGATGTGGAAATCCTCTGACTGCCCTCCATTTCATGACTTTTATACTATTGCTGCTGTCATTAAATTGGTACATTAACAACGAGTGGATTTTGAACTTCAAAGCTGTAAGGTGTGGATCGAACATCATGGCCATAAGCGTGGTTAATGTAGGGGATTGAAATTACTAGCAAGATCAGCACTAGGGAACATGGAAACAACTTACAGAGAAAAGGAAATTATTGAGCTGCTTGCTTCAAATCCTAGCAGATCAAACCTTTGTCTACAATTATGAAAGAACAGCACATGTCCAAATAGTACTTCTTTTTCTCTTTAGCCCAACTTTAACCTGAGGAAATCACATTTCTTTTGGATGCCTAGCTTTGGCATCAAGAGTTAGAAACATAGAAACTAAAAGCAGGAGTAGGCCATTCAGCCCTTTGAGCCTGCTCAGCCTTTCATTATGATCATTTTCAGTATCCTGATTTCCCGCCTTCCTCCCATATCCCTTGATCCCTTTAGCTTCGAGTTGTATCTAATTTCTTATTGAAATCAGGCAACATGTTTGCCTCAATTACATTTGGTGATCGTGAATTGCGCACATCGACCATCCCCGGATGAAGAAATTTCTCCTCACCTCAGTTCTAAAAGACTTAACCCTTATCCTCAATCTGTGACCCCTAGTTTTGGACTTCCAGTTAAGATGTAGTGCAGTTAGATTTCAAGCACTTTCTGTTCCGCAACGTGCTTGATTCCCAACCAGAGGAGAACATTCTTATGACATCTTCCAGTACTGGCTATTCATGGCCAGTGAATAGAATTGCAATCTGTTGCTTAATTGGGAATGTTTTGTCACTTAATGAGAAATGGAAATGCTGCTCCCAGAACCATATTTGATCGCAGGTCCACCCAGTTTCCTCTCCATACAATATAATTCGTGGCCTGAGCGCATTTGTATACTTGGACATGCAGGGAATAAAATTTGCTTCACTTATTCTGGTCACAAGCGCATTGCATCATATAATGTGATATCCACCTATAATTCCATTTCTTTTGACAGATCTGATATCTTACCTATAACATTTGGCACCATAGCATCAATTTTCACAGCCATCAGAGTCAATTTTGTTACACGTCTGTCTTTATTACAGTTGATCCTGACCTCACGTAACCGCGTCACATCATGTGGCAGTAGATTGACAGCTCACGTAAAAATGAATTTAAAGGGCTTCTATGGACATGTGAAGAGCAAAAGGGTTGTCAGGAGTGGTAGGGCTGATTTAGGAAAACCAGATGAAGATCTTTAAGTGGAGGGGGAAGGCATGGCTGAGTGAGTAATCTGCAAATGTGTTTACCGAGGAAAAGGACTATTCCAAAGCTACTGCATGGGTTGGGGATGGGGGTAAATAGTTCGGTAGTCCATTGGGGACGTTGGGGTCAGAGCATCAGCAGGAGTTAGAACTGGGTTTTAATTTTCTTCAGGGTAACTATTCTGCTAAATTTAATCAAAACCATCTGAAGTCTCCAACTTTAAATTGGTGTTTCAGAAGGTTCCACGTGCACGGTACCTGTCCAACGGAAGTTGAAACATGCAGTCCTTGCCTGAGGATTTATGAGGGGGGGTCCCCTGCCAGAATTTTTTGGGGCACAGCCCTCTGGAGAATGGAAAATCTGGACCAATAATTCAGGAGAAATTTAACATTCCTCTGGACAAGTAAGGATTAATGTAAGGAGGGCCAGCACACATGGGCAAAATGTGTTTGACTAACAATTGAGCTTTGGCAGAAAGAGTGGATAATGATAGTGCAGCTAATGTTGTGTATGTGGACTGTAAAAGATATTTGATAAAGTGCCACATATCGACTTATTTGCAAAATTGAATCCCAGGCATTAAAATGGGTAGTAACAGCATAAATACAAAACTGGCAACCAGCAAACAGACTTAAAAAGAGGTTTTCTGACCCGGAGGGAAATATGGTGTGGTGTTCACCAGGGGTTTAGTGTTATTGAATCACTGCTATTTCTGGGGTGCATTAATGACTTGACTTAGTACAGAGAATAAATTTGAGATTTGTAGGTAACACAAAACTTGGCAGTGCAATAAGCAATGAGGAAGATCATGAAAGACTTCATGAGGGCACAGACAAGCTGCTGAAGAGGTGTAGTGAGGATGGGGGAGGGGAAGGGGTGCACATAGCAGATGAATTCATTGCGGAGAAGTTTGAGGTGATATATTTTGTGAGGAATCAGGTAAATTTGCCAATGGGAGTCGAGAGTGTGAAATGAACTTGTACTGGGTTTCTGTCTGGACGATGTGGCCAGTGCATTAGCAATGTTGTCACAGGTTGATATAAACATCATGAATTTCTTTTACCAGGAATGCAGAAGTTACTAGTAGTATCTTTTTTTTTTGCTTTGCTTTTGTTCTTGATTTATTTTAGTTACAGAGGAACAGGAGGAGACCATTCGGCCCTTCAAGCCTGCCCCCCCCCCCCCCCATGCATTATAATCATGGCTGATCATGCAATGCAATAGCCTGATCTCCTCCACCCCGCTGTCCCCTATATCCTTTGATCCCCTTCACCCAAAGAGCTATATCTAACTGCTTCTTGAAAACATACAATGTTTTGGCCTCAACTACTTCCTGTGGTAGCAAATTCCACAGGCTGACCACTCCTTGGGTGGAGAACTGGAGAAGTTTTTTTAAGTTGTCTGTTTCAAAGTGCACCTTGACATTTGGCATTTTTTTACTTTATTAGGCAGGTTGATTGACCAACAGACCAACAAACTAGGCAAGGATGAAATGCTGCAAATGATTCGCCATGGCGCAACCCATGTCTTTGCCACCAAAGACAGCGAGTTAACTGATGAAGACATTGACACTATATTGGAGAGAGGGGAAAAGAAGGTACAAATACCCAATTGTTTCTTGACTGCGTCTTTTCCTCTTTATGTTCAGTTAGCTGCTGTAATAACTTGTTTTACGTATTTTGTTTTTACTATGTGAATGTTACGATCACGAGGGTGATCGTATTAGTGCTTGGTCCATTACAAGCATTGGTACCTGCTGGAACATGGCTGAGTATGGACAGTGCTGACTTGTTATCTGACTACGGATGGAAGGATTCCATCAGGGCCTGACGCTTTGATATCACCATCCGCTCATGCTTTCCCACAAGAGTTGCTGGCTAGTGATTAAGAGCAGGAATCCATTTGAGCTTTTCCCCCTTGCGAATGAAGGGAGTTCTGAAGTTAATAATGCTGCCACCCCAGTCAACACAGGTCAGGGGTCAAACTTCAGTGCTTCTTGGTTCTGCGTGACAAAGCTGTTCATGTTTTAATTAGTCAGACCATCAAGGGAGCCATGGTTTTAGGTGCTATAAATTTCTTGTACTTCTTGACTTGATTGTTGCCACAGTACACCAAATATAGACCCAGATCCTCCGTTCCCCGAGGGGGCTGGTACCCCAGAAATTGCACAGGGGGACCCCCGGAAGTCCCCTTGCAAGGACTGCACAGAAATTTCCTGGAGAGTTTAAACTTCTGATGTGCAATTATCCTGCATTGGGAACGATCCTAAACTCTCATTATAATTGGGGACTTTGGATGGTTCCGTCTCTGTGAGCAGAACAGTTACCAGGAAAAGTTAGTAGAATTAAAACCACTTTATATTCCCTGGGTCACTATACTACTGATTTACCACCTCCCCCCACTGGACCCCAATCCACCCCTCCCCCAACCACTCTTCCCACCCCCCTCCCTTTTCACTCCCGACCCCCAATTATACCCCCACCCCCGTACTCCACCTCCCACCCCAACCATCCAAACCCCTCACCCACAAACTTATCTTCTACCTGGTTTCTCAAGCTGGCTGGAATCTCTAAATGTAGCCCTTTACAAGAGCTGGGGATGTAAAAGCTTTCTGGCTTCACTCCCCCCACTGCTGCTGCGCCACAGGTGTCAAGTAGTCTGGAGCTATGTACTTGTCCAAAGGTCCCAGCGAGAATTATGCAGCTCTCGACCTGTGTAAATGTAAAGAAGCAGAGTGGCAATACCACTGTGATTGCTACACCATCCTGATTAAATCTCAGTACTCATTTTTGTCCTTTTAATGTCATTCCATTTTCTTTCTTGGAGCCCTTCCTTACTGATGATCTTGGAATACAGCCTGAAGATATGTAATTGAATAGAATGATTTTCTCCATTATAGACAGCCGAATTAAAAGAACGTTTGCAAAACCTTGGTGAGAGTTCCCTTCGGTCGTTCACAATGGAAACAGAAAGTTTATATAGCTTTGAAGGTGAAGATTACAGAGGTAAACAGAAGGTATGGATATGTTTGCTGCTTTGAGTTTGATAAAGTTTATTTATTAGTCTCATGAATAAGCTTCCATTAACACTGCAATGGAGCTACTGTGAAAATCCCCTAGTCACCACACTCTGGCACCTGTTCTAGTAGACTGAGGGAGAATTTAGCATGGCCAATTCATTCAACCAGCTTTCGGACTGTGGGAGGAAACTGGAGCACCCGGAGGAAACCCACCCAGACACAGGTAGAACATGCAGACTCCGCACAGTGACCCAAGCCAGGAATTGAACCTGGGTTCTTGGCGCTGTGAGGCAACAGTGCTAACTATGTGCCAATGTGTTGCCTATACTCAATTGCAAAAGTGCATTTACATTTTTCTTACAATAATATTACTGTTGAATATCTTTTGAATGTGTGACTTTTTAAAATGTGTTTGAATTTCTTGATACTGCCAGTGCTGCAGAACAAAACTATTTCCATTTCAGGCAAATAGTGGTGGCATCAAGATTTCGAAGTATAGCATGCTTAGGTACGTAATTGAAATTCGCCTAACTTAGCAGTGCAGAAGCTTTCTATCTGCTTTTTATGCTAAGTATTCTGTAACTGCTCTAAGGATGCAGCTGTGGTGTTGTTTTCACAATATTGCAGTGATTGCAAATGTGCATCAGACGGAAGTGACAGAACTTAAAACGGTTGAACTCACTAACACCATGATGTGTTGACATCTGCTCCAAAAGGCTGTCTCATATCACTTCCAGTTACCACAATATACTTCCTCCAGCAGACAGAGAGAATGTTAACTTATTCTTGAGCTATTGGTAACCATGCCCACGAGCGACTGGATTGACAGCCCCTGAACTAATTTGATGTAAATTATAGAATTACAGAACAAGGCCATTTGACTCATTGAGCACTTTATTACTCTCAGTCTCGTACTCATACTGAATGCGATCACTGTCACTAGAGAGGTAGTGCTCGATAGACTAGCAGGACTGATGGTGGACAAGTCCCCAGGACCGGATGGAATGCATCCCAGGGTTCTGAAGGAAATGGCAGAGGTGATAGTGGATGCCTTAGTGATTATTTTCCAAACCTCACTGGATTCCGGGGAAGTGCCGGAAGATTGGAAAATGGCTAATGTTACGCCGCTGTTTAAAAAGGGTAGCAGGCAAAAGGCAGGGAATTATAGGCCAGTTAGTTTAATGTCTGTTGTAGGAAAAATGCTTGAATTCTTCATCAAAGAAGAAACAGTGAGGCACCTTGAGAAGAATTGTTTGATAGAGCAGACGCAGCACGGATTCGTTAAGGGGAAGTCGTGTCTGACGAATTTATTGGAATTCTATGAGGATGTGTCTAGTGCGGTGGACGGAGGGGAACCAGTGGATGTGGTGTTTCTCGATTTTCAGAAGGCGTTTGATAAGTTGCCGCACAAAAGGTTGTTGCAGAAGGTTAGGGGGCATGGAGTTGGAGGTAGGGTGTTAGCGTGGGTAGAGGATTGGTTGTCAAATAGGAGGCAGAGAGTGAGGGTTAATGGGT
Organism: Carcharhinus amblyrhynchos; assembly: GCF_965287045.1. Lineage (NCBI taxonomy): Eukaryota > Metazoa > Chordata > Chondrichthyes > Carcharhiniformes > Carcharhinidae > Carcharhinus > Carcharhinus amblyrhynchos. The sequence goes on along the minus strand of NC_137327.1, from coordinate 84,328,721 downwards.
GCTATTCGGATTGGCGGTTGGTGACTAGTGGAGTGCCCCAGGGGTCGGTGCTGGTGCCTCAGCTATTTACCATTTATATAGATGATCTGGAGGAGGGAACCGAGTGTATGGTGTTGAAATTTGCTGATGACACAAAGATAAGAGGAAAAGCAAATTGTGCGGAGGGTGTAGAAAGCCTGCAGAGGGATCTAGATAGGCTAAGCGAGTGGGTGAGGACCTGGCAGATGGAATACAGTGTTGGCAAGTGTGAGGTTATCCACTTTGGCAGGAATAATAGTAGGAGGGACCACTATTTAAAGGGCGAAAAGCTGCAGCATGCTACAGTGCAGAGGGACCTGGGGGTCCTTGTGCATGAGTCGCAAAAACCCAGCCTACAGGTGCAGCAGCTGATCAGGAAGGCGAATGGGATGCTGGCCTTCATAGCGAGGGGGATTGAATTTAAGAGTAGGGAGGTCTTGCTGCAACTGTACAGGGCACTGATGAGGCTGCAGTTGGAGTACTGTGTGCAGTTTTGGTCGCCGCACTTGTGCAAGGATATTTTGGCCTTGGAGGGAGTGCAGAGGAGGTTCACTAGGCTGCTACCGGAGTTGAGGGGGTTGAACTATGAAGAGAGGCTGAATAGACTGGGCTTGTACTCTTTGGAGTTTAGAAGGATGAGGGGGGATCTTATTGAGACGTATAAGATGATGAAGGGGATGGATAGGGTAGAGGTTGAGGTTCTTCCCACTCAGAAAGGACAGTAGGACTAGAGGGCACAGCCTCAAGATAAGGGGGGCGCAGTTTAGAACGGAGTTGAGGAGGAACTTCTTCACTCAAAGGGTGGTGAATCTCTGGAATTCTCTGCCCGTTGAAGTGGTGGAGGCTACCTCGCTAAATATATTTAAGACGCGGGTAGATAGGTTTTTGGTAGGCAAGGGGATTAAGGGTTATGGGGAGAAAGCGGGAAAGTGGAACTGATCCACTTCAGATCAGCCATGGTCTTATTGAATGGCGGGGCAGGCTCGAAGGGCTAGATGGCCTATTTCTTATGTTCTTATGTTTTCCCCATCGCCCTGTTAAGTCCATCCCCTAAATCTCATATTGCCGTCAGGCAGAGGAAACGCTGAGCTGGGTTTTGGCTTCCCAACCCTAAACCGCCATATTGAAGTGAATGTTCAGGGCAGAGGGGGAGGGAGATCAGACAATTTCCTCACTGTCTGCCTCAAGTGTCGGTGACCCCGGAAAGCCGGGGCGGTGATAGTGCACATGCACTCATTTCAGACCTCGTATTCATATCAAGGGTCATGACAACTTATCCCTTTCAACATAGCTCCTACCCTTTGATGCATGTGTTGTGAAATATCTGCTGTAGGCACTGCTACACATAAATTTCTGCCCAGCAACTTCAGGCTTCCTGTGTGTGGCAGGGATACAATGGGATGCTGTCCTGCACATTTAATCAGCCTAAACCAATGAAATGGTTCAGGATCGTGGCAGGATTGGGAAAATTGATGGAAGATATTACCCAAAGCAGTGGAACAAGTAGACAATATTGAGAAACATCTTAAAAAAAAAGTCATCCAGCTTTGTAGCTCACCAGGGCCTTGATTTTTCCACCTACTTGTGGTAGCCAACACATTTCCTTCCATGGGAGAGAGGGTGTGCAGGCAGGTGCAGTCATTTCTAGTGGCAGCAGATTGTGCATTGCCTTCTTCTATGAGAAACAGTAAGTGTGTGTGAGTGATGATCTTAAGAGTATAGAGAATGTTGTTTTTATGAGGTAGAGACATCATTGAATGGATTTCCAGCAACTCCCTTCCAAAATAGCCGTGCAGCCAATTAATTGCACGGGTGGTACAACTTTTGAATAATTTTAATGAAATCCCAGCATGAATTTCAAGTGCTCCATGGAACCATGTAAGGGAATCAGGGGTTATGGGGATAAGGCAGGGAAATGAAGTTGAGGATTATCACATTGGATCAGTAATGATCTCATTGCACGGTGGAGCAGACTCGATTGTTCGAATGGCCTACTTCGACACCGATGTCTTATGTGTTGAAGTATAGAAATTATTAGAGGAAAATTGGTATGAGAATGGAAGAAAAAGGCATCAGATGTTAAGAAAATATACAAGTCCAAACATGCAAACCTACCACTGGCCTGATCTTGAGATGCATGTATCAGAATGGGTCCTCAAGGGTAACTTCAGAGTGGTCAAATCATCACCAGAATTGCAAGTAATTCTGCTGATGTTGTAACCAGAATTACCAAGTGCAAGTATATATATATACACATATACAGTTAAATGAGCCAAATCAAACCCTGAGTCCAGAAAGATTTCAGAGCAACAACTCATTTGTGTAGGCAGTTAATGGAACAAAACTCCATTGTTATGGCAAAAGCTCAAAATCACTGATAGACTACCAAGAGGCCTCGATGCCAAAATTACCAGTTTCCAGTGATTCTTCTTCAGACAGAAGTAACAACATGGGTACACATTTCAGTCACATCAGCAGTGTGGATAAAACATCCATGAATTTAGACATACTTAGCAACTGAACAGTAGAGTGGAAAGGTTTGAAAACTGTACAAATGAAAACAACAGGACACGAGAAGACACGATTCACTGTGGTACCAGCCTGCAGGTCTGACGGAAAAAGAATTAAAGCCTACAGTAATTTTAAAACGCATGACCATGCCAAATATCAAGTTCCCTGCACGAACTCTGAATTCCCGTGACAGCGATTGGAAAGATGAGAGTCGAGTGAAGTTGTGGATTGATAATGTGTGGATTAGGTGTTGTGGTGGCCAGGTAATGATTGGAGCTTATTAGTATAGGACATGTTCAGGTCCCATATAATCAAAGAGATAAAGAGGGTCCCACAAAGTAACATTTTCAGTTATACTGGGAAGTTTAACATCCATGATTCAACCTTTGGGTGCGTACTTGAACTAAACATTTAAGGATCATGTTCACATTGAATGGAAACGATGGATGGTTAACAGACAAAAACCTTCAGAATGCTGATGTGTGTTTTTGTTATCAAATCTTATGATGCTGTTAGTGTGTAATAAATCAATAAATCATTCAAATAATACCAAATGCCCAATTCAGTGGAGAGGAAGATATTTATTGTGAAAGGATGGTTCTGAAAGCAAAAACGCTTAGCCTGATCAAGATTGAGATCCAGAAAATGATGCCGGAACCAAAGTGACTCAAAAAATATGATGATCTTGCGTCAGATGCTGAAGACAATGAATTGGATTATTTTAGTACACATCATACAAAATGCCTTCAACAATAATCAATCAGTTCATTCAATAAACCGTGCCGCATTGATTTAACATGAATTATCAGTGTTTTTGTTCATATTTCAAAATGGCAACCACCCACATTGGCAGTTCACGTTTTTTACTCAACCAACAAGTCCCACCCGTATTTGGAAGGGTTTCTGGAGTTTTCAAAGCTCAGTTTGTATGCCATGCTCTGTATATAGGTAGCAAATAGAGTTTAATGATTTTGGTGCCAAATTTAAATGCAAAATTGTTCTTTTTTTTCTCATAAACAGATTGGTTTGACAGAATGGATTGAACCTCCCAAACGAGAGCGAAAAGCCAATTATGCAGTGGATGCATATTTTCGAGAAGCTTTGCGTGTCAGCGAGCCAAGAGCCCCGAAGGTATAGCAGTGAATAAATACATGTTTACAAAAGCTTTCACCAAGGGAAGCATTATTAATTTGAATTCAAACCACTTCAGCCTGATGGTGTTTAAGGTCATGATTAAAACAACTGAGTGGCCCAAAAGCACAAGAACAAAACAAACATTTTACTACAGGATTGCATACCTTCCTACCCCTGGAGCACGCTGATCTGTAGCAAGTTTCTGATGATTGGGGAAGCCTTCCTTTGCACCTACCATAACAAAATTGTAAACCTGTTTTGTGAAGAATGTGGATTTGTGAATTTGTTACATCAAGAAAATTGTCCCCTGTTCTTCAACCTAATTATTTGAATTAGTCTTAGAAGATAGGAAGAAATATGTTTCCTTGACAGAAAGTCTGTGTGTGGTCTCACTATTTCATATCAGATAGTGGTCCGTGTTGAAATAATGATACTTCACTCACGACAATCTCGCTCTTTGTCCTTCTCTCTCAAAATCTCCTCATGTTATTTCTCTCCTTTCGTTCAAAGCCTGCTTGCATTTTTATCTTTGATTATAGCATTGGTCCCTCTGGCTCTCCTAGCTCTTCTATCTCCTGCAGCATTCCCCAGTGTTCTTCCATTTGATGAGAGCTGTAAAAACACAGAATTTTATTTGATGAAATGTTTAGAAGTGCTGCGCTGGTGTCTGAACCGAGGGCATATTACAGGATATCTTTGGGTTTGAAGCAGTGTAGTCAAATCATGGGGCAAAAATTCAGACTTGGTATTCTCCTGTATCAAAATGTGAAATTGTCTTTTTTGTAAAAAAAAATTGAACGTTTGTAGGATACTGTATTCTCAGTAACTCCTGTCTGGGATGCTAGTATTTTCACTTGATTTGAACTGCCCATTTCTGACAATAAAAAGGTAAGATTTTATGTCATGTATATCAGGTGTCTGTTCGTCTATTACTCATTTTGCATCTTTGAAAAAAAAAGGTTTTGAGTTAATCCCCGATATTGCTTTTGATCACCTCCAAATCCAGGAACAATTTCTGCTCAGTGCTAGTTAACCTTTCTCTGCTCCTTTCTAGTTGAAGTACTTTGGAATGTTCCGTAGAATCATAGAATCCCTACAATTCAAAAGAGGCCATTTGGCCCATTGAATCTGCATTGACCACAATCCCACACAGCCCCTATCCCCGTAACCCCATGTATTTACCCTGATAGTCCTCCTGATACTAAGGGGCAATTTAGCATGTCCAGTCAACGTAGCCCGCATGTCTTTGGATTGTGATAGGAAACTGGAGCGCCCGGAGGAAATCCACGCAGACACAGGGAGAACATGCAAACTCCACACAGACATGACCCGAAGCTGGATTGAAGCTGGCGCTGCGAGGCAAGAGTGCTAACCACCATGCCACTTGATGCTTTATTAACTGCTCTATATAAGTGCATTTTTTTTGCTCCTGATGATCTGTAAGGAGACTTCTGTTGAAATATGATAGGACTAACAGCAGGGTTCGTCATGATGGAATTGTTCTTTTCCTTCTTTTGAAGGAGATCTCTGCCTAACTTTGAAACCTCACGGGGCTCTACCTGCCATGCTTTGGAAATTTCCCCAGTGTCCATATCAATCCCCACAACATGTCTTTAGAGTGTTTTGCTGCCTACTCCCAAATAATCCGTTTTAAATTTGGAAGCTTACTTCATGTGGTTCTCCTGGACTGTTTCACCTTGCAGACAGTCTTGTTGTCGTCAGAAGTTTCCAGAAAAACTTGCGTTTTATTTTCAATATGTGTCTTTAGTGCTTCCCTTTTCTCAATTTTTTTCATTTCGCTTTTCATTTCCATCTGTCTGATTAAAAAATAAAATGTTCTTTTCTCTGAGCAGCATTGTGAAAATGTAATTCGTTACCCATCCTGGTCTTTTACTGCTCCTTCGTAGATGAGCACAAAGCAATCCTAGCAGAGGCCTAGGTTAACACACGCCTACCTCTCCACTGGGGTTTAAAGAGTGCTTCCCAGAAAAACTGCTAGCGATTACGTTAACATGAATGTTGCCTATTCTGATACAGTGAAAGGTTCTTAATAATTGAAATTGTGTTGTCTTTTTGTTGGTTGCTTTGCAGTAATTTAAAAATGTGGGGATTATTGTTTCAGCTATTTTTACTTTGAGGAATTCTGTGAAGAGCAAAAAGGAAATGATTGAAAACAAAAAAAAAGCATAGTTCTTACAAAAAGTGAAAGCAGAGATCTTTAAATAAATCAGTTCTTTGTAAATACTAGATATTTCTGTTCTGATTGTAAATGTTGTGTCTTATAGGCACCTCGACCTCCGAAACAACCAAGTATTCAAGATTTCCAGTTTTTTCCACCACGTCTGTTTGAACTACTGGAGAAAGAAATCCTTTCTTATAGAAAAAGTATAGGCTACAAGGTATTATAGTGCAGTTGTTAGTCAGTTGTGGTGCTTGGCCAGAACTCTGTATATTAAATTGTAAGTGACTGATTTGTTGACGTTACGATATCTTCTACAGTGTAACGGGAAGAACTGTGTTGTACTGAGGTACAATCGACATTACCAACATCACAGTCTTTTCCCATTGCAGCTTCAACATTTGACATTTTTATTTCAGATTTCTAGCAAGCACAGTATTTTGATTTTATTGTATGAAAGCATATTGACATTATATGAAAATATATTGACAAATGAAAATATATCAACATTATATGGGCAGCACAGTGGCACAATGGTTAGCACTGCTGCCTCACAGCGCTAGGGACCCGGGTTCAGTTTTGGCCTTGGGTCACTGTGTGAAACAAAGAAAATTACAGCACAGGAACAGGCCCTTTGGCCCTCCAAACCTGCAACAACCCCACGCTGCCCAACTTAATTAAAACCCCCTAAAAAGAGCACAAAGTTTGCATGTTCTCCCTGTGTTTGCGTGGGTTTCCTCTGGGTGCCCCAATTTCCTCCCACAGTGCAAAGATGTGCAGGTTAGGTTGATTGTTCATGCTAAATTGACCCTAGTTTCAGGGGGATTAGCAGGGTAAATATTCAGCGTTATGGAAATAGAATATGGGTGGGATTCTGGTTGGTGCAGACTCGATGGGCTGAATGCCCTCCTGCACTGTAGGGATTCTATGTATATGACTGTTTCTGGATGGGAAATGGCATTGGGGCCAATAAACCTGTTTTAGAGATCAACATCACTTGCATAGTAATCCTTGGATCAGCACCTTTCTCCCAGAAAATGCACATGCTATGCTGAATCCAGAAAAATGTTCATTTTCCTGAAATTTGGAAGTAACCTGTTTTATAACAGAAGGGAACTTTTTCCCTTGGTGGATAAGCCAATGAGATCTTTTCCTTGCCTTTCTCTAGATACTGCTTTTCATAGAATTTCATGGAATCCCTAGTGCAGAAGGAGGGCATTCAACCCATCGAGCCTGCACCGACAGCAATCCCACCAGGGACCTATCCCCACAACTTCATGCATTTACCCTTCTAATCCCCAGACACAAAGCATGGCCAATCCACCTAATCCGCAGACTGTGGGAGGGACGTGGGGTAGCTGGAGGAAACTCACACAGAGATGAGGAGAATTGCAAACTCCACATAGACAAGTGACCCAAGCTGGGAATCGAACCTGTGTCCTTGGCACTGTGAGACAGCAGTGCTAACCATTGTGCCACTGTGCTGCCCATAAATGCTTTAAGTGTATAATAATGCAAGTAAGTAACTTAGAGCTGATATGGGAATGTTTCCAGGTACCCAGGAATCCTGACTTACACAATGCAGCACAGGTACAAAAGGAAGAGCAACGAAAGATTGATGATGCACTGCCTCTGAATCAGAAAGAAGTTGAAGAAAAAGAGAAGCTTCTTACGCAGGTGTGTATCCAAATCTACTCCAATTTAAAAATATGTCACTACCGAGTTCTAAATCTTTGCTTTCAGTATTGTCACTAGAATATCTTGATGTCTGGATTGCTTTTGTATGTAATAAATGTTTACATAGAAACACAAACATAGAAGATAGGAGCAGAAGGAGGCCATCTGGCCCTTCAAACCTGCTATATCATTCTTCACGATCATGACCGATCGTCCAACTCGAGCCTAATCTTGCTTTGTCCCCATAGCCTTTGACCCCATTTGCTCCAAGTGCTATATGTAGCCGCCTGTTGAATACATTCAATGTTTAGGCATCAGCTACTTCCTGTGGTAATGAATTCCACAGGCTCACCACTCTTGGGGTGAAGAAATGTCTCCTCAGCTCCATCCTAATCCTCAGACAATGTAGTATTTGGAAAACTTTTTAAATAAGTTGAGAATCCTGGGTTTCAGATCTATTGTGGGATAGTTTTGATCAGTTGAATAACAGAGTTGAAGATACAATTTACATTTGCACCTTGAGTATGATTCAAAAAACAGCAGCAAAACACACCAGAATTAGAAAATCTTAGCAATCAACAAGTGCCACTAGGAAGCTAGTATTGTCCATATCTTACCAACAACGATTATCAGCTTGGCACAAAAAGGAGAGTCAGGTCTTCTCTATTAGTGTCCACTTTATGATCATTAGTAGGCTGTGTACCTATAAATCATACATCTGGTTATAAAACAAGCATGCAGTTTGTATCAAAACTATGCATTCTAAATACACTCAGAATTACAGAATTGTATAGTGCAGAAGAGGCCCTTCGGCCCATCAAATCTGCACCAATGCATGAAAGACCCTGACCTGCCTACCTAATCCCAATTGATCCATAGCTCTGAATGGTCTGGTGTGCCAAGTACTCATCCAGGTATTTTTTAAAGGATGTGAGGCATCCTGCCTCCACCACCCTCCCAGGCAGTGCATTACAGACCATCACCACCCTCTGGGTAAAAGAGATTTTTCCTTAAATCTCCTCTAATCCTCCCACCTCTCCCACAGTCCAAAGATGTGCGGGTTAGGTTGATTGGCCATCCTAAAATTGCCCCTTAGTGTACTAGGATGCCTAGGTTAGAGGGATTTAGCGGGTAAAATATGTCGGGATATGGCGGTAGGGCCTGGGTGGGATTGTGGTCGGTGCATACTCGATGGGCTGAAGGGCCTCTTTCTGCACTGTAAGGTTCTATGATCCTATGATAGGAGAGAGTGCAGAATGTAGTGTTACAGTCATAGCTAGGGTGTAGAGAAAGATCAACTAACTTGCTATATTTAATAATTACTTGTTAGTTATATTTAAAATGTATGAATTTAAGAGCCAATTGCATTAATAAAATTGCCACTGACATTGCATTGTTTGCTAGGGCTTCACAACTTGGAACAAGCGGGACTTCAACCAGTTTATCAAAGCCAATGAGAAGTATGGTCGAGATGATATTGATAATATTGCCCGAGAGGTTGAGGGCAAGACACCTGAAGAGGTCATTGAGTACTCAGGTAAACCTCTTCTCTGTTTTTGACGGAATAAATATACCTTCAGTTTTAGTTATGCAACAACAAGCATAAATCAAGGTTTGACCAGGAAGTAATCTTTCTAAAACTACTTCGTTGTATTGCATTTTTCTCTCAAAGATCTTGTTATCATGTTATTTTATAAAGGATCTTTATCAGTGAAGTCTCAGTTACCCAGTGTTATAGGGGCCTCCATTCCAACAGGTAAGAGAAGGTGGGGGCAGGGTAAGAATTTGGTGGGAGCCCCAAATTCAGTTTCAGGTGTGCACCATGGTGGATCAGAAAAGCTGCTGCTTTCCTTGCTTAGTGATGTTGGACACAGTTTAAATTTGGTACTCAGATATAGTAAGAACATGAGAACTAGGAGCAGGAGTAGGCCATCTAGTCATAACATAAGAAATAGGAGCAGGAGTAGGCCAACTAGCCCCTCGAGCCTGCCCCGACATTCAATAAGATCATGGCTGATCTGTCGTGGCTCATTCCACATTCCCGCCCTCTCCCCATAACCCTTAATCCCCTCTCTTATCAAAAACCCATCAACCCGCATCTTAAAAATATTTAGCGAGGCAGCCTCCACCACTTCAACGGGCAGAAAATTCCAGAGATTCACCACCCTTTGAGTGAAGAAGTTCCTCCTCAACTCTGTTCTAAACCGCTCCCCCTTTATCTTGAGGCTATGCCCCCTAGTCCTATTGTCCTTTCTGAGTCCCTCGAGCCTGCTCCACCATTCAATAAGATCATGGCTGATCTTTTTGTGGATCCAGCTCCACTTACCTGCCCACTCGCCAGAGCCCTTAATCCCTTTACTGTTCAAAAATGTATCTAACTTTGCCTTAAAAACATTCAATGAGGTAGCCTCAACTGCTTCATTGGGCAGGAAATTCCACAGATTCACAACTCTTTGGGTGAAGTTCCTCCACAACTCAGTCCTAAATCTGCTCCCCCTTATTTTGAAGTCATGCCCCCTAGTTCTAGTTTCATTTGTCAGCGGAAACAACCTCCCTGCTTCTATTTTATCTATCCTCTTCATAATCTTATACATTTCTATAACATTTCCCCTCATTCGTCTGAATTCCAGTGAGCATAGTTCATAGAATTTGCAGTGCAAAAGGAGGCCATTTAGCCCATCAAGCCTGCACAGACAACAATCCCACCTAAATCCTGTCCTATCCCTTTAACACACACACACCACCCCCCCCCCCCCCCCCCTCCCGACATTAAGGAGTAATTTAGCATGGCCAATCAATCTAACTCTCATATCCTTGGAGTGTGGGAGGAAACCGGAGCACCCGGAGGAAATACGCACAGATACGGGGAGAATGTGCACACTCCACACACAAAGTCACCTGCGGTCGGAATTGAACCTGGGCCCATGGCGCTGTGAGGCAGCAGTGCTACTGTGCCACTGTGCTACTCCTATGGCCGGGGGTGCAGAATCAAGCCTGCCCACCACTAAACGCCCACTTATATAATTAATGAGATTAGGGCCATAAGATATGGCATAGTTTCCCATCGGCCTTTGCAGAGGGAAACACTCTCTATTCCCACCCATGTCATGGGACATGGTCCAATTCCACCCAATGACTTAAACTACTAGCTCCCTCCTCAATCAAAATTCTGGACGATTACCAAGCAAGTTGAAATGGGAGCAAGCAAAATTGAGGTTTTGCTGTGTGATCAAGTATTCATAGCTGTTTCAATGCCATGATTTATAACTGAATTTTTTATTTTAGCTGTTTTCTGGGAGCGTTGCAACGAATTGCAGGATATTGAGAAGATTATGGCACAGATTGAGCGTGGGGAGTCCAGGATTCAACGACGGATTAGCATAAAGAAAGCTTTAGACGCAAAGGTGATTCTGTCATTTCAGTTCAGGATTTTTCACCAAGCTCCATGCACTGTTCTCTAACTTTTTTTTTGTTGTGTGTGTCATATTCATTTTTTAAAAAATCATGCGAGCTTCGCTGGCTGGGCCAGCATTTATTGCCTGTCCCTAAATGCCCTCCATTTCAGAGGGTATTTAACAGTCAACCACATTGCAGTAGGTCTGGAGTCACATGTAGATCAGGCTGGGCAAGGACGGCAGATTTCCCGGCCTAAAGGACAATCGACAATGGTTTCATGGTCATTGTTAGACTTTTAATCCCAGATTATTATTGAATTCAAATTTAAGCATGTGTCCTTGAAACTGTTTGCACGGCTATGCATGTGTCATCATTTACAGGAGCTTGCTTGTGCTTCAGCGTGAGCAGAAACATCTGAGCAGTACAGCTTTGTGGGAACATCAGTGGCACATATGCAGTTAGCAGAATAAATACAGAATGATTCAATAATTCACACCTGGTAGCGTATATCCCCCTGTTAGAAGATTATTAAATACCAAGAGTTTGAGTTCATAATCAACGTTGACACTCCGTGCAATACTGATGGTGTGCTGCATAATCAGATGAAAACTTAAGCCTGTTATAGGGGACACTGAAGTAAAAGTAAAGTTTATTTATTAGTCACAAGTAGGCTTACGTTCACACTATAGTGAAATCACTGTGAAAATCCCCTAGTCGCCACACTCCAGAGCCTATACGTATACCATGGCCAATGCACCTAACCTGCACATCTTTTGGGCTGTGGGAGGAAACCAGAGCACCTGGAGGAAACCCATGCAGAGAATGTGTCGACTCCACACAGTGACCCAAGCCAGAAATCAAACCCGGGTCCCTGGCACTGTGGGGCAGCAATGCTAACCACTGTGCCATCGTGAAGGCCTCCTTTGAAGAAGACAGTAGCATTCTTTGTGTCCTGACCTTAAAAAGACCTGCAGTTTATGCTTTAAATCTTTCCTGAGACAGGGTATTCAACATTCTATCCTTTATAAAAGTCAAATACTGTTTTAAAACTGATATTTGGCACCTCCCTTTATGTGCACATCTTGTAATACAACTCTTGTTATTTACTGAAAGAAGGTGATCGTTGTAATGTGGTATATGTTGGTATCTTAGTGTGCTGTCCTAGCTTCTGTCCTAACATCTCTTCCTCCGTTTCAGATGGCGAGGTATAAAGCCCCTTTCCATCAGCTACGTATTCAGTATGGAACTAATAAAGGAAAAAATTACACCGAGGAGGAAGACCGCTTCCTGATCTGCATGCTGCACAAGATGGGCTTTGATAAGGAAAATGTATATGAGGAGTTGCGACAGTGCGTGCGCAATGCCCCACAGTTCAGATTTGACTGGTTTATCAAGTCCAGGACAGCCATGGTATGAAAGTTAATATGGAAATTGTCATGTGATCTTTAAATTCATAGAATCCATACAGTACAGGAAGAGGCTATTTGGCCCATCAAGCCTGCACCGACAACAATCCCACCCAGGCCCTATTCCCGTAACTTCACGTATTTACCCTGCTAATCTGCCTGACATTAAGGGCAATTTAGCATGGCCAATCCACCTAACCTGCACATTTTTGAAACTCCCGCAGACACGGGAAGAAGGTGCAAACCCCACACAGACAAGCTTGCAAGACTGAAATTGAACCTGGGTCCCTGGCACTGTGAAGCAGCAGTGCTAACCACTGTGCCACTGTGCCTTGATGACACTCGATTTAAAATTTTACATAAAAGTCCCCTATGGACAAGCTATTATTTAGTTAAACATGGGGATACAGTGAATTAGGTATGAAACTACATTAGCTCACCATTCGTGGTCAGTAGAAATTGGCAGCCTTGCTCTGTAGGGCCACAGAGTGGTTGGTAAGGAAAATGGGCTGGAAATGGGGAGGGAATTTACTCTGCATTGAATCCCCATTTTTCTCAATACATCTGTGAAGAATTTTGGGCTGTGTTCCTGTGTTAAAGATGCCAAGGTGCTATATACATTATAAGTTGTTTTGTTTTCTGGAAGTATTTAATAATGGGTCTTCCAGATTAGAACTCAACATTATCTGGCACTGACATCCTGTAAAGATCACATTATTTTAGTTCCTCCCTGAATGTCAGGTTGGTAGTTGTTTTGGGGGAGAATTATGATTTTGTGTATTCAGTGTAACAAAATATGATGGTTCATGATCTGCATGGTAGTGGGTGAAGTAAAAAGCCATATTAATGGCTGTTAAATTAGTAGAGGTTTAATCACAATTCAGGAATAATTACATGCATTTCTCAAGGTCCTTTAACATAGAAAAATGGTCCAAGAATGGTGGCTTTTGACATGCTTAATGTAATTTTAAACATGACTGTAATCTTCAGAAAAATCTTTTGCACCTGGGCTATTGTAATAAATTTATTTTGAAACTCAGCAAGTTACAAATTTGTGCCAACTGTATTTAATGCTTCAAGTGGTTAAGGTGCAACACATTTGCATTTCATGTAGCTTTAATTTAGCTGTTCTAGATTCTGAGCAAGGCAAGCAAAGTCGCTCATTAAGCTTCAGTTAAACCCATTAAAGCCAATAGATGGGACATTCATCTTGTTGCTGCTTCCGGGAATTTGCAATAAAATGGTACTCATATTTATTAGCCCCTATTCCATAAAGTAGTTAGAATCAAAGGAGATTTATAGCACTAAAAGGGACTGACCTCTTGTTCTGAAACTAGTTCTCGAAAAATTCACACAGCATCTACCCTGTCAAAGGCCTTAAGAATGTTATAGATTTCAGTGGGGTTCCTCCCCCTCCAAGGCTTTGGTATTTCACGCAACTTTTGTTCCTTCATATCATGCTTTTTTTTAAATTTCAGGAGCTCCAGAGACGCTGCAATACGTTGATTTCACTGATAGAGAAAGAAAACTCAGAACTTGAAGAAAAGGAACGTGCTGAGAAGAAACGTCGAGGCCCTAAAGCTGGGACGGTATTTAAAATTCCATTCTATGAGGGAAACTGGAAAGAGATGTGTGGGTAGATTTGACGAGGAGCTCTAATTCTAACCCACCTAATGTGTGAGGAAACCACTAGCCCTTTACTTGCTAAAACACTTTTATCTAACCTCAGTGAATGGATACTTCTGCAACCTAGTTTTGAATCAGCCTATACAATTGATGAAATTCTTCTGCTGTATGTGTTCTGCATTGAGTCATTTTGGATAACAGAAACACAGCAACATAGAATATAGAAGCAGGGGGACCATTCAGCATTTCGAGCCTGCCCTGTCATTCATTATGATCATGGCTGATCATCCAACTCAATAGCTTGATCCTGCCTTCCATCCATTTCCTTTGATCCCCTTCGCCATAAGTGCTACATCTAGTAACAGTTTCTTGAAAACTTACCATGTTTTGGCCTCAACTACTTTCTGTGGCAGTGAATTCCACTGGCTGACCACTGTCTAGGTGAAGAAATGTCTCCTCATCTCTGTCCTAAACAGTCCACCCTGTATCCACCAGACTGTGACCCCTGGTTCTGGACAGCTCGACCATTGGGAGCACCCTTCTTGCATCTACTCTGTCTAGTCCTGTTAGAATTTTATTGGCTTCCATGAGACCTCCCAACATTCTTCTGAACTCCAATGAATACATTCCTAACTGATTCAGTCTCTCCTCATAAGTCACTCCTGCCATCCGAGGAGTCAGCCTGATAAACCTGCTATGCTCTCCCTCTAGGGCAAGGACATCTTCCCTAAGATAAGGAGACCAAAACTCCACACAATTATCCAGGTGTGTCCCTGTATAATTACACCAAGACATGCCTGTTACTGTACTTGAATCCTCTCGCTATGAAGGCCAACATACAATTTGTCTTTTTATTTACGACCTGCACACTTACCTTCAGTGACTGGTGTACAAGGGCATCCAAGTGTCATTGCACATTCCCCTCTGCTAATTTAAGGCCACTCAGATAGTAATCTGCAATTTTGGTACCAAAGTGGTAACATGATGTTTATCCAAATTTACTGCAACTGCTATTTATTTATCCACTTACTCAGCTTGCCTAGATGACATTGAATGGTCTCTGCATTCTCCTCACAGCTCACCCTCCCGCTCAGCTTTGTGTCATCTGTAAATTTGGAGATATTACATTCAGTTCCCTCATCTAAATTATTAATATATAAAATGAAGAGCTGGGGTTTCAGCACTGATCCCTGAGATGCTCCACTAGTCACTGCCTGCCATTTGGAAAAATACTTGTTTATTCCTACACTTTGTTTCCTGTCTGCCAACTTGTTTTCTGTCCATTTTAATAGACTATCCTAATCCCATGTGTTTTAATTTTACATGCTAATCTCCTATGTGGGACTTTGTCAAAAGCTTCTGAAAGTCTAAATAAAGGACATTCACTGGCTCCCCCTCATCAACTCTACCAGTTACATTCATGCATGTTTGTCAAATGTGATTTCCCTTTCATAAATCCGTGCTGACTTTATCCAATATTGCCACTGTTTTCCAAATGTTTTGCTCTAAAATCTTTGATAATGGATTCTAAAATTTTCCCTGCTACTGATGGTGAGCTTACTGGTATATAATTCCCTGTTTTTTCTCTACCTCCCTTTTTAAATAGCGGGGTTACATTAACTACTCTCCAATCTATAGGAATTGTTCCAGAATCTATAGAAACATGGAAGATGATCACCAATACATCCACTATTTCTCAAGCCACTTCCTTGTGAACTCTGGGATGTCAATATCATGCCTTGGGGATTTAGCGGCCTTCAGTCCCATCAGTTTCCCCAACACCATTTCTCTACTAATACTGATCCTTTTAGTTCCTCCTCCTCACTAAACACTGTGTTCCCCAACATTTCTGGTACCTTATTTGTGGTCTCCTTTGTGAAGACAGAAGCTCCACTGGCTTCCAATTGCCACACCGTAATTCCTGAGATGGGTACCACCATTTCAATCTCAGAGAGGTCACAAGATAACTAGTGTTGGAAATGAGAAACTGTCCTTCTGCAGTAAGGGGTGTTTTCCTGACATTGGAGCTCTTGCACATTAGAGCTTTAGAATAATGGGACTTCACAGCACACACTGTCATCACACCTTTGCCAGCTCTCTGAAAAAACATCTTGCTGGCTATCAATTTTTCTTTGTCGCTTTTCTGCTTCCTAATTAAAGATTATGATTGATTCTGCTTCCACACAATTTCTGGCAAGGCTTCCTGACAGCTCCCTGCATAAGGGGAAAAAAATGATTCTTGTAATAATCTTTTAAATTTGTATCCTCTAGTTGGCAACACAAAGGCGGAAAGAGTTTTATCTTTTACTAATCTAGCTTGTCAAACCACCTCACAATTTTCAGCACAATTATTAGATTGCCTCATAGCTTTCTCAGAGTCCCAGGGCAAGATTGTCCCTATATCTGAACCCTGCCCTAACGCTGAAACGTGCGTCAGAGATATGCACTGTGTGGGAAACAGTCACTTGTTCTGATTTTCCCCAGGGCAGCCAGTTATTAATGAGAGGACAAGCTTGCTGTCCAACTAAGGGTGCTGGACAGTCTGTTTAAGTTGGAGGACTAAAGATGTCTTCTAGCTTAAAAACAGCATCAGGTCACAGTGGAAGGTAAGCAGAGTGTGCTTCGAAAAGATGTTTGCAATTGATCATTTTTAAAAAGTTGGATTTTTCTGCACAACATATTAAGTTTTCTGGGATTAAATTTTTTTAAAATGAATCTAGAACAAAAAGGCCATTCAGCCCATTGAGCTTGTACTGACAAGAATCCCACCCAGAACAGATCCCCGTAACCCCATGCATTTACCCTGCTGATACCCCAACACTGAAGGGCAATTTACCATGGCCAATCAACCTTACCTACGCATCTTTGGACTACAGGAAGAAACCAGATCACCGGAGGAAACCCACACAGATACGGGGAGACCCTCAAACCCCACACAGACAGTGACCCGAGGTTGGAATTGAACCCAGGTCTCTGGTGCTATGAGGCAGCAATGTTGACCACTGTGCCACCATGCCGCCCTGTTTGAACTCGTTTCGGATGGAGACAAATGTCCGATACCTCAGTGCAGTATTTATTCTCATTCTCTGCCTCAGGAATTTGGAAAATGATTGAGGGGTCAATTCCATAAAACACATTTCAAGAGCAGTGATGCATAAATTACCCTCTCTCTGACACTTAGTATTTGAGATTTCATCAGAGGAACAAAACCTCTGCTTCTGGCAGTGAGCATCTATTTCTACTTTTTCTTTTTGTCTTAACCAATTTAGGTGGTGGACTAACATAGAAAGGCCAGTTTTGAAGCAGCAGAGGTGAGATTGTGTTCTCACCTCTCACGGGATCCACGGTGAAGTATCTAAATTGATACAAAATTGTCTTCTTGACAGAAGCCAGAGGGTAGTTGTAGAGAGTTGTTTTTCAGACTGGAGGCCTGTGACCAGCAGTGTGCCTCAGGGATCAGTGCTGAGCCCACTGTTATTCCTCATTTATATTAATGATTTGGATGAGAATATAGGGAGCATGGTTAGTAAGTTTGCAGATGACACCAAGATTGGTGGTGTAGTGGACAGTGAAGGAAGTTATCTCCAATTGCAATGGGATCTTGATCAGTTGGGCCAGTGGGCTGACGAATGGCAAATGGAGTTTAATTTAGACAAATGCGAGGTGATGCATTTTGGTAGATTGAACCAGGGCAGGATTTACTCAGTTAATGATAGGGCATTGGGGAGAGTTACAAAACAGAGATCTGGGGGTACATGTTCATAGCCCATTGAAAGTGGAGTCACAGCTGGACAGAGTGGTGAAGAAGGCATTTGGCATGCTTGGTTTCATCGGTCAGAATGTTGAATACGGAGTTGCGACAAGACATTGGTAAGGCCATACTTGGAATACTGTGTGCAATTCTGATCACCCTATTATAAAAAACGATACTATTAAACTAGAAAGAGTGCAGAAAAAATTTACTAGGATGCTACTGGGACTTGATGGATTGAGTTATAAGGAGAGGCTGAATAGACTGGGTGTTTTCTGTCTGGAGTATAGGAGGCTGAGGAGTGACCTTTTAGAGGTCTTTAAATAATAAAGGGCCTAGACAAGGTAGATAGTCAATATCTTTTCCCAAAGGTAGGGGAGTTTAAAACTAGAGGGCATAGGTTTAAGGTGAGGGGAGAGAGATGCAAACGTGTCAAGAGGGGCAATTTTTTCACACAGAGGGTGGTGAGTGTCTGGAGGAAGCTGCCAGAGGTAGTAGTTAAGGCAGGTACAATTTTATCTTTTAAAAAGCATTTGGATAGTTACATAGGTACAATGGATATAGAGGGATATGGGCCAAATGCGAGCATTTGGAATTAGCTTAGGGGTTTTGAAAAAAAGGGCGACATGAACAAGTTGGGCCGAAAGGCATGTTTCCATGCTGTAAACCTCTATGACTCTGTGTTATAAAGACAAGGGTTCTTGATGTTCAATTGTAGCACCTTTTTAATAATTGCACCTGTACTGGCATGATTTCAATTTCTCCATATCATCTGGCTCAGTTACATCTCCCCGTTGGCTTGTTAACATTCATTCTTAAAGGTAAATAAATGGGGGAAAATAAGATTTGAAAATTGATCACATTGTTTTTACTTTACAAAATTGAAGTAATAATTTGACTGTTAATAAAACTTTTAAAATTTGTGCCCCGCTTTCTACATTCGTCTCCAAAGCTGCTAATCTGTGCTGGAATACTTTCTTGCATTTGATGCCAGCTGTCTGAGTATCTAAGTAACCTCTTGGCGTTGTCAACCCAGATGCGAAATGCCAGTGGATTATTTTATCAGAAAGAGCAACGCAGTTGATTTGGCCAATACTGTCCAAACTTTGTGTCTCCCTAGTTGGGATTCTAGGATAATTAAAGTTTAAAGTTGATTTATTAGTGTCGCAAGTAGGCACACATCAACACTGCAATGAAGTTACTGTGAAAATCTCCCAGTTGCCACATTCTGGCACCTGTTCGGGTACACTGAGGGAGAATTTAGCACGGCCAATGCATCTAACCAGCGTGTCTTTCAGACTGTGGGAGGAAACTCATGCAGACGTAGGGAGAACATGTAGACTCCGCACAGACAGTGACCCAAACTGGGAATTGAATTCTGGTCCCTGGCACTGTGAGGCAGCAGTGCTAACCATTGTGCTGCCCAGTAGCAATAGGACACAGAAACACTGGACAGTGTGTTGTTTCCTTCCCTTTCCCAGCCCAGATCAGTCGCTCCCCAAAGCTCCTGACACAGTTAAAGAATGTGCCAAAGATGAATAACATCTGGAAGTTGCTTGTCTGAGTGGATTACTGCTGCAATTGATTGTGCCATTCCTCAACAGACTGGCGAGGGGCTAACTATTGTTTCTATATATTCATAAAACTGGCAAAATCTAGAATGGAGATAGCCTTTTAAGCTTCAGTTCTCTGTTTACTGTGTTGCTGCCCTTGTTGGGGGTGGTGGAATTCTATTTCCTTTGACAACTGGGTGCATGAGGATTTTAATGCTCTATGTGTGAAGTTTAAAGCAATAATTAGGTTGAAATTCTGCTGTTTATGTCTGAAGGGAAAAAGACAGGTTAATGTTTTGAGTACGTGCTTTTTCAGAACAGTTCTTCTACCCAGTACTTCGATCTGTCTTTCCTCTTTCAGGTGCTGGTAGTTGCAGTATTTTTTGCTTTTAATTCAGATTGTGTTTTTTTTTATCTCATTCATATCTTAATTATCTATTCAATGCCAGGCACAGAAGAGAAGGGCAGAGACGACTCCAGACACAGCCGGGCGGAAAGATTGGAAAAAAATGAAGAATTGAAGTACTTTGCTCAGATGAAGGCTGCATCTTGGTTAATGCGATAGTTTCATTTTGTTGCTTTTGCTCAGTTGTATATTCATTAGAAAAATATTCAGTTGATGCAGTATAACACATTTTATGAAATAATGAATGCACTTGGAAGACAAGTTTATACCTGAGAATGCGCGTTTTCTTTGGTATTATTCTCTCTAAATCTGTTCTTCTCCTCCAGTATTTTATGTCCTTCATTTGTATGTACAGTGATCTACTTGTATTTGTATGGATTACATCTTGCATGTATTTTAATATGTTCGCTGTTTTTAAAAGTGACACCTGAAGATTCTCTTTTATTGAGTGGGATTTGAGCAGACTTGGGTTTTTGAAGTACTCGATGAGAAGTTTGTCAGGATCTCTGAGCCAGTTTATCAAAAGATTCCTTTTTTTAATAAAATAACTTGTCTCTTGGATGTTTCCCTTTTATTTAACAGTTTCTCCTGTAAACTAAAGAAATATTATTGGAGGTTAAAAAAAATCTCAACCTTAGTAATGTTTCAATGTATTTGTTTACCTTCTAATATACAGTGCAGTTTGAGATTTTGTATTAGGGCACATATGTGTTTGAGAATTTTTATTTGAATGACACTTATTCTGTTAAGTTTGCTTAGGCCACAGCTCCTTTCTGACTTGGCCAATTGTTGCTGTGCCAGAAAGAATGTACCAGTTGGCGATCATTCCGTGCCAGAATATGTGGCAAAAATATGGCATTGGGCATTGGGGCACTCTTGAATTTACATTGCCTTCTGCCTGTTGCTATGGTCCACAGTGGTCTTGGAAACTGCTGTTACTGTCTGTATTAGCACCGCCTAAAGTACCTTCAGATGCACTGCTGCTAGCCTTAGTACTGTGTAAATCTATGTTGGTGTTGAGACCAAATGAGAAGTAGCAATGTTGGCTACAAAGTTCTTCAACCAAGCTTCCCTACAAGTTAAGAGAACAATGCTGACCAACATATTTCCAGGACTGCGGCGTTCCTGTGTCACAATATTGTTTGAACTGGCTCCCGATTGGTAGGCCAGTTATTGTACAAAGGATTCTATTCTGAACTTGGTAGATTCATCTGAAGATCAAGCTTCCCCATTTTCTCAACTGTCTCCAACAAAATCAAGCTAAAAAAAAATTGCGATTGGCATGCTGTACACCATGGGCATCTGTAGCAAAGTACAATGCATGTCTATATGTATAGTCAGAAGGCATTAAAGGGTCTTTTCCCACAAATCAGTTCATTTCTCCTGTTAGAAACTGGCTGGATTCAGTTTCAATTTAATGGCCTGAATATGCAAGTCAGCAAGAAATTAGGTTATTTAATTGCCCACATAAACTCAGCCTCTGATGCTGTGCAAAGCATTCATCAGGGCTAAAAAGCCTGTGTCAATTAAGATTGCCATCTCTAGAGGAATTCCTGGAAATCTGATGTCTTGAAACATAACATTGACTGGCTTTGTGGCTTTATATCAGCAGCTGTCTGAGAAAAGTTTCAAGAACCAAGGATGAGGAGAAACTGAAAGTTGAGGGAGTAATTTGCAGAGAGGTGTCCAGAGGAGGGAGAGAGATTAATTTTGATTCCACTTGTAAATTATAGTAATTCATTAAAATTGCACTGATCACCACCAGTAGTAAAACTGGTGACACAATATCTCCAGTGTGGATACTGTAAATAAAAGCAAAGTACTCCAGATGCTGAGATCTGACATAAAACTGGACATGTTGGAAAACCCAGCAGGTTTGGCAACATCTGGCAGGAGAGTAAACAGAATTAACGTTTTGAGTCTGTATGACTTTTTAAGAGCTAAGGAGAGTTAAAAATGTGATGGATTATATACCGTATAAGAGGGTGTACAGCAGAGTAGAAAATCAGTGATTGGTGGGAGGTAGGAGAGATTGCAACAAAGATATGTAGGGTGTGAGAGGGGAAGTGTTAAAGGTCAAGATGATGCTAGTGGTTGCGTAAAGGTATCAATGTGTTAATTAGAGAATAAAGATCACTGCTCAGTGAAAGAACAAGTGACAGATGCCACATTGGGGAAGGAAAAGGGGCATTAGCTTCTTTATTTTTTCCAATACCCTACCTGCTACTAGCATTAATTCTAAAACCTGCCAATATCCACCCTGAAACTTGAATCCACCTGCCCTGCACGGATTTTTCCATTTGAAAGGAAGAAAGATCCTGTTGATGAAATATCCTCTCTTGAATTTGGGGTGTGTGAAAATGCCAATGCTAACCTTGAACCTTGATGTATGTCAAAACTGGTTGGCACCAACTGACTGGACCATTGCTTCTGGTTTCATTGAGTTACCGTTTACTGGTGGAATCAAAGTTCCTCCTGCCTCTATGAATGACTCCCTTTGGTCTTTCCACTTTAGCACCATCCTCTTTACCTGCTCACAGGTCGTAGAATCCCTACAGTGCAGAAGGAGGCCACTTGGCCCATTGAGCCTGCACCAACAACAATCCCATTCATGTTTCATCCCTGTAACACTGTATATTTACCCTGCTAATCCCCCTGGCACTAACAGACAATTCATCTAACCCACCCACACAGACATAGGGAGAATGTGCAAATTCCACACAGACCCGAGGCTAGAATTGAACCTGGGTCTCTGGTGTTGTGCGACAGCAGTAGAACCACTGTGCCGTCCTGGACAATGCCCTGGTTAATGCAATGTAATGTGTAACAGCTTCTGCATAGAAATCTAGTTCAAATCTACTTAAAAGCCATCAGTAACATTTACAGACAACACGTGATCTGATGCTGCAGTAATATATCCTAGATGCAAATGTTCAGAAAGACCTCTAATTGGATTTGCCAACATTATGCAGGGATGAAGGTACTAATAGGGTTTATTTTGAGGCATGTAAATGAGAGCTGCTGCCATTCGTTCTGGTATCTCCATTTATTCCCCCTCCGTCATTGATAGCCACATTTATTCATCCTTTACATATAGGCAGTGAAGTCATGAGTTTTCAATTGTATTGATGGTAACCTAGGTACAATGAATAATTCACTGTGAGCATTACAATTGAATCTGATTTTGGGCCATCCAGCCATGAAGTTGGTCTGCTGCTGTTCTTCCCTTTCAGCTTCCAGCATAGATTGCTTCAGAGCAAAAATGTCATGGGAAATGTATCCCGATTCCTCCCTCCTGCCCATAAACTGATGCCAACTGCAATGCTTCAAATACCCAGCAAAATTCAGCAACCCCCATACAAACTTCGCTAATATGATTGACTTACTGCTGAGCCATTAGGGGAATTCCTTTGCCTCCAATGATCACGACCCAGTCTCAATACCTTAACATTTTGGACAGCCTGTGATGGGTGACAACACTTGTGGCATCTTTAAAATGGTGGGCTGAATGTTTGCCGCCAATCATTAGAAATAAAAAAGTCGTTGGATCAGAATTTGCAAGCATAGCTTGTGTAACCATTGATGCAGCGTACGACCATTTTCCAATATCCTTTGCGTTAAGACTAAATCTAAATGTAAATCTCTTCATCAACAAAAAAAAGACACTGGTAGCCAGTACTGAAATGCAATTCAGTGCAGCTGATTAAGTTTGCAGCCCTCCGAATTTTCAATTAAGTGTCAATCAGTGTGACTGTCTGGTATATGACATGATTCTGAAATAATTTATGTAGCAAACTTACAAATTGTAAGAAAATCAACAAAATATTAAGTTTGTCTAAAAAAAAGATATATCAATGACTGTTGGCATCAATAAACTTTTCAATTGTAAATTAGAGAGGGGGTCTGACATTTATGGTAATCTAATGCTCTACAGGCCTCTGATGTGTATGAATCATCTGCCATTATATAGCAGCTGTCTGGAAAGCCAATTGTGCATCGTATTTTTGTGTCAAGAAATGAAACCAGTAAAAATTGCATCTGGAATGGCGTATCATATTAAAGGTGTAGTCTATGGCTACAAAGCTGGCACTGAAAAAATATCAGAAACGAACAAAAAGTATTTTTAAAACTTGTGATTAAATGCTGTCTCAAGTTAGAGCTTGACAATTCCAATCAGTTTAACACTGATGAACACATCTGAAAATAGAAGAACACAACAAAAAAAGACTTCTATTTGTACAATATCAAAACAAAAAATGCTGGACAAACTCAACAGGTCTGACAGCATCTGTGGAGAGAAACAGTTAACATTTCAAACTTAAGTGACCCTTCTACATAACTGAAGCAAGGTAGAAATGAACAGAATTTTACAATTTTTTTCTGCTGTATTTACATTCTTCAGGATATTTAAAACTTTTAAACTATTAGGTAGTTTTATGCTGAAAATCAATGCTCGTAAGTGTTGGCATTAATTTCACATTAAAACCAGATGGTCATTGGAGATAACTCAAATACAGTTTGGACTGTATTTGAACCCATGTCCTCAAGTGAAAAGTAGTTAGCATAATATACCACCCAACTCCTCCCAAAAATGCTATTTTAATCACCCAATCTTCTTAGAACCTTCGCTCTGGTAGTACAAAGTATAAAACTTCCACAATGCTGTTTGCAAGATGGAAGGAGAGGGTGATAAAGGAAGCTAACCACACAACTCATTTTTAACTAGGCTGCCGATGACTAACTCATTTAGCCACAGTATCAGTGTACACAAACCCAATTTCCCATTCACCAACAGTCACCAACATTATTGAAAGGAAAGGCAGTGGACAGGCAATGGCAGGCATTTAAAGAATGAATAGGTGAACTTCAGAAGTTTTATTCCTGCTTGGTGCAAGAGTGGTAAGGGAATTGTGGCCAATCCATGGCTAACAAGGGAAATTAGAGATAGTATCAGATTCAAAGACGAAACATACAAATTGGCAAGAAAAAGTAGTAGATCTAGAGATTGTGAGCCGTTTAAAATTCAGCAAAGAAGGACCAAGAAATTGATTAAGAAAGGAAAAATAGAGAATGAAAATAAACTAGCAGGGAACATAAAAACTGATTGTAAAAAGTTTATGTAGCTACGCAAAGTGAAAAAGATAGGCTAAAACAAATGTGGGCCCTTTACAATCAGACAAGGGAGAATTCATAACAGGGAATAAAGAAATGGCTGAGGAATTAAATTTGTACTTTGCTTCAGTCTTCACAAAGGAAGACATGAGTAGAATCATGAAATCCTACAGTGCAGAAGGAGGAGGCCATTTGGCCCATTTGCACCAACACAATCCCAACCAGGCCCTATCCCCATAACCCTATAGCATTTAACCTAGCTAGCCTCCCTGACACTCAGGGGCAATTTAGTATGACCAATCCACCTAACCCGCAGGTCTTTTGGACTGTGGGAGGAAACTAGAGCACCCAAAAGAAACCCACGCATACATGGGCGAGAATGTGCAAACTTCATACAGACAGTGGCCCAAGGCCAGAATTGAACCCAGGTCCCTGGTGCTGTGAGGCAGCAGTGCTAACCACTGTGCCAGAAGTGCTGAGACAAATATGTTTTAGTGAGGAGCTGAAGGAAAACAGCATTAATAGAGAAATGATTTTGGGGAAATTGATGGGATTGAAGGTAAATACATCTGCAGGTCCTGATAATCTTCATCCCAGAGTATTTAAGGAAATCACCCTGAAAATAGTAGATCCATTGGTGGTTATTTTCCAAAATTATTTGGACTCTGGAATAGTTCCTATGCATTGGAGGGTAGCTAATGTAAGCCCACTATTCAAAAAGGGAGGTAGAGAGAAAACAGGGAACCATAGACCAGTGAGCTGAACATCAGTACTGGGGAAGTTGCTAGAATCTATTATCAAGGATTTCATAATTCAGCATTTGGAAGGCAGTGGTATGATCAGACAAAGGCAGCATGGATTTACAAAAGGAAAATCATAGTTTATGAATCTATTAGAATTCATTGAGGATGTAACTCATAGAGTTGACCAAGCAGAACCAGTAAATATGGTTTATTTAGACTTTCAGAAGGCTTTCGACAAGATCTCACACTACAGGCTACTATGTAAAGTTAAAGCATATGGGACTGCAGGTAATGTGTTGAGATGGATAGAAAGCTGGTTAGCAGATAGGAAGCGAAGAGTTGACATAAATGGGTCTTTTTCTGATTGGCAGTCAGTGGCTAATAGGATTTTGCAAGGCTCTGTGATAGGACCACAACTGTTCACATTATGTATTAATGGTTTGGAAGAGGGAATTGAATGTATTGTCCCCAGATTTGCAGATAATACAAAGCTGGGTGGGAGGGTGAGCTGTGAGGAGGATACATAGATACGTCAGCATGATTTGGACATGCTGAGTGTGTGGGCATGTGCATAGCAGATGCAGTATAATGTGGATAAATGTCCACTTTGGCAGCAATAATAGGAAGACAGATTATTACTTGAGAGAGGTGGATACTCAATGAGACCTTGGAATCCTTGTACTTCAGTTGCTGAAAGTATAAGCGCACAATAATAGCAGGCGTAAAGAAGGCAAAAGGAATGTTGGCCTTCATAGCGAGAGCATTTGAGTATAGGGATAGGGTTGTTTTACAGTGATTGTATAGGGCATTGGTGAGGCCAAACCTCCCGCCTCAGCAATCCTACCAGAGGACAGGTTGCTGAATTGCTGTGACATTCTGAAAGCCCCTTTAAGCACTGATACCACAGCTTGATGGCAGCACTTCGAGCTTGCCTGAGACCCGTCTGAGCTTCCATTGCAATACGGAAACATTTGGGCTGGAATTCTCCAACCTCACCTGTGGTTGGGATTCTCCAGTCCCACTGCAATGAATGGAGTTTTAGTTGAGTGCCAAATCCTCCATTTATGCTGGCAGCCATGGCAAGGTGTTCGACATTGGAGAATTCCAGCCTTGGTGTCTCCTACAATGGAAGCTGAAAATTCACCCATCATGGTTTGACTCACATATACTAACGAATAAACTATTACTTCTACTCCAAGCTCCATGCAAAGATCTATGGTATATTGGTTCCAATATCCTTCATGCTCCTTGATGTAGAGCACAGATTTTCTGATAGGAAATACCCTTTACATTGATGAGGCCAAACCTCCTGAGTCAGGAGGTTTGGCTTCACCAACATGTTATACAATTGCAACAAAACATCCCTATCCCTAAACTCAAATCTTCTCACTATGAAGGCCAACATGCCATTTGCCTTTTTTACGGCCTGTTGTACCTGCCAATGCACAAAGCATTTCACTATGCGTGCCCATCAGCCTTGTTCTGTAGGTTGCCTCACCTCAAACACATGAATAGAATGGAAATGGAGGGATGTGATCCCGGGAAAGGTAGGGGGTTTTTGTTCAGTTGGACAGCATGATCAGTGCAGGCTTGGAGGGCTGAAGGGCCTGTTCCTGTGCTTTAATTTTCTTTGTTCTTTGTTGAAAGTCTTCATTTTATCCTGTGTAGTGGAATTCTTGTACCGCTTTCCTTTGAGCAGGCTAGCACCAGCATTACCCATGATTTCTGCCCTGGCTGCAGGCTGTTCACGCTCGGTATGTCGCCATCTGGAAATCCTGCCTTTATGGTAGGTATCCTCTAAAATGCACTGAGTGCCAGTGTCAGAACTGGTGACAACAAGTCTGACAGTGAGTGACAGTGTTATCCCTTTATTCTTATCTTCTTGTTCCTCTGTTGCTCGTTCTTCTACCATTACCTGGCCATATTACAGTTCTTGGGCATGTAAAGGGAGAAAAACACAATGGTAGAATTGAGGGGAGAAGGTGAAGCAAGAGGCTTACACCATTGACAGTTTGTACATTGGAAGAAATTATGGGGTGGATGAGAATTAAGTGTATGAATATGTACTGCATATATGTGCACCATCTTCCATTGCTTGAATCCTTCATAATATCATTAATAAGCACTGCAATGATGGTAAGCACTGTCTCCTCCATCTCCATGGTGGCTCAGACATATAAGCATGCCTACTCTCCTCTGGGTAGCTGTTGTTGCTTCTAGTGTGGCAACACCTTGTTCCACAAGAAGGGGGGAATGAATCAGTGAGCATGGCCTAATGCATAAGAATGATGTGACTGTCAGTGTTGAAAATCTGGCACAGTTTGAAAGCTGTGTGACGTGGGAATAATTTTTGGCACAGGGCTAAGTGTCAGAGGGTGCGATGAAGCTCATGAATGTCAGGCATGAGTCCTGATTGATTGAAATATTTTGATAGGTGAATACTAGGCATGTGGCATGTCGAGCCATGTCCAATGTTGTATTTGGCAGCATACAGCATTTGAAAAAGCATTTATTGACCTTGACAAGTTGGGCAGAAATTTCCAGCAATTCCTGGTGGTGGCATCTCCCGGTTCTGCTAACGGCACACCCCAGTGCAGGTTCCCCAGTGACAGAATTTGCCAACAATTGGAAACCCATTCGGAGTGGTGGGACCGAAAGATCCTGCCGCCAGCCAATAGCGGGCTACCCACAATGCCTTAAAACATGCTGCAACGGAGGGGGCAGAAAATCCCAGTCTTGTGTGAGATTAATGAACTTCTTGTGATAACCAGGTTCCAGGGCTTGTCTTCTGACACTGATCACCACTCTGTTTACCCTCACTCCTTTCTGGGTTTCCTGTGGCTGGATGATATCAGACCTTCTCTCCATTAAGGAGCCCAATGCAACATTGGGAGATCTTGGAATGCTCTTTCTGACATGTTACATCATTTGATTGTTGCACAGGTTTCCAGCAACTGCTGCAGCCACAATTAGGGGAGGCGATGGTCTAGTAGTATTTTCGGTAGACTATTAATCCAGAAGTTCAACTAAAATTCCGGTGACCTGGGTTCGAACCCTGCCACGACACATGGTGGAATTTGAATTCAATAAAAAATATCTGGAATTAAGAATCTACTGATGACTATGAAACCATTGCCGATTGTCAGAAAAAGCCATCTGGTTCACTGATATCCTTTAGGAAAGGAAATCTGTTGTCCTTGCTTGGTCTGGCCTACGTGTGACTCCAAAGCCACAGCAATGTGGTTGACTCGCAACAACCCTCCAAGAGCAATTAGGAAAGGGCCATTAATGCTGGCCCACCAGCAACGCCCATTTCCCACAAATGAATAAAATTAATACACCTCCCCTTTAAGAAGTGCAAGTTGGCTTTAAGTTGTCTAGGCTAGCTTTAACTCAGGAAGCATTGGCCAATCTTGCAATCCCTGGCCGGGGATGCAGCTTCTCAACAGTATGCTTAGCGGTGTTGCAATCATTTAAACTACAAAGGGTTGTGGACGTAGCCCAGTCCACCTTGCAAACCAACTTCCCACCAATAAGCCCATCTACACTCCCTGTTGTTTTGCAAAGCAGCCTGCATAATCAAAGACCCCATGCACCCCAGACATATTCGCTTCCACCTACTTCCATTGGGAAAAAGATGTAAGAGCCTGAAGTCACTTATCAGCCGCCTCAAGAACAACTGCTTCCCTGTTACCATCAGAAGTTTGAATGGACCTACCATATATTAAGCTGATCTTTCTCTTCACCCTATCTGTAACTGCAACACTATATTCTGCACCCTCTTCTTTCCTTCTCCCCTATGAGCTCTATGAACAGTATGCTTTTTCTGTATAGTGGGCAAGAAACAATACTTTTCACTGTATCCCAATACTTGTGACAATAATAAATCAAATCAAATCAAAGTTTGCCTGATTCCTACATTATTGGAACAAAAAGGTGGATGGGGATGGGGGTGTAATCCATTGCAATCCTACACAAGTTTTCAGGCCTTGTTCGATTTTGTGGTTTTAAGTTCCAAAATAAAAACAAAAAAAATTGCTGGAAACATTCAGCTGGTCTGTCAGTATTTCTGGAGTGAGAGATGTAATGAAGCAGAAGTCCCTTCACCAGAATCCCTTTATTTACAATTCAAACAGCAGTACAGAATGCTATCAGTCAGCAGTCTACCTTCAGGAGCGTCAGAGGAACTAATGCTCCCAGTTGAATACAAGGAAAAGACTCCCTGATTGACTCATCAATTGACTCTTTGATCAGGGAGTTCATATTCCAATAGGTCAACCTTAATGGCTGGATTGAAGTCATTAAAAGAAACAGCAAATGTTTCATTTCAATCAACCTTCATCAGAAGTGAAATCTAAATTCCAAACTCAGTAATTGTACAATAATTTTTGCTTTATTTCCCTTGGTTGTTCCACTTTACAACCATAAAGATGTCCGTGAAGCTTAAGCCTTCATTGTGGTCTCTCAGTTTCAAAGTAAAGAAGCAAAGCAGCAAACACAGAGAATTCAGCAGCGTTTCTGCTCTCTAAACCATGAACCTAATATTTCTTCAATTCAAGTTCCTTGTTCTTCCTAATATATTCCATTCTCTCTTGCAGTGAGCATCACTAGAATTCATGACTCCAATGCTAATTATCTGAACTATACTCAAGAGAGGCACAATGGTCCTCACATTAGCACATCAAGAGTCCTAAAGAACATACTGTCATTTTAAAAGAAACAGATTAAGTTTAGTCTCCGTGCACAGGCACCAAATTTCAATACAAATTTCAATATGCTACAAAATGTAAGATCAATGTGTGGGACTGTTATTGATAAAGTCAGGCAGTGGAAATGCCACTTGGCTCAGAGAGCAGATGATCAATGACTCATACAAGGAGAAGACAGGGATACAGGAATGTTCGCGATCTAATTGTTTTTTTTAAAGATAGTAGATTTTCTTTGCAAAATTGAAGCAAATTGAGAACAGGATTCCCATATTTATTGGTGACTGTGTGGAGTTTGCATGTTCTCTCCATGTCTGTGTGGATTTCCTCTGTGTGGTGCTCCAGTATCCTCTAACACTCCAAAGATGTGCGGGTTAGGTTGATTGGCCATGTTAATTTGCCCCTTAGTGTCAGGGGAATTAGCAGGGTAAATACATGGGGTTATGGAGCTATGACCTGGGTGGGATTGTTGTTGGTGCAAGCTCGATGTGCCTCCTTCTGCAGTGTAGGTGTTCTATCTGCACAGAATGCGAATTGAAATAATGAGTGTTCTTTTTCATTGAAAAAGGTCATGGCTTTTTATATTTTAGCTAATACACAATTCTCTTTGAATGGTTAATGCAAAGCTAATTAGTTATATCAGTATGGATAGGTTTGAATTCCTGTTTTCTCCCTGCAAGAATATTGTGAGGAAAGTAATAAATGACTTTTTTTATTTCTGATGTGGCGGTGCCGGCGTTGGACTGGGGTAAACACAGTCAGAGGTCTGACAACACCAGGTTTAAGTCCAACCGATTTATTTGATAGTAAACTCACAAGCTTTTGAGGTTTCCCTCTTCATCACCTGACTCCAAACAGGTGACTTTGTCACCTGATGAAGAGGGAAACCTCGAAAGCTTGTGAGTTTATTATCAAATAGATTGGTTGGACTTAAACCTGGTGTTGTCAGACTTCTTACTTTTCTTTATTTCACAGGCCACAAGAGGGAGCAAGAAGACTGTGTTAAATAGTAAAAGCACACTGCCTTGGTGGGTCGATGTAGTTACTCAGTACGTAGCTTCACACCAGGAAGGATTGCTCTGAGTTTACTAGTGTAGCAGTAGCTTCATCACAAGCCGCTTTAGAATCTAGCACCAGGAACACAAAATCAGTCAAAGCTCTTGGTCCTCGTCCCTAGCCAGTGACCCTCACCAGAATGTGATTGTGTGTTGCTGTGTAGAGCTTGGTTGTTACATCTCTTAGTAGTTGAACTGCAATGCTAACACACACTGTCAAGATTCATACGTGAAGAATGCCCCCTTAAGTAAGATGTCAGAAACCATCTCAGCCAGGGGTCAACAGCTTCCTGTGGAGAGTGGTGGGTAACAGAACAGGGAATCTACTTCCTTAGTTCTTTTTAAGACACCGACTGCATGCTCTTCATTCCTGGCATTTTTATTATCTTAGATTTTCAGTGTTTGCAGAACACCTTTTTGCTGTTATTGCATTAAATGTTTCCTTTGCTATTCATCAGCACTGTGTAAAATTCACCCTGCAGGCACTGACATTGTCCCCCATCAACTTTTGTTTAACTGCAGTAGTTAAATAGTGCGGCCTGTCAGCCCCGGGAGTCCTGAACAGTATCCTACATACTGCCTTCAGACTCACTGAGGGAGGTGTGCGCGGTAAAGATACATTAATTATAACCTGCAGGTTTGGAGATATTCCCTCCATATCACTGAATGCATTATTAATGTTACTGTTGAGCAATTGTCTTGATGCAAGCTGAAGCCAGCTAGCTGGAGCATGCATACGCTACTATCCTGAATGGGATTGTCTCTGCTAAAATCTGAGGTTTTGGAGTCAGGAGAGGTAATCCAAGAGTGGCCTTTATTTGCTTGGGGTTGCGTTTGCAGTTTCCCTCTCAAAAAGAAGACCTGGAAAAGCCACCTAGCTGGGAGGGGGTGCCACATTCTCAATACTGAACAATTTGCCTGCCCCTCCTAGCTGTCATGGAATTATAGGATCCCTACAATGCAGAAAAAGCCATTTGGCCCATTGAGCCTGCACTGACACAATTTCAACCAGACCCTATCTCCGTAACCCACATATTTACCCTGCTACTCCCCTGACACTAAGGGTTAATTTAGCACGGACAAGCAATGTAACCTGCACATCTTTGGACTGCAGGAGGAAACCAGAGCCCCTGGAGGAAACCCATGCAGACAAGGGGAGAACATGTAAACTCCATACAGCCAGTGACCCAAGGCCAGAATTGAACCTGGGTCCCTGGTGCTGTGAGGCAGCAGTGCTAACCACTGTGCCACTGTGTTGCCCTTCTTCTTCAATTTACAAATGGAATTGCTTTAATAATTTTAAAGAAAAAAAGCGTTCATTTTTTCAGAGCATGGTATTAGTTTCGGCCTGGGTCTTTAGGGAGCCCAATGCGTGTTTTGGTCAAGTACATTTGATGAGTTTCATTATACCCAGTTTGATGCCAACTGTCAAGATGTGGGAAATCAAACCTGGGGAATCTTACCCTTCTCTTCCTCCCCATTGATGGCCATGTAAGGGCGGGCGGGTGGAAACTCTGCAAGGCCACGCAGAAATTTTGCCTTTAGGCCAATACTCAGCATATTGGGGTCCTAAGTAATTATTGTCAAAGTAAAGGTGAGAATCGACTGGAAGGAGCCAGCAGTTTCAGTGCCAACCTGTCTGCCAGATGGAATTTGTAACCTTAGTGAGCTGGTAAAAGCTGGCACATGTGAAGGTGAATTAAATTGTATAATAAATTCATGGTTACTTTCCCTTTATCATTCATTCTTGGCTTATGAGGAAACGTTAAAACAGGGAGGAGGGAAATCACACTGCGGAGGAGAAAATGTGAGATTTCTAGCTGAACGCAGTGTTCAAACTGCAGTAAGAACTCTACACCCTGTACCACACATTATTCTGCCTTCATGCCCGAACCACATACGTTACAAAAGGATGTAGAAATTTCAAGTATTTTTAATGGCTTCAAATTTGTTAAAAATTTCTCATTTAGTACAAGTTAAGTTTATTTGATAGCTTGGAGCTGTTGATGTCTGAAAGTTTCTTTGTAATATGGGATGCGTGAAGTCTGGAT
This sequence comes from Carcharhinus amblyrhynchos, assembly GCF_965287045.1. NCBI lineage: Eukaryota > Metazoa > Chordata > Chondrichthyes > Carcharhiniformes > Carcharhinidae > Carcharhinus > Carcharhinus amblyrhynchos. The sequence goes on along the minus strand of NC_137327.1, from coordinate 84,295,397 downwards.
TTTCTAAAATTATTCGGCATTGCATTATATAATTGTTCTGAATTTAAAACCTTGCCAAGCCTATTTAGAGGGTTGACAAGGTTATTCTGTGATGCCTTACTTGGTGAATGCATTGTGTGACTGAGCCACACACACTCAAAGATCCTCAGTTCAATCTCCAGAGTTAATTGATTTCAGTACGGGTGGCAGCTCCACAGTCCTCTGCAGCGAAAGTTAGAAAACTGCCAGTATTCCCCTCATCCAGATTGTTATATTATGGCCATACTGGATACTGGCTGTGTGTGAATGTCAGGCAATGACAAAATTAGACATTGTTGCAAGACCCCACATGAACAGCTACTGAGATCCTGTTGTTTAACATGAGAAGAATGATCAGGTTGGCAGGGAGCTTATGGGACAATGCCCTTGCAGTTAAGTTTAAGTTTATTTATTAATGTCACTAGTAGGCTTACATTATCCCTGTAATGAAGTTACTGTGAAAATCCCCTAGTCACCACGCTCTGGTGCCTGTTCGAGGACACTGAGGGAGAATTTAGCATGGCCAATGCACCTCACCAGCACGTCTTTGGAACAGTGGGAGGAAACCAGAGCACCTGAAAAAAAGAGCCCACACAGACACGGGGAGAACGTGCAGACTCCGCACAGACGGTGACCCGAGCCGGGAATAGAACCTGACTTTCTGGCGCTGTGAGGCAGCAGTACTAACCACTGTGCCACCATGCTGCCTGCAGACTCTGCAGGACAGGATGAGTGGAGGCACTAACCATATGGACAGAAAGCTAATTTACTATCATATTCTCTGGAAACTACTTTCCTCCCTTTTAGTGGATGCCCAGTAATTGGTGACAGTTTGCCTGATTAATCCCCACCTGTTCTGTCTTCTGGTGCCCAGAGGCTCACACTTTTAAACTCAAAATGCTGGAGTTTTATCGAGCATATTTATTGCAGGTCTCAGTGTGAATGGTGGACAGGGACAGGCTTTCTCATCACCTGACTGCCAGTGAAGCAGTAAATGTGGCACCCTGAATCATAACAATTATTTCCTAACTCTTTTCAATTAACGTAACAATATAACGGCCCCCTTTCCTTAAGATATATATTCTATCAATGTACTGTTCCAATTATTAACTTTTTAATTTTATGTCTAATTAAAGAAGATTGAGAATTGATTTTTATAATTAGACTGACCGGTTGAAATTCTCTGGCTGTCCACATTGGCAGGCTTCTCTGGGATAAGATATACAGGCATTTGGACAAACAGAGTTTGATTAGGAGTAGTCAACACAGCTTTGTTCATGGAGATCATGCCTTACACATTTGTTGGCATTCTTTGATGAAGTGACCAGGAAAGTTGACAAGGGCAGGGCGGTAAGGACTTCAGTACGGACTTGGACAAAGTTTCACATGATAGGCTGTTCTGAAAGGTTAGATCACATGGAATACAGGGAGAGTTGGCAAATTGGATATGCAATTGGCTTGATGATAAGAAGCAGAGGGCTCTGGTGGAAGGATGCTTGTCAGACTGGAGGCCTGCGACTAGTGGTGTGCCTCAGGGGTCAGTATTGGGCCCATTGCTGTTTATTATCGATATCAACACTTTGGATGTGAATGTACAAGGCAAAATCAGTAAGTTTGCAGATGACATGAAGAAAGGTGGTATTGTAGATAGTGAGGAAGGTTATCAAAAATTGTAGCAGGATCTTAATCAGCTGGGGAAGTGGGCTGAGAAATGGCAGATGGAGTTCAATATAGGTAAGTGTTGTGTTTTGGAAAGTCAGATTAAGGTAGGACTTGCGCGGTGAATGGTAGGACCTTAGGGAGTATCGTGGAACAGAGGGACTTTGGAGCTCAGATGTATGGTTCACTAAAGGTGGAGTCAGAGTAGATAGCGACAGTGAGGAAGGCTTTTGGTATGCTGGCCTTCATCAGTCAGGCATTGAGTATAGGAGTTGGGAAGTTATGTTGCAGTTGTACAGAACATTGGTGAGGCCGCACCTGGAGTATTGTTTTCGGTTCTGGTCACTTTGCTATAGGAAAGATGCTATTAAACTGGAGAGAATGCAAATTTACAAGGATATCACCAAGACTCAAGGGACTGAGTTATAGGGAGAGATTGGACAGGCTATGATTTTTTTCTTTGGAGCATAGAAAACTGAGGGGTGATCTTGTAGAGGTGTATAAGACCAAAAGAGGCATGGATAGGATAAATGCACTCAAACTTTTTCCCAGAGTTGGTGAATGGAGAACTAGGGAGTTCAGGTTTAAGTTAAGAGAGGAAAGAATTAATGGGATCCTGAGGAGCAACTTTTTTATAACTTTTATGTGGAATGAGCTGCCAGAGGAAGTGGTTGAGGTAGGGACATTAACAACATTTAAAAGGCATTTGGACAGATACATGGATAGGAAAAGTTTAGAGAGATATGGGCCAAATGCAAGCAAATGGGGTTAGATTAAGTGGGCTTTTTGGTCAGCCTGGACCAGTTTGGGCCAAAGGCTTGTTTCTGTGCCATAGATTCTATGATTCTATGATATTGGAGTCTAAGCTTCACTAACAACCTTTTGCTGGGCTCTAGATTTTCATGATTGGATCTTTACAAGTATAGTTTCAACGGCTCAGGCAGGGATTTAACATGCTTGTTGAAGCATTGACATCCTTTAATGCATCTGTGAGTTGTTTTACTTCCCCCTGGTCACTTGGATGGAGCATCTTGTTAAGGCAGAGACGTTTCGTACTTTCTTCTATTCAACAGCTTTGCAGATGATGTCATGTCAGCTTCAAGGGGTGCAAATTAGAGTGGCATTAAGACAATGTTTGTCCCCTCGGGTAATGTGATGGTGGTCTTGTACTCTGTTCAGCAAATTCCTTAAATTCTCTGGAGATGAATGGGTTTCCATTGTGACAAAGTACTCTTCCAGGAAATCTTTCTTCGGTGAATAGAATTCATACTGTTAGGATGATTATTGTAGCTGTCTAATTTATGATTTTCTAATAAAATGGAATTTTGAGTCGTATTCTACAACTATAAGATACCAGTCTTTATTATGCGTGAATAAATCAGCTGGCACAGTATGTCATGGTTTAGGGTCAGAGTGATACAGTGCAGAAAAGGCCTTTTGGGACATTGAGACTCAGCGACAATACCACTAAAGGCACACTAATCCCATTTTTCTGCATTTGTGCCATATTCTTCAATATTATGATATTTCCAGTGCTCATCCAAATTTTTTTAAAGTTTGGAAGATTTCCAGCCTCAATTACCTTCCCAGGTAGTGCATTCCAGATTTCCACAACCTTCTGAGTGATTTTTTATTTATCAAATCCCCTCTGAATCTCCTGTCCTTCATTATGTTGCCTCGGATTGACCCCTCAAACAAGGAGAACAGCTGCTCCCTGTTCATATCCCTCATATTTATATATGCCTCAATCATGTTCCCCCCTTAGCATTCTCGGCTCTAAAGAAAACAATCCAAGCCTATCTAGGCTTAGATTTAGATTTAATTTCAGTAGCTGCCATTTCCTCTTTATGCTGTGCATTTCTATATTTCTGGCTTATATTGCTTATATACACCATTATTTTCACATCTGTATCAGATGCTTATCGAGTACATATCTGATTTGATTCTGAGCTTACACTTCTCCATTTCATGTGGCCTTCATATATCTTCTAGAGAAATACTTTCTGAATCAACTTGGGTATGATTACTCTGGATCTGACTAGTAGAGCACCATCTCTGGTCAAAAATACTGCTGTATTGCTAACTGCACATTCTATCTAATCAGGCCATTCCTGGATCACTTGCTGAGAGAGCATTTTCTTGTCTCATCTCCAGTTTGACTCAGTTTACAATCACTAGCTGATAAGTCTTTATACCTAAATCTTTTGTCTCATGTTTCCTATGTTTCGATGACCGAAATAAAGCATCTGTGAGGAGCATTCCTCTTCCTGGCTTTCAGAGTAACACTGAAAGCTCAAGAGTAACCTTTGCAGTCTTGCTGGTATTTACCATGATTTTCTGCTGGCGAACAATGATCGCTGTCCACTATGAATTTTCTCCCATAGATGTATGTATTGGATTTCTTGCATTAATATGTGGTTGCCAAAAACTCTTTTCTTATGTTGGTATATCTGTCCTCAGTGAATGTTACAGTTTTGGATGTGAATGCTATTGTTTTCCTTCTTGTGAGTTGGCATGGTTGATGCAAAGGGTCAAAGGGTTGTGGGACATAGGAGCTATGAAGGACCGTGGGGTGATAGAGGGGCCAAGATTGACATGAAGGATGTGAGGAATTATGGGGGTCAGTGGGGAGCCTGTAGTGGCATGAGTTGGCATGGGTAGGAACTTGTGAGTGTATGGAACTTGTAGAGCTGAGAAGTGATAGCATAGAGATGCTTTAATCTTTATATATAGACTATGGACACAGTACCAGAGCCCCACAGTAGGCATTCCTACTAGACTGTCTCCTCACCCATTACCTCCCCTTCTTCGCAGATCAATCACCCCAACTTCTAATCCAGTCCAGCACCAAGAATGAAAATCCAATGTGCGGTTTGCAGATCCAGGAATTTGAATTTGATAAAAAATATCTGAAATTAAGAATCTACTGATGATCATACAACCATTGTCGATTGTTCGAAAAACCCATCTGTTTCATTAATGTCTTTAGAGAAGGAAATCTGCTGTACTAAGCCGGTCTGCCCTACATGTGACTCCAGATCCACAGCAATGTGGTTGACTCTCAACTGCCCTTGGGCAATTAGGGATGGGCAATAAATACTGGCCAGCCAGCGATGTCCAGGTCCCATGATTGAATTTGAACATTTTAGAACTATGGGTCATAGTTTGACGATAAAGACTGAAGTGAGTAGAAGCCTTTTCACCCAGAGAGTGATGAACTAGTGGAATTCATTACCATTGAAAGTAGTTGAGACCAAAACATGTGATTTGAAGAAGAAATTAGATATAGCTCTTGGGACTAAAGGGATCAAGAGATATGGGGAGAAAGCACAATCAGGATATTGAATTTGATAATCAGCCACGATCAAAATAAATGGTGGAGTGGGCCCAAAGGGCCAAATGGCCTAATCCTGTTTCTATTTTCTATGTATGTTTCAAAGTGGGTCTGTGATCTTTCATCTCAACTGGGAAAATTTAGAAATGTAATAGATTTTGAGCTAGTGAAAAGACGGAGGGTAGGAAAAGGAACAAAATGGAAGATCTGCGATAAGTTCAAGGGCAGGAGAAATTAAATGACAACGTGTTTCTGGTGCAAGGCCAAAAAGAGTGCTAAGTGAATATGTAAAGAAACAAAATATCCAGCTGAAGGAGGTGTAAGTGGCAAGGTCCAGAACAGCTGCCATCCAAAAGAAAAGGAAATAACAAGGGAAAAAAGCAAATTACCAAATAAAAGTCAAACACAATAGGAACAGAAACAGCCTAATATTGAACTCAATTCCCAATCCAGAAGACTATAAAGTGGCCAGTTGGAGGAGATGATCCTCAAGCTTGCATTGAGCTTCATTGGAGCGCTGCTGGAGGCAAACAATATAAGAACATAAAAAATAGTGGAGTAAATCATACAATCCCTTAAGCTTGCTCCGTTATTTAATATGATCATGGCTGACCTTGGATTTCAGCTCCATTTTCCCACCAATTCAATATCCCTTGATTCCCTGAGATATTTCCCAGCCCTAAATATATTCAATGATGATACATTCACACGAGAATTCCAATGATTCACAACTCTCTGAATGATAATTTCACTTCACCCAAGTCCTAAATGATTGACCTCTTGAATGTGACAGGCAACTAGAAGCTCGTGGTCCGGCTATAACCTCAGCAGTTATCGAATTTATGTTTGGTTTCCCCAATGTAGAGGAGACCATATATTGAACTACCAATACTGAGCTAATTTGAAAGAAGTACAAATAAGTCACTGTATCACAAGGAAACAGTGTTTGGGACCTTGGACATTGGGGAGAGAGGAGGTAAATGCTAGGCATTACATAGAAGGGTGCTAAAGCGTGTGACAGAGTAGTAGGTTAGGACATCTAAGAAAATGGTCCCTCCAAAATGGTGAAATGCTGGAAGATGATTTCCCAGACATTTGTGCATGGATATTGAATGCAAATCAACCAGTCATTGTGTAAGCTCACACATGCAGAATAATCAGTTGTGCTCTGTTACTATACCTCAGCAGGAAAGAGAGATGCAAATGGATAACTTTGTTAGAAAGCAAATTGAAAATATCTGGTCCTGCCACTTCAATTGTATGCAGTTTGATCATAAAGTAAGTGTGACGTATTTGCTGCTATTAATTTGAGTGTGTGGATTCGGCGCCAGTGAGGGAGGCAGGGAACCATTTACTAAAATGCATCATTTTATCTTGTTTCCAACCAGCATAATGGAAAATGGTTCAAAATATATCAAAGTGATAATAGTATATGGGAAAGATAATTTGTAAAGAAATTACAGTGAATACTAAAATTAATGATATGGAACAGCATCTAAATTTACCTCATAAAGTTGGAGACACTCAGCACGCTCAGGATTTAAATGAGGTCTAAACAAATATTGAATTTTGTTTGTCTGTTGCTGTGAAATGAATCAAGCTACAATTAAGCATTTGAATCTGTTAATGTCAGGCAAATACCAACCGCACATTTCTCTGATGATGAAGAAATAAGAGGCCCCACAGTGAGTGTTATCCACTGATTATGATGCGGAGATGCCGGCGTTGGACTGGGATAAACACAGTAAGAAATCTCACAACACCAGGTTAAAGTCCAAAAGTTTTATTTGGTAGCAAGGTGAAAGAGAGGTGAAAGAAGGTGGAAGAAAGTATATCAAGAGTGCGTGGGGTCCTTAATTATACTGGCTGCTTTTACGAGGCAGCGGGAAGTGTAGACGGAGTCAATGGATGGGACGCTGATTTGCATGATGCGCTAGGCTTCATCCATGACCCATTGTCGTTTCTTGTGTTCTTGGACAGAGCACAAGTGTTTAAGAGGAAGGAGAGGTAGAAAGAGTTAGGGACAAAATTAGTTCATGGCTTAAGCATCTGAAAGTCTGCAAATCAATGGGAGAGTAATTAAAATCAGGGACACACAAGAGGCCAGAATTAGAGGAGCACAAAGATCTCAAAAGGTTGTGGAGCTGAAAAGGTTACAGAATAGGGACGGGAGAAGCCATTGAGAGATTTGAATCTAAGGATGAGAGTTTTAAAATCAAGGCATTACCAGTAAATGTGATTCAGTGAGCACAAGGTGATACAGGACTTGGTTAAGTTGGGCTACTAGTAGTGGAGATTTGGATGTGCTCAAGTTGATAGAGGAGAAAATGTGGGAGGCATGTCAAGAGGGCATTTAGATAGTCAAATCTAAAAGTAATAAAGGGTTTCAGCAGCGTATGTGCTGAAGGGATTTTGGGGAGAGGGAGACAGGTTATGTAACAGAGCTGGAAAGAGGTAGTCTTGGTGGTGGACAGGATATGAGGCCAGAAGCTCAGCTAACAATCAGATAGAATGCCATGATTGCAAACAGTGTGGTTCAGTCACATTCTGCTAAAACGCTATGCTACTGATCTATATAGCTTGACCAGTTTCCCATATTTACGGCAGTAATGATGCCAATGTGGGAGCCACAGTTCTTCTATGCCCCCAGTTTTAACTTCCAAAGGCCAAGGAGAAAATGGGCAGCTGGTAATGGAAAATCACTCTGGTGTCTTTGGGGAATTTGATATCACTCAGCTCCAGTGTAATCGGGAGTGAAATAAGAACCTGATGCACAATTTAACTTCATGTAATTACATCTCCTAAAGTGCTTTGTATTGATGTAAAAGTGGCAGTGTAACTAAATAAAAGATACTTTAACTGATCATTTTACAACAATAATTGGGAAGATTAAATAATTTAAATGTTTAACATAGGCATATTGTAAACTGGACAAATTAAACACGTTCATGTCAGACTATGAAAAACATTGTAAAGATATGCATAATTTATTTACTTTTAATGCTGCACTAAAAATCTGCATAAATTATACAAGAAGACTGTGTCCATAGAACTAAATAGTTGTAGGTGAAATACTTCTAATTTTAAGATTTCTCATGGACATAGCATTTTGGGAGTTGTGCATATGTAAAGCTGCAGGTACACCCAGCACTAATCAGCTGAGTCTTCTCTGTACCACTACGTTCTGCACCTTCCTCCTTTCCTTCTCTACATACAGTAGGCTCGTATGTATAGCGCTCAAGAAACAAATCTTTTCACTGTATACTATTACATGTGACAATAATAAATCAAATCAAATTTGCTTTCGTCAATTCATAATCTCCCTTTGGTAATGCCTGCAAAGTTTAGCCAGCTACAAAGTCATTTATGCTACCACCTGATCAACACATGACATGCTAAGTGAGAAAATAGGTCTTGAGATCCATCGTGATTGAAACGAGATGAATCTTAACAACAAGTGGATAGGCACAATAAGTAGTCTCTCAACACCAGGTTAAAGTCCAACAGTTTTATTTGGTAGCATGAGCTTTTGGAGTACTGCTCCTTCATCAGGTGAGTGCAGGATTTGTTTCACAAACAGGGCATATATAGACACAAATTCAATTACAAGATAATGGTTAGAATGCGAGTCTTAACAGGTTATCAAGTCTTTACAGTTGCAGATAATGTGAGTGGCGAGAGGATTAAGCACAGGTTAAAGAGGTATGAATTGTCTCAAGCCAGGACAGTTAGTGAGATTTTGCAAGCCCAGGCAAGTTGTGGGGGTTACAGATAGTGTGACATGAACCCGAGATCCCAGTTAAGGTCGTCCTCATGTGTGTGGAAGTTGGCTATCAGTCTCTACTCAGTGACTCTGCGCTGTTGTGTGTTGTGAAGGCTGGCTTGGAGAATGCTTACCCAAAGATCAGAGGCTGAATGCCTGTGACCGCTGAAGTGTTCCCCAACAGGAAGAGAACACTCTTGCCTGGTGATTATCAAGCAGTGCCCATTCATTCGTTGTCATAACGTCTATATGGTCTCGCAAATATACCATGATAAACAGATAAAAAGGTTTGAGATCATGTACCAAACAACTCAAGAACAGTTTCTTCCCTGTTGCTAAAAGACTTTGAATGGACTTACCTCATACTAAGTTGATCTTTTTCTACACCTTAGCACTACATTCTGCACTCTCTCCTTTCCTTCTATGTGGATGGTATGCTTTGTTTGTATAGCATGCAAAAAACAATACTTCTCACCGTATACTAATACATGTGACAATAATAAATCAAATCAAATCAAATCAATCTTTATAACGAACCTCTTTGGCCAAGGTTTTGATGACCCGCCTTAATGTTATTTGGTGGAGCTAAATGTCACACTTTGTTTTATAATGCTCCCATGAAGGACCTTACTTAGGAAGATTTACAATATGAAACATTTCGAAATCATTTTTATCTTGGAAGTGTCACATAAGATGAAGGAAATGTAAGATTTCACTGTAGCCCTGTCACCAATCAGTTATGCCTGAATTTCCATTGGAAAAAAATTATGCATCTTTGATCTTACCCCATTGTTACACTGAAAGATTCCAGTAAATTTTGGTCATAAAATTGCAATAATGTCTGTGGTGCTAATATCATTAAAAATTTCAGTGGGAGAGATTATTCTTCAGTGTCAACCACTTCATTAAAGAATATGAAAGTGTTGCTATTTTCACTGTGGTGCAGCTAGTAGTGTGGAAAAATTATTAAAATTTGGTATTATTCTTGTATCGGTTGAAGAGCTCAGTTCCTTGGGCTAGTGAAGCCACAATGTAGCATGTAGCAAAGTTTAAACAGCTGAAATATTGCTGAAAAAAATACATTTTATCAGAGCTTTATGTCTTGTATTCACCAGAACAATCACAAGAATACTAATGATTAGGGAAACAACAACCTTACACTGCATGAGAAGCGAGTTCTGATTTGTTGGCAAATGGACTCTGATTGGTAGAGATGTTGCCATCGAGAATGCACTAATAAATGGCATTTGCCAGTTAACTGCCAAGAATTGTTTTAATACTTAAACCAGGCAGTTTGACTCTGCTTCGTCAAGGCATTGTTATCATTTTTTTTTAGCTGAAAGAGACCCAATGTGTGTACCCGTTCTTTATGTCTCCAAAGAACAGGGCCCTGTGTATTTAATGTGTGTAGCTTCCAGTAATGCAAATGTGCCACACTGTGAGCCTGACTGACCATCTTAAATTGGTTGACAGTGTAATCTTTTAGCACATTGATGACTATTTAGCAAATGGTGTCCAGTTGCAGAATCACACGTAATGTTGGATACTGTGCTTTGAGTTTGCCAGATTGGGCTGGTTAGGTACAGTATGTATCTTGTCTGGTGAACAATGGCTGGGTCATGCTGTTTGATCTGTTCAGCCAGTCTTTGGGATATACGTACTTAGCGTTACACTGGCATCGAAATTCACAGGCCACATTGCTCATTTTTGTGTCCGGTAGAACATCTTTTTGATTTGACGGCAGCATCCTGTTAGTAGTGAACACCACTCATGTTGCTACTGCACAGTAGCAACAACGTGAATCCGTGAGCTTCTCCCTTTGCTCAAATGTTTGCAATACCTTCCCCTTCCAGGGTAAGCTGGTGTAGACTTTTCAGGGTCGAATATGGTAGCGTTAGGGCTTTCATAGGTTTGATTTACAGAGCAAAATGACCCGATCAAGTGTTGTAAGCATATTAAAGATGTGTTCACTTAATTTTGCTCCCACATAGGTAATGCAATGCAGAATCATGAATAGCATGAATATTTCATCCATGTTCATGACATAGAATTATAGACTCCCTATAGTACAGAGGGAGGTCATTCGGCCCATTGAGTTTCTACTGACAACAATCTCACCCAGGTCCTGTTGCCGTAACTTCACGTATTTACCCTGCTAATTCCCCTGACATTAGGGTCAATTTTAGCATGGCCAACCAACCTAATCTGCACATCTTTGGAGTATGGGAGGAGAACAGAGCATCCAGAGGAAACCACCCAGACACTGGGAGAATGTGCAAACTCCACTCAAACAATGACCAAGGCCGGTATCGAACATAGGTCCCTGGTGCTGTGAGGCAGCAGTGCTAGCCACTGTGCCACTATACCACTTACCATGCAACAAATACAACAATGAAATACAAGAGCAGAAATTCCAATACTCCTGATTTATGACTTACTTCCAGAAGATGAAAGAAGAAGAATGTGGTTTGTCAGAGATGCCAAAGTTGTCCTTGGTAATGAATAGGCTAATAGCTGTAAGATCATTCAGTCATTAAAAAAATAAAAAAAAAGAGAATTAAAACAAACCAAGGTTGAACATGTTATGTTGTTTTGATTTCTTTTGATAGAAAAATTGTACTTCATTCTAATGGCTGAAACTGTACTGCCTGATGTTAAGCAACATATTTGAACGAAATCCCTTTGTTCGTGATTTAAATGAAGATTCAGATTCTCACAGTCTGAGCAACATGGGAGAGATTAGTTTTCTCAAATGCCAGCCTCTGCATACGCAGCCTTGGAATTATAGGATGTGAAATTGAATTGTGAAGCAATGTGTTGAAAAGGCTTGCCATTTTTAGTATGGAGCATCAATGCTACAATATAATGTACACTCTGCAGATCAATTTGAAACTCTAGCTGGTAATGCCAAAATTTCTACAGTCCAGAAATTTGATGGTGCCATGTCCTTTTTTCCAAAGGCAAAATGGGTTCCTAAGCATCCATCATGTTGGATCCTGACCATTTATTTTGTGATTGAAGAGCACCACCCATCATATTGATGAAGGCAGAAAAGAAGGCTATCAGGAATCAGTCTTGAAAATTAGCATAACTTTGGAGGTAGGGTGGCACAGTGGCACAGTTGTTAGCACTGCTGCCTCATAGCACCAGGGACTTGGGTTCGATTCCTGCCGTGAAGCTTTCAAAAGGTAGCCACAGGTGTCTTTGCACCTAAAGATAAGCTTAAAGTTAAAAACGTCCTTGAATTCCCATTACTGGCCAGCATTTTGAGTGGGGAATGGGCCTGAGACTGTTAACATGATGGAGTGTTCTTCAGCCTGACAAAAATGGTGGGTGAGTGCTGGAATCCTAATTCCCACCTCTGAACATGGCATTTCCTATTTTTGTGAGGGTGGGACTGGCATCGGGCCAGGGCTCGCAAATGCACAGTTTGTGGGGGCAGTTGATCATTTAAAACAACAGCAGCCTCACTGAAGTGGGATTTTAGTAGACGATCAGTGTGAATTGTTTGCATATCTGATCCAGGAGCGAAAATCAGGATTGAGGAGAAGTGGTAAATGTGATTTATTTAGACTTTCCAAAGGCTTTCAACAAGGTCTCGCATAATAGCCTGCTATGTAAAATTAAAGCACATGGGACTGCAGGCAATATCTTGAGATGAACAGAAAGCTGGTTCGCAGATAGGAAGCAAAGATTTGGCATAAATAGGTCTTTTTTGATTGGTGGTCAACGACTGATGGAATTCTGCAGGGATCTGTGCTAGGACCCCAACTATTATCTATTAATGATTTGGAAGAGGGGACTGGATGTATTATCTCCAACTTTTATGATGATACAAAGTTGGGTAAGAGGGTGACCTGTGAGGAGGATGCAGAGATATTTCAGCATAATTTGGACTTGCTGAGTGTGTGGGCATCTGCATGACAGATTCAGAGTATTGTGGAAAAATGTGAGGTTATTCACTTTGGCAGCAATAATAGGAAGACAGATTACTACTTAAGTGGGTATAAATTGAGAGAAGCAGATATCCAGCGAGACCTTGGTGTCCTCGTGCATCAGTCACTGAAAGCATGCAATACAGCAGGCAGTAAAGAAAACAAATGGCATGTTGGCCTTTGTATAGGACATTGATGAGGCCACACCTGGAGTATTGTTTGCAGTTTTGGTGTCCTTATCTGAGGAAGAATGTTCTTGTTATACAGGGAGTACAACAAAGGTTTACCAGGCTGATTCCTGGGATGGCAGGTCTGTCATATAAGAAGAGGCTAAGCCAGTTAGGATTATATTCACTGGAGTTTAGAAGAGTGAGAGAGGATCTCATACAAATTTATAAAATTCTAAAAGGTGAGACGGGGTAGATTCAGAAAGGATGTTCCCAATGGTGGGGTAGTCCAGGATTATGGGAGATAATTTAGGGATAAGGGGTAAATCTTTTAGAACGGAGGTGAGGAGAAATTTTTTCACCTAGAGGGTGGTGAACATGTGGAATCCACTACCACCAAATATAGTTGAGGCCAAAATATTGTCTGATTTCAAGAAGAAATTAGATATAGATCTAGGGGCTAAAGGGATCAAGGATATATGGGAAGGCGAGATCGGGATATTGAATTCGATGATCAGCCATAATCCAAAGGGGTAGAATGGTGGCACATTGGTTAGCACTGCTGCCTCACAGCACCAAGAACCTGGGTTCAATTCCAACCTCAGGTCACTGTCTGCGTGGAGTCTACATGTTCTCCCCATGTCTGCGTGGGTTTCCTCTGGGTGCTTCGGTTTCCTCCCACATGCTAAAGTTGTGCAGGTTAGGTTGATTGGCCATGCTTGATTGCCCCTTTGTGTTGAGGGGCTAACAGTGTAAATGGGTGGGGTTAAGGGGTAGGGCCTGGGTGGGATTGTTGATGGTGCAGGCTCGCTGGGCCGAATGACTTCCTTCTGCACTATAGGGATTCTATGATTCTTTGAAAATGAATGGTGGAGCAGGCTTGAAGGACCGAATCGCATACTCCTGCTTCTAGCTTTTTTGTTTCTATATTCCTATGACTAAAATTTAACCCCAGGGATTCTATAAGGCAGGAATGTAGAAATTCCAAATCTCAAATTAAAAAAAGAAGACTAAGGAGGTGACTTTCCACTCCTGTTTCTGGAGGCTGGGATCAGAAAGAGAGGGCGGGGAATCTCATGCAAGTTCCAAAATATGTTTTACCTAGCAAATAAACAACAATCGATAAGGGAGAACCAGTGTATATGGTGTATTTGAATTTTCAGAAAACTTTTGATAAAGTCCCAAATAAGAGGTTAGTGTGAAAAATTAAAGTGCATGGGATTGGAGTGATATATTGGCATGGGTTGAGATTGGCAAAGGGAGCGATCCTACTGGTTCGTCACATTGCTTGATTGGCAAGGTGAAGTGGTAAGATTGCGAAAGAGACGAAAAACCAGATCCCCGGTTTCTCATTTGCGTGATCTTACAAGCCCTGAGCTGCCGGAAAGGGCACGAGGCTGGTTTTAATATTTATATCTGTTTTAAAATATTCATAGCGAGCCAGGATGGAATCGTACGGGCTCACTTGCCCTAATGCCCTTACCAGCGAGGATCATGTATGGTCCCCACCAATGGCGACCTGTCTTGATGGCCTTGCTAGTAGGGGGCCCCCTGGGAAATCAGAGGCAAGGGGAGCAGTGACCTTAACATTTGTGCCACACAAGTTCCAGGCAATGGCCATCTTCAATAAAAGAGAATCTAACTATTTCACTTGACATTCATTATTATTACCATGGCTGAATTCCCCACTATCAATATCCTGGAGGGGGTTAATCAGTGCCCAGAAATTGAGCTGGACTAGATATATCAAAACTGTGACTACAAGAGAAGGCTGAAGTCTGGCAATTCCGAAGAGAGTAATTCAATTCCTGACTCGTCAAAACCGGTAAATAGAAAGCACATGTCAGGAGTATGATGGAACACTCTCCACTTGCCTGTGTGAGTGCAGTTCCAACATAACTCAAGAATCTTGACACTATGCAGTCTGCTTATTTGGCATCCAATCTACCACTGGCACACAGTGGCAGCAGTATTGCATTTACAAGATGCACTGCAGCAACTCACCAAGGCTTCTTTGACAGCATCTTCCAAATCTGTGACCTCTATTGCATAGATAGTCAAGAGCACCAGATGCATGTGAACACCACCACCTGCACATTCTTTTCCAAGTCACACAGCATCCTGACTTGGAGCTATATCACTGTTCCTTCACTGTCCCTGGATCAGAATCCTGGGATTCCATTCCTAACAGCACAGTGGGTATATCTACACCTCAGGAACTGCAGCAGTTCAAGAAGTTGGCTTCCTATCACCCTCCCAAGGACAATTAGGGATGGGCAATAAATGTTGGCCTAGCCAGTGATGCTCACACCCCATGAAAGAATAAATAAGGAACACTTATTTGTGGGTGTGGAGGGCAGGAAGGGGACTGGGAGTAGAGGGACTTCAGGATGAATGGTGAGGGCAAGCGTGGGAGCAGAAGTGTGGTAGGAGTGAAAGAGAGAAAGGGGGGGCTAGCTGAGGAACATCACCCCCGTGTTAGGAATGGATACTGGGGTCTTTAACGATGAAATGAATGTAGCTGGGGGAAGAGTGACTTCGGGCTGAGAATGAGAGCTGGGGGAAGAGAATAAGCAGAAGTGGGCGTAGTGGTGGTGCACTGTCTCCAATAGCACTGGGGAAATGATCAGAAAATGCCTGTGGGGTGTGCAGACCACAGAACAGGAAGTCTATGACAAAAGACATTATCGTGAACATTGTAATGTTTGGCTATGTAGCCCAATTTTATTAATGATGCTAAAGCAAAACAATGGTGACTGATTCAGTGTTAACCAGGGGTTTTCTGTTCTTTGTCCTCACTGCTCACTGCGGCATCGTTGAAATTGTGACCTCATTGCGAATCCCAAATGCTACTCTGAGCCCCATTTCTCCATGGTGGAGAATGTTGCAACATACCTGAGAAATATTATAGTTCTGGCTTTCTTTCAATGAGCTTTAATTGTGTTTAACCAGGAGACAGATTGCAATTAAGCTTACATTTTCTTTGACCAGAATGTTGACCTGATGACCTCTCAGTGATAGCATTCTATTTGAGTATAGCTTGGGTATACACTAACCGCCAGAGAGAAATATTGTACATTCCAAATTCCTCTGATAGCTGAAAAACACCACACTGATAAGTAATAACTGCAAATATTATTTATTATCAGCTAAATACCTACAAAAGCAAATTAAATCAGCAGAAAGGGATCTTTCTCCATCTCCATTGAAACTCCCAACTATTTTCAAACATAAAATAACAGAAGCGCTTGAAGTCTTGGGGCTGGATTTTCTCTTAGGGTGGGGGAAGGTGGGGGTCTCCTTTATTGTTCTCTATCCCTAGGGTAACAGTAACTAGTTGGAATTTTCAAGGAAACTCGTCCCAGTAATTAGCATGGAAACAGGTTCTCCATCCCATTAAAGATGGTAGGCACGCTCCAGAAACTGGAGGGCAGAATTCTTCCAAATTGCTACTTCAGTGAAGCTGCTGACTGTAATGGAAAGTGAGTAAGGAGAGAGGCTTCTTCCAACCTTTTAAAGTCTGTAGCCAAAAATAGATTCAGAATGCAGCCAGGAAAGCTCTGTGAATGGGGAATCCTCTATAAAGTGGCTCTGGTTGATCTTGAACCTAAGCAGACAGGGAGGGCTTCAGGGCATTCCGGATTATTCATTCTCTGCTTTGCTGTCATCTTCAGGCATCTAATTCAATCCATATTGGTGGGGGAACTTGGAGACTGATCAGAGGATACCAGTTATCCAACTTTAATTGGCCTTTGTTAGGTGTTACTGACTTCAATTAGTTACCTATCCGGTGAGGTTGTATAGCCTTGTTGGCTCCCCAAAGATACCCCAGAAGCACAATGGACCCAGTGAACCAGTAGGCTGATCGTCTGGGCAAGTGTTTACTCTACCCACCTCTGAGTCTGGCACTGGCACTGCCAAACGTCCAGCCTGCAGGAAATGCTTTTTAGAATTCTTACATTGAACTTCTTACATTGAACTGGGATTTCTGGAAATGGGAAACAACATAAATAGGAGCTGGAGTTAGTAAACCATCAAACCCTTGAGTCTAATATAAAAGCAAATGACTGCTGATGGTGAAATCTGACAAAAAAAACAGTAAATGCTGGAAAATCTCAGCAGGTCTGCCAGAGTCATCCAGACTTGAAACGTTAACTCTGTTCTCTCTCCACAGATGCTGTCAGCCCCTTGAGCTTGTTCTGCTATTCAATAATAGCTCACAATGGATGATCTTTGACTTCTACTCCAAATTCACTCCCAATTCTCTTTTCCCTTAATTCCCTTAGCGAGTAAAAATCTATTGATATCTGCCTGGAGTAAAGTTTTATCTCACTAACATGGTATTGTGGTCAGACTGAGTGAACTGAGTCTAAGCAGCTATTGTAAGACCTTATGTCAAAAGAAATGTTTCGTGTGATTTGGAGAGAACAGCTATCTTGCCTTTAGAAGATCACTGATAATGCAGACATTATAGATGATTATTTTACCTGCTTCCATAGTTGGCTCACTTGTACATGATCAAGTTACCTGGAATTGATACAATTAATATGTTGATAACTCTTCCTCGCAAATGTTGGGTGACTCCAAAAACATCCACAAAAAGGTTGCCAGTGTTTGTGGTTTCATTTACGCTTAAGCTCCAAGGCAAATGTAAAGGAAATATTTTGTTGTGGCTGGCAAAACTTTATTTTAAAGTTTCAGTACATAGATCCTTGTTTCAATTTTTTTACAGACAAGACAGATAACATTGAAATATTTTATTACATGGAAGGAATATCCATCAGAGTGTGCCACTGCAAGAGTATGGCAAAATTAAAGTGAGTAACATTGTTAAAGAGGAATGGTTTGTCTATATTTAAATAAAGAAAAAAAGATTTGCATTTTAACTATCTCCTAGAAGTATCCCAAAGTATTTCACATAATGAATTACTTTTCACATAGTGCAGTAACTATTGTGCCCATTGCTAGTTTTAACTACCCGCTGTTGTGTAGTGTTGCTTACACATCGGTGGTTTAATTGGTGGGCAGGTCGAGCTGATAAGATAGAGCGAGGTGTGAAAAATTGGGTTTGCACCCGATTTCTCATCTCTTGCGATCTTACTGGCCCCGGATTTCTGGCATAATCAGCCTCGCACCCAGGAAGCGCAGGCGGCTGATTTCAATATTTAAATCTATTTTAAATCTGATTTTAATATTATTCATGAGCCCGGGATGCTACCATGGGGCCATGCCTTAGTGGGCTCATTGGTGAATGTCCTCCCTAGCGAGGATCAAGTATGGTCCCCATCAATGAGGACCTGATGTGGTCACCTTGCTGATAGGACTGGAGGCTATTGAGACCCTGGGTGGTCAGGAGCAGGGGGTGCAGTGCCCCTTGGGCAGTGCCAGCCTGGAGGCTTCAGATGGTAATTGTTGACCAGGCTCTGCATGTGCAATTGCACCCTCTACTGTGAGCAGCCAGCTTTCTGGTGAGCTTAGGCCTCACCCGATCCCTCTACTGTTGAGAATCAGATTGTGCATCACTTTTTAAACAAAGGGCCATAAGATTGCATTTTCAAACTCGCCAAAAAAATGCATCTGAACATTCTCCATTTTCACGCTCGCTTGACACTTAGAATTTTTTTTTGTTTGATCACTCCTAAAGTATTTGTTGTCCGAAGTAGATTAGCTATAAGTCAATATTAACTGCTTAAACTATTTAGGAAAAGGTACAAGCTAGGGGCTGTTTCCATGCTTGGATCTGCTCGTAACTCTGGGTGCTGGTCATGTGATCACTGAAATCACTGTGTGGGAGCAGTGCAATATTCAGTCCCATATTAACCATATATCTGCCAGACCCTTATATTAAACCAGCAGCCACCATTTTATGCAGTAACACAGTTAAGCAAATTGGTTACTCTGATTTTTGATCGCGTTTGCCAAGTGTGAAATATTGACCAGGGCAACACAAAAATACCTTGTTATACTTTGAACTATCTGAAGTAATGAAGAAGCAGATAGAACCTCATATTAATATCTTATAATTCCTGGAGCTAATTGGGATGTGCATCTGTATCCTAGCATTTAAAAGTGCAACATCTCAGAGTACCAGTCCTTTGTACAAAGGTGCTACTTGACTGCATTGCTTACTTTTGTGTCTGTTTATAATTATAGCAAGCGAGAAATTTGTCACTTGGAATAGGATTGTTGTAAATTGCTTTAGAACATCCAACATATATTATATTTGTCTACTGAATGGAGTCTGAAAAATTAGTTATATAGTTCATTTCACACAGACCAAGGTGTAGACTGCATTCGATTATTTTCTGCCCATATACCAATTTGCTTAGTAATGAGATACTTGTCAAAACTGAGTATCCCTGAATATAGGACGTGACACAGCCAGAAGCAAAGCAGATAAATTCATTCCAGATATTTTTATAAATAGCAAAGTGTCTCTGATCATTACAATACCTGTCCTCATTCTAAATTTTACATTCCAACTGTGGTATATGTAATGCAATAGTTGATGTAAGGAAAGCAACTCTAGGTACTTAGTAAAAGCAGCTTTTTTTTTCATTTACAGAATGTGGGTGTCACTAGCTAGTCCAGCATATATTGCCCATCCCTTGTTGCCCTTTAGAAGATGGTGGTGAGTTGCATCCTTTAAGTGCTGCAGTCCCTGAAGTGTAGGTGCTGTTAGGGAGGGAATTCCAGAACTTTGAACCAGCAATGGTGAAGGAAAGTTAATATACCTCCAAGTCAGGATAGTGAGAAGAGCCTCCAGGTGGTTGTGTCCCCAGGTATCTGCTGCTGTTGTCCTTCCAGTTGGCAGTGGCCGTGGGTTTGGAAGGTGCTGCCCAAGAAATCTTGGTGAGTTCCTGCAGCTCATCTTATACATGGTACACCTGGATGCCACTCACTGTTTATCAGCAGTGGAGGGATTGAATGATTGTGGAAGGGGTAGCAATCAAGTGGGTGGCTTTGTGTCGTAAGGCGTAGAGCTTCTTGAGTGTTGTTGGAGCTGCACTCATCCAGGCAAGTGGAAAGTATTATTTAGACTCCTTGCAGATGGTGGACAGACTTTTAGTGGGGCGGGGGGAGGTGGGAAGGGGGGTGGGGTGGAGGTGGTCAGGAGGAGAGTTACTCTCTGCACGATTGCTAGTCTCTGATCTGGTCTGGTAGCCACAGTAATGGCTAGTTCAGTTTCTGGTCAAAGATAACTCCCCAGGATGTTGATAGTACAGGATTCAGCAGTGGTAATATCATTGAATGTCAAGGGGCGGTGATTAGTTTATCTCTTTTTGGAGATGTTCATTTCCTGGCACGTGTGTGACATGAATGTTACTTGCCACTTGTCTACCCAAGCCTAGACATTGTCCAGGTCTTGCTGGAATTGGATGTGGACTGCTTCAATATCTGAGAAGTCGTGAATGGTACTGGACGTTGTGCAAGCGTCAGCATTCATTCCCACTTCTGACCTTATTAGAATCATAGAATCCCTACTGTGCAGAAAGAAGCCATTTGGTCCATCGAGTCTGCACCAACCACAATCCTACCCATGCCCTATTCCCGTAACTCCACACATTTACCCTGGTAATCCCCCTAACCCTAAGGGGCAATTTAGCATGGCCAATCCACCTAACCTGCACATCTTTGGACTGTGGGAGGAAATCGGAGCACCCGGAGGAAACCCATGCAGCCACAATGTGTAAACTCCGCACAGATAGTGAAGGAAGGAAGATCTTTGATGTAGCAGCTGATGAAGGTTGGACTTAGTATTCTACCTTAAGAAACTCCTGCAGTGATGTCCTGGAGCTGAAATGATTGACCTTCAACCACCACAACATCAGAGGTGGCACAGCAGCACAATGGGTAGCACTGCTGCCTCACAGAACCAAGGACCCGGATTTGATTCCCGGTTTGGGTCACTGCCTGTGTGGAGTGCATGTTCTTCCTGTGCCTTTGTGGATTCCCTTCGGGTGCTCCGGTTTCTTCTCACAGTTCGAAAGATGCGCACTGGCCATTCTAAATTCTCCTTCAGTGTACCTGAACAGGCATCGGAGTGTGGCAACTAAGGGATTTTCACAGTAACCTAATTGTAGTGTTAATATAAGCCTACTTGTGACACCATGAAGTAAACTAAAGACTTTAAAACTTCCTTTGTGCCCAGTATAACTCCAATTAGCAAAGAGATATCCCTGATTACCGTTTACTCAGTTTTGCTGGAGCTCCTTGATGGTCACATTCAGTCAAATGTTATGTTGTAGTGTTAGAAGTTAATGTCCAAATAATCATCAATGTTTATCATGAATATTTTAAATAAAATTATCTTAATTATTTTTTGTAGCAAGGACAAATATTGTGCAATTAACTATAGTTGGACATCCTTCCCTATCCCCCTGACCTTCAATGCCTCCCCCCTCAAACCCTTTGCATCATAACCACCCCTGGTGGTTTAAGCTTAATTTTTGCACCTTGTAATGATTCTCATCCCGGGTTTGTAGGATTTCCTATAATCCTATACTTTATATGTGTTGTGGTTGTATCTGTGGCTGAGCATTTTTTTTTCTTTTTTCCTACCATTTACTTTCATCCTACTCTTGCAGATTGTTGATTGTTACTGGGATCCAGACCCACAGGAACTATCAGATCTGGCCTCGAGTTGACAGGTCATCTATATAGCATATATAAGGGGACAGTGTTTTGTTGAGGCATTGGGGTCTTGCATACTGTCTGTTTGGTTCACTGGGGGAGTTGGATGCAAAGGTGCAGAGTTTGTACTCAGTGGGCTTCCCTTTCCCAATGTACTGTTTCCTCAATCAGGCATTGATCCTTCGATTCCTCTGATCCTCTTATCACCAGGTGATAAGTAGCCAACACATTTGTCATGCCTGCTGCATGGTGACAAGTCTGCTTGCTGTTGGTGTAGTCCTAATGGTAGCAGGATGATGTCCTTTGTTAAATAGCCACTTAAGGACCTCAATTTGCAGTGGGAAGGACGATCAACCATATGTCTTCCTTATGAAATAACTCATCCGAAGCCGGTATCACCTCACCAAACTTAAATTTATTTACATAATATGCAACACTCATATGGAGTATAAATCCATGGTGCCCACAACCCTGACCCTCCATATTATGTACACATGTTGGGGTCGTTGATTGGACAAGTCATTGCTGCCTTAATTTGGGATCTTGTATTCTAAGAGGTCCACATCCTGGACCTTGTTAAAGTCATTACATCGCACACATTACTTACCTATAATTTGGGTCCCCTGTGATCCTGGGCTTGCCATTGTCTGACTGCAATGTGGATCAGAGGGCCTTCCTGAAAAGAGGCATGGTGGGTGTCTCACCAGCTGTCCAGCCAGCAGGCAAGATCCTCAATGCAGCAACAAAATATTGCTGCATTGGGGATCTTTATACATGATCTTTATACATGAAGAATGACCTGTCAGTGGGGAGCTGCTCTGACAGTGTTTGTGGGTTTGTAATAATTAACAACCTGAAAGAGAAAAATAGTAGTAAAAATTGAAGAAGATAAATTTTCAATTACAGATACAACTCTGGTGAAGGCCTAGGTAAATTACCTTCCTACCTCTGAGCTGATCACAAGCGAGAGCAGTAGGTTCAGAGACATAAATGCTGTCACAGCCAACCTGATTGTGCCCTCGCTCAATTTTGATCAATTTCCAGCAAAATATTTTGAAAGTGAATAAGAATTGAAGCCAATTGCAGGATTGCATTGTTTCCCTAATTGGGAACTTTTAACTTAGTTGAGACTGAGAATTCAACCTTGGACCTTGTGATCTGCCTGGCTCAGTAATACACTGTCTGCTAAATATCATAGGACATCTGAAGTTATGTTTCTATTCTCATCTCCAATCATTTATCTAAAGGACATCATTCAAAAGATAGTAAACTAAAGTCATATTTTTAATTGCCATCACCCTAATGCCTATGCAATTTTCCACCTTTCCCTTTGGCTGGATCTTCCCGTCCTGCTGATGGCGGTGCGAAAGGTTTCCCTAGGAAAAATCCCAGTCACTCTCCTTTAATTGATACTAAATAAGGCCTGTCGCCCTGTGTGGGCTGGTAGTCCTGTTGTGTGCACCACCCCATTGCCTCCACCACTACCACCACCGCCACCACCGCCCCCCTCCTCCACCCTAGATCCTCACTACAAAACTGCCCAGGTGCTAGGATGGAGCTGAAAACAGGGGCTAGGATGCAGCTGGAAAACAGGGGCTAGGATGCAGCTGGAAAACAGGGGCTAGGATGCAGCTGGAAAACAGGGGCTAGGATGCAGCTGGAAAATAGGGGCTAGGATGCAGCTGGAAAATAGGGGCTAGGATGCAGCTGGAAAACAGGGGCTTGGATGCAGCTGGAAAATAGGGGCTAGGATGCAGCTGGAAAACAGGGGCTAGGATGGAACTGGAAAACAGCGGCTAGGATGGAGCCGGAAAACAGGGGCTAGGATGCAGCTGGAAAACAGGGGCTAGGATGGAACTGGAAAACAGGGGCTAGGATGCAGCTGGAAAACAGGGGCTAGGATGCAGCTGGAAAACAGGGGCTAGGATGGAACTGGAAAACAGGGGCTAGGATGCAGCTGGAAAACAGGGGCTAGGATGCAGCTGGAAAACAGGGGCTGAGTTGGAGCTGGAAAACAGGGGCTAAGATGGAGTTGAAAAACAGGGGCTAAGATGGAGCTGGAAAACAGGGGTTAGGGTGGAGTCGGAAAACAGGGGCTGGGATGGAGCTGGAAAACAGGCATATTGACTGTTTTTAGTGCCTGCCTCCAATCCAAGTGGAGGCTGAAATTACCTAAGAGTTTGACATGACTTCATATTTAATTATTAAATTCTTATCTTCTATGCTTAGTTCATGTAGAAATTAAAACTGGCGGAAACATAATGGCTTTACTGTAAGTAAGAGTAATATGCAATATTTGAGTTCAACTGCAAATTAAAATTAATAAGTGAAAATGCTAAAGATTTTATCATGCTGATTTTCGTTTGTTTGCTATAACAGAAAAACTAATTTGTATCAAAAATAATCCCTAACAGATAAAAGTTATAACTCCAAATAATAACTAATCTGAAATGAAGTTTGGATATCAGTTTTATTAATAAACTAATTTAACTTGCACTTGAAATGTCAAACTACAGCCAGTTAGTAACAGAATACCAAATAAAACTGAAATTCTATTGATTCCGCAGAAAAGACAGCTGAATGGACATGACTCTGTTCACACTTGCCACTGCCTCGGGAAAGCAACCAGCACAATCAAGGACCTGCTCACACTGCGAGCATACTCTCTTTCACCTTCTTCCATTGAGAAAAAGATATAAAAGTCTGAGGTTATGCTCCAACTGGTTCAAGAACATCTTCTTCCCCGCTACTATCAGACTTTTGAATGGTCTGATCATATATTAAGCTGACCTTTCTCTTCACCTTACCTGTTAATTGCAACACTATATTCTGTACCTTATCCTTTCCTTCTCCACTATGTACTCTATGAACGGTATGCTTTGTCAGTACAGCGCACAAGAAACAATACTTTTCACACATGACAATAAAGCAGATCAAATCAAGTATCTGGATTCAGCTCTTCTAACTTGCGATTCAATGAATGTTAATGAAAGTATTTCTCCCCTTTCTCCTGTCACCATATCATCCTCCCCATCTCCTCATAACTCCTTCATTTTTTTTCCCTTTCTCTCTTGAAGATATCAAGATAAATGATTTGTGTCTTCTTTCAGAAATCTTTTTCTGTAAAGCTTCAAGCAGACATCATATCTTTCACACTCTGTTTCTCTGACTTGGGCCTGCTTCTTTGGCCTCTTGTTGTGGTGTCTTCAGTTAGGCAAATGAGGTTGGCCTGCTAGAGTATGAACTCCCTGATTGAGTCCTCACTAAAAGATGTCCCTGATTGAGTCCTAATTGATGACCCAATCAGTGAGCTTCCCTATTTAAAGCTGGTGTGTCAATCTCTGCCTGCTCAAGCAGGGAGCACACAGGGAACACTCTGTTGTGTGGTATATCTTGTAAATAAAGGAACTTTTGGTAATGGGACATTTGTCTCCATGGGTATACTGCACTTGCATCCCATTATTTCAGACTAATCCTTCAGCCATCTCACCCTTGTCCTCTGGATCTGCTCTTTAAAATGACCTCACCTCTTTGTCTTACCTTCTTGCCTCCAAACCCTCCAAAGAAAGTATCCCTTTAACCATGCTTCTGGTAGCTTGTCTATGCTCAGGTTTTGCTTCATCATCTGCTTGGTGTTCATTTCACTCATGAGGAATCAGCAAATCAATATGATGTTGTCAAATTATCCGGTTGGATAATTTTTTGCAAATTATATTCACTGCTATGGATGTTGCAATCAACAGCACCATGTTATTCTGCCAGTAGGAAATATGAGTATTGCGAATACATTTTCCATATATCTTAGGGTAATAAAAGTCATGTTGTAGCAGATCCAGTTGTTTAGGAATGCACTGTAATACTAGTGGAGCATATGCTAATGCTAGGAGAAACGTTAAACCAATTTGAAGTGTTCTGGAGAACAGTTACTAACTGCATTTTATATATAACATGGTGCCTCTGAGGGCTGAAAAATAAACTAATTCACATTGTTTGTATAAATTACCTTGAGTGGTAGTTTGTTTTAGTTGGTAGCACTGTTGCTGCTGGGTTAGAAAGTTTTGGAGCTAGAAATCAATTGGGTAGTGCCATCTTGAAGGGTGCTGAATGGAGTCTGTTTGAGCAGTTTGCCCCTCCTGTGCACTGCGAGATATTGAAACGGATGTTATCCCAAAGTCATACAGCCCAACTGACTAATTACACAGCAGGATTCCAAATCTGGATAAAGCTTGTGTAGTCAGCCTCTTTCTTACCCATTTTGCAAGCAACAAATGTCAGGCCATAAGATGAGCACTACAGTAGCATTACCTAA
Source organism: Carcharhinus amblyrhynchos (assembly GCF_965287045.1). NCBI lineage: Eukaryota > Metazoa > Chordata > Chondrichthyes > Carcharhiniformes > Carcharhinidae > Carcharhinus > Carcharhinus amblyrhynchos. Next base: position 84,269,578 of record NC_137327.1, on the reverse strand, counting down.
ACGTCCAGACACTTTGCAGTTTAGGTAATTATTTGGAACATTTCTATTGCAAACGTTCTGGAAGATATACCTGTTTTAGTTAACCATCTGAAATATTTTACTTCATAGTAAATGGAACTCTAGAATTTCACCAAAACCTGAACAGATTGAGCAGTGAACTTCCAACTGGCAAAGGTCTTGCTCCTATTTTATACCCAAAAAGGGTACAACACATACCACACCATTCTTCACCAGAATTAGGATTCAGCCACTCACATTCACGATTATTCAATGAAAAGTGATTATGGACCATAGAACAGCTGCCCTCAAACCAATATCTCTTTCCAGTCTTTCATCAGATAATCTATTGTTTGTGTTTGATAGATCACATATTTCAATTTCTATTCAAGTACTTGTCCAAAAAGCTAACCTGACATCTGGAATGAGATCACAAGAACACCAGGGAAGTGCAGGAGTAGGCCACCAGGCCCTTCAAGCCTGCCCACCATTCAGTATGATCTTGGTTAATCTATGCTGGCCTCAACTCCAATTTCCCCATGACCCTCTCTTCAGTCATGCCGAGCAGAACACTACTGTTCCAATGGCTGATAGCATAGAATCAATGACCTTCCACTGTCTTTTCAGCACACCAGGCCATCTCTGTTCCCTTGCTATATGGAGTCAGCTTGCAGCATCTCTTTTGCCACCTGGAGTCTCGTTCATTCCATTTTCCCTCAATGGTTTCTCTGCTCTGAGGTTCTTACTGCTGGTCTCTTCCAGGCATTTTCCTCCTTCTACTGATTTCCTTCTACTGGCCCCTTTCCTAGTGCTTGGGTCTCTACATGGCCCTAACTCTTGGGGCTGTCTCCTCATATTCTCTTTCTCTGTCTCTGTCCTGGGACTCATTTTCTCATGACACCAAAAGAGGGACCAGTGATTGTTGTTTTTGTGCAATGTAGATGCACTACTTGATCCCTGGGGCTGTCAAAAGAATGTTGAAAATTGAATATTTGCTACCTGTTACAACTGCACTCCGCAGATGTGTCAAAACTCTTTGGTCTGCCAGCAAATGGAGTCCTCAGCCTCCGCCCGGAAGAAGATACGTTCACATTTCTTAACAAAAGTCTTACAGAGCTAAGCTGTTTGTAATGAAATCTATGGATATCTAACATTAGCACAATGCATTAGGTGTGTCAATACAGCTGATCCACATTCTTGTTTTGTATGGGATAATTGGCATTGTATTATTTGCTGTCCCAGTGTACATTCCCATTAACTCAAGTGCTAATATTTAAAAGGGTAATTAGATGTATAGCAATGTACAATGGTGTTGGAATTGGAACACCACGAGCTCGTACAAATGACTGTTATTTTGGCTAGCTACATTAATAGAAAGGCCAATTTACTGCTGCAATACTTAAGCACAATCTCACACTAATCAAATGCATAAAGAAGTGAGATCACACATTAAAGCTAACTTGGAGCTTTGACATGAATCTTAAAGATCCCTGGCTGAACATGCACACAGAGAGTACAGACAGATAAACGAACATTGAAAACAATTAGATACTCGGTGTTTTACTAGTTAGGTATAGAGGTAAAACCATTAAGTTAGAAGTATTGTATGAATTGGTGCAAGCCAAAGTTACGGATATAACATTAGAATCATAGAATAGAATCCCTGCTGTGCAGAGGGAGGCCATTCAGCCCATTGAGTCTGCACAAACCACAATTCAACCCAGCCCCCATTTCCATAGCCCCTCATATTTCCCCTGCTATTCCCCCTGATAAGTTAATTCAGCATGAACAATCGACTTTACCAGCATACCTTTGGATTGGGGGAGGAAACCAAACAGGAAACTCATGCAGATGCGGGAGAAAGTGCAAATTCCACACAGACAGTGACCCAAGGCTGGAATTGAACCCTTGTCCCTGGCGCTGTGAGGAAGCAGTGCTAACCATTGTGCCACTGCACTGCCTCTATATTGATAAAGTGCTGTACCTACTACATTTTATTCCAGGCAATTTGAATTCATTTTTGGTGTGTGGCAGTTTTTGGCAAGGCCACCATTTATTGCCCATCCCTAATAGTGCTAGTTCAACTCAATGGCTGTTTGGTCCATTTCTGAGGGTAATTAAGAACTCTAGTTCTCTAGCTCTATTTTCAGCAAAGGACTCATCTTCATACCCTCACATCCCCACCTCAATGAATTCTGGGCTTGACATGATGTTGAACTCTTCGCCTGTCACCTTTGTCTCCATGCCCACTCCTTTCCCGTGCCTCTAACATTCTGCTTCCAACTGGACACATGCACCGGGACAATTACCTACCCTTGATCTTTTCATTGGCAACTGTTGTCGGGACATAGGCCGCCTCAATTTTTCTGTTCCCCTCACTCATCCCAACCTCTCTCCTTCCGAACTTTCCGCCCTTCACTCCCTCAGGTCCAACCCTGACATTGTCATCAAAGCTGCTGACAAATGGGGTGCTGTTGTCATCGGGTGTACTGACGTTTACCTCACAGAGGAAGAACTCCAAATCTCAGATACTTCCTCCTGCTTCCCCCTGGACCATGACCACACCACTGAACATCAAGCCATTATCTCCAACACCGTCACTGACCTCATTTCCTCGGGATGCCTTCCCCTCACAGCTTCCAACCTCATAATCACCCAACCCTGGACAACCTGCTTCTACCTACTTCCTCAAATCCACAAAAAGGACTGTCCTGGTAGGCCCATTGTGTCAGCATGCTCCTGCCCCACTGAACTTATTTCCTCTTATCTTGACTCCATCCTCACTCCCCTCGTCCATTCCCTTCCCACCTACATCTGGGATTCCTCTAATGCCCTGCATCATATTGACAGCTTCCAGTTCGCAGGCCAGAACCGCCTCCTATTCACCATGGATGTGCAATCTCTCTACACTGCTATGCCACACCAGGATGGCCTGACAGCTCTTCGCTTCTTTCTTGAAAAGTGGGCTGAACAACTCCCATCCACCACCACTCTCCTGCGCCTAGCTGAACTCGTTCTATCACTCAACAACTTCTCCTTTAACTCATCCCTTTCTCCAAATCAAAGGAGTAGCAATGGGTGCCTGCATTGGTCCAAACTATGCTTGTCTTTTTATGGGATATGTGGAACATTCCTTGTTTCAGGCTTGGAGTTGATTTTTCTCTACACCTTATCTTTGACTGTAACACTACATTTTGCACTCTCCTGTTTCCTTCTTTGTAAATGGTATGCTTTGTATAGCATGCAAGAAACAATACTTTTCACTGAATGCTGATACATGTGACAATAATAAATCAAATCAAAGTATTAGTATAAGTGGAATTTATACCACTGGGACAGCCTGTACTTGAACGGTGCTGGGGCTGGGGTGTCACGGTGGCACAGTAGTTTGTACTGCTGCCTCACAGCACCAGGGAACCAGGCTTGATTCCTGGCTTGGGTCACTGTCTGTGCCGAGTCTGCATGTTCTTCCCATTTCTGTAGGTTTCCTCCCACAATTCGAAAGACCTGCTGGTTAGGTGCATTGACAATGCTAAATTCCCCTTCAGTGTACCCAAACAGGCACTGGAGTGTGGCAACTAGAGGGTTTCCATAGTAACTTCATTGCAATGTCAATGTAAACTTGTTTGTGACACTAATAAATAAACTATACACTTGTGAGCTGTATAGTGCGCGTGCACACACACACAACCACAACACACACACACACACACACACACACACACACACACACACACACACACACACACACACACACACACACACACACACACACACATCAGAAATAAGGGGAGTTAGAGTCTGATTGTAAAAGGTGAAATAATATATGGTTAACTGTTTTTTGATTGTCCCCAAAGCATTGATTTGAAAACATTGCAGCCAGTTTAGGTTAGCTGTTTTCTTGGATGCAGCCAGATGTAGAAGCTCTTGTGTACTAGTACACAAGAATTTTTGCGTGGAATTTTTGATGCAGATGGAGGATGAGAAAGTAGGGTCCCGAACCTGTTCGGGACCTCTGTTTGAACGGAGGGGAGTACAATAGAATGAGAGCAGAATTGGCAAATGTAGATTGGGGGCGCAGATTAGGTGGTAGGACGGCTGAGGAACAGTGGAGGATTTTTAAGATCTTTTTCGGTACTCAGCAGAAATATATCCTGATGGTAAAGAAGGAATGTAGGAGAAGGGATAACCAGCTGTGGTTATCTAAGGAAATAAAGGAGAGTATTAAATTAAAAACTGATGCGTTCAGAGTGGCTAAAAGTAGTGGGCGATTAGAAGAGTGGGAAAAATTTAAAAATCAACAAAGAATGGCTAAGAAGGTGATAAAGAAAGGAAAGATAGACTATGAAGCTAAACTAGCACTAAATATAAAAAAGAACAGTAAAAGTTTTTACAAATATATAAAGAAGAGGAGGCTGGCTAGAGTGAATGTTGGACCCTTAGAGGATGAGAGGTGGGATTTAGCGGTGGGAGATGAGGAAGTGGCTGAGGCTATAAATAAGTTTTTTGCCTCGGTCTTCACGGAGGAGGACATGAATAGTTTGCCGATCTTAAAGATAGAAGGATAGTAGGAGTTGAGGGCCTGAATGCAATTACTATCACTTGATAGACTAATGGGACTGAAGGTGGACAAGTCCCCAGGACCTGGCAGAGGTGATAGTGGATGCCTTAGTAATTATTTACCAAAATTCGCTGGATTCTGGGGAAGTGCCGGAAGATTGGAAAACAGCTAATGTTACGCTGCTGTTTAAAAAAGGTAGCAGACATAAGGCAGGGAATTATAGGCCGGTTAGTTTAACGTCTGTAGTTGGAAAAATGCTTGAATCCGTCATCAAAGAAGAAATAGCGAGACACTAGAAAAGAATGGTTTGATTGAGCAGACGCAGCGTGGATTTGTTAAGTGGAAGTCATGTTTGATGAATTTATTGGATTTCTATGAGGATGTGACTAGTGCGGTAGACAGAGGGGAACCGGTAGATGTGGCGTTTTTAGATTTCCAAAAGGCGTTGGATAAGGTGCCTCATAAAAGGTTGCCAGAGAAGGTTAGAGTGCGCAGAGTTGGAGGTAAGGTGTTAGCATGGATAGAGGATTGGTTGTCTAATAGGAGGCAGAGAGTTGGTATCAATGGGTGCTATTCTGATTGGCGGTTGGTGACTAGTGGAGTGCCACAGGGATCGGTGCTGGGGCCTCAGATATTTACCATTTATATAGACGATCTGGAGGAGGGGGCTGAGTGTAGGGTGACAAAATTTGCTGATGACACGAAGATGAGTGGAAAAGCAAATTGCATGGAGGTATGGAAAGTCTGCAGAGGGATCTGGATAGGCTAAGTAAGTGGGGCAGGACCTGGCAGATGGAGTATAGCGTTGGCAAGTGTGAGGTTATCCACTTTGGCAGAAATAATAGTAGGAGGGATTATTATTTAAAAGGCGAAAAGCTGCAGCATGCTACGGTGCAGAGGGACCTCGGGGTCCTTGTGCATTAGTCGCAAAAACCCAGTCTGCAGGTGCAGCAGGTGATCAAGAAGGCAAATGGGATGCTGGCCTTCATAGCGAGGGGGATTGAATATAAAAGTAGGGAGGTCTTGCTGCAGCTGTATAGGGCACTGGTGAGGCCACAGCTGGAGTACTGTGTGCAGTTTTGGTCACCGCACTTGCGGAAGGATATTTTGGCCTTGGAGGGAGTGCAGAGAAGGCTCACTAAGCTGATACCGGAGATGAGGGGGTTGGACTGTGAAGAGATACTAAATAGACTGGGTCTGTACTCATTGGAGTTTAAAACGATGAGTGGGGATCTTATAGAGACATATAAGATAATGAAGGGGATGGATAGGGTAGAGGTAGAGAGATTCTTCCCACTTAGAAAGGGTAGCAGGGCTCGAGGGCACAGCCTCAAGATAAAGGGGGGGCAGTTTAGATCAGAGTTGAGGAGGAACTTCTTCACTCAAAGGGTGGTGAACCTCTGGAATTCTCTGCCCATTGAAGTGGTGGAGGCTACCTCGCTAAATATATTTAAATCACGGGTAGATAGGTTTTTGACAGACAAGGGAATTAAGGGTTATGGGGAGAAAGTGGGAAAGTGGAACTGATCCACTTCAGATCAGCCATGATGTTATTGAATGGTGGGGCAGGCTCGAAGGGCTAGGTGGCCTACTCCTGCTCCTATTTCTTATGTTCTTATGTTCTTATGTACTCGGAGGTTTCAGGTAGAGTTGGCTTCTTCAACTGAGTAATAGCCTTATACCAAAAGTAAGAGTTGGAAGGAGAATTGCCTTCATCTTGTTTCCTCTGCTGGAGATTTTCTTGATAGTGCCTGTGGCACTTATCTGAATGGCTGTCTGGACAGCAGCCCAGGTCGGTCTCCACAGACCTCATCGCTTGAACAGGCTTCGGGATAGGAAGCCAATTTTCAATTTTCCACCTCTTACTATTCTACAGATATCCCACCAACATACAGTGCTCAAAAATGCAATTTGCCAGTTGGCGGGAAGTCATGCTGCCAAAGAGGTCTTGACTCTGGCTTGAGATGGTCAAATCTGACTTTTATCAAGCTCTGGTTCTTTTTAAAAATGCCAGGATTTGGCCATGCCTGTGACTGTGTGGCCAAATTCCCCTCCAATTTGATTTTCAAGTTTGCTGACGTTACCTTGTAGTGGGTCGGACCTCATACAATGATGAGACGGAGTACAGAAATGAGATAGAGAATCTGGTGAACTGGTGTGGCAATAATAATCCCTCCTCAATGTAAACAAAGCGAAGGAGATTGTCTTCAATTTCAGGAAGCGTAGAGGAGAACATGCCTCTGAATACATCAACAGGGATGAAGTAGGAAGGGTCAAGAGCTTCAAGTTTTTAGGTGTCCAGATCACCAACAACCTGTGCTGGTCCCCTCATGCTGACACTATAGTTAAGAAAGTGCACCAAAGCCTTTGCTTTCTCAGAAGACTAAGGACATTTGGCATGTCAGCTATGACTCTCACTAACCTTTACAGACGCACCATGGAAAGCATTCTTTTTGATTGTATCACACTTTGGTATGGCTCCTGCTCTGCCCAAGAATCCACAAAAGGTCATGAATATAACCCAAAACATCACAAAAACCAGCCTCCCATCCATTGACTCTGTCTACACTTCCCACTGCTTCTTCAAAGCAGCCAGCATAATTTAGGAAATTCCCCAGACATTCGCTCCTCTACCTTCTTCCATCAAGAAAAAGATACAGAAGTCTGAGGTCATGTACCAACTGACTCAAGAACTTCTTCCCTGCTGCCATCAGACTTTTGAATGGACCTACCTTGCATTAAGTTGATCTTTCTCTACACCCTAGCTATGACTGTAATGCTACATTCTACATTCTCTTGTTTCCTTCTCTATGAATGTTATACTTTGTGTAGCGTACAAGAAACAATACCTTTCACTATATACTAATACGTGACAAAAATAAATCAAATTTTTCTGCCATGCTTGTCCCAAGACTGGAAAATCGCACCCAAGATCAATGGACCTTTGCATGGTCCATATCCGACCTGCTATGATTCCCGAAGCAAGTGGGATCAGAAAATTCCATCTATGATTTCTTTAAAGTGGCCAGGCAGTTTTGTCTCAAATCGTTTTTCCCCTTATGTATTTCAAAAAAGTTTTGGTGTCTGTTTGTTTATGGTAGCCATTTTGTCGCAATCCAGTACTTTGTATCTTTACTGCTTCTTCCTTAGAGAGTTCTGACTTTCACTGTTGTCTTGATTATAACAAATTACTCCCACTTCACACTCCCCTGAGGATAATTTATTTGCTTCTCACACTCTCCATGGAATGTGGCCTTGCATTTTGCATTTTTCCACAGTTTGCTCTGTGTCAGTTCAAACTGCAAAATTTCCAGCGACTTGAAAAGTCATATTTTCAAAAAAATAAAGAGGAACATTCTGGTCTGTCTGAAAGATTTCTGACAAATCAAGTTCCCATTAACAGATTCTAGGGATATACTGTAAACTTCTCGAGTAGCAGCTAACGGTGTTGCCATGGGAACCTTGACAGGACTTCCAAGACCAGATTGGGACTTTTCAGTCTGTGCTGACATTGGCACTCAGATTGGCTGTGCTGCACTGTAACAGCTGTTTCTGCATTGAGTGAAAACTAGTTAGAGACACAGAGATATACAGCATGGCAACAGACGCTTTGGCCCAATGCATCCATGCCAATCACATTTCCTAATCTGAATTAATTTGCCTGCGTGTGGACCATAGCCCTCTAAACCTTCCCTATCCATGTACCTGTCCAGATATCTTTTAAGTGTTGTAATTGTACCCGACTCTACCACTTCCTCTGGCAGATAATTCCATATGTGCACCACCCTCTCGGGTTGATTCTCCCAAAAGTGCGGGAAAAGTGGTCTAAATCCCGATTGTTTTTTCAGTTCAATTTCAGACCTGAATCTCCCCACTCTGTGTAATACAGAGGTCACAATCGTGAATCTCAATCTAGGGGGGGGTGGTGGGGCCTATTCATGCTGGAGCCTGAAAGATCTGGAACTCTGCCCATGCACAGTGGCCCTGATCTGTGGCCAGCTCAATTGCTGGCCAGCCTGGGATGCCCGCACTGCTGCCCCTCCAGCACCGCACACAGCCCAATTATAGCCCCCACAAACATTCCCAGGCCGGCACCGACCACCCCCACCCCTGTCCCGGAGCAGCCCAATGTCCAGCACGCCCCCATCCAGCAATGTCAATCTCCCACCCAACCCCCCGCTGATACCCAACCCGCTGACACCCCCTCCCACTGACTCTCCCCCTCAGGAGGCAGACCCCCCCTCCGCCCCCCCCGGCAGACCACCCCCAAAGAGGCAGATACCCCTGGCAGACCACCCCATTCATTCCGTCCAGGTCGCTGTCTCCGTCCAGCCCCAACCAATCCCAATGCAGAGTGACAGCAGCAACCCCCCCATCCCCACTGATCGCCTGTAGGCCCCACCCACAATAGCCTCTGCCCAGTGGTCCCGCCCACAATAGTGTCTGCGCCAAGCTCCGCCACCTTGACACTGCCCGATGTCTGCTGGGCAGTGCCAAGGTGCCCCCATGCATGGGCATTTTGCCCCTTGTGCAGTGTCGGGGGCACAGGCTGGTACTTCTAGGGCTCCCGTGGCCAGGGGGCATTACCCTCCCACTGCTCAACCCCCTGGGAGGCCCTGATTGCCCTCCCTTTACTCTGGTGGGGTCTCTTGCTTGTTCCCTGTAAGTGGGTAACTACTCTAAACCCGCTGGGGTAAAATAGTCCTGGCAGGGTGGAAGATGCTATCAGACCCGAAGAATTCTGTGCCAGGCCTGATAACGACATTTAAAATACATTTTAAAAAGATTTAGATCACTCACCTCTCTTCCCACCAGTTTCCAGTGCCTTCCCGACTGTGTTCTCTGACTGTGGGAGACGTATTCAGTCGGGAACACATGCTCGAATCCTGTGAAATGGCTAACACGTGATAATCCAACCTGACATGCCAGAAAATGGCACGTCGGGAAGGGAGATTCACCCCCTCTGTGTGAAAAAGTTGCCCTTCAGGTCCCTTTTAAATCTTATCCATCTCACCTTAAACCTGTGCCCCCCAGTATTGAACTCCTTTACCCTGAGGAAAAAATCTTGACTATTCACTGTTCTATGCCCCTCATGATTTTATAAATCTCCATAACATCATCCCTCAACCTTCTACGCTTCAGGGAAACAAATCTCAGCCTAGCCAGCCTCTCCTTATAATCCAAACCTCCAGTCTCAGGAACATCCTTGTAAATCTTTTTTGTACCCTTTCCAGTTTAGCAACATCCTTTCTATAGCAGGACAACCAGAATTGTAAAAAGTACTCCAAATGTGGCCTTACCAATGATTTTTTTTTTTGCGTTTGTGTGTAACACAACATAACTGCATTAGCTATACCTCACAAAAGCAATTTACAGTGTGAAGCACTTTGAAACATTATAAAGACATAATTAAATTTGAAATAAATTTCAAAAAGTATAATAGCTTATTTTAGGTGAATCTACAAAGGAATACTAAATTACAAGCATACAGTTCATAAAATATTTATTAAACTATGTAAAACAGAGGCCATATCAAAATAATTTTGATATATATTGGTTATTTTTTGATTTAAGAATAGCCATTTTGCAATTGCAGAATGTGGTTATTTTTAGTTGAAGCATTTCCAGACACAACATATAATTAATAATTTATCATAGTATTATTTTTGTAAATACATATTTGCATACTTTAAGGAATGGCTGTAGAAATATGATTCAGGCCCCCTTAATTTTGTCAGTCTGTCTGCTAGGGCAACATGGTGGCAGAGTGGTTAGCACAACTACCTCATAGTGTTAGGGACCTGGGTTCGATTCATGGCTTAGGTCACTGTCTGTGTGGAGTCTGCTTGCTCTCCCTGTGTCTGTATGGATTTCCTCTGGGTGCCATGTTTTCCTCCCACAGTCCAAAAGGCATGCTGGTTAAGTGCATTGGCCGTGCTAAATCCTCCCTCAGTGTACCTGAACAGGTGCTGGAGCATAGCAACTAGGGGATTTTCACAGTAACTTTGGTGCTATTTGTGACTAATAAATAAACTTTAACTTTAAAAGCATTGATCTAGCAGACGGCAGGCAAGGTTCCCTGGCCATGTTCACCCCAAAACCGGAAAATTCCACCCATGTCAATAGACCTTTTCAAGGTCTGCCCGCCTGCTACAATTTCTTTGGCAGGTGAAGCGGGAGATTTCCGGCTGGCATTTTAAAAAAAATTCTAACTTGGCTAATTCATTTCTGCTCTTCATTCCAATTTCTTGAAAGGAACTGAACTGCTGAACCTGCCTTGGAGCCAATGATTTTAATCTGAGGTTTACCAAGTTTATTGAACCTAAACATGACCTAGTGTGATCAAGCAGTGTTCAGATCTCCTCTCACTGGTGAGCCACAAATTTGTCAGGTGTTATTCTCTGAATTCTCTGTTTCCAGCTAGGGGTTCCATAACTGTTATTAGTATCTTGGGCTACAGAGTGGGCAGAATTAGCAAGGGTTGTGACTGTGCTTCAAGCTCACTTGTTTGTATATTTTTGAGGACAAGATTGGGCTTGGCTCTGTTTCCAATTCCAGCCAAACATGTCAAGGTGCACCCATGAATTCCGAACACTCGGATAAGGCATTAGAGGTGAATTTAGCTCTGAGGGTGGCATGGTGGCCCAGTGGTTAGCTGCTGTTGCCTCACAGCACCAGGGATCCGGTTCAATTCCAGCCTCGGGTAATTGTCTGTGTGGTGTTTACACATTTTCTCTGCTTGGTTTTCCTCGGGGTGCTCTAGTTTCCTCCCATCATCCAAAGTGGCACAGGTTAGGTCGATTGGTTATATTAAATTATCGCTTGGTGTTAGGGGGATTAGCAGAGTAAATACAGAGGGTTATGAAGATAGGACCTGGGATTGTAATCAGTGTAGGCTCGATGGACGGCATGACCTCCTTCGACATTGAATTGATGCTATGAATTCTAATTTATAGCAGGGGTGCCATTTCCAGCAAGAAGCAAACACTTTCAGGAGAGGCAAGGAGAGGAAGGAAAGAAATTTTCTAAGGGAAGTGTGAATCCCCTTGACCCCCTCCATCAAAGCGCACCCTCTCATGTCTAACAGTGTTCTCTAGTGATCACGAGGTCAAGGGCTGTCGAGGTGCTGCCAGACTGCCCACCTCAGCTGTAAGATGGATGTGATTACCAGAACCCCTGTCACAGATGGGGCCTGTTGTACTGATGCTGCGTATTCTGCCTTTAGGGGCCTGTACACCCCTCCCATAAGTGACTTACTGCATTGATCCGTTCTGAACTCCACACTAAACATTTTTTCCATTTTGGTTTCCTGTATTTAGGTCATCCCTGTACATTGTGCTAATAGCAGCATTGATTAACAGAGCCACCACTCCACCTTTTCCTATGCTCTGTCTTTCCTCAATGTCATCAGTCCTTTGTACAATGTTGGAACCTATCATTAAGGATTTCTTATCAATCCATGTAGAACTGCATGATAAGAGCAAATCAGCATAGTTTTATGAAAGAGAATTCCTGTGAGTCAAATTGATTCGAGTTTTTTAAGGATTTAACTAGTAGGGGAGATAAAGGGGAACAGTAGATGTAGTATACCTGGATTTCCAAAAGCCATCTGAAAAGGTGCCACAGAAAAAGTCAAAAGGCAAAATAAGGTCTCATGGATTTGGGATATTTAAGGTAGTATAGACTTGCATTGGCGGCAGTATCACACAATCACATTGTTACAGTGCAGAAGAAGGCCATTTGGCCCCTCATGTCTGCACCTGATCTCCCAATGAACCTTTCAATTAATGCCATTCTCCTGCCTTCTCCACATAACTTGGCACATTGCTGCTTTTCAAATAACAATCCAGTTCCCTTTCTAAATTCCTTGCTTGAAGCTACATCTCCACACTCTCAGACAATTCTTTCCAGTCCTTAACTATTCACTGTGGGAAAGACCTTCTCTCATTATGCTTTTGCTCACCAACAAAGACATTCACTCCCCAAAAAGAATTAATTGGACTCTGTTCCCTGTTACATTCTCCGGCAGTACAAAGTATTCCGCATGCGTTTTTTAGTGAAATGTTTATGATAATTAGACAAAAACAATAAACTGTTAAGAATACTTAAAAAACATTGAAAGTGAAATTTAATGCTACCTTCCCTCATTTGGGCTTTCATCCTTTCCAGTCTGGGCCAGTGTCTCTTTAAATGGGCGCAAGTTTTCCTAGGCATCTGCGTAACTTGTCTTCAATCCCTGACTTCCAGTTCTTCAGGCGCACAGTGAGCCCAGCAGGAAGTGCATGGTTGTTGTTGTTGGGTCTCTTCCACTGTCCTCGTTCTCTCTGATGTGATGATCTTCTATCCATCCAAGATTTGAGTCGTTGTATAGATTTCTTCATAAATGGTGTCCTTGCTGATGGAAAGACTGTGAATGGCTGCTCATTCTGACTGGGACACATGTCAGGTCTCAATGCAATCCAGATGGAACCACTGCTGTCTGTATCTGAGTCACTTTCCAGATTGATGCTCTCCCAATATGTGTTGTCAGGGAAATGTCTATTTGAATTCTTTGCGATGTTACTGTCCATTGACAGTGCCTCAACATCACTCATCAGAGAATCATGTTCCTCCATTACACCTGGTTTCTGGTCAATGGAAGAGACTTCCCCAGTGGACATTTCTATTCCATAGACACTGCCATCCAGACTGAGGTTGTCCATTTCTTATCGACCTTCAGAGTCAGTCAGACTCATAATTGTAGCAGGAGACTCCACTGGTGGTTGAGCTGCCATGAGCGACCACTCCAGCATCCTGTTGTGCCTCACACCTTCTGTGTATTTTAGTCGATGTTCTCGGCTCTTTTCACAACACTGAATGAAATCTTCGAGGTTCTCTATCCTCCAAGGCAGCTGATTTTTAATATCCATCAACACATTGTGGAGACTTAGCTCCTCTTCTTCTCTAGATTCTACAGTGGGATCTTCAATCTTCTCATTATTTAGGCATGGTTGAGGCGACAGATTGACATCTGAGGAATCAGTGGTGTTAAAATGCAGCTGATTTCCTTCTTGGTAATTTTCACTATTAATCGGCGTTTTCACTTCATTCAGCGTTGTTGTGGTGAGAATGGAACGCATTGGACCATTGAACCTTTCAAACCCATAACAATAAATGATCCACGTTGTGACGATCATGTTGATTCTGGGGTGTCCAATGCACACTGACAATATCAGTGTGGTGTATGAATAGTTGGCAGGTTGAAAATCAAATCATTCTTCAACAGCATGGTGCCACTGTTAGCTCGGTTTCTTAAAATCACTGAAGTTCTTTTGAGGCTTCGAAATAGGCACAGAGATCATGAGAGAAGAGTCAGGGTACATATAAAATGTACAATTAATATGTCCTAACCCACCCCTCCTTCCCCTGCCCTCCCCTCCAAACATCCCTCCCTCCCTTTTACCTCCTTGTTTACAGCGAAAAAATGTTGAATTGATTGTTGTGTAAAGTGAAAAAATTTTTTTGCAAGAAATTCGGAAAGTACGTGATCATTAAACAAAATATCATACAGCAGCTGCTACATTTAATTGTTCAGTTAAATGTTAACCTGGTATCAACGTTTTGTATTTGTAACATTATTTTTGTTCATCAATGTTTTCCATTTACAAAATTCTGGAACTGCTCTATTGAAACATCAAAACATCACATTTAATATGAAATGATCCCATTTGTGTGGAGAACTGAGCGTACAGGTCCACGGCCCCCTGAATGTGGCTACACAAGTGGTTAAGGTGGTCAGGAAGGTGTACAGCATGCTTGCCTTCATCTCCTGAGGCATTGAGAATTAAAGTTAGCAAGTTATGTTACAGCTGTATAAAACTTCAGTTATACTGAGTTTGGAATACTGAATGCAGTTCTGGTCGTCACATTATCAGAAGGACGTGGATGCTTTGCAGAGGATGCAAAGGTTTACTAGGATATTCCCTAATCTGGAAGGTTTCAGGTAGATGGAGAGATTGGATAAACTTGGACTGTTTTCACTGGCATGACAATGGCTGAAGGACGCAGTGGCACAGTGTTTGCACTTCTGCCTCAATTTCTGGCTTGGGTCAGTGTCTGTGTGGAGTCTGCACATCCTCCTCATGTCTGCATGGGTTTCCTTCAGCTGCTCCGATTTCCTCCCACAGTCCAAACGACATGTTGGTTAGGTGCATTGGCGATGCTAAATTGTCTCTCCGTGTACCTGAACAGCACCGCAGTGTGGCGATTAGAACATTTTTCACAGTAACTTCATTGCAGTGTTAATTTAAGCTTACTTGTGACACTAATCAATAAACTTAAACATAGCCTATTGGGAAAGTTTGGAGGAAGCTATAGGAGCTTGAGAATAACGCAGGAGGGGAGTGGGATTGGAAAAATACCATCTGACTGTTTTTATTCCCAGCATCAGGAGTTTCAATATTTTGTCAGTAAGATAGTAATTCAACAGCTCAATTTAAAGAGGTGGCACAGGCAGGGTGGGCCAAAAGGCCGCCTTTTATGTTGTGAGCCTTAAACCCTGTTCTATCCAGGGAATCTGACTTGGATTCATTGAGGAACTGGAGATTTCCACGGAAATTACCTAACCTCTCTCATACTCTGTCATCTCTTCCAGTCCTGTAGCTCTCAATGCTGGTAAATGTGAGGTCATCCGTTTTGGTAGGAATAATAGCAAAATGGACTATTATTTAAATGGTAAAAAAATGTAGCATAGTACTGTGCAGAGGGACCTGAGTGTCCTTGTGCAGGAATCTCAAGGAGTTGGTTTGTAAGTGCAGCAGATAATTAAGAAGGCAAATGGAATTTTGTCCTTCATTGCTAGAGGGATGGAGGTTAAGATCAGGGAGGTTTTTATTGCAGCTGTAATAATAATAAGCTGCTGGTGAGGCCACACCTGGAGTATAGTGTACAGTTCTGGTCTTCTTACTTGAGAAAGGATATTCCAGCACTGGAGGGGTGGCAGAGAGGATTCACTAGGTTGATTCCGGAGTTGAGAGGCTTGGCTTATGAGGAGAGATTGAATTGACTGGGACTATAGCCATTGGAATTCAGAAGAATGAGGGGGGATCTTATAGAAACATATAAGATTACGAAGGGAATAGATAAGATCGAAGCAGGGAATTTGTTTCCAATGGCGGGTGAAACTAGAACGAGGAGGCATAGCCTCAAAATAAGGGGAAGCAGATTTAGGACTGGGTTGAGAAGAAACTTCTTCACACAAAGGGTTGTGAATCTGTGTAATTCCCTGCCCAGTGAAGCAGTTGAGGCTACCTCATTGAATGTTTTTAAGGCAAAGATAGATGCATTTTTGACCAATAAAGGAATTATTCGTTATGGTGTGCAGGCGAGTAAGTGGAGCTGAGTTCACAGAAAGATTAGCCATGATCTTATTGAATGGCCGAGCAGGCTTGAGGGGCCAGATGGCCCATTCCTGCTCCTAGTTCTAATGTTCACTTGGAGATATCTGTGTTCCTCTGATCCCAACCTCTTTCCCAGTATTTGATTTGAGCAGCTCCATCATTGGCTGCCAGCTCCAAACTCCCTGAGATCTGGAATTCCCATCTAAACATCTCTGCCTCATCCCTCCCCATCATATGTCATACAGAGTCAACGACCATCGCCTGCTCCATCAGTTCCTCCGTACCCTATTACTCTTGCTATCTCTATTACGACCTCCAGATGATCTAACTCTCTCTAGCCTGTTAACAACCTGAGCACCAAAATCTTCCTAATCAATCTAACATTTTCCAATCGCTAGAAACCTCCATTTCTCCTTGAGATCCACCAAACCTACAGCCATTCCAGCTCCTACAATCATTCCTATCTCTGTAACATCCTCCATTTGGCACAGCTGTTTCTATTTGTGTAACCTCATTCAGAGAGCACAACACTCTCTATCTTTGTAATATTCTGCATCTGTTACATCCCCGACAACCCTCCCAACATCAGCAATACCCATCTGAACACCCCGACGCTTGTTCAGCTTGTCTGGCCTCCAAGAATATCCTCTTGTATCTCCTTTGAAATATAACATCCTATCTCAGTAATCTCTCCAGTTCTTACAGGTCTACAGACTCTATAACTCTCCTGATCTCTCTAACCCCCTCCAGCTATTATGAACTGTCTATCTCCTGTAAAATGCCCCACAACGTACTCAATGCTGTCATCTTTCTCAGACTCTGAGATTTCTCTGAGAGTGGAGCAATCACAGAGACTGAGTCTGTGAGCAATGCTGTCAAAGAGGGTGAGACTGAGTGGAACGGTCACTGAGACCGAGGCCATGAGTAAAGCGTTCTGTTCACAGAAGCTGAGGCCAAGCGTGCATCTCCCAATTGCACTTTCTTGTTCATTCATTCCATCTCTCTTTTGTTCTCTCTCTCTTTTTCACTTCTTTCTCCTTCATTCTCACTCTTGCGCTCTCTCTTTCATGCTCTCTCTCACTTTTTTCTCTCTGTGAGTCTGTAACTGGAGCTGGTGTGAACATTCACATCCCATCATCATAATACAAGGAGACATGCAGGGCTAAGTCTGTAGCTAAACATTTAATATAACATCATACGATAACTTATTATAATATAAACATAGATCAGCTAATTAATAAAAATTAACAATGAAGATAACTTGAAAAAATAATAACCTGAAGAATCCTTATCTCATATATTGCATGTGGAGAAGGTAAAAGTTTTAATTTGGTTGACATAGCAGGGCTGGGCAGTGCCCCTTTACTGCCACCCTGGGAACATGGGCAGTGCCAAGGGAGCAGATCCTGATTGAGGGTGAGGCCTGATAGGAGCAGAGAATTATGGGGGTGATTACCGAGAGGGGATGAGCCAAAAGGAGTGAGGCAGGGAGGGAGGTCAGAAGAAGGGGTGTGAAGAGGGGTTTCAGCATTGGGGCTGGGGGCTGGTTAGTGGGGCTGCCGATCAGGGGTAGTAGCCACTGATTGGGTGTTGAGGACAGTGATCAGGAGTTGGAGCTGACGTTTAACAGGCCAACATTTGGGGTGCCAGTGATCATGGGGGGTCGACGATCAGATGAGTCGTCTGAGTGGGGTGTGGGATGGCGATTGTGGGGTGAGTGGGGGGAATGTCCATGGGGTGATGTCTGTCTGTGTGAGGGGTTTGCTAGAGCTCCCCGTATAGTGTGTACACTTGTACACAGTACACTGGGAGATCAGGGCACATGTGCAATAGCACCCCTAGCATTCTGCAGCCAGCTTCCTGGCCTGAACAGGCCCCGGCCTACGACTGGTGGGAATCAGTCTATGGCTTCTGTATTGCACAGAGTGCTGTAAACTCACGATACTTACCTCACTGCACTGGGAAAACTAATGTGAAAATCTTCCTTTTTCTCACCCAATCAACACTCAAGATTTTCTGAGAAAATTTTACCCATTGATTGTGGCACAACCGCATGAGAAAGAGCTGATTGGTGGACAGCTGGTGAACTTTTTTTTAGCTCCTAAGATTGTTCCTGTTCAGTTAGTTTAATAATGTCACTCGGGGACATCCTTCTATCTGCGAGAGAGGATGGACACACTACAAAGAATCCATTTTGGAGCAGCTTCTTCATTGGGTGGCTATGAAGCCAATTCTTCAGAAGCAGCTTCTTCCATGAGTGCTGAAGGTGAATCTGCCGAGTGCTGTCTCTTGCTTGTAACTCGCAGCAAATGATGGCGGCTGCTCTTCCATCCAATGAACAGCTGCTGTCGCTGCTCTTTTATTCCTTCCTGCTGGTCTCTGCTTCACTTAGGGAAGAATAAAAATAAGAACATATTAGAGTTAGATAATCACTGAAAAAAAAACAAGAAACAATCCAGAATGAAAACACCTAGTGGGAGCAGGTCCAGTTTCGGGGGAGCGTTTGAGAAGAAATCCATCCTGGATTAGTTGGAACCAAGGTTTGGTGACAAATCTGTAACAGAACAGCGAATCCCCTTTAAAGCTGAGGCATTGTGGGGCATGTAGTGTTCATTCAATGTCATGACAAAGTGCATCGGCAATGCTCCCCTTCAGGATGCAAACGTTGGTCACATGCAGCCACTCGTCTGCCTCTAACATGCCCCCAGTTTTGTTTGGGGGGCTTGCAGGCTGAGGGAATGTGGACATTTGGTCCCACTGAGACCCTGGAGGGTCCACACAATGTATCCTGCTGGAGTTGACAGGGAGAATGTGGAAATCATAGGATCATAGAATCCTTACAAGTGCAAAAGGAGGCCATTTGGACCACTGAGTTAGCACCAACCACAGTCTCACGCAGACCCTATTCCTGGAACCACATATATTTGCCTCACTAATCCCCCTGCCAATAGGGTTAATTTAGCATGGCCAATCAACCTAACCCACACATCTTTGGACTGTGGGAGGAAACTGGAGCAGACAGGAGGAGAATGTACAAACTTCACAACACACAGTGACCTTAGGGCGGAAGCAGCAATGCTAACCACTGTGCCACCACGCTGTACCTATATGTGTCTGAGTGGAAGGTGTGAGTGATGGCGTTGAGGCATCTATTGAGTGTGCTGCCATTGGATGTTTGTTCCAGGTGAATTGCGGGAGGAGGTCAGGTCTGTCTTAAGAAACCTTATTGCTCTCCCCACCCCACCCCATGCCAACACCATAGTTAAGAAAGCCTATCAACGCCTCTATATTCTCAGAAAACTAAGGAAATCCATGTAAGATATGACTCTCACCAACTTTTACAAATGCGCCATAGAAAGCATTCTTTCTGGTTGTATCACAGCTTGGTGCCATAGTTCATACAGTGCCAGATGGGTGCAGTCAATCAGACCTAGCTCCTGGAGATGGCCTGGTGTCCTGGCTCGTCTGACCTCAGTCCAATTTGACATACATATGAACCCTTGTATGTAGGGTGTCTGCGACCGCCCAGATGCATTTCACTTTTTCTTAGTTCATCAACGTTGTGGATCCTTCCCTTGGAATCTTTCTTTCTTGTTGGATTGTATTTATTCTGAATATTGTGAATTAGCCATTCACAATTTAGCAATTGCACCTCCATCATCCCTTCACCTAAAACGTGGCAGAATAGCACAATGCTTCCTCACAGAGCACCAGGGATCTGAGTTCAATTCCCGGCTTGGGTCATTGTCTGTGCGGAGTCTGCACATTCTCCCCGTGGGTTTCTTCCAGGTGCTCAGGTTTCCTCCTGCTATCTGAAAGACCTGCTGGTTAGCTGGCCATGCTTAATTCTCCCTCAGTGTAACCAAACAGGGCCAAGTGTGGCAATTAGGGGATTTTCACATTCACTTCATTGCAGTGTTGATGTTAGCCTAATTGTGACACTAATAAAAAAACTTAATTTTCCAGGTCACTTTAGCCAGTTGTGCTTTCAGACCCTCTCAGTAGCCTTTACTTATGTTTACGATCTTTATGTTTCCACACTTTCCTCTCAAACTGAGTGTAAAATTCAATCCTATAGTGATGGCTGCTGCTTGGAGGTACTTTCAGTCTGAGGACATTAATTAATTCTATCTCATTGCACAATGCCACTTCAAAGATAGCCTGCTCACTTGTTTACTCCAGACATGTCAATCTAATTAACTATCCTGAAAATACTCCAGCAATTCCTGATCTAAGCTACCTTTATCCATCTCATTTTTTCACTCTATGTTTAGATTAAAATGCCCCATGATTATGTGCGTACTTTTCTTTCGAGCTACCTTTTCTCTTCCTTTAAACTCCATCGACAATGTCGACAGTGTGGGTACAGTTAGGGGCCTGTACACCCCTCCCACAAGTGAATTATTGCATTCATCAGTTCTGATGTCCACACTAAACATTTTTCCATTTTGGTTTCCTGTATTTAGGTCATCCCAGTGTATCGTGCTAATAGCAGCATTGATTAACAGAGCCACCACTCCACCTTTTCCTATGCTGTCCCTTTCCTCAATGTCATCAGTCCTTTGTACAATGCTGGAACCTATCATTAAGGATTTCTTATCAATCCATGTAGTATTGCATGATAAGAGCAAATCAGTATAGTTTTATGAAAGAGAATTCCTGTGAGTCAAATTGATTTGAGTTTTTTAAGGGTGCAACCAGTAGGGGAGATAAAGGGGAACAGTAGATGTAGTATACCTGGATTTCCAAAAGCCATCTGAAAAGGTACCACAGAAAAAGTCAAAAGGCAAAATAAGGTTTCATGGATTTGGTATATTTAAGGAAGTATAGACTTGCATTGGTGGCAGTATCACACAATCACATTGTTACAGTGCAGAAGAAGGTACAGTGTCTGCACCTGATCTCCCAATGAGCCTTTCAATTAATGCCATTCTTCTGCCTTCTCCACATAACTTGGCACATTGCTGCTTTTCAAATAACAATTCAGTTCCCTTTCTAAATTCCTTGCTTGAAGTTATATCTCCACACTTTCAGACAATTCTTTTCAGTCCTTAACTACTCACTGTGGGAAAGACCTTCTCTCATTATGCATTTACTAAACAACAAAGACATTCATTCCCCAAAATGAATTAATTGGGCTCTGTTCCCTGTTACGTTCTCCAGCAGTACAACGTATTCTACATGTGTTTTAGAGTGAAATGTTTATGATAATTAGACAAACACAATAAACTGTTAAGAATATAGAAAAAACATTAAAAGCAAAATTTCACGTTAACTTTCCTCTGTTGGCTTTCAGCATTTCCAGTCAGGGCCGCTGTCTGTTTAAATGGGTGGAACTTTTCCGAGCCGTCGGCGTATCTTGGCTTCCATTTCTGACTTCCAGTTCTTTATTTGCACTGCAGAGCGTTGTAGGAAGTGCATGGTGGCTGCGGGGACCTGTCTCTTCCCCTCTCCTTGTTCTCCCTGCTGTGATGACCTGGAAGCCATCCAAGACTGGAAGCGCTGTGTAGATTTCTTGAAAAATGGTCTCTTTGCTAGTGGTGTGGCTGCAATTGCCTGCTCATTCACACTGTTACTTGAGTCAAGCATCCATGCGAGTCTGTTGGAATCGGAGCTCTCTGTGTCTGTATTAGCTTCAATTTCAAAAATGTCAATTTCATTGTCATTGGGGAATTTATCATGGACACTGTTTAGGATCTCACTGTCCATTGAGAGTTCCTGAATGTCACTCATCAGAGAATCGTGTTCCTCCATTCCATCTGGTTTCTGGTCAATGGAAGAGTCTTCCCCAGTGGACATTTCTATTCCATAGACACTACCATCCAGACAGAGGTTGTCCATTTCTAATCGACATTCAGTGTCAGTTAGCCTCATAATTGTAACAGGAGACTCCACTGATGGTTGAGCTGCCATGAACGAACACTCCAGCATCCTGTCGTGCCTCATATCTTCCATGTTTTCTAGTTGATGTTCTCGGCTCTTTTCACAACACTGAATGAAATCTTCGAGGTTCTCTATCCTCCAAGGCAGCTGATTTTTAATGTCCATCAACAGATTGTGGAGACTTGGCTCCTCTTTTTCTCCAGATTCTTCAGTGGGATCTTCAATTGTCTCATTATTTAGGCGTGGTTTAGGCGACAGATTGACATCTGAGGAACCAGTGGTGTTAAAATGCAGCTGATTTCCTCCTTGGTAATTTTCATTATTAATTAGCATTTCCACTTCATTCACCATTGTTGTGGTGATGATGGAACGCATTTGTCCGTTGAACCTTTCAAACCCCCAACGATAAATGATCCACAATGTGATGATCATTGTTCACTCTGGGGTATCCAATGCAAACTGACCGTATCTGTTTGTGTGTGAACAGTTGGCAGGTAGAACACCAAATCAATCATAAACATTCTGTCAACGGCATTTAAACTTGGTCACTATGGAAACGGGTAAGCAGGATGATGCCACAAACATGGTGGTACTGTGACATCACAGGACTATGTCAGAATAGCCTCACACCTGACAGTGTGATGTCACCTGCTTCCAGAATTCTCCAATTTAGAGACACAAGTCAGGAAACAAAGACCAAAGTGTGAAGACAACCAGGGCTCCGTGTTAATACAACGCAAAAGAGAAAAGACAAGGGGTTTTCATTTCCTGAGAACCTATCTGCATCTCAGGATTTTGCAAATGGCAGCCAATAAATTACTTCATTTAGAGGCTGTTGTGATGCAGGGTCATGAGTGAAAAAGGATGGAAATAATGAGATGGAAGATGAGATAATCTCTCATTTCTGGCATTAGAATTTATAATGATCAGGAAAGACTGAAGAAGCTGGGGTGGGGGTTCTTTTCTTGCAGAAAGAGGAAAACAAAAGAGCAGGATTAGAATCTCATTAAAGGATTTCCCCGCCATATGATCCCTCCACATTGGGACATCACATCACTTGAAGATACTCTCCTTGGGAACCCCGCCTCCACTCTCTGACGAAGAAGATTGCCTTCCTCTCCTCCACAGGGTCCAATAGCCATCCCAGCTCTCCCTCTGTAAACTGTGGAGCAGCTTTACGAGGTGCCATCTTCCTAGCGTGATTGACCGTGTGTGCGTTGTTAGTGTCTAAATGGAGCTCCTGCTGCTTAACGGCGCACAGCCGTAACTGCTTTGGGTGAGTCTCACGCCTGGAATCTCCATTCTACCGTGAATCACATGGAGGCTCTTTCATTGCAGTAAATATCGGAAGATTGGGATGCGAAGCGCGATGATAGGACCGGAGCGGCAGAAACCTGTTTTCTCGCTGTGATGACAGTTTTTTGTTTGGAAGGATTCCACCCATAATTTTTGATTGTTTATAGCTTTATTCTAAATTCTGTTAATTCCATTAAAAGAGTCTTTAATATGTAACAAACTGGAATTGAATTGTCTGTGATAATTTTCAGCTAAAGTTCATTTGGACTTTGCTACCTATTTTAAGCAGTGTTGTATATCCCGATTTGTAAGTCTCTTGATAACAGGGTTAATCCTTAGAATGCTACTAGGTTAAAGACTGAAATAAGTTTTACATTTACAGTGGGAAATATGCAGCTTGGTCATTTGAATTGCTGTGTGCAAATCTCCTGTAAGCTGTTGTGAAGAATCTCTCTAATAGGTATTGCAGAAT
Source organism: Carcharhinus amblyrhynchos (assembly GCF_965287045.1). Lineage (NCBI taxonomy): Eukaryota > Metazoa > Chordata > Chondrichthyes > Carcharhiniformes > Carcharhinidae > Carcharhinus > Carcharhinus amblyrhynchos. Next base: position 84,245,991 of record NC_137327.1, on the reverse strand, counting down.
CCAGTGCAGATTGAAAATCTGGCATCATGTTCCATCACCGCTAGTACATGCCACTGTTAGCTCAGTTTCTTAAGATCACTGAAGTCCTTTTGAGGCTTCGAAATAGGCACAGAGATCATGAGAGAAGAGTCAGGGTACATATAAAATGTACAATTAATATGTCCTAACCCACCCCTCTTTTCCCTCCCCTCCCCTCCTTACATCCCTCCCTCCCTTTTACCTCCTTGTTTACAGAAAAAAATATTGAATTGATCTTTGTTTAAAGTATTTTTTGCAAGAAATTCGGACAATATGTGATCAATAAACAAAATGTCATACTGCAGCTGCTACATTTAATTGTTCAGGTAAATGTTAACCTGGTATCAACGTTTTGTATTTGTAACATTACTTTTGTTCATAAATTACCTTTACAAAATTCTGGAACTGCTCTATTGAAACATCAAAACATCAGATTTCAATATGAAATGACCCCTTTTGTGTTGGGATCTGGGTGTACAGGTCCATGGATCCCTGAGAGTGGCTACACAAGTGGATAAGGTGTCAGGAAGGCATACAGCATGCTTGCCTTCATCTCCTGAGGCACTGAGAATTAAAGTTGGCAAGTTTGTTACAGCTGTATAAAACTTCAGTTAGACCGTGTTTGGAATACTGAATGCAGTTCTGGTCGCCACATTATCAGAAGAACATGGATGCTTTGCAGAGGATGCAAAAGAGGTTTACGAGGATATTCCCTAACCTGGAGGGTTTCGGGTAGATGGAGAGGTTGGATAAACTTGGACTGTTTTTACTGGCATGACAATGGCTGAGGGACACAGTGGCATAGTGATAGCACTTCTGCCTCACAGCACCAGGGACTTGTGTTCGATTTCTGGCTTGGGTCAGTGTCTGTGTGGAGTCTGCACATTCTCTTCGTGTCTGCGTTTCCTTTGGTTGCTCCGATTTACTCCCACAGTCCAAACGATAAGCTGGTTAGATGCATTGGCGATGCTAAATTCGCTCTCTGTGTACCTGAACAGCACCGGAGTGTGGCGACTAGAGGATTTTCACAGTAACTTCATTGCAGTGTTAATGTAAGCTTACTTGTGACACTAATCAATAAACTTAAACATAGCCTATTGGGAAAGTTTGGAGGAAGCTGTAGGAGCTTGAGAATAACCCAGGAGGGGAGTGGGAGTGGAAAAATACCATCTGACTGTTTTCATTCCCAGCATCAGGAGTTTCAATATTTTGTCAGTAAGATAGTAATTCAACAGCTCAATTTAAAGAGGTGGCACAGGCAGGGTGGACCAAAAGGCCACCTTTTATGTTGTGAGCCTTAAACCCTGTTCTATCCAGGGAATCTGACTTGGATTCATTGAGGAACTGGAGATTTCCACGGAAATTACCTAACCTCTCTCACACTCTGTCATCTCTTCCAGTCCTGCAGCTCTCAATGCTGGTAAATGTGAGGTCATCCATTTTGGTAAGAATATTATGTAAACGGTAAAAAATTGCAGCATGCTGCTTTGCAGAGGGACCTGGGTGTCCATGTGCTGGAATCGCAAGGAGTTGGTTTGTAGGTGCAGCAGATAATTAAGAAGGCAAATGGAATTTTGTCCTTCGTTGCTAGAGGGATGGAGGTTAAGAACAGGGATGTTTTTATTGCAGCTGTATAAGGTGCTGGTGAGGCCACACCTGGAATACAGTGTACAGTTTTTGTCTCCTTACTTGAGAAAGGATATTCCGGCACTGGAGGGTGTGCTGAGGAGATACACTAGGTTGATTCCGGAGTTGAGAGGCTTGGCTTATGAGGAGACACTGAATAGACTAGGACTATACCCGTTGGGATTCAGAAGAATGAGGGGAGATCTTGTAGAAACATATAAGATTATGAAGGGAATAGATAAGATCGAAACAGGGAAGTTGTTTACACTGGCGGGTGAAACTAGAACGAGGAGGCATAGCCTCAAAATAAGGGGAAGCAGATTTAGGACTGAGTTGAGAAGAAACTTCTTCACACAAAGGGTTGTGAATCTGTGTAATTCCCTGCCCAGTGAAGCAGTTGAGGCTACCTCATTGAATGTTTTTAAGGCAAAGATAGATGCATTTTTGACCAATAAAGGAATTATTCGTTATGATGAGCAGGCGAGTAAGTGGAGCTGAGTTCTCAGGAAGATGAGCCATGGTCTTATTGAATGGCCGAGCAGGCTCGAGGGGCCACATGGCCTATTCCTGCTCCTACTTCTTATGTTCTTATGTTCACTCGGAGATATCTGTGTTCCTCTGATTCCAACCTCTTTCCCAGCACCAAAATCCTCCTAATCAATCTAACATTTTCCAGTCACTAGAAATCTCCATTTCTCTTTGAGATCCACCAAACCTACAGCCTTTCCAGCTCCTGCAATCATTCCTATCTCTGTAACATCCTCCATTTGGCACGGCTGTTTCTATTTGCGTAACCTCATTCAGAGCCCACAATATTCTCTATCTGTGTAATATTCTGCATCTGTTACACCCCTGACAATCCTCCCAAAATCAGCAATACCCATTTGAACAACTCCAGACTTTTTCAGCTTGTTTGGCCTGCAAGAGTATTCTCCTGTATCTCCTCTGAAATATAACATCCTATCTCAGTAATCTCTCCAGTTCTTACAGGTCTACAGACTCTATAACTCTCCCGATCTCTCTAACCTCCTCCAGCTACTACAAACTGCCTATCTGCTGTAAAATACTTCATCCCCCACAAAGTAGTCAATGCTGTCATCTTGCTTAGTCTCTGAGAGTGGAGCGATCACAGAGACTGAGTCTGTGAGCAATGCTGTCAAAGAGGGTGAGACTGAGTGGAACGGTCACTGAGACCGAGGCCATGAGCAGAGCGTTCTGTTCACAGAGGCTGAGGCCAAGCGTGCATTTCCCAATTGCACTTTCTTGTTCATTCATTCTATCTCTTTTTTGTTCTCTCTTTCTTTTTCAATTCTTTCTCACTCCTTCATTCTCACTCTTGCGCTCTCCCTTTCATGCTCTCTCTCACTTTTTTCTCTCTGTGAGTCTGTAACTGGAGCTGCTGTGAACATTCACATCCCATCATCATAATACATGGAGGCGTGTAGGGCTAAGTCTGAAGATAAACATTTAATATAACATCATATCATAATTTATTATAATATAAACTTAGATCAGCTAATTAATAAAAATTAACAATGAAGACAACTTGAACAAAAAACCTGAAGAATTTTTATCTCATACATTGTATATGGAGAAGGTATAAGTTTTAATTTGGTTGACATAAAAATTCATCTAAATGAAGATATTAGTTTAAAAACTCTAGAAGAAGCTGTGTTGAATTGGAGAGTTCAAGCGTTAGGGAGAGAAGTGAATAAACACATTGGGTGGGATTTTTCCATTCCAACTGCACTAATCAAGTTGTGTAGCAGGGCGAGAAATCTGCGTGAGAGGTGAAAGATTGGGCTCGCACCCGATTCCTTGCCTCTCCCAATATTGTAAAAAGTCATGCGGATGTTACGACAACGGATGAATGAACATCGCTCAACAATCACCAGGCAAGACTGTTCCCTTCCTGTTGGCGAACACTTCAGTGGTCATGGGCATTCAGCCTCTGACCTTCAGGTAAGCATTCTCCAAGGCGGCCTTCACGACACACGACAGCGCAGAGTCACTGAGCAGAGACTGATAGCCAAGTTCCGCACACATGAGGACAGTCTCAACAGGGATCTTGGGTTCATGTCGCACTATCTGTAACCCCAGTGACTTGCCTGGGTTTGCAAAACCTCACTTTCTGTACTGTCTGGAGACAATACACATCTCTTTAACCAGTGATCAGTGCTCCTTCCACACACGTTGTCAGCCACTTCAGGACTTGAACAGCAGGTTAGGTGTAAAGATTCGCATTCTAATCAGTAATCTGTAAACTGTCTGTGCTTTATATGCTCTGTCTGAGGCCAGAACTCTCCATTCACCTGACAAAGGGGCTAACCCGAACGCTAGTGAGTTTACTATCAAATAAATCGGTTGGACTAAAACCTGGTGTTGTCAGACTTTTTACTGTGTTTACCCCAGTCCAACGCCTGCATATCCACATCATGTCTCCCAATATTGCCAGCGAAATAAGGCGGAGTGGACGCAAGGCTGATTTCAATATTAATAAGGCCATTTCAACATCATTAATGTGCTGCGAAGCAAGAGTCCAGGTTCACTTAGCCTTCTGACTTCATTGATGGAGGTCCACACCAGTGAGGATCACAGATGGTTCCCTAGTGATGGGGACCAGGACTGATGGCCTGCTGATGGGACCAGCGTCCACTGAAGTCCCCAGGATGTTGGGGGCAGGGCTGGGCAGTGCCCCTTTACTGCCACCCTGGGAACTTGGGCAGTGCCAAGGGGACAGATCCTTTTTGATGGTGAGGCCTGAGAGGAGCAGAGAATTATGGGGGTAATTACTGAGAGGGGAGGAGCCAAAAGGAGTGAGGCAGGGAGGGAGGTCAGAAGGAGGGGAGTGAAGGAGGTTTCAGCATCAGGGCTGGCGGCTGGTTGGTGGGGCTGCTGATCAGGGGTAGTGGCCACTGATTGGGTGTTGAGGCCGATGATCAGGAGTTGGAGCTGACCTTTAGCAGGCCAACATTTGGGGTGCTGGTGATCATGGGGGGTCGACGATCAGGTGAGCCGTCTGTATAGGGTGTGGGATGGCGAGTGTGGGAGGTGGGGGGGGGGGGGGGCGATGTCCATGGGGTGATGTTTGTCTGTATGAGGGTTTGCTAGAGCTCCCCGTATAGTGCGTACACTTGTACACAGTACACTGGGAGATCAGGGCACATGTGCAACAGCACCCCTAGCATTCTGCAGCCAGCTTCCTGGCCTGAACAGGCCCTGGCCTACGACTGGTGGGAATCAGTCTATGGCTTCTGTATTGCACAGAGTGCTGTAAACTCACGATACTTACCTCACTGCACTGGGAAAACTAATGTGAAAATCTTCCTTTTTCTCACCCAATCAACACTCAAGATTTTCTGAGAAAATTTTACCCATTGATTGTGGCACAACCGCATGAGAAAGAGCTGATTGGTGGACAGCTGGTGAACATTTTTTTTAGCTCCTAAGATTGTTCCTGTTCAGTTAGTTTAATAATGTCACTCGGGGACATCCTTCTATCTGCGAGAGAGGATGGACACACTACAAAGAATCCATTTTGGAGGAGCTTCTTCATTGGGTGGCTATGAAGCCAATTCTTCAGCAGCAGCTTCTTCCACGAGTGCTGAAGGTGAATCTGCCGAGTGCTGTCTCTTGCTTGTAACTCGCAGCAAATGATGGCGGCTGTTCTTCCATCCAATGAACAGCTGCTGTCGCTGCTCTTTTATTCCTTCCTGCTGGTCTCTGCTTCACTTAGGGAAGAGTAAAAATAAGAACATATTAGAGTTAGATAATCATTGAAAAAGAGCAAGAAACAATCCAGAATAAAAACACCTAGTGGGAGCAGGTCCAGTTTCGGGGGAGCGTTTGAGAAGAAATCCATCCTGGATTAGTTGGAACCAAGGTTTGGCGACAAATCTGTAACAGAACAGCGAATCCCCTTTAAAGCTGAGGCATTGTGGGGCGTGTAGTGTTCATTCAATGTCATGACAAAGTGCATTGGCGAGGTGCCCCTTCAGGATACAAACACTGGTCACATGCAGCCACTCGTCTGCCTCTAACATGACCCCAGTTTTGTTTGGGGGGCTTGCGGGCTGAGGGAATGCAGGCATTTGGCCCCACTGAGACCCTGGAGGGTCCACACAATGTATCCTGCTGGAGTTGACAGGGAGAATGTGGAAATCATAGGATCATAGAATCCTTACAGTACAGAAGGAGGCCATTTGGCCCATCGAGTTAGCACCAACAACAGTCTCATGCAGACCCTATTCCTGTAACCCCATATATTTACCTCACGAATCCCCCTGACACTAGGGTTAATTTAGCATGGCCAATCAACCTAACCCACACATCTTTGGGCTGCGGGAGGAAACTGGAGCAGACAGGAGGAGAATGTACAAACTTCACAACAGACAGTGAACTTAGGCCGGAAGCAGCAGTTCTAACCACTGTGCCACCACGCTGCACTTATATGTGTCTGAGTGGAAGGTGTGAATGATGGCGTTGAGGCATCTATTGAGTGTGCTGCCATTGGATGTTCGTTCCAGATGAATTGTGGGAGGAGGTCAGGTCTGTCTTATGAAACGGTATAGCTTCCAACCCCCACCCCACGCCACCTCATGCCAACACCATTGTTAAGAAAGCCTATCAATGCCTCTACCTTCTCAGAAGACTAAGGAAGTTTGGCATGTAAGCTACTTCTTTCACCAACTTTTACAAATGAACCATGGTTGTATCACAGCTTGGCACCATAGTGCATGCAGTGCCAGATGGGTGCAGTCAATCAGACCTAGCTCCTGGAGATGACCTTGGTGTCCTGGCTCACTTGATCTCAGTCCAAGTTGATATACATGTGAACCCTTGTATGTAGGATGTCTGTGACCATCCAGATGCATTTCACCTCTTCTTAGTTCACCAACATTGTGGATCCTTCCCTTGGAATTTTTCTTTCTCGTTTGATTGTATTTATTCTGAATATTGTGAATTAGCCATTCACAATTTAGCCATTGCATTTGCATCATCCCTTCACCTAAAACGTGGCAGAATAGCACAATTCTTCCTCACAGACCACCAGGGGTCTGTGTTCAATTCCCGGCTTGGGTCATTGTCTGTGCGGAGTCTGCACATTCTCCCCATGGGTTTCTTCCAGGTGCTGAGGTTTCCTCCTGCTATCTGAAAGACCTGCTGGTTAGGTGGATTGGCTATGCTTAATTCTCCCTCAGTGTAACCAAACATGGCCAAGTGTGGCAATTAGAGGATTTTCACATTCACTTCATTGCCATGTTAATGTCAGCCTAATTGTGACAACTAATAAAAAATTTAATTTTCCAGGTCACTTTAGCCAGTTGTGCTTTCAGGCCCTCACAATAACCTTTACTTATGTTTAAGATGCTAGTGATTCCTTACTTTCCTCTCCCTTGAACTGAGTGTAAAATTCAATCCTATAGTGATGGCTGCTGCTTGGAGGTACCTTCATCTGAGGACAGCTTGGACATTAATTAATTCTATCTCATTGCACAATACCAGTTCTACGATAGCCTGCTCTCTTGTTTACCCCAAACATATCAGCCTAATAAACTATCCTGAAAATACTCCAGCAATTCCTGATCTAAGCTACCTTCATCCATCTCGTTTTTACACTCTTTGTTTAGATTAAAATGCCCCATGATTATGTGTGTGCTTTTCTCTCGAGCTGCCTTTTCTTCTCCTTTAAACTCCATCGACAGTGTCGATGGTGAGGGTACAGTTAGGGGCCTGTACACCCCTCCTACAAGTGACTTATTGCATTGATTAGTTCTGATCTCCACACTAAACATTTTTCCATCTTGGTTTCCTGTATTTAGGTCATCCCCGTGTATTGTGCTAATAGCACCATTGATTAACAGAGCCACCCATCCACCTTTTCCTATGCTCTTCCTTTCCTCAATTTCATAAACACAGTAAGAAGTCTCGCAGCACCAGGTACGTCATCAGTCCTTTATACAATGCTGGGATCTATCATTAAGGGATTTCTTATCCCTTATTGCATGATCAGCACGAGTCAGTAGAGCTTTACGAAAGAGAATTCCTGTGAGTCAAGTTGATTCGAGATGTTTAAGGAGTAGGGGAGATAAAGGGAAACAGTAGATGTAGTATACCTGGATTTCCAAAAGCCATCTGAAAAGATTTCACAGAAAAAGTCAAAAGGCAAAATAAGGGGTCGTGGAGTTGGGATACTTAAGGAAGTATAGACTTGCATTTGTGGCGGTATCACACAATCACATTGTTACGATGCAGAAGAAGGCCATTTGGCCCCTCCTGGCTACACCTGATCTCCCAGTTAGCCTTTCAATTAATGCCATTCTCCTGCCTTCTCCACATAACTTGGCACATTGCTGCTTTTCAAATAAAAATCCAGTTCCCCTTTTAAATTCCTTGCTTGAAGCTACATCTCCACACTCTCTGACAATTCTTTCCAGTCCTTAACTACTCGCTGTGGGAAAAACCTTCTCTTATTATGCTTTTGCTGACTAACAAAGACATTCACTCCCCAAAATGAATTAATTGGGCTCTGTTCCCTGTTATGTTCTCCAGCAGCACAAAATATTCCCCATGCATTTTATAGCAAAATGTTTATGATAATTAGACAAACAGAATAAACTGTTAAGAATACAGAAAAAAACATTAAAAGCAAAATTTCACGTTAACTTTCCTCTGTTGGCTTTCAGCATTTCCAGTCAGGGCCGCTGTCTGTTTAAACGAGTGGAACTTTTCCGAGCCGTCGGCGTAACTTGGCTTCCATTTCTGACTTCCAGTTCTTCATTTGCACTGCAGAGCGCTGTAGGAAGTGCATGGTGGCCGCAGGGACCTGTCTCTTCCCCTCTCCTCGTTCTCCCTGCTGTGATGACCTGGAAGCCATCCAAGACCAGAGTCGCTGCATAGGTTTCTTCAAAAATGGCCTCTTTGCTAGTTGTGTGGCTGTAATTGCCTGCTCATTCACACTGCTACTCAAGTCAGGCATCCATGCGAGTCTGCTGGATTCAAAGCTCTCTGTACCTGAATTAGCTTCGATTTCAAAAATGTCCATCTCGCTGTCATTGGGGAATTTATCATGGACACTGTTTAGGATCTCACTGTCCATTGACAGTGCCTCAACGTCACTCATCAAAGAATCGTGTTCGTCCATTACACCTGGTTTCTGGTCAATGGAAGAGACTTCCCCAGTGGACATTTCTATTCCATAGACACTGCCATCCAGACTGAGGTTGTCCATTTCTAATCGACCTTCAGTGTCAGTTAGCCTCATAATTGTAACAGGAGACTCCACTGATGGTTGAGCTGCCTTTGACGGCCACTCCAGCATCCTGTCGTGCCTCATATCTTCCATGTTTTCTAGTTGATGTTCTCGGCTCTTTTCGCAACACTGAATGAAATCTTCGAGGTTCTCTATCCTCCAAGGCAGCTGATTTTTAATGTCCATCAACAGATTGTGGAGACTTGGCTCCTCCTCTTCTCCAGATTCTTCAGTGGGATCTTCAATTGTCTCATTATTTAGGCGTGGTTTAGGCGACAGATTGACATCTGAGGAACCAGTGGTGTTAAAATGCAGCTGATTTCCTCCTTGGTAATTTTCATTATTAATTAGCGTTTCCACTTCTTTCACCATTGTTGTGGCAAGAAAGGATGGTACTGGTCCATTGGACCTTTCAAACCCCCAACGATAAATGATCCACTTTGTGACAATCATTGTTCACTCTGGGGTATCCAATGCAAACTGACCGTATCTGTTTGTGTGTGAACAGTTGGCAGGTAGAACACCAAATCAATCATAAACATTCTGTCAACAGCATTTAAACTTGGTCACCATGGAAATGGGTAAGCAGGATGATGCCACAAACATGGTGGTACTGTGACATCACAGGACTATGTCAGAATAGCCTCACACCTGACAGTGTGATGTCACCAGCTTCCAGAATTCTCCAATTTAGAGACACAAGTCAGGAAACAAAGACCAAAGTGTGAAGACAACCAGGGCTCCGTGTTAATACAACGCAAAAGAGAAAAGACAAGGGGTTTTCATTTCCTGAGAACTTTTCTGCATCTCAGGATTTTGCAAATGGCAGCCAATAAATTACTTCATTTAGAGGCTGTTGTGATGCAGGGTCATGAGTGAAAAAGGATGGAAATAATGAGATGGAAGATGAGATAATCTCTCATTTCTGGCATTAGAATTTATAATGATCAGGAAAGACTGAAGAAGCTGGGGTGGGGGTTCTTTTCTTGCAGAAAGAGGAAAACAAAAGAGCAGGATTAGAATCTCATTAAAGGGTTTCCCCGCCATATGATCCCTCCACATTGGGACATCACATCACTTGAAGATACTCTCCTTGGGAACCCCGCCTCCAGACTCTGAGGAAGAAGATTGCCTTCCTCTCCTCCACAGGGTCCAATAGCCATCCCAGCTCTCCCTCTGTAAACTGTGGAGCAGCTTTACGAGGTGCCATCTTCCTAGTGTGACTGACTGTGTGTGCGCCGTTAGTGTTTAAATGGAGCTCCCGCTGCTTAACGGCACACAGCCGTAACTGCTTTGGGTGAGTCTCACGCTTGGAATCTCCATTCTGCCGTGAATCACATGGAGGCTCTTTCATTGCAGAAAGTGTCGGAAGATTGGGCTCTGGGGTGCAACGATAGGACCGGAGCAGTGGAAACCTGTTTTCTTGTTGTGATGACAGTTTTTTGTTTCAGAGAATTCCATCCATAATTTTTGTTTGTTTGTAGCTTTGTTCTGAATTCTGTTAATTCCATTAAAAATTATTTTGATATGCTACAAACTTGAATTGAATTGTCTGTGATAATTTTCAGATAAAGTTCATTTGGATTTTTCTACCTATTTTAAGCAGTGTTGTATATCCCGATTTGTAAGTCTCTTGATGCAAGGTTAATCCTTAGAATGCTACTAGGATAAAGATTGAAATAAGTTTTACATTTACAGTGGAAAATATGCAGCTTGGTTATTTGAATTGCTTTGTGCAAGTCTCCTGTAAGCTGTTGTGAAGAATCTCTCTGATAGGTATTGCAGAATCCGGTGCAGATTGAAAATCTGGCATCATGTTCCATCACCGCTAGTACATGCCACTGTTAGCTCAGTTTCTTAAAATCATGAAGTCCTTTTGAGGCTTCGAAATAGGCACAGAGATCATGAGAGAAGAGTCAGGGTACATATAAAATGTACAATTAATATGTCCTAACCCACCCCTCCTTCCCCTCCCCTCCCCTCCTTACATCCCTCCCTCCCTTTTATCTCCTTGTTTACAGAAAAAAAATTGAATTGATCGTTCTGTAAAGTATTTTTTGCAAGAAATTCGGAAAACATGTGATCATTAAACAAAATGTCATACTGCAGCTGCTACATTTAATTGTTCAGTCAAATGTTAACCTGGTATCAGTACTTTGTATTTGTAACATCGTTTTTGTTCATAAATGTTTTCCATTCACAAAATTCTGGAACTGCTTTATTGAAACATCAAAGCATCACATTTAAATACGAAATGACCCCTTTTGTGTTGGGATCTGGGTGTACAGGTCCACGGATCCCTGAAGTGGCTCCACAAGTGGATATGGTGGCCAGGAATGCATACAGCATGCTTGCCTTCATCTCCTGAGGCATTGAGAATTAAAGTTGGCGAATTATGTTACAGCTGTATAAAACTTCAGTTAGAATGCGTTTGGAATACTGAATGCAGTTCTGGCCGCCACATTCTCAGAAGGACGTGGATGCTTTGCAGAAGAGGTTTACTGGGATATTCCCTAATCTGGAGGGTTTCACGTAGATGGAGAGGTTGGATAAACTTGGACCATTTTCATTGACAAGACAATGGCTGAGGGATGCAATGGCACAGTGTTAGCACTGCTACCTCACAGCACCAGGAACTTGTGTTCGATTTCTGGTTTGGGTCAGTGTCTGTGTGGAGTCTGCACATTCTCCTCGTGTCTGCATGGGCTTCCATCGGCTGCTCCGATTTCCACCCACGGCCCAAACAACATACTGGTTAGGTGCATTAGCAATGCTAAGTTCTCACTCCGTGTACCTGAACAAGCACCAGAGTATGGCGACTAGAGGATTTTCACGGTAACTTAATTGCAGTGTGAATGTAAGCTTACTTGTGACACTAATCAATAAACTTAAACTTAGCCTATTGGGAATTAGGAGTTTGAGAATAACCCGGGGATGGGGAGCCGGGGTGGGGTGGCTGCCAGGTGGGTGGGGATTCCCAGCATCAGCAGTTTCAATATTTTGTCACAAATTTTCAGCAATAACAAATTATTATTGCTGAAATTGTGACTAAACACACTGACGAAGGAAGAGCAGTAAATGTGGTTTATATGGACTTCAGCAAGGCATTCCATAAGGTCCCCCATGCAAGGCTTATTGAGAAAGTGAGGGGGCATGGGATCCAAGGGGACATTGCTTTGTGGATCCAGAACTGGCTTGCCCACAGAAGGCAAAGAGTGTTTGTAGATGGGTCTTTTTCTGCATGAAATTCCGTTATCAATGGACTGCTCCAGGGATCTGTTCTGGGACCCTTACTCTTTGTGATTTTTAGAAATGACCTGGATGAGGAAGTGGAGGTATGGGTTGGTAAGTTTGCTGATGACACAAAGATTGGAGGTTTGTGGATAATTTGGAGGGATGTCAGAAGTTGCAATGAGACATAGATAGGATGCAAGACTAGACGGAGAAGTGGCAGATGGATTTCAACCCAGATAAATGTGTGGTACATCATTTTGGCAGGTCAAATGGGATGTTAGAATATAATATTAAGGGTAAGACTCTTAGCAGTGTGGAAGATCAGAAGGATCTTGGGGCCTGGGTTCATAGGACGCTCAAATCAGCTTCACAGGTAGAGGATGGTTAAGAAGGCATATGGTGTTCTGGCCTTCATCAATTGAGGAATTGAATTTAGGAGTTGGGAGATAATGCTGCAGCTGTATAAGACCCTGGTCAGGCCTCACTTGGAGTACTGTGCTCAGTTCTGGTCACCTCATTACAGGAAGGATGTGGAAGCCATAGAAAGGGTGCAGAGGAGAGTTACAAAGATGTTGCCTGGATTGGGTGGCATGCCTTATGAGGATAGGTTGAGAGAGCTCAGCCTTTTCTCCTTAGAGAGACGAAGGATGAGAGGTGACCTGATAGAGGTGTATAAGATGTTGAGAGGTATTATCTGAGTGGATTCTCAGAGGCTTTTTCCCAGGGCTGAAATGGCTGCCACAAGTTTAGGGTGCTGGGGAATAGGTACAGAGGAGATGTCAGGGGTAAGCTTTTCACTCAGAGGGTGGTGGGTGCGTGGAATCGGCTGCCGGCAGTGATGGTGGAGGCGGATTCGATAGAGTCTTTTAAGAGACTTTTGGATAAGTACATGGGACTTAGTAAGATAGAGGGTTATAGGTAAACCTAGTAGGTAGGGACATGTTCGATGCAAGGGCCTGTTTGTGCTGTAGTTTTTCTGTGTTCTATGTTCTAACAGCTCAATTTAAAGAGCTGGCACAGACAGGGTGGGCCAAAAGGCCACCTTTTGTATTGTGAGTCTTAAACCCTGTTCTATCCAGGGAATCTGACTTGGATTCATTGAGAGGGATTTCCACAGAAATTATCTAATCTCTCTCACACTCTGTCATCTCTTCCAGTCCTGCAGCTCTCAATGTTGGTAACTGTGAGGTCATCCATTTTAGTAGGAATAATAGCAAAATGGACTATTATTTAAATGGTAAAACATTGCAGCATGCTTTGTGCAGAGGGACCTGGGTGTCCTTGTGCAGGAATCTCAAGGAGTTGGTTTGCAGGTGCTGCAGGTAATTAAGAAGGCAAATGGAATTTTGGCCTTCATTGCTAGAGAGATGGAGGATAAGAACAGGGAGGTTTATGTTGCAGCTGTATAAGGTGCTGGTGAGGCCGCACCTGGAGTGCTGTGTACAGTTTTGGTCTTCTTACTTGAGAAAGGATATTCCAGCAGTGGAGGGGGTGCAGAGGAGATTCACTAGGTTGATTCTGGAGTTGAAAGGCTTGGCTTATGAGGAGACACTGAATAGACTGGGACTATACCCATTGGGATTCAGAAGAATGAGGGGAGATCTTATAGAAACATATAAGATTATGAAGGGAATAGATAAGATCGAAGAAGGTAAATTGTTTCCACTGGTGGGTGAAACTAGAACTAGGAGACATAGCCTCAAAATAAGGGGAAACAGATCGGGTAAGGTGGGGGGATGTGACATGGGGGAATAATATGCCACCCCACTTCATCAAATTCAGTCTCATTTTATATTAGGCTGGATAGTGGTTGATTGTGTGTTGGTTCAGCACCATAACAATGAACTAAGTAAGAATGGGGTTAAAGGTTAGGAGCATACATGAGACATGGATGATCAGATTCACAATGGAACATCATGGCTGCTATGTGGTTCAAACCATGTGCAAAATATAATTCATCAGGGTTGATTAATATTGACTTCTGTGTCACATTTGCTATGACTTATTTCTGGAAAAATGGCTTGCTCTTTTTTAACATCTCTTAATGTAGTAAAACATCCCACAGTTTGCACAGAATAGGTTTTGTGGAGACTCTTGTGTGGAGAGAGGGAGAAGTGTGGCATGGATCAGGAAAGAAATTACAAAGGCCAGTATCTTCCCACAATGCACAGAATGTTGACTCAGATGGTAAATCCAGTGAGAAACGTGTAGGCTGCACAGCTGGCTTTTCTCACTGTCTCGAACCACACCCTGGGCATTTTAAAAAGGGAAACGAGATTCACACCTTCAACTGGAGGGACGGGACCTAAAGATGCCAGTGTGGAGATGAATCCTGAGATCGGGACGCCATTTAAAAAGGTGTCAATCTTTACACCAGCATCAGGGCAATCCACAGGAACTCAAATATTGGGGAATGCCCCACACACACACACCATGACACTAAAATTGGGGCTGTCCCTCTCTACCCCTCATTCCCTCCCCCTGCCTTGGTCCCTCTCCCACAGGCACACGTATACCTATTGCCCTCTCCTCCCGAAGGCTCTTCCCCCCACTACTTAGCCCACCCTTATAGACATCGGCACTCCATCCTCTCCCCCCCACCCCACAGGCATCAAACTCTTCTCCTCACCACCGTTCGTCTCCATCATACATAACGGTAAGGCATTGGGGCTCCTCAGATTGCCAGATTAGGACTACTGGGTTGGCACTGTGGGACTGTGCCATGGGACAGTACCCAACTATCTCCCATCACCCGGAGGCTAAACTTACATCCACATCCTTGGCATAGTCATCACGACCAGTTTTGGTTTTTGATATTCAGCAGCTTTTCATGCTGATGTGTGATGTCATGCTGACTGGGTGTGAGGATAAGGCGTGGGTGGATGTTACAGCATCAAGGCCAGTATGAACCTTATGAGTGCTGCCTGGCTGAGTAAGAGTTCTTTTGGAGTTGGGTGGAAGCAGGGAGTTAAGTGAAACAGGCAGCAGAGGCTGCAAGGGAGAGTGCTGATTGGTAAGTAATGCATCAGGTCGATAAGTCTTTACAACTTTTATCACTTTTTATAGTTTGAATTTACATATTGTGGTTCATAATCAATAAGGGCTGGAATTGATTGGATGAGGGCAAGGAAAGAAGGGTTTAATTAGTGCTAAATGTAATAACAATTTGTTTTGAAGTTATTGATTAACTCTAGAAATGTCAATCAGCAGGGTGTAGTGCTCCAACTGTGAGATGTGGGAAGTCTCTGATGCTTCCAGCATACCGGATGGCTACAACTTCAGGAAGTACATCCAACAGCAGATCCTCACAGATTGCTTGGTTTGGTTGGAGCAATAGTTGGATGCACTTAGGAACATGCAGGTGGTGGTGGAAAGTGGCATAGACAGGAATGACAGAGATGTGGTCACATCCAAGGTACAGGTAGATAGATGGGTGACCATCAGAAAGGGCAGGCAATCAGTGCAGGAATCCCCCGTGGCTGTACCCCTCTCTAATATGTATACCGTTTTGGATACTTTTGGGGTGGATGGCCTATTGAGGGAAAGTAGCAGCAGCAGCCAGGGCAGTTGTACCATGGCTCTGTTGTTCAACAGGGAGGGTCAAAGTGCAGAAGAGAAATAGGCACGGGGACTTCATAGTCAGGGGCACAGGTAGACTCTTCTGTGATTGTGAAAAAGGATGTTGCCTCCCCGTTGCTAGGGTCCGGGATGTCACGGAACGGCTGCAGGGCATCCTGAAGAGGGAATGCGATAAGGCAGAAGTCATAATACATGTTGGTACTAACGACAGAGGCAGAAAGAGGGATGAGGTCTTGCACCAAGAATCCAGGGAATTATGCAATAGACTAAGGAACAGGACCTCTTGGGTTGTTAACTGTGGATTACTCCCAGAGCCACAAGCCAGTGAAGAGAGAACACACAGGTGAATGTTAGCTTAAGAGTTGGTACAGAAGGGAGAGTTTTAGGTTCCTGGACCACTGGAACCATATTTGGGGAAGGTAGGACCTGGACAAGTGGGACAGTTTACATCTGAACCAGAACGGGACTAACATCATTGCTGGTGAGTTTGCTAGTACTGTTGGGGAGAGTTTAAACTAGTTTGGCAGTGGGAGAGGACCTAGATTGTTAGCACAATAGGGACACAGTATAACATAGAAAAGCAGTCAGGTCAGAAGGAATACAACGGTAGAAAGTTTCAACGGAGTAAGGCACGGCTGGAGGACATCTACTTTAATGCTAGGAACATTAAAGGTATAATGATTGAGTTAAGGGCGAGGATTGACACATGTAATTATGATACAATAGCCTTCACAGAGACATGGTTGAGTGAGGGGCATGACTGGCAGCTCAATGTCCTGGGATATAGAATCTTCAAGTGAGACAGAGAAGAGAATAAAAGTGAAGGAGGCATTGTTTATTAGTTAAGGAGGCAGTTACTACAGTCAGGAGAGATGATATCTCAGAAGGGCATCAAATGAAGCTTTGTGGTGGTGCTTAGGAATAAAAAAGAGACAACTATGTTATAGACCCCCAGACAGTCAATGGGAACTGAAGAGCAAATATATGTGCAATTCACAGAGGGGTGTAAAAATAATAAGAAGGTAATATATTCTGTAATTTCAACTTCCCCAACATTAATCATGCTAAGGGCTTAGATGGAGTAGAATTCTTAAAATGTATACATACATTTAGGTCAATATACAGAGGATCCAACCAAGGGAGGAACTGTGTTGGACCTAACTCTGGGGAATGAAGCAGGACTGGTTGTTGATGTGTTATTGGCTGCTTTATTGACTGGAGGACAGTGACCAGTGGCATATCACAGGGAAATGTGCTGGGCCCCCTATTGTTCATCATTTATATAAATGATATAGATGACTCTATGCTGGATGGGATCACTAAGTTTGCCGATGACACAAAGATTGGCTGGGTGGTTAGCAGTGAGGTTGAGTGTCTTGGGTTACAGGAAGATATAGACAAGATGGTCAAATAGGCGAATAAGTGGCAGGTGGAACCTAACCCTGAAAAATGTGAGGTGATGCACTTTGGAAGGAGTAATTTGACA
The DNA here is from genome assembly GCF_965287045.1 of Carcharhinus amblyrhynchos. Taxonomy (NCBI): domain Eukaryota; kingdom Metazoa; phylum Chordata; class Chondrichthyes; order Carcharhiniformes; family Carcharhinidae; genus Carcharhinus; species Carcharhinus amblyrhynchos. The sequence continues at coordinate 84,228,796 of NC_137327.1, read as the reverse complement.
AAGAAGTATACTATTAAAGATTTGACACTGTGAAGTTCCGAAGAACAAAGGAATTTTGGCATGTTTGTCCATAGATCTCTGAAGGTGGAAAGGCAGGTAAATAGAATGGTGAAGAAGGCATATTGCACTCTCACCTTTATCAACCATGGTATAGATTACTAAAGCAGAGAGGTCATGATGGAATTGTATAGAAGTTTGGTGAGGCCACAGCTGGAGTACTGTGTGCAATTCTGTCGCCACATTATAGGAAGAAGGCGAACGCATTAGAGGAGGTGCAGAGGAGATTCACTAGGATGTTGCCTGGGATGGAACATGTAACTTATAAAGAGAGAACAAAGAACAAAGAACACAGCACGGGAAACAGGCCCTTCAGCCCAACGAGCCTGCGCTGCCATCTTAACAATGTGTTTTTCCTCCTCCACCCTTGACCCATGTCTATGCTTATGGTAGCCCCATTGGAAACCAGATTAAGGGGAGAATAATTTAGGGCAATTTGTTACACCAATCAGCCTAAGAGCACATCTTTGGGGTGTGGGAGGAAACCGGAGCACCCAAAGGAAACCCACGCAACCACAGGGAGAATGCGCAAACTCCCACAGACACTGGCCCAAATCCATGTATCTGCACAGCAAACAGTGATAGTCACTGAGCTGTCGTGGTGCCCATCTGCTGGTCCAGTTTCAAGCGTACACGAACGACGTGAAGTACTAGGCCACTCTCGAAACATCCAAGAGCAGCCCACGCATGACCCACCATGTGTATGCCCCTCATTAGACAACAAGGTGGACTGATGCACCTGTGGACTAAAAGAGACAAAACATCAACACATGTGGCATTAGATTCCCAGGAATGTCCCGAGGCTCTGACCCTTATTTAAAACCGTCTTCTATAACCCTCCATCCCTGTTTCACTCATGTGTCTATCTAAGTAAACCTTAAACAAGTCCAGCTTGCCTGCCTCCACCACCTTACTTGGCAGTGCATTCCATACCCCCACGACCCTCTGTGTGAAAAACCTCCCTCTAGCATCCAAATTATAGCTCTCCCCCCTCACCTTAAGCCCGTGGACCCTCATGATATTTGTCTCCAATCTAGGAAAAAGCCTGCCGCTATTTACTCTATCTATACCTTTCATTATCTTATACACCTCTATTAGATCCCCCCTCAATCTCCATCTTTCTAAGGAAAACAGCCGCAATTTACCCAATCTTTCCTCATAACCCAGTCCTTCCATACCAGGCAGGGTCCTGGAGGTGGGATAGGCTTTGATTGTTTCCTCTGGAGCAGAGAAGCCTGAGGTGTGATCTGATTGAGGTGTACAAGTTATGAGAGGCATGGACAGGGTGGAGAGGGAGTGGCTTTTACCCTTAGTTGAAGGGTCAGTTATGAGGGCACACAAGTTAAAAGTGAGGGGTGGGAGGGCAATCAATGCCCTTTTAAGGACCTCATCCTATCACTATTGGTATTAAATCAGCAGTATGCCTTGGCCTGCGAGGTGACTAGATAAGGTCTTCTGGAGGGGGAGGGGAGAACAGTTGCTCTTTCAAAGGCATTCTGTGCCTGACGAGAGGCCCAGATTCCTCTAATCACCCTCCAATGCCCTCACTGGCAACCCAACAGGATGATCCCCCCATATTGCCTCACTTACCTTTCTCTAGGAATATATTGATCACTTTAAGTGAAGGACAAATTTGCAGACAACTTTTGGGGTGGAATTTCTATTCTACTTAGAACATAGAACATTATGGCACAGTACAGGCCCTTCGGCCCTCAATGTTGTGCCGAGCTATGTCCAATCCCAAGATCAAGCTATCCCACTCCTTATAATTCTGTTGTGCTCCATGTGCCTATCCAATAACCGCTTGAAAGTTCCTAAAGTGTCCGACTCCACTATCACAGCAGGCAGTTCACTCCAACCACTCTCTGAGTGAACAATCTACCTCGGACTTCCCTCCTATATCTCCACCATGAACCTTATAGTTATGCCCCCTAGTAATAGCTACATCCACCTGAGGAAATAGTGTCTGCACGTCCACTCTATCAATCCATCTCATCATCTTATAAACCTCTATTAAGTCGTCTCTCATCCTCCTCTGCTCCAAAGAGAAAAGCCCCAGCTCCCTCAACCTTTCCTCATAAGAACCATCCTCCAAACCACGCAGCATCCTGGTAAATCTCCTCTGCACTCTCTCCAATATAGGTATAGTTGCAGCATAACCCCACGGTTCTTAAACTCAAACCCCTGTTAATAAATGCTAATACACTATAAGCCTTCTTCATGGCTCTATCCACTTGAGTGGCAACCTTCAGAGATCTGTGGATATGAAATCCAAGATCTCTCTGTTCCTCCACATTCCTCAGAATCCTACCATTGACCCTGTAATCTGCATTCAAGTTTGTCCTACCAAAATGGATCACCTCGCACTTATCAGGGTTAAACTCCATCTGCCACTTTTCGGCCCAGCTCTGCATCCTATCAATGTCTCTTTGCAGCCTGCAAGAGCCCTCCACCTCATCCACTACTCCACCAATCTTGGTGTCATCAGCAAATTTGCTAACCCACCCTTCAGCGCTCTCTTCCAAGTCATTGATAAAAATCACAAATAGCAGAGGACCCAGCACTGACCCTTATGGTACACCGCTGGTAACTGGCCTCCAGTCTGAAAATTTTCCTCCACCACCACCCTCTGTCTTCTATGAGACAGCCAGTTACTTATCTAATCGGCCAGATTTCCTTCTATCCCATACACCCTTATCTTCTTCATGAGCCTACCATGGGGAACCTTATCAACTGCCTGACAGATGGAGTTTAACCCTGATAAGTGCGAGGTGGTCCATTTTGGTAGGACAAACTTGAATGCAGATTACAGGGTCAATGGTAGGATTCTGAGGAATGTGGAGGAACAGAGAGATCTTGGATTTCATATCCACAGATCTCTGAAGGTTGCCACTCAAGTGGATAGAGCCGTGAAGAAGGCTTATAGTGTATTAGCATTTATTAACAGGGGTTTGAGTTTAAGAACCGTGGGGTTATGCTGCAACTATACCTATATTGGAGAGAGTGCAGAGGAGATTTACCAGGATGCTGCGTGGTTTGGAGGATGGTTCTTATGAGGAAAGGTTGAGGGAGCTGGGGCTTTTCTCTTTGGAGCGGAGGAAGATGAGGGATTAATAGAGGTTTATAAGATGATGAGAGGGATTGATAGAGTGGACATGCAGACACTATTTCCTCAGGTGGATGTAGCTGTTACTAGGGGGCATAACTATAAGGTTCATGGTGGAGATATAGGAGGGAAGTCCAATGTAGATTGTTCACTCAGAGAGTGGTTGGAGTGAACTGCCTGCTGTGATATTGGAGTCGGACACTTTAGGAACTTTCAAGCGGTTCTTGGATAGGCACATGGAGCACAACAGAATTATAAGGAGTGGGATAGCTTGATCTTGGGATTGGACATAGCTCGGCACAACATTGAGGGCCGAAGGGCCTGTACTGTGCTGTAATATTCTATGTTCTATGTTCTAAGTAGGATAGAAATTCCACCCTGAAAGTTGTCTGCAAATTCGTCCTTTACTTAAAGTGATCATTATATTCCTAGAGAAAGGTAAGTGAGGCAATATGGGGGGATCATCCTGTTGGGTTGCCAGTGAGGGCATTGGAGGGTGATTAGAGGAATCTGTATGACATCAACTGCTCTACCTTCATCCACACACTTAGTTACCTCCTCAAAGAATTCAGTCAAATTTGTGAGGCAGGATTTACCCCTCACAAAACCGTGCTGACTATCCTAGATTAAACTGAATCTTTCCAAACAGTCATAAATCCTATCTCTCAGAACCCTTTCCATTAACTTATCGGCCACTGAAGTAAGATTAACTGGCCTATAATTACTAGGGTCATTCCTATTTCCTTTCTTGAAGAGAGGAACAACATTTGCCACTCTCCAGTCCTCTGGCACTATCCCCGTGGACAGTGAGGCCCCAAAGATCAAAGCTAAAGGCTCCGCTATCTCATCCCTTGCCTCCCAAAGTATCCTAGGATGTATCCCATCTGGCCCAGGGGACTTATCCACCCTCAGGTTTTTCAGAATTGCTAACACATCTTCCCTCAGAACATCTACCTCCTCCATCCTATCCGCCTGTATCACACACTCACCCTCAAAATCATGGCTCTTCTCCTCCATAAACACTGAAGAAAAGTATTCATTCAATGCCTCAGCTATCCCTTCTGACTCCATGCACAAGTTCCCACTACTATCCTTGACTGGCCCTAATCTCACCTTGGTCATTCTTTTATTTCTCACAAAAGAGTAAAAACCCTTGGGGTTTTCTTTTATCCGACCTGCCAAGGACTTCTCATGCCCCCTCCTAGCTTTCTGAAGCCCTTTTTTTAACTCATTCCTAGCTACCTTGTAACAATCAAGTGACCCAACTGAACCTTGTTTTTTCATCCTTACATACACTTCCTTTTTCCTCTTGCAAAGACATTCAACCTCCTTTGTGAACCATGGTTCCCTCACTCGGCCATTTCCTCCCTGCCTGCCAGGGACATACCTATCACGGACACGCAGTACTTGTTCCTTGAAAAAGCTCTACTTTTCATTCATGCCCATACCAGACAGTTTCTGCTCCCATCTTATGCTCCCCTTGGGGAAGTACGGCAATTAAGTGTCCCCCATTGAGTTGGGAGCACTGGCGGCAGGATTCTTGGTGCCAATTTAGGGAGTTAATAGCGTCACCAGCTTTGCTGATTGACTTCATCCTCACTAAACTCTGCCAAGGTATTTGGTTAAGAGAACTCTTCCATTTGCAGCACAGAAATCGTCATCACTAGCTAATTTAAGTAGTTTTTGTCCTGATTAGCAAACCCTAACATGCAAAGGCTGTGAGGGATGTCCCCTAAGGCTCAGCTTGAGTTGTATGGTGGTGGATGGGAAAGTTGTCATGATTCCCACTGGGGAGCAGGTCAGATTTTCAGACCCAATTTTCCACATTGAGCTCACTAATTATGCATGAGCAAGGAGAACACTGAATCTCATAGCACTTGGGGCAGTGATTCATTTGGCCTGTTGTTATTTCCTGGGGTCAAAGGTCCTGGTGCCACTACAGGCCAGGTGTGTGCTGAAGATCTAAATTAGCGTGCCGACTAAACGTTTGAAACTGCCTGCTCCACACTTCAGTGAGGCTATCCTGGAACTTCCCCTCCAGACCGTCCAGTGAAGCAGGGACATCCTCTATCTGAGGGGTGGGAGCAGGAGATCCTCCCATTAGATCATGTTGGCTCGAGAGGAGGACACTGGGGAGGTTAGTGCTCATTGCACACAAGGAAGGGTGATGTGGGGATGCTGGCGTTGGACTGGAGTGAGCATAGCAAGAAGTCTCGCAACACCAGATTAAAGTCCAACGCCAGGTCAAAGTCCAACACCAGATTAAAGTCTGACACCCAGGTTAAAGGCCAACACAAGGTTAAAGTCCGACACCCAGGTTAAAGGCCAACACAAGGTTAAAGTCCAACAGTCAACACCCTCCCACCTGAGCAAACAATCACCCACCATCTTGTAACTTGCCCCTGGGCCAGAAGAGCCTCTAACAAGGAGTGGTTGATTGCACAAATCTCTTGTAATGTTACTGGTGTGCTGTTTGAATTTATAACAAAAAAGAATGCCATGCTGTGCAGGAAAATAATGAATGGTCTGATACACTTTGCCAGGGTAAGTGAAACTTCTACTCACTCCAAACTCACACTCTAATAAGAACATCCGGCAGTCTAAAGCTTAGCGTTCACAGACTACCAGCTGACAACACATCAGCACTGATTGTCCCAGCCACTTTAAGATTGCCATTTCATATGAGATCCTGCATATACAACAGTTTAATTCTTTACTGTGGAGGACACAGCAGAGACAGCAGGCATGCATTCTTCTGAACAGCTTTTCAATCCATAATACTCACATAGTTAATCCATTGGTCTTTATACAGGACAACATCATCCACTGTCAACAGGAGAGAGTGAAGACTGATGGGGGAGCCCCTGAACTGAAGATAATTACCTCCCATGAGGAGCAGGCTGTTAAATGGGCTGGAGAGGGCAGATATTATTTGCGCTCAGAAAGAAAGGTGGGCCTCCCTCACCAAGCCTGTGAGGGTCCATTCAGCATACACCAGCCACATACGGTCTTTGACAGCAATTTTGTGCCCACATTGGCCACCAACAAGAGTGTCAACACTGGTTCAAAATAGAACATAGAACACTACAGCACAAACAGGCCCTTCGGCCCACAAGTTGCGCTGATCATATCCATACCTACCAGGCCATAGAACTATCTATAACTCCCTATCCCATTAAATCCCATGTACTCATCCAGAAGTCTTTTAAAAGACCCCAGCGAGTTGCCTCTACCACCACCAATGGCAGCCGATTCCACTGACTCATCAACCTCTGAGTGAAAAACTTACCCCTGACCGCGAGAGTTGGGGAACAAGATTCTCGCTGACAAGACCTTGTTTCCTGATTTGCTTCACCACTTGCTGATGATACAGTTAAGTTCTTGTTAATAAATTTCACTAAATTTAAGTATAATCCACCTATATGTTCCCTCCTCACTAAATATTCATACCTTGTCGATCCACGGCAGATATTTAAGAAAGTGAAGCAGCCCCACTGGGGTGCCAAAAAAATGTAGAGCCTTCAGTAGAGGAGGGGCATCCCTGGGTACTGTCCCTGGCACTGCCCCAGACACAGGTTGGCACTGCCAGGTTCTCCTCAGTCCCAGGCATCTTGTTCAATGTGCCCTCAACAATGTGGTCACAGCCCCAGGATAGTCTGTTGAACATGCCCTTGGCAACATGGTTTTAGTCCCAGGACAATCTTTGAGTACTCAACCTTGTGCAATGACCAGACCCCAGTCAGGTCCCTGTCTTCCCCCTTTCCTCTCATGTTGATGCTTCCTCAATCCTGTCTCCGTCTTTTCCCTCCCTGTGGTATTGTTTCCCATGCCAAGCCCTGGCACAATTTGTGATACAGGTGCCCGAAATGTCATGCTACTGTGCTTTAAGGTGAATGAAAGCAGAGTCTATATATCTTGAAGTCATTGATGAACTGAACTCACCAAATGCATGCCACTTATACAGAATCAACAAACTGACTATTCTAATTATTCATTGGCAGGGCACATAATTTGGAGTTGGTATTGGTGATTGGCCTTTTAATAAGCATTCATGAGATACAAATGAATGTAAATGTGGTTCCCGGCATAGAGCAGTAGAAAGCTCAACCTGCTTCTAACCCACCATCTAAGTCGGAAGAATAAAATTCCAAATTAATTCCTCATTGGCAAGAAACTGACATTTTCCACTGTGCCAAATTTAGTGCACCGCTGGCCATGATTTCTACCACTGGTGGGTATGGAAAATTCCATTTTCTACACCTTGCTCACTCACAGTACACATTGTTCAAAATTTGTTAATTTGAGTCCTGGCCTGTCAGCAGCAGATGTCTTGTTTCACAACCTAGTGAAGCCGTCAGAATTGATTGTATTGTTTGAACTGATTGCATCATTGGCTTGATTAACCACTTGAACTGTTTGTATTGTCTGAACTGATTGCATTTCCAGGCTGTGTAGAAAATGAGGTAATGTATCATGGTTTAGCCATAGAACAAGTCCTCCAAAGAAATTTTACCCAGATACTGCTTAAAGTGAGTACTGCTTAAAGCTTCTCAGGGCATGCTGATGGAAACAGCTTGTTACATCCAGCTTTAGTTTTCTTCAAAAAGTCTTTTGGCCTGGCAAAACATTTTAACATCCACAAGATTTATGGTTTAAGGGTCTGTACATCCTTACAATATATAAACCAATTTTGGATGAAGACTGCCATATGTTCAAATGAGTTGACTAAATAGAACCGAACTTGACACTTGCTACAAATTTAATACTTTGAAGTTTCCAGGGTCATGGTAAACCTCCATAGGTTTATCTTACATTTTCCTTTTAGCTATTTATCTCCCTCAGGAGATTAGATAATATCAGCCAACCAAGAATTATAGAATCCTGAAGAAGTAAAGGATGCCATTTGGATGATGTTAGTGTACTGAGACTTTTAACAGCTGTCCAGTTTAGGCCCCATTTTCTCTATACTGCCTGAAAATGAATCTTCTTCAAGTACATGCCTAATTGCCTTCTGAAAGTATCCATTTTCTACCTCTAATCCTGGCGGTGAATTCTAGATATTAAAAACCATTAATGTTAAGAAATTTTTCTCCAGTTATTTTGCCTATTAGTTTAAATTGATGATTTTTGATTAATTATTCACTTATCAGAAAATGGTTTTCTGCTATGTTTGTTTATTGAGCAACTTTTAAATTTTTAAAAACATTCAACGGATGTGGGCATTGCCGGCTGGACCAGAATTTGTTTCCCATTCTTAATTGCCCTTGAACTGAATGGCTTGTTAGGCGATTGCAAAGGGGACAATTAAGAATCAACCATATTGCTATGGATCTGGAGCCACATGTAGGCCAGACAAGGTAAGGATGGCAGATTTCCTTCCCTACAGGACATTAGTGAACCAGATGGGTTTTTACACCATTCAACAATGGCTTCATTGTTATTATTAGACTTTCAATTCCACCATCTGGTGGGATTCAAGTCTGGGTTCACAGGACATTACTCTGGGTCACTGGATTACCACTCCGGTAACAAAACTGCTGCGCAAATGCCTCCCCCTTGTTCAATACCTCTGATAGGTTTCTGTACCACTCTTGCTATGAGAAGAACAATCCCAGATTCTCCAATGTCTCAGCACAACCAAAGTCACTAATCCTTGATCCAGGTAAACCTAATTTCTTCCCTCCCTGATGCTTTTAAATCCTTCCTAAAATAAAAGTTAAAGTTTATTCATTAGTCAAAAGTAGGCTTACATTAATACTGCAATGAAGTTACTAGAAAAATCTCCTGGTCGCCACACTCTGGCATAAGAACAAAGAACAAAGAACAAAGAACAACACAGCACGGGAAACAGGCCCTTCGGCCCAACGAGCCCGCGCCGCCGTCCTACTATCTCAGTGACCTATTCATGATTTTAGTCTACGCCTAACGTGCGAGGATCAGGGAGGTCCAATTTAGGGACAATTTTAGTACCCAATCAATCAGCCTAAAAGCACATCTTTGGGGGATGTGGGAGGAAACCGGAGCACCCGGAGGAAACCCACGCAACCACGGGGAGAACGTGCAAACTCCCACAGACACAGGCCCAAATCCATGTGTCCGCACAGCAACAGAGATAGTCTCTGAGCTGTCATGTTGCCCTCGAGATGGTCCAGTTTAAGCACACTAACGACATGAAGCAATAGGCAACTCCCGAAGCAACATCCAAGAGCAGCCCACTACAACCTGCCGCCTGCATGCCCCTTGCTGGACTTAAATGCCTGTGGAGACAAAAAAATTCATTATTAACAGGCAAAGACTAACATTCCTGAGGCAAAATGTATTCCCAAGCCTACAATGTTCAGTAAGGCCTACTATATCCCCCTATATGTAGCCCGCTCATATGGCTGTCTAAGTGACTCTTAAACAACCCTAGCGTGCCTGCTTCCACCACCTTACTCGGCAGTGCATTCCACACCCCCACTACCCTTTGCGTGAAAAACTGCCCTCTAATATTTGTCTTATACCTAGCCCCCCTCACCCTAAGCCCGTGACCCCTCGTTCTATCCATTTCTTGTAGCGGAAAAAGCTTACCACCATTTACTCTATCTATCCCCTTCATAATCTTATAAACCTCTATTAGATCCCCCCTCAGCCGACGTCTCTCAAGGGAAAACAGCCCAAGTTCATCCAATCTTTCCTCGTAAGACAGCCCTTCCATACCAGGCAACATCCTGGTAAATCTCCTCTGCACTCTCTCCAGGATCTCTACATCCTTCCGGTAGTACGGCGACCAGAACTGGACACAGTACTCCAAGTGAGGCCTAACCAATGTTCTATACAACTGCAACATCAAACTCCTACTCTTATATTCTATACCTCTTCCTATGAAGGCTAACATACCATACGCTTTCCTCATCACATTCTGCACCTGTACCGACACCTTCAGGGACTTATGCACTTGCACCCCCAGGTCTCTCTGCGTATCTATACTCCGGATAGTTCTACCTTTTATCGTATAACTCCCCTCCACATTATTCCGGCCAAAGTGCATCACCTCGCATTTCTCCGGATTAAATTCCATTTGCCATCTATCTGCCCAATCTACCAGCCTGTCTATGTCCTGTTGCATTGCCAGGCACTGCTCCTCAGTACCCGCCAATCCAACCATCTTGGTGTCATCAGCAAATTTGCTGATCACACCACCTACCCCCTCTTCCAAGTCATTAATATATACCACAAATAGAAGAGGTCCAAGTACCGAGCCCTGCGGCACACCACTGGTGACAGGCCTCCAATTGGAAAAGGAGCCTTCCACTACTACTCGCTGTCTCCTCCTCCCAAGCCAGTTCTCCACCCATCTACATACCTGGCCTTGTATCTGTTCGGATACATTGAGGGAGAATTTAGCATGGCCTAAAATGTGTGTCCAGAACTGTAATATTCCAGTTCGTATATAACCAATGAATTGTAAAGATTTAGTACTTGTAATCCATCTGCCTATTTACAGAGCCAAGTATCCCACATATGTTATTTTCACCTGACTAGCTTATTTTTTCTAAAATCAAACTATTTGTGAACATGCATTCCCAGCTCCTTCCAGCTTTGCACCACCCCTCCTAAAGTTTTCTTGTGTAAATTCTCCTGCCTCTCCATTCCCAAACTGCGCCATTTTATGCTTAGCACGTTAAATTGCATCTGCCATCTCAGCAGTCTTGAAATTTCTCCTGGAGCCTGCTCACGGTTTTGTTCATCAAGTTTTGTATCATCTACAAAATACAAAATTATGCTTCTTATAACCAAGTCCAGGCCATTTATATATGACTGGGAAAGCATTTTTTTTAAGAGCAGCCCCTAGGAGACTCACTGCACACTTCTCTCCAATCAGAAATACGCTAGTTCATATCATTCTCTGCTCGCTATCCTGGAACCAAGGTACTACCCACCACTTAATATAATGAGTGTGATTTTCCAGCTGCACTCATCCCAAGACCCAAAAACCCCAGTCAAGGTCAATGGACCTTTGCATCATCCTGTCTCACCTGCTACGATTCCTATGGCAGGCGGGACAGGAAAATTCCACCCAATGCATTTCTATTTCTTGAATACGTTTATAATGTGATACTTTATCCAATGCCTTTCAAAGTCCAACCGTGGCCACAAGGTAGTGCTTTCTGAGCTCCACATTAGAAACAAAATACTTAATCTAGATTTCACAGGTGTTGAGTAGGCAAGTATCACAATTTGGATAAGCTATTAAAATTAATTTTCACAACTGGGGGGCAAGGTTGCACAGTGGTTAGCATTGCTGCCTCACAGAAGCAAGGACCTGGGTCCTGGCCTTTAGTGACTGTTTGTGTGGGGTTTATACGTTCACCCCATGACTGCGTGGGTTTCCTCTGGATGCTCCGGTTTCCTCCCACAGTCCAGAGATGTGTGAGTTAGGTTGAGGGCCATGTTAATTGGCCATTAGTGTCAGGGGACCAGTAGGGTAGATACGTGGGGTTATGGGGATAGGGCCTGAGTGTGATTGTTGAGGGTGCAGGCTCAATGGGCCGAATGGCCTCTTTCTGCATTGTAGGGATTGAACAGAATCCACGCATGTTGCAAATTCTGAACAGTCTGCTGAAAAAAATAGGCTCAGTGGAACACCTTTCTTTTTTCCTAATTTCATGCTCAAGATGACTGCTGTATATAGGTAACAACAGGTGCTACAGCTTTCATTTGTTATTGATGTGAATGAGTTGCTGACTCCTACATTTGAATTTTATTTATATGAACATAGACAATTTAGGAGCAGGAGTAGGCCACTCAGCCCCTCGAGCCTGCTCCATCATTCAATCAGATCAAATTGTCTGGGTGAAGTGCAGACAGGTAGCTTTATGGATGCCTACAAAATAATTCTGAAATGTTAATTCTTATAGTGAGATATTAACAATACAATAATTTATTTTCAGCTACCAGCTTATGATTGGTAAACTCAGCCAAATATCTTGCGGGAGCTTTCCCGTCCCGGCCCCGGAATCAGAGTGGACTGGGGGGTGGGGGCGGGGGGGTGCGGTGGTGGGTGGGGGTGGTTGGACCACGCAAAGGTCCATTGACCTCAGGCAGGATTTTCCAGTTTTGGGACGAACGCGGCTGGCAAATCCTGCCCCAGTGTACAAGACTAATATTTCCATTTGAAAAATGTTTCATTGAAGTCAGTGAAATGTTCAAAAAAACTCAAGAATTCTTGGTGTAATTAATTATTCTCTTTGAAACATGCATCTGGGGTAATTATTTGATACTTGGCTTGGACTCAGAAAACTGACAGCAAGAGAGAGAAAAAAAGAACTACTGTACATGTTACAGATGGCCAATTTTGAAATATTAACAAACTGAAGTCATTCCAGTGTTTGGCAGTACACTTATCATTTAAACTTCAGAAAGATTGCTTTAAATCTTTAAAAGGTGGGCGAGGGGAGGGGGGCTGGTGATTCTCCTATCCTACTGTGCTAGTTTATGAGTGCAGCAGGCCGGGAGATTTCAGAAGGGCCGGATTAACACGACCTATGCTGGGCGTCGTCAGCTCTGCTTTGGAAATAGGCATGGAGTTGTATTGGGTATGCAGGGTGGGATTTTAATATAATTTAAATATGATTAGCAGGCCTGGGACTGAAGTCACCAGGCCTACTAGCCAAACTCCCCCTCCGGCAAGGATGGTTCACTCCAGCAGGGCTTAGAGTAGTTACTCATTTTCAGGAACATAGTGGCCCGGCCCTGCGGGAATGAAGGGGGCAATTGGGTCTCCCAGAAGGTAGGGTGGTGGGGGGGTTGTTCCCTGGGCATTGGCACTTTGGCAGTGCCAGTCCGTGCCCCTGACACTGCCCCAAGGGCAAGGTGCCAATGCCCAAGGGATACCTTGGCATGACTCATTGGGCATAGGCAGTGCCTGGGGGCATGTGGGGGGAATGAACTCCAGGGGTGGGGCCTGATTCAGCGATGCCATTTAGGGCGAGCAGTGGGGATGGGGAGGTCCCACTCCCACTTTGCAGACAGGGTAGGTGGGGGAAGGAGGCAGGCTAGTGATCTGAGTGGGCTGGGGCCGCAGAGGCTGGCACTGTGGGGGGAAGGGCAGTTTGGGCTGGGGGCATTGGCACTGCAGAGGGGGTCGGGATCAGGACTTGCTGAGGGGGGTGGGTTGGCACAGTTGGGGGTGGGCCCTGGCTGGGCCTGGACGTAGCGGGCGGCCAGCGAGCGACCTTTAAGCACATTCACAACAACAACTACGGTGCCAAGACAAAAAAAGAGAAAAAAGAAAGGAAAAACTACTTAACACTCAAACATACCTGCTGGCTGTGATGGCATGGTTCAATTTCGTTCTACCTCTCACTTTCCCCAGAGTCTTCCTCGCAAGACTGCCTCTCTCAAAAATGAGCACATCTTTCCCCTCAGCACTGAATTGCCACTCAGTTCCAAATTCCCGATACCCTCATTCTGGCTGAATCTCGCTCAGGCTGCAGTCTTTCTCCCACTGGCTTGCGCAAGATTGCTGGCCCGCAGTTCACCAAATTCTGGTAAGATCGCACCCCCCTCCACCCCGGCAACAAAATATCAGCAGCCAGTTAACATCTGTAGTCTATCTAGTGTGCCCAACTCTTGCAAAGAATGTAAGAGACACTCCGACAATGGGGTCTATTAGCACGGGGAAGTGGGTGCAGGAAGTCCTGCCAGAGTTGCGTGAGCCATAACAATGGGAGAGTAAGACCATAAAATCATGAGACATAGGATCAGAATTAGGCCACTCGACCCATCGAGTCTGCTCCGCCATTCAATCATGGTTGATATTTTTCTCATCCCCATTCTCCTGCCTTTTCTCCATAACCACCTGATTCCCTTACTAATCAAGAACCTATCTATCTCTGTCTTAAAGACACTCAGTGTCCTGGCCTCAACAGCCGTCTGTGGCAGAGTTTCTCAGATTCACCACTGTCTGGCAGGAGAAATTCCTCCTCATCTCTGTTTTAATAGATCATCCCTTTAGCCTGAGGTTGTGCCCTCAGGTTCTAGATTTTCCTACTGGTGGAAACATCCTCTTCACGGCCACTCTATCCGGGACGTGCAGTATCCTGTAAGTTTCAATAAGATCCCCCCCTCATCTTTCTAAGCTCCAATGAGTGCTCAACCGTTTCTCATATGCCAAGCTTTTCATTCCAGGGATCATTCTTGTTGACCTCCTGTGGACTTTTCCAAGGCCAGCATATCGTTCCTTAGATATGGGGCACAAAATTGCTCACAATATTCCAAATGGGGTCTGACCAGAGCCTCAGAAGTACATCCCTGTTCTTGTATTCCAGCCCTCTTGACATGAATGCTAACATTGCATTTGCCTTCCGTACTGCCAACTGAATCTGCACGTTAACCTTAGAGAATCTTGAATAATGACTCCTAAGTCCCTTTGTGTTTTTGATTTCCTAAGCATTTCCCATTTAGAAAATAGTCTATGCCTCCATTCCTCCTTCCAAAGTGCATAACCTCACATTTTTCCACATTGTATTCCATCTCACTTCTTTGCTCACACTCCTAACTTGTCCAAGTCCTTCTGCAGCCCTGCTGCTTCCTCAATACTACTTGTTCCTCTACATATCTTTGTATCATCTGCAAACTTAGCAACACTGCCTTCAGTTCCTTCTTCTAAATCATTAATGTATATTGTGAAAAGTTGTGGTCTCAGCACTGACCCCTGTGGCACACCACTAGTCATCAGCTGCCGTCCTGAAAAAGTGCAAAGAATTGTGGAAATCCTTATGCGTATATTGACCAGTAAAAGTGGCCCTGCGGTAGATAGCAGTAGAGAACCCACTGTAAAATTTCTCAACTGGTATGCAAAAGAAATGGAGTTTATTTGCTCCATTTCAAAGGTGAATTTGAGCACAAGATGGAGCCTATTAGGATGCGCAGGCTGTAATGGAGATGTGTGAATGTTGAGATTGACTGGTTAGAAGGCTTGTATCTATTCTCTTGGACTTTTGGGCCATGTATTAAAGGCTACTAGTTGTCTAGCCCTCATCCTTCGCACCCCCTTGGCCTATATCCAACTTTCATGTCCACACCATACTTCCCTTGCTCCCTTCATGCCTGTCATGCACCCTACCAAGACCCTCTCTCTCATTCTCCTTGCCCACTCACTGGTATGCACAATGGAAAGTTTGAAATTGCTCAAGAAAAAAGTTCCCATTCAGAAATGTGCTTTTAAAAGCTGTTGGTTTTGCAACCTTATAAAAGTTTCTCAGAGGATCATTTTCCAATCCTCACTAGATACAATGAATTACCAAAGGATTGGAGGTCTGCAAGTGTTATATCATTATTTAAAAAAGTATGCGAGGGATAAGCCAGAAAATTACAGGCTGATGAATCTGTTTTGTGGGCACGTTTTTGGAAACAATTCTGAGAGGCAGGATAAGCTTGTCACTGAGAAAGGCGCAGATTGATCAGGGAGATTCAGCATGGTTTTGTTAGGGGAGAATAGTGCCTACTAGCTTAATAGAATTATTTGAAGAAGTAACGAGAAGGATTGATGAGGGTAGTGCTGTGGATATTGTTTACATGGATTTCAAGAAGTCTTTTGACAAGTTTCCACATGTCAAAATGATCAGGAAAGTGACGTTTCATGGGATACAGGGAAAGATGGCCGATTAGATCAAAATTGGCTTAGTGAATGGCAACAAAAGGTATTGAAAATGGTTTCCAGTGGTGTTCCACAGGGCTCAGTATTGGGCCCTTGATGGTTGTTGTACGTATTAACGGCTTAGACTTAAAGGTAGGAGGCACGATTGGGAAATTTGCAAATGAAACAAATATTGGCTATCGAGTTGATAGTCAGAGACTAGCTGTCAACTCCAGAATGGTATCAATGGTTTTGTTAAGTGGATAGAGAAGTGGCAACTGGAATTCAATCTTGAAAACTGGGAGGTAATGCATTTTAGGCCAACAAATCAAGGGAAAATCAATAAATAGGAAGCTATTCAGAGGAATTGAGGAAGTGAGGGACCTTGCAATGTATGTCCACGAGTCTTTGAAGATCACAGGGCAGGTGGACAAGGTGATCAAGAAATCATGTGGAATGCTTTCCTTTATTGGATGAGTTACTGATTACAAAAACAGGGATGTAATGATGGATATATATGAAAGGCTGGTTAGGCCACAGTTGGAATTTTGTGCACAATTTTGGCCATCAACTTCTAGGAAGGGAGTCATTATTCTGGAGTAAGTGCACAGGGGATTAGCAACAATGTTTGCCAGTGCTTGGAAGGCTATGAGGAGAGATTGGCTAGACTAGGGTTGTTTTCTTAGAGCAGAAGAGGCTAAAGGGTAACATAATTGAGGTGTACAAAATTATGAGGGACCCTGAAAGGGTAATTAGGAAAGACTTGTTTCCCCATGCTGAGGAGTCAATTACCAGGGGCATTGATTTAAGGTGATGGGTACAAGGATTAGAGGAGACATGGTGGGTATCTGGAACTCAAAGCTTACATTCATAGTTGAGGCCGAAATGGTCAACTTATTCAAAAGGTACTTGGATCTGCTTGTGAAGTTCTGTAACCTACAAGGCTACAGACCAAGTTCTTCAAAATGGAATTAAATAAACAGCTAATTCATTCTGTCTCTTTCTTGGCTGGTCCAGATAGGATGGGTTAAATGGCCTCTTCCTGCACCATAAATTTTCTTTGGTTCTATGGTTCAATCAATCAAATTCCACTTTAGACTGTGTAAACAAATCCCTACTGACTCATAGAGCATCCATAGTGAGGTCATCTGAAGAAACATGTCTCTTTATCTGTGTATGTTGATACAGTTGCCAGACTGTCTCATCATGAGGTGAAAATTACTGGTGCAGAGACTGTGAATAGGACTCCTGGAATTAGATTCCACCCTTCATTTTTAAAGGCTTTCAAAGTCTGCAAAAATCCAGGCCACCATTTCTGGAACCTGAAGGTGAGAAATTGATATGTTTTAAAAATGCTAATTTAATTGGACTTCAACTGCAAGAGAGCATACAGACAGACATTGATTGATGATGTCTGCTTTTTGAAATGCAGAGCAATGAGCAGGCATATTTAGTTTATATGCTTTCTCAGGCAGACTTTGTTTTCACTCTCCAGATAATCGTTTGTGAGAGCCAGGAACTTAAAAGGCTTGAAGTGTTATGTTGTCCTGTGACCAAGAAAGAAGTACCAATAAAGATCTCAGCCAGGAGGGAAGGGATCATTCCAAAGGAGGTTTGGAACATATACTCATTGTCAAGGAATGTTTAAATCATGGTTTGAACAAAGAATTGGACACCTCAATGGACAATTGTAGCTGAAGCTCGATTTTAATAGGACAATATGAATTTGTAAATAAAAGACCTTGCTAACATTGGGAGGAAGGGTTTATAAATGGTGATTTTATTTTAATATACAACTCAATCAGCTGCTAGAATCAACAGGAGTTTGAATGATTGATGTATGATTTCTTGTAACATATTTGTGACTAAAGGGTTCACTGCTAACATGTCAAATGTAACAGGAATATTACACTGGTCGAGTGTCTCAAAACCGCTAGCTCGTAACTGTGTTTGTGCCAGTTTTTGGAAGTAAAATCGGAGCTTTCATTAAATGACTGGAATCAAGAGAATAAGTTATTTTCAAATACATAATGAAATGTTATCTATTCCTCTGAGTTTCGAGCCTTTCTAGAAAATTTTGCTGTTTGTTTCATTTGCCTTTTCCATTGATGCGAACGAAGTTGGATCTGACATTTTGGTTTATTTTCTTATTTTTAGGGAAGGCTGATAAATTTGCAATTTTCTGCCTGGTTTTAACTTCTGTAATTTCTCTTCAATGGTACTGCTGCTTTTCTCCTTACTAAAAATATGCTTCAAAGTACAATACATAGCTAAATATTTAACCTCAATGGGAATCGAACAGGAGGAGCTCCACTGATTGAAGTCATAGCCAGTACAAAGGAGTACAGAATCATAGAATATATAATCCTACAGTGCAGAAGGAGGCCATTCGACCCATCAAGACGACACCAACCACAATCCCACACAGGCTGTATCCCCATAATCCCATGCATTTACTCTAGCTAATTCCCTGACATAAAGGTACAATTTAACATGGTCAATCCACCTAACCAGCACAACTATCGAACAGTAGGAAGAAACCAGAGCACCTGGAAGAAACCCACGCAGACACAGGGAGAATGTACAAACTCTGCACAGACAGTGACCCAAACTGGGATTGGAACCTAGATCCCTGGAAGTGAGGCAGCAGTGCTAACCCCTGTGCCATCCTATATTTGTGCTTATGTGAGGTTAATCAACTCCACACCAGTAGCTTGCTTCAGGAGTTCTTCATGGATATATATTTGGCCCAACCATCTTCAGCTGCTTCATCATTGACCTTGGCTCACTCATAAGGGCAGAAGTTGGAATTCAAAAATTGCCAGACACATTTGTTTTCGAAACTCTTCACATACAGCTTAAAGAGTTGATTCTGACAGTTGCATTGTCACATAGAACCCAGTGTAACTCATCCCAGGAGGATCAGTTCCAAATCCATAAACTCAGACCTGCTGTGTCAGTGTCACAATTTGATGTATGCACAAAACACAGCCAACGGTGACTTTGGGTAGATCCTAGTCACTGTTGAAAGATGAAAATTGGTTGAAATGCCTTCCACCTAAATTTCTTTGCACAACATTTCCAAAATTGTTCCTGCAGCAAAAGTACAGCAGAAACAGTGAAGAAGTTTATCACTTCCTTTTTTCGACCCTGTCTGAAGGATATCAGAAACTAACCACTGAAGCAATTGATTGAGCAAGAATAATCACCCAAGTGCCAGGAACACTGAAATAATGTTTTATGGAGTGATTAATTGATGTTGCAATCAATACAGTACAACCTTAGTCAGCCCTCACTGAACTCTCCCAGGTGGTCTTTGGCAGCTCTTTTGCATGTGCATTAATGTAGTTGGTGTGCACTTTTGGGTAACTTCCCCAGTCTGGCAGATCAGCTTCTTAAAAGTAAGAAGCAGTTTGGGAAGTTTAAGTTTAAATTTTTTTTTGTGGATTGACAACATGAACGTCGCAGGCACAAGCAGCTACGCAATTCAAAATATGGCTATAATTGGTAATGTTTAATTAGGAGAAATTACTACAATTGGAAATTCTATAAGCAAATTATTTAAGCAACTTTGTCTATTGAAATCTTTCATGAGTTCCAAGCCATGGTCATTACAGTCAACTTTGAAAGCTAGCTCCATTTTGTTGCCATTTAAAAGACTTTAATTTCAAAATTTTTGGTTATTTAGTTAGCTGCAAAAGTGTTTGATTGAATTAATATTAATTGTCCTTAGAAGTAACATGGAGCAGGATTTTCCGATCATTCGGACCCCCACCCACCCACCCAAGACTGAAAATTTTTACCGAGCTCAATGGACCTTTATGATCCATCGAATTTTTTATCTTAAGAACATAAGAACATAAGAAATAGGAGCAGGAGTAGGCCATCCAGCCCTTCGAGCCTGCCCCGCCATTCAATAAGATCATGGCTGATCTGTCGCTGCTCAGTTCCACTTTCCCGCCCTCTCCCCATAACCCTTAATCCCCTCTCTTATCAAAAACCCATCAACCCGCGTCTTAAAAATATTTAGCGAGGCAGCCTCCACCACTTCAACGGGCAGAGAATTCCAGAGATTCACCACCCTTTGAGTGAAGAAGTTCCTCCTCAACTCCGTTCTAAACCGCCCCCCTTTTATCTTGAGGCTGTGCCCCCTAGTCCTATTGTCTTTTTTGAGCGGGAAGAGTCTTTCCACCTCTATCCTATCCATCCCATTCATCATCTTATATGTCTCAATGAGATCTCCTCTCATTCTTCTAAACTCTAACGAGTACAAGCCCAGTTTATTCAGCCTCTCCTCATAGCTCAACCCCCTCAACTCCGGTATCAGCCTAGTAAACCTCCTTTGCACTCCCTCCAAGGCCAAAATATCTTTGCGCAGGTGCGGCGCCCAAAACTGCACACAGTACTCCAGCTGCGGCCTCACCAATGCCCTATACAGCTGCAGCAAGACCTCCCTACTTTTATATTCAATCCCCTTCGCTATGAAGGCCAGCATCCCATTTGCCTTCCTGACCACCTGCTGCACCTGCAAGCTGGGTTTTTGCGACTCATGCACAAGGACCCCGAGGTCCCTCTGCACCGTCGCCTGCTGCAGTTTTTTGCCCCGTAAGTAATAGTCCTTCCTACCATTCTTCCTACCAAGGTGGACCACCTCACACTTGCCAACATTAAATTCCATTTGCCATTTCCTGGCCCATTCGCCCAGCCTATCTAGATCCTTCTGCAGACTCTCCACACCCTCCGCACAATTTGCCATTCCCCCAATCTTGGTGTCATCAGCAAATTTCGACACTCTACACTCGGTTCCCTCCTCCAGATCATCTACATAAATGGTAAAAAGCTGAGGCCCCAGCACCGACCCCTGGGGCACTCCACTAGTCACCATCCGCCAATCCGAATAGCACCCGTTGACCCCCACTCTCTGCCTCCTATTTGACAACCAATCCTCTATCCACGCTAACACCCTACCCCCAACTCCATGTCCCTCGATCTTCTGCAATAACCTCTTGTGAGGTACTTTGTCAAACGCCTTCTGAAAATCTAGAAAGACCACATCCACCGGCTCTCCTCTATCCACCGCCCTAGACACATCCTCATAGAACTCCAGTAAATTTGTCAGACACGACTTCCCTTTGATGAAACCGTGCTGCGTCTGCTCTATCAAGCAATTCCCTTCAAGATGCCTCACAATTTCCTCCTTAATGACAGATTCTAACATTTTACCCACCACAGACGTTAAACTAACTGGCCTATAATTCCCCGCCTTTTGCCTGGCACCCTTCTTAAACAACGGCGTAACATTAGCCGTTTTCCAATCATCCGGCACTTCCCCGGAATCCAGCGACGTTTGGAAAATAACCACCAAGGCATCCACTATCACCTCTGCCATTTCTTTCAGAACCCTCGGATGCATTCCATCCGGTCCTGGGGACTTGTCCACAATCAGCCCCTCCAGTCTGTTGAGCACCGCCTTTATAGTAACAGTAATGTCATTAAGACCCTCCAGTCCTACCACCTTTTTATCACTAACACCCGGCAAATTATTCACGTCCTCCTCCGTGAAGACAGAAACAAAAAAGTTATTTAATACCTTAGCCATATCCCCATCCCCTACCACTAGGTCCCCTTTCTCATCCTCTAAAGGACCAACGTTCACCCTAGCCAGCCTCTTCCTTTTTATATATTTATAAAAACTCTTGCTATCCTTTTTTATATTAAGCGCTAGCCCAGCTTCATAGTTTCTCCTACCCTTCTTTATCAACTTCTTTGTCAATCTTTGTTGACATTTAAACCTCTCCCAATCCTCTTCTCGCCCACCACTCTTAGCTACTCTAAATTCCTCCGCTTTTAGTTTAACACTTTCCTTCACCTCCTTCGTTATCCACGGCTTATTACCTCTCCTCCTACTATCCTTTGTGACCATCGGAATAAATTTCCGTTGAGCACCAAGAAAGATCTCCTTAAAGATCCTCCACTGCTCCTCAACTGACCAACCCTCCAACGCGCTCTCCCAGTCCACATTCGCCAATTCTTCTCTCATCCTACCGTACTCCCCTCTATTCAAACAGAGGACGCATGTCCGGGAACCCACTTTCTCCTCCTCCATCTGCACCAGAAACTCCACCATACAATGATCACTCTCCCCAAGAGGATCCTTCACCACAAGGTCCCTAATTCTACCCGCCTCATTACATAGCACCAGATCCAAGATAGCTCGCTCCCTCGTCGGCTCCAACACACACTGTTCGAGGAAACTATCCCGGCAGCATTCCAAGAACTCTTCCTCGAGCCCCCCACGTCCAACATGAGTCGACCAATCAATATGCAGATTGAAATCCCCCATAACTACGGCCGTCCCATTCCTGCACGCCGCACTTATTTGCGCGTTAACAGCCTGCCCCACCTCCAGATCATTATTCGGGGGCCTATAGACGACACCCACCAGCGTCTTCCTCCCTTTGCTGTTCCTAATCTCCACCCACAACGATTCCACCCTCTGCTCCTTGACTCCAATATCATCCCTTGCTACCACCGTGACGCTATCCTTAATCAGCAGAGCTACGCCCCCCCTTTTCCCTCCTGCCTATCCTTCCTAAACACTTGATAGTACATTCAGCTCCCAGTCCCTGTCACCCTGCAGCCACGTCTCTGTAATGGCCACCAGATCGTATCCATTTGTGTCGATCTGCGCCATCAGCTCATCCACTTTATTCCGAATGCTTCGTGCATTCAGATAAAGTGCTTTCATCCCAGCCTTCACCTGGACCCTATTTGCCGCAACGCCACCAACTATACTCACACCCCCTACTCCCTCTATTATTGGGACATCCTCGGCCTCTTCCCTTACATGTACACTCTCCTTAACTTTAGACCTCGTAAAGTCACCTACCCTCGCACCCTCCCCCCCCTAATTAGTTTAAAGCCCTGTCTATAGTCCCCTTTACTCGATTCGCCAGCACTCTGGTCCCAGCACGGTTCAGACCAACCCCATCCCGCCCGAACACGTCCCACCTACCCCAATACTGGTGCCAATGCCCCATAAATTCAAACCCATTCCTCCCACACCAATCCCTGAGCCACCCATTCACTTCCTTAATCCTGTCAACCCTACGCCCATCTGCACACGGTTCAGGCAGTAGCCCAGAGATAACCACCTTGTCGGTTCTACTTTTTAATTCCATTCCCAGCTTTTCATACTCCCTACTTGCCCCCTATTATTCCCATGGTGGGTGAAATATGATATTTTCGACCATGATGAGTGGAGGAAATCCTATGTACAAATTCTGAATTTCTTGGGAAAGTAATCTTTGCCCAACCATTTTAGCTGCTTCATCAAGGTGGCACTGTGGCACGGTGGTTAACATTGCTGCCTCACAACTTCAGGGACCTTGGATAGATTCCTGACCTGGGTCACTGTTTGTGTGGCGTCTGCACACTCTCCACGTGTCTGTGTGGGTTTCCTGCAGGTGCTCTAGTTTCCTCCCATGGTCCAAAGATATGCAGGTTAGGTGCATTGGCCATGCTAAGTTGCCCCTTAGAGTTATAGAATCCTTACAGTGCAGAAGGAAGTCATTTGGCCCATCGAGTCTGCACCAACCACAATCCCACCCAGACCCTATCCTGTAACCCTATATATTTACCTTGCTAATCCCCTGACGGGAGGGTCAATTTAGAATGGCCAATCAATGTGGATGTGTCCCGGGATGTGTGTGTTAGAGGGATTAACAGGGTAAATATGAGGTTATGGGGATAGGACCTGGGTGGGATTGTTGTCGTTGCAGACTTGCATAACCCTTGATCCCCTTATTAATCAAGAATCTATCTATCTCTGTCCTAAAGACATTCAATGACCTGGCCCCCACGTCCTTCTACAGCAAAAAAGTTCCACAGATTCACCAATCTCTGGCTAAAGAAATTCTTGCACATCTCTATTTTAAAGGATCATCCCTTTAGCCTGAGGCTGTGACCTCTGGTTCTAGCAAATACAATTAGCTAACGCATCATCTCATTTTTTCAAAATTTTTCAAAATCTTTTGCAAACAGGTAATTATTTTGAATTGTCATAACTGTTATATAAGCAACAGTGACATCCATTTTACACACAAAAGGCCCGATTTAAGCATCAGGTTGCGCCCATTTTCAGGCGTGAAAACTTGGTAAAGTCGGGTGTGAGATGAGTAGTGCAATCGGTGCCCTACTGCCTGAACCAAGTGCAGACGGGCGTAGGGTTGACAGGATTAAGGAAGTGAATGGGTGGCTCAGGGATTGGTGTGGGAGGAATGGGTTTGAATTTATGGGGCATTGGCACCAGTATTGGGGTAGCTGGGACCTGTTCAGGTGGGATGGGGTTGGTCTGAACCGTGCTGGGACCAGAGTCCTGGCGAATCGAGTAAAGAGGACTGTAGACAGGGCTTTAAACTAATTAGGGGGGGGGAGGGTGCGAGGGTAGGTGATGTTACGAGGTCTAAAGTTAAGGAGAGGGTACAGGTAAGGGAAGAGGCCGAGGATGTCCCAATAATAGAGGGAGTAGGGGGCGTGAGTATGGTTGGTGGCGTTACAGCAAATATTGTCCAGGTGAAGGCTGGGATGAAAGCACTTTATCTGAATGCACGAAGCATTCGGAATAAAGTGGATGAGTTGGTGGCACAGATCGACACAAATGGATACGATCTGGTGGCCATTACAGAGACGTGGCTGCAGGGTGACAGGGACTGGGAGCTGAATGTACAGGGCTATCAAGTGTTTAGGAAGGATAGGCAGGAGGGAAAAGGGGGGGGCGTAGCTCTGCTGATTAAGGATAGCACTTAATGGTGGTAGCAAGGGATGATATTGGAGCCAAGGAGGTAGCAAGGGATGATATTGGAGCCAAGGAGCAGAGGGTGGAATCGTTGTGGGTGGAGATTAGGAACAGCAAAGGGAGGAAGACGCTGGTGGGTGTCGTCTATAGGCCCCCGAATAATGATCTGGAGGTGGGGCAGGCTGTTAACGCGCAAATAAGTGCGGCGTGCAGGAATGGGACGGCCGTAGTTATGGGGAATTTCAATCTGCATATTGATTGGTCGACCCATGTTGGACGCGGGGGGCTCGAGGAAGAGTTCTTGGAATGCTGCCGGGATAGTTTCATCGAACAGTGTGTGCTGGAGCCGACGAGGGAGCGAGCTATCTTGGATCTGGTGCTATGTAATGAGGCGGGTAGAATTAGGGACCTTGTGGTGAAGGATCCTCTTGGGGAGAGTGATCATTGTATGGTGGAGTTTCTGGTGCAGATGGAGGAGGAGAAAGTGGGTTCCCGGACATGCGTCCTCTGTTTGAATAGAGGGGAGTACGGTAGGATGAGAGAAGAATTGGCGAATGTGGACTGGGGGAGCGCGTTGGAGGGAAGGTCTGTTGAGGAGCAGTGGAGGATCTTTAAGGAGATCTTTCTTGGTGCTCAACGGAAATTTATTCCGATGGTCAAAAAGGATAGTAGGAAGAGAGGTAATAAGCCGTGGATAACGAAGGAGGTGAAGGAAAGTGTTAAACTAAAAGCGGAGGAATTTAGAGTAGCTAAGAGTAGTGGGCGAGAAGAGGATTGGGAGAGGTTTAAATGTCAACAAAGATTGACAAAGAAGTTGATAAAGAAGGGTAGGAGAAACTATGAAGCTGGGCTAGCGCTTAATATAAAAAAGGATAGCAAGAGTTTTTATAAATATATAAAAAGGAAGAGGCTGGCTAGGGTGAATGTTGGTCCTTTAGAGGATGAGAAAGGGGACCTAGTGGTAGGGGATGAGGATATGGCTAAGGTATTAAATAACTTTTTTGTTTCTGTCTTCACGGAGGAGGACGTGAATAATTTGCCGGGTGTTAGCGATGGAAAGGTGGTAGGACTGGAGGGTCTTAATGACATTACTGTTTCTAGAGAGGCGGTGCTCGACAGACTGGAGGGGCTGATTGTGGACAAGTCCCCAGGACCGGATGGAATGCATCCGAGGGTTCTGAAAGAAATGGCAGAGGTGATAGTGGATGCCTTGGTGGTTATTTTCCAAACGTCGCTGGATTCCGGGGAAGTGCCGGATGATTGGAAAACGGCTAATGTTACGCCGTTGTTTAAGAAGGGTGCCAGGCAAAAGGCAGGGAATTATAGGCCAGTTAGTTTAACGTCTGTGGTAGGTAAAATGTTAGAATCTGTCATTAAGGAGGAAATTGCGAGGCATCTTGAAGGGAATTGCTTGATAGAGCAGACGCAGCACGGTTTCATTAAAGGGAAGTCGTGTCTGACAAATTTACTGGAGTTCTATGAGGATGTGTCTAGGGCGGTGGATGGAGGAGAGCCGGTGGATGTGGTCTTTCTAGATTTTCAGAAGGCGTTTGACAAAGTACCTCACAAGAGGTTATTGCAGAAGGTCAAGGGACATGGAGTTGGGGGTAGGGTGTTAGCGTGGATAGAGGATTGGTTGTCAAATAGGAGGCAGAGAGTGGGGGTCAACGGGTACTATTCGGATTGGCGGATGGTGACTAGTGGAGTGCCCCAGGGGTCGGTGCTGGGGCCTCAGCTTTTTACCATTTATATAGATGATCTGGAGGAGGGAACCGAGTGTAGGGTGTCGAAATTTGCTGATGACACCAAGATTGGGGGAACGGCAAATTGTGCGGAGGGTGTGGAGAGTCTGCAGAAGGATCTAGATAGGCTGGGCGAATGGGCCAGGAAATGGCAAATGGAATTTAATGTTGGCAAGTATGAGGTGGTCCACTTTGGTAGGAAGAATGGTAGGAAGGACTATTACTTACGGGGCAAAAAACTGCAGCAGGCGACGGTGCAGAGGGACCTCGGGGCCCTTATGCATGAGTCGCAAAAGCCCAGCTTGCAGGTGCAGCAGGTGGTCAGGAAGGCAAATGGGATGCTGGCCTTCATAGTGAGGGGGATTGAATATAAAAGTAGGGAGGTCTTGCTGCAGCTGTATAGGGCATTGGTGAGGCCGCAGCTGGAGTACTGTGTGCAGTTTTGGGCGCCGCACCTGCGCAAAGATATTTTGGCCTTGGAGGGAGTGCAGAGGAGGTTTACTAGGCTGATACCGGAGTTGAGGGGGTTGAGCTATGAGGAGAGGCTGAATAAACTGGGCTTGTACTCGTTAGAGTTTAGAAGAATGAGGGGAGATCTCATTGAGACGTATAAGATGGTGAATGGGATGGATAGGATAGAGGTGGAGAGACTCTTCCCGCTCAAAAAAGACAGTAGGACTAGGGGGCACAGCCTCAAGATAAAAGGGGGGCGGTTTAGAACGGAGTTGAGGAGGAACTTCTTCACTCAAAGGGTGGTGAATCTCTGGAATTCTCTGCCCGTTGAAGTGGTGGAGGCTGCCTCGCTAAATATTTTTAAGACGCGGGTTGATGGGTTTTTGATAAGAGAGGGGATTAAGGGTTATGGGGAGAAAGCGGGAAAGTGGAACTGAGCAGCGACAGATCAGCCATGATCTTATTGAATGGCGGGGCAGGCTCGAAGGGCTAGATGGCCTACTCCTGCTCCTATTTCTTATGTTCTTATGTTCAGTTCCCCCTTTACCAAGGCCCAAAAATGGTCGCGATCGGGATCGTGCCCGAAACTGTCAAGACAGACATTTAAATGCATTTGCATACATTTCAATAGACTTAATGAGCTGCGCACCCAACTTTACTGGCACTGCCCCTTTGCTACCATGTCCCCCATCTGAATTGGCGTGAAACAGACATGATCCATAGAAGCCCAGATCGGGCACTCCATCAATGAGGGTTTGTGAGTAGGTAAATATCTTTGATGGCTTTCTGTTGCTTATGGTGGTCCTTTCATTGCAGCCATATTTTTCTCAGGTTGGTGAGGGCTCTGTGAGTGTGTGTGGGGGTGGGATAGGGGTGTTGTTCAGCAGGGTCTCCGATGTCCAATTTGTAGCACAGACCTGGGTCTCAACACTGACCTCAGGTCTTGTGGATGCTGCCAGGTTGTAGTGCACTTAGCACTCTGCCCAGCTCAAGGATGTGCACAAAGCCCTTGCAAATTGCCAATGGCTTCAATTGCTTTTGAAGGAGCTGTGGTTCTGTGTAGCATATGGGTGGGGGAATGGGCACTATAGACAGCAACCACACAGTGAACGCAGGAGAAGGAGGGAGCAGAGACCTCGGCAGTTCCGTGCACGAGTGTCAATTGAACAAATATCAGACACCTTGTACCACCGACGTCTCTGCCTCCAAAAGGAGACAGGGAAACACCTGTGCCACATGTTACAGACTCTGACACCTTGGGTGGGGGGGATGGGGGGAGGGGAGAGCACCCATTCTCGGTGGCTGTCAAATTGATGGCCGCTCTGAATTTTATGCATCTGGCTCCTTCCAAATCCCTAGCGGGGATGTCTGTGGCATCTGCCAGTCAACCACACACATTTGTGTCAAGCAGGTCACTGTAGCCCTGTATACCCAGGCAGGGCAGGACATCAAATTTAACCTGGACTAGGCCCAGCAGGAAGCCCAGGCTGCAGCGCTTGCGGCCATTGCGGGGATACCTAATGTACAAGGGGCTACTGACTGCACACACATCGCTCTCAAGGCCCCCCTACAGAATCCACGATGATTTGTCAACAGAAAGGGATTCCACTCCCTGAATGTCCAACTGGTGTGTGACCGCAATATGAACGTTATGCATGTACGTGTGAGACACCCAGGCAGTGTGAATGACAGCTTCATTGTCAGGAGCTCAGACATACCGGGGGCATTTGAGAAGGAACCCAGGCTGTGGGGATGGCGCGTCGGTGCTATGGGTTAGCCGCTTCGGACATGGCTGATGACGCCTGTGCACAGGCCTGTGACTGAGGTGGAGACCCTCAATAATGAGGCCCACGTAGCCACGCGATAGTTGAGAGGTGCATAGGGCTGCTCAAAATGCGATTCCGGTGCCTGGGCCACTGCCTAGTGATCTCTTCCCGCACTGTGCTGGTGTGCTCTGCCCTGCACACCAGGAGGAGGTGGTGAAGGAGGAGGAGGGCATGGTGGCTGACCAGCTGAGTGTTGCTGAGGAGGAGGCCATCCAGCAGGAGGAGGTGGAAGAAGAGGAGGAGCATGCAGAGCAACACCACCCAGGCGCTTGAGGGCTGGCACCTCGAATGAGGCATATGAGGGCCATGATGACGACTCGTTAAGCACCATTATGATGATGCCTTGGTACAAACTAGTCTGACTCCTACCTGAGCTCTGCATGCACGCTGGCACCTGGACCGATGTCTGTGCCAAGGGTAAGGAATCTGAAACCCTCATAGAGGGCCCTGAGGGGAGAGGGTTGGGGGGTTGGAGGGAATTGCTCGTGGATTCTGGGAGCCAATGGCTTCAATTTCTCACTGACACAGCGTTGAGGGGCCTCCCAACTGACATCAACATGAAGCATCCCTCCAGTGAACTCCAATGGAAGAAGATTCCTGTTTGAGATAAATTACTGAAAAACATTGAATGATTACAATAAAGGTGTTTAAACAATATCAAAGTTCTAATATAAAAGCCTGTGAACGGAAAAGGTTAAGGTGCTTAAAGATCTATCTAACTAGTACATCCCTTCACCCGTGCCATCTCAGTGCAACTACAACTTCCTAATCTTACATGGTCTACCACTACATCTCAGTGATTCCCCAGAATGTACATTGGAGGTGGAGGGGGCCAGCTGCCCACTATATCCCATTGCCTGTGATGCGCATGGCAAGCTTCCTCTGGAGGTCCTGGACCTCGAGGGCCCTGGCCTGCTCCATGGTGTTTGGAATATTTCCATGACACCCTCTTCATCCCGCTGCCTCTGAGAGGCCCCATTGCCAGGAAGGGGGGAGCCAGAAGGTGTAGTCACAATCTCCTGACTAGAAAGTCCCGGCATGCGCTCCAGCCCTTCCTCTTCCTTTGGGGTTCCTATGGGCCCTGGGTCACTCCATGGGACCGTTCCATGGAGGTTTTATTCTGGGTCACTCCATGGGACCATGACTCACCTGACAAATGGGCAGAGCCCTGAAAGCTAGTGCTGTTTGCTACCAAATAAACCTGTTGGACTTTAAGCTGGTGTTGTAAAACTTCATACTATGTTCACTCCATGGGATGGCAATGCTTCTGCAGTGAGTTCCAGAAGCTCTAGCGTCACCTGGCCCTGCCAGTCCTGGAGGATCACCTGTGTTCTACCCATGGTGATCGAGCCCTCTGCGATGGCCACCTGAGTCAGGGGCCTGCTGCCAATGGCCACGACAAATGTCCTCTGAGACTGGGCCAGGCTCTGAAACCCCTCAGCCATGACCCTCTGTGACTGGGCAACATTCTCAAGGGTTGCTGCTGTATCTTACTGTGTCTCAGCGCTGTCCCGCTGCATCTGTTGCAAGCTCTCGAGCCTCTCAGCCATGTGCCACAGAACTCCGAGTATCCTCTTCAGTCTCCCAGCTGTGGCTCCCTATGACTTGGCCGTGTCCCTCTGGGACTTTGCTGTGGCCTGCTGTGGCTCGGCCATCATTTGGAGCCTGTCACTCATGGTGAGGATCCCCTGCCCCAGGCTTTCCGCTGCAGACGTCAATCTTGCAGTGAAGACAGTCAATAGCTGGTCTATTTGAAACCTTTGGGACTCCTCACAATGGCCTTGCAGTCAGTCCAATATGGCCACCAGGCCCTCCTGCATTCCTGGCTCAGTTGCTGCATCTCCAGCAGCTGAAGGAGAAGTATCTCAGAGGCCCGGCATGCAGCCTGGGGCCAGCTGAATCATGAATCATAGAAGAATCATGGAAATGCCATAGTGCAGAAAGAGGCCATCTGACCTATTGAGTCTGCACTGACCACAATCTCACCGAGGCCGTACCCCGTATCCCTACACATTTACCTGCTAATCCCTCTAACCTATGCATCTCAGGGCACTAAGGGGCAATTTTTAGCATGGCTAATCAACCTTACCCGCACATCCTTGCCTGCGGTAGACCCCCACATGCCAGAGGCCTCGGACATTCTGTCCTCCACCCAATGTACATTATCAGATGTGTCATGCTCACCAGAGAGTGACCCAGAAGCCTCACCACTAACTGGACCCACCGACATGTCAGTATCTGGGATGGTGAGTTGTAGGTGAAAGCTGACACCAAAGCGATGCCACTCTCAGAGGACCCTTCAGCCATATCCTCCGAGGACTCATCTGAGCTGTCTGGAACAGTTTGGGGGGAAGCTATGATGCCAGATGGACCCGGGGCATCAGGATCTGTCCCTGCAACACAGGGCACAAGGCCAGGTGCAAGGGAAGGAGAGGAATCCTGGATGCAAAAAATGTGATTCACATGTTTCCATTGCCATACAGTTATCGAAGTCAGGAGAGGATACCTTGTCCAAGAGGGGCTGGTGGGGGGGAGGGGGTGAGAGGAGAGGTCTTACTCTGCCTGAGATCGATGGGGAAATGGGGAGGGGCTCACTCTGCCTGAATTTGATGGGGGGAAAGGGAGTCCACTGCTGCTCTGCCTGAGATCAATGGGGAGGAAATAGGGGTCTGCTGCCACTCTGCCTCAGGTCAATGGGGGGAAGTGGGCATCCACTCTGCTTGAGATCGGTGGGAGAAGGGGGTGAGGGGACCACAATTGGTCTGGGTGGCGTGAGGATGGAGGGATAAGGGGGTCAGTAATGTTGTGGGAATGGGGGCAATGTCTCTGGGTGTCAGGATAGGCATTATCTAACCTGGGAGGAATGTGGCAGGGAAGCAGCATTCTATCATTTCTTTTCTGCGCATGAGGAGTTGGTGGCACCAATCAGAGCTGCAGGGTTTCGAGCATGTTAAGCCCCACCCAGAGGCTTGTACAGCGCGATTCAGAATCTCTGATGTTTTCATAGGCAGAGTGCGTACGGGGTCTAAAAGTCAGATCTGAAACGCTTCCAGTTTCAAATTCGCCCAGCACTTCGAATCAAAATGCTAAAATAGGGCCCAAAATATCTGAAAAGCAACAGGATGACTGAAATTGTTTTTACTGGTGGAATAGTTGCGAACCAGGCGACACAGATTAATAACAATAGTGGTATATTTTTCAAGAAACATGTCTGCACTCCAAAAGCTGATTTGTGTTGAGATTAGTATCAAATAATTCATATATAGACTTGTAATCAGGTCAAAAGCATGCAAATATGTAACAAAGATGCAATAACAATAATAAATAATCGAACAGGTAACAGGGAATTGGTGGATAATATATTGAATAAAGTGCACTGTTGAATTAAAATTATGTTAATCCTATACACCATTCTTACATTAAGCACTAAAGTACATATGAATTTAATCAGTTACGTGCTTCAGTGGGGGCTCAAACCATGCAACAAATAAGGATACATCAATTCCTTTCCAACCTACATTTTACAGGATTGAATTTAATCAAACTCCTGAATTTGCACGATCACACTGGGCATGATGGAGGTGACCAGTTCTGAAATTGGGTCGTTTGCAAAAGGGATTATCTGAATTTAGTACAAACATTTTCTCTTTGTAATGTGCTTAGCACAGGAATCAACAATGATGTGAGGAGAAATCTTTTTATGCGCTGAGTGGTCAGCACATGATTGCATTACCTGCACACGTGGTGGAGATGGATTCAATTGTAGCTTTAAATAGGGAATTAGGTGAACACTTGAAAAGAAAAGTAAGATACTGCGGATGTTGGAATCTGTAACAAAAACAGAAAATGCTGGACAATCTCAGCAGGTCTGACAGCATCTGTGGGGAGAGAATTGAGCCAATGGGGGAATCTTAGCAGCACGCCAGCCTGAGGCTTCTAAGATCTTGCCCGAAGTCAATGGAGAATGCTGTTTTGCGAGCCTTGCCTGCCCTGGAATTGGGGCAGGCATGCTGGTAAAATTCCGGCCAATGTTTAATCTGGATGACCCTTTGTCAGAGCTGAAAACAAAAGTTTTGCAAAGCTAAAGGGAAAGGGCTGGGGTTTGGGACGACTAGCTGAGTTATTCTTGCAGGGCAGAACCTTACTACCCATGAAGAATTTCAGCAGTTGGGGCAAATTCCAATCCAGCTGGTGATGCCTTGCCGCATGCTTGAACAATCTTGCTTGAGGCCACCTCAGAAAGTTCTGTCTTTTTTTTAACTCATTTTTACAGGACATGGGTGTCACTGGCTGGGTCAGAATTTATTGCTCGTCCCTAACTACCCTCCATTTCAGAGGTCATTTGAGAGTCAATCACATTCTTGGGGTCTGGTGTCACACGTAGGCCAGACCAGGTAAGGACAGCAGATTTCCTTCCCTAAGAGATATTAGTGAACCAGATGATGATCAGGAGGCCATATGGCCCAATAGGAGATGCTGCAGCTTTAGGGGCAGAGTGGGGTGCTGGTGCAGCAGGCTGGACAATACAAGAGCCAAAGACAATGGGACCTGTGGGGTTTTCCTCTATCTGCCATTGATAAGATCCTGGTGACATCCTCAAACAGGTCTCAAGTGGCCAGTTAATTGCTAATGATATTCACTGCCAGGTGGATGTCCACTTCTGTTCTCCCGCCTCTGACAAATTTGCCCTGAAGTAGGGATGCTTCAAGTGGCTGACCAAATAATGTTAAAATGAATTGTGATGGTTAAAGGCCAACCATGCTATAAACTGTACCTCATTGTCAAGTTACAGTTTGTTCGCTCAAGACTTGTGTGGTGCACAAATTTCTGATCCAAAGGTGGGAAATCCCCTCCAATCCCAAACCCGCTTCCAAATCTGCCTCTATGAAACTGATAAGATCACTGCCCACAGAAAAGCAGCACAGATGTGACAGAGCAAATGGTTGTCCTCTGTGCTGTAACCATTTTATGATTCAATCATTCTATGAATGATCAGTAAATCTGTATTGGATTATTGGTTCATGGAGGATTGTTTGATAGATTGCAACAGATCCCCCTAAATGCTTCTGGATTTTAACATCTACTGGAACCATTGATAGCATAGAACCTCAGTTTTAATCAAATCTAAAAGAAACAGCTCCAACAATGCAGCTGTCCTTAATACTGCACACAATTTTTAGCCTAATGGTTACACCTTGTTAATTTTTTTCTGTAACTTGACCATTCATTGTGTTGTTTGATGCAGGAAGATTGAATTACTTGCTAAGGAGACTGTTAAGTGCCACAGAGAGAAGTATTGAATGAGTACCTCACAAATTCATACTCTCTTCGGGTCAGCTGTGCTATGGACTTATAGCTATTAACAGTCAAATGTTGAGTTACCCCACTGGTAATCTGAAATATTCTTAGCAATACTTTTGCACCGGTGTAATGTATATGTATAAGCCAAGGAAGTTATATTCCTTGTTATATGCAACCCAGATATTTGAAAGTTATTTTTGGGCCTTGTTATCATGCTGTCAATGTTAAAATGAATTGTGATGGTTAAAGGCCATGCATGCTGCAAACATTAGCTGCATTGCCTTTAACATGACGAATGACAGCAATTGACTTTATAGTAGTAATAGATCATTGTCACTGAAAACGCAGATTTGCAAACATTCTCCAGAATTGTTCGGCAAAATAAGTCATCAGAACATTTCTCTTGATGATAAACAATATTGCAAAAATGTGCTACATTATGATAAACCTTTCCTTCTTCCCAACTCGGGGTCAGAAATTTGCCCACCACACAAGTCTTGAGCGAACAGGCTATAACTTGACAATGAGATGCAATACTAATAGCTTCTGTATTGTTGGATATTCCATTTTTTCAATGAAGCCTTAAGGTTTCATAAGGCAGAATTTTACAGATGGTGGCGTTTACGGTCCCACATCTAAAAAGTCACCGTGAAATTCACCTCTACACTGGCAGGCTGCCTCTCAGACATTGGGGTAGCATTGCTGCCTCACAGCACCAGGGACCCAGGTTCAATTCCCGGCTTGGGTAGCTGCCTATGCAGAGTCTGCATAGACTCTGCGTCTGTGTGGGTTTCCTCTGGGTGCTCCAGTTTCCTCCCGCAGTCCAAAAAGAAGTGTTGGTTAGGTGCATGAGCCTTGCTAAATTCTCCCTCAGTGTACCTGAACAGGCACAGGATTGTGGTGACTTGGGGATTTTCACAGTAACTTCATTGCAATGTTAATGTAAGCCTATTTGTGACATTAATAAATAAACTTAAAACCTAAATAAACTTAAGCTTAAACATTTAACATTCAGAGTGCTGTTGACCTGAGTTAAGCCTTTCACCCCTTGGGGGAAGGATGTCCTAACACACCATTTGCGGTGATGGACATTGCTGGCACTGCATTCAGTCCCTGAATATGAAGAGCCAGAATCTGAATGACAGGAAAGTATGGGGTTTGGGGGTTGGGGGGTGGGGGGGAGGAGGGAGGGTTGTTGAAGTTGGTGCATGGTGTGGGCTGGGATTCTCAATAGGGCCAGCATGCCAGTATAGGAAGCATTAGAATGTGTACAGGCTGAGAGCCACAAACAAGAGGGGGCAGATTACAATTTAGGGACTTTCACAGAATGAGCTACTTGCCAGGTTTCCTCACCTCAGAACCAAGCTCCAGTCACCAGCTGAAAAATTATCCCAGGGAGGGAGTGGCTAATGAATGATCACTGAAGGGATCTTACTGGGTCAATGGTAAGCAGGCCAGGTTGGGACAGGGGAATAGGAAGTAGAAAAGGCACCCATGGAATTCAATAGGTCAATCAGAGGCCTTCAAACTTGTCTACAGGGATCTGTAAAATTCTGTTCATGCACTTATCATTTCAATCCTATATGACATGATTTTCATGATCTACTAGTCAACATTTATCCAGAGACAAACCATCTTAACTGGTCATTCTTTTATTGCTGCTTGTGGGATGCTGCCAGTTTATTTGCATGTTTCAAAAGCATTACATTATCTGTGGCACACTGAGGTGATATGCTTTCCAAGCAAAGCTTTAAACAATGCTGCTGCACTTTCTCACATGCTGCTTCCTTTTACAAATGATTGGCAAGATCATTTGAAAGAGAGAAATGCACATGGATTTGACTGGGGATTATGGTTATTGCATCTTGCTTATGGCGACTCAATCATGAATTGAAGCTTTGTATCACATTCAATGGCATGTTCTTGCTATAAATTAACACTAAAGTCAAATTAACTTTCCACTAACTGATAATAAATTACACTAATAGAAGATTTATTTTACCATTATCTCTCACTTGATAATAGACAGTTTAAAGTTTGACTTTCAGTTGAACTTGTGAATAATGATTGAGAAATAGTCATCACTGTTGCTGTCTGCAAGAATGAGACTATTCACGCACATTGCTGCATACTCATTTGTGTGTCAGATCAAACACTGACAGCTGCTGTGCTAATGAAAAAAGATGCTCCTCTCAGTAGCAGTAAACTTCTTCCTTTGAATTCATGCCATTCTTCTTTTTTCTTCACTTCGTGTTCATGCACTCACTCATCAGACTCTCCTCAGCAGTACTCCCTGCCTCTTCAAACCCACTCCTGGCTGAGCCCCAAGTTCAGTATTGTTCCCTGCTCTCACCCTTTCAGCAACAATTGGGGGCTGGCTCTGTGTCAGTGTAGCCCTTGGTTTTCCTACTTTGACCTCCAATGCTCTTCACATCAATCTTCCTTCCATACCGGTGCTCCAAGCCTCCAAGCTTTTCTTGAGCACCACTTCAGAATTTCTACACACTTTTGTTACTGTATGCGCCTGAAGGCTGCTACACAGAGGTGGGTATTCTAACTGGCAGGCACTTGCAATCTTGTGAGAATGCCAATCATACTGTGTAGCAGCATCCAACACTGTGAAGTAGTAGCCTGGGGTAAGAGCTTGGAGTAGGACTGACTTACATCCAGAAATATGGATGAGCAATAAGTGCTTCAAAAATAGTGATTGCCCATATGATAAATGAATGTTTGGCATTCAGGACAGGAAACCCTTGTTGATTTTTCTCCTCGCTAGCCCTGGTATGCAACAACTGGAAACTGCAATCCAACCCAGATGAACTGGATCAGTGTAGCTCGGGAATCAAACCATGGATCCTCTAGTTGGTCTTTACCCACTGGGCCACCAATGGAGCAGATTCATTTAAATGCTATGTTTTCTCCCTTCTTTTTCCATTGTGGTTCATTACCCAGAAGAAAGAGAAACGTAAGCATTTTTTTCACTTTTTCTCATAAGATTTAAATACTATTGAGCAATTGTATTCCATGGCAAACATTATGTACAGATGTAGATAAGCAGAATATTACAGAAAAGGCCATAATCTGCTGAATTTCATATCTTAAAGGTATGCATACTTTGAAAGCACAATTTGATTTTCAGAATGAATATTACATTTTCATCCAATTTTTATTTTACGACAAGGTTCAGGAAACAAAGAAAAAGTAATTTGATGTCAATAGCATAGTAAGGATACTAGGTTTATAATACAAATACAAATACATATTGATTATTAAATGTCTTCTGCCCACAATAAATGTAAAACAAAATCAAGAATATTAAATTGCATTCCCTGAGAATTTCCATCATATTTATTTCTAATCTATTTTGATAATCATTGTTGTTGCTTTTGGTGAGACGTAAGCTCATTGTGGAATCAATGTAGCAGATGAATAATTCAAATTCAATAACACTCTCTGTCTCTACCAATAATAAAACTGGGAAAGAAACAGTGTAGCTTTAATTGAATTTGTCAGACATTTTTCTTCATACGAACAGATGATAGTGATTTAAATATTTTGTATATAAGGTTTGTTGCTTAATTTCCTGCAACACTGAGGTTATAGCTCGTAATGCCACAAACTCCATTCCAACGACCAACTTCATCCCCTTCTCTGGTGAACCAGACTGTTCACAATCGTACTGGCTCCTTTTTGATACTGAGCTGAGCTTATCATCCAAAATTCTTATCACTATCAAATCCTATTGCCTTTTTCTACCCGTGAAGGATCAACAATCTTTACTCTTCCAATGCTTCAACATTATCGCAGTTAGCGGAACTGTCCTCATTTGGATCCAATGTTACCAACCTGATCAGAACCAGAGCATCTCTGGCAATATTTTCTTTTCCCATTCTACAGCATCAGCACCAGAATCCAAGATTGGCAGTCTTTCTTCACATGTTGCCTGTTGATAATATTTTATATTATTTTCCAAAAATATGTTGATAACAATCTTCTTTTTTTTCTATAACACTTGGCCACTCCACTGTTTCTATGTGTACTTGCATGGGTGGTTTGACATTCAATCTTGGAAAAGCTGCAATTTCCTCCAGCTAAATTTCCTCCAAAGATGTGTGTGATCTGTATATTGGCCATGTTAATTTGCTACTTGGTGTCACTAGGCTAGTAGAGTAAGTACATGGGGTTACAGGGATAGAGCCTGGATGAGATTTTGGTCAGTGCAGACTCTAAGGGTCAAATAGTCTCCTTCTGCATTGTAGGGATTCAATGATTCTATGATTCTATGAATTAGAACTTTGAAATTAGTTTGATCCGGAGATCATGTATGTGTAATAGGCCAACTTTTTAAAAAAGAGTTATTCTGTTTGCGCTAGTTTGGCCAGTTGGTCGAAAGAAAACTTTTCAAACTAGTAACAACCCATTGTCTTCAACTCTTGCCACAAAAAGTTACTATTGACACCATGCCGCTTGCAAGGGGCACAAAGGAATTTAGGTGTTGGCGTCCAAGTTATTAAAGTTAGTACACAATATAACAAGTCATCAAAAAGAATTACTGGGATTTTGATCTTTTTCCCGAGAGGAATTCACACTTCAGGATCTTGCTCGAACGCCAACTGGAGTATTACATTCAGTTTTTGGCATTACATCTCAGGAAGGATGTATCCTCAGAGTGGTTGTAATGCCAATTCTCTAGAATTACACCAGGCGCTCAAGGGTTAAGTTATGAAGCCAAGTTCTGCACTGTAAAAAGATACAAAAAAACCCAAAAAGTCTGAGGTCATGTACCAGCTGACTCAAGAACAGCCTCTTCCCTGCTGCTGTCAGACTTTTGAATGGATGTACCTTGCATTAACTTTATCTCTACACTCTAGCTATGACTAAAACATTACATTTTGCACTCTCTCCTTTCCATCTCTATGAATGGTATGTTTTGCCTGTATAGCATGCAAAAAACAATACTTTTCACTGTATGTTAACATATGTGACAATAATTTTTCAAGTCAAAATTAAATCAAATCAAACCAAATCAAGTTGTAAAAAGTAAGCTTTTATTCTCTTAAGTTTAGATGGTTGAGGATTGAACTAATTCAAGTTTGATTTGATTTGGTTTTATTTATTATTTGATTTGACTTGATTTATTGTTGTCACATGTATTAACATACAGTGAAAAGCATTGTTTCTACAGATAAATCATACCGTTCATAAAGAAGGAAATGAGAGGCTGCAGAGTATAGTGTTATAGTCATCGCTAGAGTGTAGAGAAAGATCAACTTAATGCAAGATAAGTCTATCCAAAAGTCTGACAGCAGCAGGGAAGAAACTGCTCTTGAGTCAGTTTGTATGTGACCTCAGACTTTTGTATCTTTTTTCCAAAGGAAGAAGGTGGAAGAGATTATGTCCGGTGTGCATGGGGTCCTTAATTATGTTGGCTGCTTTGCCGAGTCAGTAGCAGTGTAAACAGAGTCAATGGATGGGAGGCTGCTTTGCATGATGTATTGAGCTACATTCATGGCCTTTTGTAGTTCCTTGTGGTCTTGGGCAGAGCAGGAGCCATACCAAGCTGTGATACAATCAGAAAGAATGCTTTCTATGGTGTATCAGTGAAAGTTGGTGAGAGTCGTAGCTGACATGCTAAATTTCCTTAGTCTTCTGAGAAAGTAGAGGCATTGATGGGCTTTCTTAACTATAGTGTCAGCATGGGGGCTCCAGGACAGGTTGTTGGTGATTTGGACACCCAAAAACTTGAAGCTCTCAACCCTTTCTACTTCGTCCCCACTAATATAGACAGGGGCAGGTTCTCCTTTACACTTCCTGAAGTTGATGACAATCTCCTTCATTTTGTTGACATTGAGGGAGAGATTATTGTTGCCTTATAAGTTTACCAGATGCTCTATCTCATTCCTGTACTCTGTCTTGCCGTTGTTTGAGATCTGACCCACTATGGTGGTGTCATCAGCAAATTTGAAAATTAAATTGGAGGGGAATTTGGTCGCACAGTCATAGGTGTATAAGGAGAATAGTAGGGGGCTGAGAACACAGCACTGTGGGACACTGGTATTGAGTTGATCGTGGAGGAGGTGTTGTTGCCTATCCTTATTGATTGTGGTTTGTGAGTTAGGAAGTTCAGGATCCAGTCACAGAAGGAAATGCCAAGGCCCAGGCTATGGAGTTTGGTGATGAGTTTCATGGGACTAATAGTGTTGAAGGCTGAGCAGTAGTCAATAAATAGGAGTCTGACCTCGGTTCCCTTGTTACCTAGGTATTCCAAGGTTGAGAGCAGGGCCAGGGAAATGGCATCTGCTGTGGACCTGTAATGGATCCAGGTAGTCCAGGTGGCTGGAATTGATTCGTGTCATGACTAATGTTTCAAAGCACTTCATAATGATGGATGTCACAGCCACTGGCTGATAATCATTAAGGCACGCTGCTTGGTTTTTCTTAGGTACGGGGATGATGGTTGTCTTCTTGAAGCAGATAGGGACCTCAGGTTGTTGTAAAGAGAGGTTGAAGATGCCTGTGAATACCTCTGCCAGCTGATCCGCACAGGATCTGAGTGCATGCCCAGGTACTCCATCCAGGTCAGTTGCTTAAAATGAGGGATTTGAGAGGATAAATACAGAGATTCAGGTTCCTCTGATGAGGGAATCCAAAACAAATGAATGGAACCTGAAAATTAGAGCTAATCATTGAGAAGTGAAACCAGGAACCTTCTTTCTCCCACACAAAAAGCATGCAACACCTATTGAAATGTTTAAGACTAAAATTGATAGATTTTTGTTAGCTAAGGATAGCAAGGGATAGAAATCAAAGATGGATGTAAGTGGAGATGAGATGCAGAATGGCCATGTCCAAATTGGCTGATAGGCAGCTTTACGACTGGTCTATCAACATACAAAGCTTTTCAGTATGTGTGACCATCAGCTTTCTTCTGTTGGCTGCCCCTTCAGAGCCCTATGCAGAAGGATCTGTATGTGACCTTGCCTATAGCTGAGCTGGAGACTGTGCTACTCCTGTTCCCAGCTTTGCTCATGCCCAATGTCTTACCATTCCTGTCTCTAAATCATTTCAATTAGGAATGGTGTTAGTATCTGAGCTTCTAGCTGTGAATGTACAAGTTAGTTATGGAATTTTTTTCATCACTGTTTACCTGCTAATTCCATCTGTTGCTCTGCCAACACTGCTTCATGAGAGTAGATATCTGAAAGGAGATATGCACAAGGGACAGCTGTGGTGAGGCAAGGTGAAAAAATATTAGCTGCATACTTACAACTCATATAGCTTGTGAATCAGAAGAGACTGTGGAATGAGGGGGAAGTGGGATATGAGATGGTTGATCAGGTATGTTTATGCTGCAGTCTTTGATGGCATGACAACAGCAATGGTCAATTCAATGCTCATCATCTCCACCATGGGGATAAGAACTGTACTAGTGCACGTCCCATCCCAGCTTCCTCATGTGCAAGCTGTGAGTGCGAGATATGTGAGAGTGTGTTGAAGCTATGAGTGCCATGATCAATAAAGATTGTTGGTAGGCAAGATTGAGCAGTGTGTTATGTTTGTGATACAGTAGGCATATAACGTTTGAAGATGCATTCTCTGACATTAACAACTCAGATGAGATCACTCAATGTTTTAGTTGCACTGTATTCAGATCCATTGGACAATAACAAAATATTTAACAACTCAGGTACTTGGTCACAAACATAACAAATGTTAAATAGAGAAACATGACATCCTGCCCCAACAGAATCCTATAAACAGTAATGAGTCACCTATTTTGTGATGTTATTATTTTAGGAATGTGGCCAGGAAATTAGGACGCTTTTTGCTCTTTAAAAGAGTCATGATGTCTATAATATTAATGCAAACAAGTAATCAAGTTCTCAATTTAATATCCTATCTTAAGTCAATGGTGTAAACCATGATTGGGGGATCCACATCCTGCACACTAAGGATGCCTGTAAAACACCCAGGCTGAAACTGAGTTAGCATTGACTTCTCTCCCCATAGCTGCTTCACTTGATTTGATTTAATGTTGTCACATGTATTAGCATACAGTGAAAAATATTGTTTCTTGTGCACTATAGAGACAGAGCATACCATTCATTGAAATGGAAAGGAGAGGGTGCAGAATGTAGTGTTACAGTCATAGCTAGGGTGTAGAGAAAGATCAACTTAAGGCAAGGGAGGTCCATTTGAAAGTCTGATGGCAGCAGGGAAGAAGCTGCTCCTGAGTAGGTTGGTGCATGTCCTCAGACTTTTGTATGTTTTTCCTAAAGGAAGAAGGTTGAAGAGAGAATGTCTGGGGTGTGTGGGATCCTTAATTACATTGGCTGCTTTTCTAAGGCAGCAGAAGTGTAGACAGTGTCATTGGATGGGAGGCTGGTTTGCATGATGGATTGGGTTTTGTTCATGGCCCTTTGAAGTTTTGTGTACGGCAAGGACATACTTCCTCAGATAAGAACACCAAAACTGCACACAATACTCCAGGTTTGGCCTCATCAATGCCCCATGCAATTGCAGCAAAACATCCCTATCCCTGTTATACCCTCTGCTACGAAGGCCAACATACTATTTGCCTTCTTTACTACCTGCTGTACCTGCACGCTTGCTTTCAGCGACCGATGCAAAAAGACACCAAGGTCTCATTAAGTACCTACTTCTCTCAATTTACACCCATTCAAGTGATAACCTGTCTTACTTACTCAAATTGATGTAAACCCACAGACCCAGGGTAAGGGGCACTTGGGTTAAATCCCACCAAGGCAGCTGGTAAAATTTGAATCTAGAGTTGAAAGTCTAATGCTGACCATGAAACAATTGTCATGAAAATCCATCTGGTTCACTAATATCCTTTTGGGAAGGAAACCTGTCATTCTTACTTGGTCTGGCCTACACGTGACTCCAGGGCAATAAAAATGTGGTTAACTTTTAAACACCCTCAGGGATGGGCAATAACTGCTGACCCAGCCAACGACACCCACATCCAATGAATGATAAAAGAAAATCATCTCCAAAGCATTATATCTGTGTTTCTTTCAATTTTGCATATTGTATTCATTGTTCATGATGCAGCCTCCTCTGTACTGTGTAGGGATTCCGGGCAGATTGGGTAGTCCTTGGACTGCTCTCTGTGATTGGAGTTTCCGTGGAGATGTTAGGCAGGATTTATAGCCCCGCTCGTCCCAAAATGCTAAAATTCCACTTGAGGTCAACGGACCTTGTTATGTTCCGCCCCTCTCCCGCTCTGACTCCCATGGCTGGCAGGGTGGTAAAAGTCTGGCCATTAACTCAGTTTTTCTCTCTACAAGCGCTGCCTGGTTTGGAGGGTAGGTCTTATGAGGAAAGATTGAGGGAGCTGGGGCTTTTCTCTTTGGAGCAGAGGAGGATGAGAGGCGACTTAATAGAGGTTTATAAGATGATGAGGGGGATAGATAGCGTGGACGTTTAGAGATTATTTCCTCAGGTGGATGTAGCTGTTACTAGGAGACATAACTATAAGGCTCATGGTGGGAGATATAGGAGGGATGTCCGAGGTAGATTCTTTACTCAGAGAGTGGTTGGGGTGTGGAATGTACTGCCTGATGTGAATAGTGGAGTCGGATACTTTAGGAACTTTTAAGTGGTTATTGGATAGGCACATGGAGCACACTGGAATGATAGGGAGTGGGATAGCTTGATCTTGGGTTCAGACATAGCTTGGCACAACATTGAGGGCCTAAGGGCCTGTACTGTTCTATGTTCTAGATGTTGCCAGATCTGCTGAGTATTTTTAACATTTCCTGGTTTTACTAAAACAGATTGCCACAGTGGCAAGTTTGAATATGTGATTTTGAACAAATTTATCATATATCAGACTTGTGTACATTCAATTGGTTTAAGGGGCATTTGAAGAGGACACTTTTGTAAATGGTCATAGGGTGCACAGTATCTCAGTAATGCAGACATTCCCAACCTGTGGGTGGTAATCTGAATTGGTGTTACAGAAACAACAAACAAGGCATGACCGATAAAGTCATGTCAAAGTCCCATCCCATCATATTGACCTGTAATGAGAACAAAGAACAAAGAATAATGCAGCACAGGAAACAGGCCCTGTGGCCTTCCAAGCCTGCGCTGCTCATCCTTCCAACTAGACTATTCGTTTGTATCCCTCCATTCCCAGTCTGTTCATGTGGCTATCCAGATAAGTCTTAAATGATCCCAACGTGTCCATGTCTACCACCTTGCTTGGCAGTGCATTCCAGAAGTAACCAGTTATAAGACAAACTCTTGCATTGTGCACATTGATTGTGGTGGCTCTGACCAGGGATGCTGTGATGTAACTATACAACTGTGTAAGTATCTAAGTGATTTTCTAAAGTAGCTTTTTGGAGTGGCAACATATGGAGACAGACACAGATTTAGCAATTGACAGCAGCCCGGGCGCCAAAGGCCTCAGAGTTTCATCATAGATTTTCATATTTATAGGATGTACTATAAATAGATTTATAACGTATAAACTTTGATATTTATGTATTGAATGCTACAAATACTGTATTGTTTTTGTTAGCTTCTGGGGTCTCATTAATTTTCAAGTGTTAAAATGGGATTGTATTAGAAAATAGTTTGAGAAGCATGTTATAAAGGAGGAACTTCAACAGCAAAATATGCAATTGAAATTGGTACATAATTTCTGGACAGTAGTATGTGTGATACATGTTTGATACTCACCAATGAAGAGCTGGAATTTTGAATGAGTGAGCAATAAAGTCACACAGCTTTAAATTCTAATTACTTTTGTCATGTTTAAAACTGACTAAAAGCTACAAATTTACAACTATAAAGATGCAAAGAAATTATGGAAATTGTGAATGGCAAAGTAACACTAGTCACTACTCTCTGAACTCTGATGATCTATGGCTTACTGACACTAAACCAAAGTGCCGTTTGACAATGGACTGCTTTTTTATTTGAAGCTGCCAGTAAAAATGCTTTTCTCATTTATAATTAAACGTAATGAATATATTAGCCCTAAGGTGCAGCAAGGCAAATAGACAAT
This sequence comes from Carcharhinus amblyrhynchos, assembly GCF_965287045.1. Taxonomy (NCBI): domain Eukaryota; kingdom Metazoa; phylum Chordata; class Chondrichthyes; order Carcharhiniformes; family Carcharhinidae; genus Carcharhinus; species Carcharhinus amblyrhynchos. The sequence continues at coordinate 84,183,851 of NC_137327.1, read as the reverse complement.
GGAAATCATGTTGTACTTTCAGCCAAGTTAATTGGCTTTCAAATGTGACATTAACCAAACGCATTGCTATTCTACATAAACTTCACTTCAGGACTATAGTCCGAGCCCTGATACACAATAGGGAAGCAATAACAGCAGCGATCTCCTATATGATTGTGCAGCTTTATTGCTGTCATACCATAAAACAAAGCAAGTGGCATAGAAGGAGTTTATTAGAGTGTCTTTCAAACTACTCACAGCTCACTTTTATTACCTCTTATAGTTTAACACAATACAACTAATTAATCACAAAATGTGAGAAAAGACACAATGTTTCCAAATAGGACAAAAGGAGGAGTGATCTTCAAATTACTTGTGTTATTCAAAACCAGGAAGGCCTTATTGAAAAATCAATATTCAGTTTTAAAATGAAATATGGTTGTGCTTACAAGTAAAAAGTAAAAAATAAAAGCAATGTTTTAAGTACTAATCGAATCTGCCAAATACAAAATCTATAATGGCTTTACTTTCCTGTAATGAAATGAACCCAGAGATGCCTGCAATTTTTTTTCTGTTCAAATAGCAATGTTGATTCACCTTGGTTGGCTCTGTTAAGTAAAAGCGCCATCTGCTTTTGTTCAGAAAATAATCTACATAATTGACTTTCAACCAGTCCCCTCTGGATATTTGCATTTATCACCCTAATTATGACAGTGGTCACTTTGTCACTGCTTTCAGTCTATTCAAGTCAAGTAATATTTTATACCTGCCCTCAACACTGCTAAAAATGCTTATGAATTATTTGCAAAAAATCATGCTGAGATCTTTTATTTAATGGTACTCAAACCTGAAGCATTATGATCAATACATCTCATTATTAACCTTGTGGTCTGAAAGGTTCTTTGAACTGTGAAAATGAGCAAAATTAGGCATCAATATGTATACATTTGCAAACAAAAATAACATTTTGCAGATAATGGAAATCTGAAATAAAAACAGAAAATGTTGGAAACACTTAGCAGCTTAGGGTAGCATCTGTCACCTTAATTCATAGTATCCCTCAGTCCAGAAGGAGAACATTTGGCCCATCGAGCCTGTACCAACAACACTCCGACTCAGACCCTATCCCCGTAACCCCATGTAGTTACCTTGCTGAAACTAAGGGGCAATTTAGCATGGTCAATCAACCTAATCTGCACATCTTCAGATTGTGGAAGGAAACTGGAGCATCTGGAGGGAAACCCATGCGGACGCGGAAAGAATGTGCAAACTCCACGTAGATTCAAGGCTGAAACTGAACCCAAGTCCTGGCGCTGTGAATAGGGACCCCTGTGCCACTGTGCTGCCCAGCTGTCAACTATACACTCTACTCTATATAGACGATGCTTGATTTGCTGAGTGTGTCCCATCATTTTCTATTCTTATACTCTATGAATATGCAAGCCATAAAATTTGGCTGTGTAATATCCCAGTGCTAGGGGAGCCCCAAACTCAAACAATTGTAACCAAAATGCATGTGGCCACTTCTGGACAGGCTTACATGTCACACCTTGACAGAGGACTAGTGTGGTGTGCTGTACATGTGAGGAAGCCATAATGGCGCTGTGGTTAGTATCATTGCCTCACAGCGCCAGGGACCTGGGTTCAATTCCTGGCTTGGATCGCCGTCTGTGTGGAATTTGCATGTTCTCCCCATGTCTGTGTGGGTTTCCTCCAGGTGCTCCAGTTTTCTCCCACAATCTGAAAAATGTGCCGGTTAAGTGCATTGACCCAAACAGACACGAGTGTGGGAACTAGAGGAATTTCACAGTAACTTCATTTCAGTGTTAATGTAAGCCTTACTTATGACTAATAAATAAACTTTAACTTTAAAAAGCTTGTAGCAACAAACGGCCTTTAATGCTAGTGTGGCTTCAGTTCAAAGTCCTCCAAATATATCATAATTCCAAGAAGAGTGTCTGAGGCATTTGGTGATCACTAAACTGTGCCGTTCCTATTACCTGAGTTGAAACCTCACAGGAGGGTGAAAATGGTGCCGGTGGTCATCAAAGTCACCATCAGCCTCCGTTTCTAAGCCAGTGGATCCTTCCAGCCAGAAGTGGGGATATTAGCAACATCTTTGCTGTTCTTTGCCCAATGCGACTTTGAGGAGATGACAGAGACTCTGTTTGGAATAACATAAGGAGTAAGAGCAGTGAGAAGTCATATCAAATCTCTCTGAACATCAACATATAAAAATTATTTACCAGTTAAAAGACATTCTAATCTTGCATTGTTGTTACTCAAGTGCATAGCTTCAAATTTCCCTCCATTATACTCTACCTGAAATATAGAGACCTAATGATCTTCATTATATAACAAAAGATAGCAAACTGGGGAATGTTCCAAATATCACCTGCTCCAGCCTGAAGGATGTAAATGTGCAAAGGCGTATGGTCATTGTCACCTTCACAGTCACTGGAAATGTTCTCCTTGCTTTGCTCTGAGGTTGTGTTTGAGCTAGGTGGCAGATCAGTGACAAAGCCCTTAAGTGAAGCTAACACATGGTTCCTCACCGAGGTTCAGGTTGAAGAATTGAAATCTGAACACTGTGGGCAGATATGGCCTCCTTCTCCTCCTTCTTCCAGCACCTTGTCCTGACAATATTCCTCCTCATTCTCCCTGACATGCCCTCCACATGGGGGGATGCAAACCTATGTACCAATGTCTGGGGACAGCTGATTTGGGCAAAATTTTTGAAATCAGGTCAAATATCCTCCTAACATATCATGAAATAAAGTTGCAGTTCGTCCATGACCAGATTTTGGACAATCAATCTGACAAGCCATTTCTAGAGATGTTCTCGGTAAGACTGGATAAATAATAATGGAAGAATTCCCATTCAGCTGGTCAATGGAGGAGAGGTAAGGGTAATGATACTGTAGGTAAAAATTACATGACTGAAATAAAGATGGAGAGTGATTGTGCACCAAGGCCATGTTACAGAGAATATCTATCAATTGGGGGATTGCCATTTAGCACTTGGAACCCTAGCATTTGGAACCCATGTTTTCTTCCTAATTGTAATTGTGATGTTATTATACATTGTGTCGACATGAATTTTGACCTGCAATTTCACCAGCTATCCAAACACGTATTGAACTATTTAAAAATTACCTTTTAAAAACAAGAAATGACACAGGCCAAAATTGGCTGCCACAAGTCACCTGATGTCTGGTATTGTAAGCTGACTGGAGCATTTCTATATAGATTTCACTGCAGACATTCCTTGACATATTGCTCATGGAATTTCACACCTGAGTGTATCAAGGTCTAATTCAAAATGGGAAATATTGAAAGGAATGTGAAATAGAATTTTCATCTTCATATCACAACCTCTTCAGGAAATTGGAAGTTTGTTAAGACAATAGCTACCTGGAAGGGGGTCATCAAAATAGAGAATGACTCCATAAGAAGCTAATTACTGGGCCATTACAAGCCACAGAACAAATTAGATTCAGACATCAGATAAACAAACTCTTTCTGAAATTGTTATGGGGAAAGAAGGTCATGCAATTTGCAATCATTTTGAAATGTTTTTAATACAGCTGCTAAGTTCAGAAGCAGGGTTGACTGGAGAAAGCAATAATGGAGCAGTAAAATAATTCACCTCTCTCTTACTCTTTAAGTTAAAGCCTAATCTCTTACAGTTTAAATATTTAACACAGAGATAGTGAATTTCTATTTAAAGGAACCTCGGGAGCAAAACTATTCCATTTCTGGAAAAGATGGATTGAAAAGGAAATTATCTTTGGCAATTACAGTTACATTATCTTCAACTCAATTCCTGGGATTTAAAGCAACCTAAAAAAATCTCTGCTACACCAAAGAACTCAAAAACCACAAACTCTCTTTTTACCTTTTGGCATTCAACTTTTAATTTGGCTGAGAAAGTAACTGCCGCCAGTGCAACTTATAAAACTTTGTGTGCTTGTGTGTGTGAAGGTGGACTGTGGAAGTCAGAGAAGTGTGAACTTGCCTTATTTGATATTTTGCTATCTTTTCTTGGATAGACGTTAACACAATAAAAGCCACCACCTTTCGTTTTCACAAAAGAGCCTGTTAGACCTGTTTCTTTGCAGTCAGTAAGAAGTCTCACAACACCAGGTTAAAGTCCAACCAGTTTATTTGATAGTAATCCCACAAGCTTTCGGAAACACTGTTCCTTCATCAGGTGTGTGGAAGGTCCTGATTAGGTAAGGACATATAAAGGCACACACAGTTTAAAGAATACTGGTTAGAATGCAAGCCTTTACAGCTAACCTGCTATTCAAGTCTTAAAGATGCAGATAAGGTGAGCGGAAATAGCATTAGGCATAGGTTAAATTGTCTCCAGACAGGGCAGTAAGCGAGATTTTTCAAGCCCAGGCAAGTCAAGGGGGTTATAGATAGTGCGACATGAACCCAAGGTCCCGGTTGAGGCCATCCTCATGTGCGCGGAACTTGGCTATCAGTCTCTGCTCAGCAAATCTGCGCTGTCGTGTGTCGTGAAGGCTGCCTTAGAGAACGCTTACCTGAAGATCAGAGGCCGAATGCGCGTGACCACTGAAGTGATTCTAATCAGTATTCTGTAATCTGTGTGTGCCTTTATATGCCCTTCTCTGATCAGAACCTTCTACACATCTGATGAAGGAACAGCATTTCCGAAAGCTTGTGTGATTACTATCAAATAAACTGGTTGGACTTTAACCTGGTGTTGTGAGACTTCTTACTGTGTTTACCCTAGTCCAATGTTGGCATTTCTACATCTTTGCAGTCAGTACATAAATGGTTAAAATTCCTTTATCCTCCTAAATTCACAAAGAAACCTACTATGATCAGACCTGGAGTTGTAATTTTGGAGCATCAATTTTCACCTCTCCTCATGTTGTAGTAACAATATTATGGAGAAACAAGTTGTCTGATGGCTTATACTTAACTTGTTTTTCTGTACATTATTAAATATTTCTGAATATTGAATAAAGAGATTTTTTCTTGTTCTTGCTATTTCTATAAAGTAGTTGTATTGAATCAAAATAAGAAAAGAATATTGTAAAATATCGAATTTAGATTTAATTTTAACTTTAGAATGTAGGTTCCCTGCTATGGAAAGGGAGCCTCATGGTGATTCATAAGAACATAAGAACATAAGAAATAGGAGCAGGAGCAGGCCATCAAGCCCTTCGAGCCTGCCCCGCCATTCAATAAGATCATGGCTGATCTGTCGCGGCTCAGTTCCACATTCCCGCTCTCTCCCCATAACCCTTAATCCCCTCGCTTATCAAAAACCCATCAACCCGCGTCTTAAAAATATTTAGTGAGGCAGCCTCCACTACCTCAACGGGCAGAGAATTCCAGAGATTCACCACCCTTTGAGTGAAGAAGTTCCTCTTCAACTCCGTTCTAAACCGCCTCCCCTTTATCTTGAGGCTGTGCCCCCTAGTCCTGCTGTCCTTTCTGAGCGGGAAGAGTCTCTCTACCTCTATCCTATCCATCCCATTCATCATCTTATATGTCTCAATGAGATCTCCCCTCTAACGAGTACAAGCCTAGTTTATTCAGCCTCTCCTCATAGCTCAACCCCCTCAACTCCGGTATCAGCCTAGTAAACCTCCTCTGCACTCCCTCCAAGGCCAAAATATCCTTGCGTAAGTACGGTGACCAAAACTGCACACAGTACTCCAGCTGTGGCCGCACCAATGCCCTATACAGCCGCAGCAAGACCTCCCTACTTTTATATTCAATCCCCCTCGCTATGAAGGCCAGCATCCCATTTGCCTTCCTGACCACCTGCTGCACCTGCAAGCTGGGTTTTTGCGACTCATGCACAAGGACCCCGAGGTCCCTCTGCACCGTCACCTGCTGCAGTTTTTAGCCACGTAAGTAATAGTCCTTCCTACCATTATTCCTACTAAAGTGGACCACCCCGCACTTGCCAACATTAAATTCCATTTGCCAGTTCCTGGCCCATTCGCCCAGCCTATCTAGATCCTTCTGCAGACTCTCCACACCCTCCGCGCAATTTGCTGTTCCACCAATCTTGGTGTCATCAGCAAATTTCGACACCATACACTCGGTTCCCTCCTCCAGATCATCTATATAAATGGTAAATAGCTGAGGCCCCAGCACTGACCCCTGAGGCACTCCACTAGTCACCAACAGCCAATCCGAATAGCACCCATTAACCCCCACTCTCTGCCTCCTATTTGACAACCAATCCTCTATCCACGCTAACACCCTAACCCCAACTCCATGCCCCCTTATCTTCTGCAATAACCTCTTGTGAGGTACCTTGTCAAACGCCTTCTGAAAATCAAGAAAGACCACATCCATCGGCTCTCCTCTATCCACCGCCCTAGACACATCCTCATAGAACTCCAATAAATTCGTCAGACACGACTTCCCCTTAACGAAACCGTGCTTCGTCTGCTCTATCAAGCAATTCCCCTCAAGATGCCTCGCAATTTCCTCCTTGATGACGGATTCTAACATTTTACCTACAACAGACGTTAAACTAACCGGCCTATAATTTCCTGCCTTTTGCCTGGCACCCTTCTTAAACAACGGCGTAACATTAGCCGTTTTCCAATCTTCCGGCACTTCCCCGGAATCCAGCGACGTTTGGAAAATAACCACCAAGGCATCCACTATCACCTCCGCCATTTCTTTCAGAACCCTCGGATGCATTCCATCTGGTCCTGGGGACTTGTCCACAATCAGTCCCTCCAGTCTGTCGAACACTGCCTCTCTAGTAACAATAATGTCATTGAGACCCTCCAGTCCTACCACCTTTCCATCGTTAACACCCGGCAAATTATTCACGTCTTCCTCCATGAAGACCAAAACAAAAAAGTTATTTAAGACCTCAGCCATTTCCCCATCCCTTACCACTAAGTCCCCCCTCTCATCCTCTAAGGGTCCAACGTTCACCCTAGCCAGCCTCTTCCTTTTTATATATTTATAAAAACTCTTGCTATCCTTTTTTATATTAAGCGCTAGCCCAGCTTCATAGTTTCTCCTACCCTTCTTTATCAACTTCTTTGTCAATCTTTGTTGACATTTAAACCTCTCCCAATCCTCTTCTCGCCCACTACTCTTAGATTCAAACCTCATTACACTAGATTTTTTAGTTGCAATGCTCAAATCTGTTGCAGTGTGTATTAATTCAATAGTGACAGACATGCTTTCATTCAATGAGAAGTTTAAAAAGAAATAAATATGTGACAGTTATATATTATTGATTTTTAAATTGTTGCTTTAAAAGACTGATCCTGAATGACTGTCAAATTCTAGTGGAGGAAGACACGCTGAAAATTGATCAACCACTCTGCAATGGCTTAAAGGGGTCTGTCCCTAGGTTCTTCTTACAAAGTCACAGATGACATCCTGTATTATTGAAGAAAAGGCAAACTCACCCTTCTTGTACCTCTTGACCTGCATGTATTGTTTGACAAGGCTGACCACAAAATCCTTCTCCTGCCTTTGCTATAGAATTACAGTATTGATTCAGTGCAGAAGAAACCCATTTGGGCCATTGTACCCGCACCAACTTTCCGAATGAATAATAGACCTAATGCCATTTCCCCCACCTTCTCCTCCTACTCCTGTACATTCTTCCTTTTCAGGTAACAATCTAAATCTCTCTTGAATGCCTTGATTGAACCTTCCTCCAAAACATATTCTGGCAGTGCATTGCAGATTTTAACCATTTGCTGTGCTAAAAAATTCTCCTTTTTTCCCCATTGCTTCTCTTGATTGGTTGGTGAGGCTGTGCTCATCTGGTTCCAATCTTATCAGTCTAATTGATTACAAATGCTGGACATTATAAGGTTGTTATATTTTAAACTGATTACTTGAATTCAAACTGAAATTGAATCGTTTAGAGAAGGGAATGCGATCTAACCTGTTCATAGAAAAACCCATGTGACTTCATATGAACTCTGCTTGGAGACACACCCATGTGATCCCCTTGTTTTGGAGACAGGAACTCAAATCAAAATTTCATAAGAATCATGAAAAGTAGGAGTGGGACTAGGCGATTTAGCCCCTTGAGCTGCTCCACCATTGAATACGATCATGGCTGAACTCACCTTGGCCTCAACTCCACATACTTACCCATTCACTCGAGCCCTTCAAACTCTTTTCCTTCCAGTATTTCAGCTTAGTCTTCATCAGAACTCGAAACCATTAGAGATGTTAAATTTGAAAAGAGTACAGACAGGGGACAGCTGTAATCCTTTCAAAGAAAAGAGTAAAACTTTTTCAGAATGGGCATTTTTTAAATGTTGTATTCATTCACAATATGTGGGCATCACTAGCAAGGCACCATTTTGTTGGCCATCCTTGTGAGTCTTTGAGAAGGTGGTGGCGAGCTGCCTTCTTGGACTGCTGCAGTCCGATGGTGACAGTCCTTCTATAATGTTGTTGAGGGAGCCTTGGTGAGTTGCAGGTAGAGACTAGCTGTATGAGAAATGGTAGTATATAAATCACTAATGCAAAAGAAAGATGCAATGCTTGCTGGAATCCTGACATCAGAAAATGCTGGAAATTAATTACTGTCTGTTGGTTTACAAGCAATGGGAGTGCATGAAGGTAAGCCATGCTTGAAAGAAATTTACTACCATTATTAAAACAACATTGTTCAACCCATCTACTTATCACCTTCCAGATATTTGTTCTGCAGCAACATTCCTGTGCAAAGGTCAATCAGCAAAAAAACCTTTGGATCAAGGAAAGGGAAACATGGAAAGTCACCATATTCCCTGTGGCAAACTGGATCTGTTGAATGGGAGGGTTTAGACGACCAGGGTGCCTTCTTAAATAGATTGAAGACAGGCTATGTCACAACTGCAGGCAACTTCCACCATTGGAGCCTCAGTACAAACCCCTTATTTTTTTATCTATGGGACACGGGGCATTACTGGCTGGCCACAATTTACTGCCTATCCCTCATTGCCCTTGTTCAGAGGGCAGTTGACAGTACACCACATTGCTTCGGCTCTGGAGTCACGTGCAGACTAGACCGGGTAAGGACGGCAGATTTCCTTCTCTAAAACACATTAATAAACCAGATGGGTTTTGCTGACGATGGTTTCATAGTCATCAGTAGATTCTTAATTCCAGATATTCTCTTTTATTGAATTCAAATTTTACAATCTGTCATGGCGGGGCTCAAATCCAAGTCCACAGAACATTAGCTGAGCTTGTAGATTAATAGTCTAGGGATTATACCATGAGGCACGTCGCCTCACTTTGCACTTGTGGAAAAACACATACAACGAAGAACATTATCGAGGTGAGTATCCCCTCTACAGACCAAGTGACAGATTATTCATCTCAAACTCAACAAATGAGGAGGCTATTGTTTGGCTTTAGGTACTTGCAATTGCTAAGTAAATAAATAAATAACACATGAATTGAATGATGATTTAAGGAATGCTCACAGGTGTATTATTCTTATGCTCATGTTATTCTGCTGATTCAGAGAGCCAGGGGCCTGGGTTCGATTTCCGGCTTGGGTCACTGTCTGTGTGGAGTTTGCATGTTCTCCCTGTGTCTGCGTGGGTTTCCTCTGGGTGCTCTGGTTTCCTCTCACATTCTGAAAGACGTACTGGTTAGGTGCATTGACCCAAACAGGCACCGGATGGTGGCAACTAGGGGAATTTCACTGTAACTTCATTGCAGTCTTAATGTAAGCCTCACTTGTGACTAATAAATAAACTTTACTTTTTTACTTTACTCTGAATGTGAACTTCAGCATGGTATTGAAAATGATATGATTTAGAAACATTTTCTTCTGTTATATCTGTGGTCCAATAAGCATTAGAGAGGATGAAATGAACACCAACATGAAGAGGCTGTATTGTTACACAGCCATATTATTATCACTGTCTTTAGAAATAGTGGAAAAATATCAGCACTGTATAGGCCTTGACAACCTGTCTGCAACCCCATGGGAATTAGCTAATTATTCCAACCATGTTCTTTCGGACAAACTCAGTGGAGCAAATGCTTTCAGTTTTTTCCCTACCTATCATTATGATCATGCTGACTACATTGAAGAGTTTCGTACCAGTTTGTGCTGAAAAGGCAAACAATTTCCTGCTTTAAAGTTTGTGCCCACTGGAAGTCTTATATAGGCAACATCTATCACTTTAATTATACTGAGAACCTGCCTTATAATTTCAGCATATAATGTTGAGTTACAGCAGACTAGATAGGTGGATCTACTCCACTTGTGTGGGGCAGCGCAGCAGGAAGAGGCATTTAGTTTTGCTAATGCACATGTAACCATAGCAGTGCAGTATTTTTACTTTGACTTTTAAATGGTGGTAACATTGGACAGTCACATCTTGTTGAGAAACATTGAGCTTTGGAGAAATGCACCATGTAGAATTTGCTTGTGTGAAGAGGATACTATGGCATTATGAAAAGGATCACTTAAGTGCCTCATCCCACCTCTCCGGGTGTTCAGCAAGTGGCAGGCAGCCCTCACACCAAGTGGACAAACTTCCAAGTGTACTCTGGTGGGCATACCTGCAGCCTAGTTGGTTGAAGGAGGAAGTGGGGATGTGGGGGGGGAACGGGTGCGGAGTGAAAGGTTGGTGGTGGGGAGGGGGGGGCGCGGAGTGAGGACAGAGGCTAGTTTTATTCTTCTTGTACCGAATGGAGGGATCCATCAATGGCAAGAGAGCGACAAACAGGAAGCCACTCCATTGCCCTTTACACTGAAATTCCATCTCCAGGGACATTTATCTTGCAGCAGGAGGTGATGGCCTACTGGTATTATTGGTAGTCTATTAATCCAGAGACTGAGCTAATATTCTGAGGATCCAGGATCAAATCCCACCATGGCAGATGGTGGGATTTGAATTCAATAAAATAATCTGGAATTAAGAATCTATGGTGACCATGAAACTATTGTCAGGAAAACCTACCTAGTTCACTAATGTCCTTTAGGGAAGGAAGCCTGCCTTCCTTATTTGGCCTGTACTCAAGAGCCACAGAAATTTGGTTGAGCCACAACTGCACTCCAAGGACAATTAGGCATGGGCAATAAATGCTGGCTGGCCAACAACGCCCATATCCCATGAATCAATATAAAAAAGGAGAAACCTCAGTGAGAAATACCCCCTCTGCAGAGGCTAGGATCCCTGGCAGAAACCTTGATTAACTTTTAATCCTGGAATAACTCCTCAGAGGCTGGTGTCCCTTCACCAGATTCCCTTTATTACAAACTCAATTCCTCTTCTCAGAAACAAGGTCAGAATCCAGAGTGGCAGTAGACTTGACACTGTTCAATATATACACAGGCGAGACTCCCTGATTGGGCAGGCAATCAATACCAATCTCTTTGGCCAACCAAATGAAGTAACTTAAGTTATTGAGGGAAGAAATTAAAAGGGGGAGCCCTCAAAAGGAGGGGAACCACCTGAAACTAAAGACAAGGTGGAAAGGAAACTTAAAAACATCAAATCAAAATGTGATTAAAGGGCTCAATTAAAGTTTAAGGTTTATTTATTAGTGTCACAAGTAGGCTTCAATTAATACTGCAATGAAGTTTCTGTGAAAATCCCTGAGTCGCCACACTCTAGCACCTGTTTGGGTACACTGAGAATGAATTTGTCATAGCCAATGCACCTAACCAGCACATTTTTGGGTGGTGGGAAGTAAACAGAGCACCCAGAGAATGTGCAGACTCCCACACAATCATTACCTCAATTGGGGAACTCACACTCCAAGAGGCCAGCCTCATGGGCCTTGAAAAATTAAAAATCCTTTTGGAGCTAGCAGAAATTGTGGTGGCATTGCCATCAGCTGTCCAAGCAGTGAATGGGTCCACCAATAAATTCCCCCCTTGCTCCTGGGACAGAGCTATAGTATAAGGGTATTCGGCAGAGCAAGTGCCAATATGAGACTGGAGCACGGTACCAACAGCATGGGATTTCCATACGGAAATCAGCCTTGTGTCGGTGTCGAAATCTTGACTTCTGAGTTTGACTTTAACACAAACACACATTTAACACAAGATACTGAACCAACAGATTGTCTTTATTTTACTTGCCAGCAAGGCGGTCAGTTCTTGATACAATGGATCGAAACACCACTCCACCGAACAAAGAAAATCATCACGGCGGTCAGTTGGACACAATCCAATCAAAAGTGTTACAAGTGACATACTTTACATATTGATCCAAAAGAAGAAAAAACTGAACCACTCTAATCTATGAGATCACAATACCTGTAGGTACCCAATATAAGATACCTAAGCCTGTCCTCTAGTCTTTTAGTCAGACATCACGGGCCTGATTTTACCATTTTTATTCTAAGTGCTGAATCTGGGTGCAATTCAGATCTGACTTGGGAACCTGCTTTCAGGCGCCCCCATTAGCACTCAACCTGAAAAAAAAATCGCAGGTCTGAATCGCGCTGTGGACTGGGCTTAGCGTGCCCGAAGGAGTCGGAGCTCTGAACTGCACGTGCGCAGCTAGAAAGAAATTTGAAAAAAGCAGATCTGATACAGAGCTATAGTATAAGATCACTCCAGGGCTGCAGAAAGCGGCCCAGGAGCAAAAAGTGGGAATGATGGCTCCCCCCCAGCCCCCCCACAGACATCACTGTCCCCCTTATCCACCCCCACTCTCCTCACTACCCAGACTGATCACGACCTCCTGCCCCCTTCCCCCCACCAATTGCCCGCAGAGTGGCAGTGGACACCCCCCTTCCCCACCTCCACCAGTGATCTATCTGCCCGCCCACTACCAGTGAGCGATTGGGCCTCCCCCACCCCCTGCACCACCCCCACCCCCCCCCCCCCCCCCCCCCTCCACCAGAGATACATCTTATCTGCCTCCTTCTTCCTCCTACCCCCAGAGAATGATCTGGCCTCACTCCCCATCATCCCAGAGAACGATCTGGCCTCTCACCTGCCCCACCCCAGAGAGTTATCTGGCCTCATTGCCCTCCTCACTCACACCCCCCTCATCTCTCAGAGAGTGATATGGCCTCACTCCTCCTTAACCCCCCCCCCCAGAAAACAATCTGGCCTCACTTTCAACCCCCTCCCGCCTGAGGAACATCTGAGCCACCTCCTCCTCCCTCCCTACCAGGCAACGATCAGCCCTCCCTGCCACCCTCACCACCAGAGAATGATCGGGTCTCCCTCCCACATCCCTCCCCGCCCCCCCCACCACCACCACCAGAGATACATCTGGCCCTACCTCCTCTTCCTCCTCCCACCCCTCCATCCCCAACCAGACAACGATCCGGCCTCATTTCCCTCCCCCCGCCCCCTAACTAGAGAATGATCTGTCCTGGCGGCCACCCCCCCCTCCCCACCGCTGATCTGAGTCAGAGAGCCGTTGGAAGTGCTAAACTCGCTGTTCAGCAGCTGGAGCACCTGATTCAGACTTTTATTCAGCAGGTTCACTTCGGCGTGATTCTGGATCGGCGAATGCAGCAGTAAAGGGGGAAATGCTGATAAATTTGGGTGGGCAGTTCATTAATTCAATTGAAATACATGCAAACACATTTAAATCACCATTGCGCCCGTTTCGGGCACGAAGTGGATCGTGGCCATTCCCATGTTTCGGTAAAGTGGCCATCTATGCAGATGCAGGTACGGATTGTGTTAATGGCCTCACACCCGACTTTACCACATTTTCACGCCGAAAACAGGAGCAACGCAATGGTAAAATAGGACCCCATGTCCCCATTTTTATAGCAGCCTCACAAAGCACCTTCACTAAAACAGTCTCACATGGGCATCCTTTAACTGATAAAGGGGCCTACAAAAGCCATTAGTATTTTATTGCCTTGTCAGTGAAGTTAACTGAATTTCTAAGGAAGGTGGTCAATTCAAGTGGCCTTCAGGATATTTCCCAAGCATAGCTCTGATAAGTTTGTTTATTGCCAACATAATGAAACACATATATATATTGCTTATCAATTCAATGACTGAGCTTTTTATCGCTATCTATAGTTTCAAGGATATCATTATGTTACCATTAATTCTTGTCAGTTCCCACTAAATCCCCTACCATAACTCTTTCACTAGCTAAGACACTAATATCTTTCTGATCCTTCATTAAAACTCACTCTTGTATCAATTGTTTCTGATAAGGCAATAAGTCTCCGTTATGGCCTTGTGATTCCAACAGTTGGGTGCTTTAAAGGAATGTATCTAATACATGTTTGATATCAAAGGAGCACTTTGTAATCGTGCATTAAAGTTTGTTTGTCTAATTTCTAAAAACGTTTAGAAGATATAGTTATGTGTTTGGAGTAATAAAAGGAATTACATGTACCTTTACAACTACGAAATACTTAAAACACCTCATTATAATTACTAACAACTTGCTCCCCATTGATTTAAAATTAATTCTACATCTAAGGTGATTAAACATAAATCCTAGCAGAGTCTGCCAATCACATAGTAGTCCTTTTCTTTTCTATCTTCCTACACTGGAAATCAGCGTGAGGCCGAACACCAGTGATGAGTCTCGCTAAAGGGTGATGTCACCCAGCCCACTGTGGTATTTGAGCAAAACAGTGGGCTGGGAGAAACTCAGACAAACTGTTTTCATATTGCACCAACAAACTTTATCAAATATGTTTCTGATGAAGATGAGGCAGGCACATGGATTTAGCAATTGATGGATCAGCAGTGATCTTATTAAATGGTGAGGCAGATTCGAAAGGCTGAATGGCCTACTCCTGTTCCTATTTCTTTTGGTCTCATGGAATATTGATCTGGCACCCATTTCATCAAAAGCCGGAAACACAGCATTAAAATTGAATTTTAATCCCTGAGCCACAGCAATGTCAAAGTAAACATGTAGAGCTTTTTGCCCAAATAGCTGGCTGAGTAAAGGCATATTGTTTGATTCAGCTTTTATCAAAACAGCCCAAGATCAATTGAAACACTGCAATTGTTCTCAATTCTCGCGGGTCAAGAAGGAAATGTTTGGCCAAAACTACAACTCTTTAATCTGGAGATTTGGGCTGGGATTCTCCAATCTCATTCATCCCTCCCATATTGCCAGCATGAATGGAGAATCTGGTGATCAGCCAATGCTCCATTTACTGTCATTGCCCCAAGAGTCGCATCCACGCACAAGATCAGATGTTTCTGTCACAGAGCTTTCAAGCGTAAATGATTACAATAAAAGCCAGTTTCAAAGACATATTTCCATATCTCAAGGATGCCTAAAATACTCCCATTATGATATTGGCTTGCAGCATTATGTGGGTTAGGCATGAGCTTGATCCACTCAGAGTTTACTAGTATGGATTTGGCCTGGAAAGCTATCAAAATGGCACAATTCATAATTTTTAACATTTGGATGTGGAGTCAGGAAGAGCAGAACAGTTTCCTCCTTCATTGAACTCCTGAGAGACACTGTTGGCTGTCACTGGCTTCCCTCCCACTGTTCCCCACCCCACATCCCCACCGTTCATTGCTCCCAACACTTAATACACACCTGAACCAATACTTGTGAGAGAAGTGACCCAAAGTCCATCCCTGGAGGGGAGTGAATTTCTCTCAGAGCGACAGCAGTTCATATAGATGAAGCCCAAGACCCAACTTGAGCTTCCCTCAGGCCTCTTGTCTTGGGTACGTGGTGCAGCTGTATTGCTGCCATCATTCCTGAAATTGAGCACTAACAACTGTCTCTCTCCATACAGGGAGTCCTTGAGTTAGACTTTCACCTGATGTTGGGGTGCATTTCTGTCTATTATATTTCAATATGTTGATTTCAATGTCATGAGTCAGTTTCATTACATAGCAGGTGGCTAATACATAATGCCTGTTTTACACCCACATGGCAAGTTATAAATTTACTGCTTTGAGTACTGATATCGGTATGCACAGGATAAATTGACTGTGATATCCCAAATGATTGAAACCCCCCCCCGACACTCGCTGTTGGCTTTAAGAAATGCCACTTCCGTGAGGTGTCAGGTTTCTGTATCAGTGCAGCCATACCTCAGTGGAAGTAAATACCTAGAGAGGAAACCAAATTCAGAAAATTAGCAAAGTAAAAAACTGAGACAGCAAGTGCTTGTTATGTTCCTATACTATGTTCTCCTGCAGAAATGTGCTTTTATTGTATAGCTGGTATGTTTGGTTACCACAATAATATTACCTATATGTTTTACAAAAAATTGCAGAGATCTACATGCACATTCGCCCCAATTTCAGTATGTAGCATACATCATCCATTCTCCTGGCATTTTTAGTTCCTGACAATGTTTAATGATGTGACTGCAAAGAGACTGAAATGTTTGATATTGAGTTTTTGATACACTCTACTTATTGCAGGATGCCTACAAAGATGCCAAACCTGTTCTCATAAAGTTTCATTAGTCCAGATGGATCACATCACTCTGTGAATGAGGTTTTGTATATTGTACTGAAGTAGAGAACATGGGATGGGCAGAGTAATGACTACCTGACAGAAATAACCATTGTGAAAGACCAACATGACACACCATTATGCTATTGACCAATTATTCCCAGGCGTCTATTTTAAGTGCACTCAGAAAATATAAAAGGTAGCAGTAATATAATTGGACGTAATTATAGACAGGAAAGAGTCATCCATAATTATAAACATCATCACAATTATACAAAGAGCTCTTTGTTACCCTTCTACACTAGTCCCCTTACGAAATGAATAACATGCAAATTATCCTCTGTTCTTATTGTTTGTGGCTGGATTTTTTTAACAGATTAGTCTAAACGTTCCCATTTAATCTTGAGAGCTTTCCTTCAGACATGTATTCTGCTTTTCCATCTCTTCCTTCCTTCCACGATTGTGTGAAAAGCTACCAGCCATCACATCTCTGCATCTCAGAAGCCTCTTCCTCAGCTCTTTGTCTTGCTACCTCTCTCCTCACCTTCAAAAGCATTGTGAAAAGTTAACACCTCGATGTTCATTTCCTCTTTGTTTTAACTTCCTTTTTGACTGGTACTCAGGTGTTAGTCACTGAATTTCAAAGCTTTAAAACATAAGTTTTGTGCCACTCAATCAATGCCTCCTGATTTTCACATCTTTTCTTCTACTCGAGGGGCGGCATGGTAGCACAGTGGTTAGCATTGCTGCCTCACAGCGCCAAAGCCTCAGGTTCAATTCTGGCCTTGGGTAATTGGCTGTGTGGAGTCTGCACGTTCTTCTTGGGTCTGCATGTGTTTCCTCTGGGTGCTCTGGTTCCCTTCCATAGTTCATTGATGTGCATGTTAGGTTGATTGGTCATGCTCAATTGCCCCTTAGCATCAGGAAGATTAGCAAGGGATGTGGCCTGGGTGAGATTGTTGTCAGTGCATGGGCTGAATGGCCTCTTTCTACACTGTAGACATTCTATGAATCTTTCGAAATTTGATGGTATCCTGCATAATGGACCTTGTTCCTTCACCTTACTTGTTTAATAATACACAGAGAAAAGTGCCAACACTTTGTTAAGGGAATGTTAACACAGAGGAGTGTGTGAGTTTAACTGCTTTAGGTGGGAAGGGTGTTTAAATTTCCAGAGCGTACAGCACCAAGACATCCAAGTTTGTGTTTGTGTGTAACCCCTACTGGAAAGCTAGATTTGTGACTTGAATACTAAAATCAGTCAATTGCAGTGAGATTTCAAATGCCATTAAACTTTAGTGACACAGACACATGTTTCCTGGTCCTCCTTAAACTTGCCATTAAAACCAGGGCAAGAAGAAGATGCTACATTTATGGGGCTTGTTAAAATTCCATCGTATTAAGCTCAATTTCACTTTAATAAAGGGTTCAAGTAGCTGGCAGATGTAAATTAAAAATGAGGAAGTTGGAAGTAAAAAGGGAAAGCCAGACAGATGTGTTTAATTTGAAAATATCGTGTATTCACCAGGATGGTCATCAAAGCAGACTATATAAATGGGAATTTTTTTTAAGGGGCTGATTCTCCTGTCCCTTATGCCTATGGCTGTCAATCCCTGAAATATTGATGGAAGGAATCATGAAAGAGAACAAAGATCAGAGAACAGTACAGCACAGGAACAAGCCTTTCGGTCCTCCAAGCCGGCGCTAATCACGTTGTTCAATCGAGACCAACTGCCTGTGTCCCTCTATTCCTCTTCGGTTCATGTGTCTATCCAGGTAAGTCTTAAATGTCACTAATGTATCTGCCTCAACCACCTCACTTGACAGTGCATTCCAGGCCACCACCACCCTTTGTGTAGAAATCTTCTGCACATCTCCAATGAACATTTCCTCCCTTACCTTGAACCTGTACCCTCTTGTGATTGTCACCAGTGTTTTATATAACTGTAACATAATTTGCCTATGTCTATTCTTGTTGCTCCAGCCAATGAAGGCAAGCATACCATATGCTTTCTTCACCACATTTTCCACCTGTGCTGCCATTTTTAAGGATCGGTGGACCTGGATGCTTGGATCTCTCTGTGGGTCTGTGCTCCTGATGGCTGTGCCATTTATTTTATAGCTCTCACCTGAATTGGATCTACCACAATACATCACCTTGGATTTGTCCGAATGGCCCCACGTTGGGTACCAATGGTTAGCACTGCTGCTTCACAGCACCAGAGACTCAAGTTTGATTCTCGGTTTAGGTCACTGTTGGTGTGGAGTTTGCACATTCTCCCCATGTCTGTGTGGGTTTTCTCCAGTATTCCGGTTTCCTCCCACATTCTGAAAGACGTGCTATTGAGGTACATTGACCCAAACAGGAGCCAGAGTGCTGCGATTAGTGGAATTTCACAGTAAATTCATTGCAGTATTGATGTAAGCCTTACTTGTGACTAATAAATGTACTTTACTCAAATAACATCTGCCATTTCTCCAAGCAATTTGATTTGTTTTGATTGATTATTGTCACATGTATCAGCGTACAGTGAAAGTATTGTTTTTTGCACACTATACAGGGCTTACCGTTCGTAGAGAAGGAAAGGAGAGAGTGCAGAATGTAGTTTAGAGTCATAGCTGGGAGGCAGAGAAAGATCAACTTAATGCAAGGTAGGTCGATTCAAAGATCTGATGGCAGCAGGGAAAAAACTGTTCTTAATTAGATTGAAACGGGACCTTAAGTCTTTTGTATCTTTTTCTTGACAGAAGAAGGTGGAAGACAGAACGTCCGGGGTGCGTGGGGTCCATAATTATGTTGGCTCCTTTGCTGGGGCAGCGGGAAGTGTAGACAGAATCAATGGATGGGAACCTGGTTTGCATGCTGGATTGGACTATATTCATGACGTTTTGTAGTTTCTTGTGATCTTGGACAGGGCAGAAGCTGTGATACAACCAGAAAGAATGCTTTCTTTGGTGCATCTGTAAAAGTTGGTGCGATTTGTAGCTGACAAGCCAAATTTCCTTAGCCTTCTGAGAAAGTAGAGGCATTGGTGGGCTTTCTTAACCACAGTGTCAGCATGGGAGGACCAGGACAGGTTGTTGGTGATATGGACACCTAAAAACTTGAAGTTTTTGACCATTTCTGCAAGAGCATATGTAGACAGGAGTATATTCTCCTCTATGCTTCCTGAATTCGGTGACAATCTCCTTCATTTTGTTGACGTTGAGGGAGAGATTATTGTCACCACACCAGTTCACCAGATTCTCTATCTCACTCCTGTACTCTGTCTTGTCATTGTTTGAGATCCGGCCCACTATGGTGATATTGTCATCAAACTTGAAAATCGAGTTGGAGGGAATTTGGCCACACAGTCATAATCATAATTTTCCAGCCTATCTGTGTTCTGCTGTATTCTCTGACAGTTTTCATCATTATCCGCAACTCCAGCAATCAGCGGAACCTTTTATTTTCCGGTCTCTACCCCAGGTGGCACAGTGGCACAGTGGTTAGCACTGCTGCCTCACAGCACCAGGGACCCAGATATGATTCCCGGCTTAGGTCACTGCCTGTGTGAGTCTGCATGTTTTCCCCATGTCTGCATGGGTTTCCTTCGGGTGCTTTGGTTTCCTCCCACAGTCTGAAAGACATGCTGGCTGGGATGCATTGGCCATGCTAAATGCTTTCCCTGTGAGTTCATTGTGGCAATCTTCCACATCTACAGCCAAATGGCCAACTGGTGATGGGGATATTTTTGCCTGGCAGGAGCATTTAGTTCAAGTGGGAATGTGTGCCAGTCTGATGCAATAATGAGCATTATACTAATTAAAGTCTTTCGAGCAGAATTTTATCTGTGGTAATCTGTGGAAAAATGCACCACTTACGTTTTCTTGCTTTTACCCATTTTTCATGTGATTACGGTTAAAATTTTAACTGCTGGCAGCCTGCATGAGAGACAGGTGCAATTCCATGGTAGAGGGGAGCTTTTCAATGATGAAACCTGCTGTCGGATGGCAATGTAGCAGACATGGGTAGAAAAGAAATTCCTTCTCAAACAGGGAATTCCTTCATCACAGTCCAATCTTCTCTGCCAACTCCATTGCCATTAACATAAGACTTATTGACCATCAACCATAAGACCATAAGATATTGGTGCAGAATTAGTCCATTTAGCCCATCGAATCTTCTCTGCCATTTGATCATAACTGATGTTTCGCAACCCCATCTTCCTGCCTTTTCCTTGTAACCTTTGATCGCTTTACCAATCAAGAACACATCTATCTCTGTTTTAAATACACTCAATGACCTGGCCTCCACAGCTTTGTGTTACAATGAATTACATACATTCACCACACTCTGGCTGAAATAATTCTTCCTGATTGAGCTCACAAAGGTGGTACATGTGCTTTTTTTTCAAATTTACATTTCACATGACATTGGTTTCACTTTACTCACGTATGCATCATTATTATTTGTTGAGGCTAGCTTAGTCAGAGTGTCAGAAGAATAGCAGCTTGCATGGAGGCTCAGGACTCGCAAGGGTGCGTCAAGAGTGGAGAGGTGAGTGGCGCTGGGAATTGAAAGAATGAGATTCAGAAGCATGGAGAAGTAGAAGAGGGATCCAAGTGCACTCGAAGCTGAGTGTCAAGCTCACACAATATGAACATATCAGTAATAAAAATGATCTACTATAAACACAAAATGGGCAATTTCCTTCAAAATAAAATGAAGTTGAAAGGTTAAGTGACCCTTTCTTTCCTGTCGAGATATATAGAACTGCAAGAACCATGAGCTGCTCTTCATGCCTGGATATGTTTGGATAATGTCATTAAAATGCAAACAATCTTTGAGAAGTCCTTAACATGCAAATAAACATTTGTGGATAAAGGCAGCATTTCTTCAACTGATTAAAAAATAATGGTTTCACAGTGCTGCTGCAGGGTCTTGGAATCCAAGCTTGAAATCCAGGAAGAGGGTGTGAAAAGCTCTGTTTTATCAAGATGGTATGTAGATATACGTTACACAAGCTCCATTGACAATGCCTGAAAATGGCCTAACCATTGGAAACTATTTATGAGGACAATGGAAAGAATTGCTCTGGTCACATGACAGAAACTAGTGGAAGAATTTTCAACTCACATCATTAACAGGAGTCTTGGCAGACAGGGAAACTGAATTGGGCGTGACACTAAAAACCATATGCCTGACATTAGAATGAATTTTAGCAATTATGTTATTGTCACTTTAAATGTGGGTTAAAGGCAGGTTGAGCTTCCTCACAAACAATGTTGGCAGACCCTTTTGCATGCATTTGCCTGTCACACGTGCTCAGTAACAGATAAGCTTATTGGAATTAAGTTCCCCACTAGTGAGAATTTACGATGTTCACTTTTACAACAGCACCTGGGAAGTAGATCTATTCTATGATTAATCGTGAGTTGCTGCTGCATTGTTGTCTTTGAGAAGTACTTGTAACAAAGAACAAAGAAGAACAAAGAACAACCCAGCACGGGAAACAGGCCCTTCGGCCCAACGAGCCCGCGCCGCCGCATCGCCCTACACCTATTCTACCCTGCATGTCTACGAATGGGACCCTACTCAGTCAGATTCAGGGAAGAAATAGTGTCAATTTGGTGGAAACCAATTAGCCTAAGAGCACATCTTTGGGGTGCGGGAGGAAACCGGAGCGCCCGGAGGAAACCCACGCAACCACAGGGAGAATGCGCAAACTCCCACAGACACAGGCCCAAATCCATGTATCTGCACAGCTAGCAGTGCTAGTCACTGAGCTGTTGTGGAGCCCGTCTATCGGTCCAGGATCAAGCACACACACCGACATGAAGTACTAGGCCACTCCTGGACTTCCAAGAGCAGCCCACGCACAACCCGCCGTGTGCATGCCCCTCGCTTGACACGAGGTGGACCTCCACCTGTGGAATAAAGACAAAACATATTAATCATACAGCCTGCCCTTCCGGTGTCTCCCGAGGTTTAACCCTATTTAATAGCCCCTACCATATCCCTCCATTCTCGTTTCACTCATATGCCTATCTAACTGCATCTTAAACGAGTCCAACGTGCCTGCCTCCACCACCCTACTCGGTAGCGCATTCCAGACCCCCACAACTCTCTGTGTAAAGAACCTTCCTCTTACCTCCAAATTATACCTCCCCCCCCTCACCCTTAAGTGATGACCTCTTGTGTTCGTACCCAGTCTAGGGAGCAGTCTCTCACTATTAACTCTATCTATTCCCTTCAGTATCTTATATACCTCTATCATGCCCCCTCTCAATCTCCTTCTTTCCAAGGAGAATAGCCCCAGTCTCTTCAGTCTCTCCTCGTAACCCAGTCCCCCCATGCCAGGCAACATCCTGGTAAACCTCCTCTGCACCCTTTCCAGAGACTCCACGTCCTTCCGGTAATAAGGTGACCAGAACTGGACGCAGTACTCCAAATGCGGTCTAACCAACGTTCTGTATAACTGAAGCATTAGACGGCAGCTTTTATACTCTAAGCCCCTTCCTATAAAGGCTAACATCCCATAAGCCTTCCTAACAACGTTCTCCACTTGTGACACAACCTTCATGGATTTGTGAACCTGCACTCCCAGGTCTCTCTGTACGTCTATACTCCTAATCAGCCTACCTTTTATCACATAGCTCCTCTCTGCATTATTCCTTCCAAAATGCATCACCTCGCATTTGTCAGGATTAAATGCCATCTGCCACCTATCTGCCCACTGCACCAACCTATCTATATCCTGTTGTATCACCTGACAATCCAGTTCTGTACCCGCCAACCCTGCCATCTTGGTGTCATCAGCAAACTTGCTGATCACACCACCTACTCCCTCTTCTAAGTCATTTATGTAGACTACAAAGAGGAGAGGTCCCAGTACCGAGCCCTGCGGCACACCACTGGTCACTGGCCTCCAGCCCGACAACGTACCCTCCACAACTACCCTCTGTCTCCTATTTCCCAACCAGTTCTCAATCCACCTAGCTACCTGGCCTCGTAAATGCCAACCATTGCTTGAGACTGGGAAAAAATGATAGGTCTGCATTGTTTCATATCTTCATCCTGCAGTAAAGCAAGTGTAACAGAGAACTCTTCTCATCTTCAGACCTAAAGGTGTGTGATGGGATGGGGAATCGTACGAACCTCGGGTGGACATGCCATTAAAATTCCACCCAAAATTTTTTCCTGATTGTGTGGGTATCTTTAAGAGAGTTTTTTTTTTGCTTCACCCAGTAACTGTATTGTTTTCAAGGAGTGTGGTTCTTCTTGCTCAGCAGTATCCATCATGCCCTCCAGTGTTATTAGCCAAGGTGTATGCTTTTAATACAAAATATAACGTTTTTCAAAAAATACATGTTTAAATTCTCTATCAGTGCTTATATGTGTTTCTATGCAAACTGTACCTTTGTACCTCCAAGTACTTTGCACTTTTTAATATGCTATATTCATCTGAAATAGTTTATCTTGATCTTTTAGTCTTAGGTTATCCTAAACCTAATGGCAGGGATAATTAAAATATTGTAGCTGAACTCAAAGCCTTGTAAGGATTCTGCCAACCCACACCCTGACAAGGACAGTATTAACCCCACCCCTTAAGGCTCTTAATTTTCTTACCTTGACTGACTGTCCCATCACCCTCACACATCCAGGATGCTAGGTCCATCTCATTTCACTCCTCGACACCCCCAACTTCACCCACCGCCCACCCTTGGATCCCTCTTCTACTTCTCCATGCTTCTGAATCTTACCCTTTCAATTCCTAGCGCCACTCGCCTCTCCACTCCTGGCTCACCCTTGCCAGTCCCGAGCCTCCACGCAGCTGCTATTCTTTTGTGCCCCTCCCTTGCGCCACATCATTCAATTAGTAAAGCCACTGACCTCAGACACAACTGGATGTAGTTGACTGGAGCATACCATCTTTAAATGAATGTGAATTGAATGCCATGGGATTCTCCTATACTCCAGACTTTGTCTTGATGATAGGATATAATTAAAGAAAGGTTTTAGTCAAATGTGTTTTGTGGCATGTAAATGTATTACAAACCTTCCACAGGATGGCCTGAGACCAACACACCATTGATTTAACCTCTGCACTTTAACTTGCCGTCAAGAAATTGTAATTTCACATCCCATTTAATTCATGCCATACTTCCTAATTTTGCAGGGACCATAAAATCCACCCTTTGTGTACAAGTTACTTGCCAGATAGGGATTTCTCACACAACACTCAGCCACCATAACCTCCAATGGAAATTAGGCTCATGTACACAAATGAGGATTCTGCCAAACTTTCATCACAGCCAGAATTGGAGAAGCCCCATGATAATTCCTTGTGATTATTTTTTGCCATCATTGATAAATGTAAACAGCCTTTTACCCCTCTCTCTCCCAACTCAGCAGGGACTGCTTTTGACAATTCTCTTGGATTGCTATTTTGCTGACAATAGCCTCACATGGCCTTAGTTCGACACTAGCCAACAATCTTATAATCTAATGGTTGGCACATTTTTAGAGGTCGTAAAAGTCACCAATCACAGTGACAATATCCAGAAGGGCACTGATGCACAGCAGTAACAGCGGTGGAAGTGGTTTATAGATTTTTAGGTTTTCTTTAAAACTTACATAGTTGGCTGTTGGAACAAGACGGAGTTTCATTTGTAGAGCTGAGCAAATGTTTGTTGGACAAACAAATGGCTTTATATTTGTCTTTATTAAGGTGCTGTCTTTATGATGAATGTGCAGTACCTTGTCTGGATCTCCCAGCTGACAATAAATCATTTCAGTATTGATTTTTCAAGTGTTTCTTTCTTGCGGCGCTGTCCCATCAGGAGTAAAATTTCTTGACTCTGGAGGCGAATTTTATTCTTTATTTTCCCGCATTCTGTTTGCTTGCTTGTAGTTGTAATTGTGCAATCTGTCGAATTTAAACTTGTTTTCCACCTTCTGTTCTTTTTTTTGTCAAAGAGCAATGTCTTTGCCACTTATTGCTTTGGTGTTTATGCTTTAACTCAGTGATGAGACTGACAAACAATACGAAACAATGATTGAGTTGGAACCTAACATACTGACAGAGCATCATCCTAAAATCAGCTGGGAGATGTTAATGTTGAAGACATCAGTGTACATGCCTCAAATAAATAAAACAGAAGGTACATAGTGTCAGTTCCTTAGGATGATAGTCTCCTGGTTGAGTTTTTCTTTATTGCACATCAAAGTAAGAGAAGATAGTTTGGAAAATTAAATTCATTTTTCTACTAAGTATTCAGTTGCAGCATCATAAGTGCACAGGTCAGCTTAAAGTAGTTAGAATAATTTTAAGAACAAATAAAATGTAAAGGCTGGAAAGGATAAATATGGACTTTGTGCACCATTGAAAAATACTGCACACTATTTTAGTACTCACATCCTTCATTTATTTTTGTCATGAAAGAGCTAAGTCCCGTCTTGAATTTGCCAACACAATACCTGGATAACTTCCTCAGGTAATTCTATATCTTCATAATCTTCTATTAGTCCATTACAGTGCAATCCAATCCTGCAATGTCAATGACTACTTCCAAATCGCCAAATTCATATTCATAATCTGAAAGGAAGGAGTTTTTAATGCTGAGTCAGACTGTTAGGAAAATATAAGTGTCACTAGAAACAAAATGCACAAATCTGCTTTATTTCTGACTTTGATAAAAAAAAGACAACTGACCTTCAGACAACCATTGTCAGTTAAATCAATTGTCTAGCAATTGACCTTGGGTGTCATAAGATTTTGTTATAAACATTGTTGCTCTCATAGCCTATCATCACCTATTGATTCAGGTTTACCGATAGAATGTTCCATTATTTCAGTTTTGGTCTTCCACATGCAGAGAGTAATTACTTCACCTTCCAAGAATATAAGTATGAACAGTAGAGAACTATTGCTTAGATTATAGTTAGAGGAGCACATACCTGAATTGAGTGATTTTTGCAAGTGCTTAATATTCACTGCTTTCAAGCTTGCTCTTTGTTGGAAACACAAAGGATGTGATTGCCCTAATCCAGTGTAAACATTCCAACTAACAATGTCCATTGTGGAAATAACAATGAACACTCACCATTGCTGAAAGGAAATCAGACAGCAACTTCTGGTAACTGCAACTGCACAGAAAAATGGGGAAATCGGAAAGTTGCAGAGTACATCTCCCTGTTCTGCAAGGAGCTTTGTTACACTATGACCTTGCTGAGGCACTTGACATTACAATACATGTAACTGCATGTAGTTGCTGTACTGACATGATAGATACAGTTGAAACTCAAACTTGAACCAGAAAAATTTAGGGCTTGCAGATTACGTAAGTTATTTTTAACAATGTTTAAATTGCTGTGAAATAAAATTTCTGATACTGTAAGTTAACTTCTCTGATTCCATCTGATTACAAAAAACTCACCACCGCTTGCATTCTTGAGTTTCAGCAAAAATGGTCATGGAAAGAATACCTTGAAAGATTGTTCTTGGATCTCTCACTCAACTGAAGGTCCTGAGGGGCCTCAGTAAGGACCCCCTCAGGAAAAAGGCTGAGGAAGACAGCGATAGGCGTGCACTCCCTGCAACTAAGAGATAGAGCAACCAAAAGGACCCAGGATCCTAGGGACACAAAACAGGTTAGCTATACACTATCACCAAGACCTATACCCTGGCTTTCCTAACACTTTCCTAACATTCACTTGAAGAGTACTCTTCACAACAACACAACTTGCCGCTGCACTCTTTCCTCTCTCTCCAGGAACCTCCCTTTCCCATCTGAGCAGCCAACGCTCCCACTCACCCTCATCATATTGCCATCTTGTATCTGTACCTTATAGTATCACACAAATAATGTCCTGCTAACCTCTCCACTCATAAGAATATAAAAACTAGGAACAGGAGTAGATAATTCAGTCCCTTGAGCCCGCACCACCATTTGATATGATCACAGCTGATCTCATCTAGGCCTCATTTCCAACTTCCTCCCCATTCCCTATAACCTGTCATCCCGTTACTTATTAAAAATGTATCTATCTCCTCCTTAAATTTGTTTAATGTTCCAGCATCCATTGTACATTGTTAGAATTCCACAGATTCATGAGCTCAATATCTTTTCATAAACAACTCCTTAATCCCTGAAATCAATTAAATGACCTCTCTGAACCACATCCAATGCATTTACATCTTCTCTCAAGGAAGGGGAGCAAAACTGTGTGCAGTACTCCAGATGCGGTCTCATCAATTCCCTATACAGTTGCAACAGGACTTCTTTACTTTTATACTCTATTCCATTAGCAATGAATGGCAAAATCCAATTTGCCTTCCTTGTTATCTGCTGCACCTGCATACTAACATTCTGCACAAGGACACACAGATCCCTCTGGATTGAAGCATTCGAAATTCCTCTTCATCAGATAATAAGTTGCCTCTTTATTCCTCAAGCCAAAATGGATGACCTTGCAATTATCTACGTTAAATTCCATCTGCCAAGTTTTGACCCACTTGCCTAACTTAACTAATCCATTTGTAAATTTCTTATTTCCTCATTGCAACTTACTATCCCACCTATTTTAATCTCATCTGCAAATCTGGCTACAGTACATTCTGTCACTGCATCCATGTCATTAATATAGATTGTAAATAATTGAGTCCCGAGGACCGAATCCTATGGCACACCACTAATTACATCTCACCAACCGTTAAAAGACCCATTTATCCTTGCTCTCTGCTTTCTGTTAGTTAGTCAATCCTCTGTCCAAGCTAATATATTACCCCCAAATCCATCAGATGTTATCTTGTTTATTAACCTTTTGTGCTGCACCATATCACTTGCCTTTTTGAAAGTCCAGATACATCTACAGGATCCCCATTCACTTGGCTTGTTACACCTTCAACAAATTCCAATGAATTAGTCAAATACGATTTACCCTTCATAAAGCCATGCTGACTCTGATGATTGCATTTTGACTTTCCAGATGTCCCGTTATTACTTCCTTGATAATGGATTGTAACAATTTCCCAGCTATAGATGTTAAACTAATTGGTCTATAGTGTCTTACTTTCTGCCTTTCCCCTTTTTGAACAGGGGCATTATGTTAGCCTTTTTCCAATCCACTGGAACTTTTCCAAAGTCTCTGGATCAAGATCCTCTGACCTGTGAATCTAAGGAGAAGACAGCTAGTGCTGCTGTTGCTGTTCTTCCTCCTGCTGTTGGTGTTGCCATTGTTGCTTTTTTCTCCTCTTAAAGATTCGCAGAGTTGCAAAGTGGATCTGCATAAGTTGTTGAATATGGTGTTGAAGGCTGGCAGTAGAGAAGTGCAGCTGAAGGTAACTGAAGCGCAAGGCTGGTGAAGTACCTCCCAAGAAGTTGGTAATTACCAATCATGCAGTGATTACAACCTCCGAGAGAAGCAATGATTCGAACAGCAGTTTCTCATCTGGTCATGGCTGCAACTCTTCACTGTAACTGCACAAAGCCTTCCCAACTTGTGAGTTTCATTGAGGAAGCTCTCCCCATTGTGCACTCAACTTGTTGACTCTGTAGAGTTAGTGGCAAGTTTGGAAATGTGTAGAATTAAAATAATTGAATTGAGAATTTAAACAGTGCTTACTGAGACAGCTAAACAGAGGCAGCTAAATATTTTTATTACTTACAAGACAACTGCAAGGAGTTCCCTACTCCCTTCCAATATTCAGGTGCTTCTTAAAATTATTTCATGGAATGTCACCCATTTGTAATTGCCCTTGATGCTAGGCCATTTCAAGGACATTTAAGAGTCAATCACATTGCTGTGGGTCTGGAATTATATGTGGGTAAAACTCGATAAGGGTGGCAGATTTCCTTCTGTACAGGCATTAGTGAACCAGATGGGTTTTTATGACAATCATGTAGTTTAAATTCTGAATTTATGCACTGAATTCACATTTCATCAGCAACCATGATGGGATCCCCAGAACATTAGCTTAGTCCCCTGGATTACTTATTATGAGGCATTATCACTATACCACCATCTGTTCTATGGATGCAGAAGGAGGCCATTTGGCCCATTGAGTCCGCACCAGCCACAGTCCCACCCAGGTCCTGTCCCCATAACTCCATGCATTTACCTTACCTAGTCCCCCTGACAAGAAGGGGCAATTTAGCATGGCCAATCTACCTAACCCGCACGTCTTTGGACTGTGGGAGGAAACCGGAGCACCCAAAGGCAACGCATGCACACACGGGGAGAATGTGCAAACTCCACATACACAGTGACCCAAGCTGGGAATCGAACCCTGACGCTGTGAGACAGCAGTGCTAACCATCATGCGCTCTATTGGGATTCCAACTTGGCATCACTTTTAGGGGGTTTAACTTCCCATACCCACCCATATGCTGTTTCCTTTGCACAGAAAATTCCCCACTTTATTTCTCTTTCTATACCTAGCTTGGCATTGATTTAATATCTTAAAGGTGAGTGCCATTAATTCATCAGTGACAGCAAAATGCTGGTCATGGTGGATTTTTAGATATTAGAAAGGATATATGACGACAATTCAGTTGATGTTTTGTATGTGGATTTTCAAAATGAGTTTGATTTAAGAAACACACAATATGCTTGTAAGTGCAATTTAAACCCGTGGGATAAAAGGGCTTAATTAGATTTTTGTAATCATGCTTGATATAAAATTGGCTACAGAATAGAAAACAGAGGCCAGAACTTTTGCTCGTTCACTTCAGAGGGATTCAAAGGGAAAATTCTGGCCGGAGAGTTCTAATGAATGGTTGTTTTTGGAACTGGAAGGAAGTTTCGACAGGAACTTCCTAAGGTTCAGTACCAGGTTACTGCTATTTTTATATATATAATGAAGGGGAATCTTACCAAAGTTTCTCTGAGTGTCAGGCCTGGGCAGAAAACCAGCATGAAGCTCTCCATCTCCACAGACCAGCTTTCATTCCAGATTTTGACCCGCTTAGTCTAAAAAAATTAGTGGCCTATGCCACTACTCTGGTGGGGTAGGGCTTCAGAGAGCTGGGAACACCCATACACCATAGACATCAAGGTGCCTTTTTAAAGTCATCACCAGCATTTCCACTCACGCAATTGTCGCTGGCATTCCCAGTCCCCTCAGTGCCAACACTCTCTCCCCAATCACACATAAATGGACTCCTCCAAGTTCCCACCAGAACGTGCCCTGGCACTGCCTCTGGGCACAGGTTGGCATTTCCAGGTTAGTATTACCAGGCTGGTTAGCAGTGTCAACTTGGCAGTGCCAACCTGGAAGTGCCTACCTGTGCCAGGGCACAGTGCCAGGACAATGACAGGGCATTTCCCTTTTCCCTGGGAGGTTTATTTACCTCTGTGCCCCAGGAAGGATCCCCTCAACTGTCTCTCATTTGGCCAAACCTGTGAAACTCGCCGAGGTGACATCACTTGATGACCTAGATGACCTCATATTGGTGGCGTATTAATATTTAGTGAGCTGGGTCATGTGGTGGGTTAGCCAAGTAATAATATTCAAATACATAAAAAGCTAAATGAGGGACCCCCCCCCCCCCCACCTTTGTCGGTGTGAACCTGATGACGTCATTGGTGAGGTGCAGGGAGAATCTGGAAAGGTGATCTCTCCGGAGAGAATCGCGTTTGCCGATTGTCTCCAGATTTTGAGGCTGTGCTGATGATACTCAGCACCCCCTCAAATACTTGGAGCAAGGAATTAAAAACATGATTTTCAAGTGCAGTAGACGTTGAGGACAATTGTACTGAACTTCACAAAGACATATCAGGCTAGTGAAATGGGTGGACCGATGACAGATGAAATTCAATGCAATAAAGTATGAGGTCATTCATTTTGGTATGAAGAAGAGGCAAGACAGTACAAACTAAATTACACAATTTTACAGAGGTGCAAGAAGTAAGAGATCGGGATATACGGATGTGTACAAATCTCTGAAGATAGAAAATAAATCAATGAAACAATAAATCAATGAATGAAGCTTTATAGAAACGTTATAATACAGAAGGGGGCCATTCAGCCCATCAGGTCTGGACCAACCACAATCCAACTCAGCCCCTATCCCCATCGTCCCATGCTCATCTTAATAATAGGTATTATAAGTCGAGACATTGGGCCCAATGTTGCCATCAAGTTGTGCCCATTTTTGGGTGCAAAAACTTGGTAAAGTGGGCGTGAGGTGAGTAGCACGATCTGCACTCACGTCCACGCTGGTTCCCCCTTTACCAAGGCTCGATGTTGCATATCTTTCAATTGACTTAATGGACTGCACACCCAATTTTATTGGCACTTCCCCTTTTGCCACTGTATTCGCCAATCTAGAATCGTGCAAAACAGACATGCTCCGTGTAAGTCCGATTTGGGTGCTCCATCAGTGAGGGTTATAGTGTGGAGGTAAGTGCATGGTGTCCAACAGCTGTCTGCTGTTTGTTGGTGTCCTTTTACTGTGGTCTTTTTCTTTCTCAGGTCGATGGGGGCTCTGTGAGTGCGTGGGGGAGGGGGGCGTGGGGGGCTGTTGCTCAGCAGGGTCTCCGATGCCTGATTTGCAGCAAGGACCTGGGTCTCAACACTGACCTCGGGTCTTGTGGATGCTGCTGGGTCCTAGTGCACTCAGCACTCTGCCAGCTGAAGAATGTGCACAAAGCCTTTGCAAATTGCATTGTTGTAGCCTCTCAACTTTTCAAGAGGCTGTGATTTTGGAGTGAGATTCAAGGGGTCTGCGATTTTGGAGAGATGGGAGTGGGGGAATGGGGCTCTGTGATTCTGGGGAGCATGTGGGTGGGGAATAGATGGTATGGACAGTGACTGTTGCTGAACTAGGGTCAAGCAGTATTCCTTAACCTTTCCATGTGTTCCTTTCCGTCTCTGACACTCTTCCCCACTTCAGAGTGATGAGATTGATCTTTGCTGATCTTTTGGTTCCTCCTGGAGCTGAGGAGGAGGAGCAGGAGAATTGCAGGACCTGGAACCCCTGAGGGGAGGGGTGGGGGGAGTGCGGGG
This sequence comes from Carcharhinus amblyrhynchos, assembly GCF_965287045.1. NCBI lineage: Eukaryota > Metazoa > Chordata > Chondrichthyes > Carcharhiniformes > Carcharhinidae > Carcharhinus > Carcharhinus amblyrhynchos. The sequence continues at coordinate 84,151,501 of NC_137327.1, read as the reverse complement.
GAGGAACTCAATGGCTTCAAATTGACGGCAACTTTGAACTTTTACGCAAGAAGCTCCTTCCAGAACCCTACCGGAGATGCATGTAGCATTTCCCAGTCAGCTGTGCACACCTGTGGTTGGGCATTACATCAAATTTCACCTGGACCAGGCTGCAGCATTCACGGCCATTGTGGGGATGCCTAATGTACAGGGAGCCATCGACTGGACACACATCGCCCTCAAGTACCCTCCCCCACAGAATCCATGATAATTCGTCAACAGAAAGGGCTTCCACCCCCTAAATGTTCAATAGCTGTGTGACCACAATATGAACATTATATACATCTGTACCCTGGTAGCATGAATCACAGCTTCATTCTCAAGCACTCTGACATCCCGGAGGCAGGCTGCAGGGGTGGCTCATGGGTGATTTTGGTTAACCGCTTCGGACATGGCTGATGATGCCTGTGTGAAGGTCTGTGTCTGAGGCAGAGACCCACTTAAATGAGGGCCATGTAGCCATCCACATGATAGTGGAGAGGTGAACTGGGCTCCTCAAAATGTGACTCCGGTGCCTGGACCGCTCTTGCAGGGCCCTACAATACAGGCCTGCGATCTCTTCCTGCATTGTGGTTGTATGCTATGCCTTGGACAAGCTGGCACAGCAGAGAGGTGACCTATTGGAGGAGGAGGAGGAGGAGGACATGGGGGCCAACATGCCGGGCATCACTGGGGAGGAGACCGCCGAGCAGGAGGAGGAGGGAAGAGGAGGAGGAAGATGAGGAGGTGATGCTGAGCAATACCATCCAGCCACAGTAGCGCTGACAGCTCAAATGAGACATATGAGGGTGGCTAGGGAGTCTCTGATTACCAGATAGTTCAGTTCCAGGGGCTTGTGTCTGTGGGTTCACCTGGCGCAGCTCCCCCAAAGTCCTTCTATCTTCTGCAACATCATCACACCAAAGTGATGGGCCTGGGTACACTGTGTTAGCGAATTTCTTTGGCAGTCAGAAGGGTGATGACAACTCGCTGAGCTTCATTATGCCCTGGTGCAAACTAGTCTTACCTGAGCTTTGCAAGCACGCTGGGACCTGGGCCCACATCTGTGTAGCGGGGATCTGAAAGCCCCATACAGGGGCATGGGGTGGGTGGTGTTAGGAATGGGTTAACAGATATGTCAATTATTCAGTAGAAGTCGCTGATCTGTAAAGGGGTTACAGGTGGTACTATTTTGGTGGAGAAGTGTGTATGTGAAATTGGATCAAAGAAATAAAGGTATTCCATGAAGAAGCAGAACTTGTGTCTCCTTTCCTCCACAGCAACCATGGGGCTCAAAAACGATGGTAGCAGAGCATGGTTATTGGTTCCAAGTAAAGGGCTGCAAGTTACAACTTTTTTGGGAAAAAAACAAATAAGGACTTCATTCAAAATCTAAATCAACAAAGGAGTGAGGAGGAGACAAGAAAATGTCTGAACCTGGAATTAAAATGTCAGGATGTGACTATCCACCATTATATTCAGAAACTGAACGTTATGACCATATGGAGAATTGAAGTCATTATGTGGACTATGGTAACTGCTTTGGGGATAAAGAACAAAGGCAAGGCATTGACTCTTTCTTTACCTTACAGTGGTGAAATCAGATGCAAAGTTTTTTTCTGAATTGGAGTTGGAGCATTTGAACTCAGAAGAATGTCTGAATAATTTATTAAATTTCATGGATAAGATTTATCAAAAGGATGACTTATTCAGTGCATATGAAGTCTGTCAGAATTTGATAGGTTTCGGAACTCAGGGGATATTTCTATTGAAAAGTATGTGATGGAATTTAGTGGATTATATAAAAGGCTGCAAAAACACTGCCTGGAATTTCCACAGTCCATGTTGGCATTTAAGTTACTGGACTGTGGTGAAGTCACCAATATGGATAGGCTCCTGGTTTTGACAAGAGTTAAGTTTCAAATAATAATACCTTATTCGATCAAAAGACAGAGGCCTTGAAAAATATTTTAGGGAAACATTCTGTCCCTACAGCTCTTATGACATAAATGGGTCAGTCGGTGATAAAGCAGAATGTGGAAGATACATTATTAACAGATGGGCACAAGCAGGCTACAAGAATATGGCAGAAGATTGGGACCCAGAAATTATGAGGACAGAAACCCCTTTAATACATATAACAGAAGGAAAGACATGGAGAATGGTAACAGGAAAACAAACCCCAGAAATGTCCAGGGTATGATAAATTGGTGTTTTTGGTGTGATTCTAAATTTCATTATGCTTTCAACTGTCTGAAACAATTTTATAGAATGTTTGAAGCTACACCTGACACAGAAGAATCGAAAGAGGAAAGAGATAGTGACTAGAAAGAAGGCATTGTCTTCGTAACAAGAAGTTTTACTCCTGTACTGAGAGTTTTGGTTGCAGAATCCTTCAATTGTGCTATATTAGACAGTGGCTGCATATCTATTGTGTGTGGAAATGATTGGTTAAAGTATTACCTGGACTCTTTAAATGCTGAAAATCAAAGTTAAAGAATTTGAAAGTTCTGCAAGTTTCAGGTTTGGGGATGATAATATCTTGAAGTCACTAAAAAGAATGGTGATCCCTTGCAATATTGCTGGAGTGAATCATTTTGTTAGCACAGATGTGGTGTCAAGTGAGATATCTTTGCTTCTGAGTAGGCCATTGATGAAGAAAGCACACATGCAACTGATATGGAAAAGGCAATAGTTTTTGGAAAAATGGTGGACTTACATTTATACTGTCAGGACACTACTGTATTCCGTTAATGACAAATAATTTTTTGGGTAAAGAGGTTAAGGAAGTGTTGTTAACATCCAGAAATGGTACTTTAGCTGATAAAAAAGCTCATTGTATTGAAACTACCTAGGCAATTTGCGCATCCATCTCCTTGGAGGCTGAAAAATTTATTAAAGGATGCAGATGTAAGAGATGAAGACTATACTAAGCTTATAGAATAAATCAGTGATTGCTGAGAGGTTTGTAGGAAGCACAGAAGGACACCACCACGACTGATAGTAACTCTAACTTTGGCCAGAGATTTTAGTGACACGTGGCCATGGACCTTAGATCGGAGGAAAAGCAAACAATATACTTATTTTGCACTTTGTAGATTTAGCAACTAGATTTAGTCAATCAACCATTGTATGCGGTAAAGAAAAGAGAGTAATTCTGGATCAGATTGTGGAAAAATGGATAGAGACAGGAGTGGGGCCACCAGCAAAATTCCTCACAGACAATGGGGAGGAATTTACTAACGATAAGTTTAGGGATATGTGTGAAAACATGAATATCATGGTCATGAATACAGCTGCAGAAAGCCCATTTTGTAATGGGGTGTGTGAGAGAAACCATGATGTAAAAGATGACATGCTTTGGAAAATTTTGGCAGACAGACCAAATTGCAAGTTGAATTCAACCTTAGCATGGGCGGTACATGCAAAAAATTCATTGCAGGTGGTTGGGGACTACAGTCCCTATCAATAGTGTTTGGTAGGAATCCTAAAATTCTATCCATTTTGAATGATCAGCTCGGGAAGGGACTACAATGAACTCTCCCTTTGCAGAGCATTTAAATGCATTGCATATAAGTGGCAGAGCATTTCTGGAAACAGAAGTCTCTGAAAGAATTCACAGAGCTTTATGGCCATCAAATATTTTTATTCAACAAGGAGATATACTATGCTATAAAACAGACAATTTTAACAAATGGAAAACCCAGGGAAGGATATAGGCATAGATGGCAAAACAATTGTTTTGCAAAGTGGCAATCAGACCGTTATGGTACAATCATCAAGGACAATGGTAACAGATTACAAACTTGCAAATTTTGAAAGAGTAGATGAACATGATGAGGAACCAGGGTCATCTGATACTCATCTGATGAGGACCAGTTAACTGAAGTAGACAGGGTACCCACATGGGAACACAATGTTTCTGATGAATTAAAACAGCCATTTTTCCAAAAGCATAGATGCCAAAAGTTGGTGCAAAGGTGACATACTTGCCTGAAGAGTCCAGTTAATGGAAGGATGCAACTGTCATCAGTAGAGCAGGGAAGGCCACTGGGAAGTATAAACACTGGTTGAATGTACAGAATATAGGGGAGGACGTCAAGACCGTGGATTGGGATCATGAAGTTCAAAAATGGAGGGCACAGAAACATAGCACCAGTTCAGATAGTAAGTCCGATAGTGAATGTGATCACAGGATGTGATCGAGAACTATTGAAAGAACATCCACAGCAGGAGGGAAAGATCAAGCAGAACAAAGTATCAGGCAGGATAGCTTGACAGGGTCTTGGAATAGGGGTAAGGCTACAAATGCTACTAGGAGTAAAAGCCCACATGCTCATGAGATTTTAGTGGCTTCCAATAAATTAGATGAAAAAGTTGTAAAAGATGCCAAACAGCAAGAAGGGCATGGTTGAAGTGAATTTTGGGTATACATGGACGTACCAAATAGGGACAAAGAGCTCTATCTCACAGATATGTCCTGATGGAACTTATAAGGCAAAGGCCTTAAGAGAATTTGAAGAAAACTTAGAAGATCAGGATTTAAGGGTGGATTCACCTATGGCAGGAAAGGTATTTTAAAGGTCTACTTGGCTCTGTTAGCTACAGAAGCCCGGGAATGCAAATCTGTAGATATACAAGCTGCCTTTTTGCAGGGCCATCAGCTTCAGAGAGACATTTTTCTCTGTCTTCCCAAAGACGCAACACAGCAGGGATACTATGAAAGTTAGATAAATGTATATGGGCTAAATGATGCGCCTGCAGTTTGGTATTTTTTGGTAAGGTCGGTTTTGTTAAAGTTAGGTTGTTGTCAGTTGAAAGTTGATCCTGCGATGTTTTACTGGCACTATGAAGGAAAACGTTCTGGTAGTTTTATGATGCATGGCGATTATTTTTAATGGGGTGGTAGTAACGATTTCAAAGCTATAATAACCTCTGGGCTGATGAAGGCATTCAGGGTTGGAAGTCAGACTTCAGGAGCTTTCAAATATATTGGGCTGGAGATCAGACAGTCTGAGTCAGGCGTCACTTTACGTCAGCAATATCAGCCCAATAGCGGTCAGTCATGGTTGGGCTTCACAAAGGGATACAATGGTTTCAAAGCCAGAAAAAGAGGAGCTCTGAAGTTTGATTGGGCAACTGAATTGGCTAGGTAGAGCGATGAGGCTGGATGTTAGTTTTGATGTCCTCGAATTGAGAACAAAAATGAATGGAATGGAGTGGAAGACATAATGAGAGCAAACAAGACATTGGCCAAACTAAAGATGCAGGAGCCAAAAGAAAAAATGCTAGAAAATCTCAACAGATCTGGCAGCATCTGTAAGGAGAGAAAAGAGCTGACGTTTCACGTCCAGATGACCCTTTGTCAAAGCTAAAAGGCATAGAAAGTGGAAGATATTTGTAGCTATGACTCATCTTTCATTCCCTTACCCTGCAGTATAAATATCTCCCACTTTCTATGACTTTTAGCTTTGACAAAGGGTCATCTGAACTCGAAATGTCAGCTCTTTTCTCTCCTTACAGATGCTGCCAGACCTGCTGACATTTTCCAGCATTTTCTCTTTTGGTTTCAGATTCCAGCATCTGCAGTAATCTGCTTTTATAAAAATGCAAGAGTGTGTTTTGAAGTTCCCTTTTTTGGGTGACCTTAGGCACTTGAAAATCATACTTTACAATGATGCATCTTATGCCAATTTATTTGATGGGGTTTCAAGCCCAGGAGGTTTTATAACATTTTTTTATATGGGAAATGGAAAATATTGCCCCCTTGTGTGGGAAACAAAGAAAATAAGGAGAGTGGTTAAAAGCACATTGGCTGCTGAGACACTAAGCCTTGTAGAGGCAGTGGATATGGCCTTTTATATATCCCAGATATTAACAAATTTTGGGATTAGGGGATTCGGGTAAAATATCCATTGAGTATCACATTGACAATAAATCCCTGTGGGAAAATGTGCATTCCACTTCAAGTGTAAATAAGGAAAGGTTGAGGATCAACATAGCCAGCTTAAAGCAGATGCTGGACAAAGGGGAAATATCAAAAATTAAATGACCGATAGTAGCTATCAGTTATTCAATTGTTTTACTAAGAGAGGGGCTGCTTCGAAGAAGCTTTTGGAAGTTATTAAGGAAGGGAATATCCTTCTGTGAATTTTTTCTTCTTCAACAAGTGCATTTTAAAAAAGAAAGAGAAAGGGGAAGTGGAGATTTTTTTGTGTTTTCTGTAGAAAAGCAATTTTCATCAAAATGTTTTTTCCCTCCAAAAAAGGGGAGATTGTGAGGAATGGGTTAACAGACCTTCCAAATTAAGTCCTAATTTGATGTCAATTATTCAATAGAAATCACTGATATATTAAGGGGTCACAGGTGGCACTATTTGGTGGGGAAACACGTGCAAAGTTGGGTCAAAGAAATAAAGGTATTTCGCGAAGAAGCAGAACTTGTCTCCTTTACTCCACAGCAACTGTGAGGTTCAAATAGGTGGGGTGGGGGGAGGGGAGGAAATCGCTCGCAGGTCTCAGTGACACAGTATTGAGGGGCCTCCCCAACTGACATCAACATGAAGCATCCCTCCGGTGATCATCAATGGAAGAGGATTCCTCTTCAAGACAATTTTGAGACAAATTAATCATAGGTGGTGGTGAAAAAAGTAATGATTGCAATAAAAGTGTTTAAATAATAAGTTCTAACGTTAAAAAAGTGTGAATGGACAACATTAAGGTGTTTAAAGTTCTATCTGCAGCTCTTCACCCGTGGCATCTTACTGCAAATTCCTAACCTTACGTGACCTACCACTGCATCTCAGTATGTACATTGGAGATGGAAAGGGCCAGCTGCCTACCTCACCCCGTTACCTGTGATGTGTGTGGTGGGCATCCTCTGGAGGCCCTGGACCTTGAGGGCCCTGGCCTGCTTCCAGGTGTCTGGAACATTTCCATGACACCCTCTTCATCCCGCTGCCTCTGAGATACCCCGGTGTCAGGAAGGGGGGAGTCAGAAGGTGTAGCCACAGCAACACTAGCCTGGATTGGAAGGCCCAGCATGGCCTTGAGTCCTTTTTCCTCCCTTGGGGTTTCTGTGGGCCCTTGGGTCACTCCAAGGGACAGTGGTGCTTCTGCAGTGAGCTCCAGAAGTTCCAGTGTCACCTGGCCCTGCCAGCCTTGGAGGACCGCCTGCATGCTACCCATGGTGATCAAGCCCTCTGTGATGGCCACTTGAGTCAGGACCATCAGTCGATGGCCCTCTGAGACTGGGCCATGTTCTCAAGGGCTGCTGCTGCAGCCTGCAATATCTCAGCGCTATCTCGCTGGGTACCCTGCAATCTTTCGAACCTCTCAGCCATGGGCTGCAGACTCTTGAATCCTGTTCAGTCCCTCAGCTGTGACCTGCTGTGACTCAGCCATGGCCCTCTTGGACTCCAGTGTGGCCATCAGCCCCTCCTGCATTCCCTGGCTCTGTTGCTGAATCTCCAGCAGCTGACGGAAAAATGATCTCAGAGGCCCAGCATGTAGCCTGGCACCAGCTGAGTCCTTGCCTCCACCCAATGTACATCAGCAGATGTGTTACGCTCACCAGAGAGTGATCCAGAAACCTCACCACAAACTAGACCCACTGACATGCCTATATCTGGGATGGTGAACAGTGAGGGGGAAGAATGGTCTGCTGCCACTCTGCTTGAGATTGGTGGTGGAGGAGGGGGGTGCGCTGCCACTCTGCCTGAGATTGATGGGGAGAAGAAGTGGTCCATTGCTGCTCTGTTTGAGATCAGTAGGGGGACGGGGGGTCCGCTGCCACTCTGCCTGTAATCAGTGGGGGGGTGGGGGGGGTGCAGGAGGGTTCTGCTACCACTCTACCTCTGATCAGTGGAGTGGAACGGGGGTCCACTGACACTCTGTCTGAGATCAGCTGGGGGGGGCAGGGGGGTCTGTTGCCACTCTCCCTGAGATCGGTGAGGGGAAGGACGGATGAGCCACGGTGGTGGGGGTATGAGGGGATAAGGGGTCAGTAATAACGGAGTGGGGCAATGTCTGTGGAGGCCAGGGAGAGGGATTATCTGGCCCCTGAGGGATGTGCAGGAAAGCAGCATTTCATCATCTTTTTCTGCACATACGCAATTATAGTCTCAGATCGGACCTGTTAAGCCCCACCCAGAGGCTTGTGCAGTGAGATTTGGAATCGCTGATATTTTTGCAGACAGAGTGCGTATGGGGGAGGGGGGATGGGTGCGGGGGTGGGTGGTGCCTCAGAATGGGTGTAAAAGTCCACCCAGCACTTAGAGTCAAAATGGTAAAGTAGGGCCCGTAGAGGACAAATACCAGAACTTAAGTTGAATATGCATAAAACGCTCTTCTGGTCCCAGCTGTAATAATATGTCTAAATCTAGGAACTACACATTCAATAGAATGTGTAGGCTTTGAAGAGGATATGGAAGAAATTTACTAGGATGGTTCCAAGTATGAAGGATTATTGTTATGAGGATAGTTTGAGTTTGTTTGTTTTGGAGTAGAAATGCCTCAGAAGAGATTTGCTGGAACTGTTTCGATAGTAGCTTTCAAAATGGAATTGGATGAATAATTGAAAGGGAAACTATTGAAGGGATATACAGGAAGTATTGGCGAGTGAGACTAATTGGATTGTACTTACAAAGAACTGGTGCACCAATGGTCTCCTGCTGTGCTGTATTATTCTATCATTCTTTACTGCGAGGCTGCCCCCGCTCAAACACAGGTTCCCAATCGCAATTCTTCTATCCTGCACTGATATAGGAGGAAATAAAAACTCACCGTTCAAGTACCATTGTTACATTCAGGAATAGTTTGCTCTGTTTCTTTGTGGCCAGCTGTCAGTTTGGTGAGACTGATGCAAAAGGCTTGGGAATTAAATGGGAATGCAAATATCCTAACTGATCTCTAGTAGTCTCTGTGGGATTTCACCAGTTGTTGATTCAAATCTCTGAATAAAGTAGTACATTCTCATTTTATGCACCATATGGTGTTTTCAAGTGATGGCGAGATTTTTAAATATATATGGTATTTGTTTAGGTTGCCCAGGAAGCTGGTTCCTACATGAATTGGGCCAGGTTGAGTTGCCACAGAGGTGTTTCTGACAAGGTTCTCCACACAACAATCTCCTTCAGGTTCCTAATAGTCAATATGTACCCACAAGGATGCTGGAAAATGTAGGTGGCCTTGATATTTCCTCGATGTGTTTTACATCACTCCACTGGCAAGATTTGTTCAAAACCAAAAAACGCAATCTCACTGACTCGAATCACATTTTTCTGAACTCTCTGCGTGTGTGTACGGATAAGCTTACAGATCACAAAGATACAAACAAATGAGACATTTATTAGAAAGGTGTTTACTCTACAGGCTGTTAGGATAGACTGCAAATGACCAATGACTTCATCAATATGTAACCTGATCGGACTCTTAAAGTGATCTTGTTTCAAGTACAAATAAACATGAATACATAAGAGTGAAAAATTTAACAGCTGTTGAGGCTGGGCTAGTAGTAGTTGTGGGTGATGGGGGGAAATCTGTGCAGATGCTAAGAGTCCCTCTTGCATTGTATAGGTTTATAGTCAGTCTGATTTTAAAACCAAGACTGTAACATCAGTAGTACTGCACTGTAGAGACGACTGTATCCCTTTTCAAAACAATGCATGTGCAAGTGTTCAACACTTAGGGCCTGATTTTGCCATTGAGTTACACCTATTTTCAGGTGCGAAAATTTGGTAAAGTTGGACGTGAGGTGAGTAGCATGATCCGTGCCCAGCTCCGCAACAGTTCCCCCTTTCCCAACACCTGAAAATGGCCGCGATCGGGACCACACCTGAAATGGGCACAACCGCTATTTAAGTGCATTTAAATTGACTTAATGGGCTGAATGCCCAACTTTACTGGCACTTTCCCCTTTAACAGTGGGTTCATGCATTCGGAATTGGCACGAAAAAGGCATGCTCCATTAAGGTCCAACTCAGGTGCGCCATCAGTAAGGGTCAGTGAGGAGGTAATGCCTACCATCTGACAACTTTCTGCTGTTTAAGGGGGTTTTTTCTTTGTGGCTGATTTGTTTGTTGGGTCGGTGTGATCTCATGAGTGTATGGGGAGGGCGGGGAGGATGGGAGGGCCATTGCTCAGCAGGGTGTCCTATATCTGATTTGCAGCATGGACACAGGTCTCAGCACTGACCTTGGGTCTTGTGGATGCTGCTGGGTCCTAGTGCAGTCAGCACTCTGCCAGTTGAAGGATGTGCACAAAGCCCTTGCAAATTTCACTGCTGCAGCCCCTCAACTTTTCAAGTAGCTGTGATTCTGGGGAGCACGAGGCTGGGGGGATGGGCTGTATGGACAATGGCTGTTGCTGGGCTAGAGGCAAGTAGCATTCCTTAACTTCAACATGTGTTCCTCTCCATTTCCAACCCTACCCTCTTCAAAGTGACGAGATGGCTTTTGCGATGCAGCTGATTGACCTTGTTGTTCTTTTGGTTTTTACTGGAGTTGAGGAGGAGCAGCAGGAGGAAAAATTGTGGACACAGGAGGCCCGGGCCTTACCACTTGCAGAAGTACAGGGAGACGACCACTAGAGGCAGGAGGTGGCTACCATTCACCCAGGAGAAGGAGGGAGCAGAGACTACTGCAGTTCTGTGCACAATTGTCATTTGAACAGATGTCAGACACAGACACAATTGTCATTTGAACAGATGTCATCAACGTCTCTGCCTCCGAAAGGAGACAGTGCAACACTTGTGCCACCTGTTGCAGGACCTGGCACCTAGAAATTGGGGGGAGCACCCACTCTTGACTGTCAAATTGGCGACCACTCTGAACGTATAAGATGATGAATGGGATGGATAGGATAGAGGTGGAGAGACTCTTCCCGCTCAGAAAGGATAGTAGGACTAGGGGGCACAGCCTCAAGATAAAGGGGGGCGGTTTAGAACGGAGTTGAGGAGGAACTTCTTCACTCAAAGGGTGGTGAATCTCTGGAATTCTCTGCCCGTTGAGGTGGTGGAGGCTGCCTCGCTAAATATTTTTAAGACGCGGGTTGATGGGTTTTTGATGAGAGAGGGGATTAAGGGTTATGGGGAGAGGGCGGGAAAGTGGAACTGAGCCACGACAGATCAGCCATGATCTTATTGAATGTCGGGGCAGGCTCGAAGGGCTAGTTGGCCTACTCCTGCTCCTATTTCTTATGTTCTTATGTTCTTAACTGCAACTGACTCCTTCCAGACTCCTAGTGGAGATGCTTGTGACATTTCCCAGTCAACTATGCACACCTGTATCAAGCAGATCACAGAAGCCCTGCATGCCCGGGCTGGGCAGGACATTAAATTTAAACTGGACCAGGCTCATGAGGAACCCGGGCTGCAGGGTTCACAGCTGTTGCGGGGATGCCTAATGTTCAGGGGGCCATCGACTGCACCCATGTCGCCCTCAAGGCTTCACTGCAGAATTCACAGACATTCATCAACAAAAAGGGTTTCCGCTCCCTGAATGTCCAACTGGTGTGTGACTACAATATGAACATTATGTATGTCAATGTGAGACCCCTGGCATTGTGAATGACAGCTTCATTGCCAGGAGTTCAGACATCCCGATGCATTTGAGGAGGAGCCCAGGCTGCGGGGTGGCTCGTGGGTGATATGGATTACCCGCTGATGATGGTTGTGCGAATGCTTGTGACTGAAGTGAAAACCCACTATAATGAGGCTCATGTAGACACCCCCGCAATAGTAGAGAGGTGCACAGAGCTCCTCAAAATGCAATTCTGGTGCCTGAACCGCTCTGGTGAGGCCCTACAAGACAGCCTCTGATCTCTTCCTGCATTATAGTGGTGTGCTGTGCCTTGCAGAACATGACGCAGCAGAGAGGTGACCTATAGGAGGAGAACACAGAGGCTGACCTATGGGCATTGCTGGGGAGAAGGCCACCCAACAGGGGGAGGAAAGAGGAGGAGAACAACACCACCCAGGGGCTGGAGGCTGACAGCTTGAATGACGCTTGTGAGGATGGCTAGGGAGGCCCTGATCACCCGGTGGTTCAGTAGCTAGGGGCCTGTGTCTGTGGGTTCGATTCCACCCCCACCACCCCAAAGTCCTCCTATCTCCTGCATCCTACCCATGGCAGTCGAGCCCTTGGCAATGGCCACCTGAGTTGGGGGTCACCAGTCAATGGCCACAGCAAGAGACCTCTGAAACTGAACCACACTTTGCAGCCCCTCAGCCATGACCCTCTGGAATGGAATGGGATGCTGGCCTTTATAGCGAGGGGGATAGAATGTAAAAGCAGGGAGGTCTTGCTGCAACTGTACAGGGCACTGGTGAGGCCGCAGTTGGAGTACTGTGTGCAGTTTTGGTCGCCGCACTTGCGCAAGGATATATTGGCCTTGGAGGGAGTGCAGAGGTGGTTCACTAGGCTGATACCGGAGATGAGGGGGTTAGACTATGAAGAGAGACTAAATAGACTGGGTCTGTACTCGTTGGAGTTTAGAAGGATGAGGGGGGGATCTTACGAAGACGTATAAGATAATGAAGGGGATGGATAGGGTAGAGGTAGCCCGCTCAGAAAGGGCAGCAGGACTAGAGGGCACAGCCTCAAGATAAAGGTGGGGGGGGTGCAGTTTAGAATGGAGTTGAGGAGGAACTTCTTCACTCAAAGGGTGGTGAATCTCTGGAATTCTCTGCCTGTTGAAGTGGTGGAGGCTACCTCGCTAAATATATTTAAGTCACGGGTAGATAGGTTTTTGACAGACAAGGGAATTAAAGGTTATGGGGAGAAAGCGGGAAAGTGGAACTGATGCACTTCAGATCAGCCATGATCTTATTGAATGGCGGGGCAGGCTAGATGGCCTACTCCTGCTCCTATTTCTTATGTTCTGTGACTGGGCCACATTTTCAAGGATGCTGCCATAGTCTGCTGTGTCTTAGTGCTGTCCTACTAGGTTTCTTGCAAGTTTGAGCCTCTCAACTATGGGCCTCTGAATCTCGAAGCCTGTCCAGTCCCTCAGCTGTGGCCTGCTGTGATTTGGCCACAGCCCTCTGGGACTTAGTTGTGGTCTGCTGTGACTTAGCCATCGCTTGGATCCTACCACTCATGGTAAGGATTCCCTGCCCAAGGCTTCCTACCGTGGATGCCACTGTTGCAGTTTTGGCCCAAGAACCATGAAAGATGGGCAATAGCTGGTCAGCCTGAAAGCTTTGGGACTCCTCCCAATAGCCTTGCAGCCAGTGCGGTGTGGCTGCCAGCCCCTCCTGCATTCTTGGCTCTGTTGCTGCTTCTCCAGCAGCTGAGGGAGAAGTGATCTCAGAGGCCCAATATGTAGCCTGGCGCCTGCTGACTCCTCACCTCCAGCAGGCTACTGCATGTCAGAGGCCTTGGATGTTCCCTCCTCCATCCGATGTACATCAGCAGCTGTGTCGTGCTCACCAGAGACTGACCCAGAAGCCTCATCACTAATTGGACTCACTGACATGTCAGTATCTGGGATGGCAAACTACATGGTGGAAGCTGACGCCAAAAAGTTGCACCCTCGGAGATCACTTCGCCCATTTCTTCTCAGGACTCATCCGAGCTGTCTGGAGCCAGTTGGGCAGTGACCACAGTGGGGGCCACGATGCCAGGCAGCCCCAGGGTGTCCAGGTCTATCCCTACAAGAAAGGACACAAGGTTAATTGCAAGGGAGGGAGAGGAATCTAGGACACAAGAAAGGTGATTCACATTTCTCCATTGAACATAGAATAAAGCACCACAAAAGTTACATCTCAGGAACAGGTCCTTCTGCCCTCCAAGCCTGCCAATCTGAATTGTAATTCCCTACCCTTCCAGGGACCATATGCCTCTATTCCCATCCCATTCACTTTGCTGTACAGACACCCCTTATAGGTCACTGTCGTATCTGCCTCTGTGACCTCCCCCAGCAGCGGGTTCCAGGCACCCACCAGCCTCTCTGTGAAAATAAACATGTCTCGTACATATCCTTTAAAACTTACCCCTCGCACGCAAAACCCATGCCGCTTAGAAGTTGCCTCAAATTGAGTGGAAGATTGACAGGTACTCAGTTCTTGACTCCAGCCTGACTATGGCTGTTGCTGACAGCCCACATCTCCCCTTCCCTGGACAGCTCCAGTGCCGGCTCTTCAAAGGAGGTGAGAATCTGGGTGTCTGGCTCACCACCCCCTGTCTTTGCCTTCTCATGGGTGTTATGGTCAGTCTTTTCCTGTGGAGACAGGAAGAACTATGAAAGAAATGATGGCGTGACTCCTGCACAGTTTCAGTTGGTTGCCCTTAGAGGCAAGCACAAGTGGGGCTCTTGGGGGGTGGTGGGAAAGGAAGGAAGCGCTTGGGGGTCAGGAGCTGGATGTATGCAAGGTAGTGGGGAATGGGAGGGTCTGGGGGCAACTTGGGTGAAGATGTTAGATGGGGTTCAGCACTCACCGTTGGTGCATGGATGAGATCACTGACCTTCTTGCAGCACTGCTTCTTTGTTCTGGGGGGCCATGGCCTGGCACTGACTGAGGCCACAAATGTCTCCCAGGCTGCATTGCAATGAGCTCCCTTGGGTCTGCATTCTCCCTGGGGGAAGAGTGTGTCTCACCTCTGACGCATCCTTCAGCCTCCCAAGGCCACCCCCAGTAAATCGGGAGGCTGGTCGTGTGGTCATTTTTTCCTGCATTGCCTGTCTGTCCATTCTTGGGTTTTTTATGCAGCTGCCCCTCGTTAGGGCAGATCAGCTGCAGGCAGTTTGGCAGAACATTCCAGCAAGTTCCATGCTTGTTAGCATTGAGGGGAAGGCAAGTGAGCACTTGCAGGAGTGCCGATGGGGAGGGGGGGGTGGCTGCGGATCAGTGCCTCAATGATTGAGGATAGAGGAGAGAGAGGGATGTGTCACACAGCCGTCGGAGTCCAGAGGAGATGGTAGCCAGGTACAGGAGGGTCGGGGGGATCTCTCTGCCTGAGATGAGGTTGGGGGGGATTTTCTGCCACTCTGCCTGAGATCAATGTAAAAAGTCTGACAACACCAGGTTTTAGTCCAACCTATTTATTTGATAATATTCTCACTAGCTTTCGAGGGGACAGCCTCTTCGTCAGGTGAATGGAGAGTTGGAGAGAACTCTCCATTCACCTGACGAAGAGGCTGTCCCCTCGAAAGCTAGTGAGAATATTATCAAATAAATAGGTTGGACTAAAACCTGGTGTTGTCAGACTTTTTACTGTGTTTACGCCAGTCCAACGCCGGCATACCCACATCATGAGATCAATGTAGCAGAGGGAAGGTCCACTGCCACTCTGTCTGAGATTGATGGGAGGGAAAGGGAGTCAGCTGCCAGTCTGCCTGAGATCGGTGGATGATGGGGGTAAAGAGGTCAGTAATTTTGTGGAGGTGGGGCAATGTCTGTGGGGGCCAGGAGGAGGCATTATCCGGCCTGGGAGGGATGTGGCAGGGGGGCAGCATTTCTTTTTTGCACATACGCAGTTGGTGGCTCTGATTGGAGATGCAAGTTTACGGGCATGTTAAAACCCACCCTCAGGCCTGTGCAGCGCGATTCAGAATTGCTGACATTTTTGGAGGCAGACTGTTACGGCAGCGCCTCAGAACAGGTCTAAACGTCGGATCTGAAACATTCCCAGGTTCATGTTCACCCAGCACTTAGAATCGCAAAGGTAAAATAGAGCCCTCAGTTTCCATCTTCTTCTTGACATTTGGAATTATAGCCTGTATTTGGCTGATGGAAACATTAATGTAATATGCAGGCTCATAGCTGCAGCAGGAATACTTCTCCTGAATATTTAATTTGATCCACAGAAGACTATAGAATCAAGCTCCAAAATGTGCCCCTTTTAATTGTAACTTATTCAAAGAAAAGTTACACTGAAGAATTATGAAGTTCTCACAGATATCCAAGCCTCTAAATTTATGCAATCTGTGCATAGAGTGAAAAAATGCTCTCTGGCGCTGGAATATGTGGAATAGCACAGCATTTATTGGTTTGAACTCATATGAAAGACAGTTCAAAGCCAGTGCATAACTAAAGATAGATCTCATCTATGAAAACACTGAACTGACTCCACAACTAAGGACACTGACTGCAGTTATGTAAGCCCAATATGAAGAATTTACAACAAATAGGGTAATACGTCACTTAAAATTCTCTGTAAAAACCGTCTGTTCTTCCTGACTGAATCGATACGTTCCCACAATCTGCCATTCTTTTATTGTACAATTTAGGGCTATTTTAACCCTACCTGCCTAAGTAGCAGCTAGGCTGATGGTTAAGTGTGTAAAATTGTCCATGGGAATTAGAACAATAAGAACATAAGATGTAGGAGCAGGAGTGGGTCACTGGCTCCTTGAGCTTTCTTTGCCATCCATCAAGACCATCTCTTTCAACTCCACCTTCCCAAGTTATCCCCATAGCCCTCAATTTCCTCAGTGTCCAATAACCTTGGAAGTTGAGGGATGGATATGTCAGGAGATTCTGGACAGGTGCAGAAAAAATAGGATTGTTGTATTGGGAGACTTTAATTTCCCTTGTATAGACTGGAAATTGCTTAGGGCTGGGGGTCTGGATGGGGAGGAATTTATAAAGTGCATACAGGAAAGTTCTTTGGAACAATATGATGATAGTCCAACCAGAGAGGGGGCTATACTGGACCTAGTACTGGGGAATGAGCCCGGTTAGGTCATTAAAGTTTCAGTAGGAGAACATATGGCAAATAGTGAACACAATTCTGTAAACTGTAGGATAGTAATGGAAAAAGATAAATGTTGTCATATGGGTAAGGTGCTAAATTGGGGGAAGGCCAACTACAGCTGGATTAGGCAGGATTTGGTGGCTGTTGATTGGGAGAAGCTGTTTGAAGGTTAATCCACATTTGGCATGTGGGAGTCTTTTAAGGAACAGTAGATAGGGCTGCAGGACTGGCATGTGCCTATAAAAAGGAAGGATAGGAAAGGTAGGATTCGAGAGCTATGGATAATCAGTGAAATTGGGGGTCTAATGAAAAAGAAAAAAGAGGCCTATGTAAGGTCCAGGCAGCTAAAAACAGATGGAGCACTGGAGGAATACAGAGAAAGTAGAAAAGAACTCAAACAAAGAGTTAGAAGGGCAAAAAGGGTCACGAAATGTCCTTGGCAGACAGGATTAAGGAGAATCCTAAGGCATTTATACATACGTTAGGAACAAGAGGGTTGTCAGGGAAAGAATTGGACCTCTCGGGAACAAAGGAGGGGAATTACACTTAGAACCAAAGGAAATAGGTGAGATCCTAAACAAATACTTTGCATCAGTATTCACAAAGGAGAGGGACACATTGTTTGGTAGTGTCTCAGAGGGATGTGTTGACCCGTTAGAAAAAATCTCAATTACAAGGAAGGAAGTGTTAGGTTTTTTAGGAAACATTAAGACAGACAGATCCCCAAGGCCTGATGGCAACTATCCTAGACTGCTCAGGGAGACAAGAGATGAAATTGCTGGGCTTCTAACAGAAATCTTTGTCTCTTTACTGGACACAGGTGAGGCCCCAGAGGATTGGAGGATAGCAAATGTGGTCCCGTTATTTAGGAAGGGTAGCAAGGATAACCCGGGTAATTATAGGCTGGTGAGCTTGATGTCCATGGTAGGGAAATTGTTGGAGAAGTTTCTTAGAGATAAGATATATGCATATTTAGAATGAATAATCTCATTAGTGAAAGACAGCATGGTTTTGTATGAGGGAGGTCATGCCTCACAAATTTGGTTGAGTTTTTTGAGGCGGTGACAAAAACGATTGATGAGGGAAGGGCCATGGATGTCTTCTATATGGATTTTAGTAAAGTGTTTGACAAGGTCCCTCATGGCAGGCTGGTGCAAAAGGTTAAATCTCACGGGATAAAAGGTGAGCTAGGTAGATGGGTGAGAATTGGCTTGGCCATAGAAGACAGCAGGTAGCAGTGAAGGGATCTTTTTCCGGTTGGAGGTCTGTGACTAGTGGTGTTCTGTACTGGGACCTCTGTTGTTTGTGGTACATATAAATGATTTGGAAGAAGATGTGGCTGGTGTGATCAGTAAGTTTGCGGACGACACAAAGATTGCTGGAGTTGCGGATAGTGATGAACATTGTCAGAGAATACAGCAGGGTATAGATAGGCTGGAAAATTGGGCGGAGAAATGGCAGATGGAATTTAATCCAGATAAATGCAAAGTGATGCATTTCGGTAGATCTAATGTAGGGGGGAGCTATACAATAATTGGCAGAACTATCAGGACTATAGACACACAGAGGGACCTGTGTGTGCAAATCCACAGAACCTTAAAGGTGGCAGCACAAGTGGAGAGGGTGGTGAAAAAGGCATATGGCATGTTTGCCTTTATTAGATAGGGCATAATGTATAAAAGTTGGCATATGAAGTTGCAGCTATATGGAATGTTGGTTAGGCCACATTTGGAATACTGCGTCCAGTTCTGGTCGCCACACACTACCAGAAGGGCATGGCAGCTTTAGACAGAGTACAGAAAAGGTTTACCAGGATGTTGCCCGGTATGGGGGGTCTTAGCTATCAGGAGAGATTGGGTAAACTGGGCTTGTTCTCCCTGGAAAGACGGAGGATGAGAGGCAGCCTAATAGAAGTATATAAAATTATGAAGGGCATAGATAGGGTGAACAGTGGGAAGCTTTTTCCCAGGTCAGAGGTGACAAACACAAGGGGTCGCAAGTTCAAGGTGAGTGGGGGGCAAGGTTCAACACAGATGTCAGGGGAGCGTATTTTACACAGAGGGAGGTGGGGGCCTGGAATGCACTGCCAAGCAAGGTGGTAGAGGCAGACATGCTGGGATTGTTTAAGACTTATCTAGGTAACCACATGAACAGACTGTGAATAGAGGGATACAAACGAGTGGTCTAATTAGGCGCGCGAGCAGTGCAGGCTTGGAGGGCTGAAGGGCCTGTTCCTGTGCTGTATTGTTCTTTGCTCTTTGTAACCCACCAACTTCTGCATTGAACATCCTCATCTCTTTGGAGTTGTAAGACAATAATGACTTGACTTAAAAAAAAACCTTGTTTAGGCCTGACCAGGTTGCCATCGTGCTTTGAGATACTGAGGATAGTTATAAAAGAACACCAGTGGTTTCCATTAAAATTTGCTGAACTATAGCATTTTGCAGTAATCTTGTTTGTCCAGGCTGTACTATTAGTTGAACTAAGTCGTTGTGCTCAGAGATGAAATATCTGTGTTTGCAGTGTGTTAACATACCTTAAGAATTAACAAGTTTTCACCATTTCAGACACTAACAACTAACTAATAATGATTAAAGGCACAAACTCATTTGGAAGAATGCCAACACAGCTGAGTCCAGCCAAAAATTGAGGGTAAGGAACTACCCACAAGTAATCCAACTATTGAAACAAAAAGATTGTTACGGTGGTCATATTCAAACAATTAAATGCCCAATGCATAATTGGACATTTTTGGCTAAAACAAATACTAATTGGACTATAAGCCATTGTCATATCTTATCCCTCCCTAAAACTAAGGTCAAAAGAAGCTGTTAAAGAAACTTTGATGTTGCAACCTTGGGAAGAAATAACTTGCCCTGCCACAAAAGAACAACAATCAATGTGAAGTTAGCCTCTTGTGGCAGATTGTAGATATTTTGCTAGCTTCACATTTTAAACTATTTATTGTTTTGTGTCAGGTAGTCACCCATAGAAAGATATAGGTTTGCATTGTATGTTTTAGTGTATTTCAAATGAACCTTATAAAATTGGATTATCTTTCCATAAGTTTGAGTGGACTCAATTATTTCCTGTAATTCTCATGTCCAAACCAGAATAAGCAGACGAAAAGTTATCCAGAGTTCCAAAAATTCAGAACTCGTTGAGTAAACCACTTGACTTAACTGCTGACAACCTTCTCTCTTCCCTCAAGTTCCAATTCTAGCTTATATCTCTGAGTAGACAGGTAAGACAACCACTGGAGACCTAATGGAATGTGAGTTAAGATCCATGTGCTGCCTATTTCATGTTGTCTGAATATTTTATTGCAGTTATGTTCATTGGTTTTTTTCAGAACAATTTTCTTGAAGTTGGCCAAACCAGCTCAATCACAAATTACATCCTCCCAAACCATGTCTGTGTCCATTTGGCCTATTTATGAAAGTACTCAGATACCAGGAGTGATCAGACAAGCCTAATTATTTCCACTCTGATCTGTTCTTCAGTAATGGTGTCTATTAATTCAACATGAAAAAGCATAGCATTTAAAAAATATAGTCGTATACACAGAAATCTTGGTGATTATAATCACCATTGTGATGAATGTCTGAAGGTCACCTATGCAGTTTAAAGCCTTTGTTATGTTTAACAACCATGCAAAATGGTAATGCCCTTCTCTGTATTGACTGGCTCGATGCTTTTAAAACACTGCTAATTAACTGTTCCAAATTGGCTTCATTTGCTTTCTCTCAAAGCTTTACACATATAAATTGTGTTACTATGTTACCTGACACAGTCAATGAATAAAATGAAAAGAACTTGGCTCCTCAATTGCTGAGCAGGTTTATCCAATGGGTCGCAGAGCGATAAAGAACAGGAAGGCTTTAGATGACATTTTGTATGTGACTATTTACTGATGCAAAATCTGAATTTTCTCCCTGTGTCTGTGTGGTTTTCCTCCAGGTGCTCCAGTTTCCTCCTGTCTGAAAGAGGTGCTGGTTAGCTGCATAGATCATGATAAATTCTCCCCCATGTACCCAAACAGGCACAGGAGTGAGTTGACTTGGGGATTTTCACGGTAACTTCATCATTATACTGTTAATGAAGGCCTACGTTTGACACTAATAAATTAACTTTAAGATGCTACATTATACCCCTTTACCCCTAGGTTAAGATAACAGTCATAGTTCATCTATCTGTTCCTACAGCCAGTAAGTTCTTCTAGAAATATGTATGAATTTGCAGATCATACTAGTTATTAGCTTTTATTTCTTATACTCCTTATGCTTTTTATATTTGCTTACTTGTAACTGAGATAAGCTGTCTACAAAAGAAAAATATTAAAACTATTACTTTTTTTTAGTTGCTTTTCAGGAAATGATGCAGTTTGAATGGTTTGTTTCTTGAGGATAATACTCTTGGATTTTCCTTTGCCTTTTGGATCAGCACATGAGAAAATGTTTATTTTGCAAAACAAACAAGAGCCTCAATAATACTTCTGAGGCATGTGAAGGTAGGGTTGGGGCAGGGGGTGGTTGATGGGAGAACACTGCAATATCATGTGATACCAAGAAAGGATTTCTAGAAGGAATCTCAATGTGCTAAAATTTGAAATTTCATCAAGGCCTTGGCATTCTCAAATTACTTCTAGGTTCCAGCTATTATGAGTTGAGAGGAATGTTTGAGGGGTCTTTTGTTTGAGCAGACCATCTATTTCCTGCTGGTAAACCTTTGTTATCAAATGCAAATTGCCTTTGCATAGTCCTTTTTTGAAGTTGGGCTGTTCCGTCCTCTAATGATCATTAGTGATGTCTCAAAGTTAACGAGAGGTGTGAGTTTTCTTGAAATTGGGAAATGGTTGCTTTTTGCTTTGGGGTTACAGACATACATAGGTTCAGCCATTTTACTGATTTTGCTTGGCCAAGATCCTGTCTTGAACTTTAGAAATTGCTACATATACATATATTTTATAAAAATGTACAGCATAAGGTTCTATTCCATCACATTCTCAACCATCCTCTGTCTGGTCTGTTTAGCACACTCTTACCAAGCCCACTAGCATAAGCAAGGAGGTCTTTTGATCCACCTACCCTTCTCTGCAACAATGGCTAAAGATCAGAAGCGTGGTGCTTAAGTGCAGCCAAAAGTTGTGGTGTAGTCCCTTCAAGTAATGGAAGGTAGGTTGCAAACTCAGGCATTGAATGTAAACATGGAACACAGGCTCCTCAGTTCTGCAGAAAATATAGGCAACCTAGGATCTTGTGAATCATCTTAATATTTTATTGAACAGGGTTGCAATATGCAACACACTCTATGCCAAATCCCTGGTAGAGAAAGGGAGCATTCTCTCATAAGAACATAAGGACTAGGAGCAAGACTAGGCCATCTGGCCCCTTGAACCTGCTCCGCCATTCAGTAAGATCATGGCTGATCTTTTTGCGGACTCAGTTCTATTTACCCACCTGCTCACCATAACCCTTAATTCCTTTACTGTTCAAAACTTTATCTATCCCTGCCTTAAAAACATTCAGTGAGGTAGCCTCAGCTGCTTCACTGGGTAGGGAATTCCACAGATTCACAGCTCTTTGTGCACACTTTGCTCTGCCACCCATCTTAGTGTCATCTGTGAATTTTGACACACCGTGCTTGGTCCCCAGCTCCAAAGCATCTATGTAAATTGTAAACAATTGTGGTCCCAACACTGATCCCTGAGGCATACCACTAGTCACTGATTGCCAACCAGAAAAACACCCATTTATCCCCACTCTTTGCGTTCTGTTCGTTAATCAATCCTCTATCCATGCTAATACATTACCCGGATAGACAACCATCCACAAGGGGTTCCTGCCATCGCTAGATAACAAGTCATAGAATCATAGGACCCTACAGTATAAAAGGAGGCCAATCAGGCCCATTGAGTCTGTACCTACCACAATCCCATCCAGGCCTTACACCCATAACCTTCATTTACTCTGTTAATCCCATAGCACTAGGGTCAATTTAGCATGGCCAATCAATCTAACCTGCACATCTTTGGATGGTGGGAGGAAACCCAGAGGAAACCCAAGCAGATATGGGGTGAAAGAAACTCCACAAGACAGTGACCTGAGGCTGGAATTGAACCTGGGCCCCAGTCACTGTGTCTGTAGTGCTAACAACTGTGCCACTGTGCCTTCAGAATGCCACTACTGACAAAGGTGAGGAAGTAGAGGGGCTGCAGCAGCATAGACTGCACAAATGATACATTGCTTTATACATTGCTGGAGTGGGAAGAAAACACTTATTTGAATTGGAATAAATGAGTCCTTTTCAGAGTGGTAGGATGTAACTATTGGTTTCCTGCAGGGCCACAATTGTTCATTATTTACATTAATGACTTGGAGGAAGGAATAGAATATAACATTTCCAAATTTGCCAATGATACAAAATATTTGGAAGGTATGTTGTGATGAGTATATTGTGATTCTGCACTGGGATAGAGACAGATTGAGTGAGCGAAAACCTGGCAAATGGAGTTCAATGTGGAGAAGTGTGAGGTCATGCACTTCAGTTGGAAGACTCAAAATATAGATTATTACCTAAAAGAGAGACTGCAGGTGACTGAAATACAGAGGGATCTTGGTGTTTTGGTGGATGAATCACAAAGTTAGCAGGCAAGCCCAATAAGTAGTTAAGAAGACAAATGGCATTTTGGCCTTTATTGCAAAGGGGTTGGAGTTTAAAAGTAGGGAGATTTTGTTGCAATTATACAGGTGAGGCCTCAATTGGAATACTGTGTACAGCTTTGGTACTCTTACCTGAAAAAAGATATAATAACATTGGAGGCAGTCCAAAGGAGATTCACTTGGCTAATTTTTAATGTCCTTAATGGAAGGAATTCTGCCATCCTTACCTCATCTGGCCAACTCCAGAGCCACAACAATGTGGTTGACTGTTAACTGTGCACCAAGGACAATGAGGATGGGCAATAAATGCTGCCCTGCCAGTGATGCATATGTCCCACAAATTAATTTTAAAAAAGAGAGAGATGTCCCAATCAAGAGAGACTAAACACTCCGGGTCTGTATTCTTTGGAGTTTAGAAAAGTGACTGAAGTAAAGTTTATTTATTGGTCACAAGTAAGGCTTACATTAACACTGCAATGAAGTTACTGTGAAATTCCCCTAGTTGCCATATTCCGGCACCTGTTTTGGTCAGTGCACCTAACCAGTGACTGGTGACTTATTCAAACATATAAGATCCTGATGGGGCTTAACAGGGGTAGATGCTAAGTTGCAAATCTCTTACCTTGCAAGAATTAATGCATGTCTTATCCTCTGTCTTGACATTCCCACATGCAGCAGGAATCCAAAGACGTTGCCCATAGTGATTCCTCAAAACAATTGATTCCTTCTGAGGATATGCCATAACAGGATTCATGCAGATACTCACACTTTGGGATGTGTCCAGTTTGACAGGTGGTTTATCCCCTGGTGACTCTCACTTCATAAATGAGGAAGTATAATAAATTGTGACAAATGTGGAGTGTCCATGCCAGGGGAAGCATCCCTGTTCAACTTCTGTTCCACTGGACATAGGAATACCCCAGGGGCTATTGATAAGAAAAAGAATTATTGAAGACCAAAGGAAAATTTGTGATGTACTGACTAGTTTTCAAAGCACAACAGCATGCTGGCCTTCATAGCATGAGGATTTGAGTATGGGAGTAAGGATGTCTTATTGCAGTTATACAGGGCCTTGGTGAGGCCACACCTTGAGTATTGTATGGAGTTTCGGTCCCCTACTTTGAGGAAGAACAACCTTACTATGGAGGGAGCCAGCAAACGTTCACTTGACTGACTCCTGGAATGGCAGGACTAACGTATGAAGAGTGACTGGATCAACTGGGCTTGTTCTAACTGGAAATTAGACGAATGAGAGGGGATCACATAGAAACATATAAAATCCTGATGGCACTGGACAGGCTAGATGAGGGAAGAATTTTCCCAATGTTGGGGAAGTCCAGAACTAGGGGTTACAGTCTAAGAGTAAGGGGTAAGCCATTCAGGACTGAGATGAGGAAAAACTTCTTCACTCAGTTATAAACCTATGGTATTCTCTACCACAGAAGGCTGTTGGGCCTGTTCGTTAGATACATTCAAGAGAGAGCTGGACATGGCCCTTGTGGTTAAAGGGATCAAGGGATATGGAGAGAAAGCGGGAGCGGGATATGAAAGTGCATAATCAATCATGATCATATTGAATCTATGATCCTATGAATGGTGGTGCAGGCTCGAAGGGCCAAATCACCTATTTTCTGTGTTTCTATTATCCACAATTACAGGGAGAATGGTGGAGCATGATTTGGTTAAGAAGTGCAGGGCATTGCGAGGGAATGTCCGTTGTGGGTAGAAGAGGAAAATCTCCTGGTGATCTCACACTTTTGCCGGCAGTCAAGGTTTTGTCGTCAGAATGCCAACAACATCATTCCAGAAATGTCACTCTGCTGCAGTAAGCTCTACCCAAACTTTCAGCCCTCTTCAAATTAGCTGACCAATCAAACCCAGGTTGTGATGAGAAAAACCCAGATATTAAGAATTGATGCTAAAGAAAGTGACTTAATGCTTTAATGCAAAGACCAGTTTTTCTATCTGATGTCAAACGTGTTTATGTTGTACCTGATATTCGAACGACTGCACTGGCATGTCAGCAAGTAAAATCAATAGAATCTGTTCTGCTTGACTGTCTGCTTAGCAAAGTTCACTGCTGCATGGAGGTATATGGATCTGCAGTTACAGACAAACTGGATATAATGATCAAAAAGAGGGTTCTTGATGTGGTGCTTCTAACAAAATTCCACCTTAAATTGTGCCTTAATATCAACATCCCGGGTTTAAGGTGACAGCAAGACAAATGCTTCGTATATAGCTCTTTCAAAAAACAGTCCTTTGTACATTTTCAGTTACAAACTAAGCATAAATGTGAGTTAATGCATTTTGACAGAAGGAGTAGGGAGAGGCAATATAGATTTAAATGGTACAGTTCTAAAGAATTGCAAAGGGATCCAAGGTTAGCAAAATATAAGGAGCCTTAGGCTTCATAAATAGAGATATTGAGCAGAACTAAAGCAAAATACTGTGGCTGCTGGAATCTGAAAAAAAAACAGAAAATGCTGGAAAATCTCAGCAGATCTGATAACATCTACGGAAGGAGAATAGAGCTAATGTTTTAAGTCAAGATGATTCCTTGTCAGAGCTGAAACAAGAAAAATAGGACGACATTTATACTGTAAGGGTGGGAGGTGGTGGTCTGTAATTGACAGATAAAAAGAATGTAAATATTGGTGATAAAGGCTAGGAACAATGCTAATAGTGTCCATTTATGAGATCAAAATTTGTAAATGGCAGAACAAAGGTGCAGGGTGTCAAAGGGCAACTGAAGTGGCAGATGCCCCAAGATGGAAAGCAAGATTTGAGGGGTGGACAAATGAAATAATTGAAAAAATAATAAATAAAAATAAGAAACCAAAGTAATAAAAATTGATTACTAAGATGAAAATAAAATGTTGAATACTCATAAAGAACTGATTAGGTCAAAACTGGAGTATTAAATCCAGCTCTGGTCACCAGACTTTAGGAAGGATACGAGGATCTATGTTTGAAAGTTTATTTATTAGTATCACAAGTAGACTTACACTAACACTGCAATGAAGTTACTGTGAAAATCCCCTAGTCACCACACTCTGGCACCTTTTCGGGTATGCTGAGGGAGAATTTAGCATGGTCAGTGCACCTAACCAGCTCATCTTTTGGACTGTGGGACGAAACCTGAGCACCGGAGGAAACTCATGCAGACATGGGGAGAATGTGCAGAGTCTGAACTGACAGTGAGCCAAGGCAGGAATTGAACCCATGTCCCTGGTGCTGTGGGGCAGCAGTACTAACCAAAGAGAGGGTACAGAAAAGAATTACCAGAATGGTTCCAGGAATGAATGATTTTAGCTCCAAAGTTAAGTTGGAGAAGTTGATTTTATTTATTCTCCAAGGTGCAAAGAAAATTCAGGGGAGATTTGATAGAAATGTGATAGGGAATGACAGATCTTCATAAGTTGGATAAGGAAAGCCATTGTCATTAGCCTATGGGACAATGATTTAAGGTTTTGGACAAAAATGCAAAGGGGCTGTGAGGAAAAGTTGTTTTATGCAGCACGTGGTAATAACCTGTAATCCATTGCCAATAAATGTTATGGAAGACAACTAATGATTTCTTAAAGAAATTGTCTGGCTGTTATAGGGAAATAAACCTACAGGAGTACAGGAATGAAGCTGGGGAATGAGACTGATCGGATTGCTCTATAGAGAGCTGGTATGGCACTGATGGGCCAAATGGCCTCTGTGTTATGACTTAAAGTGAACATAGATTATGACAAAACTTTTAACTGATCTTGGGTAACGGAAAAATCCATTGCTACAGTCAGGTTGGCTATATCTAGACAGTCTGTCTTTCATTCTAATGGCTTTGAAATTTATAGGGTACAGCTATGCAAATGTTGAACCACCTTAGAAGCTACTGTTATTTCATTTGAAATGCTGTTTATTCAGTCGTTTTCCTTTTCCAGTGGCTTCAACCCACACAATAAATAACGTCATTTTCAAGATAAAACATGGGTTTTATAACACTATTTTGTTCAATGTAAATACATCCAACTTCTCAAGGTCCTCCAGGTATTGTGAAAAAGGACAGAAAGTAGATGATGAAGCTGTCCTGATCTGTTAAACTGTCACAATGGATACATCCTCACAGCACCTCATTCATCAGCAGCTATAATGTTGAAAGGGTATTCTTCAGACTGAAAGCCGTGACCTCGAATTAATAGTGGCTTAGTTGGTGATAAATGCTGTCTTCTCTTGGGCTTCAATATAGACATTAACCAGCCAGTAACCTCAGCTATATTGGGGCACTTGGATGTTTAGTGTTGTGTGATTCATAAATCACACAAGCTCACTTGCACTTGCCGCAGTGCTTTAACCCTCAATCGTATCAGTATGAATCTAACAGCGGTGGCCCTAATCCTTGCAAAAGGACCTTGCAAGCCTATAGATAATACAGTTGAATATTTTCTGTCATAATAAGACAGTAGGACATTTACTTGATTCATCAGTCTTTGTTTTGAAAGGATTACGGCTGATTTCACGATATCAGAGCATGAATGCCATGCATTCCTTCCCTTTATCAATACAACTTTTGGGAATGTGAGAGAGACATGCATTGGAATAAAGTATTATTGTGAGTCAAAATAAACAAATGTGGTCAGAACTAAACAACAAATTTCATCAATTATTTGTCCTAATATATTCGAAATTTATTTTAAACTGTCTGCTCCATATATTTTTACTACCTTGTAACAATATGTATTATCTCTGTCAATCAATTTTTTTTATGGAATGGAGATAAAGGATGCCTTAGACAAAATAACAGGAAACAGTGATTTAATTTCTAAACCTAAAGATTTTGCACAACAATGCTCTAACCTTCAAAACATAATCTACCCAAAAGATGTGTGGGTTAGGTTGATTGGCTATGATATATTGCCCCTTAGTTCAGAGGGATTATCAGGGTAAATACATGGGGGGGGTGGGGAAGCGGTGTGATCTTACCAAAAAAAAGGCCAAATGAGCGCGAAAACGAGAAAGATTTGTGCTTTTTTTTTGGGCAACATAAAAATCGAATCCTGCCTAACACTAAAAAATGAGGCCAAACCAGCTTTCAGCACGCAGGAAGACTGGCTGATGTCTAGAACTCCTGCCAGCTGGCTGATAGCAGCAGAGGGCACTATTGAGCATCTGCAGATAGAGAGATCTGTCACTGCCTGCCCCCAGATAAGCAGGCCTTCATGGACAATCACACCCTATTCCCCCCACCACGGGGTTCTGTGGCTGATCGCACCCTCTTACCTGGCCTCCTTGCCACTGCCACTGCCCGGTGGATGTCAGGTGGGCAGTGCCAGGCTGGCACTTCTGAAGGGGAACCCCCCCTCTGTCCTTTGGGGACCTCAATGGCTTCTGGTCCTACCATCATGTCTAGTCCTAGTTGATGTGAACCATACATGTTCCTTGCCAGAGACAATCTTCACTGGTGATGTCACAGAGGCAAGTGAACCCGAATGATTCTGGCTTGGGTTCACTTGTAATATTTAAATGCTATTTAACATAGTAATTACAATCAGCCTCCCAAATATAGTAAATATAGTAATATAGTAAATGCTGGAAATCTGAAATGGAAACAGTAACTGCAGGAAACACTCAGCAAGCCTGTTCACCCATATGCAATTTGGCCTATCAGCTACTGCAGCTCCCCAGGGAATGGGACCCATGGGTTCGAATGCACACTGTCTCTCTGGGAAAGATTCTGTTAGCCTGGGGGTTTGGGAATGGAGGCATGATGGAAAATAGCCAAGGCCTGCATAGGGATCATTTCCACTGCAGGTGCAGGTTTCCCAGGAGAAGGTCAGCATGCAGATTGGCTGCTCATAGCAAGGTGGCACATTGTAAATCTGCATATTTAAGGCCCTAATTAAAAGTCATTTAGAGTGCTCACTTAGACTTTGACTGCAATGGAGTGATCTCCCCCTTCCCCACCACAGGCCATATTTGATCACCATGATTGAAGATGGCTTCCCTGTGGCAACGTGGGAGGAAGAACACCCCGAGTGAAAGCCTCCAAACACCAAAGAGGAAGTTATTGGCCGAAAAGGCTTGCACCATTATAAATCTTCCTCCAGCCCAAAAATCATCCACAACCCATTACTCTCTACTTCCTATTGTTCTGTTAATTTTGTATCAGGAACTTCAGCTATTTCCCAGTTTAACTCATGTCAATCACTTGTTTGAATCCTTCTAACCAATGAATTACAAGGATCGGTGCCAAGTTGTCATCTCCCTTTTGTCCATCACTTTGGTGGTCATCTTCGAATTTACCTCATGCTGGTAGCCAGTTGTTAGTTCCTGCTGGACACTTGTACTGAAGAGGGTAGAGAAGGCAACAGAAGATTCCTACGATCTGTCTGTGGCCTCGTGTCTGCTATGTGGCACTAAATGTGAGGGCAATCTTTGTGGCCATTATTTTCACTTTTTCCTTGATCCTTGAGAGCTTTGGCTTATTTATGTTTTTCCAAAGAGAGAACAAAATAACCTTTATTGCCAGAGGTGATCTAATGCTACTCTGTAAGAATACTAATCTCATAAGAATTCTAAAGTATCTGTAAATATCACTTATTGTGTCCCATTTGCTTGCTGAGGTGCCTTATTGGCAGGATCTTGTGACAAAAGGTTGATGTTTACTTTGGCCTAGCCCCCAAAGATACTCAAACAAAACTCATCAAAAATCTGCCTTCCATATTTGAACACAATTGAAGAAAACCATTGTTGCAATAGATTACAAAAGCAAAGAAGTCATGATGGAGTTGTACAGAACTTTGGTAAGGCCACAGTTGGAGTACTGTGCGCAGTTCTGGTTGCCACATTATAGGAAGGACATGGACGCACAAGAAGGGTGCAGAGGAGATTCACCAGGATGCTACCTGGGTTGGAACATTTAAGTTATGAAGAGAGGTTGGATAGGTTTGGTTGTTTACTCTGGAGCAGGGAAGAATGAGGAGTGCCCTGATTGAGGTGTTCAAGATTATGAGCGGCATGGCCAGGGTGGATAGGGAGCAGCTGTTCCCTTCAGTTGAAGGGTCAATTAGGAGTGGACACAAGTTGACAGTGAGAGGTGGGAGGTTTAGGGGGAATTTGAGGAAAAGCCTTTTTACTCAGATGGTGGTAACATTCTGGAATGCATTGTCTGGGAGGGTGATTGAGGCACTGTGCCTCACATCCTTTAAAAAGTACCTGGATGAGTACTTGGCACGCCATAACATTCAAAGCTGTGGCCAACTGCTGGCAAATGGAATTGGTGGGCAGGTCAGGGCATTTCATGCATTGGTGCAGACTCGATGGGCCAAAGGGCCTCTTCTGCACTGCAGTATTCTCTGATTCTGTGAATTTGACTTTCACAGAATTACCAAGTAAATGGATTGGTAATAGGTCAGGAAATTGTCTCAAGGAGCTTCTGACTGGTAATTCATCTTTCATCCAAGCAATTCAACTTTATCCTCAATCAGACTGAACAAGCCGTGGGATTATTCATTTAAGCAGAAATTATTTGAGGTTTGGTTTACAGCCTAGTTTAAAGAAATGTGAATATCAACACTGTTGAGATACCTAAAATTGTGCGCTGGAAAGAAAGATCAGACGGCCAAAAAGGTACTGAGGCTTAAATTTATGCTAAATCCAAAAAAAATCCTCTAATAATTCAGATTAAGTCTAGTTTGGGCAATTCCCAGATTTGCTTGAAAAATGAATGTAGCAAAGGCAAATCTTTTTCTCCACATGAGGCCAATTCTTGCTGGTCTTCAGTCAGGTGCCACTTGCCAGTGGTTGTACAGGAAATGCTGCACAACCTGCTGACATCCAGGATTCAAAATCAACACATCCATTGAGTTGTGTGAATGTAATCAATCCATCCAGAGGTGTGCGTTTTAGGTTGATTGGCCATGGTGAATTGTCAGGCGGATTAGGAGGATAGCTACATGGGGTAGAGGCAAAATGCTGCAGTTCTGGTATCTGAAACAAAAACAGAACTTGCTGGAGAAATGCAGCTGGTCTGAAAGCAATTTTGGTAAATATGTGGGGTCATGGGAATAGGCCTGCGTGGGATTGTTGTTGGTACAGGCTCGATGAGTGAACGGCCTCCCTGTAGGAATTTTATGATCCTATGAATCACGGTCAGAGCACAGAAATTCAATATGCCTCAAATACTTAATTATGAATCATAGAATCTCTAAGTGCAGAAGGAAGCCATTCAGCCCATCAAGCCTGCACCAGCCACAATCCTTCCTAGGCCCTTACCCTGCAATCTCACATATTTACCCTACTAGCCCTCCTGACACTAAGGGGCAATTTAGTATGGTCAATCAACATAACTCGCATGTTTTAGAGTGTGGGAGGAAATCGAACCATCAGAAGGAAACCCACGTGGACACAGGGAGAGTGTGTAAACTCCACACAGGCAGTAACCCAAGGCTGAAATTGCATCTGGGTCTCTGGCGCTGTGTGGCAGCAGTGCAAACCACTGTGCCACCGTGCTGCCTGAAGACTCGGACCAGTGGTGGCATCCTTAACTAGTATGGGTCAGAAAGTTATCTGTTTGAGGTTTCAGACATCTTTGGTGATAGGGGACTGGAATCCTAGTTTCTTGGTCAACATATAGTGGGATACCTGTGACCGATGAGAGCAAAGCGGTGACCCTCCCATCATATCTGGTCTTCTGCTGAAAGGGAGTTGTGGATCAAACTAATGGCTTGTCTTTCTTTCTAAAAAATCTTGGAACGAAAAGGATATTTCAGCATTGTCATGAATGTGCCTAGTAATAAATAATATAAAGAATGTAACAAAACTGGCAGGTTAGAAGCCTCCAGCATTTCAAAAGGCATTTCATAGGATGCGAGTCTCCCAATAGATCAGTGGTTTTAGATAGATGAAAAGAACACATTGTCCTGCTAATAGGAAACATCTCAGATGCTTGAACCATCTAGGACGGGCATGCATATGTTGATCTTTTAGAATCACAGAAGCTGAGCAGATGAACAGCAAATATATGGAGAGAACTATCAAAGGAAACAGGGAGGCAGATTCCACCTAGCAGCCTGAAAGCTGGTTCTAGCTATTAGACCAGAGCAAGAGTACAGAAACCTTTGTGGCATATCTTCAATGAACCAAGAAGAGACGTTTCTCAGAAAAACTGCTCAATCATATGGAGGGTGGTAACTCTAAGTTGCTCTTTACCTATTGAAGTGGATGCTGTTTGGGACAGGGAAATCCTGAAGGAGTTCAGATCTCGTAAATATACTTTGGATCAAAAAATGTAATTTCTACACAAACTGTATGGGTGTGTTTAGTTCTTATATCCTTAGATCATTATTGTCTTTATTGTGTATTTGTTTTTCTTTATTGTAATAAATTAGTGTTATACTGTGACTGGGCTATTATGGTTCTCACTGATTCTAATGTGTGACTCTTCACACCATTTATGTAAACAAAATAATACACTACCAAGAAATAATGTTCCAGGTTGGGGCATCCTCACAGATAACATCAGCCAGGTTCGTGACAGCACCAATGTATTAAAAGGCGATTTTCCTGAGTTTAGATCCGAAATGACATATGAATGCTCCTCTGGTCACACAGGAAAAAAACTTCCCACCCACTGCTGCTTGCTCTCTGCTGGTTGTTCAGCATCTCTCCATCCCACCCTGAGTGGCTACTCTCCCTTTAATTATTGTTCTCAATGCTTAGGCCCTCTCTAGGATCTACTGCATTTCCTTATTTGTCCAATTGGCAGTTTATGGAATCCGTTGAACTGAGATTTAGCTGTGAAAATAGTTTAGACCCCTCAGTAGCCCATTATGTTGGTAATGCTCCATCACTTGCTCAGCAGAGACTTTGAGCCCGATTTTTACCATTGTGTTGCGCCCATTTTCAGGCGCAAAAACTCAGTAAACTCGGGCATGAGGCAATTGTCGCCATCCATGCCCACATCTGTGCAGATGTCCAAATTACCAAGGCCCAAAAATGGCCACGATCTGAACAGCGGCGACGTCAGTTTAAATGTATTTGCATGCATTTAAATAATGGGCTGCCCACATTTACTGACATTTCCCCCTTTACCATCACGTTCGCCCATCCAGATTCGGGGTGAAACAAACATGCTCGGCAAAGGTCTGTTTCGGGCACTCCAGCTTTTGAAGAGATAAGTTCAGAGCTTCCAATGGCTCTCTGAGACAGATCAGTGATAGGGAGGCCGGTGCGGGGGGTGGGGGGGGGGGGGGTGCGGTAGTGTGTAGGGAGGCAGGCCAGTTCGTTCTCTGGGGAGGGGAGGAGGAGGGAGACCTGACCATTCTCTGGTGGAGGGAAGGGAGTCGGTCAGATGTATCTCTGGTGGGGGGATGGGAGGCCCAATTATTCTCTGGTGGGGAGAGGCCCAATTGCTGTCTAGTGGCGTGGGAGGAGGAGGGAGGCCAGATGAATCTCTAGTGGGGGGATGTAGGCCAGAGGGTCATGATTGGGGGAAGTGGGGGTTGAGTGGATAAGGGGGACAGTTATATTGTGGAGGTGGGCTGATGTGTGCAGGGGGCCATCACTCCCGCTTTTTGCTCCCGGACCGCTTTATCTACTTCTCGCAGCCTGGGAGTGGTGTGACAGGGCACGTTTTTTCAAATTTTTTTCTCACTGTGCATGCACAGTTCAAAGCTCAGATTGGAGCTGAAGCATTTCAGGCATGATAAGCCCCACCCACAGAGGATTTCAGACCTGTGATTTTTTTTCAGGCTAAGTGCATATGGGGCGCCTGAGAGCAGTTTTCCAGATCAAATCTGAATGGTGCCCAGATTCAGCATTTAGAAGCAAAATGGTAAAATTGGGCCCTTAATATAAAAATTGACATCAATGCATCCTTACATGAGGAAATGAGAAAAAACATAGCTAACTTTCTTCTCATGACCATAACTTTCTATAATGTAAAACCTATCAGTATGTTTTGTGGTCATCCATGAACCATTTAAAGGTTTCCTAGTCCATAACATTCTCAAAATGTTCTGTTAACTGTTTACTTATTGTGATTTCTTAAACAGAATTCCTCCTCCATTTAAGAGTCTGCCATGTATCATTCTGTCATTCCTGGGTGTAAAAGTGTAAGTGCTTCTTTAATATAATGCTCCACTGCTGTGCCTCTCTCGAGCTAACCACTAGAAGCTGCACAAGAGCCACCTGAAGTGACTGCTGCATGTGTTACCCCATTTTATGCAGAGAAGCAATTAATTCTTATTTGACATTTTCTCCTATTGGTGCGGCTAAAAAAATGATGTTGAAATACCAACTCTTCACTTTAAAAGTGAGAGAAGTGTAAGTGTGCAATTGCATTCAATCTTGCAGACTCAAACTGACTGTTATTAGTGCTGTGTCTGACTTAGATGGATCTGTCTGGTGGAGGATGAAACAACTATGATAGTTTTTCTCCCACTACAATGATTAATTGCCCACGTGATTATAGCAATTTCCCTCTGATATTCCAGGCATGAATTGACAAAGTTGGCTGTCAGTATCAACAGGTGATGACAGACCTGGGAATAAAAAGATTACAGTTTGTTTTGGAAAATTTCAGGATTCTTTTTCTCTCCTTCAAAATGCTGGGTTATGGTTCCATAGGCACTGGCAGGCCACTGACAGCTTGCTGGCATGATGTGTGAATGCTGACAAGTAATATGACCACAGAAGGCATTGCAACCAAAGTGCAGTGCCCATACTTAACCAAAGGCACTGAAGTACACTACGGTGCTGTAATAATCACTTCAACTTAGATCAAGACCAGGATCTGAAGTTAAGCTTCCTAATTTATGACCTTCAATGTGGTTATGAGACTTGTCCACATGTAATTGCAGGATACTTTAACTGAATAGCTGTTTGGTACCACTTCTGTATAAAGTTTGAATGTAGAAGAATAAAATTACACTGGGGGCATCACAAATACTCCATAACTGGCCTTACACAGCCACAAGAAAATACCTAGAGTGTTCAGCACAAGTGACAATGGGGAAATAGGTGTTTCAGAGTAAATTAAGTCAGCAGAAATAAAACCTAGTTGTGAGATGACTAGAGATGAACAACAGCTCCACAGTTCCCTGGTAGCTAAAAAGTGAAATAAGAGAAACACAGCGGTGAAGAAACGACAGACATGACTATGAAGAAAAAGGCAAAAGGGTAATTAGTTAAATGTACTGTATTTATATGGCATAAATATTTATGTTTTAAGTATAGAAATATTAGGATAAACCCCAAATTAATTGCTACTTTATTTGAAATCGCATTGGGTGATTAGTATTAATGGGGAACACAGTGGCACAATGATTAGCACTGCTGCTTCACAGCAGTGCCACTTGTGACACTAATAAATAAACTTTTAAATAACATATTAAAATGAAGCATGTGAAATTTTTTTGTTAAAATAGCAAACTGCAATTTCCCACAAACTTGTGCATGCACTTTGTTATTTAAATCATTAACTTTTTTTTCTGTTTTTCAGTTTGTTGAGAAATATTATACTGTAGAGTTTGTTAGAATAATTCTAATTTGTTAGAATGCATGGCACTCAACTGCTCCTAGATGACCTCTGCAAACCTTTAAACTGCAACAAAGGCAAATTCATTTTTGCTGTGTTTTTTCTTTGCATTCTGTTAGCACCTAACAATATTGGAAAGCAAGTATGGAGATTCTTGATGTCACAAGTTTTCAGGCGATTTCATATTTCTTGGTTTAATCTATTTAAGCTTGAAATTTTCTTTTTCTTTAGAATTATTACTAACTTCTTAAAATATATATTTATCTGTGGTGGAGCAATCTCTAGCAGTCCCTTTTAAGGATTGTTGGTTTGACTGTTTTGTGGATCTTTCCATGAATGGAATTTAAACAGCACAGATGCTACATGATTGCAGGTTTTTGGTTTAAAATATTTAGTGTGGGGCCCTGAATCTCATAGTTTAAGGAGACCCCTATCTCTGTCTGGCAGGAATCCTAGGCATCTATTGATAGCTTGCTTTAAATTTTTAAGCAACAGTTTTGTTGCGTTAGTCATGCTTGCAATGAAGAAATATTAATCTCAATTCTACCAATGCTAAATCTCTTCCTAAATCTCTCCCCAAAGTGGCATTTGCTAAAGGTATACAAGTTTTTATGTGAATCAAATTTTGCTTTTGCAATTCTATGGGTTGGATTATCTGGCCAAGTTCTCCCCAAGACCGGAAAATACAGCTGAGGTCAACGGACCTTTGCATGGTTTATGTCTCGCCTGTTACAATTCCAATGGCAGGCGGAACAGGAAAATTCTGCATTACAGGAGGGAGATACAGATGTCTGCCCAGAAGATGGAGAAGAACAAGGGTTGTGACCTGGGCAACACACCTGCAGCAAGCTTTCTACAAAAGATGTACTACCTCCAATCTCCCACAGTGCTATTATTGTTTCACTTTTCAAGAATTAGTTGATAAATTTATGAGGACAGTATCACTTCTGTTCATTGTGGGTAAGATATTGACACCAATCATTCCGAATCACCTTCTGCCCATTAACAAAGGCGTGGAGACTTTCTGGCCATTCAGGGAAACTACAGATCATTGTCTCATCAAATCCAATAAAATGTTCTGGCACATTTTGTGCAAGGTGCTCTACTTGGCCTTTATTGATCTGTCAAAGGTTTTGTCTTCTTCAATCGTGAAGTTTTTCTGAAAGACACCCAGGGACTTGAATGTCCAGCAAAATTATCCTGGGACTCCTATAAGACAATATGACGGCAACTGCCCTTTGCAATTGATTAGTGACAGAGCTCTTTCATACCCAGGCATGTCAAACAAGACTGTGTGATTGTGCTAACTTTCTAATCGGCTCGGACATGGAACCCCTGTGCAAACTTCCACAAGGGGACGTGATTGAGCTTTGACTCCATGGGAAGCTTTTCAACCTCAATGGGCTGAGGGCCAAGACTCTAGAAGTTGAGTTAAAAGTTGCTGATGGTTGCGCAACTGCACACTGCAAATGACATTCAGCCTCAAACACTTCAATTCTGCTTACAGATGGATTGGTCTCACACTCAACAGTGGCACAGCTTCACAGTGCCAGGGACCTGGGTTTGATTCTGGCATTGGGTAGCTATCTGTGTGGAGTTTGCATGTTCTCCCCGAGTCTGCATGGGTTTCATCCGGGTGCTCTGCTTTCTTCCCACACTCCAAGGATGTGCAGTGTGGGTGGATTAGCAATGCTGTATTACCCCTTGGTGCCTCAAGATGGATAGTTAGGGGAAGTAGCCAGGTAAATGTGTTATTTAAGTGTGACCATTGCGGTCTACTTAATAGTCGATGGTGCCCATCATTGGTATGACTGCTGTTACAGCAGCCTTATTTTAAAAAGGAAGCTAGCACAAGGAATAGAATTCTTGGGTGACTGTGAAATTTGCACTTCTGCCTGTGTCTGCATGGGTTTCCTCCAAGTGCTCCAGTTGCTTCCCAAGCTCCAAAAATGTGTAGTTTAGGTGACATAGCCATGCTAAATTGCCCCCTAGTGTCCTAGGATGTGTTCATTAAGGGGATAAATGGGGTACATATGAGATTATGGGGATAGGTTGGTGGGGGGGAGGGCAGGGTCCTTGGTAAGGGACTCTGTCAGAGAATTGGTGCAAACTCAATAGGCTAAATGGCCTCCTTTGCATTGTAGAGATTCTATGATTAGCAACTCAAAAACCCTTCACCAGCCCTCCCCTGGACAAACACCTACATTTCCAACTTTTGTTATTGATGGGGAAAGTTTAGAAACCATTGAACACCTCCCATATCTCAGCAGCCACCTTTCTCAAAGTGTATTATTGAAGCTAAGATCCAGGACAGACTCAATTGTGCCAATGCAGCCTTCCAAAATCTTCATAACTGGGTCATTGACAACAGCCAACTCCATAAAAGAAAAAAGCTTTGGTGTTCAATGTTGTTGTTATCACCACCCTTGTATATGGTAGTGAAATTTGCGTTACCTACTAAAGGAACCTCTGGACACTGGAGATTTTCCATGAATAGTGTCTCCACAGGGTAATCAAAATTAAGTGGAAAGGCAGGTGAACAAACTCCAGCATCCTCAGTAAAGTCAATTCCTCCAACAATGCAACCATCTTCATAAACATCAGCTCCACTTGCCTGGATTTTGGGGAGAATCTTACCAAAACAATGGCGGAGTGTTGGTTCCGGCACAAAAAAATAGCCTGTTTCCCTGCACAGAAATAGGCCAACTTTCTCTTTAGATCTTACCACACTCTGCCACAAAGAACAGGTGGGCATGCAGGGGGCTCAAAATTTGGTGGTGGGGCAGGGGGTCTTTAACAATATGGAAATATATTAAAATACACATAAATCAGGTTGTCACCCATTATGGGTGTAAATCTGATGACATTGTTGGCGAGGGGCAGCGAAAATCAAAATTGCAAAATTTGTGACTTCCAGGTTTCGCTGGACATTGAGCCCGCGTTGCTGATCCCATGGACGCTGAATGTGGGCACATGATCCCACCTATTGTATCTGCGTGCCAAGTAAACAGCTTCCAAGACAGATCCTCAAGGAGGACAGAGAAAACATCCTAAAGACGCTCTGCAGACCAATGGGGAAACAATTGACATTAGTGGGTGAGAGGAACTTGCCGCTAACCATGTCACAGGGCAACACTGCTCATCCAACAAGCGGCAACACAGTCAGAAACTGACTGCATAAACTCTGTTGAGAAGTGACAAAAGCAGAATGAGGATAAGCAGAGTCACCTGAAGTCACAGGTCATAAAGCCCCAAGGGAATGATGATGATGATTGGTTAGATATTTGCTTGACCCACCTTCCTCCTTATTACTTGAATATTCTATAAGCTATAAAAATTATGAAAACTATAGCAAAACATATATTCTTGGTGTGAATAATCAACTTATAAAGTACAATTAATGACAGATGCTATTTAGACCAAATGATTTGTTTTAATCTTGATGCAACAGAGCTTGGAGTTGTCAATTCTTGGATCGAGTATTTTGCACATCTTTGGTGCAAGGCCCCAGCCTCTATTGATCTGCAGAAATCTAACTTCTTTGAATTTAATGTATTGATTGGATTGATGGACGCTTGGACAGGTGTAATCTTTAAGAGATGGATTGACCAGAATAGTCTGTTCCAGAAACATGTTTATTTAATGACATCAAATAAGCTTTTACTCTTGAGTGGCATCACTGTCAGATTGAGGTTGGAGATCAATAATGTAGCTTGTAAAAGTTCAATATATGAGAAAGATTCTTTGTCCACTGGTTTCAATGAATAAGCATTTTCGTTTAAACGTGTTGTTGTAAATAGTCTTTCACATTTTTTGGGATCAGTGTGGGGTTGGGTAACATTGATATAGAATGGGGTATATAATGTTCATTCTATCTGCTTTTGCATCCACCCCAGCTCACCTTCTCACTTT
Source organism: Carcharhinus amblyrhynchos (assembly GCF_965287045.1). Classification (NCBI taxonomy): domain Eukaryota; kingdom Metazoa; phylum Chordata; class Chondrichthyes; order Carcharhiniformes; family Carcharhinidae; genus Carcharhinus; species Carcharhinus amblyrhynchos. The sequence continues at coordinate 84,111,687 of NC_137327.1, read as the reverse complement.
ACCATTGCTGAAGTTCCAATTTTAGCCCCACTGTCTTTATTTTTGCATAATTCCCTTTCTTTATGTGTGAAAAACCCAAAAAATATTAGAACGGAAAAAAGAGGTCTTGAAGTTGCTTTGTGTGATATCAATTAATGTACTGGAGTGAAATTCCTTTCTTTAGTACAGCACAGTGGCACAATGGTTGGCAATGCTGCTTTACACTGCAGAGATCTGGGTTCAGTTCCAGTGTCAGGTGACTGTCTGCATGAAGTTTGCACGTTCTCTCTGTGTCTGCGGGGTTTTCTCCAATTGGCCTAGTTTTATCCAAAGATGTGCGGGTTAGGTGAATTGGCCATGCTAAATTTCCCCTCAGTGTCCCAAGATGCATAGATTAGGAGGATTAAAGGGGTAAATATGTTGGATTATGGGGCAAGGGCAGGGAGGTGGCCGTGGGTAATATGAATATCACAGAGTTGGTGCAGACTCAATGGGACAATTGGCCTCTTCTGCACTGTAGGGGTTCTAAGTATTTTAAACAAATTCTTGAGGGTAAGCACTTTGGTTAAAATACCATGGAGTTTCATATGAATTTGTTGTCACCCTTCATGTATATCACATTACATTTCACAATTTGCTTATTTTGCTGTGAAGTTAAGGAAATTAAATTCATTCCCCCAACTTGTACTGCAATTGCCTACTTTTGAAACTAGTTGAAAAGATATTCTTTGCAGTCATAAAAGTGTGAATGGTGGCACAGTAAAGTTACAAGTATCTAGTTTATAGTTCATGTTAACATTTTCAATGTACTTTTTAGTTGTGGGAAGAATAAAGTTGCAGAAGTAAGCTAATTAAAATGCTGTGTTTTAGAGATCTCCCGAATGCTTAAAGAAATGGGAGTTCTAAAAGTTGTTTATGTTGGTTTAATGAAATTAGAATGGAAGAGATAGATCAAAAAAAAAGCAGATGGCTTTATTTAGTTAAAAAACTGTATAGGTGATGTATGCAATCCTTGCAGTAATGGCATTCAAGAGAGATATTTTTGTTTTAGATTTGGCGTTTAATCAAAAATAAATGATAATTAACTGAAAGGTTGGTTTTTGGGTATCCCAAAATGTATGTTGTAATGGAGATGGGTGGAGCTCAGAAAGACCTCTGATTTCAATTTATTAGGGTATTTGCTGAGAGAAATATTTACAGTTTGTATTTGGTGTGATTGCAACTGACAGAGAGATAGCCAAAGTAAATGACAGTTATCTAGGTCTGCACTGTAAGCAGAACAAAACACTAACAAAAAACTGGAGGGTTTCCCAGACTATGGGGAGGATGTGATTGCACTAGAGAAGGTGCAGAAGAGATTCACCAGAATATTCCTGGTTGGAGCATTTCAGTTGTCATGAGAGATTGGATAGGCAGGGGTTGCATTTATTATGGGAGAAAAGCCTGAGGGGGGACCTGATTGAGGTGTATAAAGTCATGGGAGGCATAAATAGAGTGGATAGGAAAAAACTTTGCCTCTTAACAGAGGGATCAATAACCAGGGACATTGGTTTAAGTTAAGGGGCAGAAGGTTTACAGGAGATGTGAGGAAAAGTAGGTGCTTGATGGCCAGCACAGATGCAATGGACTGAATGGCCTCTTTCCATGCTGTAACACTGTATGACACCATGAAATATTTAACATTCTGTCTCTGTGCTGTGAAATACAGTCAACCGCAACTTGATTCAGTTCTAGTCATAGCTATGAAATATATTATTGCTGTTGAGGTACATAATCTTCTGACATACAGCAGCAGATGCACAGTGGTGAGGAAAATTAGAGTTGATAATAGTCTGTCCCCAGAATATTTTTTCCTGTCCATAATTCTTTATCAGCATATATATTGAGTGCTGCCTGAATGAAAATGCAATCTCTCCAGGATTTGGTGCAAGGCAGGAAGCAGATATTTGAAAAGATTATCCAGAACTCCAGACATATTTTTGATAGCTTTTCAGATGATTGCCCAAGCTGCTTTATTTCCTATATAATGGAACCCAAGATCTCTCATTTTTACATAATATTAGGGTTAAATTATTATTGGTTTTTCTCAGTTGGTAGTTCTTTCAGTGCTCACTCAGAAGGTCGTGGAGTCAAGTCCCATATCAGAGATGAAACTCATAATCTCAATGACACTCCAACGTAATGTTATGGAATTGCTGCATTGTTGGAGAAGCAAGCCTTCATTAAGCCAAGGTTCTGTGTATCTGTTCTTATGGTTCAGGCAAATCAAAAATTCATTCAGTCTATTTGTTGTTTGTGTGATCTTGCTCTGTGTAAGATAGAATGTGGAGAGATTGAGTTGAATGGGCCTATAGTCTTTTGAGTTTAGAAGATTGTGAGGTGATTTCATTGATAAGGTAAAAGCTGAGAGGCTGATTCTCCTGATTGGAAAGCCTAGAACAGTGGGTTACAGTCTGATCCTGGGGTCAGCCACTTAGGACTGAGAAGAAAGGAAATTTCTTCACTCAGAGGGTTATAAATCTTTGGACTTCTCTACCCCAGAGAGCTGTGGGTGATCAGTTTATGAGCATATTCAAGACTGAAATAAATAAATCCTTGGGAATCATGGAATAAGGGGACAGAGGAGGGAAGTGGATATGAGTTAGATAGTCACTCATGATTTAACTGAATAATGGAACAGAATTGAAGACATTGCCCAGTTTTTGTCCTACATTCATAAATTGGCTGCTTACTTGCGTACAAAACAACATTCATTAAAGGGAGAAATTTTCAACTGTAAGCACAGCTGTTTTCAAGAAATGACATGATCCTAAAAATTGGATCCTGACATTGTACGTGGATTTCATGCTGCAAATTCATTCCAATGCAATGTTGTGGTCAGGTCTTTTAGCGGTGTTCAGTGTGTCTGTCAGAAATTGACAATGCAGGTAACGCAAACTGAATACTGCACAAAAGTTTAAAGACCAAAATCCAATTTTAAATAGCTCTGATACTCTATTTTAAAATAGTCAAAGAAGTTATGGCTGCCCTTTGTTGACATGTTCAAAGGGATCACTAGTTGTTCCCAGGCAAATTACTGCTTTGATTGCTGGTGAGCTACTTTTGGGAGCTTTTTCAATGGGAACAGATGATTGATGAATCTACAGAAAGTTTTTAACTGGGGGCTTCTGGCAAATTGCTGTTTGGATTCATGGATGTGATGCTTGCATTACCATTGCACTGGAAGAGGAACAGGAACTGTCTGGAGTCCAGGTATCTACAATGGCAGAATCAAGGTGTAAGAGAAAGGAAGTCTTAAGCTCACTTGAGTGTAGGGCATAAAAACATAGGAACACAGGAACTGGAGTAGCCTTTAAGCCCTTTGAGCCTGCTCCAGCATTCAACAAGATCGTAGCTGATCTGGATGTGGTCTCAGCTACACTTTCCCGTTTGTCTCCAATAATCCTTGACTCCCTTGTCTGACAAAAATTTGTCTAACTTTGCCTTGAATAAACTCAATGACCCAGCCTATAAATGCTTTCTGGGGAAGAGAATTCCAAACACTAATTCCTGTGGGAGAAAAAAAATCCTCATTTTTGACTTAAAAGTCGTCCTCTTCTCATTAAGTCAACAAAGAAAATTACAGCACAGGAACAGGCCCTTCGGCTCTCAAACCCGCACAGCCCATGCTGCCTGACTGAACTAAAACTCCCTACCCTTCCGGGGACTATATCCTTTTATTTCCATCAAAGGGGAGAATGTAGGCACCTAGCTTTAGTCTCCTCCACAAGATTTGATTTTTTATTGTCATATGTAATGGTTTCTAGCTATAGTATATTGCAGGGCGGCACGGTAGCACAGTGGTTAGCACCGCCGCTTCACAGCTCCAGGGACCTGAGTTCAATTCCTGGCTTGGGTCACTGTCTGTGTGGAGTTTGCGCATTCTCCTCGTTTCTGCGTGGGTTTCCTCCGGGTGCTCTGGTTTCCTCCCATAGTCCAAAGAAGTGTGGGTTAGGTTGATTGGCCATGCTGAACAATTGCCATTAGTGTCCTGAGAAGCGTAGGTTAGAGGGGTTAATGGGTAAATATGTAGGGATATAGGGGTAGGGCCTGGGTGGGATTGTAGTTGGTGCAGACTCGATGGGCTGAATGGCCTCTTTCTGTACTGTAGGGTTTCTATGATTTCTAGTGAAAGATATTGTTTCTTGTGCACTATACAGACAAAGCATACTGTACATAGAAAAGGAAAGGAGAGAGTGCAGATTGTAGTGCTATAGTCATAGCTAGTCTGTAGAGAAAGATCAATTTAAAGCAAGGTAGGTCCAGTCAAAAGTCTGATGGCAGCAGGGGAGAAGCTGTTCTTGAGTCGGTTGATATGTGATCTCAGACTTCTGTATCTTTTTCCTGATGGAAGAAGGTGGAAGAGAGTGTATTCTGATTGCATGGAGTCTTTAATTATGCTGGCTGCTTTTCTGTGGCGGCGGGAAGTATAAATAGTGTCAATGGACGGGAGGCTGGTTTGCATGACGGGCTGGGCTTCATCCATAACCCTTTGTGGTTTCTTGCAGTCTTGGGCAGAGCAGGAACCATACCAAGCTGTGATACAACCAGAAAGAATGCTTTCTATTTGTACAAGTTGGTGAGAGTTATAGAAGACATGCCAAATTTCCTTAGCCTCCTGAGAAAGTAAAGGTGTTTGTGGGCTTTCTTAACTTTAGTGTCTGCATGGAGAGACCAGGACAGGTTGTTGGTGATCTGGACATCTAAAACCTTGAAGGTCTCAACCATTCCTATTTTGTCCCCATTGATGTGGACAGGGGCATGTTCTCCACTACACCTCCTGAAGTCAATGACTATCTCCTTCATTTTGTTGATATTGAGGGAGAGATTTATTGTCATCACACCAGCTCTCCAGATTCTCTATCTCTTTTCTATACTGTGTCTTGTCATTGTTTGAGATCCAACTCACAATGGTGGTGTCATCAACAACCTTGAAAATCGAGTTGAAGGGGAATTTGGCCATGTAGTCAAAGGAAACATTCTCTGGGCACCTAGCCTATCAAGTCTCCGTGGGATCTTTTTTGTTTCAATAAGATTTGTACAGGCCCAGAGTTTCACACTTACAGTTCATCCAAAAGCAGAATACTTGAGGATGCTCTGTTACACCGAGCTTTTGCACCTGCTGCAGCCCAGCTAAAGTCAGTTAAGTTCTTGTTGTGAGTGTAAAAGTAACTATGCCTTCAGAGTCCTCCCAGCCCACAGTCAGTAACAACCTGTCAATAGGCCAAAGGTGGTGTTAGGTGATAGGTACTCTGTTCACCAGAGTCAGCATATTCATCACATTTCCATAGGACCACAAAGCAAGACAAAGTGCTGTGCTTTGTGTAATTTTCAGGCATCCCCTGGGCACAAGAGAAGCACTGAAGGTACACATATAGCATAGCATGTTCCAATCAAAGAGCCTGGAGTGTACAGGGATAGGAAAGTAGTTCACTCACTTGAACATCCACCTGGTGTGTGATAGCATGCAATGCATCATGCAGGTTGGTGCCAAGTTTCCTAGCTGTTGTCATGCTGTCTTCATCCTTTGCCATCCCCATTTCCCCCTCTCCTTTCACAATCAGGCTTGAGGACATGGAATATCCTGTGGAGACTTGGATCATGACACATTCCAGGAATCTGAACACAGATGAAGAGATGTGTAAATCAGTGCAATACTTCCACCTGTGTTCTGCTACATCAAACCATTGGCTCCTCTAACAATGCTTTCACTATCTAGATAGTTTAGATGTTTTGTGCTGGCATGGTGGCACAGTGGTTAGCACTGTTGCCTCACAGCACCAGGAACCTGTGTTCGATTCCCAGCTCGAGTCATTGCCTGTGTGGAATTTGCACATTCTTCCCATGTCTGCGTGGGTTTCCTCCCACAGTCCAAAGATGTGCATGTTAGGTGATTTGGCCATGCTAAATTGCCCCTTAGTGTCAAGGGGCTAGCTTGGGTAAATGCATGGGGTTATGGGGATCGGGCCTGGGTGGAATTGTAGTTGATGCAGACTCAATGGGCCCAATGGCCTCCTTCTGCACTGTGGGATTCTATGAAAAATAGTTAGTAGCTATCATGCAATATGGTCTTCAGAGAATTTCCAAAATTCTTGTACTCTGTTTCATGGTCCAGCCTTTCCAGAGGTGTCAACCATGATGTTGTCTGCACAGGAAGATCTATTCTACTCTATACAAATCCACATTTCCTTTTCTTATGTTCCAACTACCAACCTCTCACATGGTGCCTCAGTTTGAGAGGTTGAAGACTACCGCGCCTCCAATGAGTGCATTTAAGATAGTGCCAACCTCAAGGCCAGATGCAGAATGTGATATGTTGGCTACTGCAATCTCAGCTGGCTTTGCAGCAATGTTCCTTTAAAATTTACATTGAATGCAGTCAGTCTTTTCGTTGTGCGGTCCCTTTTAACTTGTCGTGTGCAATTGTATTGGCACATTCTTTAGAAGAGTAAGGCCTGAATGGAACCTTCCAGTTTATGTAACCATGCACCATGCAGCTTAGCAGAAACATTGCTCTGCAGCACGAGGACTGATACAGGTTGATGGGAGTGCTGGGGGAACAGAAAGATGACAGCATGATAATGCCTCAGCATTCCCATGGAGTTGGTGCAGCATGGAGGAGGCTACAGGCGTTTTATGATGTTTTCAAAGCCCCAATCCATCTTTCTGTCCATTTGATAAACTGGAGAAAATGAAGGAACTGAGAGCTTGGATGGTTTCATTATGTGAATGAGATTGCTGGATAATGGCTCCAATGGTAATGTGCTGGGAGGGGTTGTAGGGCCGGGGGCAAAGTGCAGTGGTGCACCTTTACTTCAGTAGACAGTGGTGATTCAACACGCAAGTTAGTCTTGTCCACACTGTTCAAATTGTAACAACCCTGCGAGGCACCACAGCATACCTGTCAGTTCTAAATAAATTCTATTATTCACTTTGGGGAAGCTGCCTTCTTGTACCCTTTACAGCACAGCTAGGATATAAGCTCACCACTCTTTGGTGTACTGTGCCCAAATCAATCCTCTCTTTGTCTCTGCTTTTGAACGCCTGCTTGATACATCCTCCAGTGCTGATCCAAGTCATCACTAAAACTGAGCAGGTGTAAGGACTTGGGGGCTTGGAAGTGGGATTTGTGTCCTGCTCTGCTGGCGATCATTTCCCTGTAATTGTGTCATATCCTGGATGAGGATGGGGAGCAAGTGGCATGTGGAGTGCTGAGCATTCCTTATTATGCTTTAACAGGTTAGGTCATGCAGTGAAAAAGCATCAGGTGTGCATAAGAAAAGGGACTGACCGTCACAGCAGTGATAGTGGAAGTAGCAGCAGGAGTGAAGCCACTAAAAAGGTGTTGCTGTGATTGGATGAAAGGAATGTGAAACAGGGGAGATAAAATGTCAGTGATACTATTACAGTTAGCCGACATAGGGCCCTGCTGCTAATGCCAGAAACGTTTTCTTTTACTTTGGCAGTCCAGGTCAACCTTTTGCTGGACTGCTTCCAGTTGTCAAGGATTACTCTTCTGGCACTGAGATGCTCTACTATACTTAAACTTTTTTCATTTGAAGGGAAGAGTATATTTTTCCTCCTGCTGACACCCCCGATAAAAGCCAACTCTCCCAGTGCACATACTTTTGCAGCTCATCTTCAGTTGAGATCTACAATGAACAATGTGCCTTTCCTTTAAGAGGTTTGGATCAATTGGACCTGATAATAAGTCCTCCCAATAACCAATGTGCTTGCCCATTGCCTAGCATAGTTAGATGAGATGCAAACTTGTAAATACTCGATACTAAACTCTCAAAGGGTGATGGAATGAGGGCCCAGTGTGGGCTGGAATGAATGATTACAGGTCTGGAGGTTGTTTCAAATTCTAACACTTCTGGAGCGATTTCATATTTTCAAAGGGTAACTGCAAAGGAGCAGCAAACATAAGAACATAAGAACTAGGAGCAGGAATAGGTCGTCTGGCCCCTTGAGCCTGCTCCGCCATTCAATAACATCATGGCTGATCTTTCTGTGGACTCAGTTCCAATTACCCACCTGCTCACCTTAACCCTCAATTCCTTTGTAGTTCAAAAATGTATCTATCCTTGCCTTAAACACATTCAATGAGGTAGCCTCAACTGCTTCACTGGGCAGGGAATTCCACAGATTCATAATCCTTTGTGTGAAAAGGTTCCTCCTCAACTCAGTCATATATCTGCTTTCCCTTATTTTGAGGCCATGCCTCCTAGTTCAAGTTTCACCTGCCAGTAGAAACAGTGTCCCTAATTCTATCTCATCAATTCCCTTCATAATCTTATGTTTCTATAAGATCTTCCTCATTCTTCTGAATTCTAATGAGTATAGTCTCAGTCTACTCATAAGCCAACCCCTTAACTCTGGAATCAATTTAGTGAATGCCCTCTGCATCCCCTCCAATGCCAGTATATCCTTTCTCGAGTACGAGACCAAAACCGTACACAGTTTTCCAGATGTGGCCTCACCAGCACCTTATACAGCTGCAACATAATCTTGCTGTTTTTAATCTCCATCCCTCTAGCAATAAAGGACAAAATTCCATTTGCCTTCTTAATTACTTGCTGCATCTGCAAACCAACTCCTTGAGATTCCTGCACAAGAACACCCAGGTCCCTCTGCACTGCAGCATGCCGCAATTCTTTACCATTTAATAATGAGGTGCATAGATCAGTTAGATCGTCAAAATCTTTTCCCAAAGATAGGAGAGCCTAAAACTAGAAGGCATAGGTTTAAGGTGAGAGGGAAGAGATACAAACAGGTCCAGAGGGGCAATTTTTTCTCAGAGTGTGGTGAGTATCTAGTACAAGCTGCCAGAGGCGAGTACAATTTTAACTTTTAAAAAGCATTTAAACAGTTACATGGATAAGATGGCTATAGAGGGATTTGGGCTAAATGTGGACAATTGGGATTTGTTTAGTGGAAAAAACCTGCTGGCGTGGACAAGTTGGACTGAAAGGCTTGTTTCCATGCTGTAAATCTTTATGAATCTAAATAATAGTTCATTTTGCAGTTATTCTGACCAAAATGGATGACCTCACATTTACCAACATTGTACTCCATCTGCCAGACTCTCACCCACTCACTTTGGCTATCTATATGCCTTTGCAGACTTTCAACATCCTCTGCACACTTTGCTCTGCCACCCATCTTAGTGTCATCTGCGAATTTTGATACACTACACTTGGTGTCCAACTCCAATTCCTCGATGTAAATGGTAAACAATTGTGGTCCCAACACTGATCCCTGAGGCACCCCACTAGTCACTGATTGCCAACCAGGAAAACACCCATTTACCCCCACTCTTTGCTTCCTGTTAGTTAACCAATCCTCTTTCCATGCTAAATACATTACCCGTAACACTGTGCACCTTTATCTTATGTAGCAGTCTTGGTGCGGCACCTTGTCAAATGCCTTCTGGAAATCGAGCTACACTACATCCACAGATTTCCCATTGTTCACTGCACATGTAATGTCCTCAATGAATTCCACCAAATTAGTCAAACATGACCCACTCTTCATGAACGCATGCTGCATTTTACCAATGGGACAATTTATTTCCAGATTTCTCGCTATTTCTTCCTTCATGATAGATTCAAGCATTTCCCCTACTACAGAAGTTAAGCTAATCGGCCTATAGTTACCTGCCTTTTGTCTATCTCCTTTTTCAAACAGTCACATCACATTTGCTGTTTTCCAATCTGCGGAAACCAACCAAGAGTCCAGCAAATTTTGGTAAATTACCATTAGTGCATTTGCTCTTTCTCCCGCCATCTCTTTTAGTACCCTGGGGTGCATTCCATCAGAACCAGGACACTTGTCTACCTTTAGCCCCATTAACTTGCCCAACACTACCTCTTTCGTGATAACGATAGTTTCTAGGTCCTCACCTGCCATAGCCTTCATATCATCAATTTTTGGCATGTTATTTGTGTCTTCCACTGTGAAGACCGACACAAAATATCTGTTCAGTACCTCAGCCATCTTCTCATTTCCAGTTATTGCATTACCCTTCTCATCCTCCAAAGGACCAATGTTTACTTTAGCCACTCCTTTTCATTTTATATATTTGTAGAAGATGTTGCTATCTGTTTTTATATTCTGAGCTAGTTTACTCTTATAATCCATGTCTTTAGGACTGAGGGAGGAAACCGGAGCACCTGGAGGAAACCCATGCAGACACAGGGAGAACATGTAGACTCTGCAGAGACAGTGACCCAAGTTGTGAATCAAATCTGGATCCCTGGTGCTGTGAGGCAGCAGTACGAATCACTGCGTCACCCATGAAAAAAATACCAATACCAATACCACAACCTGAAACATGGAGAAACCTTATTGCTAGTGGAACACTACTTAAGGCACAACAAACCAAATGGCAATCAGCAAGTTAAAAGCAGCACCAGACCCCTGATACAGGCCTCTGGGTATTCTACAGCTGAGCACTGTGGACAGAGAAAGAATAGTTGCAACACAAATTTGATTGAATTCTTTGAGGAGGTAACTAAGTATGTAGACGAAGGTAGAGCAGTTGATGCCGTATATATGGATTTTAGCAAGGGGTTTGATAAGGTTCCCTCACTCGGCCATCTCCTCCCTGCCTGACAGGAACATACCTATCAAGGACATGCAGTACTTGTTCCTTGAACAAGCTCCACTTTTCGTTTGTGCCCTCACGTGACAGTTTCTGTTCCCATCTTATGCTCCCTAATTCTTGCCTAATCACATCATTATTGCCCCTGCCCCAATTATAAACTTGCCCTGCTGTGTGACCTTATCCCTCTCCATTGCAATAATGAAGGACACCAAATTGTGGTCACTATCTCCAAAGTGCTCTCCCACAAACAAACCTAACACTTGGCCTGGTTCATTATGCAGTACCAAGTCTAATATGACCCCACCTCTTGTTGGCTTATCCACATATTATGTCAGGAAACCCTTCTGCACACACTGTATAATAAATGTCCCATCTGAATTATTTGACCTATAAAGGTTCCAATCAATATTTGGAAAATTAAAGTCACCCATGATAACTACTCTGTGACCTCCACACCTATCCATAACCTGCTTTGCCATTTCCTCCTCCACATCTCTGTTACTATTTGGGGGCCTATAGAAAACTCCTAACAACCTGCCTGCTCCTTTCCTATTTCTAACTTCAGCCCATATTACCTCAGTAGGCAGATCCCTCTCGAAATGCCTTTCAGCAGCCGTTAAACTATCCTTGATTAACAATGCTACTCTCCACCTCTTTTACCGCCTTCTACTCTTACTGAAAGATCTATACGCTGGAACTGCCAACAACCATTCATGTCCCTATTCTAACCATGTCTCTGTAATGGCCACAACATCATAGTCCCAAGTACTAATCCACGCTCCAAGTTCACCTACCTTATTCCTGATGCTCCTTGCAATGAAGTAGATGGACTTCAACGTACCATCCTGTCTGCCTGTACACTCCCGTGACCTTGATACCTTTCTCAGTACCTCACAACCCTCAACACTGGCTTTTGGACTACTGCTTGTTTTCCCATCTCCCTGACAAATTAGTTTAAACCCCCCTGAAGAGTCATAGCAAATTTCCTTCCCAGGGTAATAGTGCCCCTCTGGTTGAGGTGCAAACTGTCCTGTTTGTACAGGTCTCAACTTCTCCAGAATGTGCTCCAATTATCCATGTAAATGAAACCCTCTCTCCTACACCGTCCCTGCAGCCACATGTTACATAAGAACATAAGAAATAGGAGCAGGAGTAGGCCATCTAGCCCTTTGAGCCTGCCCCGCCATTCAATAAGATCATGGCTGATCGGAAGTGGATCAGTTCCGCTTTCCTGCTTTCTCCCCATAACCCTTAATTCCCTTGCCTACCAAAAACCTATCTACCCGTGACTTAGATATATTTAGCGAGGTAGCCTCCACCACTTCAATGGGCAGAGAAGTCCAGAGATTCACCACCCTTTGAGTGAAGAAGTTCCTCCTCAACTCCGATCTAAACTGTCCCCCCCCCTTATCTTGAAGCTGTGCCCTCTAGTCCTGCTGTCCTTTCTGAGCGGGAAGAATCTCTCTACCTCTACCCTATCCATCCCTTTCATTATCTTATACGTCTCTATAAGATCCCCCCTCAATCTGCACTCTCTCCTTATTCCTCTACTCATTAGCACGTGGCACCATCAACAAACCAGAGATGACAACATGCTTTGTCCTGGCTCTCAACTTCCATTCTAGCTCCCTAAATTCCTGTTTTAAATCTCCATCCCTTCTCCTACCTACGTCATTTGTACCGATGTGCACCACAACCTGCGACTGATCCCCTTCCCCCTTAAGGATCTTGAAAACACGGTCCAAGACATCACGGACCCTTGCACCCGGGAGGCAACATACCATCTGTGAGTCTCTTTTGCTCCCGCAGAACCTATCTGTCCCCCTAACCATCGCGTCCCCAATTACTATTGCTCTCCTGCTCTCCCCCCTTTTCTTCTGAGGCACAGGGATGGACTCAGTGCTGGAGATCCAGTCACCCTGGCTTACCATTGGTTTGTCGCCCCCCTCAACAACATCCACTGTGGTATACTTGTTGCTGAGGGGAAACGACCACTGGGGATCCCCGCACTGGTTGCTTCCTCCCAGCCCTCTCACCGTCACCCATCTATTTTCATTCTTTGGAGTATCCAAATCTCTGAAGCTTTTATCTATGATCACCTCCTGAATGATCCGAAGTTCATCCAGCTCCAGTTCCCCAACGTGGTTTTTGAGGAGCTGGAGATGGGTGTACTTCCCACAGGTGAAATCAGCAGGAACACTGACGGCACCCTTCACCTCAAACATTCTACAGGAGGAACATTGTACTGTCTTTCCTGCCATTCCCTCTAGATAAAAAGAAAGAAAGATCTTGCCTGATATTCTCTCACCCCCTCCCCCCCCCCAACTTTGGGTCAGAGGAATAAGCCAAAAAACAAAGAAGAAAGCTTACCTGCTCTCACTCCGAGTTTTTTTTAGGTTAGAGGAGGGTGGAGGGTGGAAGACTCTAGACGTGTAGAGTCTCAGGTTTCTTCCCCGTTCAAATTTATTGGGCAAAAGAAAACCTTCCCAAGTCTCACCGGGACCTACTTCCGGTTTTACACTCCAGACTGCCTAAGAGAGAAAACAAACTGAAAAATAGTAAGGTAAAAATCCCTCTTACTTACTAGCTCTCTTCACTGAATCACCACTCGAATTGCTCCTCTGGAACAATGAGCTATGGATAAAGAGACATGAGGTCCTTTGTTTAGCAGTGACAACTCAAAGAGACCAACCATTGCAAGAAGCCCTGTGTCTTGAAGGATGTTTCAGAGAATGAGAAGATAGATTCTACATCGAGCATATTTCTTGGCCAAGGTTTTCTGAAATTCAGTGGATCTATTTTCAGCTAAATAGTTACAGGCGACGTTCAGTTACAGGTGACATTCAGTTAAAGTTAATATGCAGTTTAAGAGTTAAAGTTCAGTTGAAAGTTGATGTTCAGTTAGTTAAAATTCAGTAAAGAGTTAATGACTTGCAACTCTATGTTTGAGTTGGTACTAGAGATGTTAAATAAAGAAATAATTGAATTACTGTTCTTGTTTGTCTCATTAAAATGGATGCTAGGAATGGACTTAAATTAAAACTATTTAACAGCACCCGCAAGCTGCATATTGCTCCAGAACATGGAGGGACTGTGTGTTCAGGATATTTAATGACTCCTCAGGGCCATTCTGATGCTGAAGATCTGCTAGTACTGAAACATGCAGCTTCAAATATATAGGAACAGTTGGCATTGGCTTTGGAGGCCAGCAGTGCCTTATCACTTTTACCTTTATCCTTGTCAAAGAGACTGGACCAGAAATGGGGAGATGTTCCAAATCTGCATGTCATTAACATAGTGGAGGAGGGAGCCATGGTCATCACCAGGTCATTGATCTCCAGGAGGTCAGACAAGTTCAGATGTGGACCTGTTGTAGAGTTGGACATTAAAGGGTGCAGTACTTTCATTAAGGGGTTAGATTTTCTCACAGCTCAAAGTCAGTTTTATACTGTCCTCTTCTTGCTGGATTAGAGAGGCTGAGCCTTGCTGAAACAAGTCTAAATCAAATGATTTCTGATGTTGATGACATCCTGATGAAATGCTTCAGTCCTCTCTTGTGCTCCCACTTTGCCAAGAGGGTGACAACATCCACTGTCCAGGGACTTATTGACTATGCTTTGTGTAACCTCTGCTGACCCTGAGTGGAACCTGTGTGCCAGTTTTCCCTCTATACCATTCTCTACTTCATGGGGCACATCCAATTTGTGGGAGTGGCCATGACTGGCTCCTGCTGTGTTGCTGTCTCCTTGCACATTGTTTACCCTAGATGGTGTATGTAGCTTGCATGCTCCCATTGAACATGAAAGTGGAGGCAGAAGGTTTGATCTCTGCAGTAAGAAATCTTTGCAAAAGAGTTTGACAAGAAACTGAATTTAAGGATTTCATGTATTTACTCTGAAATTAAAGCCGTAGTGAGTTTAAATTTCAATTTTTGGGTATTTCAGTGAGTTGGTATTGGCCTTAGAGGCCAATTAACTCTTCACTGAATTTTACTTCTCAGCTGAAGAAAGCATCTATTTAATACTCAGAATCAAACTGTTTGAAGCTAAGTTTAAACCAAACAAGATATAATTATAGTGGTTAATCTTCATTGGGGCTTTGTATCTGGAAGAGTTGCTGGGATAAAAGGAATACTGTGAGTGGAGTGTGTGTAATTTTCTGGTATCTGTATTAACGTCTTGCCAACCTTTTAGTATCATGTAATTCTTTTTCTCTTGTATAATAAATGTATTACTCTTTTTTATTAAAAATGTCATCAGCCGACTCCTGCGGATTTGTAAATTAACTCTCCATGGGTTTAAAACAATGGGCCAGAATTTTCTGACTGTTCACACCCCACTGTCACTGTAAGCAAGGACAATGAATCTGGCACATAGCCAACTCTGTTCACTGCAGCAGGACCAAAAAAATCCAGCTGGTGTTAACAACACGAAAATTCTGCCCATAATCAATCAAGCCAGGTTCCACTCTGGGATCTGACTTGTCCAGAATTATCAGCTGGGATTATAACACATTGATGCACTTGAACAGTTAGTTGTAGCATCGAACATGATCTGACAAAGGGTCATTGAGACTCAAAACGTTGGCCCTACTCTATCTCCACAGATGCGTTCAGACTTGCTGAGATTTTCCAGCACTCTTCTGTTTTGTTTCAGTATTTTGAGTTTCTGTGGAGATACCATCTGATGCCCAAATCTAAATGAAATAAGCTTTGAAAAATTCAAAAACGGACCTTGTTCAAATCATTTCAGAATTCAGAAGTAATTCAGAGGGGAGAAAAATGTTGCATTGAAATGATTGGCCTCTCTAACGTTTCTTTTTTAAACTCAGGGGCAATACCATTGACTTTATAATTGATGAGTGCATTCAATGGGAACATTTCAAAAACACACTGATCAGTTGAGTTCAATTGGTTACATCTGGATTAGAAACCTGTTGGTTCAACTCTTATAAAATGGCCTGGAAGCATAATGAAAGATGACACTTAAGTGAAGGACTGAAATGTGTGTTATTGCAAGGAATGCCATCCTGTGTCTGAGGTGATACATCGGGACCAATTTTACCAGCCCATTTACGGGTGCAAAAATTTGGCAAAGTTGGGCATGAGGCAATTAGCATGATCCACGCCCACTTCCGCAACTGTTCCCCCTTTCCCAAGGCCTGAAAATGGCTGAGTTCAGAACCGTGCCAAAACAGGTACAATGACCATTTAAATGCATTTGCATGCATTAAAATTGACTTAATGGGCTCCTTGCCCAACCTTTCTGGCGCTTCCCCCTCTATCACTGCGTTCACCAATCCAGATTCAGCGTGAAACAGACATGCTCTAACAAAAGTCCGATACAGGCACTCTCGTTAGTGAGGAGGTAGGCGTCAAGCATCTTACAGCTCTCAACTTGAAATCATTGGGAGTGGTGTTGTGGGCAGAGGGGTCCAACAGCTGTCTGCTTGAGATCAGGCAAGGGGGTCTGCTGCTACTCTGCCTGAGATCAGTGAGGGGCAAGTAGGGTGTCTGCTGCCACTCTGCCTGAGATTAGTGAGGGAGAAGGGGGAAGAGGCAATACCTGTGGGGACCAGTGGGAGACATTATCCAGTCTGGGAGTGATGTGGTAGGGGAGCTGCATTCTATTTTTTTTCCTGCACCTGTGCAGTTGGAGGTGCAGATGGAGCTGCAGGATTTTGGGTACATTGAGCCCTGCCCACAGGCTTCTGCAGCACGATTCAGAATCACTGCTATTTTTTCAGGCAGAATACTTACGGGGGCACCTGAGAATGGGTCTAAAAGTTGGATCGGAAACACTTCCAGTTTCTAGTCCGCCCAGCACTTAGAATTGAAATGGTAAAACAGGGCCTATCAAGTCCACATTTTCCTGTTCAGGCCAATGTTCAAGTGTAACACACAGAGTAGGAATGATTCCCCATTCTCATAACAGGATTACTGCAGCTCACAGCTTCACTGATGGCATTGTTGCTGGCTTGACTGAAAATGTCATTTTATTGTTACTTAAGTGATTAAATGGGGTTGTTTGCATTACTCTGGGATTAATTTTATGATCCTGCAGTTTTAGGAGGACGGTCATGTGTTTTTGGACAGTCCTTTATTTTCCATTTCTTAATTTGGAGCTGCAGGTTTGAGTTTTTAGTTGTAGAAGGGGCAACAAGCTAAATAGTATTTTCCCCTGATCTCTGTTTTTTTTACTTTGGAAATTTGTTTATTTTGCTGATAGGTGAAATTTCACTATTGGTGACTGGACCAGAGTGTCTCTAGTGCTTTGGAAAGCTGCTTTATCTTCAAATTGTTCAGAGTGAATCCAGAGAACTGCAGCCTTTAAACAAAGGACTTGATTTCCAGTATCACGTGAGTATTAGTCTGTGCTGTGTTAAACCTGTTTAAAAGATTTTGTCTGTGGCAAGGGGTTTGATTTGATTGGAACATTGTAGATATCTTTGTTAAGGGTTATACATCATCATCATTGCTTGTTTGTAACTGATGAAAGCTTTGGCTAATTTTCTTACTGCACATGTTAGTTATATTCTTATTAAACTTTGTTTGATAAAAGCTCCCTAGTGGGTCACTTGAATCATATCTGAAGTGAAACATCTCATGTTTATCCTAGTTAAATTCAAAATGCAAAATTTATGATTCAGGCTGGCTCCATAGAACACTGGAATTTCTGACCTCAACCATAACAGACAAATGACAGGTTCCCTCATGTTTTAAATTAAAAGATGAATGTTCATTATTCAACATCTGAAAGTATTTGCAACTACACTGCACACACAAAGTATTGTGATTACAAGAAATAGGATGCATTTAGATCTTAAGAGTTTGAAAGTTTTCTGGCACACTTGGTTTGCCATGAGATGAAATTTTGAAAGGTTTCTTGGTCCTGTACTTTGAAGGATAGAGTCTTGAGATTTATAAAGTAATGCTCATTGTGGTTCATTGCTTGCAGTGGCCGCTTTCTCTTGTTCCATTCTAGCTAAGGTGCACTTGGAGTCCTATAGTGAAACACTTGTTTTGGTTCCCAAATGGTGGGGTGAATGCCAATTTCTCTGCCTATTAACAGTTCTTAGGTAAGGTCTTGTTCCTTTGCTGGTCTGTATCTTCTCTGCTGCTCCACAGATGTGCCTTATTCTCTTATCAGAAGCCTAGTTTCTGTCATATGACAAGTGTGATTCTGTTTCTAAATGGCTACTGGTGACTAGGCCATTATCAAACAATAGGGTTTCAGTTTCACTCATTTACACACCATTGTGAATATTTGGTCAAAAAACAAGAAAAAAACTGAAAACTATAATTAACATTTTTTGCTGCTTTTGAAATTGAATTTCTGCTAAATGAAAAATGAAGGCTGCTATAAGACACATGACCAGAAGTTAGTACTTACCCTGGAAGGTGCCAACAGGAGTTAAAAAAACAAAAGAATTCTCCACTCATCATTGTGGAATCTCACACCCAATTTTAACAACATTACCATCATGAAATCAGAGGATTTGCAGAATGAAATTCATTACGTATGTAGAGCTGTTAACAGACTTATTTCACCTCTGAGACTGCACAGGTCTGTTGCAAAATTGAAAGATAGATGGACTCCATTTGCATCTTGATAAGTTAACTCCTCCAGCAGAGTCAGAGGATCTGGGCCTAGGCCCTCGACAATGGCTTCCTGATCCAAGGACATCAGGATGCTTGAAAAATGCTTTTGAAAGTTAATGGCTGGGACATTAGCAGCCGTAAAATTGAATCCAGTTCCAGACACTGGATAAACATCCCCTTTGAAACCATTGTGGCAACCATTCGAGCAACCATTTTGAAATTTCTATATTCCTTTGCGAACTGAGAAATGTTCAGCCTGCTGCTGAACATCCAAGCAGCAAATGCCAAGCAGAACTCCAAGTCGAACAACAGCTGCTTCTTGAAGCCTATTCCTACTGGGACATTTCCTAACATCGCCTGCAGATCCCTTCTCAGTGTCCTAACTTCACCTTGCAGAATCAGCACCAACTGTAAAGTGAATGCTACAACTCCATTCTTCAGTCACTGAACTCAAAGTTCCTACTTGAAAGAACTTCTCATTCAACTTTGGACTCTACCCTGATGATCATGAGTTAATGTTTGTTCCAGTAGTTCTTTTTTTGTTACTATCCTTAGTGTGACATTGTTAAATGCCTTAATCATTAAAAATTGGAAGGAAGGTCATAAGGTCCTTTGTCACAGTTGATGGGCAGTATCCTGCTGGCAGCTTGCATTGTGAAATGCAGATGGTCTTTATGTAGCTTCTTCGAATTTGTTCTGCAAAGTCCACAGGGGATCATTATTGGCTCTTTGGGGATAATGACTTCCGAGTTTCCCTGAAACTGCCAGATAAGTTGTTTTGTTTGGTATCAGACAGATTTAGCCATTTTAGATCGTTGCCCCCTCTGAAATTTTTCGATAACATTGAGCATATTTTCAATGTATTTTATCAGTGGAAAATGCAGGATGAGATCATAATTCTACATATTTATATATGCCATCTACTCTGGTTGTTATCTGTCATGACATATTAAATAATTGTTCATGAAGGTTCCTTATTTCTCACAAAACCATTAATGTTCTCAAATCTCTGGAGCCCAAATGATTAATTCTTGCACTTTTGATTTCAATAAAAATAATGAACAAAACAAAATATTGATAGATGGGTCAATGTCCATTTGACATGGTGACCGAAGGAATTCTCACCACTTATCCTTTTCCCATTTATGGAGTCAAGCTGTTCAATTACAACCACAGGTGCCAATATTTGCCACAAGTTAAATATTTTAGGTACTTTTATTATCAAATAAAAATTTATAATGGTGAAATTGTTACGCTCTTTAAATGCAACTTAATTAACCTCTCATTTATTGTGTTCAAGGAGTGAATGTTTGCTATCAGTGATGATGGGTATGTTGTAAAATTTAAAAAAAGCAGATTTTTACTGTTTGAAATTTATTGATAGATAGATAAAGCCTGGGAACTTTACAGTATGATGCTCCCACAGCACACAAAGGCATATTTAATAATTCCTCCAAAGTGTATCAACCCAGCACAGTTCCTGAATATTATGAAAATATATGATCTGCTTCGAGGGGCAGATTAATCAAATAACTGCATTTTGCAAACTCTTTTCTTAGACCATGTATGAATACTGTTGTCATTTGACTGTCTCTTTTACACTCCAACTAATCTTACTCTCAACTGATAACTGTCGAGAGTAAAATTTTAAACATTATTAGTATCACAAGTAGGCTTACATTAACACTGCAATGAAGCTACTGTGAAAATTCTCTAGTTGCCACGTTCCGGAGCCTCTTTGGATGCACTGAGGGAGAATTAAACATGGCCAATACACCTAACCAGCATGTCTTTCAGACTGTAGGAGGAAACCAGAGCAGGCAGAGGAAACCCATGCAGACATAGAATGTACAAACTCTACACAGGCAGTGACCCAAGCCGGGTCCCTGGGGCTGTGAGGCTGCAGTGCTAACCACTGTGCCACCATGATGCCCCAATTAAATGGGGAACAAAGTGAGTTACCATTTGCACTCAAAAATGGGGTTGGATTGAACCTAAAATGAACTGGTTACTAATATTCCTCGTTTACAGGTAGGGTGTCACATAGACACACATAGGGGTCAAGCAATGTCATTTAGACTCCAATCTCATTTTTAGCACTCGCTTTCTGACGGCGGTGCTATTTTGATGGTGGTTATTTAGAGCAATACTAAATGAGATCCAGAGTTGCTGTCAGGTAATGTTGGTGTCATTTTTCTGGCAGTCACTTGGAGGCAATGTATCATAACAGATAACAGAAAAGTTCCTGTAATTTCTGCTCTAGATTCTGAACTTGGCCATTACTCCAGTATATTTATTGTCCCTGAAAAGAACTGTTTCCAATAATTGGTTCAATTCCTCTGCACACCATGCCCCTCACCCCTTCCAAAACTCCTACTGTTATTTCAACCTGTATCAGGTTATTTGCCACATTAATTGGTGAGTTTGCAACACTACTTCCTTCCCATCACCATGATTGTCTTTTTGACAACTTTGCCTGTTTCCATCTTAGTTTCGGTTCATCTCTGTTGAACCTCTCATTCATGCAGTTTTTTAATTTCGACACCAGACTATGTCAGTGCCATCTTGGCTGGCTCTCCATTTTCCACCGTACTTAAGTGTGAACTCATCTACCCAATGTGCCCCAAGTCCCGTTCACCAACCACTTCCCTGCGCTGTCCTACATTGGCTTTCAATCCACCAACACTCTAATTTTAATAATCTTTATTTTGCTTTACAAATTCCTGCACAGCCTTGCTGCTCCCTTTTTGTGTAGCCTCCTCCAGTCCTGTCTTTGTGATGTTCTTTTGCCCTACAATCCTCAGAGAATTCTCATTGACGCCAATTTTGATCATGTGGGTATCCTGAATTCCTTCACTACGACAGTGGTAGCCTTAAGCTTTGAAGTTTCTTCTCTAAACCACCTCTGCTTCTCCAACTATCTCTCTCTCTCTTTTAAGATGCTCTTGAAAGGGATTTATTGTGCAGCCCATTGCGTGTTTCGCGGTGGTGGGAGACAGATCGCCTTTGGCTGGCAGTGGGATCTTTTGGTCCTGCCATTGACAGTGAGGTTTCCCATTGAATGCACTCCTTGCCACCATAGGCTTCAGAGGGCATGCACTGTTGACAAGCAGGCATGAACAACCAGAAAGTTCCAATCTTTGATTAAGCCTTTGCTCACTGAACATCCCCTTCTTTGGCTTGGTGTAAAGTTTTGTTTGAGTTTATTTCTGCAAAATGCCTTGGGGCATTTTTGTGTGTTAAAGATGGTACCTAAGATGTAGGTTATTGAAAGAAAGCACCGAGATATCTGCAATAACTGTCAGCTACTCACTCTCTTACATATACAGATAACAGCCGAATAGCTTCCTTTGTTACATCTGGATATGATTGCCAATTATTTTACATTGATTTTGCTTAATAAAGAAATAGCCCTTAATGCTGATTGTATTAAAGAGTTTTACCTAAGGTGGTTGAGAAATGACAGGAAAGCTGAATCTCTGCAGATTCAATCTTGTAGTTGGTTAATAGCCTACGTTTGTAATAGGAGTGAAAACAGATGAGACCTCAAGAGGTATTTGCAAACTAAGCAGGAATGGATCGGATTAATTCCTTTCCGGTAGCCATAGTAAAGTTCAAATTCACAATTGACCCCCAGTCAGAGCTGATATTCTTCCCTTTTCTTGCTTCTGTTCTGCTATCTACATAGTTCAGCCTTTTCTTTACTGCCAGTAGATTTTAACAGCAATGCAAATTTTAGACTGTAGATCCCATTCTATTGCTCATCACTCCAACTTGAATTCCTGCAGTGCTGTTTCAGCATGGACCTCCAAATGGTGATATGAACCCATGTGCAAGATCAACAGAAATCATACCTTAGAAATGTCCTGATAACTGATTAGAGGGAAATTGAGGATTATCACATCAAATCAATCATGATCTTATTGAATGATGGAGCAGGCTTGATAGGCAGAATAGCTTACTTCTGCTTCTATATCTTATAGTTTGTTGGACCTCTACATCTGAAGGTGACGGGTGTTGTCTGCAATTTTAATCGGCTCACCCTGCTCATCAATGGGGCACAGCAAGCCAGTGAAGTCATGTGACAGCCGAGAAATCAGGATCACGCCCGATTTCTTGGCTGTTGCAATCTTACCAGTGTTCAATCATCCAGGCTCACTTGCCTTTATGGCCTTTTCCGGAGAGGTTCTCTCCAGCAAGGAAAACACCAACTCCCCGTGAAAAAGGAACAGTTATGTTTGCCTTGCTGGTAGAACTGGAGGCCATTGAGGCTTCCTGGGGAGGTTTGAGGGTAAGGAGGGTTGTCCCTTGGACGTTATCAGCCTGACACTGCCAGTTTATCACCTTGGCACTCCCACTGAGCAATGCCAAGGGGTGGGGTATCTATGAGTCACAGCCTGGAGGCAGACAAGTCCTACAGGAGTGGAGCCATGTGGGGGCAGCCTGCTGTACATTCTGCCTGTGATTTGTGGGGGGAGCGGGGCCCGTGAACTCTCTGCAATCTGTTGGGGAGAAGCAGGGGGGAGCCTGCTACGACTCTGCACTGTGATCGATTGGGGGGGTGGGGGGGTGGTGGTTCGGGGGTTGGTGAGGCTATATTTCTGAGAAGTGTGGGGCCATGGGGCTGCATGATTGCAGGGGGAGCTGTGTTGAGGCTGGCTGCTACAGCAGAGGCCTGACAGATCTCTTACTTTTTGTCAGGCCTCTGATGTTACTATTGAGCATGTGCAGCCACAGAAATCTGCACATTTGATCCCTCTGCTTGTTGATCAGGCTGGCTGGTGACTTAAGCCCTGCCCACTGCCTATAGTAGCTAGAAACAGTCCAAACCATTTTTCAAGCAGAACGCGCATAAGATTGGGAATGAAAACTCATCCAAAAAGCAGACCTGCAACTCTGACATTTTCATGGCAGCTGGACACAGCTCTCAAAATTCCACCCATTATGTTTTTGGGTTTGGTTTTTCTTTTTAATTCCACATAGTAAGATGCTTAGGTTTCATTCAGTCACTAGTTATATCTCAGTTTATTGGGCCCCTCCTGATCTTCTGAAGGTCTTCAAAGGTAACATTTACAGTCTACTTTAGGCTTTAACTTTCACATTCTTCACAATGACTTCCAGGGTCTCGTTTTGGAATCTCCTTCATTCTTCTCATTGTAAACATTAGCTTACTCTTCCATCTACATTGACACACATTGTATCGCTTATTCTTGTTACTGATTAAAGAAGGTTAATAGGTGTTTTGGTTTCTGTAAATGCACCCTGATTGGCTGCACTGTAGAGAGCTTGTCGTAATGACCTCCAAGACTGTATTGTATATACTGTTTTTGTGACTGCAAAGAGCAATAGAGATGAAACATATAACTTGCATTTAACACCATCTGAGGATTCAGAAAAATTAAATTCCTCTGGGCTAGGATAGCTTTATAAACTGCAATATCTACAAGTTAGTAGTTTATGACATTGTAATAACTCCTTGTACATTTGTGATTTTATGAACTGTGTCTGAGAGTGTGAAATTATATTTGTGTAATGGATGCCCAGACCAGTATAGATTGCAATGGTTACTTCATGGAGTGCCAATGATTATCAATGCTTTTATTAAGAATAAAATGCCGCATCTAACTGAATATGTGATAGAAAAATTCAATTTCAATAGGATCTATCAAACAATCAGAATTTAGTATTGAGGAAGGTTGATTTGGAACCTCAGGGGAACTTGGCTAATCTCTTTCACATGTTGTTTGAAACATATGGGTGAATTACCATTGCTGTAATGTATCAGAAAAATTGTGGTAGGCTAAGTTTTATTGTGAAATTTGGATTATAGGTAAAAGCGGAAGTAGTGCATTCCAAAGATGGTCAGGGAGAATGTAATTTCCTTTTATATCTCTATGGTGGATAAGACAAATCCAAATACTGAGGATAAATGGTAAGAATTAAATATACATAAACCAGTAACATTGAATTGTCAAACTGAAACCTTTCCCGTCATGTTTTTTTTAAATTCTTTCAATGGTCATTGGCTTGGCCAGCATTTGTTGCTAATTTTTAATTATCTTTCAACTACTGAGTGGCTTGCTGGGCCGTTTCTGAAATCATTTAAGAATCAACCACATTGCTGTGAGTCTGGATGTCACAAGTAGGCCACACCAAGTAAAGGTGGCAGGTTTCCTTCCGTCAAGAACATTTGTGAATCAGTTTTTTTTAAATGGCAATCAATGGTTTCATGATCATCACTAGACTCTTAATTCCAGATTCTTTCATTGAATTCAAATTTCATCATCTGCCATGGTAGGATTCAAGCCTACTGGTTCAGTGACAATACCACTGTGCCACCAGTCATTGATCAAAGAAGGACAGAGGGTTCTTTTGGTTTTCAAGATAACATCACTCCCTCAGTCAACAATACAAGAAATACAATGGCATAGAAATTGGATTGCATAGTCAGAAGAGTCCAATGTGTTTGCCCTAAGCCATAGTTGATCTTTCTCTACACCCTAGCTATGACTGTAACACAACATTCTTCACCCTCTCTCTTCCTTCTCTATGAATGGTATGCATTGTCTGTATATAGCACAAGAAACAGTACTTTTCACTGTGGCAATAATAAATCAAAATCACCTGATCTTTCACTGACACTATTAACTGCAAATGATAGAGAGAGAATTTTGTAGCTGACCAAAATACCTACTTGAAACAGGTGTTATATTGCCAAGGCAAATCAGAGACTTAGAGCACTATTTAATGGCAACAAAATGTGTCTCACCCACTGGCTGGAGAGTTGATAAGAGGCCCACATTGTCTCTTCGAGAGAAAGTCTTTCCAATTAAGTGATACTTAGGGACTTAACTGTTTAGCAGCGGGACTTTGACAACTATAGACACTGTGCTTTCAAAAATTAATCTTGTTATGCCATCAAAATCCCATGGTGGAATATTATGTCCCCCCAGAAAAAAGATAGCAGAGAAACAGGCATAATATTGGGTGCAGCACAGCACTATGCTTGTCATCCACCTGCCTCTGTTGGCATTTTACTGGAGGGGTTTCAGGTGTCTCACCCACCCCTGCACTAACAAAGGCCCTTAAATGACCA
The DNA here is from genome assembly GCF_965287045.1 of Carcharhinus amblyrhynchos. Classification (NCBI taxonomy): domain Eukaryota; kingdom Metazoa; phylum Chordata; class Chondrichthyes; order Carcharhiniformes; family Carcharhinidae; genus Carcharhinus; species Carcharhinus amblyrhynchos. The sequence continues at coordinate 84,086,364 of NC_137327.1, read as the reverse complement.
GTTATTGGCCCCAAAGGGCCTCTTCTCACTGTGGCTGGTATCTTACATTGTAGAGACATCTGGCATTCTTTGTGCCAGCTGGGTTGGTCTCATTTTGGGGTACACTGTGACCAACAGACACCTCCTCAGAGTTGTCCCCCAATCAAATCCATATTCCACACACAACTTCCTGCTAATGCCCTATGCCAGGATCTGCCAGCCTGGATTCAATGAAACTTGGGATTTAATTGCATATCCAGCAATAGTGCTCCTCTATCTGGACTGTTTTTAGTCTCAGTACTACTCACTGCTGCTGGGACAAGCCATTTGATTGGCTGGCAGCTGCTAGCCATTTAATTGGCCGGCAGCTGTTGGAGCTGGGATTTCCTCCAAGATGGGAGAAAGTCTCACACTGAACTAATCACAGTCTGATTGTCCTTAAATAACTACAGAGCAACCTGGCCAAAGGAGGTGGGCTTCCCTCACCAGCCCCTCCTCCCAACCACCCCACAATTCCTTTTGTTTAGAATTGATTCACTTCGAATCAATATCTTGCATTTGTGGTAAGTGAAGACACAAATCTAAATCTGATACTCGCAAGTAACTGATTGCCTCTAGTCAGGTTTTGTTTGTTCTATTGTCTTCAAACCTGACCATAGTGCTAAAGAGCTCAATGAGTTCAGCGGAATAATGACCTTTGCAGGCAGATGCACAGTTTGTATTTTCTTCGAGGGCTATTCACAAATACAAATAGCAGCATGATTTCTGCCGATGAAAGACATCAGCTGGGGTGTATCTTCCATTTAGACGTATTTATAAATAACATGGTGCTGAATGGCAGGATAAGCCAGATGGGCCAAATTGTTGTTAACTTTAAGTTCTTATGTCCTGTCAATGAATAGCTCTGAAAATATTATGGCTAAAAACTGTTTACAGATACAAAGCCTGATAACAAAATAGCTACCACATATTGGATTTTATATCATGTTGCTCAACAAAACAGAGCCAGTAGTCTTCCAGACACCTGGTGAATCCCAGGCCTGTAATATCCAAGTAATAAGTCCCTGAGCAATTTTCATTATTCAGCAGCCCACATTAGGGAATACAATAAGATCAAGCTAATCCATTAGATTCACATATCACAATATCAGGCTGATAACCATTACAGTCTTGAAGTCCCATCACAACTTGTGGGAGTTGGAATTAGGTTTGTTTCAATTAGATAAAATACAACACAACTTCTTAATTTTATTCAGTGTGTGTTCTTGATGCAGCAAGTTAAAAAGCTATTATTTGCATTTCCATTACCTGGTAGAATGGACAAACTAATAGGGCATTAAACTGACTGTATATCATCTGTTTTGACTCTTGTTCAATGCAATCCAGATATTCCGAGGTACCAAATATGCCCTTCTGACAGCTGTTGCTGTTGACAATTGTTTTTATGGTATGATCAATGACCATTTCCAAACACTTTCTCTTGACCCTTGGTCAAACAGAATTAACCTGTTGGGCTTTAACCTGGTGTTGTGAGACTTCGTACTGTGCCCACCCCAATTCAACTCCAGCATCTCCATCCCATGACAGTAGTCACTCTTTCATATCATTGCTCTCTTTCAAACTGTAGTTTTCTTACAGATCTTGTGCACTAACATAAACTAACTCATTTACTAAAAGCATTGTGATCATAGGGTACTTTGTAGATGTTGCATTTTAGTTTTACTTGACCACACCATTTTAATTTAATTTGTTTTAATGGTTTTCTAAATTGATGAATTGACTAAAGTTTAAAATATCAGTATCACTCTCTTTTAAGGGAAGACCTTTGATTGTGCTCTTGTTTGGATAAGGTTTCCTGGCTTTACACATCTTATAACAGAATCCTTTCATGCTATAATTTGTGTCTAGATAATTCTTGAACCAAAATAGTTGATGATGAGCTTGATAAGTCTGTTGATTCGCTTTGGTGTGCCTTATGCAACCAATGGGTACTGTGTGAAAGTTCACCTGATTTGTTCTTTATGACTTAATTCCCTTATTCTAGTTAAAAGTTTATTAATCATAAGTCAGTTTACATTAACACTGCAATGAAGTTACTGTGAAAATCCCCTAGTCACCACACTCTAGTGACTGTTCGGGAACACTGAGGGAGAATTTAGCACAGCCAATCCACCTTGTTAAAAATCAGATGATAGAATTTCCTGAGGTGGCTGCCAAAATATATTTCACCAATAGAAGCAACTCTGACCTTGGGTGGAATCTTGTTGAGGCACTGGGGATCCAACCGGTCCTCCATACCATCAGCCAGTCAGGTAGTAGTAAAATAGGAATGTCAGAGGTTGTTGCTGTCAGAAGAACATCCTTGGAATTTTGAGTTCATGGAGTGACCCAGAAAAAGGCCAGTGATGCTGGGAGGTTTGAGGGTGGGATGAGGTTCTCAGGGTGGAGGTCATGGGGAGAGGATTACAGGGAGTTTAGAAGAAAGGGGATGGGGCTCTCAGCAAATACATTCCTCCACCCCCCCAACCTTCACCCCCCCCCCACCTCCACCCCCCCCACCCCCCCTCCACCCCCCACCCCCCCCTCCACCCTCCCCCCCAACCCCATCACCACTCCACCCTTTCCAGTATCTCATTAACTGCACTTATGTGCCTCAATTTCCATCAGGAAAAAAGATACAAAAGTCTGAGATCACATACTAATTGACTCAAGAGCACTTCTTCCCTGCTGCCATCAGATTTTTGGATGGACCTACCTTGTATTAAATTGATCTGTCTCTAACCCCAGCTATGTCTGTAACTCTATATTCTGTACTCTCCTTCTCCCCTGTGTACTTTATGAACAGTATGCTTTGTCTGTATGGCACACAAGAAATAATACTTTTCACTGTATCCTAATACATGTGACAATAATAAATTAAGTCAAAACAATTAATGGCAGAATGCGAGCCATAGACCTTCCTGCCCAGAACTTAATTTAGGTGGATGTGGGAAGGCGATACGTGGATTAGTGGTGTGTTCAAACCCTAAGTACATGCCCTTCCCACCTCCAAGTTTGTCACTGGTGAGTCCACAAGATTCTATCCATTGTTCCTGAGCTCAGTAGGATGGGTAAATGCTAAAAAAAAAACTGGTGGGTTATACTCCCATTTTACCACACATTGGGAACTTTGATTTTTTTTGGGTGAATCCTGGCCTCTGTCTTTAGCATAGCTTGGATGAACTATACATGAATCAGATAAACTGTCCTATTTTCTCCAATAACTTGGGCTAAGTAGATCAATTAAATTGCTCTAACTGATGCCGTCTACTGCAATTTTAGCTAACACAATAGAGATCAGAAATTGAAGTTGGAAACTTATGGCTTGATGCCACAAGGGAGGGCAAAGTTTATATACATTTAACCTACTTAGTTATCTGCATGGAAAACATATTGGTAGTGTTCAGCCTGAGGGCAGAACCTTGGATTCAATAAATAACTGTAATCATTTAAAAAATGGATTTCATGCAGTTTTTCTATCAATAAGGAAGTCTTTCTTTCAGAACCACCGATAATAAATACATTCTGGACTTGATCGGAATCCAATTTTGAGAGTGGGAAAGCTTATTCAACCATCAACAGATTGAATTGGTTACAAAGGATAAAAATAAAAATCCAATATCAAAGATCCTTCATAATGAACATGGTTCTCTTCCCCCCTCAGTCTATATACTTGATTCTTTACAGAAATCCCATGGAGCTGCAATATTTTTTATTTTTGGTTTTCAAAGCATTATATTTGAAGAGTGTGCCATTTGTGAAATAGTCAATATTATAAAATGATTAATAAAAATAAGACTAGTTGTTTTATATTATTTTTCAGAGACATTATGTGAAGGAAGATGGCTATAATGAGTTATAAAATCAATAGAGTGATTTTACTATGAATTAGGGATTAAACATTAAGAACAGGGCTCATCTACCTGAGAAGAGTTGAAGAAATCCATAAACTTGTCTGGACGTAATTGTGTATTCCAGGATAATATTCTCATCTCCTAACATAAGGCAGTTTCTGAAAAACAGGAACTGGTTCCTGAAAATCACAGACATATCACCCTAATAAGGCAGTGATAATATAGATTTTGCAAATAATTGTAAGTTATCACAACTTAACATAAAATATTATTTTCTACAGATCTTCTAAATAATGTGTCATTGAATCCAGGAACCAGGTTTCTATTTTTAAGATACAAATGTGTAGCTAGTTAAGGTACCACCATTTCCAATTCTCAGCATTCTGTTCGTTCTAAAAATGTTAGTCAAACTCATAGCATGCTCATAGCTTGCTGCTGGCTCAGGCTTTCCTTAAGGATTATTTAATTTGGATTTTAACTACAAATTGACAGTTGGATGGCTTTATTTGGGAAATAGAAGGGGACAAACCTAATTGTCAAGGGCATGGGCATGCTGCCTTTCTTCCCAGGGGCTATACACACCTTTACGCACCCCGGGGGATCCCCATGGCAGGTTCACCTCTGAATGAACCTGGTACAAACCACACCAATGTGACGTCACGTCTGGGCAGCTTCAAAATATGGAGGGGAGGGGGGGCGGTCAAAGTCATGTAAATCTATTAAAATGTATTTAAATCAGCTTCACGCCCAAACTATTGCGATCTCATCGGTGAGATCTGAGACTTTCAGATTTTGTCACATGTTGAGGCCCCTCTGGAAATCTCACACTCGATGTGCCTGGACCCAAGATTAACATTTGTGTTTGTCCAAAATTGTTGAAAGTTTGTTAGGATGCGTTGGTCCTGCACCATTCTAATTTCCCTGAGAGCTTCATACCTCGAAGCAGAGTTAGTGTTGTAGACAGGACCTTTCCACTGAAGACCTAGCTGATGATACATGTGAGGAGTCCAGATGACGATGCTCAGAAGATTACAATAATAACCACCCATCAAGGTGCGATAGAGTTAGCTATCAGGATGTTGGAGATTCTGTTTATAGTTTTTCCAATCTCTTCCAGATCATTGGACTGGCATAAGCTCACATACTTTCTTCTTGGTGGGAATGTGAGGAAGTGCATGGGTGCACCTACAAGATAGGCTGGTATGAGGAGTGATTTGTTGTAGATTTGTTTTTTGTTAAAGTTATAGTTTAAAGTTTATTTATTAATGTCACATATAGGCTTACATTAACACTGCAATGAAGTTACTGTGAAAATCCCCCAGTCACCACTCTCCTGCACCAATTCAGATACACTGAGGGAGAATTTAGCAACCAGCAAGTCTTTCAGACTGTTGGAGGAAACTGGAGCACCCAAATAAAATCCCCATAGACATGGGGAGAACATGTAAATTCTACACAGACAGTGACTTAAACCAGGAATTGAACCCAGGTTCCTGGCACTGTGAGGCAGCAGTGCTAACTACTGTGCTGCCGCACTGCCCCAGGGAAAATAGAGTGACGGTGGTTAGTGTTGGGCGGACATCAGAATGATCTTGAAGATGTCATGGAGCCAATCTTTTTTGTCCTGGTAAGATTATCCAGAAGCACAGCATCACTCTCCTACTACTGGTCTCCTCAATGATTTCCAACCATACCTTGTTCACTATAGCAGGCTTCTTCCATTCATTGGCAGAGAACAAAATCCCCCTGCTGGAAAGGCATCATTGAAGAATGGGACTGCCCTGCAATGTTGTGAATCCATTGCTCCAGGTTCTGGAATCTTTCAGCATCTCTACAATGCTTCAAGTTTCAAGCTAGCAGAGTCCCTTTTAATAGTTAAACTGAAATAGATTGATGGTGGTCATTATCTCACATACTTCTGCTAATTGTTTGGGTGCAAATGCAATGACTGCATTAAAAACCCCTCTGATAGACCCCCTTCTGAAACTTCCAGGTCTCTCATGTTTTGTCAGCTTTTCAGTTGCCAACAGGTCACAAGTTAAAATCCAGCCCAGTGAATCTGGTCATTATTTCAGTCTGTTGATACAGAACAGTATTAAAGCAGCCTAGTGATTTAAATTAAGATGAATCTCACCAAGTGCTTTCCCAGTCAATAGTCTGTCACAAATCACACTGATGGTACCTGTTGGAGAGTGTCCCGCCTTGAAACGCCAATTCGTGGTGGTGTATAGTTTTTTGGAATATTGTGGAGTCACGTAAAACCCCAATGAGAAACCAGTCCAATCATTATGTAAACAAATATTAAAGAATATTAACTTAAAAGGAAAATACACAAAAAGGACTACAATATTCTAAGACACTTAAGAATATGAATAATTAAACATGCAAAGTTTATGTTGAAATTATTCCTTGTTCCAAAATATATCTGAATTCACTAAGACTCCTGTTTCCCAAACTGTGCAAGTTTAAGCTTATTTGTTAGTATCATAAGTGAGTTTACAGTAACACTGCAATTAAGTTACTGTGAAAATCCACAACATTCAAATTAAATAAAGCTATAAGTCAAATCCAGTTTATAATTACTCCACAATACAAGGTTAAGTCTGGTATAAACTCTTTCCTTGCTCTGGCAGAAATATTTAAGCTACCTTTACAAATATGTTTCTGCAATACCTTGGTTTTAAGAATTAGATGCATCATATAGAAGTAACAAATGTTCCAGGGCCCTTTGACTGTGATAATAGGCCTTAATTTCCTGCCTATGAGTGCCAGGCTATTTGTCTGTGAGGTGTATATTACCCTCTCTGATTCTGATGAGAAAGGGGTGTGCTGTTATACTGTTTCCCCTGTTGGTATTTCCAACTTGACTTGGCTATCCACAATTCCTTCCTTTTGTGGAGTTTAGGATTTTTATAATTCATTTAGGTTAACTGTTCCTGCTTGCAAATCTTAACATTTCTATAGTGGTCATCTAAGTAATATGTTTCTACTCTGACAGCATTTCATATCTGATGATCCTTGGGCTCGCTTATGCTTTCAGAATGGGCTGATCACTTTGAGAGGCTTGCCTGCTGCTGGTGATGTTGGTGTCAGTGTTGCCTGGCAGGTTTCTACCTTTTAGGCCTTTTCTAAAAAACTGTTACTGTTGCTGCTAGACAAATCCTTGACAATTTGGAGAAACTGAAGAAACCAATATGTAAAGGGCATAACTATTTTGTCCAGGTTCACTCTCTTCAGTTTAGCCCATGTAGGAAGGGTGAGTCACAATGCACAGAATAACGCTTGGATCACCTACAGCAGCAACTGATGATGCTGATCTTGTAAACACATCAATGTCAGATTTAGACTTGTAACAATTACATGGCCTGAATTTATTTTATACTTTAGATAATTAGCAATGAAATAGTTTTACAGGATTAGTTCACATAGTGGCCTTTGTAAAGGAAGCTGTATGTTCAAATCAGTTTATCTCATCTCAACTCAATTGTAATCTGAATGAAGGGAGTCCAATACACAGAAATCGTTAGCTAAACCAAAATAACTTGCACCGATAAATCAGGGCTGCTGAATTGATATGGAACTCTCCATTTCTGGCCTCTTTACACTGATACTGGTCAGTCTTGCATGGTAATCAGTGAGTTTATTGATTGCATGAGGCTAAAACAGAAGCATTAAACATTTGTTCTCTGATTTATAGGGGGTAATTTTCCATTGGGATGCTTTTAAGAGTTTAATGATATTAGAAATTGCATTTATTCCTCTCCTTCCTATCAAATTTACCATGCTAAGTGAGTCATGTGTTTGCTTTCACTTCCACTGTAAAATACGTTCTTTTTCTGTACTGTCACATTTTGCCGAAAGCAAAATCTGATTTAATCAATGTCCTTTGGCGAACTGGATGCAGTCATATACCAGTTTGACTGTACTAGTTAGAAGAGCAAAGCTGGTGTGCTGCTTTAAGAACGAACGAGGGACAAAATAAAATCAAAGCTGTGTAAGTTATCCTTATTCAATAATTTGCAAACCAAATGAGCAGCAATTCGAAAGCACGGCTCTGCCAGTGACCTATGTGGGTATGAAAAAAATATGGTTTCATGTTAACATAAAGACTAAATGTTCCAGGTTTAATTTCTGAAGTTAGTTGACCTCAGCTAGGCATTAGTTAGGATGCTAAATCTGGTTTCAACTGTGGGGTAACAAAGTAGCCAGGATCCCACCGCTCCTCATTATCCAATAACCCCTGTCATGAAGGTGCATGTGTGTGGATGTCAGGCAAGGAGCTGAACAGTAATATTCAACATGATTACATATCTGGTTGGTGCGATGTAAGCTTTCAGATTAATAATATTTATTAGAATGAAGCATAGAGCATAATCAGGAAATGAGAAATGAAAGAAATTCAGGAATAAAAATCATTTTTTCATAAAAAACTCTGTATAACAAGGGTACTGAAATCAGGTCAGGCATTGTGCATATGCTTATTGTTGCCTCGTAAAACATTAAAACAATTTCAGCCACCTACTTAAGTGTTGTGGTGTTGATATAAGAAATGTATATTGTCAGTGAGAGGGGTGAACATTTCCAGAAGGAGTGCTGTGGGATTTGGAGTGCTTTGACACTGCAGCTGATTTTCTTCAAGCTGCGCCCCTCAGTGGGGCTGTGAGGCAACAGTGCTAACCACTGTACCACCGTGCCATTCTACTTGTACTTTATTCTACTGCATATTTTCTACTTAGCCTGAGAATCCATAAACTAGACCATGCCAAAGGAAAAGGTCATACCTGCAAATTGGTTATATCATTTCATGTGTCAAATCTCCAACATTCGGCAATTAGACACAGTAACATGGATGAAAAGGACCAAACTCAAAAAAGGCAGTGAAACTGGGAGAATTCTGACAACAAAGAATGGGTGAGTTGGAATTAGATATTCAATAAAAAATACCAAAGAAATGAAGCACAACAGCAACCCTGCTCCAACACACCCACCAGGATTTAACAGAGGTACACATGGCTGCATGATAGTAACCTTCTAGCTGGAGTCAGTTCATCATTATTATAGAGACTAGTGAGTAATCAACACACTGTTTAACCTCAATCACAAGCAATTTGTGTTCCTGTTCACAGGATATGGGCATCGGTCAAAGCCTGTATTATTGCCAGTTCTAACTGACCTTGAGAAGGTGATGAGACATGTTCTTAGATCACTGCAGTCCATATGGTATAGATAAACCCACAGTGATCTTCAGAAAATTTGGCGTGTCAGCTAGGACTCTCACCAACTTCTACAGAGGTCACAAGACATCTTTCATCTTCAGTTAAATTAAAGACACAGTACCAATATATGATAATGATATAAATCTCATAATGATAAGAATATACAACTAAGGGAAGTATGCTAAACCTTTACAAAAGCACTGATGTCATCTCAGGTGAAGTACTGCCTTCAATTTTGGGCATCACACTTTAGAAAGGATTCCAAGGATTTATAGAGGATATGGAAGAGATTTACTCAAGTAGCACCAGGAATGAGGAAGTTCAGTAATGTGGATAGAATGGAGAAATTGTTTCGTTCTCATCAAAGAATAGAAAAATAAGAAATTCAATAGAGATGTTCAAATTCATAACAATTTTTTAGTACAGAGTGCCCATTAACCAAAGGCTTACATGATACAAGTGAGCCATAAGTGAGGATTTTTTTTAACACGGTAAGTTTCTGTCATCTAAATTGTACTGCCTGTAAGAGTGGTGGAAGCAGATTTCATTGTAGCATTCAAAATAAATTTGAACAAATCATTATTGAAATAACTCCTCAGACACCAGTGTCTCTTCATTAGGTTCCCTTTACTTACAAACTCAATTCAATGCCAGGAGTGCTTCAGGTACACTGTCCACAATTCAGATTGTTCATAGACCTGACACTCCCATATTTATATACAGCTGAGGCTCCCTGATTGGGCAGACAATTATGGCCTCAGTCACAGAGCTCATAAGCCAAGAGTCCAACCTCATGGGCCTTGTGAAGTCATTACAATCATAGGACTATGAGGAAAGAGCTGGGGAGTGGAATTAAGGGTATAACTTTAACTACCTTATCACAGGCATGCTGGGCCAAATGGTTACTTTCTGAGCTGCACCATTCTATAAAGTCAATTATAACTCAGTCAAGACTGATTCACTTTCACAGAGTTAAAATTAAACCATTGATTTTAAATCATTTACGAATTAGCTATCATAACATTTCAACGCAGGTTCAAATCCCACCACAGGAGGTGGCGAAAGGTTTTTTTTTAATGATGACTATGAAACCATTAATGTCACTAATGTCCATTAAAGAAAGAAATCTGTCACTCATTTTTTAAATTTGCTTTTGGGATGTGGGCATTGCTCATTGGGCCAGTATGTATAGCCCATTCCTGAGAGATTTAAAAGTTAACCGCATTGCTGTGGATCTGGAGTTACATCCTGGTCAGTCAAGGTAAGAGTGACAGATTGCATTCTTTAAAGGACGTTAGTGGCATTAATGGTTTCGCGGTCATCATTGAAAAAAAAAACCTTTTGCCACCTCCTGTGGTAGGATTTGAACCTCAGGCCTCAGAGCATTACACTGGTTCTCTGGATTATTAGTCCAGTGATAATACCACTACACCACTGTCTCCACATATGCATCATTTAGTGTGTATTGATTTAATGTATATTGTGTGCACAGTACAGAGCGATGTGTCTGTTCACCCCCAAAGTGAGATGGAGCAATGGATTTGTTTAGGCTTATTCTCAGTCCCAAAATAATTGGTGATCGTGGCATACCCCAGAAACCAAAAACCACCAGTTCATTGGAAATTGAGATATAGGCTTTATCTTAATAATCCCAGGGATTTGCTTTACATGTGAAAGAGCCTTGGTGACTAACTGGTAAACAGAAATCACATCTTCATATCATATAACAGAAAATTAAGTCAGGATCTAGGGAAGGAAAGAAAGAGACACAATCGAATTTATCATCACTATTTTAAGTGATATGAACATGAAATAATACAGATGTACCACATCTGAAATGGAAATGTTGGAATTGTTCTGCAAGTCTGGCAGCATGTGTGGAGAGGGAAACAGGATTAATGCTTCCTGAAATGTTGACTTTACTTCTCTTTTCACAGATGCTGCCATGTACTTCCAGCATTTTCTGTTTACATGACATTCATTTCAATGTTATTTCCCAGTATAACGCGCTAACAGATTCAAATTTGTTGGCCAATTTGGCACTTACATTATCAATTAGGAATACAAAGAATATCAAACTCATATGTTGGAGCAGCTAACATGTCAATTGAGATTACACTAAATGAGAACGTCACCTGGAGAAGCAACATCATTGTCGAAGTGGGAATATTTTGAATGCAAATGTTCACATTTGCAACATCAGCTGGAGAATAAATTTGTCAAATGAATATGTCAGATTTTACAAGGTGAACTTTTGAAATAATAAAGGCACAGCCAGGAAAGATGAATCAGGAAAGTATGGAAAAACAGCCAACAAACTTCCTGGCAGCACTGGAATGAGTGCATGTCTCATAATGATATAAGAATCAACTTGGATTACACCAGACACTGAGTTTAAAGTATAGCAAAACAACGTAACCAGGAAGGATTAAGATTGAAAAAGTATACCACAGCAAAAATAGGAAATAATGGAGGATTTGTGCCTCTGTGGGTGGTGTCTCTGCCTCTGAGCCAGAAGATCCGGTTTGGATGCCACTCCAGGGCTTGATGGCCAAGGAAGGGGTGTTCATAATCTGGACAAACAGGTTGAGTATCAACCTGTAAATCCTTCCAACACACCCATTACTGGCTGTAGGAGTGGAAGAGATTCCTGGCCAACCAAAGTGATATGGTTTGGTGCCTCTCAAGCTATATATGCCTCTTGCAACAGACTAGTGACCTGTTCTAGGAATAACTAACTATGGAAAAAGATGAAAGTCTGCCTTAGTGCACCACTTGATGCTGGAAAAGAATTGGAGTGGAAAATAGGAATTAGTATATAGTAAAACAGTTAACCATCACAATAATACCCACCTCACCTCCCCCCACCACCTCCCCCGCCCACCAACCACACAGAAATCTGGCTACTTCTCTCTGACATTAAGCATTAATCCACACTTATCTGTTATGTATTTTGATATGAGCAGAGTCCCATAAAAGATTTCCAATCAAATTAGTGTACTTAACCAACTCCATCATTCCATTCACTCCTTCCATGGCATTATCCCATGCCATCCCCATTACGTGTTATTCCATTTTCATTTTATTCATTTCCTCTTTTCCATGCCTTCCATGTATTTCCATCCCAAGCCACTTCACCTTCCAATGTCACCCCTCACATGCAAAGTCTCCCTCTCTTTCCTCTCATATTACTTCCATCCCATGCCAGTCCATTTGTCCAATGCCATTCCTCATGTTGTCGACTCTCTACCATGCCATCCCATTGATCCCATGCCACTTCTTCCAGCAGAATCCCTCCCCCCCCATGGCATTCCATCACTCCTATACCATTCTGCTAATTCTCCGCCTTCCTCTTACTTCTCCCATGTCATCACCACCCAAGCCTCTTCTACTCTTCCCATGTCACTCCTGACAATATTAACAGAACGCTACAAAACATTTGTAGTCAAATTAGTATTTTTATTGCCACAATACTTTTTTAAATACAGGAAATCTGTAATAATTTCACCAGGAATTAAGATGGTGCTGGAATTTGACAACTTCTTGCGAGCTGTGTCCAGAATACTCTCTAATTCTTTCACTCTTTTTCACTCTCATTCTATGCTTTTAAAACTCTAGTTCTTATAAACTCTCTTCCCTGCTGCCATCAGATTTTTGAATGGACCTACCTTGTACTAAGTTGATCTTTCTTTACATCACAGCTATGACTGCAACAGTACGTTCTGTACCCTCTCCTTTCCTTCTCTATGAATAGTATGCTTTGTGAGTTTTAAGTTTATTTATTAGTGTCACAAGTAGGCTGACATTAACACTGCAATGAAGTTACTATGAAAATCCCCTAGTCACCACACTCCGGTGCCTGTTTGGGTACACCGAGGAAGAATTTAACAGGGCTATGTACCTAACCAGCACATCTTTCATACTGTGGGAGGACACTAGAGCACCTGGAGGAAACCCATGCAGACTTGGGGAGAATGTGCAGACTCCGCACAGATAGTCACCCAAGCCGGGAATCGAACCTGGGTCCCTGGGGCTGTGAGGCAGCAGTGCTAACCACTGTGCCACTGTGCCATTCATGCCATCATGTATAGTGTACAAGAAACAATACCTTTTACTGTACACTAATACATGTGACAATAATAAATTAAGTCAAAAACATTTCACGCTGAGAAAAGCTATGTAAAGCTGTCCATACGTAGGAACAGACTTAGGAATAAAAATACAAATTTTCCAAATCCATACAAATCATGTTCCATTATAAAGTCTTTGTTTAGTATCCAAGCCTTCCAAGGTTTCAAGCAGCAACATTATAATTTCTTTTTCCCTGAGTTGAAGCTTGAGCGATTGCATGGAGTTAGACGGTGTGGTGAGCTCAGAGACTACAGTCCTTTGAGTGTAATGTCTTTATTGAACCAAATATATCATAGTTACATGCAGGGAATCCCTCATGGAAAAGGTCTCATAAATATGCCAAGCCAAAGAGAACATGAAGTAATAATTGCATTTCAAAACCCAAATATCCCACCTTCTGTAACGAACAGAAGACACAAACATTCCCTTCTTCCGAATGAACAAAAGATAATGCATGTGCAATCATGTGTAACTATAAGTTATCCAAGTCACCCCACTGGAGCACAACTGTTTTTACACATTAACAAATGGTTTGTTACTCTTGCCAGATGCTACACATGCACTGCATAAATAGTTGATAAACGTTGCAGGTCTCTTAATAGTACACTTGCATGTTGTCATTGGCTGCTCATCTGAGTGATGTTCCCTTTCTGAGGAGTGTCAATTCAGTGGCACTTAACCTGGTAATTATTGCTGTTGTTTTAGTTCTATTGTTGGGAACCAGTGGACTTTGGGATTGATGGTCATTCTGCATGTCTGGTGCGATCCCATCTTTTTGATTAGCTGCTTGCTATGAAGGAATAGTTTCTGTAGTTATTTGTACGTGTCAGTGTTATGCTGGCACCTTTCATTGTTTACTTCCACCACATATGATTGAGGTGCCAACTGCTCTATGCATGTTCCAAGTTGCTATACTCCTTTTGAGAGCATCGAATATTTGGTTCTTCAATGCTCAACTCTGATAATGGTTTGGCAGTCTTGTCAAAATTGCTTTCTGCCATTTCACCTTGATTTTTTCACTGACATCTGGTTTTGTTAGCTTTGTTCTATTAGAAGAGTGGTTTGAGTGCAGCATGACTTCGGTCTACACTATTTTCCATGCCCTCAACTGGTGTCTTTCTCCACTTGATGATTGCCTTGTCTACATCTGTGCAAGATTTGCTCAATTTTTAAAATGATTATTTTGGTGATTTTCACTGCCACCTCAGCCTTTCTATTCAACTGGAGATAGTATGGAGATAATGTATAATAAATTTCCAAATCTTTTGTGAAGAGGCTGAATTCCTCACTTGTGAACTGAGGGCCATTGTCACTCATCATAATGTCTGCAATCCTGTAATGATCAAAGTTTGCTTTTAAGCATTGTACTATTTCTTTTGTCATTGAAGTCAACTGGTCTACGTCCCAGTAGTCAACAGTGGCAAGATAGTAAGTTCCTGCTACAGTGAAGAGATCTACTCTAGGTTCACCCGTGGTTTGCCTGGGATGTCATGAGTCATCAATAGCACTCTGATCTGTTTAGTTTGGTACACATTAAAAGCATTACACTGCCAATACGTCTTTAATTTAATTGCTTATTTTTGGTCAGTAGAGAGCTTCTCTTGCCTCCTTCACACTTGATACAATTCCTTGAAGGCTTTTATGGATGCATTTCAGCATCTCTCCTTTCATCTCCTTAGGGATGATGACTCTATTTCCTATGTACAAGTTGCCATCCTGGGCTATCAATTCATCTTGGTATGCCACCTCATGTTCTGTGCCCCAATACTACTGCACAGTTTTCACACTGAGCTTGCATAATGTTTTACATTCCAACAATATGGTGGTACAGTGGTTAGCACTGCTAACTCCCAGCATCAGAGACCTGGGTTCAATTCCTGGCGTGGGTCACTCTCTGTATGTCCTCCCTGTGCCTGTGTGGGTTTCCTCTGGGTGCTTTGGTTTCATCCCCCAGTCTGAAAGACGTGCTGGTTAGATGCATTGGCCATGCTAAATTTTTCCTCAGTGTACCTGAACAAGCACCAGAGTTTGGTTACTATTGGACTTTCACAGCAACTTCATTGCAGTATTAATGTAAGTTCACTTGTAACATTAATAAATAAACTTTTAAACAAATTAGGTAAAGATTTTGCTAAAAGCTCATGAATCCAACATTGCCCTGCTTTCACATCTGTTGGGGACACCTCATTACTGCTTCAGCTCTCAACTTGTCAGGATCTGGGTGAAGCCCTTTTGCTGTCAGTACGTGGTCTATGTAATTGACTTCAGGCATCGTCAGTTGCAATTTTGTTCTCTTCAGCTTCAGGTTCATCTGGAGATCTTCTATAGCAGACATATTGAATCCTGATCATGGTGGGCTATGGCTTCTCCGATTGTGTCTCCAAATCTATTGACTAGTAGATAATCCACCATGGCTTCCACTCCGAGATGATCTCCACATGGCATCTACATTGATGCTCATGTGGAGCCATGGAGATGCCAAACGGCATGTGCAACCATCTGTATTTCCCGAATGACATCCGGAGTGTAGTTAGAAAGCTGCTGCTTTCAGTCAACCATACCTGTCGATAAACATCGTCACATTTAGGGCAGCGAATACATTTGCCTTGGCAAGTTATGGCAAAGTTCCTTTGATGTTTACTATAGGGTAGTGAGATCTCTTCAATGCTTTATTTAGATACTTTGCATCTAAGCATGCACATAACGTTCTGCGTTGTTTCACTGCCACCATGCTGCTAATTGAGTCTGTAGGAGTTGTGACTTTTTGGATTACCACCCTCTTTTTAGTTCTTCTATCTTCATTCTAGGCTTGACTTGAGAGCAGGTGGAATTCTTTGCGATAGAAGCTGAATTGATCTTACAGTCTCATCCATGTCAGGATGATATTTTCCAGGTAAACATCCCAACCCCAATCTTTGTACTCTGCTCGTATTTGTTCACCGGTCAATGGTTTTGTTTGTTGTGACACATTGTAAATCTCTTTAGGTACATTCAGGGTTTCCGATCAAAACTTTAGAATCATAGAATCCCTACAGTGCAGAAGAACAATAAATAAAGAACAAAGAAAATTACAGCACAGGAACAGGCCCTTCAGCCCTCCAAGCCTGCACCAACCATGCTGCCTGACTTAACAAAAACACCCTTCACTTCCGGGGACCATATCCCTCTATTTCCATTTCATTTATGTACTTGTCAAGACGCCCCTTAAAAGTCACTATCGTGTCTGGATACGAGTTCCCCCGGCAATGAATTCCAGGCACCTACCAATCTCTGTGTAAAATATCTGCCTTGTGCATCTCCTTTAAACCTTGCCCGTCTCACCTTAAACCTATGCCCCCTAGTAATTGACTCTTCCACCCTGACTATCCATTCTGTCCATGCTTCTCATATCTTGTAGACTTCTATCAGATCTCCCCTCAACTTCTGTCATTCCAGTGAGAACAAACCAAGTTTCTCCAACCTCTCCTCATAGTTAATGCTCTCCATACCAGGCAACATCCTGACAAATCTTTTCTGTACCCACTCCAAAGCCTCCACATCCTTTTGGTAGTGTGGCAACCAGAATTGAACTCTATATTCCAAGTACAGCCTCACTAAGGTTCTATAAAGCGTCAACATGACTTGCCAATTTTTAAACTCAATACCCCGGCCGATGAAGGCAAGCATGCCATATGCCTTCTTGACTACTTTCTCCACCTGCATTGCCACTTTCAGTGACCTGTGTACCTGTGCACCCAGATCACTTTGCCTATCAGTACTCCTAAGGGTCCTGCCATTTACTGTATATTTCCTATCTGTATCAGACCTTTCAAAATGCATTACCTCACATTTGTCCAGATTAAACTCCATCTGCCATCTCTCTGCCCAAGTCTCCAACTGATCTATATCCTGCTGTATCTTCTGATGGTCCTCATCGTTATCAGCAAATCCACCAACCTTTGTGTCGTTCGCAAATTTACTAATCAATTTAGTTATATTTTCCTCAAAATCATTTATATGTATTACAAACAGCAAAGGTCCCAGAACTGATCCCTGAGGAACACCGCTTGTCACAGCCCTCCATTCAGAAACAGACCTCTCCACTGCTACCCTCTGTCTTCTTTGACTGAGCCAGTTTTGTATCCACCTTGCCAGCTCACCTCTGATCCCATGCGATTTCACCTTCTGCACCAGTCTGCCATGAGGGACATTATTGAAGGCCATACTGAAGTCTCTGTAGACAACATCCACTGCCCTATCCTCATCAATCATCTTCATCGCTTCCTTGAAACACTCAAACAAGTTTGTGAGACACAACCTTCCCTTCACAAAACCATGTTGTCTCTCACTAATACATCCACTTATTTCCAAGTGAGAACAAATCCTGTCTCGAAGAAGGCCATTTGGACCATTGAACCAACAATCCTGCTGAGGCCCCAGCCCTGCAACCCCATGTATTTACCCTGCTAATCCCCCTGACACAAAGGGGCAGTTTAGAACAGCCAATGAACCTAACCAATACGTGTTTGGACTGTGGGAGGAAACCAGAACATCCAGAGGAAACCCACATAGTCACAAGCAAACTTAACACAGACAGTTATCTATGGCCATAATTGAACCCAGATTCCTGGTGTTATGAGACAGGAATGCTAACCGCTGTGCCAGCGTGCCTCTTTTAGACTTGCTCTGGCTGAGATGAGTGGCTGTTGAATACTCTCTATGACCTGGAACTCCAGACCTTCATTCATTGGGCTCTGAGGCTAATTGCTCCTCTCAATATGGGTATATTGTATTATATTATAATACAATGGGAGAAGCCATAGCCCACCATGATCAGGATTCAATATGACTACTACAGAGAGCTCACCAGATGAACCTGAAGCTGAAAAGAACAAAATTGCAATTGATAATGCCTGAAATTAATTGCATAGATCATGTACTGGCAGCAAAAGGTCTTTACCCAGTTCTTGACAAGTTGAGAACTGAAGCAGTAATGAGGTGACCAACAGATGTGGAAGCAATGCAATGTTGGATTCACGACTGGCTGCGATTGGGACCATGTCCAAAACAGGCACGATGACCATTTAAATGCAGTTGTGTGCATTTAAATTGACTGTTATATAGGAAGTGATTTTACCATCGCGTTGCACCCATTTTTGGGAAAACTTGGTAAAGCCTGGTGGTGAAGTAAGTACCATGATCCGCGTCTACCTCTGTGGTTCCCCCTTTATCAAGGCTCAAAACTGGCCACGATCGGGACCATGCCCAAAACAGGCGTGATGGTCATTTAAATGCAGTTGTATGCATTTAAATTCACTTATTGGGCTGCATGCCCAATTTTACTAGCACTTACCTTTTTATCACTGCGTTCACCCATCCGGAATCGACACGAAAAAGACATGCTCCATATAAGTCCGGTTTAGGCGCTCCATCTGTGTTAGTGAGGAGGTAAGTGCTGAGCATCCAACAGCTCTCTGCTTGAGATCGGTGAGGGGGAGAAGGAGGGTTTGCTGCCACTCTGCCTGTGATCAGTGGGAGAAAGGGGGTCTGCTGCCACTCTGTCTATGATCAGTGGGGGAAAGGGGGAGTCTGCTGCCATTCTAACTATGATCAGTGGAGGGAGGGGGATCCATTGCCACTCTGCCTACGATCAGTAGAGGAGAATGGAGAGGGGCCTGTGATTGGTCTGTGTGGCGAGGGGAAGTGTAAGGGGGTCAGTAATGTTGTGGGGATGGGGCAATGTCTGAGGGGGCTGGTGGGAGGGGCATTATCCGACCTGGCAGAGGAATGGCATTCTGCATTTGTTTTTGTTGCACAAGCGCAGTTGGAGACGGCAACTGGAGCTGCAGGGTTATGGGTTCATTAAGCCCCACCCACAGGCTTGTGCAGCACAATTCAGAATTGCTAATATTTTTGCAGGCAGAGTGCACATGGGGGCGCCTGAGAATGGGTCTGAAAGTTGGACCTGAAACACTCCCAATTTCAAGTCTGCCCAGCACTTAGGATCAAAATGGTAAAATAGGGCCCATTTTTGGATCACCATTTTGAGCTACTTTGCATAGGTCTCTGAGGGTCATGATGGTGCGTGATGCACCGCTGTCAACCTAAAACTTCTTCACTGTCTTCTGCAAACATCATTCCAATAGCTGCAAACCATTTCTCATCCAATAGACATGATGTTATATGGTTAATATTTCTCCAGTTGTCACCTGTATAGACGTGTTTTACTTTTTTCTAGTCAAACATTTACCTGTAAAATGAATCAGTCTCTTATAGTTGAAACATTGCTTTCCTCTTACTGGCCAGTTCTTCTTTTCCTTTCTATGATGCCTTCTGTAGTATTTGAATCTTGCCCTTTGTCCTTGATTATTCAGCTCTTTTGGTCTGGAATATCTCTCATCAAGATGTGTCTCTTGTCTGTTCTGCCATGCATGTGCTCTGTCTGCTGTTTTACAATCTCTGCTTTTCTTCAGATGTCTTTTTTTTGAGAATAGGTTTCTCCTTTCTTATTAGATTTGTTCTCATTGTCAAATCTCTGAAGCTTAAACAATTCTATCAATAACGAGATCATATTTTAGTTGTCTGAGTTCGCATGATTCTGCAAGCAGTGTTATTGCAGTCACACACAAATCAATGGACACTTTTTCACTGTGAGCCCTAATGTTGAACACATACCAATCATAAGTTATATTCACTTGGAGTTCAAAGTATGCCTTCAAGGCTTTCAAAATTTCTGCAGTCTGTTTTCTTTGGATAGATTTTGGTTGGAATTCAATTTGTAGCAGTTTCTCCCCAGAAGTGTTTAAACTGTTGCTATTTAAATCAGCTCTGTCTTGATAATTAAGTCTATTGCAATCTCATAATCTTGCCATTGCAAGTGGAAAGATTGCCAGTTCTGCCGCATATTTTCTTTCATTTTGACAGAAGCTGGAATGGAAAATTTACATATCATTGCTCCTCTTGCTGGAGTTCTTCCTCACATCTATCCATGTTAAAACTGTGACCCCTAATTCTGTCCTTTCTAGTTATTCCAGCAATAGTACTGAAAACCTGTGCTCCATAGCTTGTCATATCCCTAGCCAGGTTGTACAGCTAAAACACTGATATAGAGTCATAGAGGTTTACAACATGGAAACAGGTCCTTCAGCCCAATTTGTCCATGCTGCCCAGATTTTACCACTAAGCTCGTCCCAATTGTCTGCATTTGGTCCATATCCCTCTATACCCATTTTACCCATGTAACTGTCTAAATGCTTTTTAAAAGACAAAATTGTACCTGGTTCTACTACTGTCTCTGGCAGTTCGTTCCTGACACTCACCACCCTCTGAATGAAAAAAATGCTCCTTTTATATTTCTCCCCTCTCACTTTAACCATATGTCCTCTAGTTTTAGACTCCCCTACCTTTCGGAAAAAATGTTGACTATCTACTCTATCTATGCATCTACCTACAAATGTGGAAAATTGTCCAGGTATGTCCTGTATATGAAAAACAGGACAAATCCATTTGTATAATTATTGCCTGATCAGTCTACTCTCGATTATCAGTGAAGTGAAGGGTCATCAACAGCTCTGTCAAGTAGCACATGTTTAGCAATAAGCTGGTCACTGAAGCTCTGTTTGGTTCCACCAGGATCATTCAACTCATTAAAGACTTGGTTTAAAAATGAACAAAAAAGCTGAACTCCTGAGGTGAGAGTAACTGTGCTTGGTCTCAAAACTGAGTCTGGCATCAAGAAACCCTAGCAAAACTAAAGGCAATGGAAATTGGGGGAAACTCTCCACTGGTTGGCATCATATCTAGCACAAAAAGAGATGGTTGTGGTTGTTAGGGATTAATCATCACCTTTAGAACATCATTGCAGGAGTCTTTCAAGGTAGTGTTAGAGGCATAGCCATTTTCAGTAGCTTCATTAATGACCTTTCCTCCATCATAAGGTCAGAAGTGGGCATGATCACAGATGACTACACAAAGTTCAGCACCATCCACCATTTTTCAGATACTAAAGCAGTCCCTGTCCAAATGCAACAATATCCAGGCTTGGGCTGACAAGTGGCAAGTAATATTAGCACCACACAAGTGCCAGTCAATAACCACCTCCAACAAGAGACAATCTAACCACTGCTGTTGACAAGCAATGGCATTACCATTGCTAAATCCCCCACTATCAACTATTAACATTCTGAGGGTTACCATTGACCAGAAACAAAACTGGACTAACCATATAAATAAGGTGTCTACAAAATCAGGTCAGAGGCTAGGAATTATTGTGTGCCCAGTGGTAATGCTACCTTATAGTATGGCATTTTCTCAGTAATAGCCCAGTACATTTTTTTATTCATTGGTGGGACATGAGCTTCGCTGGCTGGCCAGCATTTATTGTCCATCCCTAGTTGCCCTTGGTGAAGCCATTTCAAAGGGCAGTTGAGAGCCAATCACATTGCTGTGGATCTGGAGTCACATGTAGGCCAGACTGGGTAAGGATGGCAGATTTCTTTCCCTAAAGGACGTTAGTGAACTAGGTGGGTTTTTCCCGACAATCAACAATGGTTTCATGGTCGTCAGTAGATTCTTAATTCCAGATATATTTATTGAACTCAAATTCCAACATCTGCCATGGTGGGATTCGAACCCGGATCCTCAGACCATTAGCTGAGTTTCTGAATTGATTGTCTAACGATAATACCACTAGGTCATCACTTCCCATATAATGAGAATAACGCAGGCTCAATTTTTTAATATGCATTCTCATCCAGATATTATGTATCAGTATCTTTAATAAAAACAGCAAGATGAATTAATAAAAATCAGTTTTGCCCAAGCTGCATTCCTTAAAGGGGATGATAAACTTGTGTATTGTAAGTTCAATGTAAAGTTACATTTTACACTTGCCTTTTTGCACAAAAATACATTTCTCATAAATCCTTTCTGCATAACTGTGTTGAGTCACATGACAACATTGATACAAATACCCTTTTATTTCACCATGGCTAATTCTAATTGTATTTTATGTAGTCCAAGTATCGACATGCTGAGCTTGGTTAAAGTCATTAGGTTACATTTTAGTTGCATTCGAAGCAATTTTTAAAAACGGCATCTCAGCCTTTTGGCTAAGATGCAAATGAGATCAAGCCTTGGAGGGGAAGCTATGTCTAGTCCAATCAGCTTGGATCATGTAGATCAAGCCCAAGACAGGAGGTGAGAGCCCTGTCTTGTCACCTTCGATCGGGAATGTCTCACTTGTTGAGACTTGAATTGGATTTGATTTGATTGAATTGGAGTAAAAACAAAAAAAAAGCAATGTTTGTTGTTTTAAAATTAGCAGCTACGATGAAATACTTTGTACATTTTACTTAAAGACTCTAAATATCCACTTGCATAACAATGTTGAGAGCATTTGTCACGCCACAGATGGTACACTTCTAAAGTTTCAAAAGTGGTTCCAAAAATACTCTGAGATCCCCCCCCCCCCCCCCAACCTCCCCCTCCGCCCATCCTCCCCAGCTGAGTCTGAACAGTGAGAATATTGTTAAAAGGAGGTACATTCTGTCCAGAACAGTTGCTGGACCTGCATATAGAAGAGATTTGAGGCATGGAGTGGAGTGGATCATAGTGAAATGGGGGAGAAAGCATACTTCAAGTTCTGAGTCATTGGGCAAAACCTTACCAGCCTTTCATGCCACACTCCTGCTGCAGTGAGGTTGGAGAATTTGGCATCCAGCCAAATCTCCGTTCACTGCAACGGGATGGGAAGATCACACCGGTGTGAATGGCCGTAACATTCATGCCATAGACGAATAGTGCCGCTAAGATTATATCAACTGAACTTCACTCATCCACAGTCTTTATCACATTTTTGAAAAATCCTAACAAATTTGTTAGACACATCTGCCCTCTGACAAAGCCACACTGACTATCCCGAATTAACCCTTGCCTTTCCAAGTGGATAATAATCTTCTCCTTTAGAATTTTCTCCAATAGTTTCTCTACCACTGATGTGAGATTCATTGGTCTGTAATTTCCTGGTTCATCTCTACTACCATTCTTGAAAAATGGAACCACATTAGTCATCCTCCAGTCCTCTGGCACTTTCCCTGTGATGTGAAGGTGCTGGTGTTGGACTGGGGTAAACACATTAAGAAGTCTCACAATACCATCTTTGTTCTTTGTAGAAACTTTGTGGTGTTGTGAGACTTCTGACTTCCCCCATGTCCAGGGGGGAATTAGAAATTTGTGCCAGAACCCCTGCAATTTCCTGCCTTGCCTCCCACAGCAACCTCTGATATAATTAATCTGGGTCATTAGGTTGAATCCATTTTTAAGCCTGTCAAAGCCTCCAATACCTCTTGCTTTCCTATACCAACTCTGCAAGTTCCTCCCAGTCCTTCTTTTTGAATCCTATAGATGGGCAATGAATGCTGGCCTTGCTAGCGATGTCCAAATCTCCAGAATGTGCAACAAAAAGAAAAGGAAACATTTCATATTTATTCTTCTGATTGCATGGGACTTTCTAGCAGTACTTCTAGATGTTTCTGTATTCAAAGGCATGGAGATTTGTTCAGGAACTGTACCAATTTGATTGTCATATAGGAGATAGGCTTTGTGGTCAGAACATGGCACATTTACCAACGTTAACTGTTTGTTTACCAAGCCTGCTACAAAACATTTCAGGACATTTTGAACTCAGCATCTCAATTTTTCCCTCAGAATTACATTCTGCAGCATTGGCTATGATCAGTTGATTCAGCGCAGACCAAAAATCAAACCGTTGGTATCTTTAGTGTGATTTTTAAAATACATTCATGGGACATAGGAACAACTGACTAGACCAGCATTTTTATTTTCCATCCCTTATTGCCCTTGAGAAGGTGGTGGTGAGCTGCTTTCTCAAACCACAGGACCTAATGTGGTGTAGATACACCCACAGTGTTGTTTGGGAGGGAGTTCCAGGATTTTGACCCAGCGACAATGAAGGATTGGTGATATATTTTGAAGTCCTTAGTGTGCATGGTTTGGAGGGGAACTTGTAGGTGGTGATGTTCTCATGCATCTTTCGCCCTTGTCCTTTGAGGTGGCAGAGGTTGTGGGTTTGAAGTGTACAGTTAGAGGACCCTTGGTGAATAGCTACAATACATCTTGTAGATGGTACACACTGCTGCCATTGTGTCAGGGTGGAGGGGATAAATGTTTAAAGTGGTGGATGGGGTGCCAATAAAGCGAGTTGTTTTGTGCTGTATGGTACCAACCTTCCTGAATGATGTTGGAGATGCACTCATCCAGTTAAATGGAGAGCCTTTCATCACGCTCCTGTGTTGTATTTTGTAGATGGTGGGTGGACAAGATCCCAGGAGTCAAGAGTTAAGTTACTTGCCACACGTTTCCCAGCATCCGACCTGCTCTTGTGGTCACAGTATTTATATGACTGACCTGAAACTAAATTGGACCAATGTTAACCTCCAGGATGTTGAGAATTTGGCAATGGTAATGTCATTGAATGTCAAAGAGAAATGGTTAGATTGTCTCTTGTTAGAGATGGGTTATTGCCTGTCACTTATCAGCCCAAACCTGAACACTGTTCAGGTATTGTTGCCTAGAGACATGGGCTGTTTCAGAACTTACTTTTAGAATCTTTATTCAAGGACAATCAACATCTATTCAAAATGATCTGTTCTCGAATATTGAGTGGGATGCATTACAACAGTTTCCAAATTAACTAAAATATTGATACCATAACTTTTAATCTGTGCGGTGTATGATTTAAGTGGTCTTATTCTTTTGCAGAAAGTGTTGTAAGTGATTGGACATCAGTATTCAGACATGCTCTGCAGTATTGATTATACAACACTTGTAACAGTGGTGTTTTTTTTACTGCAGTCCTCCACTAATCCTTGGCATCAGTTAATAAACTTGACAAGATCAGCAGCACTGACTCTTCTTCATCTCTCCATGCTAACATAATCTGCTGACAGCAACTGGGGACTTTGAGTGAAACAAGAGGTCAACTATTTTTAGTACTTTGTGCCACTACAGAGTTAATGTCTAATTGAATATTTATGCTGGAGTTGACCATTTCAAAGTGAGAAGTTCGGTATATGTTCCTCATCGGCTGCTCAAAATGCAACATTTAAGTAGACAGTGTTATTTCCAGAGGCACGGTAATGCTTGTGATCAGACAAACATCCAATTTTCAGAATAGAAAAACCTTAATAGAGAAATTAATAAAATATGCTAACATTGCCAGCTTCATTGGTCATTATAGAGGAAAAAACTGTTTTTAAGTTTGTAAGCATTAAAAAGGCAAAGAAATAGTCTTTCTTCTTCATAAAAGACATCCTGAGAGTGGAGACATAAAGAAGGTATTGTGGATTTATCTTGATCAAGATAGTAATTGTATTTCAAAATTACAGTTATCCTGGTAAAATAGAATCATACAGTGCAGAAGATGGCCGTTCGGCCCATTGAATCTGCACCAATCACAATCCCATGCATGCTCCAACTGCTGTGTGCTATTCTAAAGGGATCTAATCATGTAATGATTAAAGGGATGTTGGCAGGCTGCTGAAGAAGTGGTAAGGAAATCTGTTTTTCATTTTTTTCATATGAAGCCACAGGCTTAGAAATCCAAACCCAAGACTGAATAAGCTACTATCCCCATTCATTTACACCAGCTAGTCCCCCTGACACTAAGCAGCCACTTAGTATGGCCAATCCACCAATCCACACATCTTTGGACTGCGGGAGGAAACTGGAGCACCCAGAGTAAATCCTTGCAGACATGTGGAGAATGGGTAGACTTGACACAGATAATCACCCAAGCCAGGAATTGAACCCAGGTCCCTGGCACTTTGAGGCAGCAGTGCTAACCACCGTGCCACCAAGCCACCCATAAAATCCATACATGTTCATTTTCTGGCTTAAAATCGGTGATGCAGTCCAAGCATGTCAGAAGCTGGAGACCCAAATTGTATCCAAATTTAGTTATTGGCCTTCAGTTTAATTATAAAGGGAAGATGCTATGTGCTTTTAAAGGTAGCTTATTCAGTCTTGGGTTTGAATTTCTAAGCCTGTGGTTGCAGCTTACCTGGTATGCTCTGCGGAGAGAGGTGGAGAAAATTGTATGGTTGGATGGTAGGAGGTACAGCATACACTTCCAAAGATGTACACTGGTTCCACTCAGGTTCATATGAAAAGAATGAAATACGGATTTCCTTACCACTTCTTCAGCAGTCTGCCAACATCCCTTTAATCACTACACAATTAGACTTCTGTAGAATGGCACACAGCAGTTGGAGCATGCATGGGATACATCTTCCATAAATTCTGCTTAGAGGTCTTCAAACAGTTGCAGAGTGGACAAAATGCACCAAGTCTTTTTCAACATCCTCTCCCAAACCTAGAAAGTCAAAGGCACCACTTGCAAATCCGCTCCAAGCTATGAAACTTGGAAATGTGTCAAGGTTTCTTCACCATTGCTGAGCTAAAGTCCTGGAAATACCAATTTCACAGCATTGAGGGAAGACCTACACCACACTAGCTGAAACTGCAATTAGAGATTGACAATGGACAATGATGCACTTGCCAATGACACGTACATCCATGAACACATTGAAATAAACGAGCTGTCTCTTCTTTGAACGTTAAAAATGACTTAGTAAAAATGCATGGCAGCCAACATTCATGCCTAAAATAGCTTGCCTTATACTCAAAGCTGAGTTTCTGTTACAGTCATTTACACTTAAAGAAAAGTCAAAATGCATACCAATGTCTACTCTGCAAAACCCAAGGTTAACAAAGTAAGGGGAAACAATTTCTTTCAATTACTACATTTTAGCATAGTTGCTAAGTGGTGGTCACTCACATACACACTTGCCAGAATTTTACTGACCTGCCCACCACCAGAATTGGAGCAGGTGAAGGGTAGACCATAGAAAGGTCCATTGACCTCAGGTGGGATTTTCCAGTTTCAGGGCAAACAAGATGTTAAAATCCTGCACCGTTTTTAGAACATTGTGAAGAGGAAAAATCTTCACTAATCATCAGAAAATTTCAAAAATAATGGTTTGTACAGTTTCAATCATCCTTGTAGTGGTCTTGGGCCCATGGAATAATGGTTTACATCTTTTTTATGAAACATTTCCTCAGTGCTAGACTATGCTACAGAGGAATTTTCCTCCCTTCTTTTGAATTCTTGGTACAAACTGCTAACTTAGATTTGGATCTTTACCATTGTGAGAAGCATCCAGCACAGTGAGATAATGAGAAAAAAATGTACAGAAGGTCAGAGCGTCACTCATTTTTAAGTTATATCACAGAACTACATCACTTCTTTCAATGGCAACCTTGATAACAAGACAGATGCAGCTTATATCATTTACAAGTGAAACTGATTGTTCTGTTAAAGGAAAAGGTTAAAGATTTTATCATGATGAGTGAAGGAAAATGGATGAAGTCGCAACCAAACGGAAAAGCTAATATTAGAAGAGGAACACCTTCAATATTTATTTATAATCACAACTATTGTTGCAGATATAAGTAACTTTTAACATAGTTATGATTACAGATGGGGATGCTCCATTATCCCATTTCAACTCATTGTACAGCATAAGCATATTAACCATAGATGGATTCCTACAGAAGATACTGTTCTAGGCCTCATGAGCTCAGTAGTAGATACCTTATTGTTTTGCCAGACTTCTTAACTACTGTGTAATGATTAATGTTCATTACACAACAAAGTGCACTTTCTGAGCAGTGTTATTTTTTCATTTGACAAAGGGATTCAATCAAGATCTCTCCTGATAACAAACTCCGAGAAATATTACTCCCGGGCATACGTACCAATATTATGGACGGCAATATACAGTCGCTGGCTTTGCTGAACAATACTGGATGCAAAGAGGATATTTGATTTCATTGTGGCACTTCCACATGCCACAGAAACAAATTCCAGGTGATATCTCAGATCGGATTTCAGATAATTGTGATATATTATCCTCTGAAGATTAGAGTGAACCAAACAAGATGTCACCACAGCAATGAAAATACTTATTTATCGAAGAAACACAGTATGTACAGCAGCTGATTATGCTTCAGATTTTTTTTTAATAACAAGAACTTTTGACCAGTATCAAAACAAATATGTTAGGAAGCCAATGCAGTGCAATGAGGTAAATATTGGGTCTTGAATTCTGCCTGAGTCAATGGCCAGCTCAAATGGTTGGGATAAACATATTATGCCTGTGGGATATCAAGGTCCAATGTGAAATTAGTTTGTACAGTCTTAATCCTCTGCATGTTAGGTGTGGGCCCACCACACAAAATTGCTTAGTGAGGCCATGTCATGGGTTGTGTAAGAAATCAAAAGATACAGTCATATGGTGAAGGCAATCAGGAGCAGCTATTATGTAACTTTACGTGTAATATGCTTTTAATGTTTTAATTTAGAATATGGCAACTGAGAATTTAGTTATGAAGGAGAGAAGTCAGGACTTCATGGACAATACCTTACTGTATTAGGTTTAACAGAAGAGAGTTCATATTCCAGACCATGGAAAATCTAACCCTCTGGGGAAACTTCAGTCAATGGATTAGAAGCAGGTATTCATAGAAATCATAGAAATCATTGAAGCCCTACAGGGCAGAAAGAGGCCCTTCGGCCCATCGAGTCTGCACCGAGCATAATCCCACCCAGGCCCTACCCCCATATCCCTACACATTTACTCTCTAATCCCTTTAACCTACACATCCCAGGACACTAAGGGGCAATTTTAGCATGGCCAATCAACCTAATCTGCACACCTTTGGACTGTGGGAGGAAACCGGAGCACCCGGAGGAAACCCAGAATGTATTGACATTCTGACCGGCACAAACTTTCAGCTGTCTCTGTTTTTCAGGACTCACTTGAGGAAGGAACAACACTCTGAAAGCTCGTGATTCCAAATAAACCTGTTGGAGTTTAACCTGGTGTTGGGAGTCTTCTTATTATGCCCACCCTAATCCAACACTGGCATCTCCACATCATGGCTACCACTAACACTGCAAACCGTCACTCACCTGAAGAAGGAGTAATGCTCTATGATTCCAAATAAACCTGTTGGACTTTATCTGGTGTGAGATCTCTTACTCTGTGCTTCAGAACATTGTGGAAAGATTTTTAAAAAACATTTGTTTTTTGGTTGGTGTTGTTTTTCAGAATGCTCATGTCTTCATTTAACCATAATTTTGTTCAAATGTGTTGTTTACTTCAATTATGTTAATTTAGTTATAATTATCTTGTATTTAAATGTTGTGTTTTGATGTCACAATAAGACATTTTTAGCAGTCATTAAAGTTTAATGAGAAATATTTATTAACAAAAATAATTTTATAATGACAACATTTTGATACTACATTGACGTTTAACTGAAGCTGCAGTATAACATTTGGCATAAGAACCTTCTCAACTTTTTCAAATGTTTGACAAAGAAAATATAGATTTGTCCAATTTACCAAGAAGTACAGTCACCTTATTTTTGTAAGCAGAGCTGTAGGGAAGCGAATGATGGAGGGAGAGAGGGGAGGAAGTGAATACTGTTCTCCAATTAGTGTCAGGGTGCACAAGGGCAAAGCAGTCACTAAGCCGAGGTGGGGGGGAGGGGAGGGGGAGATTCTTAAAGGGAGCTTAGGCTGGTCTGGAGAGGGCAACATCAGGGGTTTCCCTGGGTTGAAGGTTATGGTGGGCCTGTGTACCATTTAAAACTTACTTTATTTCATGTTTAAATAACACTGGGTAAGCAGATGAAATTTGCGAAATTTTCATTCAGCCAGTTCAGCACAGTGCTTTCATGTGGACAGAGGGATTGAGAGATACATGTCATTGTTTGCAACAATCCCAGCACCAGCAGCCACACCACTCTACACGCCCCCCCCTCCTCCCTCTCCCCTTTAATCCCTCATTGGGACTAGTTCTCCCATTTGTGAATGTCGGCAACACAACACAATCTGGGGTGCCATGCATCACCTGATTAAGTTGCCTGCCATTGGCATCATGAACACGGCAGGCAGGGAGAGCTTGCAGGTTGGTGTGCGGCATGGCCATTGTTCTCCCTAGAGTCATCACCATGAGTGCTACTACAGCATTCCCTTCCTTGCAGGCCAGTGACGTGGGGCAGGGGCAGATTGGTAATTATCACAAGATGGGTTTCCATTCACTGCAGAGTACATACAATATGAGTTTCTATGTTAAACAGAAAACCCCTGCTTGGAACACCAACTGCCTGAAATGATAAGCCCTCAAGCAACACATGGTGCACTGCCCCCCATGCCCCCTCCGGACCCCCCAGCCCCCCTCCCCACCTTGGCTAAAACCCCATCACTCAGTCCAGTCTCTCACCTCACCACTCAGAGAGAACAAAGGAACAGCCCAGTGGCTGCACACAGCAACCTGACCAGCACTTAGTAAAGGACCCCATCTCAGAGGAACAGCCCAATGGCAGTTGACAGCAGCCTGACTAGGCCTGGGGACAGTACTTCCAGCTCTCCAGGGAGCTCCCCACGGCAAGCAACACATTTCCAGGCCCTGCCCCCAGCTTTTCCTGCACTCCGTGGGCTGCAGCCCTGTAAGGCTTACCTCCTTCCTCCTGTTCAAAGCTGCCACGCTAGCTCCCAACTTTTATACAACAGTTATAATCCCTGCCAAAGTGACATCATGCCAGAGAGATGGGAGACACTAGCAGGGCGGAGGTTCTAATCGTGGACCCATTAATTATAATTAAAGGTATGTAAGCACATCCTAATCTCCTTTATGCTCATTTTAAGTGTGGATTCCTCCACGCCAAAGGGTTTAGGCTGGGAGATACCCTTTGGGCTGGACACCCAGTGAGAATCCCGTGTTCGAATTTCCCAGCCTGCTGTATTAAAAAATTAGCACAATGGGATGGGAGATTTGCCCCCAATGACTCATGAACTCATCTCAGGCGCTTGAAAAATAGTACATTCTGATTTTAGTGAATATCAAAGTAAATAATCAACCAAATATTTTGTTAACCAAATCAATTCAGGTTGTGAACATTTATTTGTGCTTCCAATCTGCAATTCTCTGTTGGTATTGCCTGAAGTAAGAATAGACTCACAAAATAATTGTTAAAGGGTCAGCATCAATGTTTTATAATTGGTACAAAATGCAATGCAGAAAGTTGTCTTGTTAAGAAGTTCTGATTGGTGCTCTATTTGACTGGAACCTTCCACTGAAATGTCAGTATATTGTGCAATTACTGCACCTCTGTCCCTTGACTATCATTGCATAAAGCTTTTGGAAAATGGCCAACAGACAAATATCTACAGAACGTATGGCATAACTAGCACTGGAACTACATGTGTCTGTGTGGGTTGAATTCAAGAAAGTGTCCAAGCATACTTTATCAAAACAGCCTTAAGGGGATTAGAGATCTCTAAAGTGCACAATGTTCATAATTAAACAAAGCCAATCACCTTCTCTCTTACATTTATGCAGTAAATTATTTTTCCACAAATCCTAAAGGGAATAAACAAATAAATTAAAAAATGGTATTTATGCTCTGAATTTAATAGTATCATAGATCAGTTGCCAAACTCTTTATCAGTGCATCAGGGACATGCTATCAACTTCTAACCCATTTGAAGCCTAAGCCTTCAACAAGATTTGTGCAGACAGATATTAGAAAGTTTGGAATTCAGTAAGTGCCAGAATAACTCTTTCTGCTTTGGGTGCCACAATGGTTAGCAGTGCTGCCTCACAGTGCCAGGGACCTGGGTTCAATTCCCAGCTTGGAGTTTGCATGTTCTCCCGTATCTGCATGGGTTTCCTCCTGGTAATCCAGTTTCCCTCCACAGTCCAAAGATGTGTGGATTAATTAGATTGGCCATGCCAAGTTGCCCCTTAATGTCAGGGGGACTAACTAGGATAAATGCATGGGGTTATGGGATAGGTCCTTGGTGGGATTGTGGTCAATGCTGACCTGATGGGCTGAATGGCCTCCTTCTGAACTGTAGGATCCTATCTCTCAGGTGTAGGACAATTTAATTTCTGCTCAGCTAAATCATCACTGGTTGAAAATTATTTAAAGTGGTTAAGACTCATTCACCATCAAAGGCGTAAAAATGTAAAATGACATTCTTTCCGAAATTTAAAATAAACATTCTTCATTAGTTCCCCTTAAGTAATGGACAGCAGCATCCTACACATTGTCGCATCTCCATGCATGTTTGCACAATTGAAATCAATGTCCATCATAGTCTCATAACTCTTCATTTATTTGCAGAATCACGGAATTGTTACAGAACAGAAGGAGGTCATTCAACCCTTAAACTCTTTCTAGGAGCAAGGTGCCTGGTGCCACTCCATCATCTTCTCCCCATAGCCCTGCATGTTCATTCAGTTCTCCCTTGAATGCCCCGATTGAACCTGACTGTCATGTGCTTAGGCAATGCATTCCAGGACCTAACCACTCTCTGTATGAAAAAGATTTTCCTCATGTTGCCATTGCATGTTTTGCTAATTACTTTAATTCTGTGTCCTTCCATTTTCAATTGTTTCATCAGGGGGAATACTTTTTCCCTATCTACTCTGCCCAGGCCCCTCATGATTTTGAATATCTTCATCAAATCTCCTCTCAAACCTCCCTTTTTCCAACGAACACAGTTCCAACTTCCCCAGTTTATATTTGTAACTGAAGTTCCTTATCTCTCATTCATTCTTTTTTTCTGTACTCTGTCTAATGCTTTCACATCTTTTCTAAAGTGTGGCACCCAGATCTGGATGCAATACTCCAGTTGAGTCTGTACCAGTGTTTTCACTACGTTTACCATAACTCAGGAAATTTGGCATTGCAGCTACGACTCTCACCATCTTTTACAGATGCACCATAGAAAGCATTCTTTCTGGGCGCATCACAACTTGGAATGGCTCTTGCTCTGCCCAAGGTCGAAGGATCCACAAAAGGTTGTGAAAGTAGCCCAATGTAGCCCAAGCAGCCTCCCACCCATTGACTCCGTCTACACTTCCCGCTGCCTTGGCAAAGCAGCCAATATAATTAAGGATCCTACTCACTCCAAACATCTCTCTTCCACCTTCTTCCTTCAGGAAAAAGATACAAAAGTCTGGGGTCATGTATCAACCGGCTCAAGAATAGTTTCTTCCCTGCTGCTGTCAGACTTTTGAATGGACTTACTTTGCATTAAATTGATCTTTCTCTACACCCTAACTATGACTGTAACACTACATTCTGCACTCTCTCCTTTCCTTCTCATGGTATGTTATGTCCGTATAGCACGCAAGAAACAACACTTTTCACTGTATGATAATATATGTGACAATAATAAATCAAATCAAATCAAAATTCTTTGCTTTGTATTCTATTTCCCTATTTATAATGCCTAGTTTTATTAAAGGCCTTCTCTCAACCTGTCCTGCCAACGCTTTAGAAACATATCCATCAGATTCCTCTGCTCCTGGTTCACTTCAGAATTTTATTTTATATTGCCTTTCCACATTCTCCCCAGCAAAACCATTTGCTTCACACTTCACATTCTGTCAGAGGGCCTCAAATTAATGGAGTCCTTTGTCTCTTGTCCCACCTCTATAAAGGTTTATCTGTTTCACGACATCCTGATTTAAATTTTTTTTCAATTATTTTTCATTTCTAATGTTGCCTTACATGGTCCTTGACCCTTAACCCAAGTTTCTCTGTAAAAAAATGACAATGGATTGAATATCTAATGAGCTGAATCAAAAGTGTTCTCATATGGCACCTGTCATTGTCTATCAAAAAAAAACTTTTGCTATTTTAAGTATGAGAAAATGAGGCAGCAATGGTTACATAGCTTGATTCTCTCCACTTGTAGCTTCAGCAACACTGAAAAGGCCCATTTGATTGGCATCCATGCACCAGCTTCCACATCTTCCACATCCGCACTGATGGACCATGGCTGCATTGCATGCCAGCAACAAAATTCAATGCAGTAGCTTGACTGGGCTCTTTCTACAATGTCTTCCAAACCTCTGACCTCTATCATCTAGAAGAGTAAGCATGGGAACACCACAACCTTTAAGTTATCTTCCAGGTCAAACTCCATTCTGGCTTGGAGATACATCACTCTTCCTCCACCATAGCTGGATCAAATGCTGCAACATCATTGTGCCTGTACCTCCACTACATGAACTGTAATGGTTGGTTGAGAAAGTAATTCATCAACAACTTCCTAAGGACAGTTGGTGGTTGGCAACGAAGGTTGGACTTCCACTGACCACCTACATGCCAAGAAGGAATAAAAATATCAAGTTCTTTCTGAGCTGGCAAGACCATGGAATAACTCATCAATAGGAAGCACCAGTCTTAGTCAATTATATACTGACAAGTCAGTATTCTTCCCATCCAGTCATACAATTGTGCTCCAACTAAATGTTGAGACTTTAGGGAAGGCTTTACTCACGGATTACCTTGACCGTATGAAGTGTGGGCATGTGAATTCATAAGAACATAAGAAATAGGAGCAGGAGTAGGCCATCTAGCCCTTCAAGCCTGCCCCGCCATTCAATAAGATCATGGCTGATCTGAAGTGGATCAGTTCCACTTTCCCGCTTTCTCCCTATAATCTTTAGTTCCCTTGTCAATCAGAAATCTATCTACTCGTGACTTAAATGTATTTATTAGCCTCCATCACTTCAGTGGGCAGAGAATTTCAGAGACTCACCACCCTTTGAGTGAAGAAGTTCCTCCTCAACTCTGATCTAAACTGTCCCCCCGCCTTATTTTGAGGCTGTGCCCTCTAGTTAACATAGAACATAGAACACTACAGCACAAACAGGTCCTTCGGCCCACGAGTTGCGCCGATCACATCAACACCTACCAATCCATAGACCTATCTATAACCCCCAATTCCATTAAATCCCATATACTCATCCAGAAGTCTTTTAAAAGACCCCAGCAAGTTCGCCTCCACCATCACTGACGGCAGCCGATTCCATTCACTCACCACCCTCTGAGTGAAAAACTTACCCCTAACATCACTTCTGTACTTGCCCCCCTGCACCTTAAATCTGCTATCCTTTCTAATTTCTGTGATTGGCCTCTTTGATTTGCCTTCCTAAATGGAAATAACAATTTAAATTATTGGCAAGTATTTAGGCCAGTATACAATGCTCCCCCAAAAGTGGATTCTGAGGCCAGGATTATTGGGGGGGTGGGGAGGAGGAGCGTAAAATTGTTTAGATGGAATTCCCTCTGGAATTTTACATGGAGATGGGAAGGGCATCAGATGGGAAGCCCATCCGTGTCCCAATTAAAGCTATTACGTGACTAATTAAAGGCCACTTAAAGGTCTTTTTCCTGTTCAACTATTTCCTGTTTAAAAATTTAGGCAGTCAGAGCAGTTGACAGATTGGGGGTAAACCCAAAGTTAAACAAAATTTGATCTTGGGCTGAAGTGGGGAAAGGGGTATATAGGGGAAATGAATGCACCTCCTTCAGAAGCTGCCCCTGACTGGGGTGCTAGCCAGTTAGGGTCTGACCACTGGGTGTTTTACCCCAGACCTATCCTGAGTCCCTCATCTTCCCCTTGCAGGACACCCAGGCTGTCCCTATCAACCCGCCCACCCCAACGACCCCCTTACTTACCTTTCCTCTAGCTCCTGGCACTGAATTTCAGACGGCTGGCTGCAGGGCCTCTGGAATGACTGGAGAGCCAAACAGATTGGCCAGCAGCTCTCTAAGACAGGACTTCCTTCTCGCCACTGCTGGAGGTCAAGCTTTCTGCCAATCAAAGCTCATTAGAGTGTGAACTGGCAGTGGACCTGTTGGAGTCAACTCCTGGAATGGCCTTAGTTCTGTTTTACATCTTATTGCATTTTACTGCAATTCAGCCTGTGTAGAAATAATATCTTCTGATTAATTCATAAACATTTAATTTTCAAATTATTGCTTCACCACTTTCTGTCATTATTTTTAGTTACCACAGTTATGCAGCAATGGACAGGCTGATGAGGTCAGAAATTCCTTTGGTATTCGCTGTCTGGGAGTGAACAGGTGGTGCAGGATTCCATTGACAGGTACAGCTTTTGCTTTGTGGCTGCAATGTCAACTCTGAGTCTTGCTGCAACCAGAAAGAATTCCACTTCTTCAATGTCCAGCTGGTGTGGGACCATACTCAGCAGATCAATGCAGATCAATGCAGCTTCCTGACAGGAGCCATCATACCACCCCCATCCCTTCCGTCCCCACCCCCACTATGATGACTGACCTTGTCCTGACTTTCCACTCGCCATGATGACTGATCTGTCTCGATCTCCCTTTTGCCGTGATGACTGATCCCCGCCCAGGCCCAATCCTACCCCCACCCCACTGCCCGATATCTCCCTTGTTGAAATGATTGATCTCCCCCTTGCCGCGGTGACTGATCTCTCCATCCTATCCTGGTTTTCCCTCCTGTTCTCTGACTAGCTTACCAATTTAGCCATCAACCAGAGGCAGGAAACAGAACAAAAATATATAATGTGGTCCTGCAGTTAATTTCAGCAGCCGTGACAGATTAGTTGACTGTTTTCTAACCTCCCCTGGCACTCTCCAGCCTCCCTGTCAATATGTGGTCAGCATTGTTGCCCTGCTAAGTTTTACCTTGTTTGAATTATTACGTTTTGAATAAATGGAACTTTGCTGGTGAGTCTATTGTCCTTTTGTCATGAAGCAATCTTGCACCAAATCAATTAGTTTACAGAAGGATTTGCAACTGCATCCATAAGAAGATCAGGGCTTCTTATATCAAACACAGACGCACATGGACAAAAGGAGCTTGCACTTAATTAATTCACAGATGGTGTCTGACCATATAATCAATGTTTTGTGGCTAAGTAGGAATAATTCAGGGAATGGAAAATTATGTCTTGTTGTGCTAGTCAAGTTTTCAGAAGAGAGAAAAGAATTGGAGACTTTTTAAGACACCAGAGCTAACCTCTACACCTTTGACTTCTAATTTCATTGAGAAATTCTCTTATAGCAGAGAAGCAACTTGGTTTGAACACCTGTCGCCATTCATCAACTACCATCTCCACTTGGAAGAAAATCTTATGTTGAGTTTTGGTACAATAAAAGTGTGGGTGATGTTTAATGCCCCCTGGCACCACCCTACCCCTCTGCACCCCCACCCCACCCACGCCACCATGAGGATTGGCTGGAAGGTGGGACACCCTTAAAACCTGGCAGAAAGGCATAGATCAGGGAATATCACATTTGACCTTCCCTAAATTAACTTCCAAAATCAATTTAGGCCCTTAATTGGCTATTAATGGGAACTTAGGGTGACATTCCACTGCTGCTGATAGGTAACAGCGGAGTGGAGTTGGGGTCTTGACCACATAAAAAGGTCACTATATAAAAAGGCAGAAAATACGGATGCATGGGGTTGAGGGTGATTTAACGGTTTGGATCAGGAATTGGCTAGCTGGTAGAAGACAGAGGGTGGTGGTTGATGGGAAATATTCAACCTGGAGTTCAGTTACTAGTGGTGTACCACAGGGATCTGTTTTGGGGCCACTGCTGTTTGTCATTTTTATAAATGACCTAGACGAGGGTGTAGAAGGATGGGTTAGTAAATTTGCGGATGACACTGAAGTCAGAGGAGTTGTAGACAGTGAGGATGGATGTTACAGTTTGCAGAGGGACATAGATAAGCTGTAGAGCTGGGTTGAGAGGTGGCAAATGGAATTTAATATGGAAAAGTGTGAGGTGATTCACTTTGGAAGGAGTAAGAGGAATAAGACTCTTGGTAGTGTGGATGGTAGTGTGATCTCGGTGTGCATGTGCATAGAACCCTGAAAGTTGGCACCCAGGTTGATAAAGTTGTTAAGAAGGCGTACAATGTGTTAGCTTTTATTGGTAGAGGGATAGAATT
The DNA here is from genome assembly GCF_965287045.1 of Carcharhinus amblyrhynchos. Lineage (NCBI taxonomy): Eukaryota > Metazoa > Chordata > Chondrichthyes > Carcharhiniformes > Carcharhinidae > Carcharhinus > Carcharhinus amblyrhynchos. Next base: position 84,048,265 of record NC_137327.1, on the reverse strand, counting down.
TCGGAGGCATGAGATCATGTTGCAGCTGTACAAAACTCTGGTGCGACCGCACTTGGAGTATTGCGTACAGTTCTGGTCGCCACATTATAAGAAAGATGTGGAAGCATTGGAAAAGGTGCAGAGGAGGTTTACCAGGATGTTGCCTGGTATGGTGAGAAGGTCTTATGAAGAAAGGCTGAGGGTCTTGAGGTTGTTTTCATTAGAGAGAAGAAGGTTAAGAGGTGATCTAATTGAGGCATACAAGATGATCAGAGGATTAGATAGGGTGGACAGTGAGAGCCTTTTTCCTCGGATGGTGATGGCTAACATGAGGGGACATAGCTTTAAATTGAGAGGTGGTAATTATAGGATGGATGTCAGAGGTAGGTTCTTTACTTAGAGGGTAGTAAGGGTGTGGAATGCCCTGCCTGCAGCAGTTGTGGACTCGCCAACTTTAAGGGCATTCAAATGGTCATTGGGTAGGCATATGGATAATATTGGAATAGTTTAGGTTAGAGGGTCATTGGTTCCACTGGTTGGCGCAACATTGAGGGCCGAAGGGCCTGTACTGCACTGTAATGTTCTATGTTCTATATAGGCCCTGGCATCATCCCTGCAGATTCAAAAGTGCCCTCCTGATCAGCTATTCTGTACCAACAGAAGATTGCCCCAGTGACAAATATCGTTTTAGCGGGAAGAGTCCTCCACCCTCCAAAATGACCCCGCTCCTTCCACGCCCCTGCCCAACCCTCATCTAGGTTTGCCCTAGCAAGTCTAACCCATTCACATTCTTTTTGGGCTCCATCGCTGTTTCCACAAGCCCCTTGCAGTTCCAGCAGTTGCCACTACTCCCAGTGGCAGTATTGGGACCAAGAAGCTGCAGCTATCTGATTGGTCAGTAGCTGTTGGAGTAGGATCACCTCATTCAAAGATATGACAAGTCTAACTGCAGGCAGTGGACTACCATTTAATTATTTAATTCTAGTGGACAGGACCAGTGCCATGGCCAGCTCAGAGTTCAACTTATGTTAGGGCCTGCACATTTTTGTCAACCATATAAAATTAGCACAAAGATCCCTCTCTTTAAAACTGGATGAGATGTTAATCTGATTTTCTAGCCAGTTTTACTTTCACTTTCAAGAAGTCATCAACTTCTTCAATGTTTTCCTGCAGGAGAAAACTATCCTTAAGCAAGAACAAAAACTTTTTTTAATCAACTATTTCATTTTTGAAACATGTTTGTACATTGAAACATATCATGAGATATCAACTGTTTTTTTCCCCAGTTTTCTGTTCAAAATTTTAATGAACGTTGTACTGTGGGACGAATCCTTGATTTCATGATAAGCTGCATCTATGGGTGAGGCTCTTTTATCAGATGCAGGTCTTTAGAAAACTGACACTGTATGCGGCAATGAGCTGAATATGTGTTGATTAAGCCCTCCAGGGTAGCAGAAAGGTAACTGAGAAACATCTGATTAAGCTTGAAGCAAAAGAGAAATCAAATTGGAGCAAAAGATGTCTTTTTGCAAAACATTCTCTTTCATGATAGTGCCAAGTTAGAGTCTGTTTCAACACACACAGTTATAATCCAGTTCTCACTGTGTTTGGGTCCACAACTAAGCTGACATTTAATTTACTGCTAATTATTTCTGAAACTAAGAACTGATATCACAGAGTGGTAAAATGTCATGTTGTTGCAACCAGAATTTGAACTGCAGATCTGAAGGTCAAAGTGTATCACATTTCAATGAAGACAGAGGCGCTGCAAGGATACTGTCTCCTTCACTCCTGATTCAGACATGTTCATTTAGCATTCTAACTTGATGTGATATATATACTCCGTTTCATCATTTGAAACTTTATAATTGTGATTTGTATTAATCTAGAGGTGATGACCGAGTGGTATTATCGCTAGTCTCATGATCCAGAAATTCAGCTAATATTCAGGGAACCCAGGTTCAAATCCCAACATGACAGATGGTGGAATTTGAATTCAATAAAAAATATCTGGAATTAAGAATCTGCTGATGACCTTGAAACCAGAGCCATAGCACTGTGGTTGACTCTCAACTGCCCTGGTCAAAAAATGCTGACAGCCATGTCGCCCATGTTCCATGGATAAATTAAAAAAAAAGAAACATTGCCACTTTGTATGAACATATTTATAATATATATATATTTATATACATTTTTATAAATTATATAATATATATAATATTTATAATATGGATGGCATGGTGGCACACTGGTTAGCACTGCTGCCTTACATCACCAGGGATCCAGGTTCGATACCTGGCTTGGGTCACGTCACTGTCTGTATAAAGTTTGCACATTCTCCTCATGTCTGCTTGGGTTTCTTCCAAGTACTCTGGTTTCCAGTCACAGTCCAAAGATGTGCGGGTTAGGTTGATTGGCCTAAATTGCCCCTTAGTGTTAGGGGGACTAGCAGGGTAAAATGTTGGGCTACAGGATTAGGGGCTAGGTGTGATTGAGTACGGTGCAGACTTGATGTTCCGAATGGCCTTCTTCTGCACTTTAGGGATTCTAAGGGGTTAAATGAAGCCATATTGTATGGCTTTCAGGCCTCAAAGTGGTGAATAGGAAGTATACACACTGCCCTGACTAGAAGTACCCCACCTGTCACTCTGGATAAAGACAAACAAGAGGTATCCTTTTACGTTGGCCTGAAGGTATGCAAATAATACCAACTTCAGCTCCCTGCACCAATATTGGTTTGCTTGGAGCAGATACTCCCAACCTGTGGTCTGTGGACCATTGATGGTCTGCAAAAATACTGCAGGTGATCTTTGGAAAACAAATCAGCGTTCTCATTAGGCAGTGAAATAATATCATCCTTCTCATTAGGTAAACATAATCTGTTCCCACTGGTAGGCCTATTGGAGGTAAATGTTTAAGTTCTTTATTCATGTCACATGTAGGCTTGCATTAATATTGCAATGAAGTTACTGTGAAAATCCCCTAGTCTCCACACTCCAGCGCCTGTTCGGGTACACTGAGGGAGAATTTAGCACAGCTAATGCCCCTAACCAGCGCATCTTTCGGACTGAGGGATGAAACTGGAGCACTTGGAGAAAGCCCACGCAAGCATGGGAGAATGTGCAGACTCTGCACTGATAGTGACCCAAGCCAGGAATCAAACCAGATCCCTGGTATTGTGACACAGCAATGCGAACCACTGTGCCATCTTGACATAATGTGTTGTGAGGATTGTAATGTATTTGTGGGTGTGCATCCTAAAGTGTTAGAAATAGCTGTGTTTTTAATAGCTGTTGATAGATATGTTTGACTCCCATCAGCCATAAGCGATGTAAAAAGAAATGTTTAAAACGCCTTGCATAAGTTGTGGTCTGCATAAAAGAAGGAGGTTAGGAACCATTGGTTTAGAGGAAATATTCAATCATTGCATACTTATTACAATTGCTGCTGTGCTGGGTCCTGAGATCCACAACCTCCAATATGTAAGTCTTGGCTCTGACGCCTGATTCTCTATTCTCCCAGCTTTGATCACCAGGTCCCTGACCCTTGACCGAAGATTCACTGGATTGGTTTCACCAGAGGGTTTTCCTATATTGAGAGATGTTGTAAATTGAGTTTGCGTTCACTCATGTTTATAAGAAAGAGAGGTGATCTCATTGAAACATTTAAGATGGTGAAGGGGCTTGAGAGGATAGATATTGAGATGTTGTTTCCCCTGTCTGGGGAATTCAGAACAAGTGGGCACAGTCTCAGGATAAAGGTCTGATCATTTAGGACCAAGATGATGAGATGTTTCTTCACTCTAAGTGTTATGAATCTTTGGAATTCTCTACCCCAGACCCGATGGAACTGTAATAAAACATCCCCTAATTTTACATTGAATTCCCCTTAAATAACCAACTTTCATTTGCTTTCCGAATCACTTGCGTAACAATGCGCTTATTTTTTGTGATTCATGTGCTAGGACATTCAGATCCCTCTGTACTTCAAAGTTCTGCAATCTCTCCCTATTTAAATGAAAAACTGTTTTTTAATTACATCTAGCCAAAGTGGACAAGTTCACATTTTCCTACATTATATTGCACCTACCAATTTTTGTTCATTTATTTAACTTATTTATATCCACCCTGGCTACTTCAGGACATGTTCTCGTTAAGCCTCAATTTTTAGGCTGATAGACATCAGATCAATTGGGGGGGGCGTTGGGGGGGGGGTGGTGGGGTAGGGGTGGGGGGAAGATGAGGGGTGTTGCAAACACAAGAATGTTTGAAAAGTGGGAGTGGAGGCACCTCCATCAAAATACCCAGTCTAACTGGGGGTGCTCTCCCTCCCTGCCCCTAGCCAATTCCCTGACACCTCTGTTGACCCCCCACTCCCACAAGTTCCCTACCCTCCCGGGACCCTTGCCACTTACCCAGCCCCCCATATTCTGAGACTCGTTTTTGCAGTGCCTCTTCTGGCTACCATGATGTGGAGATGCCGGCGTTGGACAGGGGGAAGCATGGTAAGAATTCTCATAACCCCAGGTTAAAGTCCAATAGGTTTAGGTGGTAGCACAGGCTTTCAGAGTGTGGCTTCTTCTTCAGGTGAGTGAGGAGTTGTGTTCACAATTCCTTTGTAACACAACTCCTCAATCACCTGAAGAAGGAGTGACACTCCGAAAGTTTCTGCTACCAAATAAACCTGTTGGACTTTAACCTGGTGTTGTGAGACTTCTTGCTCTTCTGGCTACTGCAGTGCTGTGCCTGGTACGGTTTGTAGAGTTGTCAGCTTGTCTGAATGGCCGGCAGTTGTGTAAGGTGGAACTTCTGTCCAAAGTGAATTCAGCATCAAGTGACCACAAAGCCATAGAAGAAATGCAACTCGCTGGGTGCATGCCATTGTAACATTCATAAAACTGAATGTTCTATTTTCTCGCTGGCAGGGAACTTCATTTAGTGGGGGATCTTAATTCTGGTGATGACAAGCTAATGTGTGCAAAAGAACTTCACAATATTGTTCGCCGGGAAATTCGACTCATCTTGAACCCACTTTTAAAGTCCCAAGAATAGAATTCTGGCTGGTTTCTTGTGACAGGAAACCTGGTTTTGGTCTCCCACCAAATTAAGCTCCTACTGATGGTGGGACTGGAAGATTCCGCTCATTGTTAGTAAGTGGATTTGGTGCAATATCTGAATGATTAATTGGTTGCATTGTACAAGCAGACAGAAACAGCTGTTGGCCGTAAGTAGCATCAAATGATATGGATTTGTTGTTATCTATGTCTTAGTAAAACTATTGTTCATTAGACCGTGTACATACATTTCAATGGAGAAAAAGCAACAGCTTCCCAGTTCTCATTTTGAAACGGTGCGTCACATCCATTGCTAGGAGAATGCTCATCACCCTTTCAATGATCATGAAAGCTGCCTGTTTTAGGGACATTTTTTGCTTTTATAAATATTGTGAATTAAGAGCTGTTGCAACATAATCATTTTGTGACTGAATTTATAAGATGATTAAATAAAAAAAAAGTCCAATAGGTTTATCTGGTAGCACAGGCTTTCAGAGTGTGGCTCCTACTTCAGGTGAGTGAGGAGTTGTGTTCACAATGCCTTTGTAATACAACTCCTCAGTCACCTGAAGAAGGAGCGACACTCCAAAGGCCTCTGCTGCCAAATAAACCTGTTGGACTTTAACCTGGTGTTGTGAGACTTCTTGCTCTTCTGGCTACTGCAGTGCTGTGCCTGGACGGATTGTAGAGTTGTCAGCTTGTCTGAATGGCCAGCAGTTGTGTAAGGTGGAACTTCTGTCCAAAGTGAATTCAGCATCAAGTGACCACAAAGTCATAGAAGAAATGCAACTCGCTGGGTGCATGCCATTGATAACATTCATAAAACTGAATGTTCTATTTTCTCGCTGGCAGGGAACTTCATTTAGTGGGGGATCTTAATTCACCAGCTTTGTGACAGGGAGCTACTTTGTGGGAAAATGCTGAGTGAAAGGCATTCTGAAGAAGAGCCCCATCAAATTAAAAATCCAAAATGACCTAAATTAGGCCAATTGGGAGATTTAAGCACAGTCTATAATTTGTTTCAGTTTGATTGTACATTATCTTAAAGAATATTTAATCAAATATGGTATATCATTTTTTTGTTTGTCAACAAGTTTTTGGAAAGATTTCCTGTCTCTTTTACATACAGAAAGATCACAAGCACACTTTTTATAAATATATTTATGACGCTGCTACAAATACTTCACACAAGCATTCGTCCCCTTGATCCCAAAGCTGCCATGTTCTCTTATTCTGTCCAGGGTGTCCTCTGTGATGTTCTGCCTAATAGAATATTAAAATACATTTGGGGTCCTCTGTCATTATATAATCCCAATTTAAAGTTGACATAGTCTGTAGATGCTGGTGGAAGTTTACTGCCAGTTGGTTTTCCGCTTTGGTACAATATATCAGGAGCCATTAATTTCCTCTACCTCATGTTTCCACTTCAAAGACATGTGTGGGACAATTGTGAACTATGTCAGTATGGGCTTCATGACGGCAGAATGGGAAGTAAAGATCTTCCTGCCTGAAAGTGCTGAAAGGCAGTTTACATAAATTTGCTGAGAAAAATTGCTTGTTTTAAAAATAATCCTGACAGCTGAGAAAAGATTTTTTCAGAGTTTCAGTTACCGCAGTTAGATTGTGAACATTCAGTGCTTAGGAACTCAGGCACTTTTTGGTTTAAAGTCATGCAGATAACTCATTTATTTTTATGATAAGCTTAACTAAGTCAGGCACCGTATCGAGGGAATGGCAGAATTTCTGGGACTTTCTCTCATTACAATACCAATTATGCAATATGTTTGATGTGGGCACATCATCTATTAGCAATCAATTCTACAAGAAATATGGCTAATACTTTAAAATGAAGTAACTATATCATAAATTATCTATATCCTGAATTCCAGAGCACTGTATCAGAACCATACCACTTTGGTACCAAAATAAAATCAACATTTCATAACTGAGGATATACTTATTAACTTCTTACTTATACTGTACATTATAAAAAATATTTCTGACAGCTGTGAGCTATTAAATCTTTAAGATTATTTCCCACTGGCAAATATATATTGATATTATTAACAAGCATTGACTCTATTAAATTTCAAAAGCCAAGATTGAGTCTGGGGATCTAGCCTTTAAAGGTTAGATGATAAACTGTTATGGAGCTATAACAGTGACTGTACTTTGTAATATTGACATAACCAGGGAAACCATGTTAGATTAGTGACAAATGGTGCAGGTTATGTGAATCAATGTGCCTGAACATATAACTACAACTTGTTGACAGGGTAACATCATATCATGTGAATGTGATTTGAATTACTCTCCAGGGACTGGAGAGTATTAGTATTAATAGCTTTCTGCATTAAATATTTAAAGAGAGATTTTAATTTTTCTAAACAAATTAATTGAATTTGTGTTGTGTGGTATCAGTAAAACACTTGTTAACATACTTGCATGAAACTTGTGTCTGTTATTTTAATGAAAGAGCTTACTTGTTTAAAATGAAGTGGTGAAAAGGGGACATCGACATTGAATTGAAGTGAGTAACTCCTTTATTAAATTAATAGGTAGGTTTCACACAATTATAATAAAGCATTTGAGAGTAATATTGCACAGCACAATTTCAACACTTGAGCCACACACGGAAAAATATTGTCAAGTTATGGCTTCAAAAGAAGCTTCAGAAAAGGATTTATCCGAACATAACATTGGATTACAACTACTCTCGCAATAAAATGTCAAATAAATAAATCAGATTTTTAAAAAAGCGTATAATTCTATAAAATGAGGAAAAAATAATCCCGGAATCAGGGCGGGCATCGGCCTTGGGTGAGATTTTAAGAGCCATACCTGAGCGAAGTTGTAAAATATTGGCCATCGTGCCTAACTTTGCAAGCAAAAGGTACACTTGAACAGGTCTGTAATCCAATGCTGAAAGCATTCAAGATCATGGAATTGGAGAAGCTGTGAATAGTCTTTTTGTGGAAACTGTTTCAGGAACTGAGTAGATTGAGTGATTAAGATGTCCCTCTTGGGTACAAGAAAGGATTTGAACCTAGGAAAAACAGTAAATGTAACTGAAACATTTTAGTAACAAGTAGAAGTTTCATACTTTTCATGAATAGCCAAGGCCTGCTGGAACCACCAAGCCTAAAAAGGGTAAAAATACAAACAAAATAGATCACAAAGCTGCAAATTGCATGGGCTTTAAAGACTAATAGGTTTTTAGGAACAATTAACAATCGAGGCAAAAAAAGCGAAACACTTTTAAATTCCTATAAAGAAATTTAGAGGTGATTAGCACTGCTACTCCACAGCTCCAGGAAACTAGCTTCAATTCCCACTTGGGTCACTGTCTGTGTGGAGTTTGCACGTTCTCCCCGTGTCTGCATGGATTTCCTCCAAGTGCTCCGGTTTCCTCCCACAGTACGAAAGATGTGCTAGTTAGGTGCACTGGCCATGCTAAATTCTCCCTCAGCGTACCCAGACAGGTGCCAGAGTGTGGCAACTGGGGGATTTTCACAGTAACTTAATTGCAATGTGAATGTAAGCCTACTTGTGACTAATAAGTAAACTTTAACTTTAGATGTGGTGTGACAGCACAATGAGTCTTACTTTCAACTGAGCAGGGATGTAGGTTATGCACCAAGAATTTGCTTACATGCTAACCTTTAACTAAACATTAGAAGGAAATTATTATTTGGCTATAAAGTAGGTTGATGATACCTTGGCCTAGGATGAGTGATGTTGTATGCTCTTATGCTCATGAGTTGTGCAAAACATGTGTCTCTAGGTATTTTGAACAACAGAATGGCAAATTGCTGATCACGGTCTCAGAAAATGCTGCACTGAAGTGATAAAACTATGTGCTGTGAAAATGGTATTGGAAAGAAAGGTATGTTTTCTGATTCAAGGAAGAAGGCTTCCTTCAAGAGGGGAGAAAAGAATCGAGCAAATCAATCACTGAATGGATCAAATTTCTAATTTTAACAGTTGAGACTTGTTACTTTAAATGTAACTCTTTACTGATTTTTAATTTTTAACCCCCTCCAGTTTGCATCCACAATCAGTCCAGAAGTTATTAAATTTCCATTGCAGTCTTTGAATGACAGGGCCCATTACTGACACCAATTAATCATTTTCTTGAATAGAGGAGACAGCTGAAATAGCAGGTAATCTGGGATAGAAGCACATTAGGCAAATGTAAAAATAGATAAAAGCTACTGAGACAAATTGCCATATAAGAACATTTAAATAGGGGAAATACTTATTCACAAAGAAAGATTGCAGCATTTAATTCATGTAATACTTGGACCTATCTCATGTTGGATGTTCAGGAAGCGTGGGTTTTTTAAATGGTTTTTGGTTAAATGCAACTGCAATTTTGCTCATTACTAGACAAGTAATGAATAATACTGCACTTGTTAAAACATAGGAACATTGTTTCTGACAGGCTTATATATTTCATGCATGCAAGAGGACAATCATAAATAAGAATCCACGCAATATTATTTCTTGTGGGTGATCAAATTTTGTGGGATTTATGGTACCAAAATTTGCCCCACAATTCTAAAGGGGAATCTCACATTTTTATATTTATGTTACATATGAAAGTCATTGAATATGACCTGTTTTATCTCAGGTTAATGTATTGGTCTAAGGCTTGTTTACACTTGGCTGATAAATGTGTTTCTCAGCCAAAAGACTTTTGCTTTCTACAAATCAACTCTGCAAAATCTTAACCTGGCAGGGTGAACAGATGTTGATTCTGGTTATTTAAATCAATCTCACTAAATTTATGAGTGGTAATAAATTTTTACTGTAATTTCAAAACAGTTGTAACATCAAATATTTAACATCTCATTAGAAACAAAGTTAGCCAACACAAGTTTAACTAATTTGGCCAGGAAAACATAATTCTGAACACGTGGAGGATGTTAATAATCAAACCAAAACATCCAACTACCAAGCTAAGGTACTCGTAGAAGTGCTGGATTCCAAAGACTGATGGTCAAAGACTTAGAACAAACAATAGTTTATTCATTGGCCTGAGCAGTTCTTGCAGTCTTGTACTCTGCCTGCCCCCCAGGGAGAACTCCTGTTCTTCCATCACATGACCTCTTAAGTAACTGTGCCATCATATCATCATGTGACAAATTGGTCTACATCTTCCCTATTTAATTTCGGACAGCTGGTGGTACTGAGATGTAACAGTCTGCGCAAACAGTAATTATGTGCAAACCACTTTATAACATAATAAACAGGCTAAGAACATATAACTATTTACATAGTGTGAAACAAGGATTAAGCTCTTGCAGCTGGTAGATAACATAAGAACATAAGAACATAAGAAATAGGAGCAGGAGTAGGCCATCTGGCCCTTCGAGCCTGCCCCGCCATTCAATAAGATCATGGCTGATCTGTCGTGGCTCAGTTCCACATTCCCGCCCTCTCCCCATAACCCTTAATCCCCTCTCTTATCAAAAACCCATCAACCCGCATCTTAAAAATATTTAGCGAGGCAGCCTCCACCACCTCAACGGGCAGAGAATTCCAGAGATTCACCACCCTTTGAGTGAAGAAGTTCCTCCTCAACTCCGTTCTAAACCGCTCCCCCTTTATCTTGAGGCTGTGCCCCCTAGTCCTACTGCCCTTTCTGAGCGGGAAGAGCCTCTCCACCTCTATCCTATCCATCCCATTCATCATCTTATACGTCTCAATGAGATCTCCCCTCATTTTTCTAAACTCTAACGAGTACAAGCCTAGTTTATTCAGCCTCTCCTCATAGCTCAACCCCCTCAACTCCGGCATCAACCTAGTAAACCTCCTCTGCACTCCCTCCAAGGCCAAAATATCCTTGCGTAAGTACGGCGCCCAAAACTGCACACAGTACTCCAGCTGCGGTCTCACCAATGCCCTATACATAACCCATTGCATCTGCTCCACTCATTGTGCAAAGTAGAAAGACAAAGTCCAGTTGTTGATTAATTTGTTGCGCAGTGCTAAAACATTGCGTTTGATTTGGCCATACACCCTCAGCATGTGATTGTGCCAGTTGACTGTGCTCCAGATGTTTCCAGGTTGGTATTTTCACATGGGTAATCTAGAATGCTCCATCGGTGTGACCAGTGGGTGCTCACTTGTGTAAGCCTTTGGAGGAGCCTCCATTTCCACTGACGGAGGGGTGCTGTGTTGTAAGCTGAGTGACTGCAGTACTGTGGCATCTGTTGATGCTGGTTCTGCTATCTGTAGTAGGTGACAGCAGTTTTGTACATTGTGAGTACCATCCAAGACTACACGTTAATGTTCAGCTGTGGGACATGGCTGTGTACCACTGTCAACTTGCCATGGCAGCATGTGGTTTGGACATGTGTTAGAGAACCAAGTGTGTGAGCATTGCAATCATGGTACATTCTCTCTTAACCGGCATTCTATGAGGGCACTAATCACATTGGTTTCGAGTTTGGATTGCAACAGAACTTTGGTAGTGGGAATTGTAGCCCTGGTGTGACTGGAGAATAATTGCTGCACTCACATGGGCAGACCGTGCTGTGGCATGTTTTGCAGGCTGAGGTACAACATAGTATTCCTCAGCACATTGCTGATTGTACATTGCAGAAATTTAGCTGAGAGCACTGACTGTTCTGCAAGAACATTGGACTGTTGGTATAGTGGGTGGCTCGTAATATGCTCAAAGCCCCATGTGCATGCAAAGTTTCTACATTCAATGGAGACAAATTGACAAGCATTTTCTGTTATGATCCTCTGAGGGATGCCATGTGTGGGAAGGGTCTTTTAAGTTTGACGATGAAAATGTTACTTATCATGTTGAGCATGTAGTCAAGTTCAAAGCACACAGGACACAAATCAACTAAGACTAAATATTGTTTACCATTCCATTTGAAAATATCAACTGCTAGAAGTGACCATGAAACCATGGACATGGGTTCTTTTGTTTGATGCAGTGTGAGTGCATTGAATGATGCATATCTGGATACTATCCTTGCCATGTCTGTGAACATGGAGGGCTAATATAATGACTACTTGGCCCTGTATCTGGTTGCTTCCAACCCAGGATGCCCTGATGAAATAGAGTCATAGAGGTTTACAGCATGGAAGTAGGCCCTTCGGTCCAACTTGTCCATGCTGCCCTTTTTTTAAACCCTGAAGCTAATCCCAATTGCCTGCATTTGGCTCATATCCCTCTAAACCTATCTTACCCATGTAACTGTCTAAACGTTTTTTAAAAGACAAAATTGTATCCATCTCTCTTACTTCCTCTGGCAGCTTGTTCCAGATACTCACCACCCTCTGTGTGAAAAAAATGCCCCTCTGGACTCTTTTGTATCTCTCCCCTCTCATTTAAACCTATGCCCTCTAGTTTTGGAATACCCTACCTTTGGGAAAAGATATTGACTATCTAGCTGATCTATGCCCCTCATTATTTTATAGAGCTCTATAAGGTAACCCCTCAGCCTTCTATTGTCCAGATGAAAAAGTCCCAGTTGACCCAGCTTCTCCTTATAACTCAAACCATCAAGTCCGAGCAGCATCCTAGTAAATCTTTTCTGCACTCTTTCTAGTTCAATAATATCCTTTCTATAATAGGGTGACCAGAAATGTATACAGTATTCCAAATGTGGCCTTACCAATGTCTTGTACAACTTCAACAAGATGTCCCAACTCCTGTATTCAATGTTCTGACTAATGAAACCAAGTATGCTAAATGCCTTCTCCATCACTTTGTCCACCTGTGACTCCACTTTCAACGAGCTACGAACATGTACCCTAGATCTCTTTGTTCTGTAACTCTCCCCATTGCCCTATCATTTACTGAGTAAGTCGTGCCCTGGTTCAATCTACCAAAATGCATCACCTCACATTCATCTAAATTAAACTCCATCTGTTAGTCCTTGGATACACTTCATCAGGTCCCAGGGATTTATCTACCTTGATGTGCTTCAAGACTTCCAGCACCTCTTTCTCTGTAATATGTAGACTCCTCAAGACATCACTCTTTATTTCCCCAAGTTCCCTAACATCCATGTTTTTCTGAATAATAAATACTGATGAAAAATATTCATTTAGGACCTCATCTATCTCTTGTGGATCCACACATAGATGACCTTGTTGATCCTTAAGAGGCCTTACTCTCTCCCTAGTTACTCTTTCAGCCTTTACGTATGGTAGGGTGTAGTAGCTCTGAAGGGAAGTAGGGATGATAAATTACTGGCCGTGCAATATCGGTATGTTAAGTTTATATTTAATGGTGACGAATATGCAAAGCTCATGGGGAAGCTCCCTTGAGCACTCTAGCCAGCCCTTCATGATTATGTTGCAGTTTTCTGCATGTGACGTCCTAAAAGGCATCTTTGAGTTCCTGGATTCTATGAGAGGACAGCACGTCTATTTTCATGATGTCTATCTCCTACTCATGATTTACCTGGTTTGTAGTGGGTAGTAAGGCTCTAGAAAGGGCAGCAGCCAAGTACAGATAGCTATGAGTGACTGACAGTCAGTTTCAACATTTACAGGATGACCGTACTTGGAACCATGAAATTCAGTCAGGCGAAGACTAGAAAGAAGAGATCCTTTACGATCTGAACATAGCTGGTCTCATCGTCAGTGAGGGTACTTGATGCAAACGTCTGCCAGTCTGAATGCAGACTGTGCCAAATCTGTGCTAGGAGGTGTCTGCTGATATGAGTATGGGTGCTTGAATATATTCTAGCACCGGTGGGGCTAAGAGTGCCGGTTTGAGTCTGTTGAAGATGCTGTGGCTGGAATTTTACTGGCACGGCCACCTTAAAATCTGGGCGGGCGAGGTTCACAGAACAGAATTTTCTGTTTGCTTCAGACGGGATTTTACAAACCTCGCCCGAGCAAGGCCGTAAAATATTGGCTTGTGTGTCTGCCAACATCTTTCAACAACCTGGTGGAAGAGCAGACAACAAGGTCCAGTGATTGAACTGTAACAAAGGATAAACTTAGAAGGATAATTTGTCATGCCAAGGAAGTACTGTAAAGCATGCTGTCCACAAGGAAGATCAGTGCCACGACTAGATCTGAGTATACATCATTGGCTGTGAATAAGTGACCCACATAAGGAATCTGATTACCTTAAATCTGTATTTAATGGGGTTAAGTTTCAGCTGTATGGTTCTGATTCTGTTGAGGACAGGAAGAAGATGTACATCATGTTCCTGCATAGTGCAACCCAAACCAGGATGTCATCAACAATGATTTTGTAGGATTGACCTTCAAAGAGCTGCTGCATGTATCATGTGCAAAGCTTCCCATGAGTTTTGCACATTCGTCATCATCAAATATTAACTTACCATACAGGATGGACTGATATTGCATAGCCAATAATTCATCATCCCTACTTCTCTTCAGAGTTACTACAGCCTACCATACATAAAGGCCGAAAGAGTAGCTAGGGATAGAGTAGGGCCTCTTAAGGATCAAAAAGGTCATCTATGTGCAGATTCACAACACGTGGATGAAATCCTAAATGAATATTTCTCAGATCTCATTGGCAGTGGAGATCTCATAGGACATGTGGAGAAAATGATATCTATCTACTGGAGACAGATATGTTGTAAGTTTCGAAGATTCTTTGTCTAGCAGAATCTGGCAGCACCTGCACTTTGCATCCAGATGCTGAAAACTTTGGCATTCAGCATGTCTTCTATCACCTGCTCAACCATCTGCATTGGATGATGAGGTCTGAGCAGTGCCCCATTTAAGTGCATTGGGTTAATGCAAATGCTGACCATGCCACCTCTCTTTACTGCAGCCACCATTGCTGAAAGCCGTTCTGTGGTCTTGTCTATGGGAGTTATGACACCCAGTGTCATCATCCGGTGCACCACATTGACTACTTTCTGCTTCATGGCTTATGGTATTCTCCTCATGTCGTATATTACTAGTAGCTTACCAATGACATCACAGTTGACAAAATCTTGATTTCTGGAGCCTGGTGTTGCAGAACATCCACTTCTGGACCAACTTGGATGACCCCAGTATGATACTGTCACAAAAACTTAACAACGGTCTCACGTTCCGGTCAACTATCGGAAACTTGAAGCTACTCTTTGTGCAATGGAAAGTGGCTATACCTTCAGTGCAGATGGTTTGTCTGCTATAGGCATGACGTTCATCTGAGTACCAAGGTCTGGTACTGCAGATAGTTCTAGCTCCCATGTTATTCAGCTGGGCAACATGTTACTTTTGCCACAGTGTCAATCTTTACCTTCAGCTTTGTATTGTTCAAATCCTGTTCAGTGTGGTGAAGGTTTCACTCTTTTGTATGATGATTCTTTTTCTTTTGACAGTCTCACAATAGTATTGTTAGATGCTCAGTGATTTGGCTAAGCTCCAGTTCATTAACTTTGCAAATGCTCTTAATCTTGAAATACTGACCTGCTGCAATGTGGCTCTTGTCAAAGGAAAACAGCTGTGATTTTGATCTGCAGCGTTTTGCAAAGTGATTCCACTTTCCATATTTATTGCCAATGATGTGGAGATGCTGCTGTTGGACAGGGGTGGCCACAGTAAAAAGTCTTACAACACGAGCTTAAAGCCCTATAATCTTATTTGGAATCATGAGCTTTCGGAGGTGAATGGAGAGGTTGATTCACAAACACGACATATATGTCTTTGTCTACATATTTACCATGTGACTTTTGCATTCTGTGGCAACAATATGCTTTGGACAAATTTAATCCAATGATTTACTACCTTCAGTGTATCCTTTGAACGTATGTGAGCTGGTCTTTTGTGTGGCAGCAGAGCTATGTAAATGAGCAAACAAATGTTTCAACAGATATTTCTCAGTGCTGGTTCAATAGATTGAGCGGATTTGCACGTAGTGATGTTTCAGTCCAAAACAAACATAAATTAATTATGTGTGAATTTCCAGAAAGAAAAACAGTATAACTCTGCTGTCACACCATCAACATGCCAAAAGGTTTCAGCAAAAAAAAAACTGTGTTCTGTAATGACTTTATCAGCACTGGCAATGCATTGCCAACTGTAGAAGGGTGTTGCAAGTTTTGTTGAAAGAGATGCACAGGTTTGTGACAGTCTCTCTTGAGTTGCGTAATCTTCTGATTAGATGGAATTCCTACAGTGCAGAAAGAGGCCATTTGGTCCATTGAGCTTGCACCGCCAACAATCCCATCAAGGCCATATCCCCATAACCCCATGTATTTACGCTGCTGATCCCTCTCAATGTTCCTCAGTAAACTGAAGGTAGGTGACTCTGGGCTTACAGACCTCATGGCCAGGGTAAGAATGGAGTCATGACAGTTCCTACTGAAGCTCCCTGAGTTTCTCCCACATAGCACCACTTTTCTTCCACAAACAGAATGGGACAGCTAAATTGAATGCAACAGTCAATGCCGTGCCATGCTTTCTGAAGGCTTTGAAGCTGATTAAAGCAGCAATGCAGTGATTTCCCAAGTTAATAACTTATGTATAAATGAAGCAAAGTATATTTTTCTCCATTAGATTCTAATGCTTTGAATATTTGCAGCTGAGTGTTCATTTTAAAAATAATTTGCAATAATCATTCAACATGAGTTCATTGTTTATGATGTCTCATCTGAAAATTACTTTGGGGTTTGAGTAACATTGTAGGACTCCAGTGTATGAGCTGCCACATTCCCCAGTAAAATGGTGGGAGATAGTGTGTGGGAACAGGAAAAGGGTGAGAAATATTACACTGAGATTTTCATTGTGCTGCCACCTTTTCCGTCCCCTTAAGATAATGAAAATCAACTCCATGGCTCGGTTTTTATTGGGCCTCTTGGAGAACGTTGGCAGGAAATTGTTTGGAAGAACCTATTGCCTCCCACTACTATTGGCATTTTATCAGTGAGATGGGCCTTAATTGGCCCAACACTGAGGCTAATTAAGATCCTTAAATGAGGCCACTTAAAGGCTTCTTCCTACTGGCACTGGCATTTTTCCAGCAGCAGGGGGAGTCTTTCACTATGTGAGCAGACAACCAAGTATATTATGGGGGCCTCTTTCTGGGAATCTCCTGAACTGACACCCTCAGGCCCACAGTCAGCTAATCCAATGGCAACGGCTTGCTGTTTCTGGCTGTCTGCAATACCAACAGTGACCACCACATTCAATGGCATTGCTGGAACTGAAGAGCTGTCAGCCTTCTTATTGGCTGATATCTCATAGAGGCAGGATCTCATTCACTATAGCAGTTTCCCAAACTTTTCCAGCCATGGAATCCTTTTGATGTCCCAAAAGTACTGCCGATGGAACACCTGAGAAACATTCTCACTGTATTGAAAAAATAATAATTTTCCCATAGTTGCAAACATACAAAAACCTAAGTTATAAAATATTTTCTTTTTCTCGTAAGTATACATTTATTGTAATTGGAAAGTTCTCTTATATAAAAGAAATACCAAAGTCTTACTTTTTTATAATTTTTAATAGGAAGGGTGATTTTGCTCCTTTGGATTCATTTGGATAATGGGAAGAGTGTCTTTGGAAAGCTGTATTCTCATATTGGACACATGTACACACCGTTTCTCTCAGGCACACTCACTCACACACACACATAAACACACACACACACATCTATCTCTCAGGCAGGCTCATTCACACACCTACACAGACACACATATACACACACAGACACAGACACAGACACACACACACACACACATATACCCCTCTCAGACATACACACACATGCACAAACATTCCTTTCTCTCAGAGACACACACACACACCTCTCAGGCACGCACATACACACACATATACCCCTCTTAGACATACACACACACGCACACATTCTTTCTCTCACATACACACACACAATACAAGCACATACTTGCTCACACAAATACATATAATCACTCTTGCCACACTCTCTGAGACACATGCTTTCTCACACACACACCTCTCTCCCTTTTCTTTTGCACACATAACACATAATCACCTCTCTCTCAAACATGTATGCACACTTACGCTCTTACCTCGACTTCAGGAAACATAAAGGAGAACATGCCCCTATCTACATCAATGGGGATGAAGTAGAAAGGTTGACACCTTCAAGATTTTAGGCATCCAGATCACCAACAACCTGCCCCGGTCCCTCCATGCTGACGCTATAGTTAAGAAAGCCCACCAACACCTCTAGTTTCTCAGAAGACTGAGGAAATTTGGCATGTTAGCTATGACTGTCACCAACTTTTACAAATGCATCATAGAAAGCATTCTTTCTGGTTGTATCACAGCATGGTATGGCTCTTGCTCTGTCCAAGACCACAAGAAACAAAGGGTTGTGAACAAAGCCCAATCTATCACTTAAACCAGGCTCCCATCCATTGACTCCATCTACGCTTTCTGCTGCCTCGGAAAAGCAGCCAGAATAATTAAGGACCCCACACATCCTGGACATACTCTCCTTCAACTTCTTCCATTGGGAAAAAAAAACAAAAGTCTGACGACATGTATCAACCGACTCAAGAACAGCTTCTTCCCAGCTGACATCAGACTTTTGAATGGATCTACCTTGAATTAAGTTGATCTTTCTCTACACCCTAGTTTTGACTGTAACACTATATTCTGCATTCTCTCCTTCTCTATGTAGGGTATGCTTTGTCTATGTAGCGCACAAAAAACAGTACTTTTCACAGTATGTTAATACACATAGCAATCATAAATCAAATCAAGTAACTTATTCAAAGTGTCAGAATGTGGGATAGGTGATTTTCCACAGGCTTTCCTACTTTTAGTTAGAAGCACAAAATAAGTCAGTCACCCCATATATTTCTTCCCACTTCTCATCTACAATAAATAGATGAAACTGCACTGTGTATTGACAGGCGGTGCATTATTTTGAAAGCTGAAAGGTCCAAGTTAATAGCACTGTCAAGAAAGCGTGACACTAATATTCCCTATATATCTTTCAGCACTAATGGTACCATCTTTTCCAATTAAATAAAATAAATTCAACTCCTTGCTTTGATAATGACACACTTACATTTAGCTAAACAGGTTAACAGGGATGATTCGTAAATCTAGCAGGAGTGAGGGAACTTGCAAGTATGTTTATCAAGATGTCACTGCCAGTATTCTGCAAATCTATCAAGTGACAGAATGTTGTTATTCAATTTAGGAAATGCAGAAGAAAGCCAATGGAGTTCAAGAGAACTAAAACTAATTGATTAGTGCAAAGTGTCTATCCCATATTTGGCAACAGAGGCAAGCCATTTAATCTTTTGAGCCTATTTGCCATTCCATTATACCTGAGAGGTACCTCCATTCAGCCATCTTGCGCTGAATTTAAAGCTCTCCTGCTAACAGGTTTGAAAGCGTTTGAGGCACATTAAATCCAATGGGCTGCTTGTCCCCTGGCTACCTGACTGCCTCAGCTCCTAATGCAATTATATAAGCAGCAGGGGTGGTGTTGGGCAGCCCACTTGCCAGAGAGTCATTTGAGGCTGTTAAGTAGACAATTCATGTTCACTTAACAACCTTATCCTGTTTCAGACAGCATTTAATTGGCAATTGATGGGGCCCACATTAAATTGTAAGCTTGGCATATTTTTCTGCATGGGCTGGTAGTGGGTGGAATTCGAGGATGTCCTTCCTTAATTTTTCCCTGGGCGTAGCAGAGGCCCCTTCCAAGTCATAAACCCCTCCCTATCTCCTGCTTTGGCCCCTCAAACCTTGGCTCAACCCCTTGCTGACCTCCGAGCACCAACAAAATTCTGATTCACTGCAGCTTGGCTCCTCATTTTCCCAGTCCAGAACTGTCAGTGACCACCGTTCCTGTCAGTGCTCTCAGTACGTCAAAAGCTTCCATCCTCTGATTAGTCAGCAGACCTGTCATCGGACTTCTTCTTCCTGACAGTCCAAAAATCCACCCCTAGCCTATTATTGGCCAAAGATGGGTCCTGATTTATGCCCTATTGCTCTGGTTTCAGAAACAATAGGAAATATCTTCTAAGAGATGAATTTTAACTCTCAAAAATGGATGTGTGAGGAAATATCTCAAACTCTATCCCCAACTGCTTCCAATCTGACCATGTCTGAACTTAGTAGATGGGAGAAGTGGTGGGCAATCAACTCACTAACATGAAGCAGCTTGGCAATTCATCTTAATGAGGTGGAAAACCTGCTTTGCATATTCAGCCACTGGGACCTGAGGACAGCTTTAGGGAGGGGGTAAGGTGAGGATGAGCAATGGCGCTTCCTCTTGGTCCTGCAAGTCCCTCCTCCCCCATCAGAACCCTGCGCCGTAACAACAGAATTGAGAGTGGGAGCAACTTCTAATGGATTGACCCATTCCCTTGGGGTCAGGCTTCGACCTCCTGGATTCATGGGTGAACAATTCCCCTCATGCCTAGTTGCAACTATAGGCTTCCTACCTTCTCCTGTGCACTGCTCCAGAATTCTATCCATTGGACTAGAAGGCAAACCTGTCAATATGGTTGGAAACTTCACAACAGACTTCCAGTTTTCCCATTGGAAACTTTGTTGCACTGCCTATGTAAGCTGTGCATCCCCTAATGGCCAATGAGAGGGCCTCTCTGTTTACTCTACCAGGCCACTTTCTCATTTTAACCAGTTAGATTACCCTTCAATCTTCTGAACTGAAGGCATTCAATAAAAACTTCTAACGTTGAAAAATGAGACGGAAACTCACATTTGTCAGGCCTAGAATAGTTGCTATTCAATGTTTTATCACAATTGAAATAGTTTGGAAAGTGCACAAGTAGAAAATCTTAATAGATGCTTTGCTAACCTATAAAACCTCCCTTAGGTTTAGGTTACACAATGTCCTGGGCAGCTTGTGGGGTCAGCACACAATGATTTAACATTGCTTCCTGGTGAACAGAAATGCCTTGAGAGGCAAAACTACGGCAAATATGAAGAATTAAAGGAATGCATGAAGGTCAGCAATCCACATTTTAATGGTCTGGGGGATGTTTTGTCCAGCCACTGTTACAGTAATACAGGCCAGAATTCATCAATGTCCTAATCTCCGCACCCTCTGCCAGCCAACCCTCCATTCACAGTGGTGGGACTGGAAAATCCCAGTCATGTGTGAGGTCAGAGAATTCCAGCCAATGTGTTTAGAAGGGCTTAAAGAATTATTAGCAGATTAAGATGAGCTACGTGCATGTTCTTGACTACATGTTGTTATTCTTTGATTGGAGAAGTGCCTTTGTGCAATGAGGCTTGTCATTGTCATGTGACCTCTGATGCCATCATCGCATATAAAGGCTTGGGAACCTCTGGTCTGCCACTTGGAACATGATGACATGAGAGTGAAGCTGAAACAGACTTTTGCAGACGTAAAGGTTCGATAAGGTTCACCATGGTAGGCTTCTGCAGAAAATGCAGATGTATGGGATTGTGGGTAATCTAGGAAGTTGGATCAGGAATTGGCTATCAGATAGGAGACAGAGGGTGGTGGTTGATGGTAAATATTCATCATGGAGTTCGGTTACGAGTGGTGTGCCTCAGGGATCTGTTTTGGGGCCACTGTTGTTTGTAATCTTTATTAATGATCTGGATGAGGGTATAGTTGGGTGGATTAGTAAATTTGCTGATGACACCAAAGTCGGAGGTGTGGTAGATTATGAGGTAGGGTGTCATAGTCCGCAGGGAGACTTAGCTAGGTTGCAGAGCTGGGCCGAGAGGTGGCAGATGGAATTTAATGCGGAGAAGTGTGAGGTAATTCACTTTGGTAGGAGCAACAGATGTGTCGAGTATAGGGCTAACGGGAGGACTTTGAATAGTGTGGATGAACAGAGGGATCTAGGTGTATGTGTACATAGATCCCTGAAAGTTGGGAATCAAGTAGATAAGGTTGTTAAGAAGGCGTACGGTGTCTTGGCATTTATTGGTAGGGGGATTGAATTTAGGAGTCGCAGCGTCATGTTGCAACTGTACACTACTCTGGTGCGGCCGCACTTGGAGTACTGTGTGCAGTTCTGGTCCCCACATTACAAGAAGGACGTGGAGGCTTTGGAGAGGGTGCAGAGGAGGTTTACTAGGATGTTGCCTGGTATGGTGGGGAGGTCCTATGAGGAGAGACTGAGGGATTTAGGGTTGTTTTCGTTGGAAAGAAGGCGGCTAAGAGGGGATCTTATTGAAACATATAAGATGATTAGAGGTTTAGATAGGGTGGATAGTGATAGCCTTTTTCCTCGGATGGAGAAAGCTAGCACGAGGGGGCATGGCTTTAAATTAAGGGGGGGTAGCTACAGGACGGATGTCAGGGGTAGGTTCTTTACCCAGCGGGTGGTGAGGGATTGGAATGCCCTGCCTGCTGCAGTTGTAAATGCGCCAAGTTTGGGGGCGTTTAAGAGATCTATGGATAGGTTTATGGACGAAAAGGGATTGGTATAGGCTAGTGGGTCATTGTTTTTGTAACTGGTCGGCGCAACATCGTGGGCCGAAGGGCCTGTTCTGCGCTGTAATGTTCTATGTTCTATGTTCTAAAGAGCTGTTTAAAAAAACAGTGAACAATTAATACTTCAGTCTGCAACTTTTTACAATACATTGGGCACAGGGTAAGACAAACAGGTTTGAATATTCCAGTACCAGCTCCTAAGAAGATGGGGTAGATTTGAAAATACATTGGAACTTCGTCCAGTCTCAAGTTAAAACTATGAAATTGCCACAGAGTTGAACAAGAAAATTGAAGAAAAGCATAAAAACAATAAAATAAGAAAAGCATCTCTGTTATCAGTGATAGGGAAAAAGTGTTTCAAACTGTAATGCTTCCAAACCTCACTCTGAATCAAAAATCCAGTCTTGTGAAACTTTGGAGGCCTTAAGAACCCACCTTGATTCCTTGACTAAGGAAGACGGGATCAGGATATCAAATTGGATTAAGGGCCATGCTCAAAATGAATAGGGAGGCAGGCTCGAAGGTCTGAATGGCCTTCTCCTGCTTTTATGTTTCCATGATATTTACGAACGTGAGGTGTTCAATACCAGAGTTCAGGATGAGGGGGAGAACATTGATCAGTATGTGACTGCATGAGATGCCTAGCTGAATCTTGTGAACTAAAGGATGATCTGATCAGGGATAATATGGCCTTAGGGACATGTCTGTTTAGAGAAATCAAACTTCATCTTCAGAAAGCTATTGACATTGTACAGAAGCTCTGAGGTGCAGAATATTGACTGGAGAACTAACGAGACTTGTACCCCACTAAGAGGCAGTTCAGGTCATCTAAGCAAAAAAAAAGGGAAAAGGAAGAACTATTTACAGAAGGGCCAGCAGAAAGATTCAGGCCAGATGCTTGATGGAAACATTGTGGTGGACACCACACAAAAGAAAATGGGGAAAGCAGTGCTTGAATTTCAAGCTGAATCATTTTTGACACAAGTGTTTTACTGGAACGAAGAAAAGCAAGCCCGTAAAGATGGTTGCTGGTGAGATGTCGGACAATGATTCCAATGAATCACTCTACACCCTAGAACTTTAGGTTGGCAATGTCCACAAATAGTTTGTGACTATTCAAATGATGAATGCAAACATACAGCATCTAGATAATATGAAGTGTCAGATGGACGATGATGCTACATGAGCTTTGCAGAGCTGTGTGAAGTGACTCAAGATGGTGACCTGAAAATGAAGTGTCAAAAAAATTGAAGATCTATGATGGAACAATGCTCCTCCCAAGAAGACAAACATGCTATGGGAATAATGAATATCTACATCTGAACCTGAAGTTGACCAAGAAAACCTACAACTGAAGTCAAGTACACAGGTCAAGTACTAGCAGCAAAAGAGCTCACTCTGATCCTGATGAGGTGAAAGCTGTAGCAGAGATGCAGTGACCAGCAAATATGAAGGCAACATATGATTTGTTGGATTTGTGAACTGGCCAGCTAAGTTGTAGCCCAATTTGTCAGTGGAGTGTGAACAGCTATGCAAGTTCAAGGCAAAGGATTTTCGATGGTGTAGATTAAGGAACAAGAAACAGCTTTCAGTCACACCAAATAATGAGTGACAACAATGCCAGTGCTGATGTTCTATGATGTTACCAATGAAGTCACCATATCTTGTGATGCCAGCAATTCAGGGTTTGGAGCAACCCAGAAGCAGCAAAAACAATTAGTTGCGTTTGCATCCAGAGGATTAGCACAAACCGAATCACATTATGCCCGTGTTGAGAAAGAGTCTGGGATTTACCATTCCCATTTGGCAGTGTGAAAGGAAAAGGTCATGAAAATGCCCTGGGTGTGTTTCCCAGCAGCGTAAGTGTAGGATGCGAACATCCCCTTCTCTTGTCAATGGCAGGCTTTGTTTCCTGTTATCCAACATTAGGAAGAATAGATTTGTATCTCATTAAAGTGCTTATGTGCTAGAATCATTCCTGTCATCAAATTTAATTCCCTCACAATGTGATCTCAGAATGGTGCAATGTAAAAACTGGTTTAAAAGGTGTGCATTTAACAATTGGAAATCCAAAGGAAATTCAGAGGTGAGATCCCACAACCCAACCTAGCACTCAATGATCTCAATTCAAAGAAGCAGCTTGACATATCCAGGGGTTCACAGGTACTATCCTGCCACTTGTACATCCAATCTGTAGCTGTATCTTGCGGGAACAATATTCTTGTCACAAACAGGAGGTGCAATGCTGTGTGGCTTCACACCTCAGCACTTGCTGAGGTCACTGATGCTAATTCCCAATGGTCATTTTGGGCAGGCAATAGAAGCTTTGTACATGCTCTGGGAGCACACATGGTTGTTTTAGACAATGTGTCGTGGAGCAGTGGGACAGGATTGATGATGTGCTAAATCTGAGGGGTGCTCCTATTCGCAATGACATGTATCCTTGAAGGCTTTACGTTGTATGAGCATTTTCGACTTTGCAAGGGCAAGGGTTAGCCATGGGGGCACAATGTCTGCATTAAAGAGAAGGCATATCTAGCACGCAAGTATTTGTTGTCTTAATGTTCAGGTGATCTGCATTCATATTAAGCTGAGACTAAAAGCAGCCCAAGACCCCTACCTCAGAGTGCCTGATATCAGTGTGATTTGGAAGAATGCACACAGATGACTGAATCATCTCTAAATGGATTCACAGAAGCGGAATATTATCGGCTGCCTTTTTCAAAGTGTGAATTATTTGATTCATCATCAATGTTACTCAGAATGTGTAATTTTCTTTCTTCAGATGGATGTCTCAGCTGTGCCTCCCTGCTCATTTGGAAATGCACAGTTCACTGCATGCCACTTTGATCAGCCCCTCCCAGTACTGGTAGCTGCCCTCCAATCTGCCAGCAGAGCCCTCACACACAGAACTTGTTCCATTTTAATTTTGTACTGCACCATCAGCAAGATGCTGGTTCAAAACTTACTCTGTCAGACCAGCTCTGTCCCTTCCTGTGTGGGCATGGAAACCCCTCCCAGTGTCCCAGAGGAGCTTTATGTTCACGTTTCCCTCCATTACAGACCTCTCAATCCATCCCCTGTATTACCTGATCCCATCGTGCTTCTGGTGAAGATCTGCATGTTAGCTCCTGAACATTTTGAAGTGGGTATGCCTATGGCCCCTGTGGACCCATTTTGAGGTCATTTACACTGTTCAATGTATACCATCACCCCGCATACTCCTCCTAGTCGTGTGTCTGAGTGCAACCTTCCCAATTCGTGACCCCCTAGCCATGCAGCCCTGTCCCATTCCCCAGGCCAGTTGCCCCCTTCCCCGGTACAGCCCCAGCAAGAAGTCTCACAACACTAGGTTAAAGTCCAACAGGTTTATTTGGTAGCTGACTCACCTGATGAGGGAGCGGCACTCTGAAAGCTAGTGATGTTTGCTACTAAATAGTGGACTTTAACCTGGTGTCGTGAGACTTCTTACCATGTTTACCCCAGTCCAACTCTGGCATCTCCACATCATAGCTCCACCCCGTAGCCCATTAAAAGCCATCCCTATCTTAGTGCTGGTCTGATCCATAGACTTGTCTGGGGCACCCCCTCCTGCCCCCCCACCTCCCCACCCCCCCCCCCCCCCCCCCCCCCCCCCGACCCCCACCTCCATGATGCAAAACCTGGCACTGATTATTGTGAGAACTGCACGATGCAAGATAGGTGAACTGACCTTAGAGTGAGGAATACACAGACACATGTCACTTACATACCACTGTGAAACACAGTGGCAGCAAAAATGAGGTAGGTGAAATAGACCCTCTATTTTTAATTCATTTCATTTTTGAAGTATTTGATTTTTCACATGCATACAGACCTCACCTGAATGAAATGAGTCAATTGACAAATTTATCAAAATTGTGGCCCTATTCCATCAGTAAGATAACAAAGTGAAAAGTGTCCCAGAAGAGAGTAGGGTGACTCATGTTGGTGATCCTGTCAAGATCAACTAGGTCTGAAGATGAAACAGATCTTTCCGGCTACACTTAAGCTTTCCCTTTGTGGACTCAGCTTCCCTTGCCCCAGACTCCTCTGTCCACTATAGTTCCTGCATTATTGTTGACCCAGTTGACTGTCATTAGGCAATCCAAATTTCCACTATTTTCCATCGACTTTTCACTCATTTTGAGAGAAAGTGTGATCAACAGGGAACGGCAAATTGTGCGGAGGGTGTGGAGAGTCTACAGAAGGATCTAGATAGGCTGGGCGAATGGGCCAGGAAATGGCAAATGGAATTTAATGTTGGCAAGTGTGAGGTGGTCCACTTTGGTAGGAAGAATGGTAGGAAGGACTATTACTTACGGGGCGAAAAACTGCAACAGGCGACGGTGCAGAGGGACCTCGGGGTCTTTGTGCATGAGTCGCAAAAACCCAGCTTGCAGGTGCAGCAGGTGGTCAGGAAGGCGAATGGGATGCTGGCCTTCATAGCGAGGGGGATTGAATATAAAAGTAGGGAGGTCTTGCTGCAGCTGTATAGGGCATTGGTGAGGCCGCAGCTGGAGTACTGTGTGCAGTTTTGGGCGCTGCACCTGCGCAAAGATATTTTGGCCTTGGAGGGAGTGCAGAGGAGGTTTACTAGGCTGATACCGGAGTTGAGGGGGTTGAGCTATGAGGAGAGGCTGAATAAACTGGGCTTGTACTCGTTAGAGTTTGGAAGAATGAGGGGAGATCTCATTGAGACGTATAAGATGATGAATGGGATGGATAGGATAGAGGTGGAAAGACTCTTCCCGCTCAAAAAAGACAGTAGGACTAGGGGGCACAGCCTCAAGGTAAAGGGGGGGCGGTTTAGAACGGAGTTGAGGAGGAACTTCTTCACTCAAAGGGTGGTGAATCTCTGGAATTCTCTGCCCGTTGAAGTGGTGGAGGCTGCCTCGCTAAATATTTTTAAGACGCGGGTTGATGGGTTTTTGATAGGAGAGGGGATTAAGGGTTATGGGGAGAGGGCGGGAAAGTGGAACTGAGCAGCGACAGATCAGCCATGATCTTATTGAATGGCGGGGCAGGCTCAAAGGGCTGGATGGCCTACTCCTGCTCCTATTTCGTATGTTCTTGTACCTGCCAAGGAGCTAAAATGATCACCTTTAGGTCTGTGCACCCATGCCTTTTCACAAATGCTTCAGGCCATTTTATGCCCTAAATAAACATCTGTGTCAAATTCATGAAACATATATTCTTTTTGCACTTACCACCAGGAAAGAAAACCATCTGTGATTCTTAAACTTTGTAAGTGTGCTGCTGCTCAGATCGTTCATATCTAGGTCTTGATTTTTGCAGAGTTGGGGCGTCAAATCCAGAAGTCCTGCCGCTGTATCTGGCACACACCATGGTGGGGGTTTTTGGGGAGCCGAGGTGGGATGGATTTCACACCTGCGTGGTTCGTTCTGGGGCAGCGCATTTAAAAGTGCCGCAATCAGAAGCAGTTTTTGTCCAGAATCCGACCTATAGAACCATAGAACCCAACAGTGCAGAAGGATGCCCTTCGGCCCATCGAGTCTGCACTGAACAAAATCCCACCCAGGCCCTACCCCCATATCCCTACAAATTATACCCACGAATCCCTCTAACCTCTGCTACCCTGGACACTAAGGGGCAATTTCTTAGCATGGCCAATCAACATAACCCACACATCTTTGGATTGATGATTTTGAGCAAAAGTGAGCCAAAAGTCTTTGGAGAAGTCAGGTACCCTTTTGGAGGGCTTAAAGAGTTTCAGCAAGTGTCACAGAACTTCAACCATTTCAAACACAGGTGGGTACCTGACACCCAAGGGATTTGGAGAGTGGTGTTTATGGTCTTTGAAAGGCATATATCTTCAATGCTTCTGACTCAGACATCCAGGCAGGAGAAAGGACAGTATCCAGAGAAGGGGATGGGTGTGCATTGTGCGAAAGAAACTTGAAAATGGAGATAGTACCAGTGCATAGCTAAGTGGGAGCCAGAGAAAGTGGGGGCAAGGCCAGGAGCAGGAGGCAGCACAGCACACCAGGCAGGAGGAGCAGGACCTGATTGCAAAGGCTATCCCTAGATACGCTAGATAACCAGTGCCAAAGGAGGCTCGGATCAACCAAAATCAAGGAGCAGGATGATGTCACTGTGGTTAGCACAGCTGCTGCACAGCGCCAAGTTCCTGGGTTCAATTCTGGCCTCGGGTCACTGTCTTTGTGGAGTCTGCACGTTCTCCCCAGATCTGCGTGGGTTTCCTCTGGGTACTCCATTTTCCTCTCAGAGTCCAAAGATACGCAGGTTAGGTGGATTGGCCATGGTAAATTGCCCCTTAGTGTCAGGGGAATTAACAGAGTAGATACATGGAATTACAGGAATAGGGCGGGATTATTGTTGGTGCAGATTTGATGGGCTGAACAGCTTCCTTCTGCACTGTAGGGTTTCTGTGATTTCTATGTGCCAAGCCTTGGCTACGGAGATATGTGCCCTGATGCAACAAGACCTGGTATCCTGGCCTGCAGATCCCTACGCTCTGCCAGTGGCCTGCACTGTCACAGTGGCTTTGAATTATTATGCTGTTGATCTTTTCCGGGGATCAATTGCACACCTCTATGGTATATCGCAATCAGCCACACACAGTGCATCAAGGCACTTACCAATGGATGTGATGTCACAGATGCAGAGAACCAGGGATAGTGGGCCCAGCAGGAACGATTGTTGTCACTGGG
Organism: Carcharhinus amblyrhynchos; assembly: GCF_965287045.1. Classification (NCBI taxonomy): domain Eukaryota; kingdom Metazoa; phylum Chordata; class Chondrichthyes; order Carcharhiniformes; family Carcharhinidae; genus Carcharhinus; species Carcharhinus amblyrhynchos. Next base: position 84,019,125 of record NC_137327.1, on the reverse strand, counting down.
CCTAGAACTCTGGCAGAGGGGCTGGAGAGTTAGGAGAAGATGAGAGTGCTGAGATACATCCCCTCCCTAATCTCCTCAGCTCTAGGTTGGCCTTCAGATGGGTTAGGTGGGACTGGTTGCTCGAGGCAGTAGTCATCCATTCCAGCAACATTACACAACCAGCATGAATGTCTTGTTAAGGGAACGTGGCTCCTCATGTATTCCATGGAAGTCTGTACTCATACTCTGAATGAACTGTTTCTGGGGTTAGCAGGCCTGATTCCATCTTGCATCGATCACTCGAGAGAGAAGATTTGACTGTTCAACACAGTTTCTCCTGAGGGAAGTACGGGGATGGGGGAGGTGTGGGTTCACGAAATTTCCCAATTCTACACTCCCACATTGGGAGTGAAAATTCCTGATCTGGATGTCTCACAGTTAACTCATATGCTTTTCTATAACTAACATAGTTTCACGTCATTAATGAAAGCTAAACTTAAAGTAGCTCAATATCATCACTGAACTTAAATAGTAAACAGTAGATTAGGAATTATAAGTTAAATCATCTCCCCTTTTCACTAGAAAGGTTCCAAAATGCATGTGTTTGCAAAGCTAAAACCAATTACAGAACAATTTTCAATATGAACTCAAATATGTTGCTGCCTTCTGCACAAGCCATCTGGCATATCAGATCATGGTGTAATATCTCTTGCAACAGCATTGAAGATTGTGACAGGCGCCTGATTATGATATTACCAATTACACAAAAGTCTGTAAAAGGTGAGGAATAACAAATTTGTTCCATCAAACTATTCTGCATACCATGTGTTTGCACAGGGATTCTGTAATCCATGGACGTGACCTGGCACATTGCTGTCTTGATTTTTCATGTGGGATTACTTGAACTATTTCCATTCTTCATGACAACGAATAAAGTGCACAGAAAATGTAATACATTGTAAACATACTCTAATCTCTTGTAATCTTCACTAATATTTTAATGTGACCTTCTAAATGTATGACTTTTCAACCTAAACAACATCTTATCCCTGGGAGCAATCTTTGCCCAAATTAGTCTGATTTTTGTGTTGAGATGAATTAATTTTCATTTTAGCTGCCCTGAATAATGTGCTAACATTTGAATTACTTAATTGATGTAATGACAGTAGTAATGTGAAGCTCCACAGAAGTACTCATGTTTGCTATCTAGATCTCCATGGTGAATTTATCTGTGGCTATTTCAGATACAATCTTCTGTAAATTGTTAATGACATCTAATAAGAATTAATTGTGTCATTACAGACTTGCAAGCCCACACCCCCCAATTCTTATTTAATATAATGATTCAACAAACTTGCATGCGTGTGTCTAATTCAATAAGGACATTCAGCACCATTCCTTTTAAAGATCAAACTATTATAAATAATTATATTGGTTTTTAATGTGTTTTCATTTATCTACATCATATCTCTTGATTTGCTGACTCATTTTGTTTAAACATTGATGATAATGGTTATGACATCACCAGGGGAACTGACGGGAAGGAGTTAATGAACCACAGAGTGTCAGGAGCCTAATTACATTGAAATAAAGATGCAGTTGTTAACTTAAGTTGTACTAGCAATCATGTCATTTTAAATGTGCATGCTAATTCCGTTCCACTGCATGACCAACTTCTGTAACTCCCACGAGTCAGTTTTCTCCTAATAAGGTTATCAATACTTGCCATGAGAAAAGTTGTTTTAACAAATCAAAAGCAATGATCAGAGAAAAAAAAAACTGTTCAATCTGAGCTTTTAAAATCAATTCTCATTCATTTTTATGTTTGATAAATGATATATTCCATTTATGTCATGTTAAAAGATGGGTTTCAATACATCTGATTTGTTGCACGATTCTTCATCTTTTTGCTCTTTTAGATAACTCACTGATTGGTGTTTACTGTTAATCACCTGATCACAATATCATTATTTATCTATATCTCAGGTCTGAGTTTCTGTATTAAATTTTGTTCATAATTCTCTGGTCAGTTAGATTGAGTACAAAATGGATTCCCCTCTGTAGTATCTCATTTTGTTTTAATTTTACTTTCTCCTCTTCTGAAGATACTGGCTGGAGTTGTCCAACCTCTCCTATGACTGGGACTGTCCAGTTCTGCTGCAGTGAATGGAGTTTTGGCCGAGTGCCAAGCTCTCTGTTCTCGATGGCAGTGGTGGCAGGGTGACTGTGATCAGAGAATCCTGGCCATTATAAATTTTTACCAAAACTGGTAACCCTCAGGCATCTGATTGAGGTGCACGTTTGTCATGAATGATGATGAGTGTTGGTAGACTTATTAATTGTGTTGGAGATCACTAATGAACCAGACCCTATCCTTCTTCAACGTCCACACAATGGATGGGATTTTAAGGCTTTGCTCGTCCCAAAACCGTAAAATCTGGCCCAGGGTAAATGGACCTTTCCACGGTCTGCCCCTCATCCACAGCAATACCCGTGGCGGCTGGGAAGATAAAATTCCAGCCAATAACTAAGGGTCATAGGATACTGGTTATGTTCAGAATTTCTACCTGATCTTATTTCTCTGCCTAAGTCTAAATGTACTGAAGCCAATTCACGTAAACACAGACCCCATTAACTTAGTACATTAAGAATTAGGTTCAAGCTCTTGTGGCTTACTAACAAGTGACATTTACCACTGAATCATTGAGAAGTTATAAAGAGTAGTTGTACTGCAGTTAATTATCCAACTCTGTAACCTTATGACTGGTGATTATATCTCCTTCCATGAATAAAACGGATGACAAAATGTTTTGGAAAGCACAGGTGGCCCTTTAGATAGGAACACACATTAATCAAGGACAGCCGTTCAGCTGGGCAACAAGTCAAGCTTGTCAGATGTACCAGTAAGATTGACTCTATGAGCTACCTCATCAATATCACACAGCACAGACTTACCATGTGGAATTGATTTACAAATTAGCTTAACCAATGACTGAAGAGCTGAAAAAAGTAAAGGAGGTAGTTTGTTGAAAGTTAAAACTGACAACTTAAACATTTTTGTCTTCGGTTAAAGTTCTCATTACCACCAGAGTATTGCTTCAAGACTATTATCACTTTTGGTGGGATCACTTTCTGCTATGATTTTCTGCTATGATTGAACTCAAAGAGCAGAATTTTCCTGTTCAGCCCACCATGGGAATATAGTGTGTAGGGCAGACCATGCAAAGGTTCATTGATCTTGGGTGGGATTTTCCAGTCATGGGACAAGCACAGCTGGAAAATCTCACCCAAAATCTAAAACTAAGGGAACGTTCAGGGGCTGATTTTGTTTCCAAAGTCAGGAAACATATGTGGCATTTTTCCAGGACCCTGGGGAGCAGAAGCTGGCCCTGATTTTCACAGGGGTAGATCGCTGAGTGGACTGAATGTGCGTTGGATGGCAAATGAGCAGCTTTGGTCTGGGAACGCAGGTAAGACTGAAAGGGTGTGGACCAGATTTAAACAGATGAGAGCAGCCATTGCTATGCCCGTTATTCTATTCAGTTAATTGAAGTAAGAGCCATGAAGCAGGAAACACAGAAGGCTGGAACCTGGGGCAGAGCTGTACGACAGTTTGTAGACCCAGATCTGGAGGTCCTCCTTGAGACAGTGAAGTTGGTTCTCTTTCTGGAGGGGGTCAGAAGAAAGCCTTTCTCCCCAAACCAGACAAGCTTGGATAGATGTAGCTGAGAAGGTGATTACACATATGTGGTCAGAGACATGGGGTGCAGTGTGCAGGAAAAGTTAAATAACCTTAGTCTGGCAAAGTAAGTACAACATCACAGCCTTAGGGCAGGCCTCTAGGTATTGAACCTCAAGCACTCGTTCCAGCTGAGGGTATATGCTACACCTGAACATGGGAGAAATGTCTGCCCAGGGTACACACTGAACCTTCAGCAATGTTTAATGTTGTAACGCTGTTGCTGACTTGCTTGCACTGATACAAGCAGCTCCTTCCGTCAATGAACCAGGAGTGTCTTGTCCTCGCTGTCTCTCCATCATCCCAAAATTTGTATTCTGCTCCCATTGTCAAGTCTAGCCTTCCTTGTGTTCAAGTGAGGTCTCAATTATGTCTGAAAGTCTTGCCCCCTTCTCTTATGCCAATAAGCAATATTGGAAGGTGGATGACCCCTTACATTATCCAAATACCCAACACTTTCCCCCCAAACCTCTGAACACTCAATGGCACCTGTGTCCCAATGATTGAGTGCCCTTCTCAACCATTGTTCCTTTTAAGTTTTCATCTAATCTGTTGGGGCCATGACTAGCTTCCTGCTGTGTTGCCACTTCCAAAAGACCATAAGAATATGAGCAGACTTAGGTCACTTGGCCCATCGAGTCTGTCTGCCATTCAATCATGGCTGATATTTCTCTCATCCCCATTCTCATGCCTTTTCCCCATAACCCCTGATCCCCTTATTAATCAAGAACATATCCATCTCCGCCTTAAAGACACTCAAAGACCTGGCCTCCACAGCGTTCCGCAGCAAAGCATTCCACAGATTCACAGAAATTCCTCCTCATCTCCGTTTCAAAGGATAATTCTTTTAGCCTAAGGTTGTGCCCTCTGGGTCTGTTTTTTCTCACCAGTGGAAGCATCCTCTCCATGTCCATTCTATCCAGGTCATGCAGTACCCTGTAAATTTCAATAAGATTCCCACCTCCCCCACCACCATCCTTCTAAACTCCAATGAGTACAGACCCAGAGTCCTCAACCTTTCTTCATACAACAAGCTCTTCATTCCAGGGATCATTCTTGTGAACCTCCTCTGGACCCTTTCCAAAGCCAACACATCCTTCCTTAGAGATGGGGCCCAAAACTGCTCACAATACTCCAAATGGTGTCTGAGCCTTATACAGCCTCAGAAGTACATCCCTGTTCTTGTGTTCTAGCCCTCTCGACATGAATACTAACATTGCATTTGCCTTCCTAACTGCTGACTGAACCTGCGCATTAATCTTCAGAGAATATTGAACAAAGACTCTCAAATCCCCTTGTGCTTCTGATTTCCTTAGCACTTCCCCATTTAGAAAATAGTCTATGCCTCCATTCCTCCTTTCAAAGTGCATAACCTCACATGTTTCCACATTATATTCCATCTGCCACTTCTTTGCCCACTCACCAAACTGTCAAAGTCCATGTTCCTGGTCATCCCCTGACTCATGGATAATCTCACCAAACTCTCAAGCTGACCCTCTACAAGCTCTCAATGAGCTCCTTATCTCCCTAATTTGACTGATTTGGTCATGTTCTTTCTCTGCACTGATAAAACTTATTGGTGGTAAGACAAGTGATGGGAAACGAGTGGCACCATTTTCATTATGTGCCTGGACCCACAGCCGGCTTCAGTGGAACCTTGAAACCTTTCCCTCAGTATTTAAAAATGACTGATTAACCTTATTAGTGTCTTCTTCAATGGTTAATGTAATCAAGAACAGAAGTTACTAATGTATTCCGGAGATAAAAGGGCTGACGTATGAGGAGAGATTGAACAGTTTGGGCTTATCCTCACTAGAGCTTAGAATGGTGAAGAGGGGGAGCCTGATCGAGGTATATAAAGTTTTAAAAGGGGTCGATAGAATAAATGTGGACCAAATGTTTCCTCTTATGGGGCAATCTCGAGCAAAAGGTCACAGGTATTATTTGAGAGGTGGTAGCTTTAAAACTGAGCTGAGGAGGAACTACTTCTCACAGAAGGTGGCGAATTTGTGGAACGTGCTGCCCCATAGTGTGGTGGAGTTTGAATCATTAAAAAGAAGGAGATAGATATATTTCTAATAAAAAATGCATTAAAGGGATATGGGAACAGGTAAGAAGATGGATTTGAGACTAGGTACAGATCAGCCATGATCTGATTGAACGGCGGAGCAGCTTTGAAGGGCTGAGTTTGTCTGCTTCTGCTCCTAATTCCAATGTTTCATCAAAAACCGAAGAAAGTTGTCAAACCCCTTGATATTGCAGCAGAATGGAGTAGGCTGACTTCCCCAGTTTACTCAATTTTGAGCTCCAACCTACCGAGCTGATACAGAAAAGGTGTGGTTCTCAAGATCAACTGGTCCTCACGCCTGAAGGACTCTCAGCTGTTGGACTATCATTCTGGGGAAAAAAAAATCAACATATTGTATGGAAAACAGAGCAGTGAAATTATCCATGACATAAAAGATTAGAAGGATAATATGCAGTTATGTAGGTGGGGAGGTGATGGCTGAGTGGTATTATCGCTAGACTGTTAATTCAGACACTCAGCTAATGTTCTGCGGACCCGGGTTTGAATCCCGCCACGGGAGATGGTATAATTTAAATTCAATAAAAAATGTCTGGAATTAAGAATCTACTGTTGACCATGAAACAGTTGTTGATGGTCAGAAAAAACCCATTTGGTTCACTAATGTCCTTTAGGGAAGGAAATCTGCTGTCCTTACCTAGTCTGGTCTGCCTGTGACTCTGAATGTGGGTATGCCAGCGTTGGACTGGCGTAAACACAGTAAAAAGTCTTGTCAGACTTTTTACTGTGACTCTGAAGCCACAGCTATGTGATTGACTCTCAACTGCCCTCGGGCAACCAGGGATAGGCAATAAATGCTGGCCAGCCAGTGATGCTTATGTCCCATGAACGAATAAAAATAATAGAGAACAAAAGCCTCAACTGTTTTTTGGCAAAGTTAATTGCAAACTTGCACATGCTGTTTAATGAACAATACGACAACACATTTATTTAAATCATTAATTTGCATAGGAACAGATTAATCCTCTACAGGTTTTAATTGAAAAATGACACCCTTTGAAACTGAGTAAAATTGTTATTTTGATATTGCTGTAGGGATTATTAGGCAGCAATGCAAGAGATTGGCAAATATCTGTTCTGCCACCGTTCAGTATTCTGTGGCTATTTTTTGAGAAAATGATCCAGGCGATTTGTGAGGGAGAGAAAAGGATATTGAGAGTATTAAAAGAGAATATTGTCCCAACTTCCTGATGCTGTGTGTCTTATCCACAGTCAAAGAGATTTTGCTCTGCATAAATCCTGTAGGCCCATGTTATCTAGCAATAGCTGATCATTCAGGAGTCATTTAGCTTCTTTGTGTTGAAATGTTTCTTTCTTTTCTAATACTCTTTTAACAGAGACTATTGAAAAATTAACAGAGAATGTAGGAATCAGCAACAATGCTGCAACAGAAAACAACCTGTATATATCATTAAGCTTTAAGAAGCAACATTTGACACCAATCAATTCAGGAGAGATGGACAAAGACCTGGCCAAAGAGGGAAGATTTAAAGAACTCACAAAGGGGAAAAGAGAGGAGGGCGGAAAACTCGTGTAGTCTGTTAGACAGTAACAGGCTGCAGGTCGGAACTTTTGCTCTGTTCTGAGTGAGTTTTTACTTTGTTAGTAATGACCTACTGAGAGTACTAGCGTCCTTTATTTTTGTAAAAGCATATGAACAAAGTCAACAGTACTATGGATGGCACAGTGGCACAATGGTTAGCACTGCTGCCTCACAGCACCAGGGACCTGAGTTCAATTCCTGGGTTGGATCGCTGTCTGTGTGGAATCTGCACATTCTCCCCATGTGTGCATAGGTTTCCTCCGGGTGCTTTGGTTTCCTCCCACAGTCCGAAAGCCTGGTTAGGTGCATTGGCCATGCTAAATTCTCCCTCAGTGTACCCAAGCAGGTGCTGCAGTGTGATGACGAGGGGATTTTCACAGTAACTTCATTGCAGTGTTAATGTAAACCTATTTGTGACACTAACAAATAAACTTTTACATGAGTTCCATTGTACTCAGTGTTCTGCATAGATTAGTAGTCAGAAGGCAAAAAACCATGAAATTGTAATATAAGAATACTGGTCTGAATTAGTCTTGTATACTTTAAAATGGAATACCAATGAAACGGCGAAATAAGGATAAAGACAAATTACTGTGGATGCTGAAATCTAAAACCAAAAGAGAAAATGCTGGAAAATCTCAGCAGGTCTGGCAGCATCTGTAAGAAGAGAAAAGAGCTGACGTTTTGAGTCCAGACGACCCTTTGTCAAAGCTAAAAGGCATAGAAAGTGAGAGATACTTACACTGCAAGGTGAGAGAATGGAAGATGAGTCATAGCCACAGAAACCAGGGAAACCAGCTAATAGCTGTCCAGAGAGCGAATAAAGGGTGTGAATGGCCAAACAGCAGAGAAGCTAAAATGAAGATGTGGGGGGAGGGGTGGGGGGAGTAAAGGAAAGTGGATGGGACAGAAGTAAGATTTAGAAAAGGAGAAGCAAAAGGGGAGAAAAGGTAAGGGAAGGGGCGTAAAGTAGGGGAAAAGAGTGGGAAGAAAAATAAACACAATAAAGAAATAAAAGGTAGAGAACAGTAAAAAATTAAACAAAATACAATGAAAACAGAAGGGTCGAGGTGGGGTACAGCAAAACATCTGAAGTTGTTGAATTCGATGTTGAGACTGGAAGGCTGTAAAGTGCCTAGCCGAAAAATGAGATGCCGTTCTTCCAGTTTGCATTGAGCTTCACTGGAGCATTGCAGCAGGCTAAGGACAGACATGTGAGTATGGGAGCAGGATTGTGTGTTAAAATGGCAAGCAACTGGAAGGTCAAGGTCCTGACTGCGCACAGACTGAAGGTGCTCAGCAAAGTGATCACCCAGTCTATGCTTGGTCTCTCTGATATAGAGGAGACCACATTGGGAGCTGCAAATGCAATACACCAAATTGAAAGATGTGCAAGTGAAACGCTGCTTAACCGGGAATAAATATTTTGGACCTTGGATGGTAAGAACATAAGAAATAGGAGCAGGAGTAGGCCATCCAGCCCTTCGAGCCTGCCCCGCCATTCAATAAGATCATGGCTGATCTGTCACTGCTCAGTTCCACATTCCCGCCCTCTCCCCATAACCCTTAATCCCCCCGCTTATCAAAAACCCATCAACCCGCGTCTTAAAAATATTTAACGAGGCAGCCTCCACCACTTCAACGGGCAGAAAATTCCAGAGATTCACCACCCTTTGAGTGAAGAAGTTCCTCCTCAACTCCGTTCTAAACCGCCCCCCCTTTATCTTGAGGCTGTGCCCCCTAGTCCTACTGTCCTTTCTGAGCGGGAAGAGCCTCTCCACCTCTATCCTATCCATCCCATTCATCATCTTATTAGTCTCAATGAGATCTCCCCTCATTCTTCTCAACCCTCTCATAGCTCAACCCCCTCAACTCCGGTAAGCATGGAAGAGGTAAAGGGACAGGTGTTACACCTTCTGCGATTGCATGGAAACGTGTCATGGGTCATGGGAGAGGTGTTGGGTGTAGTGGAGGAGTGGACTAGGTTATTCCAGAGGGAATGGTCTCTGCGGAATGCTGACAGGGGGAGTGAAAGGAAGATGTGTTTGGTGGTGGCATCACGCTGGAGTTGGCGAAAATGATGGAGGATTATGCTTTGCATGCGCAAGCTGGTGGTATGAGATGTGAAAATATGGGGGACTCTATCCTTGTTTTGGGAGAGAGGTGAGGGGGTGAAGGGTATGTCAAGGGAGATGGATCGCACACTGTTGAGGGCCCTATTGACAACTGTAGATGGGAATCCACGATTGAGGAAACAGGAGCACATATTAGAAGTGGCAGCATTGGAACATATGCGATGGAGGTGAAGGGGCTGAGAGAAAAGGATGGAATCCTAACTGGATGTTGGGTGCGAAGAGGTGTAGTCCAGATAGCTGTGGGAGTCAGTGGGCTTGTTGTGGATATTGGTAGATAGTCAATTGCCAGAATGGAGATCGAAAGGTCAAGGAACGGAAGGAAAATGTCTCAGATGGATCAGGTAAAGGTGATGGAAGGGTGGAAACTGGAAGCGAAGTTGATGAATTTCTCGAGGTCTGGGCGAGAGCATGAAGCAGCACCAAAATATTTATCGATGTACCGGGAAAGGACCTGTGGGAGGGGATCTGGATAGGCCTGGAACAAGGAATATTCCACATATCCCATAAAAAAACAAGTGTAGCTAGGACCCATGTGGGTACCTATTGCCACTCCTTTGATTTGGAGAAGGTAGGATGAGTTAAAGGAGAAGTTGTTGAGAGATTGAACAAGTTCAGCCAGGCAGAGGAGAGGGGATGGGAATTGTTCCAAGAAAGAAGTGAAGAGCTGTCAGGCCATCCTGGTATGGGATGGAGGTGTACAGAAATTGCACATCTATGGTGAATAGAAGGTGGTTAGAGCCTGCAAACTGGAAAATGTCAATATGATGCAGGGCATTCGAGGAATCCCAGATGTAGGTGGGGAGGGAATGGACCAAGGGAGTGAGGATGGAGTCAAGGTAAGAGGAAGTAAGTTCAGTGGGACAGGATATGCTGACACAATGGGCCTACCAGGACAGATCTTTTTGTGGATTTTGGGAAGTAGATAAAAGTAGGTTGTCCTGGGTTGAGCGATTATGAAGCTGTGGGGGGAAGGCATCCTGAGGAAATGAGGTCTGTTACGGTGTTGGAGAAAATGGCTTGATGTTCAGTGGTGTGGTCATGGTCCAGGGGGAGGTAGGAGGAAGTATCTGAGAGTTGGCGTTCAGCCTATGTGAAGTAGCGGTCAGTAGGCCAGATGACAACAGCACTCCCTTTGTCGGTAGGTTTGATGACAATGTCAGGGTTGGATCTGAGGGAGCAAAAGGCAGGAAGTTCAGAAGGAGAAAAATTGGAAGAGGTGAGAGAGGCAGAAAAACTGAGGTGGCCAAAGTCCCAACGACAGTTCCCAATGAAAAGATCGAGGACGGGTAATTGTCTCATTATAGAGTGTCCAATTGGAGGCAGAATGTTGGAGGCACATGAAAGGATCAATGGAACGAGGGGAAGACTCTTGCCCGAAGAAGTGGGCACAGGAACAAAGGCGACAGAATAAGAGTTCAATATCATGTTGAGTCCAGAATTCATTGAGGTGGCAGCATAAGGATGTGAAGCTGAGTCCTTTGCTGAGAACAGCACGTTCAGCCTCAGAGAGGGGAAGATACGGCGAGGACTAGGTCTAGAAGTGATGGAGTTCGGGGGATTGGGATTGGTGGAGGGCCTGGGATAGGGAAATAAGAATTGGTCCAAACTTTTTTTTTAACTTTAAAATGGAATACCATTAAAATGGGGAAATAAGAATATTGGCCCAAACTGGTCTTGTGTACATTAAAATGGAACATTAGTCAAATGGGGAAATAAAAACACTGGTCCAAACTGTTTTTACCTTCTGGGTACTTCCCTTCTTTCCCCTATAGTCTAGTAAGAAGTAATTCCTTTAAGATTTCCCGCACTTGCCAAATCTATGCCCATCTTTCCTAGAGTTCCATGCCTGAATCCCTCCAATCAGATTCTGTCCCTGCCGCAATGTTCTTAGCAAAGTCATTAATGACATAGTATGTGATGGTGGCAATCCGCATGGTCAGTAATTGCCCTAAACTTCTGTGGAGCGGCACCAAGAGTCTGATTTCCACTCTGTTCCCATTCTGTCCTAGCCTGACCTTCCGACCCAGGCTGGCAGAGAACAGTGAAATGCAGTGAGTTCCTGATGCTGTGTGTTATGGGCAGGAAAGTCAGAGGTAAAGAAGCCACACCCTTTTTCTTTACAGCACCAACTACCCAGTTTGTTTAAAGTTCCACCCACTTTGAGAAGTCAGGGAGAAGGTAAATTTGTATGGTAAGTGTGTAGGGTGGCAGGGGGTGGAAGAAGAGGGTTGAATGCTTAGTGGGGAGGTTGGATATCAGGTGGTCAGCTTGAGGGATGGTCAGTGTGTGGGTTGATCAGTGCGGTTTGAAGAGAGTAGTTGGGGGTGGTGGTGTAGTTGTGGGGGTACGTGGGGATCAGGAGAGGGTGGACAGTCAAGGGGGTGTAGTCAAGGAGTTGGGGGATGTATTCGGGTTTGGGAGTGTAATTAGGGGTGGGAAGGGCAGTCTGGGGGTGGTGAGGTCAGTCTATGGCATCCATGGGGAGGCTGGGAAATGAGGATTGTAAGTTGGAGTGTAGACAGCCCATATCTACCCTTGAAGGCACATAGCAATTTGAAAAGCTCAGATACCTGGGAGTCATGGCAGCTTCCCAGGAACTTTGTATACGCTTGGCTGCAGCCCAGTTGCAGTCTGAGTGAATGGTAAACCTTTCTGTTGGCTGTTCAGTTGGAGCTTTAGTGACCAGAAGCATGCAATCAATGGTACGGTGGCTATCTTGAATTGAAGTTCAAAGATGTGCGGGTTAGGTTGATTGGCTGTGTTAAAATTGCCCCTTAGTGTCCTGAGATGTGTAGGTTAGAAGGATGAGTGGGTAGATATGTAGTGATATGGGGGTAGGGCCTGGATGGGATTGTGGTTGGTGCAGAGTCGATGGGCCGAAGGGTCTCTTTCTGCACTATAGGGTTCTATGATTCTACGATTGATTTGGTTTATTATTGTTATAGTCACATGTATTGGGGCACAGTGAAAAATATTGTTGCTTTTGAGCTCTATAGACAAAGCCTCCCATTCATACAGAGCAGAGTGCTGAGTGCAGCAGGACCCAGCAGCCTCCACAAGACCTGAGGTCAGTGCTGAGGCCCGGGTCCGTGCTGCAAATCAGACATCAGAGATCCTGCTGAGCAACAGCCCCCCCCCGTGCCCCACATATTCACAGACCCCCAACAAGTGCAAGAAAGAAAGTGATTGCGACAAGAGGAGAATAAACAGCTGAGAGCCATCAGATGCTTGGCACTTATCTCCTCACTAACCCTCACTGATGGAAAGTCCAAATCAGACTTTTGTGGAGCATGTCTATTTCATGCTGATCCTGGATTGGCGAACGTGGTGGCAAAGGAAGAAATGCTGGTAAAGTTGGGCACACAGCCAATTAATTCAATGGAATTGCATGCAAATGCATTTAAATGGCCATTGCACCCATTTTAGGTACGGTTCTGATCGTGGTTTCTGGCCTTGGTAAAGGGGGAACCGGCGCAGGGGCAGTCATGGATCGCACTGCTCACCTCATGCCCAACTTTACCAGGTTTTCACATCCAAAAATAGGCACAATTTGATGGTGATGTCAGGCCCAGCATATCTGTTTGAACCTGGAAAAGTTCCTCTTCGCTCTTGCTGAAGGTAGAGAAGGAAATTGACTTTATATTGTAGAAAATGGTTATTTCACCTGTGAAAGAACCAACAAGCTGCTACTTAGGGATGGTCCCTGTGGCAAAACCTGATGGATGTATATGAGTTTGCATTGATCTTACACAGTTGAACAAAGCAGTCGGACGCAAAGTTCAGCCAATATCATATGGGGATGAGAGCTTAGGAAAACTGGAAATAATTCAAACTCTAAGCAAGAGTGAAGCGAACCGAGGAGTGCAGACAGTGAAACCATTGAGAAGAACAATAACATCCAACTCGCACCTCTGAGTTATCATTCAACTCCACTCCAAAATGGTCTAGGACCTTATGAACTCCTCATGGGAAAAAGAGTGAGAACTCAGCCCCCTAATTTTGCACATACTCAAGTTTCAATTGCAAGCTGATGACTTGGAGAACATAAGGGAGAGTGAGGGCAAATATAATTCCAACCAGATGTAGAACAATGTCAAACGTCACTGGCAACGTAATCTGCCAGGCCTCCAATCAGGAGAGCCAGCTTAAATCCAAGACCAAGCTTACTATGGATAAATGGTTGAACAGAAACCACATCCATGGCCCTGCTTCATCTAATCTCAGCACAGATCGATCACCCATGCGATGATTGCTGGACTGAAGCTATCTCCTACCTTTATTGGAAGCAGTAATCTATCCAATGTAACTGGTCAAAAATGCTGCATTCATCCATCAATCCAGATGGCAATCTGACTGGTGAATCTGAATCACCTTCCAATTCTCCTCCTGCCTAGCATGATCTGAGAGACCACAGACTGGTCTCAAACATCCTCAATCCCCTCTGAAAGAGATAAACATGTTCTGGTAGTCTCTTGAAACCAGCGCAGTGCTTATCCCTATTAAGAAAAAAGTAGAGGAAGGAGGATCTAAGAAAAGAAAACAAGTTTCAGGACTGCAGCACACCAGAATTTAAAGTCAAACAGTACCAAGAATATTATAGTTAGAAGTTTTTTTTTAAATCTCATTTTCAAAGGTATCCTAAGGTCTGCTCATGGTGGGTAATGAATGTGTGGCTTTGGAGGATGTAGTGGGGGATGGGGAGAAATGGAGGTGAGTGGCGTATGAGGGACCAATAGGTATGTCCTCATGGGGTTATAAGAGGCAATGGCGGCTATATGAGGAATCATGGAAAGAGCATGGGTGATATGGGGGACATGGAGGTATGAAGGAGAATGAGGGGAGCATTGGGGTATGAAGGGATTCAGGGGAGGGACATAGGGGTTAGGTGGAAGTGAAAGGCTAAGAAGTGAGGGCCTGACCATAATAATTATAACTGACTAATATTCCAATGAATGGAGGCTGGTGTTCTAGTCTGAAGGCTTGACCATCCACCCACTTCTATTGCCACCTTGGTAGTGGATGGAAACAATACCATGACTTCCTCTTCAAAATAAAAATATATTGGGCAGGGTCACTTTAAAGAAGACGAGTCCACTGAAAAGGGTAATTTTCCAACTCCAACTTCCCACTTTCTTCACAAAAAACCAGGCCCTTTGTTACTAAATCTCTATTACGGTTGTTATACTCCCCTTCTGTCATAACTGCTTGATTTTGTTCAGATTGTTACTCTTCTCTACAGTCTTATATTTTCTCTTCAGACTTAATGTATACTCTTAGCTAGACCCTCACTCCCACTTCTCAAGATGAATGTGAATTTGCCTTTCTCATGCGAAAGGAAACAATTGCAGTTTTTTTTCTGAGACCAGAAGAGAAAATGCTGGAAGATCTCAGCAGGTCTGGCAGCATCTCTAAGGAGAGAAAAGCTCTGACGCTTCAAGTGCAGATGACCCTTTGAGTTTTGACAAAGAACCATCTGTACTCAAAACATCAGCTCTTTTCTCTCTTTACAGTTGTTGCCAGACCTGCTGAGATTTTCCAGCATTTTCTCTTTTACTTTCAGATTCCAACATCTGCAGCAATTTGCTTCTATGCAGTTTTTTTCTAAGTTGTGTAAGGCAACTTGAAGAAAAACTTAAGGATCATGACTGGCATTAGTTGTGTCCAGACAGCGAACAAATTCAATAGAACATTGCATCTGAGTTTCAGTGCTGCAAGCTCCGGCCTTTATGTGATCGATTTCCTAATTAAAAAAAAAGGTTTGAATTGCAGTATTAACTGGATCATCTACACATATTTTAAATAAAGATACTGAAATTTGACATCTGAAGATTTAGTTGAGACCATTTTCTTGTTAGATCCAGACATAGAGGTATTTGATCTGTCTGTGCAGATCGGATGGGAATAAAGCAAATGAGAGGATATAAAGCATTTCAACACAATGGAAATCAAGGGCTAATTTCTCACCTATGATTTTGGCTTAATGCCCAGTGCAGTAAGTGCTAACCGCAGTGGAGAACACCAAGAAATGTTTTAGAAGTAGAAAATTCCATTATAAATGAACGTTGAATTTCTTCTTTGACAACAAACTGGAACTAAATTTTATTTTTTTTGCAAATATTCAGCATCTTTAGCCAATTAAAGTATGTCGTTGGCGTTACTGGTTCTAGTATCACCTGTCCCTGGTGACTTCTACTTAGTTTACCTGGAACAGGAGATAAAATACCTGGAGTTCAGTAAATACAACAAAGCCAACAGAATGAGCAGCTTTATCGCTGTTTGCATTTAGTACACAAATGCACAAGCCTGGGGGCCGAAATGAAGCATAGATTTCATGGAACCTTCACAGCTTTTAGTATCAGGTATCTCAAAAGCACAGCTCCTGGCTTAGGGAAGTACCACGTCTGAGGTTACCAAAGCAGGCGGTTATTGACTTATGCCACCATGGTAGAACTCCAGGAAAGAGGACAATCCACAATTAATACAACATTGCCTAAATGATCACAGCTTTGCAATTTTGTGGTTAAGATTCTTTCAAGCTGCACAATGAATTTCACAGGAATATACCTTTACTCAATTAGTGATACATCCAAAATGTCATTGTGCTGGAGCCTGTAACATGATATATAGCCCTTCGATCTGATTTTTAGTAAAGTTTCTTCATGTTCACAGTTTCCCATGGCTACACACATCCTTTATTATATACGCATAACCATTCAGGAATCATCAGACTAAGCTGTGACATACAAGATTAAGAAAAAGATATTGCTTAGTCAGTATGCAAATTCCTTGTGATGCCAACCCAAGTTAATTCCAGAGAGTTATGTTAGCTGTTCTGGTTCTATTGCAGCATTCTAGTTGTAGGGGATTCTGACTATCCTCATTGACTTTGACAATAATTGCCATGTCAGCAAGTAGCGATAAACAGCATTTATAATGAGACCCTTCCCAAGCCCAAATGTGCTCTTTCAATAGACTTTTAGCTCTGAAATTGGGAAGAAAGCCAATGAAAATTCAGCCTGCATACTCCGAAGGCTGAGTGGACTAAATATTATTTTAGTAGACAGCACTGCAACTGAAAGCATACATCTTTGTGATGAGTGTTTGCCTTTTCTCCCGGGTGAAAAGAAAATCACGAGCTTTACAGGCCAATTAAATTAGTCTGTGTTCTTCTAGAAGAACAGCCACTACAAACTACCAGTGTTTACCTGGACTTGCATTATATATGATAGACTGGCTGCAAGATTGCTATAAAGCTTATTATAGCATGCAGACTAAACTTTAGCATCATGATTCCATTTTTCCACTTAAAGTTTGACACTGACCACTCCGAAATGAAACTGTTAGTGGATCTTCCTTATTTTTACCAATACAATATGTCCCCATAACTGTGAAAAAACTGTTTCTATCTTCTTGTTTTGTTATCATCATAGAGTTTTACAGCACGGAAATTGTTGCAATTATATAGAGTGTTGGAGTCTGAATCATTGAATGGTTTCAAGAGGGAGATAGACATATTTCTAATATAAAAATGGGAAAGGGATATGGGGAATGGATGGGGAGGTGGATTTGACACAAGGAGGAAATCAGCCGTGATCTGATTGGATGGCAGAGCGGGCTTAAAGGGCTGTATTTGCCTAGTTCTTCTCCTACTTCCTATGTTCCTATGTAAAGAGGACTTTTGGCCCATTGTGTCCATGTTGGCCATCAAGAACCTTTCCATTCGAATCCCATTTTCCAGCACTTGGTCCATAGCCTTGCATGCCATGGTATTTCAAGAGCTCATTGAAATACTTAATAAATTTTGTGAATGTTTCCATGTCTACCACCCTTCCAGGCAGTGAGTTCCAGATTCCCAACATCCTCTGGGTGAAAATTTTTCCCTCACTTCTCCTATAAACCTTCTGTCCCTTAATCTAACTCTATTTATTAGTTTATTGATTCCAAGTGTGAGATTCGCAAAGGGCCATAGAAAAGTTGCAGCACAGAATTAGGCCATTCAGGCCACCATGTCTGCACTAACCAAAAGAGAAAACAAGAAAAAATTAGCTGCCCATTCCAATTCCACCTTCCAGCACTTGGTCCATAGCTTTGCAAGTTATAGCAATTCAGGTGCAGTTCCAAATACCTTTTAAGTAATTTGAGGGTTTCCTCCTCCACCACAAAACCAAGCAGCAAACTTGAGGCACCTACCACTCTAAGGGTGAAGAGGTTTTTCCTCATATCCCCTCTAATCCGTCTGCCAATCACCTTTAATCTATGCCCTTGATAAGTGACCTCTTTTCTTGGGGAAACATACCTCTTCTGTCTTCCTTATCCAGGCCCCTCATAAGCTTATACACCTCAATTAAGTTTTTGATTTGATTTGATTTGATTCATTATTGTTACATGTATTAGTATACAATGAAAAGTATTGTTTCTTGCACACTATTCAGATAAAGCACAGCCTACATAGAGAAGGAAAGGAGAGAGTAGAGAATGTAGTGTTAAGTCATAGCTAGTGGGTAGAGAAAGATCAACTTAATGCGAGGTAGGTCCGTTAAAAAGTCTGATGGCAGCAGGGAAGAAACTGTTTTGAGTCCATTAGCGCATGACCTCAGACTTTTGCATCTTTTTCCTGATGGAAGGTGAAAGAGAGAATGGGGTGCATGGAGCCCTTGATTATATCACCCCTCAGCCTCTTCTGTTTGAGGGAAAACAACTTGAGCTATCCAATCTTTCCTCATAGCTTTATTTATTGTATCTTAAAGATTGTGGTCCTCCAGATATTTTCTTTAAGGGCATTTTTGCCATGGTCAAGAAGTCATGTGATAAAGCGAAAATTAAGGAATCTAATAATTTGGAGTGTTCAGCTGAATGCATGATTGAAAGAGAGCAAACTATTTTTAAGTTGGAGTTGGGTAGGAAGACAGATTGACCATGGTTCTTGATATATGGATTAGCCTAGCAACACAGATATTTACCTAACAGAAGTGGGTAACAATAGGGCATAGACTACAAAACCTGTAAAGATGGTATATTTCAAAGGGGAAGGAGGTGAATTTAACACTTAGATTCTACAATGTTGAACTCATGTAAGAAATGTATTAAGAAGGACCTCTAAGACAAGGGCCGGAATTCTCTGAAAGTTTGGCAAAGTGTCAAGTTGGAAAACTCCGCTGGCAGCCTTGCATGTTTTACCTGCCGTACATTCAGCCACTTAGAACAGTAAATATTCTTCTCAGGTTTCATGCTGAGCAGATGGACCCGGATTCAGTGGTCTGACTTCAGGCTGATTGTTTCAAAATATGGGATGCTTCACTTAAACACCTTCCCTGCACCTGTTCCAGGTTCATAGCAGAGAATCGCTGCCAGGAAGGTTGCACTGAAGTTTTCAGACTGGGGACTGGGGCCAGAGCCTGGGACCTTTACCCTCGAATGGGGCGGAGGCCCTCCAGCAATGGCACCAACATGGCGTGGGCAGCAATGGCAGTATTTGTAAGTGCCAACTCTTTGCACATTGGGAGTGCAATGCAGAAAGAGGGTGAATATTGTAATCCGTTCAGCCAGGGTAAGTCACTGTTTCCGTCAACTTGCGGATGCACACCAGTTACATGGCCTGCTTACACTCTTTCCATCTGTTCCCTTGCAGGAAAAGAATGCTCATAACTGCCGGGAGAGAGCAAAATGGGCAAATAGATGGCCAAGTGGAAAGCGCTATCAGAGATTGAGGAGTGAACCGCCCGGTTACTGGGGAGGGGCTGGACAACTCTGGCGCCAAAGTGGAAGTGAGCTTGAGGAAAAGAGCTAAGGATCCAGTACCCAATCACCCACTTCACAAAAAACACACCAGTTTTATCACCAATCACCTTATTTGCTTCCACATGCCCGTGTCATCTCCCATCTCTTGAAGGCATAGCAAGGGCAGCATCTGGCAAGGCAGAAGAGAACAGCCCAACCAGCAGCTCTGATGAATTCCTGGACATGTACCTTGAAGATGCATCACTGGTTTCAGCTGTACCCTTCACCAGTGCAGAGTCACATACCCTCAGTGGGGCATAGTGGTCAAGGCTCTGGGGTCACTAACTGGTGAGCACCACACTTTTTCTGATTGACATCAGGCAGAGGGAGGGACATCCCAGGGATCCAGCACTTGGTGAACACCTGGATGCCAGGACTAGGATAGAGGTGGAGAGACTCTTCCCGCTCAAAAAAGACAGTAGGACTAGGGGGCACAGCCTCAAGATAAAGGGGGGGCGGTTTAGAACGGAGTTGAGGAGGAACTTCTTCACTCAAAGGGTGGTGAATCTCTGGAATTCTCTGCCCGTTGAAGTGGTGGAGGCTGCCTCGCTAAATATTTTTAAGACGCGGGTTGATGGGTTTTTGATAAGAGAGGGGATTAAGGGTTATGGGGAGAGGGCGGGAAAGTGGAACTGAGCCACGACAGATCAGCCATGATCTTATTGAATGGCGGGGCAGGCTCGAAGGGCTAGATGGCCTACTCCTGCTCCTATTTCTTATGTTCTTACGTTCTTATGTTCTTATGTTCAGTCAGGTGATGTGCTTCTGGACCTGGACCCTATCCTGTTGCTGGACTCCCGAGAGAAGATCAAAGTCCAAAGATGTACAGATTTTGTGGATTTGCTATGCTAAATTGTATCTTGGTGTCCAAAGACATATAGGTTAGGTGGAGGTTAGTTAGATTAGCCATGGTTTAGGCACAAGTTTACGGAGATAGGATGGAGAGGAGGGCCTGGGTGGAATGCTCTCCTGGAGAATTGGTACGATCTTGATGGGCCAAGTGGCCTCTTATTGCACTGCAGGGATTCTGTAGTTCTGTCAGAAGGAAATAAAATGAGTCAAGCTTTGGAGCCCATGTTGAACTGCAAGAATTTTTTTTCCCACATGCAGGTGGGAGAGCTGAACTCGAGCCTGAAATTGTAGGTTGCCTGTGAGCCCTGTCTGCCCCTGGTAGATTGGTACAGGTTAATATACTGTTTCAAGTCACAAAGGTTTACATTAGCATCTTAATTCCTTGAGTTGGTTACAAAATGGTTCTTTTAATTTCATTATGCTGACTGCATTGTTCATTACAACTTTGTTAATCAGTTTCTTGGGCAGTTCCGTGTACCCGATTATAATGTCAAAGCGTTGTATTTGCCCAACCAATTTGCACTGATGTGTTAATCATTATTCCCTCTTGTTAGGTGATCATCTTTTATGGAAGACTATACCCTCCCTAGACTATAGCGAGCTTGGCTGTCTTAATGTCAGTTCTCCCATTGTCATGATAATTTGGAGCAATCTCCTGCACATCAGAAGTTGATAGCATGTGTTAACCATTGCCTATTTTCAAAATTGTGCTTATTACATAATCCCTGCTCAAACACATTGGCTGGAATTCTTCAGCCATTCACACCACTGAAATTCTCCAGTCTCACCAGCTGCACACCCCACCCGTGGGTTTGTTGGTAGCATGGGGTAACATCAAGGGGAAATCCCATTGAGAGTGGCTGGTCAAGAGAATCCCACTGCTAGTAGACAGCATGTTGCCTTCCACCACTGGGAAACATGCGACTGGGTGGCTGGAGAATCTCATCCATTTTTTTCCCAATCAATGGTAGAAATCTAAGGATCGGAATTAATTTTGCAACAGAATTTATTTACCATTCATTGTCACTGGTAATTTTGTTGGGGTTGTGCTGTGGTAATGCCACTGAGCTAGCGCTCCAGAAGCCCAAGCTAATGCTGTGGTAACATGGGTTCAAATCCCACTTTGGCTGGTGGAAGTTAAATAAAGTTAGATAGTGATGGTGACCATGAAACTCTCATCGATTGTTGTAAAAACCCATCTGGTTGACTTAAGAAAATCTGCCATTTATGCCTGGCTACATGAGACTGCAGGTCCACAGCAATGTGGTTGTCTTTTAACTGCCCTCTGAAATGGCTGAATGAGCCACTCCGTTCAATCGGTGGTGGGCAGCAAATGCTGGTCTTGTCAGTGATCCATGAAAAAATAAAAAAAATGTATGTTTTAGCTGCTAGTTGAATGCTTGGACCTTATTAACTGTGCATTTTAACATCATGTCCGTAGTTTAACAGGAGGTGGAGTATCTTAAAGTAACTGTTTGCATTTATATAACCCCCTGTAACATTACTGAAACATTTCTAAGTGGCGGATATCGAAAATCACTTTTGAAGTACAGAGGCATTCTTCTGTAAGCAAAGGTGGTAGACATTCTGCAGCAAATGTCCCACAACAAGATGAACAGCCAGAAAATCTTTTATTTGTTGGTATTTTACAGTAACAGATGCAATCTTGATAGCAGTATAATATGGCAGCAACTAACAAATGATACTCATCCAAGACATTAAGAGCCGCAGCTGAAATAAAATTCAACTCAGGACACTCACTGAGCATTATCTATACATCAATATTTTCCACTACAAAGTAACCTGCTTTACCTGCTAACCTTATATGATAAAATTGAGTACCTGTTTTGTGTAAAAATTATCATGGGAAATTCAACCAACCAATTCCTAAATCTATATCATGCAACTGACACTGCAATCATGTCTTATGATTCATTGCTGTAGCCTGAATTTTCACTTATTTGAATATTAAAGGGTAATAACATTACCTATTATCTACATTACATATTAAAGTAAAATGGCAAATGTGAGCTATACATTCAAGCAGAATCCTACGCTGTATAATTATACTCTGCCATGACAGTTGAAGTAACTGCTGCTATTTCTTTCTAAATCACTGACATTTTTCAAAAGGCCTCTTGGGGGACATTTCAGGTATTAGTCAAACAGCAATTTCAAAACTTATTACAGGGGTGACAGCAACACTCATCTTGACGAAAGCACAACCAGCACCGCCCATCAACCCATTGTTAAGTAATACTGTGAGATGATGGATGCTATTATGAAAGCTGTCCAAGTCCCACAGGCACACATGTGACTTTCTCTCACCTACTTTTCATGCAATTTTAATTGTGATGAATTCCAAATGGGAAAAAGGAAGTCAGTATACAATGCTGACAGTATTACTCCCATTATCTTGTTTGTCACAACTTTTGAAATAGTGATGTACGTACAACATTATCTAGATAATGAGCATTTTTCTGATTTGCATACCTTGTGTTAGCCATATTATGTCAACATTGAGAGGAGCTGAACAGTAATACATAAGGCTTTTCAGAATTATTTTTGTGTTCTAAGTGTAAATCACCTATGGGTTGAACATGTAATGGTTTAATTGCAGGGAATGGGGATGGGGAATAAGCCGTAATTGACAGATACTATGGTTTCTGCACCGAATGCATTCCAGCTCCATTTTAAATTTGCCATAGCATTCACTTTCTTGATGCCCAGGTCTCACAATCATCACTCTCTCAATTGTATGACAGAAGTCTGAGATTTAAATCATATCAAACCCTCATCCTGCATGACTTGAAACACGACATGCAAGCTCCTTATATTTGGGGCTTTGCTTCAGAGTGTTTTTTTTATACAACCGCTGGACTTGATACAGAGTTAAAAGTTTATTTATTAGCATTGCAAGTAGGCTTACATTAACACTGCAATGAAAATCCCCAGTCGCCACACTCCAGCACCTGTTCGGGTGCATGACGGAGAATTTAGCACAGCCAATGGACCTAACCAGCACATCTTTCAAAGTGTGGGAGGAAACTGGAGCATCTGAAGGAAACCCATGCAGACTCCGCACAGACAGTAACACAAGCCGGGAATCAAACCTGGATCCCTGGCACTGTGAGGCAGTAGTGCTAACAATTGTGCTGCCATGCCTTCTAGGGAAGGCTTCAGCTGCAAACTGGTATTGGGCAGAGTTTGGTTGGTCTTATTAAGATATTCATAGTCTTAGGTAGTTCGAGACTAAGTATTTATTAACTACTGGAAATTGTATACATAAATCCAGTAAAGGACCAAGCTAGGAGCTGTCTTCTACGTGCCTGCTTCTGCACACAGCTTTGACCAACACTACACTAACCCCTAGGTGCAAGTCATCTGTTCTCTTACATCACTGTGTGAGTGGTGCTATACTCAGTACCATGTTAACCTTTGTATCACAAAAGGAGAGTTAGAAAGACTCGAAATATTAACAGTTTCTCTCTCCACAGATACTGTAAGACCATTAAGGTAATCCAGAATTTTCTGTTTTAAGTTCAGATTTCCAGCATCCACAGTGTTTTGCTATGAAAGCCTGAATTGATTTTGAATTGGTGCTAAAACCTGTAGTGGGTACTTTATCTTGCAAGTACAATAAACATATTAAGGCCAACTAATTCCTTGCAACATCAGTGATTCCAACAATGCCAACCTTTGATTATTTCTGTTGAAATTCCCCAGTTGTTGTCCTTTCCTTTGAACTGAGGTTAAAGCAGTCAAAATACAGCAAATTCTGCAGCTTGCAGGATGAACAACATTAACGTTTGTTTGTCGATGAACTAGTATGCTGCAGGGATGGGATTTCAGCAGGATCTCATGGGAAGAAGGAGACAGAGGCCAGGGCAAGGAAGGCCTAAACTCCTTTGGGCCATCCTAGGAAATGAAACACAAATTGTTTGGTCTGGTTTGGATCCCCTTCCCACTGTTTTATTTGGCAGTCCTATGAATACAATCCCTAATGCAACAACATGGCTCGCAAATACTATTTGCAACAACATAAGTTAGCCGAGAGATGAAGCAATATCTGTGGGTAAGGAAATAGCAGAACCTGCCCCCCGCCCCCCCCTCCCAAAATTAAATTTTTTGGTCCTTCCAATAAAAATGTATTCCATGGCAAAGCAAAAGTGAGTGGATGTCTCATGGCGGGGTTCTGTCTATCTTTAATTTTGTCTTAGGACACCTGTTGTCTTCTAATCCATGAAAGGTGAATGTTGCTGTCATAATGCTATTCCTGAGAATTTGAACAGTATTATAGTGTCCTGAAACCACAGTCTCTCTTCCTGGCATATCCCACAGATTATTATGTAGCATCTCCCTGGCAAAATGAGCAAGTTAGTGATGGTGCACAGGGTTCTTTATATTATCCTCAGAGGCATCAGCATGCTGCTCACTGACATGGCCTTGGGATGAAGAATGACATGAGGATGTGGTTACTGTGAACATAGTGTTATCATCAGGCAGCTGCCTCATCAATAGTACATTCTTTAGCTGACCTGCATCAGCACTAAGAGTTGAAATGCTATGAGTTTATGAAGCCCGTCCCTGCGATGTACATGCCAGCAATAATCTTTTTCAGACGATTGTCATTTTTTTCCAGCAGCTATCTCTTTGGCTTGGAAGTTGTTACTCTGAACCAATCAGATCAACCAGAAAGCAGAACTGGTAGCTGTCAAAACCAATCAGATCAGCTAGAAGGAAAAATCTGTTGGAGTGCGTGTTTCTTTTAGAATTTCTGAGTTGTGTAAAACTGGTCACTCAGAACTCAATGATTTCAAGGGAGTTTCAACATCAGAAATATCAATCGCAGCTCCTCTGCACAATCACTGCTCTGCAAACTGAAACACAGCTTGGACAGTACTTGAATCTGTAAGTAGATTCCAAGCTCTTGACTCTTTCCTCCAAATGATTGAAGGTGACCAAGCAGCTTTTTATCCTGACAGTCAGTGCATCCAGATTAGCTGTGTTTTGTCAGCGCTAAGCTTGTAATGCTTTGTGAAATCAATGTGCATCGCGTTGACAGGCACTAAGAAAATGCAAACAGCCATTTGATATATTGATGCTCCTCTTTGGGCTCAAGATAGTTGATATATGTCGGTGGACACTTGGAATCTGCATTTCTTTACAGCGCCTAAAGATGCAATTTTTTCTTTCATGATGCTAAATGATCCCACAGTATAATTAAGCATCCCCTGTAAGATTCTTCATTGCAATTTCTAACAAGTTTTATCACAAAAGCAATCTGATTAAACTTTCATTTAATAGATTGAATTTCATTTAAACTTCACCCAATTCTTTGGTGTAGCCCCAAATCAAACAGCCTGAATTACAGTAAGTTGCTTATTAAAGCTTATATAGGATGCAGAACAAATCTTTGGGCTTGAATTTTCATTCCAGAATTGATTGTGGGGTCAGGAAAATTCCTGACTCTATAAACATGACCTGGGAGTAGGTGTCCCAAAAAATCTGATTTGCATTCTAGGCCGGGGGGGGGGGGGGGGGGGGGGGGGGAGGGGGGCGGGCACAGGGGTGTGGGGAGAAGGAGGTAGAGTGAATGGGAGCCAGGGCTGCCGACTTTGGAAAAAGTTTGGAGGCAACTTGCAGGAGCTGCCTGATGCAGATGTGGGCTGTCTGAAAGGCAGGCCTTAGTGTACTAGCACATCGTCCCGGCTGGATTTCTCCTGTGGAATAACAAACTGTCCCAAGGTTCCATCTGATCAGTCAATCAGGTTCCATCCAACAAGTACAAAGGGGTCATAAAACTCCAGGACACTGCATTAGGCCAACATAAAAAATAAACAAAAGGCCCATTACTTTGCTTCAGCAATAAAAGATACCAGGACAGACATCATGACAACAATAACAAACAGGCCACACCATTTAAAAAAAAAACTACAGAGGAACATGATTAAAAACATCTCCTAAAGGCACAGCATTGTCACACAAAACTTCAAACCATAAAAATACTTGAAGCATATAAATCATCCATGACTCAGTTTGTAGCAGTCCATCACTCAAACCAGCCTCCCATCCACTGACACTGTCCTCATTTCCCTCTGTCTTGGAAAAGTAGCCAGCATAATCAAGGACCCCACACACCCCAGATATACTGTCTTCCACCTTCTTCCATTGGAAAAAAGGTGCAGAAGTCTAAGATAATGCACCAACTAACTCAAAAGCAGCTTCTTCCCTGCTGCATCAGACTTATGAATAAACTTTCCTCACATTAAGTTGATCTTTCTCTACACCCTAACAATGACTATAACATTACATTCTGCACTCTCTCCTTTCCTTCCCTACTACAGCATGCTTTGTCTATATAGCGCACAAGAAATAATATTTTTCACTGTATACTGATTTCTATGACAATAATAAATCAAATCAAATCAAATCAAATCTCACCTCACAGCATATTGTGAATTCAAGTCCCATTTTCAAACTTGAGCACAAAATAAGGGGAGGCAATGTACCTAGTGGTATTATCACTAGACTATTAATCCAGAAATTCAGCTAATATTCTGGGAACTCAACTTCGAATCCCACCACAGCAGATGGTGGAATTTGAATTCAATAAAACATATCTGGAATTAAGAATCAATCATGATTCCCTGAAACCATTGTCGACTGTCAGAAAAAATCATCTGGTTCACTAATGTCCTTTAGGGAAGGAAACCTGCTATCCTTCCCTGATCTGGCCTACATGTGACTCCAGGGCCACAGCAATGTGGTTGATTCTCAACTGTCCTCTAAAAGCAGCTATAGATGGTTAATAAATACTTAACAGCCAGCAATGCCTATGTCCCATGAATAAAAAAAATCCAGGCTAATACTCCATTACAGTACTAAATGCGTGCTTCATGTTTAGTCCTTTGGAGGAAATGTTAAACAAAGGCTCTGCTTGCCCTCTCAACTGGAAGTAACAGATCCTATGACGTTATTCTGAAGAAGAACAAGAGAGTTATTCCCGTGGGTTTTGAATAATATTTAACCCTAAAGAAAAATCATGAGAATACATTATCTGGTCATTATTTGATTTGATTTGATTTGATTTATTATTGTCACAGATATTAGCATACAGTGAAAAATATGTTTCTTGCGCACTGTGCAGACAAAGCACACCATTCATAGAGAAGGAAAGGAGAAAGAGTGCAGAATGTAGTGTTACAGTAAAAGCTAGGATGCAGAGAAAGATTAATGTGAGGTAGGTCCATTCAAAAGTCTGATGGAAGCTGGAAAAAAAGCTGTTCTTGAGTCAGTTCATACATATCCTTAGACTTTTGTATCTTTTTCCTGACAGAAGAAGGTGGAAGAGAAAATGTCCAGAGTGTGTGGCATCTTTGATTATGCTGGTTGCTCTTCCAAGGCAGCAGGAAGTGTAGGCAATGTCAATGGATGGGAGGCTGTCTAAGTGAGGATCTGGGCTATATTCATAATCTTTTGTAGTATTTTGCAGTCTTAGACAGAGCAGGAACCATACCAAGCTGTGATACAACCAGAAAGAATGTTTTCTATGGTGTATTTGTAGAAGATGGTGACAGTCATACTGGACATGCCAAATTTCCTTAGTCTCCTGAGAAAGTAGAGGCATTGGTGGGTTTTCTTACCTATAGCATCAGTGTGGAGGGACCAGGACAGATTTGTTGAAGATTTTGACAACTAAAAACTTGAAACTCTCGACCATCCCTACCACTGATGTAAACAGGGGCATGCCCTCCACTATGCTTCCTGAGATCGATGACTATTTCCTTCGTTTTGTTGACATTGAGGGAAAGACTATTGTTATTGCACCAGTTCACCAGATTCTCTATCTCTTTTCTGTGTTCTATCACATCATTGTTTGAGATCTGACCCACTACAGTGGCGTCATCAGCAAAATTGAAAATTGAGCTGGAAGGGAATTTGGCCACATAGTCATAGGTGCAGAAGGAGAATAGTAAGGGGCTGAGAACACAGCCTTGCGGGGCACTGGTGTTAAGGATGACCATGGAGGAGGTGTTGTTGGCTACCCTTACTGAGTGTGGTCTGTGGGTTAGGATCCAGTTGCAGAAGAAGGAGAACCCCAAGCTATGGAGTTTGGAGACGAGTTTCATAGAAATAATGGTGTTGAAGGCTGTAGTCAATAAATAGGAGTCTGACATAGGTGTCTTTGTTATCTGGGTGTTCCAGGGTTGAGTGCAGGGCCAGGGAGATGGTATCTGCCGTGGACCTGTTGTGGTGGTAGGTGAACTGTAGTGGATCCTTGCAATCTGGAGGCCGGAATTGATTCGTGCCTTGACTAACTTTCTGAAGCACTTCATAACGATAGTTGTCAGAGCCACTGGACGATATTTATGACATGATTGTGTGTGAGTGCAAGTTGCTGCCTCATTTCCTACATTAAAACAGTAGCTGCACTTCAAAAATATTTCATTGCCTGTAAGCTTTGAGACAAGCGCTGTTATGAAAGGTATTATATAAATGCATGAATTCCTTTTTATTTGTATGAGAACCAGGTTTAGTCCACTCAGAGTTAATGCACCCATTATGGAAAGTTACCTCTTAACAGATTCTTGGACCATAATGGTACCCTGAGGAAAAACCAAATTAATTTTCATTGACTTGCAGTTCAAGATATTATACGCAGAATATGTGATCCATACACAATCACACTTGAGTGTTTTCCTTGCCAGAATTAAAAACTAACAGCCAGAAATTGAATATTTATCTCCCAGAACATTTGGAAGTGGAACAATTTCTTTTCAGGCAGTCAAACATATCAAATATTGGGAGTATTCATACCATAATAGACAAAAGGATAATGACATGTAACAATTAGTTTCCCCATTACAATATCCTGGAGGTTTCGATACCTCACTGCACTCAAAAGTTACACTTTGATCAAAGGTTGCATTGGTTAACATACAACAATTCAAGATATCAAAGTTTATTTATCAATGGAAATTCCTATTCTCTTCAGATTGTATGTTTTTGAGGTGATAGCTGCATTCGTATTTCTTTAAAGTATTCCATATTTGCCAGCAAAATTACCTTTCCAATTCCAGAAGCTGAATGACACGGAAAAAAGCACTTCTGATGCTGTAAATCTGAAAGGAAATGAAAACTCTCATTATTTCTGGTAGCACCTGCCCTGTTCTGATGAATGTTCTTCAGCTTAAAATTGAATCCCATAGGTAGAATGGATGTTTTGTGACTGCGTGATGTGGTCTGAAATGGAATGAATGATGTACTGGCCACTTTTGATTAATGGTGGATCAGCAGGTCTCCCGGTGAATGGAAAGCCCAGAATGGTTTGGAAGGTGCTGGCAGGGGGATGGGCGGCCAAGAGGAAAGAGCTGCCAGCCGATGGTCCAAAGGACAGTGCACATGAGCACAAGGATGGGCCTGGAGGAGAAGGGCAGAGTGCAGTACAGGTTTAGGTATTGAAGGGCAGCTGAAGGAACAGGAGCAACTGGAATCCTGTCAGCCCCAGTTCTCCTGAAGCACTCAGAAACAATGGTCATTGGTGATCAACTTTCACACACCCAGAGGGATTGTACAAGTCTAACAGAGCCTCCTAGCATCAACAGTAACGGAGTCAAGGTCGCCAACAGCTCCATGTTTTAATCATAGCTTCCTGCATGCCCTTCTGCAGGCTGTCAGTGAACCATGGGAAGTTCTCCTTCTACGGGAAGGCAGGAAGAGGTATCCCATCTGACAAAGAAAACCTGATTGGACGTGATAGAAAAGGTCAATAGCCATGGAGTCTTCCGTTGGACCTGGCTCCAGTGCTGAAATGGATGGATGACTTTCTCCATTCTGCAGGGATGATTTAGCATCATAATGCTTAATGTGCATGCAGAGTTATGGGAGTGTATTACATATTGTATATTTTGTCAGGCTTCCTGTACCTTGCAAGCCAGTGCTTTGTGGGGTTGCAGGATCCATGCTTTCTTATCAGATCGAGCGTGACAGCAGTAAAGGACAGTTGTAAAGTTAATCACCTCCTGTGTCTACTCATGTACTAATTGACCTTGAAAGGTATCAGGACCAAAAATGTAACAGTATGCATGTGGTGAAGGGAGTTGACAGCCAGAGGAGTGGATAAATGGTCGCCACACACTCACAATGCCAACTGAGTCTCGGCATGCTGCAACTCTCTCAGCTTCTGGGTCATGATGGCTGGAAGGCTAACCACAACAGGAGGTATGTCACCTACAGCACAGTGCAGAGAAGCATCAGAAATAGTGGGTAACAAAAACAGAAAATACTGGGAAAACTTGGTAGTTCTGGAAAAAACTGGAGAGTGAAATATAGTTAATGTTTTGAACACTATATGACTTTAGAGAATGTGAGTACCAATACCTGAGGTCTTGATCAATTCTGATATGGAACCCATCATTCTCCCATAATCTTCATAGGAGAAAAGGGCCCACAACATCTGTGGGAGGATGATGACAGGTAGCAGAGTGCCAAACTTGCCAGTTCTCTCCAAGACTCTCCCTGGCTCTAGCCAGTCATCTGGGAACCTATTGGTTAAGAGAAGAAACCAGAGTAATTGTTAAGGGTGGTGAGTATCCCAGAGAAACCTCTCCTTGCATTGGGGACAAGTGAGTGTGGATGGGATGGGGGATTGGGCTGCGTAAGAAGCATGACATGTTGCAGGTCTCTGTCCGAGATTCAGCTATTTCTAATCAATCTTATTCCTCAATGCAAACTTGCACTCACCTGCAATCTCTTAAGCAGGCCAGCCATCATCCCCAGCAGACACCATCCCTAAAGAACAGTGTTAACCCCTGAGAAAAAGAGAGGAACGCAGAGGGTGCACCGTTTCACCCTTGCTCTGCAGCTAACATCAGATCAGGTATGAGCACCTCACTGAGTATATATCAGTCAGCTGGACTGGTAGCAGCAAGTGGGCTCAGCATTACACAGTTCCTGGCCCAATTGTCAGAAGTGAGTCTAATGATTCAAAAATTCCAGTGTGTGCTTTAGGTACTTATACTATTTCTGAGGTTGAATAACTAATTTTGTATGCATGGGGATAGTATCTCAGTGGCAAGTAAGTTCATGCTCCTTTATTGCCCAAATATGACTTATCACAATTAATGTTAATGAGTATAGCCATGATGTGGAGATGTCAGCAGCAATGAGTACAGCCCCAGTCTACTCAGTCTGTCCTCATAAGCCAATCCTCTCAACTCTGGAATCAATCTAGTGAATCTCCTCTGCATCCCCTCCAGTGCCAATATATCCTTTCTCAGGAAAGGAGGCCAAAGCTGTACATAGTACTCCAAGTGTGCTGCCTCCCACACTGTGCTTCAGCGCTGCCCAGGAAGAGGGGTGGGGGGAGTGGAGTGATACAGGACCCCTCGAGGCTGCCTCCCATAGCGCGTCTCAGCGCTGTCCGGGGGCGGGATTGGGGGGGGGTGGAAGCGGGAGCCCTCAAGGCTGCTTCCCACAATGTGCTACAGAGCTACCGGGGGGTAGGGAGGTGGTGGGGTGGGTGGGGGGACTGGGGGGGACCGGGGTGGGGGGGGGGTAGGAGATGGGAGTCCCTGACAGAACTTCACCAAGCAACCTATGAAGAAATAGAAGCCTCCCCATCCTCCCACCACTCCCCCCACAGGTATCACTGGCCTATGGGCTGAACACAGTAAAAAGTCTGACAACACCAGGTTTTAGTCCAACCTATTTATTTGATAATATACTCACTAGCTTTCGGGGTTACCCCCTTCGTCAGGTGACGAAGGGGGTAACCCCGAAAGCTAGTGAGTATATTATCAAATAAATAGGTTGGACTAAAACCTGGTGTTGTCAGACTTTTTACTGTGTTTACGCCAGTCCAACGCCGGCATACCCACACTATGGGCTGAAGGCAGCAGGAGGAAGGTCATCAGGCATCTCCAGGGCAACGCGCCCTACACTCCAGGAGCAGCACTTACTCCTCACGTCAGTTCAAAGCTGCCATGCCAGGTTGTGACTTTTAAATACTAGTTCTGATTCGTGCCAAAATTACATCACACCAAAGAGGTGGGAGACGCAGGCGTGAGCAGAGATTACCATGTGGATTCTGATAAGGACATGGAAAGATATGTAAACTCATGCTAATCAGCGGCCCGCCAATTTTCAGCAGGTTCCTGGCAGCTTCAGTTTTCTCCGGCTGGGAGATGTGCATAAAAGCTGCCGGGGAGCCCACAAAATGGCCAAAAAGTGCATCTCCCAGTCCGAACCACCAGAGAAGTTATGCGCCGAGATGCTACGCTTGGCTGCGATTCTCCCAAAATTGGCAGGAAAACTGTTCTAAATCCCGACTGTTTTGTCAGTTCAGTTTCTCACCTGAATCTCTGCAGTCTGTGTACTGCAGTGGTCCCAGTTGTGAATATCATTAAAAACCCAAGGAAGGGGGCCGGGTCTATTTGTGCCAGAGTCTGACAGTTCTGGACAGAACGGCGCAGTGGCCTTGATCTTTCAGTCTTCCTGTTTGCTGGCCAGCCCGCTCACTGGCCTGCCTAGGACCCCTGCAGTGCTGCTCCTCCAGCTACCCCCACAGCCCGATCGCAGACCCCACAGCAATTTCCAGGCCAACCCTGACACCCCCCCCTCGGAGCACCCCGAGGTACAGCCCATCCTCTCCAGCAGTGGAAATTCCCCAACACCCTTCACCCCAGCAGACCTTACCCAGGGTCAGCCCCCCCCTCCCCTGGAGGCAAAAATGTGATTCTTCGTCGTTCTTTGGTGCGATCTAACCACAACCCCTGCGGTGAGCGCCAGAACGCGTTAACCAAAGAAGAACAAAGAACAAAAACAGCCCGGGAAACAGGCCCTTCGGCCCAACGAGCTGGCAAGCTCCTCCCGGCAGACAGTCCTCCCCCCAGCCCGCCCCTATCACTACCCTCCCTCCATCCCAGACCGATTCTGTCTGCAGAGTGGCAGCTGGACCTTCCACCCCCTCCAGTTGCCCTGCCCTCTTAGTACTGCCCAATACCTGGTGAGCAGTGCCAAGGTGCCACCTGGGCATGGGCACTTTGCCCCTTGGGCAATGCCAGGACTAGAGGCTGGCACTGCCAAGGGGGCCCATGTCCAGGGATGCTACCCCACTGCTGCCTGACCCCAGGGGGTGCCCTGAATGACCCCCTTCATTCTGACATAGCCTTCTGCTAGTTCCCTGAACATGGTGAGCTAATCTGAACCCTGCCGGAATGAAGTACTCCTGGTGGAGTAGGAGATTCAATGGGATCTGAAATAATGAACTGCTAAGCATATTTAAAATACATTTTACAAAGATTCAAATGACTTACCTATCTTCCCACCGGTTTCCAGTCTGGTCTGCCTGGCGACCGTTCACCGGCTCTGGGAAATGTGCATGCGTTTCCAGCGCTTGCGCAAATCCCGGTACAGGGCCAGCGACGCATATCTCCCACGCCGACATGCCGGAAAAGTTGCGGGTCGTGATGGAAGAATCACTGCCAATGTTCCCAACGATGAGAGAGTTCAGAACTAGGGGTCATAGTTTGAGGATATGGGGTAATCCTTTCAGGACTAAGGTGAGGAGAAATTTCTTCATCCAGAGAGTGGTCAATCTTTGGAATTCACTACCACGGAAAGTGGTTGAGGGCAAAATGTTACGTAATTTCAAGAAGAAATTAGATATAAATTTTGGGATTAAAGGGATCAAGGTGTATGGGGGAAAGGTGGGATCAAATATTGCATTTGATGATCAGCCATGATCATAATGAACGGCAAAGCAGCCTTGAAGGGCCAAAAGCCTTCTAGTTTCTATTTTCTATGCATGTAATATATATTTCCAAGTCAGGATTGTGTGTGAGTTAGAGGGGAAATTTAAGGTGGTTGTGTTCCCATGTATCTGCTGCACTTGTCTCCCTGGTTGGGAGAGGTACCAGGCTTGTTTCCCTTGGTTGAAGAATCCAGAACAAAGGAGTTCAACCTCAGGATGAGGGGCCAATCATTTGGGACAGAGCTTAGGAAAGATTTCTTCACTGTCAGGGTTATGAATCTTTGGAGTTCTCTACTCAGTTGATTGTGGGTGTGCCATCAATGAATATATTTAAGGTGGAAATAGGCAGGAAATTAGTCGACACGGGGATTTGGTAGAGAGTGGAGTTGAAGCCCAAGACCAGCCATGATAACACTGGATGATGGAGCAGGCTCGACAGACCCCTCCCCCCTCTCCCCCAACACACACACACACACACACACACACACACACACACACACACACACACACACACACACACACTACCACTTCCGGAAAACACACTACACACTGACCCATTCCAGAGTCACAAAGTCTGCAGGGTGGACTATGAGGACCCAGTGGGACTTCTACCCACTCACCCCCTGCAGCTGGAAGCCCTGCCATCTGAAGTTGCAAACCAGTTGGATACACTGGCAGCTCCATCAGTCCAGGCAGTGATAGGAAGCTGCTGAGACTACTGGACAAGAAACAAACCCAAGACCTTGGATCCCCAGACTAAATAAGTTTGGGATCTTGAGCCATGAAGATTTAGGTAAGTTAGGGAAGGGCAGTGGGTTTAAGAGAGTGAGTAGAAAGGAATTGGGTGTTCCAAATGTGGTCAGCAAAGGGCAACTCCCCCCACCCCACCCCCACCCCCACCCCCACCCAATCTTCCCTTCCTTCCTACCCTTTAATCACTCGAGGCAAAAAAAAAATCAGGCTTCCCATTCCCACCCTGCTGCTTGTGGCAATAATTTTATGGCCTGGCAACTTATTATCAGGGTCATTTGGCTCAATCACAAGCCTAAGTGACCCTTAATTGTTCATGTAAATATGGTGCACCGGCCACTGATTTCAGCCTGCCCACACTCTGTATTATGTGGGCGGGTTTGAGGGTGGGCAAGAATCTGGTAGGATGCTCATTCATTATGGCCCCTCTCACCAATACTACACGCACCCTCCCTGCTGGGAACACCCCCGCTAAGGGCACATAAAATTCAGTCCATAGAATGTCAACCAAACGCCTAACTTGAGACCTACATATGTGTGAGTAAATGGGGAGGTATTATGTTGACAGATTGTATTCTATAGTTGCATTGTAGGTTCATTTTTTCCAAATGATTTCTACTACATATAAGCATGCATATGTTGCTTGGGTGGATCTGCTTTCTGAATGGTCAGTCGTCTTCAACATAAATAATAACCTGGTGAGGAGCAGCTATTTGCAGGATATATTCTTTCTTTGGGACTGTAAAACATTGGCTAGACTTACTTTAGTAAACCTTTGGGGCTAATAACCTTCTTCCCCTTCTGCTCTCATGCCCTTTTGCTGGTTGGCCCAATGGCTTGACATTTCCTCTGAATTCTAAGTCTGAAAACATTGTCATCTGGGCTGTGAAATGAACTGGTTATGCTGAGTCTGTGCCACTTTCCTGTCTGCCAGAATTTCTGCTGTGTTTTGAAGAAGTACGCTGCCCATATATGGCGATATATGAAGAGGGAATACATCACAAAATATTCCCTGGCATTTGTGTCATGGCTGATA
Source organism: Carcharhinus amblyrhynchos (assembly GCF_965287045.1). Lineage (NCBI taxonomy): Eukaryota > Metazoa > Chordata > Chondrichthyes > Carcharhiniformes > Carcharhinidae > Carcharhinus > Carcharhinus amblyrhynchos. The sequence goes on along the minus strand of NC_137327.1, from coordinate 83,983,472 downwards.
GGATTGTATATAAAGCAACCAGTGATGTTAAGTGGATCAAGAGTAATTTTAGCAAGGTCACAAGTTTATTTAATCTTATAGTTAAAAACTTTTTGCCTGCCTCTGGACGCATTAGCACTGCAACTAAGTGTATTGGAAATTTTTTTCTTCTCCCAATTGTACTTTTTGCATAGCCATCCACACAAAATATGTAAATACCGCTGGTCCCAGGAAATGGGCAGCAAAAGGGTACCAGAGCCAATTTGGAGCCTATATCCATTATCTTCTGCCGAGTAGACTGGATAGTTCTCCTTTGGGTGGTAACTCTCTTTGCTGGATTTCTTGAAGAAGCAGCTTCAAAACATTGTTTAAATCCTCCGCTGCTCTGTACCAAGGTCAGCCATTTCTAATTTTCCACTCCGCAGGAAAAAAAAACTACTTTTTCAAATTGCTTTTGCAGCAGATAAGAGTTGCAGCTCTGCATTATTTCCCAACTCCATGCCCCCTGTTGCCTGGTTCCTGGCAGCTAGCAAACCTGAAGTTTTCTGTGTGTAGACACTGAGGCCAACTGAGGAAATCCTATGATTGCTGCTTATCGTGGCGTTTACCAGTGTTAAAATGTTGAGCCTGCAGCATGAACATTCATGTAACTTAGAACCTCCAAAGGAGTTTCAATCTCCAATGATTATGTGTGCTCCAACAAGTACCAATTTAATCTCGTAAGTATCCAACATTTCAATGATTTATGATGGTACAGAATTTAAAATATTCTGTTCAGAGACAAATTATACATAATCCATGCTAATGCTCTTTTTATATCAGATCTTCTTTGCATTATAACTGCAATGAAATGAAAGCATCATGTTATCTTTAATCCTGAAGCTAACTAGTATCTTACAGATAAACAACATAGTCCTCCCAAAGATATGTGGACACACACAATGTTAGATCAACTTTTATTTTATGTTATATTTATTGTCAAACTATCAAAGAGATATGTGCTCTGTTATTTTATTAGCTCATACTATTTGTTTGCTCATCAAACTATAATATTACTGAAAAGCCTTCTGTAGGTCATTAATGGAAGATTAATGGTAGCTACATAGGCGAACATTTATGTTCATTCTTAGTAATCCATTTAACCTTCATTAAAACCTTCACAGTTTTTGAATTTCTGACCTTTCCCTTCCAGTAGCAATAAAAATATCACGGCAAAAATTAACCAGCCTAGTATGTAAAACATCGAGCGCTTTGCCGCCCACAGATATAAGAACATAAGAAATAGGAGCAGGAGTAGGCCATCAAGCCCTTCGAGCCTGCCCCGCCATTCAATAAGATCATGGCTGATCTGTCGTGGCTCAGTTCCACTTTCCCGCCCTCTCCCTATAACCCTTAATCCCCTCTCTTATCAAAAACCCATCAACCCGCGTCTTAAAAATATTTAGCGAGGCAGCCTCCACCACTTCAACGGGCAGAGAATTCCAGAGATTCACCACCCTTTGAGTGAAGAAGTTCCTCCTCAACTCCGTTCTAAACCGCCCCCCCTTTATCTTGAGGCTGTGCCCCCTAGTCCTACTGTCTTTTTTGAGCGGGAAGAGTCTCTCCACCTCTATCCCATCCATCCCATTCATCATCTTATACGTCTCAATGAGATCTCCCCTCATTCTTCTAAACTCTAACGAGTACAAGCCTAGTTTTTCTTCCTACAGCTCTTCATTTAAAATTCACAACATGGGGTGAGGGGAGGAGGGGCAGAATACTTTACGCAGCATAAGTTCATATATTCTACTTTATCTGATTGACTGAAAATATATGTTGCAAAGAGATTTTGGTAGCGTTTGTAAATATGCAGGGATTCAAAGTGGCTGACTGGATAGCAAATTGACTAAAAAAAATGATCTAGGGGTAAAGGGCATTTTATCCAGTTTGGAGAAAACGGTGTTCCACAAGGATGAGATTCAGGACCACTGTTATTCCTACTTTTATTAATAATAAGTAATAGATCTTTTTCTTCTATAGAAAAGGCAAAGAGTATGAGGTGAACTGATAGAAATAATTAAAATAATGAAGGTGCTGCATAGGGTAAATGTGAGGACAGGATTTTTACTTACTGGGGAACTTAAAATGGGGAGGAGGGGGTGAATACAAAGTTAATAACCTAATGTATCCAATAGGGAAATGGGGAAAATGACTTTACTCAGAGACTGTTGTGAATGTAGAACTCATTAGCACAGGGCGTGGCTGAGGCAAATAGCTTTTCAATAGCAAACTTGATGTGTAAAACAGAGAAAAGGGAATGCTGAAAGGCTGAAAAGAGGTAACTGGAATGAGAGGAGATTCCGCCATGTGCAGTGTAAACCTGTTCCTGTGCTGCATATTACTGTGCAATTGTATATAATTCCATGTAATATGATTATTCCAGTGGTGAACATTGAGAGAAAATATCCAAGCAATACACAAACATAGGATATTATTACATTGGAGATAGATTTTATTTCTCATCTATACATCTGAATTAAATCTTTGTAATAGAAGTATAAGAAAGCTTAAGGGTAAATTTTGTGAGGAGTAGTTTAACTGACAGGACTTCCTAAGCCAGCCTGAACATATCAGAAAGTGCCAACCATCTAAACTGTCCCCCCTTTATCTTGAGGCTGTGCCCCCTAGTCCTGCTATCCTTTCTGAGCGGGAAGAGTCTCTCCACCTCTATCCTATCCATCCCATTCATCATCTTATACGTCTCAATGAGATCTCCCCTCATTCTTCTAAACTCTAACGAGTACAAGCCTAATTTATTCAGCCTCTCCTCATAGCTCAACCCCCTCAACTCCGGCATCAGCCTAGTAAACCTCCTCTGCACTCCCTCCAAGGCCAAAATATCCTTGCGTAAGTACGGTGCCCAAAACTGCACACAGTACTCCAGCTGCGGCCTCACCAATGCCCTATACAGCTGCAGCAAGACCTCTCCACTTTTATATTCAATCCCCCTCGCTATGAAGGCCAGCATCCCATTCGCCTTCCTGACCACCTGCTGCACCTGCAAGCTGGGTTTTTGCGACTCATGCACAAGGACCCCGAGGTCCCTCTGCACCGTCGCCTGCTGCAGTTTTTCTCCACTTAAGTAATAATCCTTCCTACCATTTTTCCTACCAAAGTGGACCACCTCGCACTTGCCAACATTAAATTCCATTTGCCATTTCCTGGTCCATTCGCCCAGCCTATCTAGATCCTTCTGCAGACTCTCCCCAACCTCCACACAATTTGCCCTTCCACCAATTTTGGTGTCATCAGCAAATTTTGACACCCTACACTTGGTTCCCTCCTCCAAATCATCTATATAAATGGTAAATAGCTGAGGCCCCAGCACCGACCCCTGGGGCACTCCACTAGTCACCATCCGCCAATCCGAATAGCACCCATTGACCCCCACTCTCTGCCTCCTATTTGACAACCAGTCCTCTATCCACGCTAACACCCTACCCCCAACTCCATGCCCCCTGACCTTCTGCAATAACCTCTTGTGAGGTACCTTGTCAAACGCCTTCTGAAAATCAAGAAAGACCACATCCACCGGCTCTCCTCTATCCACCGCCCTAGACACATCCTCATAGAACTCCAGTAAATTTGTCAGACGTGACTTCCCTTTAACGAAACCGTGCTGCGTCTGCTCTATCAAGCAGTTCCCCTCAAGATGCCTTGCTATTTCCTCCTTGATGACGGATTCTAACATTTTACCTACAACAGACGTTAAACTAACAGGCCTATAATTCCCCGCCTTTTGCCTGACACCTTTCTTAAACAACGGCGTAACATTAGCCGTTTTCCAGTCTTCCGGCACTTCCCCAGAATCCAGCGACGTCTGGAAAATAACCACCAAGGCATCCACTATCACCTCCGCCATTTCTTTCAGGACCCTTGGATGCACTCCATCCGGTCCTGGTTTTTGATAAGAGAGGGGATTAAGGGTTATGGGGAGAGGGCGGGAATGTGGAACTGAGCCACGACAGATCAGCCATGATCTTATTGAATGGCGGGGCAGGCTCGAAGGGCTAGTTGGCCTACTCCTGCTCCTATTTCTTATGTTCTTATTTCCAGTACTTTCCAGGCCTATTCTGGGCATGTTCAGGTAATGCACATTTCTTGGTTGTTATAATGTTTATTGTTAAGGGCCATTAGAAACTCCTTACTAGGTTTGAACACAAACTTGACAGATAGGAATAAAATACAGTAAGAAGTCTCACAACACCAGATTAAAGTCCAACAGGTTTATGAACCATTATTTTGTAAATTCAGTTTGCGTCTTTATATGCCCTGTTTGTGAGCTCTCACTTACCCGACGAAGAGGCAGCGCTCCAAAAGCTAGTGGCTTTTGCTGCCAAATAAACCTGTTGGACTTTAAGCTGGTGTTATAAGACTTCTTACTGTGTTTACCCCAGTCCAACGCTGGCATCTCCACACCAGATAGGAGTAAGGCATATTTGTCCTCTGAGAGACCTACATGAAATGAGTTTGGTAAGTTGCATGTTTTCTATTAACTCAGAGATTCCCCAGTGCTGTAATCTGTGCTGTACCCTATTCATTCTTAACAATCTAGTCCTCATCCAAGCTATTCTACTATTCAACTGATTATTCAGTTTGATATTCATCAACTTCGTCTAAATAACACATCTTCAGTGTTTACTATCTCCAATGCTTCAACATTGCAAGATAATGGATTCAAATTACTGGCTCCTGTACTATTCCACAACAATGTGTTTTAATTCCACGTGCAAAGGAACACACTCTCCTTCTCTGCCCAGCCCCCATTTAAGTAAAGTGATATTTTTCCAGTTATCTTCTATTATCAGTGTTAAGAACTTCTCAGATGCTAGATGTAAGATTATGACAGAACCCAGAAAGGTAACTTGGAATGCCAATCCGTAATTGTTTGTTTCTCAATTTGGTGTAATGTAGGTAAAGATACGGTAAGCAATGAGGAAAGTTTGGGTCTTGTTGCTATCATCCAAATGAAAGAATTTTCATTAACTTGTAAAAACATACAAGAAAGGATCAAATGCAAAACGAGGTACACTTAACTTCAATAATAGCCATGCATGCGCGCACACACATCCACATATGCAGTATCCTTGAATTAACCCCTTTCTACATCTATCTACATTTCTAAACTCTAAGGAATGTCACTTGTCCTAAAACAACATCCCAGGAAGAACAGTAAAATGGACTAACGCTTAAATAGTAAAAAAATTGCAGCATGCTGTTGTGCAGAGGGACCTGGATGTCCTTGTACAAGAATCACAAAGAGTTGGTTTGCAGGTGCAGGTGGTAATTAAGAAGGCAAATGGAATTTTGTCCTTCATTGCTAGAGGGATGGAGCTTAAAAACACTGAGGTTATGTTGCAACTGTATAAGGTGCTGGTGAGGCCGCACCTGGAATACTGTGTACAGTTTTTGTCTCCGTACTTGAGAAAGGATATACTGGCACTGGAGGGGAGTGATTGATTCTGGTGGGTGAGAGGGTTGGCTTATGAGGAAACACTGAGTAAGCTGGGGCAATACTCATTGGAATTCAGAAGAATGAGGGGAAATCTTATTGAAACATATAAGATTATGAAGAGAATAGATAAGATCGAAGCAGGGAAGTTGTTTCCACTGGTGGGTGAAACTGGAACTAGGGAGCATAGCCTCAAATAAGGGGGAGCAGATTTAGGACTGAGTTGAGGAGGAACTTCTTCACACAAAAGATTGTGAATCTATAGAACTGTCTGCCCAGTGAAGCAGTTGAGGCTACCTCATTGAATTAAGGCAAGGTTTGATAAATTTTTGAACAGTACAAGAATTAAGGGTTATGGTGAGCATGCAGGTAAGTAGGGTTGAATCCATGAAAAGATCAGCCATGATCTTATTGAATGGCGGAGCAGACTCGAAGGACCAGATGGCCTACTCCTGCTCCTAGTTCTTAAGTCCTTCTGTCCCATATGGTCTCACCCTATGAGCTAAATCCAGCAAAATGGTTACCACACCTGAGTTGTACCTTTAAGTTTAGGAATCCTTTCTTTTGATTCAGCAGGGACATTCTGAGGTTTTTAAACAGCAGCTTCTGGCATAGAATCCTGTCTTTGGAAGAACTAGGTGTGGTTATGATCTTAACAGCTCACCAGTTGTTTCTCCTATAGAGTAGAGCGAATACTGTTACTGATATACGGTATTTATTTTGATCTCCAATGTATATTAGAAGCCATGCTTTCCGCATATGAGTGTGACATGCATTCTTATGTCCCCACTTTAAACTTATCTCTTTTGTAGTTTTACCACACCAATTCTAAACTCTATTGTTCTCTACTTCACTGAAGTAAATATCTGTTTACCCTGCTGCTAAGCTAATTTGCACATTCAGGCAGCTGCATTCTTATCAATTCCTTTTTAGCCAATTCTTTAAACTTTGTTTTACCTGAGCTTCTTTAATCTTTATTTTATCCAATATTGAAATTTTAATTTTATTCAAACTTCTTGACAATGATATCTGTCTTTAGGGTCAGTTCTCGAAAGAAACTGGATTGTGGTTTTTCAAACCAATTTTTTTATTCATTTATGAGATATGGACATCGCTGACTGGCCAGTATTTTTTGCCGTTGAGAAAGTGGTGGTGAGCTACCTTGTTGATACAACTATGTGGCTTGCTAGGCCACTTCAGAGGGCAATTGAGAGTTAACCATATTGCTGTGGCTCTGGAGTCACATGTAGGCCAGACTACGTAAGGACTGCAGATTCTCTTCCGTAAAGGATATTAGTGAACCAGATGGGCTTTTCCGATAATTGACAACGCTTTCATAGTCATCTGTCGATTTTTCATTCTAGATGTTTTTTATTGAATTAAAATTCCACCATTTGCTGTGGCGGGATTTAAACGCTGGTTCCCAGTTGAGTTTCTGGATTAATAGCCTAGCGATAATCCCACTAGGCCATCACCTCCCCTGTCATTTTTGCAAAGTGATCAATGAGATGGTTAGGTTGCAGATTAGACATGATTTCATTGAATGGAGGAATAGATTTGAAGGGTTGAATGGCCTACTCCTGTTCCTCTGTTTCTATGTCATGACAAATATGATGGTCAATTGATTTATTCGCAAGACCGTAATTAGTGTGAACAAATGCTTTAAAATAAATTTGAAAAATGTCAGAGTAGCACGACATCCAGTCCCAACTCCACTTTTCCATTATAATCTTCTCCAATAAGTAATCTCAGTGCTATATTTAATTTGAAGTAATAACAATGAAGAAAGTAAACATTTCCCAGCAATGTGCTTGGAAACAATTACCTACATTGATTCTGAGCTACTACTTAACACCTGAAAAATATAAGTTTTGTGGCTTATTAATAGCTTCAATATTCCAGTCTGAACAATAGGCTGCAACTCAAGTTTCAAGACAGGATTATAATTTAAATAAATTAGATTGTGGAAAGTTCATTGATTTAATAGAGAAATAGTTGCAATATTCTGGCCTAAAATATAGTTTCTGACTATGATCTTATTTACATTGATTATCAAAAGACAAAGGGCCTTATTTTACCATTTTAATTCTACATGCTAGGCGGACTTGAAACTGGGAGTGTTTCAGATTCGACTTTTGGATGTGTTCTCAGGTGCCCCCAAGACGCGCTCCACCTGAAAGAATATCAGCAATTCCGACTCGCACTGCGGAAGCCTGTGGATAGGGCTTAACGTGCCCAAAATCCTGCAACTCCGATCAGTGCCTCCAGCTGCACATGCGCAGAGAAAAATGATAGAATGCTGCTCCCCTGCCACATTCCTCCCGGGCCACATAATGCTTACCCGTGGCCCCCACAGACATTGCCAGCCCCAAACATTACAAAGTTCCTTATCCCCTTACCGTCCACCACTCAGACTGATCGTAGATCCTTCCTCCTCTTTCTGCCCACCGATCTCAGGCAGAGAGGCAGCAGATCCCCCTTCACCCTCACTAATTGCATGCACAATGGCAGTGGACCCCCATTCCCCCTCACTGATCACATGCAGAGTGGCAGTGGACACTCATTCCCCTCCACTGATCGTATGCAGGATGGCAGATAGGAAAACAGGGCAGTGCTAGAAGGGAGAAATTAGGTGAGAGCGAAAAGGTTTCCAGTCCCTCACAATTCACCCATGAGATGAATGAATGGAAGTGGAGGAACCAAATGGAGTTAAAGAACATACCTATTTTGTGTTTACCCATAATTCGCAGTGTGAAATCTTGAGCCAGCAAAACTGCTCCTTCAGGAATTTCCCTTACAGCTCCTGAGAATAACTCCAACAGAAATGTCAGCTATATATATATTAATATCATTATCCAAAATTTAAATGCAAGTTACTGATAGTGATTTTCGTAGGCTAGAATGAAAAATCTTTACAGTGTGATATATCAAAGACAATTTCAAAGGCAATTTCAAAGGTACTGACATGAAAATGTTTACCTGCTTGCTGAAGCTTTCTGTGTTCAAAATGTTTCTCTAATATACGCCTATGCGGTGCACATGTGGAACAAAAGGTAGTTCAATATGCTAATTACTCGAGTCCATCAGAATCTCTGATAGATGCCTAGATTGATATGGATTTTGTAGAATTATAGGTTTTGAGCTTCGCTCCTGCACAGGAGCCATTCCTTAAATGTAATGACCAGCTGATTTTTTAAAAATATAGTATATATTGCATTTTCAGCTCTATTTCAGTTGGAGTGTTACAGTTTCAATTGCACTTGTCTTGGGATATTGTCAAGTCAGTTTAGCGTTTTATTGTATGCTGCACTAATCAGTCATATAAAAGTCAATGGTCGGCCAGGGACAAAAAAGGGACAAACCATAATATAAGACGTACGATTCAGTTTTTTCTTGTGTTATGTTGTAATGTAGGGGGAGTGGCTTTTTACTACCAGTCCTTTATAAGAATAGTGAAGTTTACTTTAACTGTAAATCTGTAGTTTTGATTTAACACAGCTCAGGAACCAGCTGGTATTATAGCTCTGAGTACTGCTTTTCTTCATGCATGTTGAATAAAGCTGTTTTTGTCGAAGTCCTATATGGTCTTGGAAGACTCATTTCGTTCATTGTCTCCAGCACCTTTGTCAAATTATATATTGGTAGGACCATGATCAAAAACGGGCAAAGAGCAAAGAGTGAATGTTGCACCGTGTCCTGTAATTTGGTCTACCCCAGACTCCAATTTGTTTTGGAAACTGTTTGCCTGTTTCATTTGCTCTCACATTTTCCCTCTCTCCTTCTGTTTTCTAGGTGTTAAACAGATACAATTTCCAATGATCCCAGTTGCTTTAACTTCCCAAAGATTATGGAACATAAAAGGCTATAATACTCTCTCATGTATACAGAGACCAATAATCTTCTGCTCTGAGAATTCTTCACCAATTTTGTCCAATGTTTGATACTGCATCTTGCAGTCCAGATATAGTGCCAGGTTTAATTAATGATCTATTGTGGGACGGTAAGCTGTGAGGAGGAAGCAGAGCTGCTTCTGCGTAATTTGGAAGGGCTGAATATACAGGTAGTACAAAGTGGATAAAAGTGAGGTTATCCGCTTTAGTAGCAATAATAGGAAGACAGATTATAACTTGAGCGGATGTAAATTGAGAGGGGTGGATACTCAACAAGATCTTGGAGTCCTCGTGGACTCCAGGTACAGCAGACAGTGAAGAAGGCAAATGATATGTTGGCATTCGTAGAGAGAAGATTTGAGTATAGGGATAGGGACGTTTAGCTGCAACTGTATAGGGCGTCAGTGAGGCCACATCTGAAATATTGTGTACAGTTTTGATGGCCTTATCTGAAGAAAGATGCCCTTGCTATAGAGGGAGTACAACAAAAGTTTACCAGGCTGATTCCTGAGATGGCAGGTCTGTCATGTGAGGAGAGACTAAATTGGTTAGGATTATATTCACTGGAGTTAGGAAGAGTGAGAGAGGATCTCATAGAAACTTATAAAATTCTCACAGTTCAGACAGGAAAGATTCAGAAAGAATGTTCCCAATGGTGGAGGAGTCCAGAACTAGGGATATTGTTTGAGGATAAGGGGTAAACCTTTCAGAATTGAGGTGAGGAGAAATTTCTTCGCCCAGAGGATGATGAATCTGTGGAATTTGCTACCACAGAAAGTAGCTGAGGCCAAAATGTTGTGTGATTTCAAGAAGGAATTAGATATAGCTCTTGGGGCTAAAGGGATCAAGGGATATGGGGGGAAGTAGGGATCAGGATATTGAATTTGATAATCAGCCACGATCAACATCTATGGTGGAGCAGGCTTGAAGGGCCAAATATCCTATTCCTGCTTCTATTTTCTAAGTTAGGCCATATAGAAACTTGGGTGAGATCTGACACTCTGTTAAGTAAAGTTACTTGCCAACATGGCATGCAGTCAATTTTCAGATAGAAAAACAGGCCAAAACTAAGATAGATGAATCCATATGGCCCCAAATCAAACTTGCTTTTTGATATGAAGCCTTGTGTTTGTGTTTCTAACATCCAGAAGTCATAAAAGAGAATTGAAAAATATCTGGATAACACCAGAAAATTGCTAGGAAACCTTCTGGCTTATCATAAAACCCAAGTGACTTATTAATATCTTTCCGCGAAGAGAAGCTAGCAAACTACCTGGTCTGACTTACTTTTGATTCCAATTCTACACCAAATGGTTTACACACAACTACCTCAGGGCAGTTTTAGATAAGTAGGAAATACATAAATAAATAGGTAGAGTTCATATATATTTAGGATATTATACTTCTGATTTGAGAAAGTGGACACATATTTATGTATAACCATTTTTATCCAGAACCCTTAAAGCATGGACATGGATGACACATGCTGATAGCTTTTGTTTCAACAGGTGCTAAACAGACATTGTCTGTGCCACACATAAATTAACACTAAGGCCTTTCAAGATCTCTTCATATTAAGGTAAGATAAGAAAAAAAACTCTAAAGTCACTTTCAAAGGAGCTTTAAAAGCTTTCCTGATGGTATTGTCCCTCCTTATCTATTCAGGAGACATTCTTAGCACTTAGCTCAGCAAATTAGAAAAAGCAGACATTAAAAAAATCAATTCTTCTATTAAAAGTTTTAAATTACTTCTATAAAAAATAGAAACAATTGGAGGTAAACAGGAAAGACGTTAAGGACATATTAAAGAACACGATGATCATATATCAGGCTCACAGCATGGATAATAAAACTCTTTTAATGATTTTATTTATTCGTTCATGGGACATGGGCATCACTGGCTGACCCTCATTTACTGCAGATCACTATTTGCCTTTGTTCAGAAGGCAGTTGAGTGTTAACCACATTGCTATAGTTCTGGAGTCACATGTAGGTCAGGCCAGGTGAGGATGGCAGATTTCCTTCCCTAAAGGACATTAGTGAACCAGATGGGTTTTCCCGACAATCAGCAATGGTTTCATGGTCATCAGTAGATTCCTAATTCCAGATTTTTTTATTGAATTCAAGTTCCATCATCTTCCATGGCGAGTTTTGAACCTCAGAACATTGGCTGAGTTTCTGGGTTAGTAGATGAGCGATAATGCCACTAGGGACTCACCTTCCTTTGGCCTAGTTAAATTAAATCATAGTGAATAAGAACACAATGAAGAGGGGGATTTCATCAAAAAGGCAACACCTACTGCCGCTATAGAATGATATTGTCCTGTTTAGAAAGGTATAACTTATGTGGAACAGTTTCTTTTCAGAAAATCAGGAATATTATAGAAAGGTACTAGGAGCACGCACTCAGTATGTTTCTGGCTGTCGAGAGATTGGATATCATAAAACGGACAGCTTTGTATCCAATTGCCAATCAATGGATTCATTTGGGGATTCTGGTATAACATTACTTTGAATATTGAATGGTATTCTTAAATTGGTATGAACTGTTGCATTGTATTTTTAAAGTTTCATCGGATTCTGTATTGAAACTTTATCTTTTATAGTTATTAATGTTGCTTATCGGGGCCAATTCTCCCAGCAATGCAGTGGGCTGGGAGGCTCAAGTGGAGGCCATTTAGTGGGCTTCCTGTTGGGGCCAAGGCCTCCATGAGCCTCCGGCTGCTGGGTTTCTGGCACCATCAGCTCTGCGCCAGAAATTGGCATGGAACTGTATAATTTACTTAAATTAGAATTTAAGTATCATTTGTAGGCTTAGGACTGAAGTCTTCAGTCCTGCTAAAGCTTCCGCCCTTGCCAGGAGTGTTTTGATCCAGCAGGGTTTACAATAGCTCCCCATAGCGGGGTTTCACCCTGACCCCACTGGAATGAAGAGGGGCCAGTAGGTTAGGGGAAGCTAGAATGCCTTGATTTTAAAATTCTCACCCTTGATTTCAAATCCCTCTACAGCCTCACCACTCTTTATGTCTTTAGCCTATCCTGCCCTATAGCCCTCTGACATATTTACACTTTCCTGATTTGGGCCACTTGCATCTTTCCAATTTTAATCGATCCATCATTGGCTGCTATATTGAAGTCAGAAATTCACTTTCTGAACTGCATTTCCACTTATCTCTTTTTCCTCCTCTAAAATGCTTCTTAATGCCATCTTTTTGACCAAGCATTTGGTAATCTGCCCAAAGAACTCATTCTGTGACTCAGTATCAAATTTTGTTGATAACCCACCTATGTAACCTTGTGACTACACTTTACTGTAATAAAGCACTATATAAATGCATGTTGCTGTTGAAAGCATGTCAACTGTCCATTTGAAATCAATTTGAACAAATTTCATAAGCAATATGTTATATAACACGATTTAGCATTTGATTACAATATCAAGGGAGTTTGTAACAATAGCATTAACACATTCATCAAGAAATGATGTAATTTCCAAGTATGTTTTGAGTACTAATGGTGATGTAGGATGTGAAATGCCTCTTGTCAATAATTTTTGCCAAAAAATTGTCACAAAATCCTATTTTAAGCTTGAACAATTTTTCCACTACAGTCACCGACAAGAAGAATTGTACCCTTTGAGAAAGGTACAAATTAGACAGAATGCTGCAGCAGTGATTCAGTGAAATCTTCCACCTCTGCAATGCAGGCAAAATGTGAAATCCTTGTGTATGCTCCAGTGGATGATTAGTAGGGCAGCTCCAGTGTCTCACACTGAAACATTACCACCACTGAAGACACTTGGCAGATCAATGCAGCAGCGACAATAACCTAGCCTCACATACAAATTGCCCATCATATAAGCTCTTTTAACATGGATCATGCCCCTGTGGAACGCTGTTCCACCTGAGTGGCTTATGACTAATGATCATCTGAAAGAACAAGCTTTCAAGACAGCAGTACACAAGTACCATAAAAGAAGCATATGTTCCTTCTTTTCTTCCTGCAAAGTTAACAAGGTTATGTTTTTTCTTACTATTGTTTACGTTGTCTGCATTGCGGCTTCGGTTAATGATGTTAGTTTTTAAAAAATCAATAAGTGAGCAGAACTATTGGAATGTGGATGTATCTTGATACAGTACAAAGAATAGCAATATTCCACAAATTATTAAAGAAGCAAAAATTCCCTGGAATATTCAAGTCAGCTCATGTTTGAACCCCATGTGGATAAGAAAGAAGAAATGCTCTCGGTAATATTTTGATTTTTCATTACTCAGCTTTCCATGGAGTTGATTGCTCATAGGAGACAGTTAAATTGTTAGCAGCTGAACTTATAGGTATTCATAATGGCCACGAACCTCATCTGCTGTAATGGAATCTTGAGATAAACTTCCAAATTAGTGAGATGACTTAAAGGTGCAGAGTATCACCAAATGGATCACTGCAAAAGAGAATGGTATGATTTTGGTTATCTCGTATAATCACTCCAGAGAAGAATTTTGATCTCAACTGGGTGTCTGAAGAGGCATTAAGTTTGAGTAAGAAAATTCCCTGAGGGAGGATGGAAAAATTAGTTCAGTAAGAAGTCTCACAACAACAGGTTTATTTGGTAGCATGAGCTTGTGGAGCACTGCTTCTTCATCAGGAGAGTGGAGAATTGGGTTCACAAACAGGGCATTTATAGACACAGATTCAATTACACGATAATGGCTGGAATGAGAGTCTTAACAAATAATCAAATCTTTACAGGTACAGACAATGCGAGTGGAGAGAGAGAGATAATGGTAGGTTAAAGCGGTGTGAATTGTCTCAAGCCAGGTACAGTTAGTAGGATTTTGCAAGCCCCAGCCAAATGATGGGTGTTGCATGTAGTGTGACATGAATCCAAGATCCTGGTTGAGGCCATCCTCCTCATGTGCGGAACTTGGCTACCAGTTTCTGGTCGGCGATTCTGTGTTGTTTGGTTACCTCCCACAGTCCAAAGATGTGCGGGTTAGGTGGGTTAGGCCATACTAAATTGGCTCTAATGTCATGGGAATTAGCAGGGTAAATGTGTGGGGCTATGTGAACAGGACTGGGTGGGGTTGTCATTGGTACAGATTCGATGGGCCAAATGGCCTCCTTCTGCACTGTCTGGGTTCTTTGGATTCTATGGCTTCACAGAATGACGTTGAGCAGCTCTGAATGTTGACACACTCTTTTTGGGCTGAACCACTCTGGCATAGGCTGCAGCTAGACTGACTGGTTTAAAGGCTGTTACAAGGAAATTAATAGACTGGCACACACATGGCGGGCACACTAATACGGCCATCCTGAGACAGGAGAGAAAATTGCACGGTGCCACTGACACTATCTCGAACAAACTCTCCGCAATCCTTGTAATCTGTTGGAATTCAACCTGATGGAAAACTGTGAGATCCCCTTGAGCACTGAGATCAGAAGCCGGGCTGGCAGCAATGTAAGTCTGCATGCAGGGTCTCATGACCTCAGTCTGAGTTTCCACTACAGTTGGGTGACTTTATAAGACCATAGAACATAGGAGCAGAATTAGGCCACTCGACCCATCAAGTCTGCTCTGCCATTCAATCTCGGCTGATATTTTTCTCATCCCTATTTTCCTGCCTTTCCCCATAACCTCCGATCCCCTCCTTAATTAAGAACCTATTGATCTCTGTCTTAAAGACACTCAATGACCTGGCCTCCACAGCTTTCTGCAGCAAAGAGTTCCACAGATTCATCACTTTCTGGCGAAAGAAATTCCTTTTCATCTCTGTTTTAAAGGATCGTCCCTTTATCCTGAGGTTGTGCCCTCTGGTTCTAGATTTTCCTACTCGTGGAAACATTCTCCCTACGTCCTCTATATCTAGGCCTTGCAGTAGACTTTAGTTTTAGTTTATTTCTATTAGTCATAAGGAGGCTTACGTTAACATTGCAATGAAGTTACAGTGAAAATCTCCGAGTTGCCACACTCCGGCACCTGTTCGGGTACACAGAGGGAGAAGTTAGCATGGCCAATCCACCTAATCCCTGGACAGTGGGAGGAAACCGGAGCACCCAGAGGAAACCATGCAGTTACAGGGAGAATGTGCAGACTCCACAAAGGTAATGACCCAAGCCAGGCTTAGAGCCCGGGCCCCTGGCACTCTGAAGCCGCAGTACTAACCACTGAGCCACTGGGCCACCTCGCCACTCACTAACGGCCACCCGGCTTCTGCTCATGCTACAATCGAACCTGAGATATTAGCAGCCAGACACGACATGGCAGCTGTGTCTGCAAGTGCTGTCAGAGTTGACCATGTGTTCTGGTGGATGATGATTTGTGAAGCCTTGTGCTATGTTGGAACCATATTCCCCATGCTCCTTGACAGCAACAGTAGACAGTCTGGCAGGCCAGCTAATGCACCAGGTATTTTGAAGAGCACTGTTCTCCAGAGGCTGTCTGATCAAAGTCCTCATCACGTGGCTCAGCATGTGAGCCCAAAAGCAAAATACTGCAGATGTTAGAAATGTGAAATGAAAACAGAAAATGGTAGAAAATTTCAGCAGATCAGGGAGAATCTGTGGAGAACATCTGGGTTAATGTTTCAGGTGGATGGTGACATTTCACCACAACTGAAGAAAGGTACAACGTTATCAGTTTTAAGCCTGTGTGTGTGTGTGTGTGTGTGTGTGTGTCGGGGGGTGAGGGGTGGGGAGGACAGGTGAAGCTGGCAGGGAGAATGAAAGGAAAGGGCTGTGATAAAGGTGAAGATGTGGAGATGCCAGTGTTGGACTGCGGTAAACACAGTAAGAAGTCTCACAACATCAGGTTAAAGTCCAACAGGTTTATTTGGTAGCAAAAGCCACTAGCTTTCGGAGTGCTGCCCCTTTGTTAGGTGAGTGAGAGTTCTATTCACAAACAGGACATATAAAGACTCAAACTCAATTTACAAAATAATGGTTGGAATGCGAGTCTTTACAGGTAATCAAGTCTTAAAGCTACAGACAATGTGAGTGGAGAGAGGGTTAAAAACTGGTTAAAGAGATGTGTATTGTCTCCAGCCAGGACCGTTAGTGAGATTTTGCAAGCCCAGGCAAGCCACGGGGGTTACAGGTAGTATGATGTGAACTCAAGATCCCAGTTGAAACCGTCTTTATGTGTGCGAAACTTGGCTATCAGTCTCTGCTTAGTGACTCTGCGCTGTCATGTGTCATGAAGGCCGCCTTGGAGAATGCTTACCGGAAGATCAGAGGCCGAATGCCTGTGACTGCTGAAGTGTTCCCCAACAGGAAGAGAACACTCTTGCCTGGTAATTGTCAAGCGGTGTTCACTCATCCGTTGTCGTAATATCTGCATGGTCTCCCCAATGTCCCATGCCTCCTTTCCTGCAACGTATCAGGTAGACGTTGGCCGAGTTGCAAGAGTATGTACTGTGTACCTGGTGGATGGTGTTCTCACATGATCCGTGTCGATGATCCGGCATGTCTTGCAGAAGTTGCTGTGGCAGGGTTGTGTGGCGTTGTGGTCACTGTTCTCCTGAAGGCTGGGTAGTCTGCTGCAGACAATGGTCTGTTTGAGGTTGTGCGGTTGTTTGAAGGCACAAAGTGGGGGTGTGGGGATGGCCTTGGGGAGATGTTCGTCTTCATCAATGACATGTTGAAGGCTCTGGAGAAGACATCGTAGCTTCTCCGCTCTGGGGAAGTACTGGACGATGAAGGATATTCTGTCCACCATATCCCGTGTTTGGCTTCAGGAAGACAAAGGAGAAGAAACCCAGAATGAGAGAGATTCGCAGTCGGTGTTTTCTCCCAGGTGCCAGGGTCTGTGATGTCTTGGATCGTGTTTTCGAGATCCTTAAAGGAGAAGGGGACCAGCCCCAAGTTGTGGTCCACATAGGCACCAATGACATAGGTAGGAAAAGGGATGGGGATGTAAGGCAGAAATTCAGGGAGTTAGGGTGGAAGCTTAGAGCTGGAACAAACAGAGTTGTTATCTCTGGTTTATTGCCTGTTCCATATGCTAGCGAGAAGAATAGGGAGAGAGAGAGAGCAGTTGAACACGTGGCTACAGGAATAGTGTAGGAGAAAGGATTCAGATACCTGGATAATTGGGGCTCATTCTGGGGTAGGTAGGACATCTACAAATAGGATGGTCTACACCTGGACCAAAAGGGTACCAATATCCTGGGGGTAAATTTGGTAGTGCTCTTCGAGAGGGTTTAAACTAATTCAGCAGAGGGATGGGAACCTGGATTGTTGCTCCAGTGTACAGGAGGATGTGAGTAGTGAGGTCATGAATAAAGTTTCAAGGTTGCAGGAAGATGGTTTGAAGTGTGTCTGCTACAACGACAGGAGCATCCAGAATAAGTTGGTTAAAATTGTAGCATGGGTTGGTACCTAGGACTTCGATGTTGTGGCCATTTCGGAGACATGGATTGAGCAGGGACAGGAATGGTTGTTGCAGGTTCCAGGGTTTAGATGTTTCAGTAAAATCAGGGAGAAGTGTGGCATTGTTAGTCAAGGACAATATTATGGTGGCAGAAAGGAAGTTTGATGAGGACTCATCTACTGAGATAGTATGGGCTGAGGTTAGAAACAGGGAAGTACTGGTCACCCTGTTGGGGGTTTTCTATAGGTCTCTGGAAAGTTCCAGAGATGTAGAGGAAAGGATGGCAAAGATGATTCTGGATAGCACCGAAAGTGACAGGGTAATTGTTATGGGGGATTTTAACTTTACAAATATTGACTGGAAACGCTATAGTTCAAGTACTTTAGGTGGGTCAATTTTTGTCCAATATGTGCAGGAGGGTTTCCTGATACATTCTCTAGGTAGACCAAAAAGAGGTGAGACCACACTGGATTTGATACTGGATAATGAACCAGACCAGGTGTTAGATTTGGAGGTAGGTGAGCACTTTGGTGATCGTGACCACAACTTGGTTATGTTTACTTTAGGGATAGAAAGAGATAGGTATATACCACAGGGCAAGAGTTATAGTTGGGGGAAAGGAAACTACGATGTGATTAGGCATGATTTAAGATGCATAGAATGGGGGAGAAATCTGCAGGGAATGGGCACAATTGAAATGTGGAGCTTGTTCAAGGAACAACTACTGCATATCCTTAAAAAATATGTACCTGTCAGACAGGGAGGAAGTGGTCGAGCGAGGGAACCGTGGTTTACTAAAGAAATTGAATCTCTTGTGAAGAGGAAGAAGGAGACTTATGTAAAGATGAGACATGAAGGCTCAGTTAGGGTGCTTGAGAGTCACAAGTTAACAAGGAAGGACCTAGAGCGAGAAATAAGAGGCAGGATGAGACATGAGAAGTATTTGGCAGGTAAGATCAAGGAAAATTCTAAAGCTTTCTATAGGTATGTCAGGAATAAAAGAATGACAAGGACAAGATTCAGGTCAGTCAAGGACAGTAGTGGGAAGTTGTGCGTGGAGTCCGAAGAGATAGGAGAGGCGCTAAATGAATATGTTTTGTCAGTATTCACGCAGGAAAAAAACAATGTTGTCGAAGAGAATGCTGAGATACAGGCTACTAGACTAAATGGGATTGAGGTCCATAAGGAGGAGGTGTTAGCAATTCTGGAAAGTGTGAAAATAGATAAGTCCCCTGGGCTGAATGGGATTTATCCTGGGATTCTCTGGGAAGCTAGGGAGGAGATTGCAGAGCCTTTGGCTTTGAGCTTTATGTCATCATTGTCTACAGGAATAGTGCCAGAAGGCTGGAGAATAGCAAATGTTGTCCCCTTGTTCAAGAAGTAGAGTAGAGACCATCCTGGGAATTATAGGCCGGTGAGCCTTACTTCTGTTGTGGGCAAAGTTTTGGAAAGAATTATAAGAGATAGGATTTATAGTCATCTAGAAAGGAACAATTTGATTAAGGATAGTCAATACAGTTTTGTAAAGGGTAAGTCATGCCTCACAAACCTTATTGAGTTCTTTGAGAAGGTGACCAAAGAGGTGGATGAGGGTAAAGCAGTTGATGTAGTGTATATAGATTTCAGTAAAGTGTTTGATAAGGTTCCCCATGGTAAGCTATTGCAGAAATTATAGAGGTATGGGATTTTGCGGCTTGGATCAGAAATTAGTTAGCTGAAAGAAGATAGAGGATGATGGTTGATGGGAAATGTTCATCCTGGAGTTCAGTTGTGGTGTATCGCAAGGATCTGTTTTGGGGCCATTGCTGTTTGTCATTTTTGTAAATGACCTGGATGAGGGCATAGAATGATGGGTTAGTAAATTTGTGGATGACACTAAAGTCAGTGGAGTTGTGGACAGTGTGGAAGGATGTTGCAGGTTACAGAGGGACATAGATAAGCTGCAGAGCTGGGCTGAGAAGTGGCAAATGGAGTTTAATACGGAAAAGTGTGATGTGATTCACTTTGGAAGGAGTAACAGGAACACAGAGTACTGGACTAATGGTAAGATACTAGGTAGTGTAGCTGAGCAGAGCGATCTTGGTGTCCATGTGCATAGATCCTTGAAAGTTGGCACCCAGGTTTATAGGGCTGTTAAGAAGACATACAGTGTGTTAGCTTTTATTGATAGAGGGATTGAGTTTCAGAACCGTGAAATCATGTTGCAACTGTATAAAACTCTGGTGCGGCCACATTTGAAGTATTGCATACAGTTCTGGAACCCGCATCGTAGGAAGGATGTGGAAGCATTGGAAAGGGTGCAGAGGAGATTTACCAGGATGTTGCCTGGTATGGTGGGAAAGTCTTATGAGGAAAGGCTGAGTGACTTGAGGCTGTTCTCATTAGAGAGAAGAAGGTTAAGAGGGATTTAATAGAGGCATAAAAGGTGATCAGAGGATTAGATAGGGTGGACAGTGTGAACCTTTTTCCTCGGATGCTGTTGGCTAGGACGAGGAGACATAGCTTTAAATTGAGGGATGATAGATATAAGACAGATGTCAGAGGTAGGTTCTTTACTCAGAGAGTAGTAAGAGTGTGGAATGCCCTTCCTGCAATAGTAGTGGACTCGTCAACATTAAGGGCATTTAAAGGGTCATTGGATAAACATATGGATGATATTAGAAAAGCGTAGGTTAGATGAGCTTTAGATTTGTTTCACAAGTTGACGCAACATTGAGGGCTGAAGGGCCTGTACTGCGCTGTAATGTTCTATGTTCTATGATCTTCGGGTAAGCATTCTCCAAATCGGCCTTCACGACACATAACAATGCAGAGTTGCTGAGCAGAGACTGATAGCCAAGTTCCGCACTGATGAGAATGGCCTCAACTGGGATCTTGGGTTCATCTCACACTATCTGTAATGCCCATGACTTGCCTGGGCTTGTAAAATGTCACTAACTGTCCTGTCTGGAAACAATACACATCTCTTTAGCCTGTGCTTAATCCTCTCTCCACTCACATTGTCTGTACCTTTAAGACTTGATTACCTGTAAAGACTCACATTCCAACCATTATTTTGTAAATTGAGTTTGTGTCTTTATATGCCCTGTTTGTGAATAGAACTCCCACTCACCTAACGAAGGGGTAGTGCTCCGAAAGCTAGTGGCTTTTGCTACTAAATAAACTTGTTGGACTTTAACCTGATGTTGTGAGACTTCTTACTATAAGGGTGAAGGGCAGGAGAAATTAAATGAAAGGTTTGGAGGAACCAAAGGCATGTAGCACAGTGGTTAGTACTGCTGCCTCACAGCGCCAGGGAACCAGGTTCAATTCTGGCTTTGGGTAACTGTGTGGAGTTTGCACATTCTCCCCGTGTCTGCATGAGTTTCCTCCTGGTGCTCTGGTTTCCTCCCACAGTCCAAAATGGTATTGGTAAAGATAGATTAGCCATGGTAAATGCATGGGGATACGGGGATAGAGGGTGGGTAGGCTTGAGTAAGATGCTCTGTCAGAGAATAGGTGCAAACTCGATGGGCCAAATGGCTTCCTTCTGAAATGTAGAGTTTCTTTAGTTCAATGGCTCTGTATTCAGATGAGGTCTGACTGTAAATTACATCCGAGAATGTAATGGTGTGTCTTGACTTGAAGCGCAGCACCTATACATTTCATCCCTGTGCCAATAACAAGCAGATTCCACTTTCTAAAAGTATTTTCTAAATGTATTTTCAGTAGTCTGTTTGATGATGTAAAGAACTGTCCTGATGATACTTTATAATGATGTATTAAATACATGCCTTTTATTGTACAGTTTGGTCTGATTTATTGAATTCATTATATTTATTGAAAATAGTCAAAATGAATCACCAGCCATATGAACAGAAATTTTGGAAATTAAACAATTTATTTCAACAAGGAAGGAAAATGAATTGTTCATCTGTTCATTACTAATCAGGCATATTCACATTCATATAAATATAATGATTAAAAATCTTCCTGCTGTTTTGTTCATTCGACAATCCAGTGAAATATGAGCCTGAGGAGAACAGCATAGTTTCCATGATGGGTTTGCGTCAATGTCACAGATGAAGAAAGATATGGCCAAATAGGCAAGGTGCCAGAACTTTCTGCTGGTACCCAGAGCACCATAACTTATTGAGAGTTACCAGCTTTAGAAACTAAATATTTTCTATGTATATTCTACTTTATTATGGCGGCACAGTGCCACAATGGTTAGCACTGTTACCACTCAGCACCAGGGATCTGGCTTCCATTCCGAGCACGTTCCATTTGCATGTTCTCCCCATGTCTGTGTGGGTTTCCTCTGGGTGTTCCAATTTCCTCCTAGTCTGAAAGATATGCTGGTTAGATGCATTGATCATGCTGAATTCTCCCTCAGTGTACCCAAACAGGCAGTGGAGCGTGGTGACCAGGTGATTTTCACAGTAACTTCATTGTGATAAGCCTACTTGTGACATTAATAAATAAACTTTAAACTTAAACTTTATTGCATATCTCAAGCAAGTTAAAAGTTCTTCACGTGATGAATTATTTTAAAGCATAGTGCTGAGTTTCGTCGGTTGATGAACTCAGTTGTTGTTTTGCCACATTGTTAAGACTCATAAATTGCACTGAGACAAATTATCATCTGTCTCTTCCTTTGTATTGAAAAACCCTCGACCTGATCAATAAAAAAATTGCCTTCAGTCTGGACATCAAGCGCTCAAAACAACTTTGATATTCGTCCACCAAAAATGTGGTACACCTTCAAGAAACCACCAGTGGATTTGATGCTGGGTTGGGTCACTGTCTGTGTGGAGTTTACATATTCTCCCTGTGTCTGTGTTGGTTTCCTCTGGGTGCTGGTTAGGTGCATTGGCCATGCTAAGTTCTCCCTCAGTGTACACCACCAGGCGTTGGAATGTTGGTGACTAGAGAATTTTCACAGTAACTTCTCTGCAGTGTTAATGTAAGCCTACTTGTCACAGTAATAAACAAACTTTAAACTTTAAACAATTGTACATATTTATAATAATATCAGTTGCATAGTTTCCTCATGAGTAAGAGCCTGCCTCAGTGGTCAATCAGCCCTCTGTGTGTGACTTTGGTGTGATTGCCCAAATCACTCTGCAGTCAGGGTGCTTTTGTATGCACTTCCTTGAAACTCTTTTTGGCTCTGGCTTTGTGTCATATAAGGTAATATCTGTTTTTACTCCATTTATTTATTTTCCAATCACATCAGCCTCTTTTCCCTTGGCTTTATGTCCT
The DNA here is from genome assembly GCF_965287045.1 of Carcharhinus amblyrhynchos. Lineage (NCBI taxonomy): Eukaryota > Metazoa > Chordata > Chondrichthyes > Carcharhiniformes > Carcharhinidae > Carcharhinus > Carcharhinus amblyrhynchos. The sequence continues at coordinate 83,960,503 of NC_137327.1, read as the reverse complement.
GGGCTTCTCACAAGGCCATGCTTGAAGGAATACATGATGTAGAGATGCTGGCGGCGGACTGGGGTAAACACAGTAAGAAGTCTCACAACACCAGGTTAAAGTCCAACAGGTTTATTTGGTGATCAGAACTCTCCATTCACCTGATGAAGGGGCAGAGCCCCGAAAGCTAGTGGTGTTTGCTACCAAATAAACCTGTTGGGCTTTAACCTGATGTTGTGAGACTTCTGACTGAAGGAATACATGATGTGGGTATGCCGGCGTTGGACTGGCGTAAACACAGTAAAAAGTCTGACAACACCAGGTTTTAGTCCAACCTATTTATTTGATAATATACTCACTAGCTTTCGGGGTTACCCCCTTCGTCAGGTGAATGGAGAGTTCTGGCCTCAGACAGAGCATATAAAGCACAGACAGTTTAGAGATTACTGATTAAAATGCGAATCCTTACACCTAACCTGCTGTTCAAGACCTGAAGTGGCTGATAATGTGAGTGGAAGACAGCCAGCTTGATTCCGCTTTGTTATCTCTTACACTGCTAACAATAAACAATCTTTTTAAGGCAGACATTTTTATTAGCGCTAATGAGTACAAAAAGGGTCTACCTTCCCCCCTGTTTGAGGCCCGTTCTGCTACACAGTTTAATTTGTTTTTCAGACCTTGCAAATTCTGTCGAGGCTGTGCCTTGACTAATTTGTTCACCCTGCCTTGCGCCCACAGGGCAGTTCTTTATGTGCCTTCAGTCAAGATACTACTTCTCTTTGATGTCACCACCGTCAGACAAACACTGCACACACAGCCACCACTGCAACTGGTCTACATTCATTAATATAAAGTAAATAAAGAAGTAGTTACATGGTTGAAAAATGATTAATACATTAAACAAAAGTAAGTAATACAGGCTCAAAGTACCAGTGATTTCTTCTGCCCTGACGTCAGCCCCTCTGTGCATAAAATGTTGTTGCCACCTTCAGATTGCAAAGCACCCCTGGCAAGCCACACATCCTACACCTCTGCAAAATTCAGCTCTTTTCCAATGTACTCTTGCACATCCAGTGCTGCTTGCCTAACATCACCATCCTCACGGACATAAAGTAGCTCTCTGTTCCTCAACATTTCATTTTTAAAATAAATGGGTGAGATTCTCCAGTTCCCAGCTGCGTGTTTCCTGCTGGCAGGAGGTGGCGCTTTGTTTGCTAGCACTGGGATTCTCTGCTTCCGACACAGTAAATGGGAATTCCAGAGAATCCTGCCAACGTGAGTGGCAGAGAATTCTGGCCCCCATATTTTCCATCTTGCTATCTCTCTTTTTTTCCTTTAACACCCTTCTTTGACAACATCTTTCTAACACATTTCTTTGAAAAGTGTTTTTGTCATCCCTTCTAAAAGTAGATTTTGAAACAGCATCAATATTTTTATTTGCCCTTCTATGCAATGTCTTGGGGAAATACTATACATTAAAACAATAATGTAAAAGTGTATTGTTGTTGTAAATGTTCTTATTATTGTTGTAATAGTTATAGTAAAATTGATCTTTGCTAAATAGGTTTAAAATAGATCTCTGGTCTAATTTAACTGATACTGTCTGAGACATTTTTGACAATGTTATTAAGGACTCGCATTCCAACCATTCTTCATATTCCAACCTGTAATTATCTTGCAATTGTGTCTTTGCCTATATATGCTGTATTTGTGAACCTACCTCTCCACTCACGTGATGAAGGAGCAGTGCTCCGAAAGCTTGTGATTCCAAATAAACCTGTTGGAATTTAACCTGGTGTTCTGAGACTTCTTACTGTGCCCATCCCAGTTCAATGCCAGCATCTCCACATCATATTTATTTAGGGTGAGTGGTCAGATGTATTGAGAATTACTATGGTACTTATGGTATCTCTTTATGTTTATCTCTCTTTCTCCTGTACTATATTACATAAAATCAATTTCTTTTCTCTTCCTTTTCTCATTTAGTATAGGCATTGAGAGTATTAGACCCCACTATCTGTATCATTGCTACTTGTAGACTTGAGACCCTGTTCCCTTTCATAGGTGTGAAGATGCCGGTGTTGGACTGGGGTAAGCACAGTAAGACGTCTCACAACACCAGGTTAAAGTCCAACAGGTTTATTTGGTAGTATGAGCTTTTAGAGCTCTGCTTCTTCATCAGGTGAGTGAGTAGCTGTGTTCATAAACAGGGCATATAAAGACACAAACTTAATTTACAAGATAATGGTTGGAATGTGAATCTTTAGAAGTAATCAAGTCTTAAAGGTACAGACAATGTGAGTGGAGAGAGGGTTAAGCACAGGTTCACAGGTTAAAGAGATGTGCATTGTCTCCAACCAGGACAGTTAGTGAGATTTTGGAAGCCCAGGCAAGTTGTGGGGATTACAAATAGTGTGATATGAACCCAAGATCCCTGTTGAGGCCACCCTCGTGTGTGCAGAACTTGACTATCAATTTCTGCTCAGCGATTCTGAGTTGTCGTGTGTCATGAAGGCCACTTTGGAGAACACTTACCTGAAGATCAAAGACTGAATACCCGTGACTGCTGAAGTGTTCTCCAACAGGAAGAGAGCACTCTTACCTCGTGATTGTCAAGCGGTGCTCATTCATCCGTTGTTGTAGCGTCTGCATGGTCTCCTCAATATACCATGCCTTGGGACTTCCTTTCCTGCAGCGCATCAGTTAGACAATGTTGGCCGAGTCACAAGAGTATGTACCGTATACCTGGTGGATGGTGTTCTCACGTGAGATGATGGCATCTATGTCGATGATCCAGCATGTCTTGCAGAGGTTGCTGTGGCAGGGCTGTGTGGTGTTGTGGTCACTGTTCTCCTGAAGGCTGGGTTGTTTGCTGCGATGTGGATGTGCCGGCGTTGGACTGGGGTAAACACAGTAAAAAGTCTGACAACACCAGGTTTTAGTCCAACCAATTTATTTGATAGTAAACTCACAAGCTTTCGAGGGGACTCCCTCTTCGTCAGGTGAATGGAGAGTTCTCCATTCACCTGACGAAGAGGGAGTCCCCTCGAAAGCTTGTGAGTTTACTATCAAATAAATCGGTCGGACTAAAACCTGTTGTTTGCTGCGGACAATGGTTTGTTTGAGGTTGTATGGTTGTTTGAAGGCAAGAGTAGGTTTGTGGGGATGGCCTTGGCAAAATGTTCATCTTCATCACTGACACGTTGAAGGCTCCGGAGAAGATGTCATAGCTTCTCTGCTCAGGAAAGTACTGGATGATGAAGGGTACTCTGTCCGCTTGTCCCGTGTTTGTCTTCTGAGGAGATCGGTGTAGTTTTTCGCTGTGGCATGTTGGAACTGTCGATCGATGATTCGAACGCCAGATCCTGTTCTTATGAGGGCATCTTTCAGCGTCTGGAGGTGTCTGTTGTGATCCTCCTTATCTTAGCAGATCCTGTGCATACGGCGCGCTTGTTCTCTTTAACGTGTTCAGCATAGAAGCTGGAGAAGTGGAGCATCATGAGGTTATCCATAGGTTTGCGGTACAGTGAAGTAATGAGGTGACTGTTCTTGATGGAGATGCGTGTATCCAAGGATGCAACCAATTCCGGAGAATAGTTCATGGTGAGTCTGATGGTGGGATGGAACTTGATGTCATCATGTAGTTGTTTCAATGATTGTTCACCATGGGTCCAAAAGAAGGAAATATCATCAATGTATCTAAGGTATAGCGTTGGTTGAAGGCCCTGTGTGGTAAAGAAGTCTTGTTTGAGCCTGTGCACACCTCATTGAGGTGTGAATTTAATCCCCATGGCTGTTCCGTGTGTCTGGATGAAGAACTGGTTGGTGAGGGTGAAGACATTGTGGTCCAGGATGAAGTGGATGAGTTTGTAGAATTGCATCTGGAGATTGGCAGTTGTCGGCATTGAGTACTGAGGCAGTTGCAGCAATGCCGTCATCGTGTGGGATACTGGTGTAGAGTGCATTCAGCCTCTGATCTTCGGGTAAGTGTTTGCTATTTTGTGCAACATTATACTGCCCATGGAGTAAATCATACTGCAAGCAGTAATTGTGTCACTTTGAAAAATCACTTTTCTCTGCGGCAGTGCAGAACACCTTTAATGCTTCATTACTAGAAAAAAAAGGTAAGGTCCATATTTTGAGTGAAAATGAAAGTACTGTCATTTGCTGGAACCAATTCACAAAATCCATACTTTTATCTGATAAAAACAAACAAACAGTGACACAAGTATTTAACTCTCAGCTATCTTGTACATGATATCTGAGATTTTCAGTGCAAGGGGTCCCATAACAGCCCATAGGTAAAACACTGCTTGCTGCCATAAGAAAATGGAATGGCTCAGAGTTCAGAGCAGTGTCTGTTATGGGAAAACTCGATGTGTGTGATACTCAATAATTACATTGATGCTTATAAATTGCAGTGAAACTGCTGAATTGAATAAACAATTTGAATTCAATATAACTGTTACTCACAACCAAATGATTGAAATTAGTAGGTGCTGATTGAAATCTGACATTTAATTACACAGGTTCAGGAAGAAACACTGATATGACTAAGCCAATGGAGAACAATCTGCGGATATGCTAACCAACTAGGGAAGGTGATTGTCCAGTGGTATTATTATGAGTCTATTAGTCCAAACACTCAGCTAATGTTTTGGGAACCCATCCACCACAGCAGTTGGTGAAATTTAGATTCAATAAAAAAATCTGGAATTAAAAATCTACTGATGACTATGCAACCATTGTTGATTGTCAGAAAAACTCATCTGGTTCAATAATGTCCCTTAGGGAAGGAAATCAGCCATCCTCACCTGGTTTTGGCTCACATGTGACTTCAGAGTGACAGCAATGTGGTTGACTCTCAACTGTCCTCAGGCAACTAGGGATGGGCAGTAAATGTTGGCAAGCCTGTGATGCCCATGTCCCATGAATGAATTAAAAAATCACCAATAGTGCACACAACTAAGCTATCAGAAGAGGATTGCGCATGAGCTCTTTCAGAAACTTTTAAGGTTTTAAATCCTTGAAAAGTCCCAGACAGGAACACTCAAGAAAAATGACAAATGATGCATATTGGAGAGAAGACTGTCAGTGAACCAAGCAGGAATATCTCTGTCAAAGATTACTGTTAGGTGGCCCTCAGTCTTTGCAGATTGCCACACGTTGACCACCCGAGGAGTAACTGTACAATTTAATTGAAAGGGTTTTCTTTAAAATTCTCATGTTAAATTTAGGATGGTATTGGGTCATTCATAATTCCCAGATACCTAAGAAAGAGGTTAAATCACCTGCCTGCCCTGCACAGCAAAGGGGATCAAAAACGGGCAGAATGGGCAAGGACTGATGTTGGGCAGGAAATTGGCATTGAAGCTGCCAACATCGATGACTGCTTTCTCCATCGCATAGCTCCACAATTAAGAGTGAAAAACTTGTAGGTTCCACAACACAACGTTGGCAGGGTGGCCTCTGATTCACCCACCCTGCCCAGCAACTTGGTCCTTTGAAGATCGGGGTGCCATTTTTAAATGCCATCCTAGCGCAAAGATATTCAGCTGGAAACCCCCTTCCTAACAATGCCCCCTATCATTGCCCCCTGCCACTACATGGGTACTCCCCCAGCACCGCCTGAACACTGTTGCCTAACAGTGTCCCTTAGCACTGAACAGTGCAAGGAGCAGTGCTCAGCATGACCCTCTCTCCTCTGAGCAGTGTATTCACTTGAGCTCTCTGGGAGGTCTGCTCACCTGGTCCGCATACCTTGTGAACTGTGGTTTGGCCCTCAAGCCAACCTGAATGGATTTTGTTATGAGAAGATGATTCAGGCGTAAAAGCCTGATAATTAGATGCTAATGCATTCAAATTATTTCTTGACTTTGAATGTCAGGATATGCACTGGAGGAGGGAACAATCACGTTGTATATCTATGTTGGTGCAAATGTGATTTGGGAGTTTTCATGAGATTTTCTGCTTCCATCGCTGATCCCACTCAATGACAACACAAGTGGGAAATCCCAGCCTACCTTTTATTTGTTCATCTGGTTCCACAGTTCTATTCTTGTATGCATTCTCAATTTCCTTTACATCATCACTTGCAACGGTATCCTCAACTCTCTGGCTATAAGCTCTGGAATTTCCTCCATTAATCTCTCCACTTCTCTCTCTTCATTGAAGGATTCTTAATCTGATTGATTCCTAACTGCATTCAAAAATGGCCTACAAGTCACTCAATTGTATTCACAACTCCGTCTCAAGGTCAATTAGGAATGGACAATAAATGTTAGACTCACCAGCCATACCCCCATCCTGTGAATGAATTAAAAAAAAAGCCATGAGAAAGAATGAAATGGATTGCATTAAGAAACGCAAACAAAAGTGAGGAGACACAAAGCCAGCAGTTTTGCTGCTGCAGAGATTGCATACTGTGCTTCTTCTTTTCAAAAAAGGTCAGCATCGTGATCTGAGGAATTATAAGTCTGTTAGCTGTAAATCTACAGTAGGAGAAAGCTGTGCTATCTATCACAAAGGAAAAAATTCGAGCATGATTAGTAAGAAAAATCAATAATTCCAAGCCAACAAGGCTTTATGAAAGGCAGGTCATGTCTAACAAATTTAATTGCAATTCTTTGAGGATGGAATAGAATTAAGAGATGCTAGTTATACAACCAATATTATATAAAGTGATTGATCAATGACTGTACTTGTAATTGGAGATTTCTGGCCTGTTAAGTGTCCTGGATCAATTCTGGTAACTCTGCTGTTCATAATGTAGCAACTTTAACATGCATGCGCCCTGCAGAGGAGAGCCTGATTGGAATGGGAGTTGGGAAATTGTGGCTGTGGGATTACAATGATATCCCTGACTGCTGCATGCACCCAGTGAGGCTCTGCCAGCTGAAGTTTAGTGTTACAATGATTAATAATTTCAACAAAGGAATTATAAGTGAAATGGCTATGTGTACCATCCAGTCTGAAATGGAATGGAGTGCAAATCAGGTTGAAAGACTCAGAGTGATTCCAGTAGATGAGAATGTACTTCTGGGAAACATATACTATTCACTGATCACTTCGCTGCTTGGGACTTGAATCCTTGTTTACTGGTAACATTAAACTCTACCAAAAAAAATGCCGATTTGAAATAAAATCAGAAAATATTGGTACCACATAGCATGTCTGTCAGGAATTGAAAAAAAGATAGACTGCCTTTTTGGTTGGGTATGCTGATGCTTCATCAAACTCCCATAGAAATACTTAGCAGGGAAACTCGGATAAGACATGAAAATGGGTGCATGGATTTCAATAAGCAACTAACATGTGTCTCTTAGCATTGCAAAGCTTTGTTTCTTTAAAAAAATAGTCTGTGGTTCTCCCATCCCGCTGTAGGTAAGGAAGGCCATTCCCAGGGCTCCAAAGGACCTTTGGAAAGGCCTGAGTAGTTCTCACTTCTGATTTTAATCTTTTTTATTCTAGGCACTGTCTTGGTCATCAACCTGCCTCAACAGCCCCCATACCTCTCTCTGATTGATTTGACTTGATTTATTATTGCCACATGTATTCGCACATTGTGAAAAGTATTGTTTCTTGCATGCTATACAGACAAAGCATACCAATCATAGAGAAGGAAAATGAGAGAGTGCAGAATGTAGTCTTACCTTCATTGCTAGATGTAGCAAAAGATCAACTTAATGAGAGGTGGGTCCATTCAAAAGTCTGATGCCAGCAGGAAAGAAGTTATTCTTGAATTGGTTGGTATGTGAACTCAGACTGCTGTAAGAAGGCAGGAGAGAAAATGTCTGAGATGTGTGGGGTCCTGAATTATGCTGGCTGCTTTGCCAAGGCAGCATGAAATGTAGAGAGTCAATGGATGAGAGGCTGGTTTGCGTGATGCATTGGGCTACATTCACGATCTTTTGTAGTTTCTTGCAGTCTAGGATAGAGCAGGAACTATACCAAGGTGTGATACAACCAAAAAGTATGTTTTCTATGGTGCATCTGTAGAAGTTAGTGAAAGTCATAGCTGACATGCCAAGTTTCCTTAGCCTTCTGAAAAAGTAGAGGCTTTCGTGGGCTTTCTTAATTATAGTGTCGCATGAGAGGGCCCAGGACAGGTTGTTGGTGATCAGGACATCTACAAACTTGAAGCTCTCGACCAGTTCTACTTTGTCCCCATTGATGTAGATGGGGGCATTTTCTCCTTTATGCTTCCTGAAGTCGATGACAATCTCCTTTATTTTGTTGACATTGAGGGAGAGATTATTGTCATTGCACCAGTTCACCAGATTCTCTATCTCATTCCTCGACTCTGCCTTGTCATTGTTTGAGATCCAACACACTTTTTGTAGGAATAATGGTGTTGAAAACTGAGCTGTAGTCAATAAATAGGAGTCTGACAAAGGTGCCTTTGTTATCTAGGTGTTGCAGGGTTGAGTGTAGGGCCAGGGAGATGGCGTCTGCTGTGGACGTAGGTGAACTATTGTGGATTCATGCAATCTGGAAGGCTGAGTAATAGAGTCACAGAGGTATTCAGTATGGAAACAGGCCCTTCGGCTCAACTTGTCCATGCTGCCCTTTTCTTTTAACAACTAAACTAGTCCTAATTGCCTGCACTTGGCCCATATCCCTTGATAGCCATCTTACTCATATAACTGTTCAAACACTTTTTAAAAGACAAAGTTGTATCCACCTCTATTATTACCTCTGGCAGCTTGTTCTGGACACACACCACACTCTGGGGGCGATTCTCCCAAAAGTACTGAATTTAAAAGGAAACTAGTCTAGATCATGACTGTTTTCTCAGTGCAACTTCAGACTTGAATCTCCCCACTCTGTTCAATGAGGAGGCCACAATCATGAATCTCATTAAACACTAGGTGGAGTGGGGCCTATTCACACAAAAGAGCCTGAAATCAACTGGATGATCAGGAGCCCGCACATGTGCACATAGAAACATAGAACATAGAACATTACAGCACAGTACAGGCCCTTCAGCCCTCAATGTTGTGCCGAGCTGTGTCCAATCCCAAGATCAAGCTATCCCCTCCCTATAGTTCTGGAGTGCTCTACGTGCCTATCCAATAACCGCTTGAAAGTTCCTAAAATGTCCGACTCCACTATCACAGCAGGCAGTCTATTCCACAGCCCAACCACTCTCTGGGTAAACCACATCACTGGGAGATCGTTGAAAAGACCTCCCAGCAGCAGGATCATTGCCATCCAACACCCACAGACATTGCTGATCTCTTTGCTGGCTCCCACAACCCCCTCCCCACAGTCATCGCTGGCCCCCATCCCCATACAGACATCTCTGGCCCCCTATCCCACACAGACATTGCTGGCTCCATCCCCCATACTGACATCTCTGGCCCCCCCTCTCCCACGCAGACATTGCTGGCCTCATCACTGGCCCCCACAAACCCCCCAAGAAATTGCTGATCCCTAGAATCACCCCGCCTCCCCACAGACATCACTGGCTCACCCTCTCCCATGCAGTCATCTCTGGACCCCCCTCTTGCACACAGATATCACTGGCCCCCCTCACCTCAGGAGAACAGTGACCATGACACCACACAGCCCTGCCACAGCAACTTCTTCAAGACATGCTGGATCATTGACATGGATCCCATCATCTCACATGAGAACACCCTCCACCAGGTACACAATACATAGTCTTACAACTCAGCCAATGTTGTCTACCTGATACACTGCAGGAATGGTACACTGGGGAGACCATGCAGATGCAATGACAATGGATGAATGACCACTGCTCGACAATCACCAGGCAAGAGTGTTCTCTTCCTGTTGGGGACCTCAGGGGTCACGGACATTCGGCCTCTGATCTTCGGGTAAGCATTCTCCAACGTGGCCTTCATGACACACGACAATGAAGAGTCACTGAGCAGAGACTGATAGCCAAGTTGGGCATACATGACGATGGCCTCAACCAGGATCTTAGGTTAATACTTTATTCCAATTTAATCCAATCAAATCAAATCCAATTCACAGTCCCAACAAGTTGAGACATTCCTGATCCAAGCTGACAAGACAGGGCTCTCACCTCCTGTCTTGGGCTTGATCTGCATGGTCCAAGCTGATTGGATTAGGCATCGCTCCTCCTCCAAGGCTTGATCTCATTTGCATCTTAGTCAAAAGGCCGAGATGCCACTTTAAAAAATTGCTTCAAATGAAGCTAAAATGTAAGCTAATGACTTCAACCAAGTACAACATGTTGATACTACACCTGATCTTAGCCAAAAGGCATGTCACACTATTTGTAATCCCCACAACTTGCCTGGGCTTGCAAAATCTCACTAACTGTCCTGTCTGGAGACAATACACATCTCTTTAACCTGTGCTTAACCCTCTCTCCACTCACATTGTCTGTACCTTTAAGACTTGATTATCTGTAAAGACTTGCATTCTAACCATTATTTTGTAAATTGAATTTGTGTCTTTATATGCCCTGTTTGTGAACAGAACTCCCACTTACCTGATGAAGGAGCAGCACCCTGAAAGCTAGTGACTTGTGCTACCAGATAAATCTGTTGGGCTGTCACCTGGTGTTGTATGACTTTTTATCGTGTTTACCCCAGTCCAACGCCAGTATCTCCCCCATACAGACATCTCTGACCACCCCTCCTCCACAGACATCGCTGGCCCACCTTCTCTCCTCACACGCAGACATGTCTGCCCACTCACCCCATGCCCCCATGGATCTGAATAATACGGGTACCCAATACCTCCAATTCCTGAACATACTGACCTCGCTGCTGCCATGCAGAGAACTTGCATTGTGCTGACATGCACAAACCCCAAATATTCCATCTCTTGAATGGGAGCCCTGAGTATAGCAACCTCCCCCACAGACACAGGAGCTTATTGAATGTCAGCCAGTCTGACATGCACCTGAGGGATGCATGACACTCAATTGAAAGCGGCTTTCAAAATTTCTCACACGGATTTGTTGCGAACTGACCCGTGACTGGCCACACTTGGTGTACCTGTACTCCCCTAATAATGATGTGGAGATGCTGGCATTGGGCTGGGTAAGCACAATAAGAACTCTCACAACATCTGGTTAAAGTCCAACAGGGCATATATATAGACACAAACTTAATTTACATGATAATGGTTGGAATGCGACGCATGTCACACTAACCCCCACAACTTGCCTGGGCTTGCACAATCTCACTAACTGTGACAATACACAGCTCTTTAACCTGTGCTTAACTCTCTCTCCACTCACATTGTCTGTACCTTTAAGACTTGGTTGCCTGTAAAGACTCACATTCTAACCATTATTCTGTAAATTGAGTTTGTGTCTTTATATGCCCTATTTGTGAACACGACTCCCACTTGCCTGATGAAAGAGCAGCGCTCTGAAAGCTTGTGGTTTGTGCTACCAAATAAACCTGTTGGACTTTAACCTGGTGTTGTAAGAATTCTTACTGTGTTCTCCCCTAATAAGCCAGAGCTGTATGTAAGCTGCAGGAATGGACACACAGCCAGTCATGCCACAAAGATATTTGTGTGCAAACCAATACCCAGATTCACAGAGGCCGACCAGGAGCACCTACTAGATGCCATGGAGGACAGGTGTGAGCAGATCTTCCCTGGCCACAGTCCTCACCTGAGGGGTGCATCCACCATGGCACTGTGGGTGGAGTTGGCAGAGGTGGTGAATGCCAGGAGCCTGACATCGCGCTCTGGCCAGCAGTGTCAGAAAAAAACCTTCTTCGAGCAGCAAGGGTGAGTAAGCATCCCACTTAGAAACCCACACATGCTTGACACGGATCTCAAACCCTGCTTAGACACCTGAAGTGGAGATGCCAGCCTTGGACTGGGGTGAACACAGTAAGAAATCTGAAGGCAGGCAACAGGTGACTATTCCCCCAGGAATAGAATCTAACCCCTTCCCCTCACCTCAACGAGTACCCTTCAGCGGTGACCGCTTTCCCCGAAACTGCCAGCACAATGTCTGAGACGCAGGCATGCTTTGCACGTTATTCACTTCAATATGTTAATGCTTGCTATCCACCTTATGTTCCCACAGGAGAAGAACATTCACAATGTATGTGAGACAACACAGATTGGTGGTGGTGTGCCTGACCTGTGGCAGCTGACCAGCATTGAGGAGTTGACAGAGGGGGATGGGGCATCCTGAATGGTCACGGGCAGCTAGGTCGGCGTCCAGCATGCAAGTGAGCAGAAGGGCATTCTCAACCTCAGTCCTCCTCGAAGTAAATGAGATGCTGCCTGGAATATTTTACCTCCGTTCCTCGAATGTGTTTTCTTTATTGCAGCTCTTGACCCAGAGGAGCTGGCCCTTTGGGTGTTGGCAACACCCCTGCAGCTCTGTATCAAACTGTCCACAACCCTCTGGATGACACTTCAGAGGGAGGCATTGAGGAATCCTCTGAGGGCAGTACCACTGATGTGGCACTGGAAAGTACCACACAACCCCCCAACACAGAGACTATCACCACGGTGGGTACCTTAGTGTTGAGGCTTCGGGGTCACAAACTGGTGAGCACATCGGGTGGAGATGGACACATCTGAGGGCTCGGTTACACAGAGGTCTGCCGGAGGCCAGGATTCACCTGTCTCCAAGCCACTTGCTGGACCTTGGGGTGTGTTCCTCCCAAGACTGGTAGAGCAGTGGAAGGGCTGTCAGCAACAATGCTGAGACTGCAAGGCTGTTTAGGGGTCCAACAGAATGCTATTGCAGGAGACGGTGCCCACGCAGGGTGCAAACCAGGCCAACACTTCACAGGCGGTGACCGCAGTGGAAAGTCTGGCTCAAGGGTCTTCCCCATGGGTGACAGGGTCCAGGTCATTCTGGAGACACAATGGGCCATGGGCAAGTGTGTTTTTGGCAACCAGGAGGCACAATGTTCCATGGCTATGATATTAGGGGCAAATGGGAGACATTGCTGGCCGTGGCTGGGTCTCTCACTAGCATTCTGGAGACACAATAGGCTGTGGCTGTGAGCCTCGACAACTTAGCTCAGGCTCAGAGGTTTACTACTGAGGCGCTCCAGAGCCTGGCTCACTCACATAATGCTGTGGCAGAGGGGGTCCAGAGCTTGGCCCAGTCTCAGGGGGCCAGGACTGAGGGATCACAGATGATGGGGCAGACACATCTGCACCCCCAGAACTGGCAGAGCCAGGCAATACCGGAGCTTCTGGAGCTCAATCCAGCTACCCTGACTTCCCATGCACATTGGGATGTTTCTGGGGGATAGGGTGGTGAGATCAGAGAGGCTGGGGAGCAGGATCCCAGTGTGCACAGCAGCGAGTCATCCTCCAGCCTTCAAACAAGACCCGCAGCCAATGCCAGCCCAGGCACATTAACAGGTTTGGATGTTTCTGGGGGATAGGGTGGTGAGATCTGAGAGGCTGGGGAAAGGTGCTGTGATGGTTTGAAGGCCCAGTTCAGTTTGGAGGGGGAATAGCGGCTGCACTTGCCCCTGGGGTGTGGTTGGATGTGTGATGGTTGCAGCCCCCTCACTGCACAGCACCAGCTAGGCAAAGCAGGCTGTAATCAAGGCGTCTCTTGCTGCCCTTCCCTGCCAGACACCTGTCATTGTTGCCTGCCCTCTTTCCTACAGCTCTTCATATGGCAGGACGTCCACCTCACCGGCCCTCCGCCTCCTCCTCCTGCTCCAGCTGACCTCCCTGCTGCTGGGTGATGTTGTGCAGAGTGCAGCAAATAATGATGATGTGTGAAGCATGCATAGGGTCATACTAGAGGGTCCCCCAGAGTGGTCCAAACGGCGGAACCACATCTCAGCAAGCCAATGCATCGCTCTACGATGGATCAGGTGGCTGCTTGGGCTTCGTTGTAGCCGGTCCCCGCCTCAGTCTGGGGCCTCTGCACAGGCATCATCAGCCATGTCCTTAGCAGGTACCCTTTGTCACCCAATAGGTAGCCCGGGAGCCTGGGCTGGTCTTCAAAGAGCCCAGCGATGAGCGACTGTCTGAGCACAAAGCTGTCATGGACACTCCCTGGATGGCATGCGTTGACCTGCATGATCTTCATTAGATGGTCACAGACCATTTTGACATTAGGGAGTGGGACCCCTTGCTGTTCACAAATTGCTGCGGTCCTGCATATGGGCCCTGCAAGGCAACGTGTGTCCTGTTCACTGCTCCCTGGACATTGGGAATCCCAGCAATGGAAGCGAAGGTGAGAGCCCGGGCATTCTGCTGTGCACGGCCCACATTGAAATTTATGCACTGCTCTGCCTGGGCATACAGGTTATCTGTGACCTTATCTGTGAACTGCCACACACATCTGTGCACGGAGGCCTGGGAAATCCCAACCATACTGCCACTGAAATGAGCCGGAGGCATCAAAAATTCAGGGCACCTTTACATCAACAGGTAGAGGGGTGGCCGTCCTTCTCTTGAGGTGCCAGGTATGCGAGCACCTCACAAAGGTTCCGCTCTGTGGCCTTGGAGAGCCACGGCCGGCGACGGCTCATCTCCTCTGAGAGGGCCTCAAATGAATTGCGGGGCCTCTATCTCCTTGACCTTGGCACCCTCCACCTTCTACGCAAAGTGGGTGAGCAGGCTCCTCTCATGAGCCTGCTCAGCCACTTCGCGGCCTCAGCAGCAGCCCCCTGCCCTCCTTCCTGAGAGACTGGTAGTGGTTGCTCCTGTGGTGATCTCTCCATGCCTGCCACCTCCTGAGACGCCTCCTCCTCCTCTTCTGCTGCCACCATCATGATCAGCTCCAAATCGATCAGTCTGAGATCCATCTGCACAGTGGGGTTTGGAAAGAGCATAGAATGATGGATTATCATTGACTGCATAGACCCGATACTATCCCAATCCCTCACTTGGGCCAGAATCCCCACTTGTGGGTGCTGGCAACACCACACAATACATGGTGCCATGCATGACCTAATTAGGGTTGTGTGAGATTCCCATCATGACAAATGCTGGTACAGATTATGCAGGTCAGTGTGCAGACATGGGCAATGTGTATCCTTGAGCCATTGCTATGTGTGCAATTGCAGCATCCATAACAGGCATGTGTTGCTGGCCTGTGTCACAGGGCAGGGACAGACTGCAAAGCAGCACCAGAAGTGTGCCCAGTGACAGCAGATTCTATGCAGTCCATGTCTGAACCTCTGCAACCCTGGCCTGGAGCAGCAGCAGCTTCATCTGGTTTGGCCTCAGTCAGCCCATGGTACACTCCTCCTCCACCCCAGAACACCAGCACTTAGCAGAGTCCTTGACCACACCCCACAGCAAGACAATGCCACTGTACAGTGCCCTGGAGAGGAAGGCTGAACAAGATTTCTTGAGGGAGCCTCCCACACTGAGCTACAGCACTGCCCTGGAGGGAAAAGCTGAGCAGGGCTCCTTCAAGGAACCTCACCCAGAGATCTCTGAGGAAATAGAAGCCCACCCCAGCCCCCCAACACCACTGGTCCATATGCCAACACCTGAAGACAGCAGGAGGAAGGGATCTCCGGAACTTCCTGCAACATCCTCAGCACTCTGCTAACAGCAATTACCATCTCACACCAGTTCAAGGCTGCTATGCCAGGTTGAGGGTTTTATATGCCTACTCTGATTCATGCCAAAGTTACATCACGCCAAAGAGATAAGAGGCGCTAACGTACATGGAGATGGCTGTGTCGATCCCCATAATGGCATGTTAAGATATGGAAGTAATGTAAACCAGCAGCAAGCTGGTTTTCAGTGTGGTCTCAGTGATACAATTTTTTACTGGTTGGAGATGCGTGTGAGTCGTAAACGCTCGCGGGAAACCTGCAAAATGGCCGCCACATGCATCTCCCAACCCAATCTGCCAGAAAATTTGCAGGGCACCACGACAGCTCAGTGACTATCACTGTTTGCTGTGCAGATACATGGATTTGGGCCAGTATCTGTGGGAATTTGTGCATTCTCCCTGTGGTTGCGCAGGTTTCCTCCGGGTGCTCTGGTTTCCTCCCACACCCCAGAGATGTGCTCTTAGGCTGATTGGTGTAACAAATTGTCCCTAAGTCATTCTCCCCTTAATCTGGTTTCCAATGGGGGTACCATAAGCATAGACATGGGTCAAGGGTGGAGGAGGAAAAGCACATTGTTAAAACGGTGGTGCGGGCTTGTTGGGCCGAAGGGCCTGTTTCCCGTGCTGTGTTGTTCATTGTTCTTTGTCACAATGGGAGAATCACCCCCTCTGTGTGAAAAAATTGCCCTTCTGGACCCTTTTGTATCTGTCCTCTTTCACCTTAAACCTATGCCCTCTAGCTTTAGATTCCTGTACCTTTAGGAAAAGATATTGACTATATGGCTGATCTATGCCCCTCATTATTTCACAGCCGAAATGATCGGAGCTCTGAACTGCGCATGCGCAGTTGGAAAAAAAAATTGAAGAAGTGTGCCCGTGTCAGATTGCTCCCAGGCTGCAGAAAGTGGAGAAAGCAGCCCGGGAGCGAAAAGCAGGAGCGAAGGCCCCGACAGACATCACTCTCCCCCTTATCCACGCTCCCCCCGCCTACCCACACACATCACTGTCCCCATTATCCACCCCACTATGCACATGCATCACTGTCCCCCTTATCCACCTCCCCACTACCCAGACACTTCTCTGTCCCCTCTATCCACCCCCCGCCACCCACACATATCACTGTCCCCATTATCCAGCCCCCCACTACCCACACACATCACTATCTCCCTTATCCACCCCACCACCCACATGCATCACCGTTCCCCTTATCCAACACCCACTACCCACAGACATCACTGTCCCCCTTATCCACCCCCTCCACTATGCACACCCATCACTGTCCCCCTTATCCAAACCCCCACTACCCAGACCGATTGTCACCTCTGCACCCCCTCCCCCCCAACCCCCACCGATTGTGCGCAGAGTGGCAGCGGACCCCGCAGTCACCGTCCCCTCCCTCCACCAGTGAGATCCCTGACCCCCTGCCCCCGCCCCCCCACTCCTGCCCTCCACCCCCACCAGTGGGCGATCAGGCCTTCCTCTTCCCCACCCCCAGTCAACGATATGGCCTCACTCCCCCCCAACACCCTCAGAGAATGGCCTGGCCTCACTCACACCCCACCGTCCCCCAGAGGAACATCCGAACTGCCTCTTCCTCCCTCCCCACCAGACAACTATCAACCCTCCCCTCCCCCCCACCAGAGATACATCTGACCCACCTCCTCCTTCCTCCCCCTCCAACCAGACAACGGTTTGGCCTCACTCCCCTCCCCGTCCCCCAATCAGAGAATGATCTGACCCACCCCGCTCCTCCCCCCTGCACCACTGATCTGACTCAGAGAGCACAATATGTGACTATCATTCAGGAACTATGAGGCTGTGGTGTAGTGGTATGTTCACTGCTTTAATAATCTGGAGATCTGGACTAATTCTCTGTTCAAATCCTATCACTGCAGATGGTGACATTTCAATTCAATAAAAATCTCGAATTATGTTTAATGCTGACCATGCAACCGTTGTTGTTAAAAACCCATCTGGTTCACTTATGTCCTTTAGGGAGGGAAACCTGCTGTGCTTACCTGGTCTGGCCCACATGTGACTCCAGAGCCACAGTGATGTGATTGACTCTTAAATGCCCTCAGGGATAGGGAAAAAATGGTGGCTCAGCCAGTGCTGCCCATATCCATGAATGAATAAAAACAAAAGAATGCCCTGTGTCTGACTTTTGCTCAAGCCCAGATTTCAGGTCTTTTCCAGACCACGAAAATGGAGCAAATTATTGTAAGCTTGACTGACAGGATAAACTGATTTACTCGTTGATGCTCCAACTGTTTAATTGACCGCACTGTCTGAAGGACTTGTTAAAAAGACAATTATTCCCAAGGCAAAAATGTTAGTAGTGCTAGAAAATAAAAATATTGCATATGGATAAGCTGAATTGGATTCTTAGAACTTAAGGGCAGAGAAGTCATCATCTCCAATGTCTGAAGCCTGCCAACATCAGCAGTGTGCGTCAACTTAATAGATCCATTAGAAATCTTTCTTCAAGACCCACTAATTTCTTTTTTGAAAAGTTCAGTGGGTATATATGCCATCATTTACAAGACGTGCGAGCAGCTTGGAACAATGTTCGTGAAACCTCTGACTGGTATCAAATTGGAGCAGCAACGATTTCTTTCCCAGAGGAACTGAAAAGATGAGATCACCCATAACTCCTCTCAAACTGAAAGTTGCTAGGTAACAATTCCTTCATTCCTTGTAGTTGACTGCAAAATTGCTTGTACCCTTGTGACAGGATAAGTCAAGATGCAATAAATGTAAATGTTACCTTCAAAATGTGCTTTAAAGCACTAATTGCTACATTGTTTAGAATTTACCCATCGTTAACATTTTTTTCTTACAATTACATGAAGCAAAAACAGAAATCAAGCAGAAAATGTTGACAAAAATCAAATTAAAAAGCCATTAATTTGTGTATTATACGCAATAATAGGATCACCATGTTTTGCCAGTTTGCATGAGTTACGTTTTAAACTCTGATTTGTGCCAGTGATCAGCGTTAAATTCAGAGAGTGTGTGAACCTAGTTTTACATGTTTTTATTAACAGATTTTAGCAAAGCTGGTTACGTTGAAAGAAAAAATGGTCACACACCCAGTTGCAAATCCTGTTTTTGTTCTCCTGCTGACATTTCCCGACCAGCGACGCTATTGGGTCAGCGCAGTGGGCCAGGAAAATCGTACCCGTTAATATATTTTTGAAGTCATTTCCTTTCAATCAACATGAGCTACACTGTATATATACCTCCTAAATTACACAGAAAATAAACTCCTGCAAGCTCCCAATGTCTCCGGCCATTGATGCCCTGCTGCTGCTGCAAGTGGGTAAGAAGTCTCACAACACCAGGTTAAAGTCCAACAAGTTTATTTGATAGTAAACCCACAAGCTTTCGGAATGCTGTTCCTTCGTCAGGTAAATGGAGGGTTCGACACATCATGGCTGCAAGTGAGGACAGAGAATTCCGGGCGCAGCCAGATCTTCACTGCAGTGGGTCTGAAGAATCAAGAAGCCAGAAAATTCGGGCCCTGGTCTGAAAACATAGCTGTTTTATTGGAGAACCTGACATTTTGTCATTTTTTATGGAAAATTCCACCTGTGGTCTCACGAACCTCCTGTACAGCTGCAGTAAAATTTCCCTCCTTTTATATTCTATTCCCTTTTCGATAAACTCCAACTATCCACTCAACTGAAGCTGCATCAAAACACTAACAATTTGTGATTCATATCAGGACACCCAGGCCCCTCGGTACCACCAAGTTCGACAATCTCTCACCGTTTAAACTGCACTGCTTTTCTGCTATTCCTGTCAAAGTGAACAAGTTCCAACAATAAACTCAACTTTGCCAATTTTTTGCCTACCTGTTTAGCCTAAGTATATCCACTTGTAGATTCTTTACCCCTCTTTATAACCTATTTTCCTGCCTATCTTGGTGTCATTGGCAAATTTAGTTACAATAGAATGTAGTCCCCTCATCCAAATCATTGATATAAATTGTAAATAGTTGAGGCCTTAGCACTGATACCTATGACACCCCAAATGTTACGGTTTTCTAACCTGTAAAGGACTCATTTACCCTTACCCTCTGTTTCCTGTTATCTAACCAATCCATTATCAATGGTAATATGCTACCTCCTACAACATGAGCTCTTAATTGTGTAGTAACGTTTGTGGCACCTCTAAGTACAGCACATCTACAGGCTTTTCTTTATCTACCTTGCTTTTTGCTTCCTCAAATAATTCTAGTAAATTAACTATTATGATTTTGTACGTATCCTGCTACTAGTCCCTTAATAATAGATTCTAACAATTTCCCTATGGCAAATGTTAGACTAATTGGCCTATAGTTACCTGCTTTCTGTCCTTTTCCTTTCTTAACTAAAGGTGTTATACTTGTCATTTTACAATGCGTGGCATCCTTTCGGAATGTGAGGAATTTTGGAAGATTATAGTCACAGAACACACTAACTATGTGTTCACTTGGAATGATCTTGGGATGCAAGCCTTCAGGTTCTGGGAATTTGTCAGTTTTTAAATCCTAATATTTTTTCCCTGTTTATAGTCATTTTTTTCCTCCCCTTTCACCTCTTGATTTTGAAATATCTTTTGGAAGTTATTTAAGGCTGAATAATAGGCTCCATGGTGGTGGATAGGAGTTGGACCTGGAAATGGGTAGCTTGTTGATTCCTACCCCTGCTGTTGCAACACATCATATAAAATGCCAATGAACCAATTAATACTGGAAGGAGATCAAGGCCACTAACTTAAAGGGGAATCTGCCATGAGGCTGTGTCAGATGCATATGAGTTTGGACTGAGCTGCAAGCAAAAAGCATTTTGTGACTTTTAAAAGATTTGCAACCATTTGCTCAGGAGGATGGCATGGTAGCATAGTGGTTAGCACCGCTATCTCACAGCACCAGGGACCTGGGTTCAATTCCCGGCTTGAGTCCTTGTCTGTGTAGAGTTTGCACATTCTCTCTGTGTCTGTCTGGGCTTTCTCCAAGTGCTCTGGTTTCCTCTCACATTCTGAAAGACATGCTGGTTAGATGCACTGAACTGAATAGGTGCCAGACTGCGGTGACTTGGGGAATTTCACAGTAACTTCATTGCAATGTTAATGTAAGCCTTACTTGTGACTAATAAATAAACCTTACATTAAGTTTGAATTTTCTAAATATTTTGACTATTTCCAGAGAGCATCAGTATTGAGGACCTTAAATGGGAAACACACAAGCATGACATGCAGCTTATGTGTGACCACAAAGGAAATATGGAAATATGGAATAGTTGACTCCTAATTATCTTTCTCCCTCCATCAAAGGGAACAGGGTGAGAGGGAGAGAAAAAGGGTCAGAGCAGCCCCGAGATTCAATGTTGATTCTCTCCATGCCCTCCCCTGGGCTGTATCCACCAGATGTGAGTAGCTAATGCCAGCTGACAAGAAGTGGAGAGCTTCCTTAGTCAGCCATCCTTAATTAATGGGGCCACCTTGACCACCCTTTCACAACACATTCACTTACCATGACCACTCCTGTGAGGTTATTGAACTATGGCTCCAGCAAAGCATCTGAGAGCTCTTATTTACTCCACTGGCATCCACATCATATAAATTCACAAAGGAAAATATAATCTCAAGAAAGAAATGACTTATACAGAGTATTCACTGCCAATGCTCCTAATTTCTGCCCTCTTTGGGCTTTGGCTCCTCAGCACAGTGACTCACAATGCTTCATCTTCTGCTCCAGTTCCTGGTTGCAGTTCTGCTCTCTCCCACTCTCTGTCTATGAAGCTTCACAGACTCAAGGCTACTGCCAGTCAGTCTGAGTAGGTCTTTTATTCCCCTTCATAATTCTAGCCACCCTTAGGGGGTTAAGGCTGCTCTGTTCATGGTTTTGGCTCCTGCCACACTGCTACTACAAGCCCTGGACTTGTCCTTGCTGCCTTTCCCCCTCATCTCATGACACTGGATCCACCACTCAGTTTGTCAAAGACACTATTACCTGCAGAGAGGAACCAGTCAGTTTCCATGTTTGGTGCTCTCTCCCAACATTGCCACTTGATACCAGATGCCCCACCATGCTAGGAAGCTCTGTGTGGTCTACAAATCTCTGTGTGTTCTCATTCCTTCCTGTTCTGAATACCCCTCCTGCCACCTCAGCACAATACTAGCTAACCTCACAGGTATCTGAGACTCTGAATGTGCACCCATTCAACAGTGCATTTAGCCCTGGCATTATCATGAAGCTGGGCAGGCAGCACACAGTTTACATCCTGTCCACGTCTCTTCCATCAGACATGGGTTAATTATGTATCACAAACCATGAGCTGTTAATGGGTCTTATTGAACTTTTTGCCCAATGGTCTATTCTCTCCAACTGAAACAGGTTGAAAAGAGGTAAACTAATTCCAACTGTGAATTTGTTGATATATCCCAATAGCACATCATCTCGCAGTACTGGAAACTATTTGTTATTTTTATTTTGCCATTTCACAAAGAAGTCAATCTTTTTCACAAAATTTGCCCTTCGTGAGTATCAACCAACCATCAGCCACAAAGTGTTGGACTGAAGGTTGTCAAAACAAAATTAGATTTGTTAGAGGATAGGAGTGAATTCTGTTACAACCAGGTTGATGGGTTGAAAAGAGTTTGTTTGCTGAAAGTCAAAGAATATCATCTGGTGTCATTACTCTCATTGTTAGCTGCTCATTGTCTTGAGGTACTGATGTTCTAAAATGTGTCTATGATTTCTCAGAATCAATTATATTCATACATAAGTGTATGCATTATGTGCCCTTGAAGCAATTTAAAAAATAAAATTTCTCATAAGAATGTTCTGGTACATGCCTTGTGATTGTGGGTCATTACTTTCCACAAGACTAGTTGTGACTATCTCTGAGAGAACAAGTGTCCCTGCTGTGAATTCATTAATTGCCTTTATTTGAGCATTCCTGTCAGTGTTTTGGCAATTACCAAAGCTTGGAAATAAGATATGAAGCAGAGTTGGAGTGTTAATAAGTCTCACTTCTTTTTAAAAGGCACCAATCTTTTGCATAGTTAGAATTTTCCTATTGTTAAGACCCCAGACTAAAAACTCCAAGGTATCTTGTAAAGTTAGCCTAGACCCTAGTTTTACATTTGATTCTGGCATTGGTGAGCATAAGATGTTTCACTCCAGGTATGAATCAAGTGAACCACTTGGAAGCTTTTATCAAACAAAGTTTATTTAAGAACACGATTAGAATATACAGTATAACTCCGAACAATTATCTCTGTTGTTCTAATGTAAAGTGACATCCCAGAGGCATATATCCTTCTTCATAAAACAAGTATGCTCATTTGATTCTGGATTTTCAGCTGTGTGACATCTGTGTGATAGAAATCCAAGCCAGCAGTTTTCAGAGAAAGATATATCCTCTAAACAGAAAAATCTCAGAAAGGCAGCTTCCAAAAACAGCCACCTAGACAACAAAATCTCTAACTCCAGAGAGGAAGATAGCATTGTACTCTCGCTCAGCTTCACGAAACTTCGAGACAGCAACATCTAGACAGCAAAACTCCCGGAGAAAACTGCAGAACAGCATTAGTTCAGATTAAAATCAAAGTTCTAGCCATTAGAAACAATTATGCTATTGCAACAATAATGCCGCTAGACATTGCAGCTCTGGCAAAATGCCAGGGGCATTGCTCGAAACATCCTGCAGAGAAACATGATAGACATACATTATTTAGCAGAAGAGTATTATCACACTACCGTACACTAACATCATGTTGATGTGCAATACTGACTTTATTATGAATGTGACAGCATCTGGTCATGTTCTGCAACTTTGAGTTTTCTTACATGCTCATGATGGACATCCCTTTATTATTTTATACTAACTGGAAAGGAGGTCCATACTATCCACATAGAGTTGTCAACATCCATATGGCAAGGGATGAGTGATAGTAACGATTGAGAGGATGACATAGTTGCCTGCCGCACAGTCTGTTTTAACCCTTATACGGTGGACAAGTAACTACGAGTAGACATCTTATTAGTACAACCAATATTTATTTAAACCCACACAATCAATAAACACACACCCGGCCAACAATAAGTTATCTTACAGAAAATACTAAAATTCAAGTCCAATACAAGTCCTTGACCTAACTTTGCGTGACTGGCAAGTACCCAAGCAGATATTGGCCTTTATCTGTGCGCTGGTCTCGGTAGTCGTTTGCGTAGTCTGGTCCTTTGGTCTGATCTGGCATTCTGGCTCTGGTCTTCTTCCTTCCTTCTCAGGTGTGGTGGCTCTCCTCGTGCTGGTCGTCGCTGGCAATGGTCACCATTGTTGTAGCTTGTTCGTGTGGTCAGAGAGAGAGAGAGAGAGGGGTTCCTGGTTGTGCAGCACCCTTTTTACCCAGTTTGATTTCATGCCCCTTTTTGGCCATTGCCAATCAATTGATCAGGACTTGATCACCCTGATCGATAAGAGGCCAATCAGATGCTCCCACACTGACCTCTGGGTGTGTCCTCAACGGCCATGTCTGTAGGTGCTGGGGGCACATAGGTCAGATACCTCCCTTCTAAATAAGGGTTCACGGTCCCCTTATGTCTGGTACACAACCCAGTGTGACCAGAAAGTCTCTTTCAACCTGGAGATGAAACAAGCCAGTGTGACTATAAAGTCCCTTTCATCCTGGAGATGACCCATATCCTGTTTATTCACTCGTCAGGGTTGGACCCTGTTTGTCTCTGTCTTTAAACTGCAGCCTGTTGTTTTAGTTCTTGCCCAATTGTCCCAGAGTGCTTTACAAAACACCATTTTGGATGGCCCGTTTGGCAACAATATATTGCAAACCCCAGCTTGTCAGTTAGGTCCAACTGAAAAGACAAGGTTCGATCCCTTGTGTCTAGTTCTACATTGATGTGCCCTTTACGTTTCTCTTCATTAATTGTAGTTTGTTATCATTTGCATTTCCAGCTCAAGAAAATAAACTTTCTTGACATGGTTGAAAGACTAGTAGATTAGAAGTGACTGTCGGCAATAGCAGCAAGTCAATGTTTAAGGCATTTGCATGACATGTCCCTGTCTACTGTTTAAATAAGCATTAATTAATTTGTTTGAACTGGGTTAATGCTTAACTTAAAAAGACAAGCAAAAAATGCATATATTTCTAACAAATTAACATTACCAACTACCAGACCTGTATCCCTGAGGCCTCCCCCCACCAGCCCCCAACTCTTCTGAGCCAGAGAGCTGCGACCTCCTGCAGGCTCCAAGCACTCCCTCTCCTCCCCCTTCTACAGTCACCCCACACTCCTAAAAATAAACTGTCACAACCTAACAAGCAATAACACTGCTCTTTTAAATTCAAACGCAGGTCTAAAGATTCTCCAACCTCTGAAGGAGGAGCCCGAACGGGCAGTGAACCAGTGAACTGACATATAGACTCATCCGCGATCATGACCCCAAGGACATCATTCGCTTACCGGCCTTTGACCCGTCCATGCCAGAGCGTGGTCTGGATATCCACCAACTGGCAAAGCCAAAACGCAGTCCAACAGTGACCTAGAACATCAACTGTGCAGACCCATCTACCGACACAGGGACTGCAAACAAGGCAACAAATCCTCCACCCACACACTGACCAGAGAGAAGAACGTCATTGGACACAACCATACCCTTAACACTGCAAACTACTCTCACTGTCTCCCAGACTTGGAAAGAAGCAGACACTCCAGAAAGCGTGGAAAATGTGCAGGCCTGCAGGTGAGAGTGAAACAACATGATCCCAAGGGCCCCCTTTCCAGTTTATTCCTTGCAAATGTCCAACCTCTGGGAAACAAGCTGGACGAACTTAGAGCCCGGCTCACTTTCCAATGAGAACTGAGGGACTGCTGTGCACTCTGCTTCATGGAGACGTGGCTCACTCCTGCTTAACTGGACAGTGCCCTACAACCACAGGGCTTCTCAATCCATTGAATGGACCACACAGCAGCCTCAGGAAGGCTAGGGGAGGTGGAGTCTGCTTTCTAACTAACACCTCGTGGTGCCTCGACGTAGCAACACTGGCAACTTTCTGCTCCCCAGACCTAGAAGACCTGACGCTAAAATGCCGCCCTTACTACTTTCCGTGGGAGTTCACTTCCATTATCCTGATGGCAGGTCACATCCATGTGGATGTGAAGATTGTGCTGGGCAAAATATATGCCACTATGAATAGCCTGGAGATGAAACATCCTGAGGCCTTGTTCATCCTGGCCAGGGACTTCAATCAGGCCAAGCTCAAGAATGTACTACCAAGTTACCGCTAACACATCTCCTGCTCCACCAGAGGCCCAAACATCCTAGACCATTGCTGCACAAATATCAGACATGTCTACTGCTCTATAGCCTGCCCACACTTTGGCAAATCAGACCGCAAAGCTGTGCTCCTATTCCTAGCTTACAAGCAAAAACTGAAGCAGGAAAATCTATCAAAGAAAGTCATGCAATGTTGGTCTGAGGAATCAGATAATCTCCTATGGGGCTGCTTGGGGTCAGTGGACTGGTCAGTATTTAAAAACTCTGCAACCAGCCTGAATGAGTATGTCACTACAGTAACTGACTTCATTAGTAAGTCTGTAAAAGACTGTGTGCCAAAGGAGCAAATCTGTGTGTTCCCCAATCGGAAAACACAAATGAATACGGATATCCACTGCTTGCTGAAATCCAGGTCTGAGGCATTCAAGTCCATACAAGAAAGCCAGATACATCTAAGGAGATCCATCAAAAATGCCAAAAGACAATACTGGACCAAGCTAGAGTCCCAGGTTAGCCATGCTGACCCATCGACTATGGCAAGGTCTGCAAGACATAACGGGTGACTAGATGAAGGCACGTAAAATCGCCAGCTCCAAAGCACCCCTCCGTGAAGGGTTCAATGTATTCTACGTCAGTTTTGAGCAAGAGGTCAGCGAGAACATTCCCTTGCTGGAAGGCCTGGATGAATCTGTATCTGGGGGTCACCATTGCAAATGTCAGAGCAGCTTTCTTGAAGGTCAACCCACAGAAAGCAATTGACCAAGATGGGGTACATGGGTGTGCACTCAATCCTGCGCAGATCAGCTGGCAGAAGTATTCACAGACATTTTAACCTCTCTTTACAACAATCTGAGATCCCTATCTTCTTCAAGAAGATGACCATCATCCTGGTACCTCAGAAAAACAATGCAGCACGCCTTAATGACTATCGGCCCATGGCTGTGACATCCATTATTATGAAGTGCTTTGAAAGATTAATCATGACATGAATCAATTCCAGCCTCCAGGATTACCTGGATTCACTATAGTTTATCTACCCCCACAAAGGGTCCAAAGCAGATGCCATTTCCCTGGCCCTGCATTCAATCCTGGAACACCTAGATCACAAGGACATCTATGTCAGACTCCTATTTATTGACTGCAGCTCAGCCAACAACACTATTATTCCCACAAAACTCATTTCCAAGCTCTGTGACCTAGGCCTCGGCACCTCCCTCTGTGACCTGAACTTCCTAATTCACAAAACACAGTCAGTAAGGATAAGCAACAACACCTCCTCCATGATCATCCTCAACACCGGTGCCCCACAAGGCTTTGTTCTCAGCCTCCTACTATACTGCTTATACACCTATGACTGTGCGGCCAAATTCCCCTCCAATTCGATTTTCAAGTTCGCTGATGACACCACCGTGGTGGGTCAGACCTCAAACAATGATGAGACAGAGTATAGGAATGAGATAGAGAATCTGGTGAACTGGTGTGGCAACAATAATCCCTCCCTCGATGTCAAAAAAATGAAGGAGACAGTCATTGACTTCAGGAAGTGTATAGGAGAACATGTCCCATCTACATCAGTGGGAATGAAATCGAAAGGGTCGAGAGCTTCAAGTTTTTAGGTGTCCTGATCATCAAAACCTGTCTTGCTCGCCCCATGCTGACACTATAGTTAAGAAAGCCAACCAACACCTCTACTTTCTCAGAAGATTAGGGAAATTTGGCATGTCAGCTACAACTTTCACCAACTTTACAGATGCATGATAGGAGCATTCTTTCTGGTTGTATCCTGCTGGTATGGCTCCTGCTCTGCCCAAGACCGCAAGAAATTATAAAAGGTCATAAATGTAGCCCAATCCATCATGCAAACCAACCTCCCATCCATTGACTCTGTCTACACTTCACGCTGCATTGGCAAAGCAGCCAGCATAATTAAGGACCTCATGCAGCCCGGACATTCTCTCTTCCACCTTCTTCCTTCGGGAAAAAGTTGCAAAAGTCTAAGTTCACGCAGCAACAAACTCAAGAACAGCTTCTCCCTTGCTGCTGTCAGACTTTTGAATGGATTAACCTTGCATTAAGTTGGTCTTTCTCCACACTCTAGCTATGACGGTAACACTACATTTTGCACTCTCTGATTTCCATCTCTATGAACAGTATGTTTTGTCTGTATAGCGCGCAAGAAACAATACTTTTCACTGTATGTTAATACATGTGACAATAATAAATCAAATCAAATCAAGTTACCTGTTATCAAATATTTTAACCTTTTTCATTTTAATGCTTTAAAAATAAAGAAGATGATATTGAGCCACCTTAATTCTTTGTGTCACAACACAAAAATAGAAACTGTTTGCTTAATGCACTTAAAGAAAATCCAGCTACTGTCCAGCTTCAGTCTGGTCTATCACTGAGTGCAGTTCAGAATCAGATGTGATAGTGAATGACTGAAACTTTAAAATCGGTGCAGGAGGAGGACATTAGGCACTTTGAACCTGCTCCACCATTCATTATGATCATGGCTGATCATTAAACTCAACAGTTTGATCCTACCTCCCTGCCCCCACCCGACACCCGACCCCACACCCCCAATATTCTTTGATCCCCTTTTCCTCAAGTGCTATATCTAACTCCTTCTAGAAAACGTGTAAGTGCGAACTTACTGGCAGTTCACCCCACACTCCCACTGTAGCGAAGTCGGCAAATTTGGCGACCAGCCAAATCTCTATTCCCTGTGGCAGGATGGGAAAATCCCATCAGTGTGAACAATGATAAGATTCCAGTTGTGATATTTTGTCTTCAACTACTTTCTATGGTAGAGAATTCCACTCTCTGGGTGAAGAAATTTCTCCTCATCTTTGTCCTAAGTGGTCTACCCTGTAACTTTAGACTGTGACCCCCTGGTTCTAGACACGTCCAGCATCGGAAATATCTTTCTTTATTCTACCGTGTTTCGTCCTGTTAATATTTTTAAGGTTTCTATGAGATTCCCCTTACTTATCTGAACTCCAGTGAATACAATCTTAACTGACTCAATCTCTCCTCATAGGTCAGTCCTGCCATCTCAGGAGCCAATTTTATCCTGTGAACATAGAATAAAGAAAACATCGCCAATTGGGAGTATTATGCATGTGCATTGCAAAATATCTATGTTCACTCATTAAAATGAAATATCTAGACTTAAATCCACAGAATCCCTTCAGTGTAGAAGGAGGCCATTTTGCCCATCGGGCAACCAACTACAATCCCACCCAGGTCCTTTCCCGTAACCCCACGTATTTATCCTGCTAGTCTGTTTGGGACATTTTGGAGTTAGGAGGAAATGGGATGAATGTTATATTAAAAAAAATTACGGAGAGGTGATGGCCTAGTGGCATTATTGCTGGATTAGTAATTCAGAAAGTTGGCTAATGCTTTAGGGGCCCAAGGTCAAATCCTGCCATGGCAGGTAGTGGAATTTGAATTCAATTTTAAAAATCTGGAATTAAGAATCTACTGATAACCATGAAACCACTGTCGGTTTTCGGAAAAACCCATCTGGTTCACTAATATCCTTTCGGGGAGGAAATCTGCTGTCCTTATCCGGCCTGGCCTACACATGACTTCACAGCAATGTGGTTGACTCTCAACTGCCCTCCAAGGGCAACTAGGGATAAATGCAGGCCCGCCAATGACGCCCATATCCCAGGAATGAATAAAAACGACTTAGCTGCTAAGAGTCTACAGGAGCATGTCACACCATTGGTGTGAAGTTTTTCCAGACAAATGTGAGGTAATGCATTTTGGAAGCTCTAATACAGAAAGGAAATATACAGTAAATGGCAGAACCCTTAAGAGTATTGATAGGCAAAGGGATCTGGATGTACAGGTACACAGGTCACTGAAAGTGGCAATGCAAGTGGAGAAAGTAATTCAAAAGGCATATGGCATGCCTGCCTTCATTGGCTGGGGCATTGAGTTCAAAAATTGGCAAGTCATGTTGCAGCTTTATAGAACATTAGTTAGGCTCACTTGGAATATAGTGTTCAATTCTGGTCATCACACTACCAGAAGGATGTGGAGGCTTTGGAGAGTGTGCAGAAAAGATTTACCAGGATGTTGTCTGGTATGGAGGGTAATAGCTATGAGGAGAGGTTGGAGAAACTTGGTTTGTTCTCACTGGAATGACAAAGGTTGAGGAGTAACCTGATAGAAGTCTGCAAGATTATGAGAGGCATGGACAGACTGGATAGTCAGAAGCCTTTTCCCAGTGTGGAAGAGTCAATTACTAGAGGGCACAGGTTTAATGTGTGAGGGGCAAGGTTTAAAGGAGAGGTACGAGACAGACTTTTTTACACAGAGAATGGTGGGTGCCTGGAACTCGTTGCCGGGGAGGCAGTGGAAGCGGATACTGTAGTGACTTTTAATGGGTGTCTGAACAAATACATGAATAGGATGGGAATAGAGAGATATGGTCCCCAGAAAGATGGGGGTTTTAGTTAAGTCAGGCAGCATTGTTGGTGCAGGTTTGGAGGGCTGAAGGGCCTGTTCCTGTGCTGTAATTTTCTTTGATTCTTGTTCTTTAAAACCGGAGAACCGGAAGGAAATCTGGATCATGTGATGCCCTATTCAAGTTCATATTTTGATTTTCATATTTAAACAACTCTATGATGGCTATTGATTTTATCAATAATTTTAAACGGGAGCTGGTTAGGGACATGAGGATGAAAAACTTACAGGTTTACAGACAGAAAACAGAGATGTGGGACTAAGTAGGGCTGTTCTTTCCAAAGAACCAGCACAGGCACAGTGGGATGAATGGCCTATTTCTATACTGTAAATTTTTGTGATTATAAGTAAACATTCCAACATAGATTATTTTGACTGAACAGGGAAAACTACATTAGGTTTCAAAATGCATCGCTTTAAGTTCAAGATTGTCTTTTTACTGGTAGTGTTCCCATCCTGCAGCATGCTGAATACTCAGTTTCCAAGGTTACAGTTCATTCTGTATGCATTTATTTTAAATTGGCCATCTCAGACTGGCAAATGTGGGAGATGGGGAAAATACGTTCTGCATGAGGAACTACACTTCTGAGGTAAAGGTGCAATGTTTGAACTCAGTAGAAAGAACATACATCCTAGAAGTCAAATGTATACAGCATAATCCTACAGTTCTATTTGTAATGTATTTGGATAACATAAACCTTGCTACAATCAAAGACAGCTCTGAATTGAGTGTAGCCATTTAATTCGTGCAAAAACACGTACCTGTGATCAAGTTGGTAACAAATCAAATCAAATCAAAGTTGGTCACACAGACCTGAATATTTCAGATTTTATCCCAAATTTGTGCTGAATTCATGGATCGGAGGGTGACATGGCTCTAATTTACCTTAGTGATCCTGAATGAGGGGAGGAAGTATCATTCAGTGTTTCTGCTTTTGACTGCTATACATTAATTTGATTTATTATTGTCCATTGTATTAGTATAAGAACATAAGAACATAAGAAATAGGAGCAGGAGTAGGCCATCTAGCCCTTCGAGCCTGCCCCGCCATTCAATAAGATCATGGCTGATCTGTCGTGGCTCAGTTCCACCTTCCCGCCCTCTCCCCATAACCCTTAATCCCCTCTCCTATCAAAAACCCATCAACCCGCGTCTTAAAAATATTTAGCGAGGCAGCCTCCACCACTTCAACAGGCAGAGAATTCCAGAGATTCACCACCCTTTGAGTGAAGAAGGTCCTCCTCAACTCCGTTCTAAACCACCCCCCCTTTATCTTGAGGCTGTGCCTCCTAGTCCTACTGTCTTTTTTGAGCGGGAAGAGTCTCTCCACCTCTATCCTATCCATCCCATTCATCATCTTATACGTCTCAATGAGATCTCCCCTCATTCTTCTAAACTCCAACGAGTACAAGCCTAGTTTATTCAGCCTCTCCTCATAGCTCAGCCCCCTCAACTCCGGTATCAGCCTAGTAAACCTCCCCTGCACTCCCTCCAAGGCCGAAATATCTTTGCGCAGGTGCAGCGCCCAAAACTGCACACAGTACTCCAGCTGCGGCCTCACCAATGCCCTATACAGCTGCAGCAAGACCTCCCTACTTTTATATTCAATCCCCCTCGCTATGAAGGCCAGCATCCCATTCGCCTTCCTGACCACCTGCTGCACCTGCAAGCTGGGTTTTTGCGACTCATGCACAAGAACCCCGAGGTCCCTCTGCACCGTCGCCTGCTGCAGTTTTTCGCCACGTAAGTAATAGTCCTTCCTACCATTCTTCCTACCAAAGTGGACCACCTCACACTTGCCAACATTAAATTCCATTTGCCATTTCCTGGCCCATTCGCCCAGCCTATCTAGATCCTTCTGTAGACTCTCCACACCCTCCGCACAATTTGCCGTTCCCCCAATCTTGGTGTCATCATCAAATTTCGACACCCTACACTCGGTTCCCTCCTCCAGATCATCTCTATAAATGGTAAGAAGCTGAGGCCCCAGCACCGACCCCTGGGGCACTCCACTAGTCACCATCCGCCAATCCAAATAGCACCCGTTGACCCCCACTCTCTGCCTCCTATTTGACAACCAATCCTCTATCCACGCTAACACCCAGTGAAAAGAATTATTTCTTGCGTGCAATACAGACAAAGCATACCATTCTTAGAGAAGGAAAGGACAGAGTGCAGAATGTAGTCTTACAGTCATAGCCAGGGAGTAGAAAGATCAACTTAATGCGAGGTAGGGCCATTCAAAAGTCTGATGGTAGCAGGGAAGAAGCTGGCTCTTGAGTCGGTTGGCACATGACCTCAGTTTTGTATCAATTTCCCGACGGAAGAAGGTGGAAGAGAGTATATTTGGTGTGTGTGGAGTCCTTAATTATGCTGGCTACAATCCCCTCCAAAGAAAAAAGAATAAAAACAGAAAGTACTGGATTCACTCAGCAGATCTGGCAACATCTTTGGAGAGAGATGCCAAGTTAATGTTTTAGGCTGATGGCCTGAGGAACAATGTCAAGAATGCAGGCATTGGGTCATACTCACCTACAATGCCATCCCACCATTGAATATCATTACAACACTCACTCAGCCATTACCTACAGGTAGTGCAGATGTGAGAAGTATAACTTGGATAAGCTTTTGGAAGAAGAGAAGAAAGAGCAAATGGATGAAAACAGGGGGAAAAAGTCACCTTTTCTGTCTTTGCAGTCAGACTGATCAGTTAACCAAACTGTAATCTCAACAGTTGGAAATCGATCCTTAAACAGAGTACAATGCTTCCTAAATAAATAATTCTCAGAATTTTGACAGTGACAAAATGACATGGTTACCTTTAAATGGCAAGAAATGTGAAACTATTTTTTCTGTCAGCATGCAATTTATTTTCTTTTTTTACGTTTAATCTCACTTTACTGCTTCATTGGGCAGAACAAAACAAAGCAAAGTTTTATTAGGCACCTGCGATTTCACAATCACAAGATTAAAAATAAACAACACACCAATTATGCTTTTAATAGGCAAAACCCCAAGGGGCTCCTTCACTGAAGGAGAAAAAAAATCACAGAATAACTCAAATAAATTGACATTCTTGCTGCTTGGGTACAGTTTATGGTTGGTTAACAGCCAGATTACTGCGATAGTAACTTGGAAATTTGATCTAAGAAGTTACTCTACACACACACACACACACACACACACACACACACACACACACACACACACACACACACACACACACACACACACACACACCGTAAAATACAGGTAATCAATATCAAAATTGTGAGGAATCGACCAGTTGCTTAATTTCGTAGCAAAATAGATTATAAAGTGACTTATCAATTTATGTACCACAGCTGTCTTTTCTTGGAGATGATATAAAGCAAAGTGACATTAAACAATTTAAACAAATCATTTACTTGGGTGAAGGGTTCAAGGATGTAAAGTCATGAATTAAAAAAAACTGGAAAGAAAGGGTTGGTGCTTAAGCTGAGAGTCATTACTCCTGCAGCAGTTCTGGGTTAAGAGAGGAAGGTCGTGGGGGAGGGAATGGTATACCAACCAGAGTGGAAATGGGGAGATCAATTGTTGCAGATAGTGGTGGGTGGAATTTAACACAGTAAGAAGTCTCACAACACCAGGTTAAAGTCCAACAGGTTTATGTGGTACCTGACGAAGGAGCAGTACTCTGAAAGCTAGTGGGTTTTGCTACCAAATAAACCTGTTGGACTTTAACCTGGTGTTGTCAGACTTCTTACTGTGTTTACCCCAGTCCAATGCCGGCATCTCCACATTTTGGAATTTAACACCCAGGGAAATCACAATTAGGGCTTCTTCAACAAGATTGCAACTGTAATTACTGGGAAATTTGATCTAAAAAGTTACCCTGTACCTACACACACCGCAAAACACAACTAGTCAAAGTAAAAATTGTGAGAAATTGACCAATTGCTTAATTTCATAGCAAAATAGATAATAAAGTAAATGATTTGTCTAGATTGTTTACTGTCTAGAGTGTTTACTCGGTCTCTATACTGCTGATGTGATTATTCTTGCACTCACATTAAGCCAACCAAACAGGCTGAACAATGTTAACTTTGGACTCAGAGGGTAATTGAAACTATAGGAAAACTTTGCGCCCATGCTCACTGTCAGCACAAATTGTGACGCAGGTACAAAATTTCAGGAGCATCAGAAAACAAGATTCTTGCTGATATGATCTTGTTTCCTAATTGTCCACCCACCTTACTGGCGACATAATGAGGTTCCCGTCACAAAGGATGAGAACCTCATTGTGATCAGTTTCAATAAATTGCATTGCAATTAGTAAGCCTCCCTAGCACATGATCCTCATTATTGAATATTCATACTTCACATCAGCAAGGTTTACCAGAGGTCTACAAAGGCAAGAACCAGTCATAGGCATTCCCCTGGAGAGGGAGTTGACGGGGGGTGGGGGGGGGGTGGGGGTGCGGTGGGTGGTGTCAAAGGCAAGTATAGTTCCCAAGGGGAGAGGGACATGCCGGAGCACTGCCCCCTGGCACAAGTTGGTACTGCAGATGCTTCTGAGGGGGTATCCTTCCTCTCTATGAGGCTGGGTGCTAGGAGTTTACTTTCTCTGATAATCAGGTGCCCTAGTCACTGTGGAGTTGGCCTTGCTGGGTCTATCAGGCCAGAGTGATGGCATAAACCCGGCCCACTTAATTATTTCCAGAGTGTCAGAAAACCTGGTCCAAAAGTTTGGCTGGAGAGCAACATGCCTGTTTTCAGTCAGAGCCTGACACACGGAAAAAATAAAGGAAATTTCCACCCACTGATAGAATGAGCCACCTAACTTTATGTTAAATAGTACCATGAAAAAGATGGAATATTTCTTCTTGCGACATATTAATGCATATGAAGGTGAAGGAATATTTCTATAAGAATCTATAAACCATCAGGCAATTTACAAACAAAATGGCTGAGTCTGACACAGACTAAAATTGACCTGAGCAAGCAACGAACAACCTTTCAAACTCATCTGCATTTGCAATTTTGCCTTTAATTGCTTATGCCACAGATTGTTCCACCAGCATGAGGACGTTTTAATAAACTTGGCCTTTATTCAAGTCAAAGCTAACCTGAGGGAACTGTAATTATAAACAAGTGATTGCAAATATTTTTCAATTTAATATGAATAAGATTTAATGAATTAAGTTAATTGGGGCTTCATTTATTGCTGATCAGCGAATACCTCCATACCACCTGTTATCATGCATTTCCGTAACCACTATCATGATTTGTCCTGTGTTTTTTGAAACAATGTGAATATATCTGCTTTCTATTAACTATGTTTTGAGCTTAAGTAGATGAAATCACGCTATATGATATCAGTATAGGAGTGCTTAATACTCTTGTGAATATTCTTTGTTCATTGTATTAATCGGAGCATGAAGACAAGGTTAATATCCCTATTAAAATAGTGCACATTGGAATTCCATATATTTGCATCTTCTGCTCATACTATACAGGGCAATTTCCACTAGTTACTATAGTACTGTCCTATGAATCAGAATGTGCTTTTTGCTAAGCATTTCAGTACAAGGAAACCACTCACTTTTGAAAGTTCCCATCATTGCAATCTAATTGTCAATAACTTCATTAAATAATGTTATCCTTCAATCATCTGGGAGGACATTAACTCATGTGGGTGCTGTAAAGCTGTACTGTCAAGGCCTAGCAAGTGTGTCACAGTGCCCAATGGCTCATCTTATTCTGTAAGAAGTCCCATAACACCAGGTTAAAGTCCAAGATTTTTTTTTTGTTGCAAAAGCCACTAGCTTTCAGAGCGCTTACTGCTCCTTTGTCAGGTAAGTGGGAATTCTGTTCACAAACAGGGCATATAAAGACGCAAACTCAATTTACAAAATAATGATTGGAATGTGAGTCTTTTCAGGTAATCAAATTTTAAAGGTACAGACAATGTGAGTGGAGAGAGCGTTAAGCGCAGGTTAAAGAGATGTATATTGTCTCCAGCTGGGACAGTTAGTGAGATTTTGTAAGCCCAGGCAAGTCATGGGGGTTACAGTGGGAGGAGTTGAACCAAGAGCACTCCTCATCACAATGGATGTCTCAGCACTCTACACCAGCATCCCTACGATGATGGCATTGTTGCAACTGCATCAGTACTCAACACTGACAACTAACAGTCTCCAGATACAATTTTACAGCTCATCCGCTTCATCCTGGACCACAATGTCTTCACCTTCAACAACCAGTTCTTCATCCAGACACATGGAACAGCCATGGGGATCAAGTTCGCACCTTAATATGCCAACGTCTTCATGCACAGGTTCAAACAAGACCTCTTCACTGCACAGGATCTTCAACCGATGCTATACATTA
The DNA here is from genome assembly GCF_965287045.1 of Carcharhinus amblyrhynchos. Taxonomy (NCBI): domain Eukaryota; kingdom Metazoa; phylum Chordata; class Chondrichthyes; order Carcharhiniformes; family Carcharhinidae; genus Carcharhinus; species Carcharhinus amblyrhynchos. The sequence continues at coordinate 83,923,860 of NC_137327.1, read as the reverse complement.
GATACATTAATGACATTTTCTTCCTTTGGACTCATGGTGAACAATCATTGAAACAACTATATGATGACATAAACAAATTCCATCCCACCATCAGACTCACCATGGACTACTCTCCGGAATCGGTCGCATTTTTGGATACACGCATCTCCATCAAGGACGGACACCTCGGCACTTCACTGTACCGCAAGCCCATGGATAATCTCACAATGCTCCACTTCTCCAGCTTCCACCCTAAACACGTTAAAAAGGCCATCCCTATGGCCAAACCCTCCGTATACACAGGATCTGCTCAAATGAGGAGGATCGCAACAGACACCTCCAGACATCGAAAGACGCCCTCATAAGAACAGGATATGGCGGTCGACTCAACAATCGACAGTTTCAGTGTGCCACAACGAAAAACTGCACAGACCTCCTCAGAAGGTAAACACAGGACATGACAGACAGAGTACCCTTTGTTGTCCCATACTTCCCCGGAGTGGAGAACCTACGACATCTTCTCTGCAGCCTTCAACATGTTATTGATGAAGACGAACATCTCGCCAGGGCCATCCCCATACCCCCACTTCTTGCCTTCAAACAATCACACAACCTCAAACAGACCATTGTCCGCAGCAAACTACCCAGCCTTCAGAAGAACAGTGACCATGACAACACCTAAGCCCGCCACAACAACCTTTGCAAGATGTGCCGGATCATCGATACAGATGCCATCATCTCGCGTGAGAACACCATCCACGGTATGTGCTCTTGCAACTCGGCCAACATTGTCTACCTGATACGTTGCAAGAAAGGATGTCCCGAGGCATGGCACACTGGGGAGACCATGCAGATGCTACGACAATGGATGAATGAATACCACTTGACAACCACCAGGCAAGAGTGTTCTCTTCCTGTTGGGGAACACTTCAGTGGTCACGGGAAATCAGCCTCTGATCTTTGGGTAAGCGTTCTCCAAGGCAGCTTTAACGACACATGACAATGTAGAGTCACTGAGCAGAGGCTGATAGCCAAGTTCCGCACACATGAGGATGGCCTCAACTGGGATTTTGGGTTCAACCCCTACGATTTGCCCGGGCTTTCAAAATCTCACTAACTGTCCTATCTGGAGACGATACACATCTCTTTAACCTGTGCTTAACACTCTCTCCACTCACATTGTCTGTACCTTTAAGACTTGATTATCTGTAAAGACCCGCATTCCAATCATTATTTCATAAATTGAATTTGTGTCTTTATATGCCCTGATAAAAGAACAGCGAACACTCTGAAAGCTAGTGGCTTTTGTTACCAAATAAACCTGTTGGACTTTAACCTGGTGTAGTGAGGCTTCTGACCGTGTTTATCCAGACCAATACTGGAATCTCCACATCATTTTATTCTGTCAGATTATCCAGGCTGCATGTAAGAGCAGCTCAATTAATGTTCAGAAGTGGGATGTGTGGTCAAATGCCCTTAGGCCTGACCAATGCTTTGAATCTACGCAAACCCCACAAGTATGAACCATATCCAATTGTTTCTTCAACTAATGATACTCTCCATTTCAATAGCTTTCTTTAACTCTATTAGTCTTAGGTTGGAAAAAGATGATTTTGTCCAATTTCTTCACTCATGGAATCCTACCAATTCAGAAGAAGACCTATCAAGCCTACACCGATGACAATCCCACCCAGGCCCTATCTGTGTAACACCATGTAGTAACCTTGCTAATCCCCCTGACATTAAGGGACAATTTGCCATAGCCAATCAGCCTAATTCACACATCTTTGGAGTGTGGGAGGAAATGACAGCAGCCAGTGGAATCCCACACAGACTCAAGAAGGATGTGCAAACTCCAAACAAACAGCCACCCAAGGCCAGAATTGAACCTGGATCCCTGGCTCTATGACGCAGCCGTGCTAACCACTATGCCGTCATGACTCACGTCCTTTAATATTTGAATCCAATACCATTGGAAACAGTTTTGTGGATCAGAATTTGCCAATTCCAAGGAAAGCTATAATAGAAAAATCAGCTGTGTTTTCCACATCTTCCCCTGAAACTCACTTTTGATTGGTTTTAAACCAATGGAAATTCTGCTTCAATGCAACATCTTGCTTGTATTTCCAAAATTCATATCACATTTTAAATAAGGCTAAAGTAAACTTTCTATTCATTGAATATACCCATTGTACTTTGTTCTTCTTTTTCAAGATGTCTCTTACTTATCCACACTAAAATTATATCTGTAGTCCATTTGTCTAATCTGTCTAACTCACCTTATAGTCTTATAAAATCCTTCATGCTTTTTGCCAATCATCTTCCTTTTGTATTATCAGCATTTTTTTAATATCATGCTCCCTCAGTTTAAATAGAAAGCATCAAAACAAAAGTACAAAAATGGATCTGGCTCCAGAGGCACATTGCTAACAGTCAGGAATTCATTTGATTTGATTTGATTTATTATTGTCACATGTATTTGTATAACATGAAAGGTATTGTTTTTTAAACACTATTCAGGCAAAATATACCATACATAGAAAAGGAAATGAGAAAGTGCATAATGTAGTGTTGCAGTCATAGCTAGGGTGTAGAGAAAGATCAACTTAATATGGGGTAAGTTTATTCAAATGTCTGACAGCAGGAGGGAAGGAGCTGTTCTTGAGTTGGTTTGTTCGTGAGCTCAGACTTCTGTATATTTTTCCAGATTAAGAAGATGTAAGTATGTCCTGGGTGCATGGGGTCCTTGGTTATGCTGACTGCTTTTCTGAGGCAGTGGGAAGTGTAGACAGTGTCACTGTGGAGGCTGGTTTATGTGATGGACCGGGCTTTGTTCACAATTGTTTGTACTTTCTTGCGGTCATGGACAGAGCAGAAGCCATAGTAAGCTGTGATACAACCAGAAATGATCCTTTCTATGGTGCATCTGTAAAAGATATTATATACCTCTTTAAGTTTGGCTACTCACTATCATCAGGGGGATGCTCCCAATTAGTAATGTGGATCACTGAAAAGTTTTGTAAATACCACTGTCCTTTGTTATCATTCCAATGGTATACAGATGGTACATGGATGAAAAAATGAGCATCAGAGATAATTTCTCTTCACTAAGACTTTACTGTGACTAAATAAGCTAATTATGTTTCCAGTAGGTAGTATTTTGAGAATCTTATCAATATTTTAGGGACTGCATTGCATGATTCCATTTGTTTTAAGAAAACAGAAAAAACCCCAAAACCTTTGTCCTCTTCACTGCTGATGCAAATAATTAAAAGTAACAAACAAATTCTTGCTAGCTGACACTTATCACAACAGTTTTGATCGTGTGATAGGGTAAATTCATGTCAGAACCATCAGCTTTGAATTCAATTCAGAGGAAACATCTGTGAATGAATAATTCATTTGTGTTGAAGTTGCTGGTATTTGTGGGATAATTATAAGATTTCACAGCAATCTATAAAATATGTTCATATATCCTTTAGATTTCTCCTTCAGCCTAGTGCATACATAGAGGGCAATTTGTATTTATTTAAGGATTAGTCTGCAGAACTGAGCAGAATATAAATATGGAATTGAGTGTGCTCCTTGAGCCATCATTTCTATTCAAGGAAACTTGAGGATTTATCTTTTTGCCCTTTATTGACCTGCCTGCTTATTTATTTATTTATTTTCTTAGAAATGAACCTTTGAACGTCATGGTATTTCATCTGTTTCATGGTAATTTTAATAGTACGCAGCATAGCATAAAATTTATGTCTGCTTTGCCTCTCATCAGTAGGCTGCTTTCAAGTATGTTGTTGTTTGTGACATTACATTCCGTTGCAGCTACCCCTGAGTGAGGGAGAAAAATATCAACCAGAGTTCCCACTTCTGACATCGATCCAATGGTCGGAATTTTACTGCCCTGCGCACCACTGGAATCAGAGCAGGTGAGGGGCAGACCATGGAAACATCTGTTGATTTTGGGTTGGATTTTATGGTTTTGGGATGAATGAGGCCATAAATCTGACTCAGAGACTAAAATGAACACAATTTCATACAGGTTGGACCAACTGCACTCAACATTAATGCCCCAGGCGTTCCAACGTGGGGGTTTGCACATAAATAATAACCATTCGCATGAAGTACTGGAATGTACTGGAGGCTGTGATGCCATATTTGAGCAAAGAGCCCCTGTGGTATTAAGGCATAGCAACAGGAAATGGCACCCTCCAGGAGGTCTTGCTGTGCTCCCTTCCAGAATGAAGTCATAATGCATCTCCAGAGCGACAGTGTTACTTTTGCATCTCACATACAAGTGCCAGTTTAGCTGTGCTGCTAATGTTTCACGATTTTATTAATCCTGCCACAAATCCCTAAAGAAATTGTCAATGCTTGTATCTTAAGAAGAGTGAAGACTCCCCACTAATGTTCAGGGAACTTACCAGTGGAGCCACATGTAACAGTAACGAACAGATGAAGGGCTGAGCCAAATGGGCCAAAAAAGACCTTGGCCCAGATCCGCAGGGGACAGGAGGCGTGCAGCATGCACCTGTTCACGCGGGCACAGGGGCCACAGAAAGTTGGCGTTGGCAGCTCATTAGAATGAGTCACAGGTGCAGCCAGCATAATCCAAGCTGATTATTGGATTTGTGTATGTTTCTTTTGGGGAGTTGGGGGAGGGGGAGAGAGAGATTGGGCACCATTTTAGAACATAATATAAAATTGTTAATAACTCAACGTTTTTTTTAATGATTCTTGATGATTTTAAGTAGCCTGGTGCAGTTTTTTTAATTAAAACTGCACAAAAAAATAAACATTTTGAATCAGTGCCTAGTCTACCACCTGTGACCAACCTGATTTGAAGGCATTGAAAATGATATTTGCTAGTTGTAGTGTTTACAGTAGTTATTTATTGAGTAAAGTTACAATATAAATTAGATTCTAAAGCTTTTAAAACTTGCTCTTACTCTCTCTGCTCCTGAAAAAAACATTTGATTTTAAAGGCTTCCTCTCATGCCTGGGAATGGGTACAATCGGGAAATGGTGATTACTTCAATCTGCAGGCATGGCCAGTTTTAAAGGTGGGGCTTCTTTGGCGATGTTTTCTAAATGTGCTCAAATAGTTTCTGGCAACTCAATTTATGCTGAACTTAATCTGCGCTTAAAATTCCACAAACCATTGCATTGACTTGGCTGGTTTCAAACAATGTTAATGGAAACTCCTGCCCGCTAGTTCATAATTACTGTGGTTTTTTTTATGACTTTATCCTGAGTAAGACGTAATTAATTTATCCTTGCCCTTCACTGTGCCAAATGCATCATCCTGTAAACATTCGATCTACACTTACTAAAATTTCTAATTTGCAAGACTACAAGGACAATCCATTTATTGATAACTACTGTACTAAATGTAAGGTCGCACGAAGAGCATAATCTACAGCTTCAGTGTTAAATAACTGCTGAGAGAAAGGCTTGAGCTCTGCATTGAGATATATCTGTAACAGCTGAAACATGAGTGCAAGTGAAGTTCCAGATTCAATGCTTAGTCTGGCCTGAGTTGGCTGATTTGATACAGGATAGTGCTAGGCATTATAAGGACAGACCTAGTTTCCTTTGAGCTGAGTGACTTGATCAACCATTTCAGAGGACTGTTGAGTCAACCATATTGCTTTGACTCTGGAGTCACTTGTAGGCCAGACCAGATAAGGACGGCAGATTTTCTTCCCTAAGGGACATTTGTGAACCGGGTGGGTTTTTCTGATAGCATTAATCACCCACTTAAGACGTCATTTCATCCCCACTCTAGATTTAATCCACATCTAGCTCCATCATTATGTTTAAATGTTCCCCACCTCCAAACTACCTTGGGGGAGGGCATTAATTTAGACCTTAAGTTTTAATGCAATTGGGTTGATTTTGAGTGCTTCCATTCAACATTAACAGCTTGTGTAGTAATGGCTTCAAATGAGCTGAGTAACGTTATGGTCCCATTAATTCTCACTCCATTTCAAAAGGGCCTCAAAACACCTTTCTGTTTCAGGTGACAAGCCTCATTTAACATGGAAATCCATGCCCTATGATGTAAAAGGATTCTGATTGTCATTTAAGTCAGAGCTAGTCAGAGCCTGAGCAATGCAAATTTCTACCATTACTGTAAGCAATGATAGAGAGAACATCCTCTGAATGCAAGAACTGAAATATTTTTGTGATAACTCCAGTTGCTCGTTTTACTCATATGGACTTGAATAATGATCATGAGACAGGGTTTTCCTGTTTGGAATGCAAACCCAACATTGGCCTCAAGTCTGGGACAGAAGCTCACAACTGGCCATTGAGAAGGATGTCTCTCTGGATCTTCCCAGAAGTATCCAATTAAGAAGCTGCCTCCAGGAGCCTCATCCAAATAAGGACCATGGGCAAACCTTCCTCTAATAATGTTGACTATCCCTGATCAAACTTTGACTCTTCAAGTGGCGCTAGATGCTCTTCTTCAGAATTTTCTCCAATCATTTCCCTACCACTGACATGAGACTCATTGGTTTGTAGTTCTCCGGCTTATCTCTGCAACACTTCTTAAATAGTGGAACCACATTAGTTGGATATGGATTGAGTAAGGTCAGAATTTTTTTTTGTTTAGTTTAATTAGGGCATCATGATCAACATGGGCTTAGAGGGCTGAAGGACATGTTCCTGTGCTGTACTTTTCTTTGCTCTTTGTTTTCCAATGCTCTGGCACCTCCCCTGTGGCCAGAGAAGAATTAAAAATTTGGGATAGAGCCCCTGCAATCTCCTCCCTTTTCTTCCACAACAGCCTGGGACACAATTCATCTGGATCTGAGGATTTGTCCACTTTTAAGCCTGCCAACATCTCCAATACCTCATTCATTTCCATTTGCCCTGGTACTGCTCCATGGCCAGGTTTCAGTCAGACCCTGACACTTTGCCATTTTCTGGTAAGTTTCTGCCCTGTACAAAATACACATAACATCAGTGCTTCATGGTGATTGGTGTGCTAAATGTAACTTGACTAACAGATATTAAAATTTAGAAAGACTATACGGCTAAATTACAGAACATAATTCTAAACTTGCAAAATCATACTGTGAGAGAAAGTGACTTTTCCTTAACATCACAGATTAAACTGCACTAATGTAATGCACAAGGCAGAATATTTTAACACTTGTTTTTCTTTTGCACAATGTATTTGAATTTGGAGGACACAGCTAGTAATTTTAATTGCTAGGGAGGTGGATAGTTCCGTGTCAATAATTGTTCAATCTTGCATCACTGGCTAAAGGATCATATTTCTTTCCTCCTTTGTCAAGTTTGAATATGTTGTTATGACTAAATCCTGTGATGAGCAGGTGTCTTAGAATTTAACTTAGAATTATATTGGGTTGACATTGTTATGTATGTTGAGGCATGCCTCTTTATGAGAACGGTCAGGTGACAAGCTTTATCCTGGGTGACGCTTGTGCTGACTGTGTGAGAAAACAGACGTGTTAATAAACAGTTCCAGCAGTTTACTTCCGCTGACCTTATGCTCTTTTATTTGTCGTTAGATCAGACCGAATACATAATCGACATGCATTGAAAATTTGACTAATGCCCATTAGAAAACTGCAAACTAGTTGTAAATAATTATTAAAATCAGACTTTCCAAAGGTGAAGACACCAAAAGAAAGATCCCTCTACACTTTTCAAGGGATCCACTTGATCCCAGCTGCCTATGCCTCCTTCTTCTTTTTGACCAGGGCCTCAATATTGTGAAAGCCTCCCACTTACCAGACTTCCCTTTGCCTACCAACAGACACTCCAATCAACTTTTGAAAATGTATGTCTAATACCATCAAATTTGGCCTTTCCCCAATTTAGAATTTTAACTTTTGGGCCAAACCTATCATTTTCCATAGCGACCGTAAAACTAATGGAATTATTGTCACTGGTCTGAAAGTGACCCCTCATTAATATTTCTGACAATTGCCCTTCCTTATTTCCCAAGAGAAGATCAAGTTTTGTTCCCTGCCTAGTTGGGACATCCACATATTGATGAGAAATTTCTCCTGAATACATTCAACAAATTTCTCTCCATCCACGCCGTTAATTCTGTGGCTGTCTCAATCAATATTGGGAAATTTAGAGTCCCTACTATTACTATCCTATTTTTCTTGGAGGTATCTGCAATCACTTACATTTTTGCTCCTCAATTTCCCACCAACTATTTGGGGGCTGATAGTACAGTCCTATCAAAGTGATCTCCCCCTTCTTATTTCTCAGTTCTGCCCATATAGACTCAGCGGGCGACCCCTTGGAAATATCCCCTTTCAGTATTGATGTGACGATCTCCCTTATCAAAAACGCAATTCCCCCTCCTCTCTTACCTCCTGTTCTATCTTTCCTGTAGCATCTGTACCCTGGGACATTGAACTGCCGGTCCTGTCCCTCCCTTAGCTATGTTTTACTAACAGCTATAATAACCCAGTCCAATGCGCCCATCCGTGCCCTGAATTCATTTGCCTTGCCCGTCAGGCCTCTTGCATTGAAATAAATGCAGTTTAATCTAGACTTCCCTTGCTCTCCGCCCTGTTTTTGCCTGATTTACCTGGTACTAGAATTACTGAAACTGCCTTTTCTATTTACTGTTCTCTCTTTAACTTTTGTGCTGTTCTCAACCTTTCCTTTTGTCTCCCTACTGCTTTGGTTCCCCCCCGCCTCCTGCCAAACTAGTTTAAACATTCCCGAATGGCTCTAGCAAATCTCCCTGCCAAGATATTAGTCCCCCTCCAGTTCAGGCGTAACCTGACCCTCTTGAACAGGTCACCCCTGCCCCAGAAGAAATCCCAACCATCCACAAATCTAAATCCTTGATTCCTGCACCAGCTCTCAACACACACATTCGTCTGCCTAATCTTCCTATTCCTACTCTCACTGGAGACACCAGCAGTAGTTCAGAAATGATTGCCCTCAAGGCGCTACACTTTCAGCTTTCTAACTCTCTATACTTACATTTCAGGACCTCATCCCTTTTCCTACCTGTGTCATTAGCACCAATGTGTACAATGACATCTGGCTGTTCACCCTCACCCTTAAGAATATCCTGCAACCATTCAGAGAGGTCCTTGGCACAGGGGCGGGGCAACATATCACCCTGGAATCTCAATCGCGGCCATGGAAAGGCCTGCCCTTGTCTCTAACTAATGAGTCACCATTACTACTGCTCGTTTGCTCTTTGTCCAACCCTGTTCTACAGCAGGTGTGGTGTCATAGATCTGGCTGCTGCTGGTATTTTTCCCTGACAGGCTATCCCCCTCACCAGTATCCAAGATGGTATACCTGTTTGAAAGGGGAATATCCACAGGAGACTCCTGCACAACCTGCCTGCCACTGAACTTGTGGTGTGACAACTTCCCTGTAACACCCGGAGAGTATAGGGAAAATATGTCTGCTGTTGGGTGAGAACCTGTAAACTACATCCACTAGGAGAATAACCAGCTTCTAGAAGGCTTTCTATTACAAAAGCAATGAGTGCTGAGCCCACGTTTAACATTTCCTCATGTCTTGGAAGAGAACCTTTAAGAAATTGGCCAGCTCCTACACTCTAGAAAGGCAGCAATCCATTGCAACCACTTCTGTGATGCCATTGGTGCAATGCACAGATTCAGAAACAATTCTATTCAAATCATCAATGACGGCATTGTTTTCTGCCACTCCACAAGCCCACAAGGTACATAGAAACTGATCCCGACACCGTGCTACTGCCAAAATTCCTGGGCAGCTCTGTCCCAAGTATTGTGAGGGTTGTGCATGTAGTATAGAGGGTTAATGTTGAATATATGAACATATAGTTACAGCTAGAACTCCCTGTCTGTTCGTGCTTGTGGGATCTTCTTGTCCCACCAACAGTGCACCCCTGCTGCGGGGTACCTTCAGTAGGAAACCCCAATGGCAATGGCCAGACCAGAGGATCTCACCAGTATCCAAGATCCAAGGTTGTGCAAGAGTCTTCTGTGGATATTCCCCTTTCAAACAGGTACACCATCTTGGATACTGGTGAGGGGCCAATGGCCAGCTGCTTCCACTACAGTGAAACATGCAATGAATTGGATGGGAAATCCTGCCCTACGTGAGGTGAATCTGATGATAACAGAGCAAGGAGAGTTATAGTTCCATGGGGAGCAATGTGTGGAGACTAGTCTGTAAATTATCAGAATACTAAAGTAAAAGTTTGCGAACAGTATTGCCTCCAGCTTTATCAGTAAGTTGAGGACCATGACTATCACATATTTAACCAATACCAACAATGACAGATGGTGACAACTTTAAAGAAGACTAGTGATGAGCAGGTCAGTACCTTACTGTACCTCACAGGCAGTGGTGCAGACAATGCAAAGGTCAGACAGAATATAGATGAAGACACAGCATCATACAAAGATGTTATTAAAACGTTTGAAAGTCTCAAACAGAGATAATTCCACACTAACTGCCATGTAGGAAGCAGAAACATGGAATGTTTCCTGCTGCAGACTGTGGCAGGAAAACCTTCCTGCCCTGACTTCATTGTTTATGCATTCAGGCGTTTTCCACCATATTCAGTGGCGGGACTGGCCTGGATGGCATGTCGTCCGGCATCATGTCAAGGTGCCATATTTAGAAGGTGTCAAACCTCATTGACTCAATATTGAAGACAAAAGATGGATCTCCTGAAAATTAATATGTATCTCCGAGAGCATTCTGAGGCTGGAAGATGAACCTTCTCCTGATCACCTAACATGGAAGGTTCACTTGCAGTTGCACCAGTACTTACTGCTGTGGTCCAAGGTTGTGATCAGCCTCCATCCTGAACCCTGAAGGCAGTTCCACTCTTTGTTCAGGTGAGTCCAGATATCTGCATGTCATGTTGTTTTGAACGTGTTTCCCACTGGCTTGTTTCCTATTGGCATCACGGAGAACCTGGTGTGCTCATGTGGAGTGGGATTGGGAAGGCTAAGAAAACCAACAGCATTCAGGACACAATTCCCAAAGCTATGCAGAAGTCTAGGAAAGCTGCAAAAATGTCTATCACATCACATTGACATCAGTTGCAAAACTAATATGCTTGTTCACTCGAAGGAAGGTTCCGCGTCTACGTTTAAAGAAGGTGAATCCTTGATTATGGTGGCTGCTTTCCATGGCAGCGGGAAGTATGGACAGTGTCAATGGATGGGAGGTTGGTTTTGTGTGATGGACTGGGCTTCATTCACAACCCTTCGTAGTTTCTTGCGGTCTTGGACAGAGCAGGAGCCATACCAAGCTGTGATACAACCAGAAGGGATGCTTTCTATGGTGCACCTGTAAAGGTTGGTGAGAGTTGTAGCAGATATGCCAAATTTCCTTAGTCTCCAGAGAAAGTAGAGGTATTGGTAGGCTTTCTTAACTATAGTGTCCACATGAAGGGACAGGCTGTTGGTGATGCAGACACATAAAACTTGAAGCTCTCAACCATTTCTACTTCAACCATTGATGTAAACAGGGGCATGCCCTCCACTACACTTCCTGAAGTCGATAACTATCTCCTTTGTTTTGTTGATATTGAGGGAGAGATTATTGTCATCGCACCAGCTCACCAGGTTCTCTATCTCTTTTCTGCACTTGGTCTTGTCATTGTTTGAGACCCAACCCACAATGGTGGTGTCATAGTAAACTTGAAAATCGAGTTGGAGGGGAATTTGGCCGTACAGTCAGAGGTGTACAAGGAGTATAGTAAGGGGCTGAGTACACAGCCTTGCAGAGCACCGGTGTTGAGGATGATCATGGAGGAGATTTTGTTGCCTATCCTTACTGACCATGGTCTGTGGGTTAGGAAGTCTATGATCCAGTTGCAGGGGAAGAAGCTGAGCCTCAGACCACAAAGTTTGGAAATAAGTCTCACAGGAATTATGGTGTTAACAGCTGAGCTGTCATCTACGAATAGGAGTCTGAGATAAGTCTGAGGAATCTACGATAAGTGATTAGTTATACCAGACTCAAAATCTTTTAAAGAACACACCAAGGGAACCTAGGCATTATGACATGTTGTGCAAAGGCACAGAATTTAGTTTGTGGTCAGAAATTTTAAAAACACTGAACAATATGTTTGAGCTACATCACCTATGCAATCCATCACCAAGAGCAGAAGGAAACTTTGATGGTGTCTGATGATAATCAAAATATTTTCTTTAAATGTGTAACCAGAGATAATGGATGGAATGTTATGGTCTCACTCAAGCAAGACTGGAAACTCCCATCTGAGTTTAAGGGGCATTTCCATCGTCCGCACCTTGCCCACTCCAATTCCATGGCAGGCAGAGCTGTAGAACCCTGGTGAACAGGGGGGATTTTCCAGCCATGCTTGCCCCAAGACTGGACAATCCTGCTCGAGGTCAACGGGCCTTTGTGTCGTCCATGTTCCGGCTACTATGATTCCCATGGTGGGCAGGATGGGAAAATTCTGCCAAATTGCTTCAAACAATTATACAACATGCACAGCATAACATTGAGAACAAGCTTTTGGTTCTGCATGAGAAACTTGTTATGTATGTTGGGCATAGCCCCTTTAAGAAAACGGATGATGTGACTTTGGGTGTGGGTGAACTATTGGGATCTGCCCAGAGTGGGCATTCTATATTTGGAGTTTGGAGTGACAAGACCTAATAAAAAGTGTTCTCTGACGCCTGACTGTGGGGTAGTTACTGAGGAGAAGCCTCAGCACAAGATTTAACAAAACTACCACAGATTGCTCAGCATACTTGGAATGTATGTTAAAGATACGGGCCCAATGCTTGCTCGAAACTGGGCCTTGAATGTTGTATTAATTCTGGTTCACTAATTAAATAAATAGCAACTGCAAAATTTATTTACATACAATTATAATACAAAAACGACAGCCTCATGTCTGCCAGTCAGTTCCCAAAAGGTTATAGAATTATAGAATCCCAACAGTACAGAAGGAAGCCATTCTGCCCATCGAGTCTGTACCGACCACAGTCCTGCCCGGGCCCTATCCCCATAACCCCATGCATTTCCTCTACTGATGCCCCTGACGCCAAGGGGCAATTTAGCATGGCCAGTCCACCAAACCTGCACATCATTGGAGTGAAGGTTCTGGAACAGAAACCCGAGCTCACCAGAGTGATCCCCAGCCCAATTATTCCCTGGATCATGTGACCCTTACTCTGCAGTTCGATCCTCAAAAGAACAATGATCAGGAATTTCAACCATCTAAAACTGTTAAGGTGCAGGCACCAATCAGACATTCCAAAGCAGCTCGCTACAGATATCAACTGCTCAGCACTTTTGTTTTGTGTCTCAAAGTTACTGGGTGAGGTTCTCCAATCTGGCGCTGCATATTTCCCGCCAGCTGGAGATGGCGGGTTATTTGCTAGTGGCAGGATTCTCTTTTCTCACCATTGTCAATGGGAATTCCCATTGAGGTCGCCTCACGCTGGCGGGAACCCTGCAGGTGGGGGGTGCACTGCCGGTGGGACCGGAAAATTCCATCAGCGTGAATGGCTGAAGATTTCCAATCACCATATAAGAAATAGGAGCAGGAGTAGGCCATCTGGCCCTTCGAGCCTGCCCCGCCATTCAATAAGATCATGGCTGATCTGTCGTGGCTCAGTTCCACTTTCCCGCCCTCTCCCCATAACCCTTAATCCCCTCTCTTATCAAAAACCCATCAACCCGCTTCTTAAAAATATTTATAGAGGCAGCCTCCACCACTTCAACGGGCAGAGAATTCCAGAGATTCACTACCCTTTGAGTGAAGAAGTTCCTCCTCAACTCTGTTCTAAACCGCCCCCCCCCCTTTATCTTGAGGCTGTGCCCCCTAGTCCTGCTGTCTTTTTTGAGTGGGAAGAGTCTCTCCACCTCTATCCTATCCATCCCATTCATCATCTTATACGTCTCAATGAGATCTCCCCTCATTCTTCTAAACTCTAACGAGTACAAGCCTAGTTTATTCAGCCTCTCCTCATAGCTCAACCCCCTCAACTCCGGTATCAGCCTAGTAAACCTCCTCTGCACTCCCTCCAAGGCCAAAATATCCTTGTGCAGGTGCGGCGCCCAAAACTGCACAAGGATATTTTGGCCTTGGAGGGAGTGTATGTAAAGATTGTCATCATTGTCATTGATGTATCTGCTTCAATGAGTGTAACAGGAGTTTTACTCAATGCTTTAAAATGTCTGATTTCATATCCCTACAACAGCTTGCATCAGTTTAGTTTCTTAAATGACCACACCTGGGTTTAACTCTTCATACACAGTGAACAGATACCAGACATACACAATTGAACATTACATAGACAGACTGGAAAGTCGTGGGAGGGGGAAGAAGACAATCAGGAGGAGAGAGGAGGGGACAAGTGAATTTTCACAGTGAATTATCGGAGGTCATCACACAGCTGTGGAGCCAAGAGGAGCAGACTTATCCTGCTTGTCCTCATTGATGCAGGTCGAAAAATATTTACTTTGTCAGCGACCTCCAGTGGTACTTTCCAGGATTGCAGGTTACCCACCCAGAAAAACTAAGCAGAGCTTGTCCAACACAGATGCTGCCCAGATTATGTCAAAACTTCTAGCTGGCTTCCAAAACAAATTTAGGCATCTGTGGCTGATTTAATTATACAGTTTTGGACAGGAGATGAGAATAGGGGGACCATTTTCTCCAGTTCCCCACTCTTCCAAATCTGTGTTTATTTATAAATCAGTTTTATAAAAGATACATATTTATATTCCTGTTACAGGATTTTGACCTAATAAATATAATAAAAAAACTGTTGATTCAAATACTGAATATTCTGACATTTAATCCAAGATGGCACGAGGGTGTGGCAACTCCTAGCGAGCTGTGCCTAACCTACCCTCTAATTCTATATTTTACTCTCATTCTATACTTTTAAAACTCCATGATTAAGCTGAACTTTCTCTACATCCTAGCTATGACTGTCACACTTTATTCTGCATCCTCTCCTTTCCTTCAGTCCTATGTACTCTATGAATGGTATGCTTTGTCTATATAGTGTGTGCAAGAAACAATACTTTTCACTGTATCCCAATGCATGTGATTTTGATTTAATATGATTTCATTTATTTTGCCATATGTATTAGGATACAGTGAAAAGAATTGTTTCTTGTGTGCTATAAAGACAAAGCATACTATACATAGAGAAGAAAAGGAGAGGGTGCAGAATATAGAGTTACAATCATAGCTAGGGTGTCGAGAAAAATCAACTTAATATGAGATAGGTCCATTCAAAAGTCTGATGGCAATATGGAAGGAGCTGTTCTTAAGTCGGTTGGTACACAACCTCCGACTTTTTCCCAATGGAAGAAGCTGAAAGAGAATATGTTCGGGTTGCGTGGAGTCTTTGATTATGTTGTCTGCTTTTCTGAGGCAGCGGAAAGTGTTGACAGTGTCGATGGATGGGAGCCTTGTTTGCTTGATGGACTGGGCTTCGTTCATAACACTTTGTAGTTTCGTGCAGTTTTGACAGAGCAGAAGCCATACCAGGCTGTGACACAACCAGAAAGAATATTTTCCAAGGTGGATCTGTAAAAGTTCGAGTAAGTCGTAACCAAATTTCCTGAGCCAAATTTCCTTAGCCTCCTGAGAAAGAAGAGTCATTGATGAGATTTCTTAACTATAACATCAGTGTGGAGGGGCCAGGACAGGTTGCTGGCGAATCGCACACCTAGAAACTTGAAGCTGTTGACCATTCCCACTTCGTCCTCGTTGATGTAGACAGGGGCATGCCCTCCACTCCGCTTCCGGAAGTCAATGGTTATTTATTTTGTTTTGTTGACATTGAGTGCACCAGTTCACCACTCTCTTTTCTGTACTCTGTTTCATCATTGTTTAAGATCTGACCCACTATAGTGGTGTTATCAGCAAACTTGAAATCGAGTTAGAGGGGAATTTGGCCATACAATCATAGGTGTATAAGGAGTATAGTAGGGGGCTGAGAACACAGCCTTGTGGGGCACTGGTGTTGAGGATGATCATGAAGGAAGTGTTGTTGTCTATCCTTACTGATTGTGATCTGTAAGTTGGGAAGTTTAGGATCCAGTTACAGACAGAAGAGCTCAGCCCCAGGCCACAGAACTTGGAGATGAGCTTGGAGGCATAATGGTGCTAGAGGCTGAGCTGTAGTCAATAAATAGGAGACTAACGTAGGTGTCTTTGTTATCCAGGTGTTCCAGGGTTAAGTGCAGGGCTAGGGAGATGCGTCTGTTGTGGATCTGTTGTAGACCTGTTGCGGCGACAGATGAACTGTAGTGGATCCAGGCAATCTGGGAGGCTGGAATTGATTTGTGCCATGAGTAACCTTTAGAAGCACTTCATAATGATGGATGTCAGAGCCACAGGATGATAGTCATTAAGGCATGCTACCTTATGTGACAATAATAAACCAAATCAAATACTGAATAGATAACTACTGACCAGTTAATTTATTCATGTTACTAACAGTGCACACTATTATTATCATCCCTTCATTTATCACATACTTATTTTTCAGTTTCCTCACTCCCCAACTAATACATTTAGCTTTTTATCTGCATTTAAGTTTTTTATCTGACCTGTACTAATCCAGTCAGAAAACTAGGCTGAAGTCATTCCAAAACTGAATATGTTATTTCTCATTATCTGCCCTGAAACCTATTTGATGTTGCAACTTCTGGTACCTCTGTCTCAGTCAGTTGTACATATTAAAGATAGCAAAGGGTCACAGGTTGATCCCTGCGAGTACCCCACATATAACTTCCCTGCAGACTTGTGCCTGCAACCAAAATCCAACCTATACCTTTCTCTACTAAATAACCTATAAATGTGGAAGTTTTGTATGCAGTCAAGCAGCTGGTCTACAAAGATCAGTGAGAATTTTACATCCTTTTGCTATTGATCTGCAGATTACACATATTTGAAACATTTCACCCTCTGGGAAACACAGAGAGGTGAACCAAATGTGGGAAAATGTGTGGAGGTTTCTCATTCAATTCCAAGGTTATGCAGATTTGATCCTGTGAGGATCAGACCTTTGAGTGTTTTCAGCACAGTGGTGTTATTTTCTCCTCCTCATGTGAAAACCTTCAGAAAATATACCATTGAGTTCAGACTGCTTCCTTTTGGCCAGTACCTGATTGACAATTCAATGTTACAAACCTATGAATTACAGTGTAATAATGACATTGAAACATTTAATACGTTCAGATTTGATTACTTGATTATTTTAATGGAGCATTAAGCCATTTAGAATAATTAAGAACAAGCAGATTTGAACAATGGTTAAACAAATTAATTTTGTAAGAAAGCATGCAGCATTTAATTTGAGAATGTCACAAACTGTGTGGTTTTTAATGCCCTCCCATGTGGCAAATTTGTTTGCGGAAGTCATCTAGTTGATTGGGTGGGTGCCTCCACTGCGATTAGATCCCATGGATGACTTTCGTGCCCTGTTGCTGTTTAACACCCTAAATGGGCAATCAATTCCCCTCCAGAGCCTGATTCCACCATTGCCCATAATGGCACATTGGCGGTGGAAGCTCACTGGGCTGGATGTAATACATGTAAGCCCATGCAGAATTGCTTGTGGGGTCTGGGACGATTCTTGCTCAAAGGCACTCAGCGCCTGGTGGAGGGAGCAGCTGGCACTGAGAAGGAGGAGGGGCCTGCTGGGAGCTACCCACTTCTTCCTAGGGTGTGTTTGTGCAATTTTCTTATGTTATTAGACTGTCCTTTCGATTAGAGAATGATTTCAGGGGAAGTGCTACATTTTCCACTTGCATTAGCTTCAGCATTATCCAACAATGTGGCTATTGTTTTTCTCCTGAGGCTGTCACACATGAGATGGGAGAGCAGCAGCTGCAAGGAGACTGCAATTTGAGAGAGTACTTGGGGGTGAAAGGGCAGGAGGTCTGTCAGTCTTCTGAAACGGAATCTTCTAACTGAGAGGAGCAGGGTATCTGCGTACGTAGGGCAGCAGTGCTCTTTTGCTTACTTCAGCATTGGAGCATAGCACTTCCTGTGGTAGCGAAGATAATGTTGGTTTCAATTCCTCCAATAACCATCAATAATATAATTTTGCTCCCATGTATTTATTAGGGTCATGTAGCAGGGACCAACAGTTAATTCCCCTTTCTGAGCTGAAGTGGGTGTCATACTGGAATCAAACTTCAGAAGCGATTAGGCCTGGAAGTTTAAGTCATAGAATCCCTACAGTGCAGAAGGAGGCCATTCATCTCATCAGGTCTGCACTGAATCACCACCAGAGCATCTCACGCATGCCCTATTTGCGCATTTTTACCCTGCTATTGCCCCTAACCTATACATTTTGGGACACTAACGGGCAATTTAGCATGGCCAATCCACCTAATCTGCATATCTTTGGACTGTGGGAGGAGACTGGAGCTCTTGGAGGAAACCCACAAAGACATGATGAGAACATGCAAACTCCACACAGTCACCCAAGGCTGGAATTGAACCCGGTGTCTCTGGAATAGAGAGGCAGCAGTGCTAACCACCATCCACCGAGCTGCTAGATGCTTCATTATTCTCAGAATGGCTTGACAGCAGACCTCCCACTGCAATTCATCCTTCAAGGCCTGATTTTCTTGGATGTCAGTCATTGCGCACAGTTAAATTCTGGACTGTCGGGGGGTGATCAGGAAGTGGCTGAGTGCAGAATTATGACTGATTGCGGAGGCTGAGGAAGTCCATGACTGAAGCTCCATTCTGCTCTATGCTGAGCTCAGTGTGATACCAAACCACTTACCTAATGACAAACAGCATTGGTCAGAAGATTACAAATGCTGCAAATTGTAGCTTGCACAGTATAAAGTTTAACTAGTTTCAGGAATTCAACAAATGAATCATGAAACGCTCGAAGATCTTTGTTCGGAAGGTGATTTTCACAGTAACTTCATTGCAGTGTTAATGTAAGCCTACTTGTGACTAATAAATAATTTAACCTAGCCAACATTGAACTGAAGTATAAATTTGTTCCAGCTGATTGCCAGGATCATTTAGATTTGTAGGCCCTATTGAATTTTGAAGTAATCAGAATCAAACACAAATTGGTCACAGGCCTTTACAATGTAATAATGAATTGTAATTATACAGGTTTTCAGCCTTACACCAGATGTAGGGGGTAATTCACCAGCCTTAAATGCCACTGACAGGAATCCCAGCATCACACTGAATAGGGCATCAGAGCTAAAATGAGATTCCTGACAGGCATCAAACCCTTTGCCATTCATCCATCCTGCCCCAATGGCCCAGATTGGGCAGGAACCCATTGATTGAGCAGAACAGACCATTTGAAGCCCAATTCATAGACATCCTGCCCTTCACCCACCTTCCCAGTAGGATATGCACTGGGTGAGCTTTGGTGCTGATTCATCGTGGACATGGTACAGTGGAACCCAAGGCAGTTAAAGAGGTACATGCAGTGCCTGTGTGCCCCTCTGCCACTACCAGGTAGTGAGAGGGTCCCCCAACAGTCCTGGGCATTGGATGATTTTGGGCTAGGGGCAAGAGAGTGATCTCTGGGCGGCATGGTAGCACAGTGGTTAGCACTGCTGCTTCACAGCTCCAGGGACCTGTGTTCGATTCCCAGCTCGGGTCACTGTCTGTGTGGAGTTTGCACATTCTCCTCGTGTCTGTGTGGGTTTCCTCTGGGTGCTCCAGTTTTCTCCCACAGTCCAAAGATGTGCGGGTTAGGTTGATTGGCCATGCTAACAATTGCCCTGAGTGTTTTGAGATGTGTAGGTTAGAGGCGTTAGAGGGTAAAAGAGGGCTATGGGGGTAGGGCCTGGATGGGATTGTGATCGGTGCAGACTTCATGGGCTGAATGGCCTCTTTCTGTACTGTAGGGATTCTATGATCTTCTATGATCTCAGCACTCTCTCCCATGATGAGAGTCTTGTGGCTGCAGGCAAGCTCAAAGCAGCTATGCGCTCTTTTGCATAAAAACTGCAGTTAGGAACCATAAAGGGTAATTCAGATCCATTGAGCCATGAAGAGAAAGATAAGCACTGCCTCTTGTGCAAAAACCATTAGGCTGTCAATCAAAGGTTTGTTAGACTGAACTATGAAATTGAATGAAAGGTTTTCAAAGGAAAGCAAAGGACTTTACAGGAAGGATCTGAGCCAAGGAACAAATACAGTGTTAAAAATGAGGCTGAGTAAGCAGCTGTAGAGAAAAGAATTCCCCCCCCCAACCCCCCACCCGTGAAATTGACTTTTCCTGTCAGTCAGAGGACGTGAAAGGGGTCTTCTCACACCTACTAACACAGAGAAAGGGGGATCCCTTCTGTAGATTTGAAAGCTTGCCAGGGAGCATTGAGATTAAAGTGACCAGCCCACTTCAAAGTTTTCACAATACACAGACCAGAATATCTGAAATCACCATGCCAAGAGTGATATTCGTGTTTCCTGGGACTAGAAGGTCTATGAATTGGGCTTCAAATTGTCTATTCTGCTCAATGGGTTCCAGCCCAATCTGGGCCATTGGGGCAGGATGGATGAATGGCAAAGGGTTTGGTGCCTGTCAGGAATCCCATTTTAGCTCTGATGCACTATTCAGTGTGGTGCTGGGATTCCTGTCAGTGGCATTTAACGCTGGTGAATTACCCCCTACATCTGGTCTAAGGCTGAAAACCTGTATAATTACAATTCGGTATTACATTGTAAAGGCCTGTAACCGATCTGTGTTTGATTCTGATGACTTCAAAATTCAATAGGGCCTACATATCTAGCTTCAAGCCACCCATTTCAAGGAAAAATGCTGAGGCAACCCCTTGCCTCTGGCCTGAGCCAACCCAACACCCAGGGGTCCTTGGGGAGCCCTCCTCCTTCATCCTGGCTATGGCATAGGAGTTCATGGGCACTGCACGTACGTCCTAGACCTTTGTCAGAGCACAAAGTACCAGAATAGTGCATCATTGCCAGGATGCCAGGAGTCAATGCAAGATTGGAACTGGCATTTCCAGGAAGGGGTCTTGAGAGGTGTCATGAAGGGGTCATGGGGAGGTTCCTACGAAGGGTTCTGAAGGGGGGGTCAGGAGGGGGGATCCATCTGAGAGAGTCTCACCTATGGGTAAAGCATACTGACCTCTTGCTGGGTAAGGGAGGAAGGGTCAGTTCATCCTCATGCTTCCTGGGGGGGTGGGGGAGTGGAGGAGGGATAAGGGGTGGCGGGGGTGGGGGGGGCGGAGGAGGTTGTTGACCTGTTCTTTCTGTGGTGGGGAGAGGATGTCCCTCTGTGGTGAGGGATTGGTAGTGCTCCCCTGGACAGTGGAGTGGGAGGTCACCATTTCTGATGTGAGGGAGATAGAGGCATGGAGATTGAGACGTCCTTTAAAAACATGCCCCGAGCTCTGAAGAGCTGAACTGGGCAGAGAGAGTTCCCTCAGGTAGAAGAATCCCACCACACACCTGATATAAAAGCCAGTGGGAAACAGGTCAGTTTTCCCCCTGACCTGAGCACTTAGATTCAAAGCAGGCGAATCATGCCTGTAATGACGTTTGACTTCTTCCCTACACTATATGATCATGAGTAAACCTATGAACATTTTATATTATTAATCATTTGTTCCATTGTGTGTTTCGCATGGGAAGTGAGTGATTGGAAGTATCTGTGTTGTTTGATTCTGGTGAGAACATTAAGGAAAAACATTCGTCTAATGGCCATCCATTTTTTCACATATAAAATTGGCTTTAGCCCTCCTCATGCAATCTGTCTCGCAATCTGGACAAGAACCTCACTGAACAGGGTGTCCACTTGAAATATGTATTAGGTTCCTTAAATGTGCAAATAAGGTTCCTACAGTTGTATGAAGCCAAAGTGAAAACCCTGTCTAAGCAGATGGAGCCTGCAGCGTACAAGTTCTGCCTAATTACACCAGGCCTTAAGCAACATGACCAGCACTCTATGAAGCGTTTGCCATGCAAACAACAGATCAAAAACTGTTCCTTTTAAAATTTTTGTTAGCCCAGAATGAGCAGGAGGAGCCTTCTGCTGGCTTATTTGAACTCCTCCTCCTATCAAGATCATGATTCACCCCCATCGATTCCCATCTGCAACCAACTTTCCTCACCGCCCCCACACCTCCCATCCCACATCCCCCAACCCCCCCATTGCCACCATCTTTGCTGTGAACTGGCGAATGAGGCAGATTTTAGTTAAGTCAATAGCTGAATTTGGCTCTTGCCTCAAGTTGGCATGAATGATGCATGGGACAAATAGATTGCTCACTGCTACACTCATTTTGAGTGTAAGTTGAATTTCTATCCGGTATTTTCAGATACTAAAAGAAAAACTCTTCAAGACTTGCAAAATAAATCAGGATTTGTGAATAAATTGCCATTGTGTCAAGACCCATTACTTTGACTTGCACATCTCCTCCAATTATTCATCTTTGTTGCATTAAAATGCTGAAGCAAATTAACCTGCCAGTTTATCAACCTGAATTATCAACATGCTAATTCATGATCAATTACTGCTACATCATGCATGGTTTCTTAATTTTTAGAGGAGTGGAATCTACGGTGAAATAAGAACAGATACTCTCTTTCCATCTTTGAACAAAATGGTGTCACAGTGGTTAGCACTGCTGCCTCACAACGCCAGCGACCCAGGCTCAATTCCGGCCTTGGGTAACTGTCTGTATGGAGTTTGCTTTTCTCCTCGTGTGTACGTGGGTTTCCTCCGTGTGCTCTGGTTTCCTCCCACACACAAAAGATGTGCAAGTTAGGTGGATAGGCCATGCTAAATTGCCCCTTTGTGTCTAAAGATGTGTATGTGAGGGGGATTGACCATGCTAAATTGTCCCTTTGTGTCCAAGAATGTGTAGGTCAGGGGGATTAGCAGGGTAATTGCGAGGAGCTATGGGATAGCACCTGAATGGGATGGTGTGTTGGAGCGTTGGTGCAGACTCAGTGGGCTGAATGACCTCATTCTGCACTGAAGTGATGCTATGCTATGAGTTAGTATTTTTAATTTGTGAAGCAGATCTCAACTTGAAGGCTGTGCTCTATCCTTTGCTCCCACATTACAAATGATAATGTTCATTCAACTATAACATTGAGGAAGAATCTGTACAGAAACAAATTAAGGGCCAGCTGTGAATTTGGTCTTTTACTTACAACTTCAATATGCAAGTATAAAGGATTGTGTCTTCAATTGGTTTTAACAGTGTCCATTCTTTCCTGCAGTCTTGAACCAAAATTGACAGAATTAAAGTCTCCTCTGTGGTAGGATCGCAGAAATTTAAAGTGAGGTGAATAATGATTATTTAATCCAGTTTCTATTTGGTGCAAAATCACAAAATAGAATTTGGTCTTATTGGGTTAGTGACAACAGAGCTTTACCCCTGAAGTGCTTAGGTGCTCAATACAACTGAGCAAGAAAATGTGAAAAAAAAGTGCTTTTAATATCCCAGTGCTGACACTCTTTGCAAAATCAGATTACCCCTGCAGTATGCAAAGCTGTGTTACAAAAAAGCACAATGGGCAACATGGTGACACAGTGGTTAGCGCTGCTGCCTCATAGCACCAGGGCCTCGGATTCAATTCTAGCCTGGGTGACTGTCTGTGTGGTGTTTTCACATTCTTCCTGTGTCTGCATGGGTTTCCTCCAGGTGCTCCAGTTTCCTCCCACATTCCAAAAATGCGTGTGTTAGGTTGATTAGCCATGCCACATTGCCCCTTAATGTCAGAGGGTTAGCAGGATAAGTATAGAACCATAGCACTCTACAGCGCAGAAAGAGGCCCATTCGAGTCTGCACCAAACACAATGCCACCCAGGCCCTACCCCCATATATTATACCCACTAATACCTCTAACCTACGCATCACTAGATAATAAGGGACAAATTCTCAGCATAGCCAATCAACCTAACCCTCACATCTTTGGAGTGTGGAGGAAACTGGAGTACCTGGAGGAAACCCACACAGGCATGAAGAGAATGTGCAAACTCCACACAGACAATGACCCAGGCTGGGAACTTAACCTAGGACCCTGGAGCTGTGAAGCAGCAGTGCTAACCATTGTGCTACTGTGCCACCCAGTGGTATTATGGGAATAGGGCCTGGGAGGGATTGTTGTCAGTGCAGGCTTGATGGGCTGAATGGCCTTCTTCTGCACTGTAGGAATTCTATGAAATTTCTATGAATAATTTCAACACATCAGGAGTCATGCAAATAGATAACATAGTTAACTTTGCTCTTTTGCCATACAATATTACTATATCTAGCATTTTTTAGCAAAATTTTCAGCAGTCAGAATGTCAGCCCTCCCAAGGGTCAAGTAAAGATGAGCAGAAGCATCCGGTGTTTCCAGCTTATCTATAATTCTGTGATCTACATGCCTGCATTTATTTGCTCAATAAAAGTGGAAGGACAACATACATTCTATTAATCTGGACCAGAAAAGTGTCCAATAATTGATATCAGATGTTAGCTTGCATCTGCAAGCTTCTTCCCATCTGTCTCTGGCTGGAGTGCAATCAACACTTTTGCAAATCTGTCTGAAAATTGCAAAGGCAGCTCTTCCATGGTTGAAGCACCTGCATCAATGCTTCACTTCCCACTATACATTTGGCAGGTGAGAATTGCC
This sequence comes from Carcharhinus amblyrhynchos, assembly GCF_965287045.1. Lineage (NCBI taxonomy): Eukaryota > Metazoa > Chordata > Chondrichthyes > Carcharhiniformes > Carcharhinidae > Carcharhinus > Carcharhinus amblyrhynchos. The sequence continues at coordinate 83,899,271 of NC_137327.1, read as the reverse complement.
TGTTGGCAGGTAAAAAAAAATCACTTCCAAAATGTATTCCACATGACTAATGGACCACTCAACCCAGAATCTATGGTTACCCAAAATCTGCCGAAGAAATGGAATTATTTGTGTTTTCCTCATAAATCTCTACAAAGATCTTTCCTTCATTTATATATTTATCATTATTTGTCATTTCTCAATGAGACCGTTACATTCATTTTTGGCATTTAAGCAGATTAGAGAAGTGTTAAACAGGAATATTTTTTGTTTCGAATCCCTGCAATACTGAAGGAGGCCATTCGACCCATTGAGTCTGCATTGACCACTATCCCACCCAACCTCTATCCACGTAGCCCCATATATTTACCCTGCTGGTTCCCCCGACACTAAGGGACAATTTAGCATAACCAATCAATCTAACCTGTTCATCTTTAGACTGTGAGAGGAAGCCAGAGCGCCTGGAAGAGATCCATGCAGAAATGGCAGAACGTGCAAACTCCACACAGATAGTGACCCAAGCCGGGAATCAAACCTGGCATGTCGAACATCACATTGAATCCATTCATATGGACATTTTGACATATTAATCATTCTCAGTATTACCACTTAACTTCTGTTGAAGCTGTTCATAGAATCATAGAATAATAGAATTCCTAGAGTACTGAAGTAAGCCATTTGGCCCATCGAGTTGCACTGGCCACAATTCCACCAGGCTCTATTCCTGTAACCCCATGTATTTACCCTGCTAATCCCCCTAACTCTAATTTAGCATGGCCAATCAACCTAACTCACACATCTTTGGACAATGGGAGGAAACTGAGCATCCACAGGAAACCCATGCCAGCAAGAAGAGAACGTACAAACTCCACACAGACAGTCATCCTAGGCCAAATTTGAAGCCAAGTCCCTGGCACTGTGAGGCAGCAGTGCAAACCACTGCGCCACTGGGTCGCCCCAATAACAAACCATTCACCAATATTGTTTGGCAGCACAATCATCATTAGCAAATTACAGTAAATTTTGTTTTATCTGGCATTCTACCAACCAGAATTCCCTAGTAACTGGAATTGATGACTGTTCGATTTTTTTTGAAGCAAATCACTTTCAATGTTCAGATGGTGCTTTATTTAAAGAATAAACCAATAACAATAATAGATGGTTAATTCAAAAGTTGTTCTTTTGTTTTACATTGAAGGTATTAAATAATTGGATCAGTTTTCACATTTAGACCTAGTTATACAGCAGCTTGCCTTTATCAGGAGTTATGGAACTCCCAGAATTTGGCGCTTTTGATTAACTGGCACCATATATTTGTCCAGAATTACAGATAACAAAATTTCCATCACATCTGAACCGACAACAATTCCACCCAGGCTGTATCCCCCTAATCCCACATATTTACCACACTGATCCCTCTAACCTACACATCCCAGGACATTAAGGGTCAATTTATCATGGCCAATGCACCTAACCCTCTCATCTTTGGACTGGAACCCTGGAATTCCCCATCTAATGGAATATCTAACAGAGCTCTCACCTCATGGACTACAGTGATTCATGAAACACCTTCCCACTTCAGGGGAAGGTAGGAATGGGTGATAAGCATTAATCTTATTAATTGAATCCATATCACAAAAATAAACTTTTAAATACGTATTTTGGAAAAGTTGGCTTTCACGAGTTTGATTCAGGGATTTGGTAGAATTTTGCCTTCTTAGAAAAATGTTATATGCTTTCAAACGATGTTAGTAACTGAAGGAAGGTTTTGTTTTATATTGACAATAAGTCCTCTTAGAAATATCTCCAATACATCACTTCATTCCTCAAGTAAGTTCCTTCAAGGCACCTTTCACCTTGCTAAATCAATTCCCAAATAAAAGGGAAAAAAAAAACTCAAGCATGAATTGATTTTAAGCATTTATTCTTTTTGTTTAGAGACCACAGATCTTTATTTGGCATGTTATGAGAAAGAGTGTTGGAATGTTTACTGTGATATATCATGGACCAAAATATGGTTCACAGTCTACAGAATACCTAGCTGTAATTCTTTGATATGTTTTAGATATTATGCAACATCTTCAATACTCTTCCCTTTAACATATAAAGCATAACACTGAAGAAAGGTGCAATGTGTAGTTGGACCTAATTTTACTAATGTGAATTGAGTCATAAGTCATGAGAAATATACTGGAAGCATGAAAAGCATGTTCTAATTTTTCCCACTGGCATTCTCATGTATGATAGAAGTTGAATAAACATTGTAATTGATGGCCAGAAATGCTCCTAACATGCACACATACATTTTGTAACTTGTTTTTCCATGTATTCACACAAGGTCAGATGCAGACAGGACATTGGATGGCACTATCTATCTTCCCAAATATTAGACACAGCTCATTTTATATGGTTTTAAAGGAGAATGTACTTAATATTCACAGTGAATCAAGAAGCACTGGCAAACTTGGAAAACTCAATCAATACGAGGAGACAACCCTGCAAATAATTTCAATGGAGTTGATTGAGAATGTGAGCCAAAGAGTATTTGGTAGCTATTGTTAATTTTATATTAATTGGAGTTAATTGATTGCAAGTGGTGGGCATTAACTGTAGAGTCACCTACACACCTATAAGTAGGAATAGGTTAAAACTGTGATTGTCCTTTTATGAGGTGTATGGTTATGAGGTGTACCTCTTGTAAATAATTGCTTATAAAAGTGTGTAACTGGTCCAGTTCTATCCTTTTCCATTTGACATCCTAGAGTATAACAACCGTGTGCCAGCCCAGTGCACCAGCATAATATTTAATTCAATCTTCTTGAACAAATAGGTCCAGGTTGATAAGTGCTTCTGTGAAGTCTCATGTGCCGTGTAGCAAGCTTACTCATTCCACTGCACTTGAACTTGGAAAAGGCATGAGGTGAAATTATTGAGCATATTTCACATACACAACTCTCCAAACAATCAGTGACTTAATGGGAAAAATAAATGGGGATGGGCAATAATTGCTGGCCCAGCTAGTGATGCCCATATCCCATGAATGAATTAAAACAAACATGTTTTTTGGATGATGGAATTCTGAAATAAAAAACAAAACAGATGCTAGAAAAGGTCAACAGATCAGGCAGCATTTGTAGAAAGAGAGGCAGAGTTTAAGTTTTAGGCCGATGACCTTTCATATGCACTGGAAAAAAAAATTTAGACAAGCACAGAGGCAGCTCGGTGGGAAGGAAAGAAAGAGTAAAACGGAAGGCTGGTGACTGAGTGAGAGGTGGGAGAGTTTAAGTGACAAAAGGAAAGAGGGTACAAAACAAAAGGATTGGTAATGGGACAATAAAGAAAACAGAATCTGGTAGAGAGAGACTAAAATGTCACAGCATCTCAGAATTATCACAGTGTAGAAGCCTATTATGTTGACATTAGCTCTTGGGATGAGTAATTGACCAAATTACCTAGTGCCATTCTCCTTCCCTTTTCCCCATTTCCTGCACAGTCTTCCTTTTCAGATAGCCATCCAATTCCCCTTTGAATGCTTTGATTGAACGTATCTCCATCACACTCCCAGGCAGTGCATCCCAGACTTAAACCACTCACTTTGTGAACATTTGTTCCTCACGCTTTTTTGCCAATTAAAATCTGTGCTGTGTGTTTTGACCTTTTCATGAGTGGGAATAGTTTCTATCCAAATTCCATGTGATTTTGAATCCCACTATCAAATCTGCTCTCTTCTCCAAGGAAAAGAGCCCAAGTTCTCCAGTCTAGTTTCAGAACTGAAGCTTCTCTTCTGAACTATTCTCATGCTTCTTTTTTCCTGCACTATCTCCAATTTTTCCATATTTTTCCTCAAATATGACATCCAAAACTGGATGCAGCACCCCAGCTGAGGCTAACCTAGTGCCTTATAAAGGTTCTATGTCTTTGAACTCTATGTCATTATTAATAAAGCTCAACCACTCTCTGAACCTGTCCTGCAAATTTCAATGACTTGTGCACATACACACCCAGGTCTCTCTGCTGTCCATCCCCTTTAAAGTAGTAGTCTTAATTTTCTATTGTCTCTCCATGTTATTCTAATCAAAATTAATCACCTCACATTTCTCTGCATTGAACTTCATCTGCCACTTATCCATCTATTCCACCAATTTGTCCATGTTCTTTTGAAGTTCCATACAATCCCCCACACAGCATGCAATGCTTCAGGTTTCATGTCTAAACAATACATGTAAGGCATCACACAAAATAGTGATGTTAATGACGAGTAAATCTGCTTTTAATGGTGATTGCCAGATCTGCTTCAGCATTTCCTGTTTTCATGTAAACAATGGGATTAACAGTTACTTTGATGGCCAGAAGAACGCCAAAATTATGCTCTGAGAGAAAACTGGTCACATGGTAATGGGTTATTTTCAAAATGGAATGGAATGAAAGTTCACGCTGGCACACAATGTCTATTTTACTCATCTGTAATGTGTAATGTACAATTTAATGTACAAAAGGTGACTAATTTGGAAATTGTTTTGACCAAATTGACCCACCAAATATTGGGTTGACAACATCAAATGGGCAGAAGTAAGGTGAAGACTCCAAATGCTGGGCAGTTCTACTTAGAACCATAGAATCCCTCCAATGCAGAAGACCCTACTTCTCAAGTTCAATATTAATCTCACATATCACTGAGGGATAGTACACCAAGAGAATGCTGGCCTCCAGTTGGATGAACAAGGGGCACGACTAAAGGAGGAAGGTGCGGGAGAGATGGTCGAGAACATATAGAACATCCCTAGGGAATAAAATGATTCCACCCTATTTCAGCAAAGTGCTGAAATTTCTTTTGATTAGTGCATATGATCTTAAGAGAGCTGGGAATGTGTTGATGGGGATGCTCGATTGTTAAGAAACAAATGCTCTTGGATGGAAAGTGCAGAGGACTATTCCATTGTGTATAATGGGATAGGATGTCCATGCAAGGGTTACAATATGGATTTGTTCAAAAGTCCTGCCAATCGATAATTGATGGATGTATCTTTCTGGTTGAAGGTGATCTTCAAACATTTCTCATTCTCTGGCAACGTTTGGACTCAATTGCTACTGAATCTCCTGCGTCATTGAAAACATATGCAGTATGCGGCAGTTAGCAACGATTTTGGAAACCGTCTCAAGCCTGTAGAACAGTACGGATCTGTTCAAACAGTGAAATAGCTGCTGAAGGTATCATTGATATATTCTATCAAAGCTCAGGTGGAAGGTTGTGTTTGTGCGAAGTGTCTGATTTTGGGCTCCTTAATAGAGTATTCTTTGTTTACTCTGTTCTAATCATAGAACCCTACAGTGCAGAAGGAGGCCGTTCAGTCCATTGACTCTGCACCAGCCGCAATCCCATCCAAGCCCGATCCTCACAACCCCATACATTTACCCTAACTAGTCTCCATGACACCAAGAGGTAATTTAGCATGGCTAATCCACCTAATCCTCACATCTTTGGACTGTGGGAGGAAAACGGAGCACCCGGAGGAAACCCACGCAAACACAGGAGAGAACGTGCAAATTCTACACGGACAGTGACCCAAGCTGGGAATCAAACCTGTGTCCCTAGCACGGTGAGGCAGCAGCACTAGCTACTGTGCTGCCCAACTGACTGTAGCTGACTTTCATAGTTTCTGGAGAAACTAATTACAGTGAGTACATAACACCACAGAATCCAGTCCAATTTTGAAGGTGTAAAATGTGATTGACAAACATTGGCTTATATAGAACATAGAACATAGAAAAACTACAGCACAACAGGCCCTTTGGCCCACAAGTTGCGCCGAACATATCCCTACCTACTAGGCTTACCTATAACCCTCTATCTTATGAGTTCCATGTACTCATTCAGAAGTCTCTTAAAAAACCCTATCGAATCCGCCTCCACCACCACCGCCGGCAGCCGATTCTACGCACCCACCACCCTCTGAGTGAAAAGCTTACCCTTGACATCTCCTCTCTACCTACTCCCCAGCACCTTAAACCTGTGTCCTCTTGTGGCAGCTATTTCAACCCTGGGAAAAAGCCTCTGAGAATCCATTCAATCAATACCTCTCAACATCTTATACACCGCTATCAGGTCATTTCTCATCCTTCATCTCTCTAAGGAGAAAAGACTGAGTTCTCTCAACCTATGCCCATAAGGCATGCCACCCTATCCAGGCAATACCCTTGTAAATCTCCTTTCAATGGCTTCCACATCCTTTCTGTAACGAGGCGACCAGAACTGAGCACAGTACTCCAAGTGAAGCCTGACCAGGATTTTATACAGCTGCAGCATTATCTCCCGACTCCTAAACTCAATTCCTCTGTTGATGAAGGCCAGTACACCATACGCCTTCTTAACCACATTCTCTATCTGCAAAGCCGATTTGAGAGTCCTATGAACCCGGACCCCAAGATCCTTCTGATCTTCCACACTGCTAAGAGTCTTACCCTTAATATTATATTCCTTCATCCCATTTGAACTGCCAAAATGAACCACCACACACTTATCTGGGTTGAAGACCATCTGCCACTTCTCTGCCCAGTTTTGCATCCTATCTATGTCTCGTTGCAACTTCAGACATCCCTCCAACTATCCACAACACCACCAGCCTTTGTGTCATTGGCAAACTTACCAACCCATCCCTCCACTTCCTTATCCAGGTCATTTATAAAAATCACAAAGAGCAAAGGTCCCAGAACAGATCCCTGGGGCATTCTACTGGTGACCAACCTCCATGCAGAGAAAGACCCATCTATTATCACTCTTTGCCTTCTGTGGGCAAGCCAGTTCTGGATCCACAAAGCAATGTCCCCTTGGATCCCATGCCCCCTCACTTTCTCAATAAGCCTTGCATGGGGGACCTTATTGAACGCCTTGTGAAAGTCCATATAAACCATATCTACCGCTCTTCCTTTGTCAATGTGTTGAGTCACATCTTCAAAACATTCAACCAGGCTCGTAAGGCATGATCTGCCCTTGACAAAGCCGTGCTGACTATTTTTGATCATGCTATAGTTCTCCAAATGTTCATAAATCCTGTCTCTCAACATCTTCCCCATTAACTTACCAACAACCGAGGTTAGACTCAATGGTCGATAACTTCCTGGGCTATCTCTACTCCCTTTCTTGAATAGAGGAACCACATCCACAATCCTCCAATCCTCTAGAACTTCTCCCGTCTCCATTGATGATGTAAAGATCATTGCCAGAGGCTCTGTAATCTCTTCCCTCACTTCCCAAAGTAACCTGGGGTACATCGCATCTGGGATGAGTGAGGTACTCAACATTATCCTTTACACCTGGATATTACCCAGAATCCTGTAATGACATTCATTCTGGTGCTTGTCTTCCTACAATAACCCAAGCAAATCATTTACAAAGGGAATTTTTATTTCAGAGAGGTAGGCTTCAGGAAACATACAGATTGAGGATTGATAATGGAACCTCATGTTTTCTTTAATTTAACTCAGAATTCAAACATAATAGTTGCTCATAGAGGGTGCAATTTTTCATAGAATAGAATCCCTACAGTACAGAAGGAGACCATTCAGCCCATAAAGCCTGCACCGACCACAATCCCATCCAGGCCCTATTCCCATAACCCTACACATTTACCCTGCTAACCCCTCTGATACTAGGGTTAATTTATCATGGCCAATCAACCTTGTCAACACATCTTTGAACTATGGGAGGAAACCAGAGTACCCAGAGGAAACCCATGCAGGGACAGGGTGAATGTGCAAGTTCCACACAGACTGTGACCCAAGGCTGGAATTGAACCCAGATCCCTGGCACAGTGAGGCAGCAGTGCTAACCACTGTGCCACCGTGCAGTCCCATGTAAGCAAATCTCCTCCTGTGTTCTAATGAAACTTCTATCTCACTTTGTTTTTACAAATAATTTGAAAATAAGCTGGGAGATAACTTGAAGACGACGTTTTTGTGCAAACAAATTTAAATGAAAACTTTGGGGTGATTCCCCAGCCCTCCGTGTGCATGTACAAATTGCCTAATGGCTGGAGATTCTTGCGTGAGAGCATAAACTAGATTAGCATATTTGAATCCTAATTTAAATATGCAGAATCTGCTTTAAGCCGATTTCAACTGGTGCCTTGAATTCTCCCACTCTCCAATGCAATGTCTGGCAGAGAAAACTACTGGTCAGACCAGATAAAATGACAATATTCTGGGGGTGGGGGAGTGAGGACTTAAACAACATTGGAGCCGTTACGTGGTCGGGGACATAGCTGGGCAGTGCCCTGGCAAGGCCTGGAGGGGGGCATGAAGACTGGCCTGCAGAGAACCTCGGGTCAGTAGTTTTAGCTGAGGGAAGGGTAATTATGAGGCCATTAGGAGAGAATTAGGAAGCATAGGTTGGACTGGGAGACTACAGGGTCTGGGAACGTCCGAAATGTGGAGTTTTTTCAAGGAGCAGCTACTGCGAGTCCTTGATATGTATGTCCCTGTCAGGCAAGGAGGAAATGGTCGAGCTAGGGAACCGTGGTGCACTAAAAAAGTTGATTCGCTGGTTAAAAGGAAAAAGGAGGCTTATGTCAGGATGAGACTTGAGGGCTCAGGTAGTGCACTGGAAAGCTTTAGATTGGTTAGGAGGGAGTTAAAGCGTGAGTTAAGAAGGGCTAAAAGAGGACATGAGAAGACTTTGGCTGACAGGATTAAGGAGAATCCTAAGGCGTTCTATAGATATGTTAAGAACAGAAGATTGGTTAGGGCAAGATTAGGGCCAGTTAGAGACAGTAGTGGGAAGTTATGTGTGGAACCGGAAGAGATTGGAGAGGCATTGAACCAATATTTCTCTTCGGTATTCATGCAGGAAGACATAAATGTAGCTGTGGAGAACACTGAGTTACAGGGTTGTAAACTGGATAGTATTGCAGTTGATAAGGAGGATGTGCTAAATATTCTTGAGGGTTTGAAAATAGATAAGTCCCCTGGGCCGGACGGGATTTACCGTAGGATTCTCTGGGAGGCAAGAGAGGCGATTGCAGAGCCTCTGGCTCTGATCTTCAGGTCGTCATTGGTCACAGGTATAGTGCCAGAAGATTGGAGGATAGCGAATGTTGTCCCATTGTTTAAGAAGGGGAACAGAGACTTCCCCAGGAATTATAGACCGGTGAGTCTTACTTCTGTTGTGGGCAAGGTTTTAGAAAAAATTATTAGGGATAGGATTTATAGTTACTTAGAGGGTAATGAATTGATTGGAGATAGTCAGCATGGTTTTGTGGAGGGTAGGTCGTGCCTTACTAACCTTATTGAGTTTTTTGAGAAAGTAACCAAAGAGGTGGATGGGGTAAGGCAGTTGATGTGGTATATATGGACTTTAGTAAGGCGTTTGATAAGGTTCACCATGGAAGGCTTCTGCAGAAAATGCAGATGTATGGGATTGAGGGTGATTTAGTTAATTGGATCAGGAATTGGCTAGCAGATAGGAGACAGAGGGTGGTGGTTGATAGTAAGTATTCGTCATGGAGTTCAGTTACAAGTGGTGTGCCTCAGGGATCTGTTTTGGGGCCACTGCTGTTTGTAATTTTTATAAATGATCTGGATGAGGGTATAGTTGGGTGGATTAGTAAATTTGCTGATGACACCAAAGTCGGAGGTGTGGTAGATAGTGAGAAGGGGCGTCATAGTTTACAAAGAGACTTGGACAAGTTGCAGAGCTGGGCCGAGAGGTGGCAGATGGAGTTTAATGTGGAAAAGTGTGAGGTAATTCACTTTGGCAGGAATAACAGATGTGTAGAGTATGGGGCTAACGGGAGGACTCTGAATAGTGTTGATGAACAGAGGGATCTAGGTGTATGTGTACATAGATCCCTGAAAGTTGGGAATCAAGTAGATAAGGTTGTTAGGAAGGCATATGGTGTCTTGGCGTTTATTGGTAGGGGGATTGAATTTAGGAGCCGCAGCGTCATGTTGCAACTGTACAAAACTCTGGTGCGGCCGCACTTGGAGTATTGTGTGCAGTTCTGGTCCCCACATTATAGGAAGGATGTGGAGGCATTGGAGAGGGTGCAGGTTTACCAGGATGTTGCCTGGTATGGAGGGGAGGTCCTATGAGGAGAGACTGAGGGATTTGAGGTTGTTTTCATTAGAAAGAAGGCAGCTAAGAGGGGACCTTATTGAAACATATAAGATGATTAGAGGTTTAGATAGGGTGGACAGTGATAGCCTTTTTCCTCGGATGGAGAAAGCTAGCACGAGGGGGCATAGCTTTAAATTAAGGGGTGGTACTTACAGGACGGATGTCAGAGGTAGGTTCTTTACCCAGAGGGTGGTGAGGGATTGGAATGCCCTGCCTGCTGCAGTTGTAAATGCGCCTAGTTTGGGGGTGTTTAAGAGATTCGTGGATAGGTTTATGGATGGAAAGGGATTGGTTTAGGTTAGAGGGTCATTGCTTTTTAATTGGTCGGCGCAACATCGAGGGCCGAAGGGCCTGTTCTGCGCTGTAATGTTCTATGTTCTATGTTCTATGCAGAGCAGGATGAAGGGGGTAAGGATCAGAGACTAAAGGGGCTCTGTGGGGCAGTTTCTGGAGGTGTTGATGGAGGATACCTGAAGGGAGGGGGGGACGGGAGGCTGAAAAGCAGAGCCTGATGATGCTGGGAGTGAGGGGGAGCTTTAATTGGGGGCGGGGGGGTGCATGATGGGAGTGGTGAGACGTGGAGCCTGAAGGCACTGTCTTTGGCAACCCCACAGCAGGACTTCTTACTTGGGGATTGATGCTGCTGGTAGTGGTGATTTGGGGGGAGGGGAGCAGATGCCAGCAAATGGGGAAGGAGGGGGTCTTTGCCAGTAAGTAAGAGGGGGGGGTGGCCTGTAGTTTTGCCTAGAGCCATCTGTGCACATCTCTTCCCTGACAGTAATCACCCGAAGCTAAAAAATGTTTAAGTGTGGTTGGATTGTGACCTGGAACATATCACCCCACCCAGTAAGAATCACACTGATTTTCCCACAAGGGACAACATTTTGAAATTTTCTGAGAGAATTGTGCCCATTATCATTATTTTTTTAAAAACTAAATGGTCAAAATGGTATGCAGATGGAGAAAGAGAGAATTAGATAAACAGCAATTACAGAACCCCTGTGCTCCCTTTTTTATGTATTTGCACTATAAACACATTTAATTACAAGTCATGAGTATTTATGCTCAGAGTATAATGTCACCAAGTCAAAAACATACAAATTTCTGAGTTGTACATTGCCTGGGACCTGATTTTCCCCTTTCCATCTGTGTTCTATTGTGCCAGGGTTCTTTGTTTATACAATTATGTTTCTTAAACTGGCCTTGACTTCATATGTTGTTCCAGTGGGACAGAGGAAAAAATAATGAAGCTGAAATACATTTGAACAACTCGCTTTAGTTTTGAATTAAAAAATACTTCTATGGGCAAAGGGGAAGGATTAAAAATGGTTCATTTCTTTCTCCAATGATGCCTATCTTCTCATTTATTTCCACATTCCCCGTGAACCACCCACACTCCTGCCCAACCTCCCACAGATCTGACTAACCATCAGCAAAAATCAACTCTTCACAGTAATTTTAAAATGGTTTGCACATATTCCTATTTTTGGTGTAATGATCTTGCGTTACACTTGTCACAAGAGTGAATTACAGCCTCAAATTAATGACAGGCATTTTGAACTACTTAAGGAAGGCTTGTGTTTTTAAAAGAAATGTAAGCAAAGATAATGAGCAAAAGATGGCTGAGAATATAAAGCAACCACTTTCTGGAACACTCCTATGTGGATTATCCTTGATTGGTTAGTCCCAAAAGAACATGGCATGCCACACCTAACAGAGTATCAAGGCCTACTTCAGAAACACTTGAAAGGAAGAGATGGAATGTAAAAAACTGAACTTTAATCTCCGATGATTGCAGAGACAATGGAGGTTGATTGTTTCAACTCAGCAGACATCCAAAACCCATCTCCCGCTGAGTTAGATCTCAGAATGTGAAAATGGATGCTGCATGGAAGACATGCTTCTTTTTTTCTCTTTCAGGAATACACAGACAATTGGGCTGAAAAGCTAGCTGCGGACCTGATCTGCATGTGCTGGTGTGTCAGTGAGTGGGTTAGATAGAAACAATAAGGGACAGTAGTTAGACATCCTACAAAAATACAAGCAGATGAAGGAACTCCTCTCTCTCTCTTTCTCTCTCTGGGTTGCTGGAAGAAAGCTCAGCAGTGGTCATCACTGATAGGAAACTGGGAAGCCTCTTCAGTTACCCTGTAGAACCCAATGCCTCCACAATAGCTATTAAATTGATAAAGTCAGCTGTAACCGAATTACCTAACATAATGGCTGAATAAACTGTCATCAATGCTCATGGACAGCTAAAAACTGATTCATTTTATTTTTCACTCTTATATAATCATAGAATCCTAGAGTGCAGAAGGAGGCCATTCGGCCCATTGAGTCTGCACTGACTACAATCCCACCCACGCTCTATCCCCATAACCCCATGCATTTACCCTAGCTATTCCCCCTGACACTAAGAGTCAATTTAGCATGGCCAATCCACCTAACCCGCACATCTTTGGAGTGTGGGAGGAAACCAGAGCAGCTGGAGGAAACCCATGCCAACACAGGGAGAATGTGCAAACTCCACACAATCGGTGACCCAAGCTGGGAATTGAATCGGGTCCCTGGCACTGTGAAACAGCAGTACTAACGACTGTGCCACCATGTCGCCCTATATCTGCACTATAAACCTCTCTCTTCTGATCAATGTGCATTGTGTTTACTCTTCCTTTGACTCAAAAAAGTCTTGTTGAGTTGGCGCCTTGAAAAATAGACACCTTTGCACTGGGAAAAGGTTTCAAAATTGGGGTCTTGTTCAGGCAGTTAACAACTCAGCAGTTGTGATCTGGGGATTGATTGCAACATAATCGGAAAAAGGTATTGTTAGGGACCAGACCAGATCAGAAACTCCGAGGTATATCATGAAGTTATCCCAGACGCCAAATTTACTTTTGATTTTGGCATGAGCTTGCACAAAGTGTGTTTTGCTCCAGGTTTGATTCAATTGATCCACTCGGAAGTTTTTATCAAAACAAACTTTATTTACGAACACAATTAGAATACAACAAAAGCAATTAGCATAATATTTACCAAACAAAATATTTAAATGTGATAAAGTGTAAGGCCGGAATTTTACTAGCCTGTCTGCCACAGGAATTGGAGCAGGCAAGGCTCGGACCATGGATAGGTCCCTTGATCTTGAGCAGGATTTTATGGCTTCAGAACAAGCAAGGCAGTAAAATCCCACTCTAATTCTTAACATCTAAGCTATTTCTATAGCTCTAATTGTAAGCAGCATCCCATAAACATAAATCCTTTCTTCAGAACTAGTTAGTACCAAAAACCAATACGCTAATGTGAATGCTAGATTTCCAGCATTTTAACACTTTGGGAGAGTGATCCAGACAGCAATTTCCAGAGAAGGTTATATCCTTAAACAGCTAAACTTCAGGGAAACAAACCTAGTCTGTGGCAAATTCTACTCTTTAGTCTTCAAAGATTCGGAGCAACTTCTTTCCACAGCTCCATAGAAGTAACTGAGCTTGATTTCTCTGTGTCGGCTTAGCTCCACCCAGGTACCTGAGATTACTATCAATCAACCCAACCAAATCCTACCCTGCATCCCTCCAGAGGAAAACACTAAAAACAGCCGAACAGCATGAGTTCAGATTAAAACAAACACTCTAGCGATTAGGAACACTTATGCTGTTGCATAACAATATAGAGCTGCTGGAGACAGACCCAGAACTCCAGTAACAAAAAACCTACTAATACAGATCCTCAGAAGAAACATGGCAATCGTATTTCTCAAAGGCACATAGGGAAAATTAACATTGTTGTGACTAACCAAGGGGGTTGAATAAAGAAGGGAAGCCAACTCATTCCTCTTCACACGAGAGCATAACAAAATTGTGGCCCCATTTAGGAAGTTAACAAATTAGGGAACCGGTTCTAACATAATCTAATGTGATACAATTTTCTGAATATAAATTTCATATCTCTAATGTAGGAACATTTCAGAACTCAGCAACAATAAAACTGATGAACATCAATCTATTGAAACAATGAACTGAACCAAAATGCTTAAAATGATTACTTTTCAGAAACATTTCATAGAACATAGAACACTACAGCACAAACAGGCCCTTCGGCCCACAAGTTGCGCTGATCATATCTCTACCTACCAGGCCAATCTGTAACCCTCAATCTCATTAAATCCCATGTACTCATCCAGACGTCTCTTAAAAGATTCCAACGAGTTCGCCTCCACCACCACTGATGGCAGCCGATTCCACTCAGCCACCACCCTCTGAGTGAAAAACTTACCCTTAACATCTCCTCTGTACCTACTCCCTAGCACCTTAAACCTGTGTCCTCTCGTAGTAACCAATTTGGCCCTGGGAAATAGCCTATCTATACTTCTCAACATCTTATAAACTTCTATCAGGTCACCTCTCATCCTTCGTCTCTCCAGGGAGAAAAGACCTAGCTCCCTCAACCTATCCTCATAAGGCATGCCATCCAATCCAGGCAACATCCTTGTAAATCTCCTCTGCACCCTTTCAATAGCTTCCACATGTTTCTTGTAATGAGGCAACCAGAACTGCGCACAGGACTCGAAGTGGGGTCTGACAAGGGTCTTATACAGCTGCAGCATTATCTCCCGACTCCAAAACTCAATCCCTCAATTAATGAAGGCTAGTACACCATAAGCCTTCTTGACCACATCCTCCAACTGCGAGGCTGATTTAAGAGTCTTATGGACCCGGACCCTAAGTCCTTCTGATCCTCTACTCTGCTAAGAGTCTTACCCTTGACATTATACTCCTTCATCCCATTGGACCTGCCAAAATGGACCACTAACATTTATCCGGGTTGAAGTCCATCTGCCACTTCTCTGCCCAGTCTTGCATCCTATCAATGTCTCGCTACAACTTCTGACATCCCTCCAGACTATCCACAGCACCACCAACCTTCGTGTCGTCAGCAAACTTACGAACCCTTCAACATGTCATAGATGAAGACAAACAACTCGCTAAGGGCCATCCGTTCACCCCTCCACTTCTTCATCCAGGTCATTTATGAAAATTACAAACAACATGGGTCCCAGAACAGATCTCTGGGGCACTCCACTGGTGACCAACTTCCATGCAGAAAAAGACCCATCTACAACCACTCTCTGCCTTCTGCAGGCAAACCAGTTCTGGATCCACAAGGCCCCTTGGATCCCATGCCTTCTCACTTTCTCAAGAAGTCTTGCATGGGGGACCTTATCAAACACCTTGCTGAAGTCCATGTAAACCACATCCACTGCTCTTCCTTCGTCAATGTGTTTAGTCACATTTTCAAAGAACTCAACCAGGCTCATAAGGCACGACCTGCCCTTGACAAAGTCATGCTGACTACTTTTGATCATATTAAACTTCTCTAACTGTTCATAAATCCTGTCCCTCAGGATCCTCTCCATCAACTTACCAACCACTGAGGTTAGACTCACCGGTCGGTAATTTCCTGGGCTATCCCTGTTCCTTTTCTTGAATATAGGAACCACATCCGCAATCCTCCAATCCTCCAGAACCTCTCCCGTCTCAATCGATGACGCAAAGATCATTGCCAGAGGCTCTGCAATCTCTTCCCTCGCCTCCCACAGTAACCTGGGGTACATCCCATCCGGTCCCGGCGACTTATCTATCTTGATGCAATTCAAAAGTTCCAACACATCTTCTTTCTTAATGTCCACATACCCAATCTTTTCAGTCCACCACAAACCTGCAGTACAACCACCCAGATCATTTTCCATCATGAATACCAAGGTAAAGTACTCATTAAGCACCTCTGCCATTTCTACCAGTTCTGCACAAACTTTTCCCCCTTCACCTTTTATAGGTCCTATTCCTTCACATCTCATCCTTTTACTCTTTATTTGTAGGGTGCCTTGGTGTTCTCCTTAACCTTACCCGCCAAGGCCTTCTCATGACCCCTTCTGGCTCCCCTAATTTCCTTTTTAAGCTCCTTCCTACAACCCGTATACTCCTCTAGATCCTTAACATCGCCTAACTCTCTGAACCTTCTGTATGCTTTTCTTTTCTTTCTGACTAGGTTCATTACAACCTTCGTGCATCACGGTTCCCATAACCTACCAAAACCTCCCTATCTCATCGGAACTTTGTCGTGCAGAGCTCCAGACAAATATTCCTTGAAAATCAGCCACCTTTCTTCGGTACATTTCCCCAAGGATACCTCCTTCCAATTTACTTGTCTAATTTCCTGCCTTATGGCTTCATATTTCCCCTTACTCCAGATAAACACTTTCCTAGCCTGCCTGATCCAATCTCTTTCCAATGCTATCATGAAGGAGATAGAATTATGATCACTATCCCCAAGATGCTCTCCCACCAAGAGATCCAACACTTGTCCAGGTTCAATAAATTTCATAAGCTATTATTATATACTCACAAATTTAAATACCCATAGTTCAAAGATAAGGCTTTAGAAGTAATAAAACAAAACCAATTTTGTATTTCACAGTAACATCATAAAACATGCCTATAAATTTGTCTTCTGCATCTTTGAGCACCTTTAACTTTTTTTTGCTTGTATGTCTCATTCTCTCTTGGAAGTCTGGGTTTGCAGATCACATTTTCTCCAGAGCTTCTGTTGCTAAAGTGAGTTATCAATTGCACTTGTGCTGTTATTTCCCTGGATACCTAAGCTGAATTTGTGCAGCATGAGGTATTTGCAGCATTATGGTTTGTTTTGTGAGTTAAGGTATGGCAGGGATTCTGAGATTCTTTCTCTGAAAGTTTTGGAAAATAAATTGCAGAATGGTTTCATGATTTTCTTCAGACCTAACTTGATATTTACTTTGAGATTTGCAGTTGATGACTATTTCTTGGAGATGGTTATTTTTCACACTCAGATCCAATGCAAAAATTCAGTGTTCTCACAGAAACTCTGCCGTGGTGTCTGCTGATGAAATTGGACAAGGCCATAAAGTTTGTACTGGATGCTGAGGAGTTGCAAAACTTTAAAGGAGAAAGGAAGGAGAAAAACAGACCCATACTTAGTTGAATCAGGTGAGTGATTCAGTGTGAATCTGGATTGAGTAATGGGAGATGGTGACAGATTTAGGCTGTGGACTTATCAATTTGGCCCATTGGTTGACTGGCGAGGCAAGCTGGTAAGATCAAGCAAGAGAGAAAACAATAGAATCATGCCAGATTTTTTGCCTGTTGTGATCTTACCAACACTGATTTGCCGGTGAAATCGGCTTTGCACTCAGAAAGGGCACAAAACTGATTTCAATATTCATGATGTGGAAGATACATGAAGGTACACCAGGCAAACACGCCCAGCCATCCCATTGTATAGGGCAATCGGACCCTGTGCAAGAACCTCTCCAGCTACATCGAGGGCATCCTGAAACCCATTGTACGAAGAACTCCCAGCTTTTGTGGCGACAGTACAGATTTCCTACAGAAACTCAGCACACTTGGAGAAGTTGAACTAGGAGCACTCCTCATCACAATTGATGTCTCGGCAATCTATACCAGCAACCCCCACGATGATGGCATAGCTGCAGCTGCCTCAGTACTCAACGCCAATCTCCAAATGCAATTTTACAACTCATCGACTTCATCCTGGACCACAATGTCTTCATCTTCAATAACCAGTTCTTCATCCAGACATAAGAACCAAATTCGTACCTCAATATGCCAACATCTTCATGCACAGGTTTCAGCAAGACTTCTTCACTGCACAGGACCTTCAACCAATGCTATACACTAGATACATCAACATTTTTTTCCTTTGGACCCATGGTGAACTATCAACTATATGATGACATCAATAAGTTCCATCCCACCATCAGACTCATCATGGACTACTCTCCAGAATTAGTTACATTCTTGGAACACGCATCTCCATTAAGGGCAGTCACCTCAGCACTTCACTATACCATAAGCCCACAGATAACCTCACGATGTTCCACTTTTCCAGCTTCCTTCCTAAACATGTTAAAGAAGCCATCCCCTACAGATGGCTCTCCATATACACAGGATCTGCTTAGATGAGGAGGATCGCAACTGACACCTTCAGACGCTGAAAGATGCTCTCATAAGAACAGGATATGGCACTTGGCTCATCAATCGACAGTTCCGACATGCGACAGTGAAAAACTGCCTCCTCAGAAGACAAACACCGGACATGGCGGACAGAATACCCTTCATCGTCCAGTACTTCCCTGGAGCGGAGAAGCTACTAAATCTTCTCCGGAGCCTTCAAGATGTCATTGATGAAGACAAACATCTTGCTAAGGGCCATCCGCACACCCCCACTTCTTACCTTCAAACAACTGCACGACCTCAAACAGATCATTGTCTGCAGCAGACTACCTAGCCTTCAGGAGAACAGTGACCACGACATCACACAACCCTGCCACAGCAACCTCTGCAAGATGTGCTGGATCATCAACACGGATGCCATCATCTCACGTGAGTGCACCATCCACCAGGTACACAGTGCATACACTTGCAACTCTGCCAACTGACACGCTGCAGAAAAGGATGTCCCGAGGCATTGGGGAGATCATGCAGATGCTACAACAAAGGATGAACACTGCTCAACAATCATCAGACAAGAGTGTTCTCTTCTTGTTGGGGAACACTTCAGTGGTCACGGGCATTCGGTCTCTGATTTTTGGGTAAGCAAGGCAGCCTTCACAACCAACATACCACAACACAGAGTCGCTGAGCAGAGACTGATAGCCAAGTTCCACACACATGAGGACAGTCTCAACCAGGATCTTGGGTTCATGTCACACTATCTGTAACCCCTGCAACTTGCCTGGGCTTGCAAAATCTCACTAACTATCCTGGCTGGAGCCAATATACATCTCTTTAACCTGTGCTTAACCCTCTCTCCACTCACATTGTCTGTACCTTTAAGACTTGACTACTTGTAAAGACTAGCATTCCAACCATTATTTTGTAAATTGAGTTTGTGTCTTTATATGCCCTGTTTATGAACTGAAATCCCACTCATCTGATGAAGGGGCAGCACTCTGAAAGCTAGTGGCTTGTGCTACCAAATGAACCTGTTGGACTTTAATCTGAAGTTGTGAGACTTCTTACTTCAATATTCATGATATTGCATGTGATTAGTGAGTCCCAGACGCTATTGTTTGGGTTCGTTTGAACTTGCCTCCTCACTAGACAAAGTCCTCATCGGCGAGTATCACATTATGGTCCCCACCAATGGACACCCAACGTGATGGTCTTACTGGTGGGAGTGGAGGCCAATGAAGCCCTTGGATGGTTGTGGTTAAGGCTAAGGAGATCAGGCCAGCCTGGCAGTGCCCAACAAGTATCCTGGCACTGCCTATTGGGCACCCTGAGGAGGAGGGGTCATGATGAGGGGAGGGTGGGTAGAGGTCTGTAGTGGGGGGAGGTTAGGGGAGAACTTTGCGGAGGTGGGGGGAGTGGGTGATCAGTGCGGGTGGTAATTGTGGGGTGGGGTGTGATGTCCAGGGCAGTGAACAAAGGGGTGAGGGGAACTCTACAGTGGCAGTGATTGGGGGGTGGGGGGGGCTGGAATTAGGGGGAGGGGAGGGAACTCTAAGGTGGCAATGTCCCAGAGGGTGGGTGAGGAGACTAGCAAAGGGAGTGATTGGTGATGGGTTCTGATGTCCATGGATGGGGGTCAGGGGGGATGGCAGGAGACCTCCCAGTACACTGGGAGCTTGGGGGGTCTGCACAGTTGTGCCCCAAAACCTCAGCAGTCTGCTTCATCGGTGAGATTAGACTTCACATTTCCCCCACTTCCCCACCCCCACTGGCAAGAATTGCATTTTGGCACTTTTTTTGACTTAGTCCCATAAGATTATTTTATTAAACTCACTCAAAAAACAAGTCTGAAACTTTCCCATTACCTCATTCATTCAACACACAGAAGTTTTTTCATAAAATTCCACTGTAGGATGAGGTGAGTGTGTTCAAGGTGAGATGCTAATGGAAAAGAATGACAGTTGTGAGAGGAAAAAATATGAGGGAAGATGATAAGCGTGTATAGTCCCTACCACTTATAGCACCTGTAGTTATTGTGGACATACATGTATAATGGAGAATTAACACTCACCATTTGTTATTCCAATAATTGTCAGTTACAAAGGCAAGGCTTAATGAATTGGCTACTCTAACTAAAGTGAAAAGAAACTGATCCTTTCACCAAACTATTCAATTTTACTTCACTTTTTAAAATTGCTTTCCAAGTTCTTCTCTATTATGCAGAGGCGCGATAACATACTGATAAGGTCACTTGTGTATATTTAAGACTTATATGGATTGCCCAAAGAATTTAAAGAGCCTTGTGAGATTTTTCAAGACCTTTAACGAGATATCCTCTTGGACATTTGGGCCAGGATGCACCTTTATGTTGAGAAAGATGAATTAAACTCAGTAATCCTGTCTGAATTTTGGTGGATTTCTGTTCATTCCTGATGTTCAAACTTGTTCAGTCAATATTTCCACAGTCAAAGTAAAAAGAACGAAGTAAGTGAACCCTGATATCTACTGACCTGTTTTCTAATGTTAAAAGTCTTAAGGAAAAATACATCTTAACCTTAAATTCCCAGCTCCAGGCATGGCAGCGGTGAGGAGCAATCATGCAGAGGAAAATCTTCTATTTTCACTTTACACAATGGAATCAGAAATTGTGCATTTGAATGAGTTGGACAAATGTAGTGATATGAGTCTAAATTGGCTACCGCTTTGATCCACTCTTACTGACCCAATGCTCATATTTACAGGACAAAAGCATTGACAGGAAATGCGTTTGAATAGAAAGTGGAAATGTGTGGGGTGGAAAAGAGCAGGGAACTGATAACATCAGTTTTCTGGTGGGTGGGTTAAGTTAGAATTGATTCCATTATGACAACAATCATTATTAGATAATAATTAGAGCAGAAACAAAGCTACTTAAAACAAATGGCTATATTTAATTTTAGTAACACCATTTTCACACACTATAAAGTGTTAATCTGTACTCTGGCTATCCAATCTTAAAATGGAGTTGAATAGTTTATATGGAAAAGGAGCAGAGAGATCAGGACACATTGCTGACAGTTGATTGCCCTTGCAGTGTCCATTTTCTGCCAATTGTTTACACTGTTATAGTGTAACAACAGAAAAGTGCTCATGTTAAGACGGCTGGTTTTCTCTTGCTTTTAATTATGGTACATTTTCCTCAGTGAACATTAATTCCTTTATTTGTTTAACCCTGAGCTGAGCTGCCAACATTTTGTACAAGGATGGATATATGAGAGTATGCACAGCCTTACAAATTTGTCTAAAAAAACTTTCCAGATTATCACTTCTGTAAATCCACTGAAACATCACGCATGAGCTAAAGTGGCAATTGTCAACACATTATGGAACTGTTAGAATGTGCAGTGAATCAGCAAGCTTTCAAAGCAGGTTGCAAGTGGAATGAACACAGACCCACAGTACTAACAGTCAAATGCATTTGTTAACCATCCCTTCAAAGAATTTTTTCTGTGGCAGAAGTCTCTATCAATTGCAGCGCACGCAGTAGAATTCTGCAAATAAATCAGCCTGTGTTAGCCCTTTCACTTCTAAATTTTTCTTTACGCAGGAACTTCTCTGTTGCAATTCAGGAGTTTTCTTTGATTGTTCAGAATCCAAAAATGTTATGCAGATGGGCTGAGCAGATGAGGTGTGGAAAGTGACTTGCTGTGCTCATTGACTGTATGACCGGCGGTTCATTCAGAATGCAATAGACTGGATACCTCTAATCCAGAATTGGATATATGTAGGCCTTGCACGCTCAAGCAATTTCTTCCTTCCATAGAATGCACAATTGACCCAGTCTAGCTGGTACTCTGGCAATGGTAATGTTGGTGTGCCATTTCATAGAGAATCATAGAACCCTACAGTGCAGAAAGAGCCCCTTCGGCCCATCAAGTCTTCACCAAACACAATCCCACCTAGGCCCTACCCCCATATCCCTACATATTATACCCACTAATCCCTCTAACCTACGCATCCCTGGACACTAAGGGGCAATTTCTTAGCATGGCCAATCAACCTAACCTGCACATCTTTGGACTGTGGGAGGAAACCAGAGCACCCGGAGGAAACCCACGTGGACACGAGGAGAATGTGCAAACTCCATTGTAGAATATATTATTATGCCAAAGTTGTGCTCAGGAACTTTGGCATTTTGCTGTTCTTAATTGGTCTGCCCATTCTGACAGCAATGTGTGCTCTACCAAGAAATTCAACATCGAATGATCTCACTGAGAATGCTATTCTCCCCTTGTCTGCGTGGGTTTCCTCCGAGTGCTCTGATTTCCTTCCACAGTCCAAAGATGTGTAGGGTAGGTTGATTGGCCATGGCAAATTTTTCCTTAGTTTCCCAAGATGTATAGGTTAGGGGAATTAGTTGGGTAAATATGTGGGGTTATGGGGATAGGGCCTGGGTAAGATGTTCTGTAGAAGAGTTGGTGCAGACTCGATGGGCCAAATGGGCACTGTAGGACTCTATGAATAAAGATGTTCTGTATTGCTACCCATTGTGACAATCTTTGAGTGAAAACAATTCCAAGTTCAGAAACCAGCCTGACATGAACTCCTTTTCTTGTTCAAGGTTCATTCTGATAATGGCTGGGATTTTACAGCTGCACTCGCCACGAGGCAGAAAAATCTCACTCAAGGTCAATGGTCCTTGGCATGGTTCATGTCCCACCTGTGGCGATGGGATAGGAAAATTCCGCCTGAAGAATTTGACTCAAGATGAAACCAGTCTATTTTTCTTTTTGGATACCAGGGGATTTAATTGATATGTTTTTGGTTTTTCTATTGGAAATCATTTCTCGCTGGAACAAGAGGAACATTTAATTCATATATAATATGTCTTCTGCTGAAAACATTATTTAATTTGACTGCATAGTTAAATTACTCTTTCACCCGTGAAGTTGATTTACCATTTACCATATGAAGCAATGAGTTTTGGGATTTGGGCTATCCACTACTCTGAGAAAGCTGAATCTGAACTTTTGTTTTATTGCTTAACAACCAAGAGCAAAACAGCAGATGAGAACTGGCAAGCAGACTTCGCTAAATAGCTAACAAAAGAAATGCTACTTTTGTTTCTCTTTCAGATTGTCAGAGAAATTAATAAGAAAATAAATATATGGCTTTTCTCCTCAAGGGCCTCTGATGCAAAGCCTTTCAAGCACCACTTACCAAGTCTGAAAAATTAAGAACATAAGAACATAAGAAATAGGAGCAGGAGTAGGCCATCTAGCCCTTCGAGCCTGCCCCGCCATTCAATAAGATCATGGCTGATCTGTCGTGGCTCAGTTCCACATTCCCGCCCTCTCCCCATAACCCTTAATCCCCTCGCTTATCAAAAACCCATCAACCCGCGTCTTAAAAATATTTAGCGAGGCAGCCTCCACCACTTCAACGGGCAGAGAATTCCAGAGATTCACCACCCTTTGAGTGAAGAAGTTCCTCCTCAACTCCGTTCTAAACCGTCCCCCCTTTATCTTGAGGCTGTGCCCCCTAGTCCCACTGTCCTTTCTGAGCAGGAAGAGTCTCTCCACCTCTATCCTATCCATCCCATTCATCATCTCATATGTCTCAATGAGACCTCCCCTCATTCTTCTAAACTCTAACGAGTACAAGCCTAGTTTATTCAGCCTCTCCTCATAGCTCAACCCCCTCAACTCCGGCAGAATTAAAGCAGAATAAAAGAATTTGCATTTATATTGCAACTTTTTCTCTTTCTTAAGGCTTCACTGCCAATTGATCTGGATTAAATCCAGTTCAGGCTAAATATGCTGAAAATTTTCTTTGGCTTTAAGGGACTGGGCAAGGTTTTATAATTTGTATGTGAAATCAGTCTGAGAAATTCACCCACAAGCTGTAAACCTCTTAAATCAGCATTCTCACTCAGAAATCATAGCAGAAGGGGATCTTCTTATAAATTTGGGAGGAAGAGTGTCATTGAGGCTGAGAAGAATCTGTACCATTTCTAATTAATAATGACTTAGGGGCTGTTGGTTGGGGGGACAATGTTAATCCATCCATAAGTGTCGACTTATCCATTGGCTTCTCATTTCATCTGGCTGACTCTTCTTCCTGAAATGATGTCTGTGGGACTTCCAGCCCTGGCCCTGAGTTAAATCTATCAGCGTTCCTCCTTGAGTCCTCTCCAGCACCTCCTGAGCAGAGCGCACAGCAGGGGATGTTGGCTGACGAAGCGCTCACCTCCGAAATCCCTCTCAGAAGTGAAGGTGCCAGCTTCACACTTCTATGGACATGTTGTACCTAATGCTAAAGTGATGTCACAGCAGGGGCCAGCTGTAAATTTGATGCGGGCCCAATACCCAGAGAGAGTGTTTGCTGGTGACATGATAAGACATTAAAATAAGCTGTCCTTGGTCCTGTGGCATTTCAGGCCATTCCAACAACGAGGAGCTGGGAAGATTGGAAATCGGAAACTTGCTGGTGCAAATCATAAAGGGGGGCGGTTTAGAACGGAGTTGAGGAGGAACTTCTTCACTCAAAGGGTGGTGAATCTCTGGAATTCTCTGCCCGTTGAAGTGGTGGAGGCTACCTCGCTAAATATTTTTAAGACACGGGTTGATGGGTTTTTGATAAGAGGGGGGATTAAGGGTTATGGGGAGAGGGCGGGAATGTGGAACTGAGCAGCGACAGATCAGCCATGATCTTATTGAATGGCGGGGCAGGCTCGAAGGGCTGGATGGCCTACTCCTGCTCCTATTTCTTATGTTCTTATGTTCTTAAATCGTACCCTCCTGAATTTGAGTTCCCACCGCCATTCCACAGAAGAAGAGGTTGAGCTCAAAGTTGCACCCCACATGATTAAGTAGCGTCTGTTTAATTAGCTTACATTTGGACAGCTGGTCTTTGATTTTATTGGAGAGTTTTTCTGAGGATGTTATCTCCATTGCCGCATTGACTTGCATCCTGACGTTTGTAGATCTGGGCACTTCCATTTTATCGAATCTCCTTGTCTTGCTGAGAAAAGGATTAATGGGAGAAGTGTGAGAAGAAGTTGGAGTATTAATGATCAATATCAAGTGGCAGTTTGAGAAGACAATTGATATTAGCTTGCCTAAAATGTTCATGATTCAATGTCAATTATTATTGCATCTGGTCAATATGCAGATAGTGGTCAGGCTTCTCTGACTTCATCTGTAACTGGGATTCTCCTGTCCCGCTGTTGTAAATGGAGTTTTGGCTGAGTGCCAAATTTTCCATTCTCACTGACAGCAACAGCAGAGCGTGCAAGTCTGGAACATTCCAGCCAGTATTAGGTTGCTGTTTTTGTGCTAGGATAGAGACTGCTCCCTGAGTTAAAACAAAAACACCACAGCAAACAGATAACCACAGCATAACTGACATCAGAATATCCTTCCCTTAAAATAATTGAAAATGTTTTGTGACCTGCTTATTGAATAAGAATTGATGGGATTTTAAGTAAATTTAATCAAGAAAAGCTTTGTTTCAGTTGTTGTACAAGGATAGTTCGAATGATCGTACAGATATGATATCACCTTTTCTTCCAGAAGCAGGGAAGGCTGTTGTTTAGGTGAATGACCTGAGATGACAATAAAGTTATTGCTTTAACAGTATTGGAACAATGTGGAATTCTTCATGGGATTACTGTATTTTTTTTTTATTGCTCTCCAATTTCCACTATCACACCTCCTCCCTTCCCACTCCAAACATTTCCTGGAGGCACTTATCTGTGTGGAGTTTGCACATTCCCCTCGTGTCTGCATGGGTTTCCTCCGGGTACTCCGGTTTCTTCCCACAGTCCAAAGATGTGCAGGTTAGGTTGATTGGCCATGCTAAGAAATTGTCCCTTAGTGTCCAGGGATGTGTAGGTTAGAGGGATTAGTGGGTATAATATGTAGGGATATGGACGTAGGGCCTGGGTGGGATTGTGTTTGGTGCAGACTCGATGGGCCGAATGGCCTCTTTCTGCACTGTAGGGTTCTACGATTCTTATCATTTCTGAGATGGTTCCATGGTCACTAGTGGCCTTCGAGTACATCATCTGAATGCCCATTTATATGTGTGAGTCCAAGCAGTTAGGACAGGAGTATTGACAAGCTAATTCTAGCAGTGGTCACACGCTGACATTACCAATTTTCCCTCCTTTATCTGGGGGCTAAAGTCAGCAGCCTCTTGCTAGCCTGCCAGTGTCCAGGCAGCCCAGCACAGACTGAGAATTGTCAGTCACAAAGTAATTTTTCTTTCAATCAATTTTCACCTCCAAACCCCCATGAATAGACCATTTTATTAGATTTTAATCTCATATTGAAGTTGCACTTCCTATTATGTTGGGGAAAGCAAGGAAAAATGCATGAATGATTGGGCAATTTGCAATTGTAGCCTTTGCCCGTGATCAAATTACTCATTCACCCTTCATACCATGATTTTTCTCTACTCCATCTGAGACATCTGCTCCAAACCCTTATCCAAATTCGTATGCACAGCTCCCTGATAATCCCAGAGGTCATCTTCATCTTAGCTCCAGTCCAATAGCAAATCACTCAGTCACTGAAGCTCTGAATTGAACTAATAATTGGAATTGGGACCTTAAAAAGTAAAAATGACTGAACTTATCAGGACCTCCTGTGGCCAGGATTCTGACAAAGTTCCAGATTTTACTGCAGGTTCAAGCCTATTTTGAGGGAAATAAACTTGCAAGACTACTTACAGCAAGAGGCAATGAGAGCTCTGTGTTACTTCCTATTTGGGGGAGGACCACAGTAATAAGTGCCAGTCAGGCACTTCACTGAACAGTGGCAGGCTTTTCCCGCGATCAAGGATTCCGGGGCGGGAAATCCTGCTGCCTGAGAGCTACCAGCTAATCAGAACCTGGCAGCTTTTAGCGCAATGGGAGAATTGATGGGATTTGCCAGCGATCCACCCAGCCGAAGCCCATGATCAGTTGGGGAGCCAGGGCCCAGGTGACTGAGGCCAGAGTGCGGGATGAAGGGAAGGGGACCCTGGCAAGTGTGGGACAGAAAGGAAGGGTCAGAAAAAAAGGATGGCGGGGGCAATGCTAGGTATCCTGAATGACTGACAAGAGGGGCATATCCCTGAGAGGCCACAAGCAAATACAACTAGGCTTGCTTTTGGGCTTCCTGTGTGGTGACTGCCCCACCCGCTGCATAGTAAATATCACCAATTAAGGAACAAAGTCCTTGATTACCCATTTAAGGGCTGAGTTGGTGTCAGGCAGGGAAGTCCATCCATGAGCTAAACATTAAGATCCCCGTTGACTGCACAGCATCCTCCTCCGCCTCCTGTAAATTTTCTACATGAGCAGCACAATAAATATGTAAATTGCTTTGTCATTAAAGACTGTCTTTAATTCTGTTGATTCTTGATGCTCTCATTTTGAAAGCACTGTTAGCATGTTTTAATAAGTATTATCACTGCCTTATTGCAAAGTCATTCATGCTTACATGCATTTGAAGTTTCTGGAAGACAGCTAAATAACAAATCAAATGAGCTGGTAGAAATTACAATTCCGGCTAGCTTCAACTGGTAAGTCACAGTGTCAGATCAATGAATGGACACATCTGGCATTGACTAAGTACACAGTAAAAAGTGCATTGTGCTCCACTTCACAAAATATAACACAGGAGCCTGGATTTTCACTGAGTCAGAATGATCCAGGATCCCCTTAAAAATTGCTGTGTGGGTCCAATTTCTGGGATTCCCAACTCCATCCTTTATTCATTGTGTCACTGGCTCGGCCAGCATTTATTGACCATCCCTAATTGCCCTTGAGAAGGAGTTGTTTAGTTGCCTTCCTGAACTGTTGCAATCCATGTCATGTAGCTACACCGCCAGTTATGGGAGGGAGTTCTCGGCCTTTGCCCCAGCATGTGAAGAAACCACAATGTATCTTCAACTCAGATGAATGGCTTGGAGGGGAACTTCCATGTTTCCATGTATCTGCTGCCCATGTCCTTCTAGATGCTAGTGGTCATGGATTTGGAAGGTGCTGTCTAAGAAACCTTGGTGAGTTCCTGCAGCACATCTTGTAGATGATACACACTGCTGTCACTGTGCGTTGGTAGTGGAGAGACTGAATGGCACAGAGTCCACAAACAATCAAACAGGTTGCTTTTCCTTGGATGATGGTAAGCTTCTTCATCATTGTTGGAGCTGTACCCATCCAAACAAGGGGAAAATATTCTACCAAGCCCCTGAATCAGATGTTGAATAGGCTTTGGGAAGTCAGGAGATGAGTAATTCCTAACCTCTAAGCTGTTCTTGTCACTGAAGTATTTATGTGGCTTGTCCAGTTCAGTTTATGGTAACTGGTAACCCCCTGAATATTGATAGTGGGGGTTTCAGTGATGGTAATGTCATTGAATGTCAAGAGGCAATTGTTAAATTGTCACATGTTGAAGATGGTCATTATCTGGCCTTTTGTAGGGTGCAAATGTGACTTGCCATTTATCAACCCAAACTTAAATATTCCCTGGGTCTTGTTGCATTTGGACATAGACTGTTTAAGTATGCGAGAAGTTGCGAATGGTTTTGAACATTGTACACTCATCATTGGACATTCTTACTTCTGAGCATTTGGTGGGAGGAGCATCATTGATGAAGTAGCTGAAGATCGTTGGGTGTAGGACACTACCCAGAAGAATTCCTGCAGTGATGTCCTGGAACTGAGGTGATTGACCTTCAACAAACACAACATTGGTATGATTCCAACCAGTGGAGAATTTTCTCCCATTCCCATTGACTCCAGTTTTGCTAGGGCTCCTTGATGCCTTTCTTGGTCAAGTGGTGGCTTGATGTAAAGGGCAATACTCTGACCTTGCCTCTGAAGTTCAGCACTTTTGTCCATGTTTGAACGAACCCTGTAACAAGGAGGGTGATTCTTGGTTCTCAAACCTCTCAGCATCTGCAGCAGATTGCACTGATTCCGAAGAATAAATTACAAGTTTAACAATCGGTTTACCGATGCCAAACAGTTTGCAATTCTCCTGGCCCCTTTCCAATAGTATGAATCTTCTGGGCGCGAGGCTGAGTAGCATATTTAAAGTTGTATTTGAATATGCATTGGCCATTCAAATTCCAATGCATGGAATTTTCTGGCCTTCGGGCATGGCATGGTAACAGCAAGAAAAACTATTGTCCCCAAAAGTGGAGACCTGTCACGATGGTCACTCTGGGGGATTGGGTGGGGGCCATTAAAGTCTCTAGGTGAGTGGGGGAATAGCTGGACAGTCCTATTCAGAATTAAAGAAGTGTCCTTTCTACTGAGGCTTTAGAGAGTAACCTGTGGCTTTTTGATATGTGTTTCTGACTGAACTCACTACAGGTTAATTCAAGTGGAAAGAGACTTAATTAATTAAGTTACAAACGTTAGAAATATGGCAGTGTGAAATGGATGTGGTCTCTTTACATCATAGAATCACAGAATGGTTACGCGAGGCAACTCATCCCAGTGTTCCTGTGCTGAAACTCTGCCAGATGAACTCAGCTAATTCCATCCACCCACCTAGCCATCTTCCTGCAAATTGCTTTTCTTGTGGTGCTAATCGAATTCCCTTTTGAAAGCCATGATTGAGTTTGCCTCTACCACACTCGCAGATTCCTAATTCCAGACCTGAATCACTTATTGTGTGACAAAGTTGTTCCTTACTTCGTCTATTGTTCTTTGCCAATTGCCCTAACTTTTTGTCTTCTGTTTTTGAGAGAAAAGTTTCTCATTATCTACTCTGTGTCAATCCCTTATGATTTTGAACACTTCCGTAAGAGCAAACATAGCTTTTTCCAAACCATCCACGTGACTGAAATCTCCTACCTCTGCACCAATCTCATAATACTTTTCTGAACTTTACTTAAAACCAACACATCCTGACTGAAGTGCAGAACCCAGAATTGAACATAATACTCCAGTTGAGGATGAGCCAGTGTTTTATAGAAAACTCAACATAACTTTCTTGCTTTTGTGCTCTGTGCCTCCTTTAAGCTTCGGATTCCATTGGTAAGCACGAGCCTGTGCTTTGTGCTCTTTGTCATTTTAATTCTCCACCTTACTCCCTTTCTGTCTTTGGCCGACTACAATGTTCCAATGAAACTCAACACAAGCTTGAAGAATAGCTTTGCAAGTTCTGACTCTGCACTCCACAGCCTTCCAGACCCAGTATTCAGTTTGACAATTTTCCTTTCCCTTTGGTTTTTGTGCCATGCCTTTTGTCATTTAATCTCAGCTGTCATCCACATTGTTGTAGATGGGTCTGTTTTTTTAATTCCTCCTTTCATTCGTTCAAAACACATTACATTTCTATCTTTCCTCCATTCTGATGAAGGGGGAAACCTGAAACTTTGCTTCTTTTTAAGTTTATTTATTATTGTCATAAGTAAGGCTTACATTAACACTGCAGTGAAGTTACTGTGAAAATCCCTTAGTCACAACACCTTGGCACCTGTTTGGGTACAACTGAGTGAAAATTTAGCATGACCAATGTACCTAACCAGCACGTCTTTCGGACTGTGGGAAGAAACTGGAACACCCAGAGGAAACCATGCGGACACAGGGAGAATGTGCAGACTCTGCACAGACAGTGACCCAAACCAGGAATGAAAGCCAGGTTCCTGGTGCTGTGAGGCAGCAGTGCTAATCTCCGTGCCACCGTGCTGTCCCTATAGTTGTTGCCTGGTCTTGCTGATTACTTCCAGTACTTTCTGTTTTCCGTAGCTTTAAATTACTTGAGAACTCTTTTATTTTTAAGCAAAACTATTTTAATATTTTGCCCTTTTCTGATTTGCCTAAGAAATCTTTCAACACTTTACACTTCCTGTCAGATGTGCAATGCATTCTGATATTATGTTTAACATTTGCATATTTCTGGAGAAGATAATCAACCCGAGGTGTTGTCATCATGTAATCAACAAAGTGCCTTTAGTTACATTTAACTATACACTTTGACACATGATGTATGTTGACATTTACTCAAGGTTCTAAATATGAGCAGAAAACTACCAATTAAAAAAGAATGAAAGAAGCCAACAACCACTTAGACTGAAATTTATGATATTGCATCCCACACACAACCTGATTTGTGCTGGCAACTACAGCATTTTCACCACTATTAGAAAGAACTGTATGTGAATTAGACTGAAACCACATGAGCAAAATGTAACATTCACTGCAGGTCCAACAACATTTGATGAGTTTTGGGACGTGAATGCCAATAAGAGTGATGTGAGCTGACATTCCCCCAGGCACCTAATATTTCAATGACAAACTTTTGAAGTTCACTTGAATAGATGTGCATTAAATCTAATATATCTTCCAAGCTCTGTCCAGAAATGTGGCGGTGGGGAGGAGAGCAAAGTGTGGTGGTGTTTTGAATGAATAGACCTGAGGGGCACCTAATATTGAGCTTCAGATCTCAATGAAATGGAAAACTGCAGATCTAATGGGTGAATCCCAGGTGGTGCATTGGCAAAGGGGCCTCAAAGATTGAGTCACTGCATCTAAACAAAGAGTAAGTCCTTACAAGGGAAAAGGTGAACGGACAATTGGGCAAAAGGGGGGGATGGTGGGCGACTGAGCATTCAGGAGATGGAAGTGGGGATGGTCTTGTGGTGTTATTGCTCGATAATTAATTCAGGAACTCAGCTAATGTTCTGGGGAGCTGGGCTTGAATCCTGCCATGGCAGATGGTGGAATTTGTATACAATAAAAAAATCTGAAATTAAGAATCTACTGATTATTATAAAACCATTGTCAATTGTTGGAAAAACCCATCTGGTTCACTAGAGTCTTTTAGGGAAGGAAATCTGCCATCCTTACCTGGTCTGGCCTACATGTGACTCCAGAGCCACAGCAATGTGGTTGATTCTCAACTGCCCTCGGGCCACTAAGGATGGGCAATAGATGCCAGCCAGCAAATGACACCATGTCTCACGAATGAGTAAAACAATTCTTTACTTTGATTTTTGCCAAAAGCTGACAGAAATAAAGGCCAAGGGAATACATAAAGGTACCTTTTGGAATGTAACCAGTTGGAAGCGAGCATTATTCCTGTTGCTCACAATTCATTGTATGCTTCAGGCCATTGACTCACAAGGTCATTTCAAAATAACTGAAGTAAATCCACGAGACATGACTTCCTTTTCAGGTTTCATCAATGAATCCAATGTCGTTGGCAGTCATCAAACGCTGTGGATGAGTTCAGATCTTCCTGATTTAATAAGAAAGTGGGAAGGCTAAGAGATCTCCATCCACTCTGTCTCTTCCTAGCTCATCACATGCCCCCTTACCTCTGAAGTAGCACTTAGTTGCTATCGGGACTATTTTGAGTGGGTGGAGGAGGATAGGTTGGCATCAAAGCTATTAGGGACCATGGAGAGCGGACAGGAGCATGAGGTAGCATAGGGTGTCATGGGTGAGGCATGGGAATTGTATGGGTGAGGGGTGAGAGGTGAGAGCCTGAGGACTGTATTTTGTATATCTTTGCAGCTTGGACAGATTGCCACATCACCAAGATCAGCCATTTGTCCGGCCCACTTCTGCAACCAGCAGTCCATTTGCTGCTTCCAAACCATTTCCAGGGTTTGTAGGCCCAACCAAACCACCCACCTCCCCCATCCCCCCGTCCCCTTCAATCACTATCCCATACTGTGAAGGATCCAGGTTTAATTCCAGCCTTGGATGACAGTCTGTGTAGAGTTTGCATGTTGTCTTTGTGTCTGTGTGAGTTTTCTCTGGGTGCTCTGGTTTCCTCCCAGAGTCCAACGATGTGCAGGTTAGGTGAATTGGTCATGCTAAATTGCCCCTTATTGTCCCAAGATATGTAGGTGAGGTGGAATAGCCATGGTAAATGTGCGGGATTATGGCAATAGGACAGGAGAACTTGGCATAAGATTCTCTTTTGGAGAATCCATTCAGACTTGATGGGCTGAATGGTGACCTGCATTGTAATGATTCTATGGTTTCATGGTTCTATGGTGCAAAGTGTCATCTCCAAAATGCCCTATTCCGAAGCCAAATATATGCAGCTAAGCAAACAGCATCACAAATTCTAGCTATAATGATCCCAATATATTGGGAAGAAGGTTGTTCCTTTATAGAAACAATTTGATTGAGCTTTAATCTGCTTGGTGCACTGTATTCGAAGACAATATTGAATGTAAATTATTTTGAAATAATATGCAATTTAATTGATGCTCACAAAAATATTTGTGGAATTCTGTGGTGTGCCTGGTTTTCAAGCAGTCAAGAAGTTTAATGGTGCTGGGTGTTGTAATTCTGAATGAAATATTAATCAAATCAAGCAAATCATGCTGGATTGAATTGGACAGCTGACTGTTCTGGATCAAACTGGAGTGAATTTCCCTCGATTCCTAGAGGATGGATTAGTGAGATTATATGGTTAACTGTGTGATATCTGTCACATCACTGTCTCAGTTATTACTAATCAAAGAGTTGCTATTATGCAGATTCCAAGGGAAATCATTTATTCCCACCTACTAACTACAGGGGAGCATTGTATTAACAGCAGGATATGTCTTTGCAATCAAGGTGCAATGACTATTGATATGCCGCATTTAATTTGCCATTAAACCCTTGAAGGATTTATGTACTATTTTTAAAACGATCGCAAGAAATACATTTTAATAAGCAAATTATTTTTAGTAACGTTCCTTCATTTTTTTGTAACATCCAGCACCTTTATGGAATCATACCCTTGCAGAAGCAATCCTTCAGGCTTTTCCTGACAAGACTTCACTAATGGGAGTGCAGTGATTATAGTTGTCAGTGAATAGCAGGGAACATGTCAGGAACCCAGAGAATCAAAGTACTAAGAGTACTGAGAAGTTCAAAAGTTGAGAATATGAAGTTGGTTTTTATGCAAGCTCTTTAAAAGTGTGAGCTTATGTAAAATAATGGAGCTGGAGTTTAATATGAGAGAATAACTTATAGTTTTCTGCCTAGTGACAGAATGAAATGTTAAACTTTTTGCAAAATGTTGATTTAATAAATTCCTCTTACAAAATGTGGCAATTTTTTGGCTCTTTATACACACCAGATCCATTTCTTTATCGAGAAAACTAAGAGAAAACACTGACTTTAATGATATTATTACCTAGAAAGAGTACAGAAAAGATTTATTTGGATGTCACCAGGACTTGATGGCTTGAGTTAGAAGAGGCAAGATAGACTGGGACACTTTCCCTGGAGCGTAGAAGGCTTAGGGGTGATCTTATAGAGATCTATAAAATAATGAGGGGCACAGATCAGCTAGATAGTCAATATCTTTTCCCAAATGTAGGGGAATCTAAAACTAGAGGGCATAGGTTTCAGGTGAGAAGAGAGAGATACAAAAGGATCCGGGGGGCAGTTTTGTCACACAGAGGGTGGTGAGTGTCTGGAATGAGCTGCCAGAGATAATAATAGGGCAGGTACAATTTTGTCTTTTGAAAAGCATTTACACAGTTATATGAATAAGATGGATCTAGAGGGATATGGACCAAATGCAGGCAATTGGAAATAGCTTGGTGGCAAAAATTGGGTGGCATGGACAAGTTGGGCTGAAGGGCCTGTTTCCATGCCATAAACCTCTATGACTATTATTGATACATCTCAGATTTTAAGCAAAACATTTAAGTTAAAATGCCTATAAAAAAGTAATGTCAACATGAGGAAAAAGCTCTGACAAAGTCACCCAGACTCAGAAGGACAGCTCTATTCTCTCCCAACAGGTGCTTTCAGACCTGCTGAGATTTTCCAGCATATTCTGTTTTTGTTTCAGACTCCAACATCCACAGTATTTTGCTTTTATCTTAGTGGAAATAAATGGTGGCCTAACCACTGAAACCTACATCCCTTGAATGAAAAAAAAATCCCAAGGGAGATTCTCAAGGCTAACTGTTGTGGAGGTCTGCAACCAATCTAATGCTTAATGAACTGCTTTATCAAATTGAAAATAAGCTCATGACTCAACTAAATCAACAATTCACTATCTAGCTTCTTCTCATTTTTGTAAAATAATGAATAAGCATCTATTATTCCTTAAATGGTACAAGGTAAGTACCTGTATACTAGCCTGAGTAGCATGAGCATTCAACAAAGCATTCACCAGGAGACATTTTTCACATATTACATAAATTTTGAGTTCTTCATGTTGGGACAGCTTAAATCTGTTAAAAGGAATGAGAGAGAACAATTATTTTGACAGCAATTAATGGCAGTGAATAATCTAAGCAGAAGGAAACAAACTCATGAAGCCTTAAGGCACATGAATATAAATATTCCAAACTTTAATATTTCTTTCTTGTTTTTTTTTCCCCTTTGAAAGGGTTACATTTCACTTACTGCAGCATCTCTTCTCAAGTTAAGACCCATAAAACTATTGCAAACTGCATGAAGGAAACAAGGAACCACTGGCAATTTGGTTCTCCTGCCAGATCAGTGGATGAATGTTTCTGGTGATGTAGTTCTCAATGTTCGGAGTCAGTGTCCTGCGGGCAAATAAGGAAAGATCATCATCCTCTATTGTAACAGAACAAACAAATAGGTGCTGAGAACACAGATTTGGGCCCAACAGACTCTTAACACTCATTGTCCAGTTTTGCCCATGACATGCAGTCACTTGCATAAGATAACAGAAGGTTGTTGAAAGCACTGCTGCCTCACAATGCTCAGGACCTGAGTTCAATTCCAGTCTTGAGCGACTGTCAGTGTGCAGTTTGCACATTCTCCATGCATCGGTGTGGGTTTTCTCCAGGTGCTCCAGTTTCTCCCACAGGCTTGATGGATTGGCCATGCTAAATTGCGCCTTAGTGTCACAAGATGTATATGTTAGGGGGTTAGCATTGTAAATATGTGCAGCTATAGAGATAGGGCCTGGATAAGATGCCGTGTCAGAGAGTCAGGGTGCAGACTTGATGGGCCGAATGGCCTCCTTCTGCATTGTAGGGATTCTATAATTCTATGATTTATAACATTTTTGCACGAATCATTAATTACATGAGAGCTTAAGGTAAGTGACAAAAAAACTTCAATAATGCAGCACCACTGTGTTGAAAGCAAAAGCGATGTCAGCTATAATCAGTTGTGCAGAACCACACTAATCAGCTATTTATCAAAGTCAGAGAAGCCTTAACTATTAGGATCTCTTGTAAACCTTTTTCATCAGAATATAGGAATTACTAAACAAATAAGGCCAAAAACTTTCTACCATCATGGTTGGATGATACAATGATAATCAAGTTGATTAATAATCATGACAATCAATCTCTACTTGTTGGTCTACACATGAGGTGAAGAAAATCCCCAGTGGGTAAAAGAACTTGGAAACAGGATCAAAGTTGTTCCTTTCAACTTGCCGTATATTGCTTCTGAGTTTTGGGTGCAACGTTGATTTGCACCCTCTTACAGTTATGAGGTTTATAAGAATGCTAAGATTTTGGATTATGTCTTGAATTTAAAGTAAAATGAAAGGGGTAATATGGAATATTGCTCAGATATGGCCTGTACAAGAGAAACAGGACAAATCAACTTAGCCATTTATAGCCTCATCAGTATACTCTTGATCATTAGCAAAGAGTTGGAGGGGGTTATCAAAAACATTATCAAGCTCTGTCCGCTGAACAATAACCTGCCCACTGACACTCAGTTTCTGACCTCATTACAGCCTTTGTTTAAAAATGGACAAAATAGCTGAATGCAAGAGGTTAGGTGAGAGTGACAACCCTTGACATCAATGTAACATTTGACCAAGTATGGCATCAAGAAGCCCTAGCAAAATTGGAATCAATGGGAATCAAGGGGAAATCCCTATGCTGGTTGGAGTCATATCGAGCACAAAACCAGGTGGTTTTAGTGATTGGAAGTCAATCTTCTCAGTTCCAGCACACCACTGCATGAGTTCCTCAGGGGACTGTTGGAGGCTGAAGCATCTTTAGCTGCTTAATCAATGACCTCCCTTTCATTCGAAGATCAGAGGTGGGGATGTTCACTGTCGAGTGTACAATTTTCAGTACCATTTACGACTCTTCAGTTGCTGAAGCCTTCAAAATATCCAGATTTGGGCTGACAAATGGCAAATAACATTTGTGCTACACAACTGCCAGGCTACGACTATCTGCAACCAGGGAGAGATATTCATTGGTATTACCATCGCTGAATCCCACAACAGCCTGGGGGTTGACCAGAAGCTGAACTGGACTAGCAGTATGAACACTGTGGCTACAAAGAGCAGGTCAAAGGCTAGGAATATTGTAGCGAGTAACTAACCTCCTGACTCCCCAAAGCCTGTCCACAATCAGCAAGGCACAAGTCAGGAGTGTAATGGCATATTTTCCATTGCCTGGATGAGGGCAACTCCAAGAACACTCAAGAAGCTCAAAACTATCCAGGACAAAGCAGCCCACTTGATTGGCATCTTCTTCCACAAACATTCACTCTCTTCATCACCGATGAACAGTGGCAGTAGTGTGTACCATCTACAAGAAGCACTGCAGGAAGTCATTGAAACTCCTTAGGTAGCACACTTCAAACTCACAACTGCTGTCATTTAAAAGAACAAGGACAGTAGATTCATGGGAACATCACTATGGGAGGTTCCTCTCCAAGTCACACACCATCCTGACTTGATAATATATCGCCATTCCTTCACTGTCCCTGGGTAACCACAGTATTTATATGGTGAACCCAGTTCAGTTTCTGGTCAATGGTAATCCCCAGGATGTTGATAATGGGGGATCCAGTGATGGTGGCGCCAGTGAATGTCAAGGGACAATTATAAGATCAAAAAAATAACTAATTTTCCTGTTGAAGATGAAAACCTGGTCACAATGTTGAGAGATTCCATCCTAAATAGTATATTCAGATTTGGAAATTAGGGGCATGGTCAGTTTTGTGGATAGGAAGTCATTCAAATAGAAGGTTTGATGGACAAATTCATAAATTCATGGCTACTCGGGTATATTGTGGTTATACTTGTAATGCACTTACACCCAAAATGTAAGTCATGTTATTTGATTGCACCCAGATTACATGATAATCTGGATAGAAATGTGGAGAAAGCCAATGTCCAGACATGCCTAAAATTATTTATGATGTGGAGATGCTGGTGTTGGACTGAGGTAGGCATAATAAGAAATCTCACAACACCAGGTTAGAGTCCAACAGGTTTATTTGGTATCACAAGCTTTTGGAGTACTGCTTTTGCTTCAGGTGAGCCAGGTAATTCATTCACGTGATGAAGGAGCAGCACTCTGAAAGCTCGTGATACCAAAATAAACCTGTTGGACTTTAACCTGGTGCTAAAATTATTTATATAGTCTGATCAAAGGCACTAAGGTAAGCAGGCAAGATACAAAACCCCAAAAGAGCAAGTGTCCTGTTTTCACAAGTTCCTGATTGGTTTCCAGTACCTCACAAGAGGTTATTGCAGAAGGTCGAGGGACATGGAGTTGGGGGTAGGGTGTTAGCGTGGATAGAGGATTGGTTGTCAAATAGGAGGCAGAGAGTGGGGGTCAACGGGTGCTATTCGGATTGGCGGATGGTGACTAGTGGAGTGCCCCAGGGGTCGGTTCTGGGGCCTCAGCTTTTTACCATTTATATAGATGATCTGGAGGAAGGAACCGAGTGTAGGGTGTCGAAATTTGCTGATGACACCAAGATTGGGGGAACGGCAAATTGTGCGGAGGGTGTGGAGAGTCTGCAGAAGGATCTAGATAGGCTGGGCGAATGGGCCAGGAAATGGCAAATGGAATTTAATGTTGGCAAGTGTGAGGTGGTCCACTTTGGTAGGAATAATGGTAGGAAGGACTATTACTTACGTGGCGAAAAACTGCAGCAGGCGACGGTGCAGAGGGACCTCGGGGTCCTTGTGCATGAGTTGCAAAAACCCAGCTTGCAGGTGCAGCAGGTGGTCAGGAAGGCGAATGGGATGCTGGCCTTCATAGCGAGGGGGATTGAATATAAAAGTAGGGAGGTCTTGCTGCAGCTGTATAGGGCATTGGTGAGGCCACAGCTGGAGTACTGTGTGCAGTTTTGGGCGCCGCACCTGCGCAAAGATATTTTGGCCTTGGAGGGAGTGCAGAGGAGGTTTACTAGGCTGATACTGGAGTTGAGGGGGTTGAGCTATGAGGAGAGGCTGAATAAACTAGGCTTGTACTCGTTAGAGTTTAGAAGAATGAGGGGAGATCTCATTGAGACGTATAAGATGATGAATGGGATGGATAGGATAGAGGTGGAGAGACTCTTCCCGCTCAAAAAGGACAGTAGGACTAGGGGGCACAGCCTCAAGATAAAGGGGGGGCGGTTTAGAACGGAGTTGAGGAGGAACTTCTTCACTCAAAGGGTGGTGAATCTCTGGAATTCTCTGCCCGTTGAGGTGGTGGAGGCTGCCTCGCTAAATATTTTTAAGACGCGGGTTGATGGGTTTTTGATAAGAGAGGGGATTAAGGGTTATGGGGAGAGGGCAGAAAAGTGGAACTGAGCCACGACAGATCAGCCATGATCTTATTGAATGGCGGGGCAGGCTCGAAGGGCTAGATGGCCTACTCCTGCTCCTATTTCTTATGTTCTATTTCCTATTTCTTAAAAGGCAATGTCACTACCATCCTACATGATCAAAGGTTGTTCTCCCCTTTGAGGAGATGAGCTGACTGGTGGTGATTTTAACCTGAGGATCACCACACCTCAAGCAAAGAGCAAGGTTGAGAAGGCATGCCTTCATGAAGGCCTCATGAATTGAACCAACGTTGTTGACATCGCTCCATATCACAAACCAGCCATGTAGCCAACTGAGCTGTCTGGCTCATTAATGTAACAGAGCTGTAGAATATATCACCAGGAAAGTTCTCAAAAGATAACAATATAAATATATTGAAACAGTGTTGCTGGAGAAAACAGTAGTTGTGTTGATTTGATTTGATTTGATTTATTACTGTCACAGGTATTAGCATAAGGTGAAAAGTGTTGTTTCTTGTGCTCTATACAGGCAAAGCATGCCATTCATAGAGAAGGGAATGAGAGAGTGCACAATGTAATGTTACAGTTATAGCTAGAGTATAGAGAAATTAAATCAGGGTAGGTCAATTTATAAGTCTGATAGCAGCAGGGAAGAAGCTGTTCTTGAGTCAGTTGGTACATGACCTCAGACATTTGTATCTTTTTCCTGGCAGAAGAAGATGGAAGAGAGATTGTCCAAGGTGTTTGGGGTCCTTAATTATCCTGGCTGCTTTACCGAGGCAGCGGGAAGTATAGACAGAGTCAATGGATGGGAGGCTGGTTTGCATGATAGCTGGGCTAATGGGTTGACCTTTGCAAAAAAGGACGGCTGGTTTCAGTCAGATAATTTTATTCATGTTCTTAAAAATTCTGGAACTGGATTCTCCGGCCGGATCTATCCCAAGAACGGAAATTCACGTTCATGCGCAACAAAACTTTAAAATGTCTGCCGAATTTTCCGTCTTGCCTGCTACAATTCCCAAGGCGGGTGAGATGGCAGAATTATTTTCTTCTGCCTGCAGTTGCTTTTTTTAAAAAAAAGCAGAATACTTTTGGATTTAAGATTTTGAGCAGGTTATTTAAGGCAACGTTCACTTAATTGCAGAATTAATCATGTGGAAATTTTCATCAAGTCATTTCTTGAAAATTGAGTAGCTTGTTTATCACAAAGTTTTAATCATTTATCAGAATTAATGGGTGCACACTTAGTGTGCAATTTACATAATGCAGATTGAAGTGTATGCATTTGGGACTTGATTATAGCATGTTACAAAAATGTTCTAGACTAGATTTTAGATTCAGTACTGGAGGAAGGGCAGGAGTAAAGAGTTCTTTTTTCTGATTACTGGAAAAAAGCATGTAATATATTAATCACTATCAGAAGAGATGTTATTCTATGAAAGCTCAATGTACTCATATCAAATTCCTCTTTCCACTCTTTTAACACAGATATAAAATATTCACCGAGGTAACAGATTTAATCAACCACTTTAACCATTTGAAAATAATAGTGTTCGTTAACTCCAAAGCATGTACCTATATTCAAGCAGTGAGGGAATGGAGAAATGTGGGTTATTGGAGATACCAAGGCAGGAGCCAAGGAAATTGATTAAGGTTGGAGTATGAAAGGGTAAGAGAACTAATAGATTGAGTGATTGTTGGGTGGAGAAGAGATTTGGGATGCGGGAATATGGGAATAGAAAGGTGAGTGTAATGAGAAAATGAGAACAGGTTTATCCTCAAAACTGGTGCCCTGCAAGGCTGTGACTTCAGCCCTTTGCTTTACTCTTTATGTAATTATGACTATGTGGCTAAATTCTGCTCCAACTCCATTTTCAAGTTTGGTGATGACATCACTGTAATGGGTTGGATCTCAAACAATGACGAGACAGCGTACAGGAAAGAGATAGAGAATCTGGTGAACTGGTGTGACGACTATAATCTCCCCCTCAATGTCAGTAAAATGAAAGAGATATTCATCGACTTCAGGAAGCAGAGTAGAAGATATGCCCCTGTCGACATCAACGGTGATGAAGCAGAAATAGTCGAGAGATTCAAGTTTCTAGGTGTCCAAATAACTAACATCCTATCTTGGTCCTTCCTCGCTGACGCTATAGTTAAGAAAGCCCACCAAGCCTCTACTTTCTTCAGAGGCTAAGGAAATTTGGCATACCTGCTACGACTCTCATCAATTTTTACAGATACACCATAGAAAGCATCCATTCCAGATGTATTGCAGCTTGGTATGACTCATTTTCTGACCAAGACTGCAAGAAACTACAAAGGGTTGTGAACATAGCCCAGTCCATCATGCAAACCAGCCTCAAGTCCATTGACTCTGTTTACAATTCCCACTGCCTCGGAAAAGCAGCCAGCATAATTAAGGACCCCACACACCCTGGCATATTCTTTTCCACCTCTTTCCATCAGGAAAAAGTCTGAAGAGCAGCTTCTTCCCTGCTGCCACTTGACTTTTGAATGGATATACCATGTATTAAGCTGATGTTTCTCTGCACCCTAGCTATGACTGTAGCACTATGTTCTGCAACCTCTCCTTTACTTCTCATGTGCTCTATGAATGGTATACTTTGTACAGCATGCAAGAAATAATATTTCTCACTGTATCCCAATAGATGTGACAATAATAAATCAAGTCAAATCAAAGTATGAGAAAAGTGGCAATGAGGAAATTAAGGCAAATCTCCAGTATTTTAGCATCACATATGCAGCACTGCCACACACAATAATTACCCCCTCATCCCCACTGCTACTTCCAGTCATGGTTAAATCCTTCCATGTGTGAGAAACATTTCTCCACTTTTCTCACATCTATAAAATCCCTCTCCCAAATTCACACATTGTGGAACTCAACCAAATCTCCCCAGTGTAAAGGCTGTTTTCTGATATGAACTGGCTGCAGGTAGATTCTCCTGTCACCAGCTTCTACCCAACTCATTGAACTGAAAACGTTTGACTTATGATGCCCACTGTCAGAGCTCATCAAGATAAATCCAACATTCCCTCCAGCATACAGATTGATAGTCACAGAAATATGACATTGTAGAAGTGGGGTGGAACACAACCTTGTGGGATTTGTGATTAAAGATAAATGTTTCTCATTAAGTGAACCAATGGAAGTCAGTTGGAAGGGGATATTAGATAAGCATGAATACATTTGGCAGAAGATTTTGTTTTGCAATTATGGAACAAAGAACAAAGAAAATTACAGCACAGGAACAGGCCCTTGGCCCTCCAAGCTTGCACCGACCATGCTGCCCGACTGAACTAAAACCCCCTACCGTCCAGAGACCATATCCGTCTATTCCCATCCTATTCATGTATTTGTCAAGATGCCCCTTAATACTCACTATCATATTTGCTTCCACTACTTCCCCCAGCAGCATGTTCCAAGCATCCACCACCTTCTGTGCAAAAAAACTTGCCTCGTACATCTCCTCTAAACCTTGTCCCT
This sequence comes from Carcharhinus amblyrhynchos, assembly GCF_965287045.1. Taxonomy (NCBI): domain Eukaryota; kingdom Metazoa; phylum Chordata; class Chondrichthyes; order Carcharhiniformes; family Carcharhinidae; genus Carcharhinus; species Carcharhinus amblyrhynchos. The sequence goes on along the minus strand of NC_137327.1, from coordinate 83,856,198 downwards.
CAGACCTTAATTCTATGCCTCCTACTAATTGACTTTTCCACCTTGGGAAAAAGCTTCTGACTATCCACTCTGTCCATGCCCCTCATAGTCTTGTAGGCTTCTATCAAGTCACTCCTCAACCTCTGTCGTTCCAATGTGAACAAACCCAAGTTTCTCCAACCTCTCCTCATAGCTAATGCCCTCCATGCCAGGCAACATCCTGGTAAATCTTTCCTATACACTCTCCAAAGCCTCCACATCCTTCTGATATGTGCTGACCAGAATTGAACACTATGTTCCAAATGCGGCCTGATTAAGGTTCTATAAAGGTGTGACATGACTTGCCAATTTTTAAACTCAGTGCCCTGGCCGATGAAAGAAGTGTGCCGTATGCCTTCTTGACTACCTTCTCCACCTGCATTGCGAAGTGACCTGTGTACCTGTACACCCAGATCCTTCTGCCTGTCAATACTCTTAAGGGTTCTACCATTTACTGTATATTTCCTATCTTTATTTTATTAGACCTTCCAAAAGGTATTACCTCACATTTATCCGGATTAAACTCCATCTCTCCGCCCAAGCCTCCAACTGATCTATATCCTGCTGTATCCTCTGATGTGCTTCATCGCTGTCCGCAAATCCACCCACCTTTATGTCGTCTGCAGACTTACTAATCAAACCAATTACATTTCTCTCCAAATCACTTATATGTATTATGAACAGCAAAGGTCCCAGCACTGATCCCTGAAGAACGCCCTCCATTCAGAAACACACCCTTCCACTGCTACCCTCTGTCTTCTATGACTGAGCCAGTTCTGTATCCACCTTACCAGCTCACATTTGATCTGGGACTTCATCTTCTGCACCAGAGTTCACCGGGAACAGGAGTGGGCCATTCAGCTGTTTGAGCCACTCTGCCATTCAATTAGATCATGCTGATACATACCCTAACTTCATTTAACCCTTCATACCCATATCTGACAAAAATCCATCTCAGTTTTAAAAACTCTGGGTGGAATTTTACTGCAGCTTAACACCCATTTTATGGTGGGAAAATGCCACAAAGTCGGGCGCAAATCAACTAGCACGAATGGCGCCGGTTTTTGCGACTGGTGCGATTTTACAACACCCGGATTTCCGGCGCGGTCAGCCTCTAATTATTTCAATGATTGGGGGGAGGATACAGAGGGGCTGGTGGTACTCCCCTTGTCAGCAAAGGGAGGTCACCATTTCCATTTTGCGGGGAGGGGGACTTGCACGCGAGTGCAGAGATTGGAGCGCACTTTCTAAAAAATCGCTTAACAGCCAGGCTGGCCAGTGTGATTTCCGAGATGCATGAACTTGCATTGGTGGTCCAACTGGCTTGGACACCTGGAGCCGATTTGGGTGAATTCTGCCCTTTATCATGGATTCTTCCAGTATGCAAAAAGGTAATTTGATCCACAATGCCTCCACTGGTACTTTTCTCCACATGAGCTATCCACTCTAATTCTGTTGCCCTGCCAATCTCTTCACAACCTTTCAATGTCCCTTTCTTTTAAGCAAATGTTTAATTGCTCTTTAATAAATTTTGATGCATGCTGTTCACACAATGGGGTGGAGTTAATCATTAGGGCATGGCCTCACCCAAGAACCCAAAGGTGGGAGGTAAATCTGTGGGATTCCAGGCACCCAGGATGCCAGATTGCCACAAGATGGCCAATCCATTTGAGGGCAGGCACCCACCCCTAGGAGCTGCCTCAGCAGAGGCCTGACAGCTCAATAGCCTCAGCAATATCAATGGGAATAGAAGCTACTACTAGCACCGCATCTGGGTGAAGAAGACTCCATTGGTGGACAGGGCTTTCACAACCAGGTATATGGGGAATCAGGCTGTAGGGATCAGTCAGGCCAGATCCAGCAAGGGTGGGGGAAGCTGGTGAGGGTGGGCAGCAAGCTGTCATATGAGCAGTAATTGCCTTGGGAACCCATGGACTAAAGAGTGCTTGCATAGGAACCTACCCACCCAAGCCCACTGGTAGGTTGTCAGGGTACACCTGAATGTTTTCCCACAAGGCAGATGGACCCTCTGTCACTAGTAAAATGTCAGTGGCCATGAGCAGAGACCCTTTCTTAATCAGTTAAATAGTTTAATTAACCTTTAAGCAGGAGGACTGTCTGCTACCTTTTTCTCCATTGGTAAGATTACATAGTAGTGGGGAAATGATGGGCATTCCATTCGCTATCTTGCCTGACTATTTTACAATGTCCGCTTATCCCCCAGCCTTTCCCCAAAGGTTGGTGTACTTCAGCCTAATGATTGGTGGCAGAGAATGCTGAGCTAAGTGAAGAAATGAAAACATGAACTAAAAGAATTGTTAAAAATAACTTGATCAATTCACAAGTGCCTCCAGAGAGGCATTTAAAAACCTAAGGATGGTCCTGTCACCCTTGCTCCCCCATGATATTTCTCATAGGAGTGTAATGAACAAATCAAACAAAACTACAACGTTGAGTTGCAATCAGATCAGCCATGGTCTTAATAAATGGTGGGTGGCATCGTGGTTGGCTTGCTGCCTTACAGCACCAGCGACCCAAGTTCAATTCCCAGCTTTGGACACTGTCTGTGTGGAGTTTCTCCTCGTGTCTGCAAGGGTTTCCTCTAGGCGCTCCGGTTTGCTCCCACAGTCCAAAGATGTGCGGGTAAGGTGGATTGGCCAGGCTAAATCGCCCCTTAGTGTCAGGGGGACTAGCTAGGGTAAATGCATGATGTTGCAGAAATAGAGCCTGGGTGGGATTGTGGTTGGTGAAGATTCGATGGGCCGAATGGTCTCCTTCTGCATTATATGATCCTCAGCAAGTTTAAGGGCTGAATGGTCTACTACTGCTCCTAATTTGTGTGTTCTTGAAGGAGAATGTAATCTTTCTTTCAGAGATACACTTACCCTTTAAGTCAACTTTGGGCCACGGTGGACTGCCTATTTTCCAATGTGTTGGGGAACCCAACAATTGTGCTAAAATAAGGGTGATAAAATTAGTTGGCAAAGTCAGGACATTGTGCAGTTCCCCACCACCCCGAACCATTTGCTTGTTTTGCAAACTGAGTTAAAATCGAGCAAACACATTCTCATGATCACCATATTTAATGCCCCGACAGACAGCTTCAATAATCAGTGTAATCCTTTAGTCTCAGGCCCTCCTGGAGGCTCACTGAGTTTATCCAGTGAGTGACAGGTTAGAGATCAAGGTTAGGAAGGTCGCTGTTTTGATTCTGCATTCCGGTCTCAGCCATTGCAGCTGTAGAAATGTCTTTAGTGGGAGAGGGGAAATTGGTCAAAGATGATGACTTTTGATGAAAGCACGGACAATAAAATGTCATCACCATTCACTTTATAATGTATCAGTCTTGTAGCTAAAATACAGAAACACTGACTGAAGTGTGGGGTCTCTGCACAGTATGTATCTGACCGGAAAAAAAAACATCAGTAAAATATCTTTGTAATATTTTGTAAATCCAATAAATTTTAAAAAAAGCTGTGCTGCAACAGCAACCTTGCTACTTGACCTTTAAGCTGAACAATGTACTTTATGCAGAACCAGGCATTTATTGATTACAGGATACTGAGGGTCAGCCCTTCATTAAGACAGGGATATACTTATCTGACTGACTCATGAGGCATGATTAAAAGAGACAATTCCCTTTGTAGGCTTTAACAGACTGGTTATTAAAGATTCAGAAATGAAATAGAGGAGGTGAACCATGAATTGCCTGCAGCATACTAGCAAGTGCCCGAGGCAGCACAAATGTGACAGGTGCTGATAAACATTTCTTTTCCTTAAGACACGCACAATAATCTTTGATGCAAGCAGCAAGACACATGCAGAATGTTGTGACTGCATTGCCTGATTGCTCCTCAGCATTGCATTTTCAGCACCAGGCCAGATGGGCTTGAAATTTTGTGGGAATTCCACAAGTCTCCAGGAAGTTGGCAGAATCCTCCTGGAAAAGCGAAAAAATAACATTTACTGATCTGCATAGTTTCTTGGAATTCCCTCAGTACCTTCCAAGGGGGGTTGGGGGGGTGGGGGGCGAGCTTCCCTCTGTCCCTTATAACACAAAATGATGGACAAGACTGAGACCTGAAGCAGACCCCCTCAGGCAGGAGTTTTTGCTTCTGTTCCACATTAGGGACTTGTGCTGCAGTGGCAGCTGGTATGCTGAGTGAGACAATGAATGGGTATGTGATAACTTTTACAGAGGCGCATGTGAGCCTCAAGCTTGATCATTTAAAGCCCAGAGAAGCGTCCTAATCCTGAATCCATGTGTTCCCCAGTGCTCCTCATGTCCTCTGCAAGGTCATCATGTTCATGAGAACAACATCTGGACTCTATTCCCATTGCATTGCTGGCTACGGCACAGTGGCACAGTGGTTAGCACTGCTGCCTCATAGCGCCAGGGACTCGGGTTCAATTCCAGCCTCGGGTGACTGTCTGCATGGAGTTTGCACGTTCTCCCTGTATCTGTGTGGGTTTCCGCCTGCTGTTCTGGTCTCCTCCCACAATCCAAAGATTTGTGAGTTAGGCTGATTGGCCACGATAAATTGACACTAGTGTCAGGGGATTAGCAGGGTAAATATGCAGGTTTGTGGGAATAGAGCGTGACTGGGTTTGTGGTTGGTCCAAATTCAATGGACTGAATGGCCTCCTTCTGCACTTGTAGAGATTCTATGAATGCTCCTTGCCATAGTCAACAATTTATTCGGCATAGGTCTTATTCCCCCCCTTTCTTAATTACTGTCATCATTTCTGGGGCATGTTGGCCAGCATGTTTCCTACATTACAACAGTGACTACGCTTCACAAAGTCCTTATTGGCTGGTGACTATAGACCCTGAAAAATCACAATATAAATGCAAGTCAAAAAAATCCTTGATCCTTCTGGCCTTGCAAAATATATTTCAAAATCATCATGAACATCAAATTAAAAATGTTAATATTGAAAAGGCTAAAGATGGGGTTTTGTGATTGACTGTTTGTCAAAAATAAATGACCTTATATATAGTAACATATTTCCGAAGTATCTCAAAATGTTTCAAATACAGCAAATTACCTGTTATGTATAGTGAAACCACCAGAATGGACCTTTCAAGTATAGAGGTAACCCAGAAATAGTATGGAAATGAGGCATGAGAGAACTTCATTTTGGTGGTAGCTGTGCAGAAATTATTGCTGACCAGCACACTGGAACAACCCTCTGCTCTTTTTCGTATGGCAGTATGGAACTCTTAACACTCAAATGAGCTAGTCAACACAGCCTTGCTTTAACATTTTATGCCAAGGACATTACCGGTAACAATGTAGCATTCATTCAGTATTGCATTCAAATGTACAGAACCATAGAATCCTTGCAATGCAGAAGAGGCCATTCGGCCCATTTCGTCTGCACCCATTCTCTGACAGAGTATCTTACCCAGGCCCTCTCCCCTGCCCTTTCCCTGCAACCTCACATATTTACCATGGCTAATCCAACTAACCTAACATCTTGGGATAGGCACTAAGAGGCAATTTAACATGACCAATGCACCTAACCTGCACATCTTTGGACTGTGGAAGGAAACTGGAGCACCCACACGGACATAAGGTGAAAGTGCAAACGCCACACAGAGAGTCACCGAAGGCCGGAGTTGAATGTGGGTCCTTTGTGCTGTGAGGCAGCAATGCTGAGCACTGTGCCACTGGTCAAAGATCTCAGGAACTAGACAGCAGGAGAAAATCAGTCTTATAAGTTCTTTAATTTGTCCAAACTACATTTTTTGGTTTCTCAGAGAAGATCAGAAGTTTCAAAATTTTGCTGACCTAAATGAATTCATCAAAATGCTGTAGTTATTTGGAAGTGGTTTGAAACATTTCCCTTTCATGCAGCATCTGGGGTCTTTGTGGTTTCTTGTTGGAAAATTCAGATAGTTTGTAGCGTGAAATGGCAAACAGCAGAGATCATGTGGGTCAGAGAAACACAGGAGAGAAAAGCTCAAGGAGCGCAGACCTAGGGAAAAAGAAATAGCACAGATATAGAGATAATGTCAAGACGAAGAAAATGTAGGTATTGGGATAACAATGCTTAGAGATACTTCAGGTATAGAGAGATAGGACAGAAAGAGGGATATATGCCAGAGAGTAAAAATCATCCAATCATGCAGAGACAGAAATAAACCGAGAAAAAAGCTCAGGGCAACAGCAGGGAACAGATTCACTGAATGAGCCTGTGAATATTGCCAGGAGTTTAATTAAGAATAACGGTGAAGCTGCTCGCACTCACTGTTAATAGCCAGAAAAATTGACCAATGTATATTATAGAATCTCTACAGTGCAGAAGAGGCCATTCAGCCCATCAGTCTGCACTGACTCTCTGACAGAGTGTCATACCCAGACCCTTTCTTCTGCCCTATACCTGTAACCCCACGCATTTCCCATGGCTAATCCATCTAACCTACATTTCTTGGGACACTAAAGTGGCATGGTGGCACAGTGGTTAACACTGCTGCCTCACAGCACCAAGGACCCAGGTTTGATTCTCAGCTTGGGTCACTGTCACTGCGGAGTCTGCATATTCTCCTCGTGTCTATGTGAATTTCCTCTGAATGCTTTGGTTTCCTTCTACAGTTTGAAACATGTGCTGGTTAGTTGCATTAGCAATGCTAAATTTTCCCCCAGTATACCTGAACAGGCACCAGTATGTGACAACTAGGGGATGTTCACAGTAACTTTGTTGCCGTGTTAATGTAAATCTACTTATGACACTAATTAACTTAAGGGACAATTTGACAATGGCCAATCCACTCAATCTGCACTTCTTGGACTGTGGGAAGAAACCAAAGGAAACACACACACAATGTAAAGAATCTGTAAATTCCAACAGTCATGCACCCAAGGCCAGAATTGAACCCGGGACCCTAAAGTTGTGAGGCAGCAGTGCTAACCACTGTGCCACCGTACCACCCTCATATTGCACTGTGAAATGTGAAAATCTGGAAGCTGCTGTCTGATTTGCCCTCCACAAGAATTGTGGGGCACTACCTCACCAATTGACTTAGTACTAAACCATATGAAGCCTGCAAAAGTATGGCACCTCCTTTATAATTTTCTACGAAATGCGCTAGAAAAAGCTGGTGCATTCAGGTGCACTTTTTAATGGTGCAATTCGTCTTAATTATTACTAAAGAACAACTTTGGCCCTGAAAGTATAAGTTTACGTGTATGGAGTCGCATTCCTTTGTAATTTAATTAAAGTTGGAGATTTTTTTAAATTTAGAAACATAGGAACATCTGAAGGGGAGTAGGCCATATAGCCCTGAGCCTATTCCACCATTCAGTCTGTGATCTAACTCCAAATATTGAGTTTTGTCACATATCCTTTCAATAGCTTTGGCTAACAAAAAAAATCAACCCCAGTTTTTAAATTATCATTTGCTCTTGCATTGATTGGCATTTGAGGAAATGAATGCCAAAATTTGACCACCCTTTGCATGAGGAGATCTTTAACAATTGTCAGGGTTATGTGGGGGAGCGGGGGCAGGGGGGGGGAGGGGAGCTAAGACATCACATTCTATATTTATGTAAAACTTTCATAATCTAGATCCTCATGGCTAATTTCTAAATTTTCAAAAAAAAGGGACAAAGACTTTTGAAATGGCTGAAGCTATGTCTACCTGAACAAAAGGAGCAATCAGGGGCAGTATCAAAGAGGCTTGCACCTCTTTACCTCTGAAGAGATTCTAATGATCCTTTTTGGGCTGCAGAGACCAAATTCAAATGGAACTATACACGGACCATCTACATTTCATAAGCCAGGGCTGGTCAACTGGAGTTCTTTCATCTGCTAGGACAAAGGATACTGCAATCTCTCTTGAAGACTTAATGGTTGGAACATTCACACTCTCTGCGATTCAGATGAAGGAATGCACACCCTTTGTCAAAGTCAAAATGGAGATGTGGAAGTTATGTGGAAGACACCCTACCTATTGGAAATAGTAATATTGCCTTGCCTTACTACAAAACATCAGTCTGTCACTTTTCTATCTAATTTAGCACAGGAAAAAAAGCTCTGCAAGTCGGAGTACTTGGCCCATCCGTACTGTTTCCACTGGACCTTTTGTACCAGCACTTAAATGACTAATTTTACCTAATTCATTGAGGAAGTTACCTTGACTGGAAAAGTGAATTATACAGCATCAGTGTTCAACCTGCTAACCTTTGTGACAGAATACACCATTAGACATTTATTCTGGAATCTAGGATCGCATGAAATAATGATCCTTTTCCCTGTAGTCTTTTTCTTCTAAATATTTTTTGCTCTATCCCTTTTTTTATTGTATGAGTGTGCAGAGGGTTATATATGTTGCTGAAGGTAAGCATGGAGGCACAGCAGGAGGTGAAGAAGGCAAATGGTATGTTTGCCTTCATTGCAAAAGATTTTGAGTACAGGAGCAGGGATGAGTTGTAACAATTTTACAGGGCCTTGGTGAGGCCACACCTAGAATATTGTGTGCAGTTTTGGTCTCCTTTTCTGAGGAAGGATGTTCTTACTCTCAAAAAAGAGCAGCAGACTGACTCCAGATATTATGGGGCTGATGTATGAGGAGAGATTGACTCGGTTAGGATTGTTTTCACTGGAGTTCAGTCGAATGAGGGGGGATCTCAAAGAGACTTAGAAAATTCTAACATGACCAGATAGGGTAGATGCAGGGAGGATATTTCCGATGGTGGGGGAGTCCAGAACCAGGGTAACAGTCTGAGGTTTTGGGGATAGACCATTTATGACCGATGTGAGGAGACATTTCTTCATCCAAAGAGTGGTGAACTTGTGGAATTCATTACCACAGGAAGTAGTTGATGCCAAAACATTGAATATATTCAGGAGGCAGCTACATATAGCACTAGGGGAGAATGGGATCAAAGGATATGGGGAGAAAGCACAATTAGACTATTGAGTTGGATGATCAGCCATGATGGTAATTAATGGCAGTGCAGGCTCAAAGGGCCAAATGGGTTCTTCCTGTTTATTATTTTTATGTTTCTATGATATTTCCGCCACCCCAAGTTTTGAATATGTGCCAATAAATTAACCCTCTGAGTTCATCATATCTTGGGTTTGCTGTGGGGTTATTAATAGAAAACTGAATCACAACTGAAATGTTGGAAAACATGCCACCTCTTATAAAGGGGGAAGCAAATCAAAAACACCTTTCTGTTGATGGATGGAAAGTGAGAGTTGAAAGCAGGGCTGTTTTGAACTCTTTCTCTTCTCAAAAAACCGCACATGACAAAACTGTTCTTGCAAACTCGTATCTAATTTCCGGCTTCCTTTTCTTTTCCAATTCTTGATCATCTTGTCACCTCTCAAATCTGTACCTATATTTACCTGAATTTCAGATCTGAATGCTTCCAATTAAGATTCTGTCCCTGCCAATACCAAAATATCTTATCAAAGTCATAAAATGATATCTTATTTCACTGTGATGAAGGATACTGTCCCTTCTTGTTGTTCTCAATCTGTCTGTAGTATTTGACAAAATTGATCACAATATCCTCTTCTTGCACCTCTTCATTGTGGCCATTGATTATGGGATGATTTCACTTGATTTCATTTTTATCCAATTAATTATATCTACAAGGTCACCTACAATTTATTTTCTTCTTGCTTCCACTTCATTATCTTTGATGCCCTCCCAGGGTTTATCCTTGGCACCTCTTATTTCTCAACTACATGCTGGGCCTTCGTTACATAATTTAAAAGCACAGAGTTAGTTTTCACATGTATGCCGATGACATCTAGCTTCACCTTGACCACCTTTCTCACAATTATCAGACTGCTTATCTGACATCCTGTACCAAATGAGCATAAATTTAAGAACATAAGAACATAAGAAATAGGAGCAGGAGTAGGCCATCTAGCCCTCCAAGCCTGCCCCACCATTCAGTAAGATCATGGCTGATCTGTCATGGCTCAGTTCCACATTCCCGCCCTCTCCCCATAACCCTTAATCCCCTTGCTTATCAAAAACCCATTAACCCGCATCTTAAAAATATTTAGCGAGGCAGCCTCCACCACCTCAACGGGCAGAGAATTCCAGAGATTCACCACCCTTTGAGTGAAGAAGTTCCTCCTCAACTCTGTTCTAAACTGCCCCCCCCCTTTATCTTGAGGCTGTGCCCCCTAGTCCTACTGTCCTTTCTGAGTGGGAAGAGTCTCTCCACCTCTATCCTATCCATCCCATTCATCATCTTATACGTCTCAATGAGAACTCCCCTCATTCTTCTAAACTCTAACGAGTACAAGCCTAGTTTATTCAGCCTCTCCTCATAGCTCAACCCCCTCAACTCCGGTATCAGCCTAGTAAACCTCCTCTGCACTCCCTCCAAGGCCAAAATACCCTTGCGTAAGTACGGCGACCAAAACTGCACACAGTACTCCAGCTGCGGCCTCACCAATGCCCTATACAGCTGCAGCAAGACCTCCCTACTTTTATATTCAATCCCCCTCGCTATGAAGGCCAGCATCCCATTCGCCTTCCTGACCACCTGATGCACCTGCAAGCTGGGTTTTTGCGACTCATGCACAAGGACCCCGAGGTCCCTCTGCACTGTCGCCTGCTGCAGTTTTTCGCCACGTAAGAAATAGTCCTTCCTACCATTATTCCTACCAAAGTGGACCACCTCGCACTTGCCAACAGTAAATTCCATTTGCCATTTCTTGGCCCATTCGCCCAGCCTATCTAGATCCTTCTGCAGACTCTCCACACCCTCCGCGCAATTTGCCGTTCCCCCAATCTTGGTGTCATCAGCAAATTTCGACACCATACACTCGGTTCCCTCCTCCAGATCATCTATATAAATGGTGAATAGCTGAGGCCCCAGCACCGACCCCTGGGGCACTCCACTAGTCACCATCCGCTAATCCGAATAGCACCCATTAACCCCCACTCTCTGCCTCCTATTTGACAACCAATCCTCTATCCACGCTAACACCCTACCCCCAACTCCATGCCCCCTTACCTTCTTGCAATAACCTCTTGTGAGGTACCTTGTCAAACGCCTTCTGAAAATCAAGAAAGACCACATCCACCGGCTCTCCTCTATCCACCGCCCTAGACACATCCTCATAGAACTCCAATAAATTTGTCAGACACGACTTCCCCTTAACGAAACCGTGCTGCGTCTGCTCTATCAAGCAATTCCCCTCAAGATGCCTCGCTATTTCCTCCTTGATGACGGATTCTAACAATAAATTTCCTTGAGCTAAACACTGAGAAGGTGAAGTCATTGTTTTTGGTCATCCCTCCAGATTCCATTCCCCAGCTGCCAACTCTTCCCCTCTGCCTGGCTTGGCAGCAGACTGAGATAAAGCCCAATCTCTTTATAATCTTGCTGGCAGATTTGAGCACACAATGAGCTTTTATCAATACGTTCATACCATCAATGAGATGGCTGATTTCATCCTTCATAACAACAGCCAACTGGTGTCTTGACTCGTTTGCTGCTGAAACCGTCATGCACACCTTCATAACCTCTAGCCGTGACTATTTCAATGCACCCTTGGCTGATATCATACTTTTTACAACCTGTAAACTTGAGGTCATCCATTTAATTTGCATCTTCATCCCTGTATTTGCTGACTTACCAGTCTAATAACATCTTGATTTAAAATTCTCAAATTTCTCTTCAAATCCCTCCATCACTTTTTTATTATGAGATGTGGACATCTCTGGCTCGGCCAACATTTATTGCCCGTTGCTAATTGCCCATGAGAAAGTGCTGATGAACTACCTTCTAGAACTGCTGCAACTCATGTGGTGTAAAGTCACCCACAATGCTGATATTGAGCAAGTTCCAAAATTTTTAGCCAGTGACAGTAAAGGATCGGTGATATATTTCCAGGTCAAGATGGTGAGTGGTTTGGGAGACTTCAATGATCGATGGTTAGATTCTCTCTATTGGTGATGGTCATTGCCTGACACTTGCCTGGCGTGAATGTTACTTGCCACATGTCAGCCAAATCCTGGATTTTGTCCCGGTCTTGCTGTATCCTGAAATGGACCACTTCAGTATCTGAGGAGTCACAAATGGTGCTGAAACTTGTGCAATCATCAGTGAACATCCATTTCTGATCTTATGATGAAGGAAGGACATTAATGAAGCAGCTGAAGATGGTTGGGCTGAAGACACTACCCTGAAGAACTCCTTCAGTGATATCCTGTAACTGAGATGATGGACCTTCAGCAATCACAAACATCTTCCTTTGGGCTGAGTATGAGCCCAGTCAGCAAAGGGTTTTCTGCCTTATTCCCATTTACTCCAGTTTGCTAAGTCTCTTTGTTGCCACTCTTGATCAAATGCTGCCTTGATGTCAAGGGCAGTTACACTCCCTTCATTTCTGAGCTTCAGCTCTTTTTGTCCATGTTTGAACCAAGGCTGTAATATTAGGAGCTGAGTGACCTAGCAGAACTCTTACGGAGTGTCAGTGAGTAGACTTTTGTTCAGCAAGAACCGCTTGATGACCCTTTCTATCATTTTACTGATGATCAAGGATGGACAGATGGGGAAGTATTTGGCTGGGTTGGATTTGTCCTTTTTGTGCAGAGGATCAATTTGGACAATTTTACACATTTCTGGGAAAACGTCAGTGTTATAGCTGTTGGACCTTGCCCCTCATAATCTCTGGAATCTTCTCCAGATCCAAAACTCTTCAAGATCTGTGTTCCTCTCTTGAACATCCCAAATCTTAACAACTCTACAATTTCCTTTAACTGTCTCTGCCCTTTAGGCATTTTTACCCTTGATGTGTCTCAGCCTCTCTGCCTTACTTTCCTGCTTTTAGCTACTCATTAAACATACCTATTTGACCAAGATTTTGGTCAACTATCCTGTTGGGTAGATGTAATCAGTGGGAGACGAAGTTCTGATATCAAGGCCATATTTGGGCTCTGAGTGAGCAGAGTCTGCAGAGCTATGTCAGAAATTTTACCGGAAGTGAAATCAGAGAGCTGGCATGCCCAATGGGAGAGGTAGGCACCTCTGAGACAGACTGCCTGCCCTCAACATGGAGGTACCCATGAGATGCTTGGGTAAGATACTCTGTAAGGGAGTCAACGCAGGCTCCATTGTCTGAATGGCCTGTTGGGATTCAATGAAGGTAATTTAAATTTTAAAAGTTTGTTTGGCAGACGAGGGCATTTGGACCTGGCATTTGGAGTGAAAACTCATCCAGTGGCAGTGTTGGTGTCACCTTAGTGGTACCTGTTGCTGCTGAAACTTTCCAGTGTGATGGACACCGTTAAGATGCCAGGAGGCCATCTCCATGCAGCTTGCATACATTCTATAACCTGGTCGGAGATGGGTGTGGGAGTAAGGGTGGTGCTCTGCCACTGGCAATGTACTGGTGGCCTGGGAAAATTGCCTTTAATTGGGTCTAGTAATTACTCAAGATTGCTGCCCGTCCCTGACAGCCATGTCAGCACTGGGATATTTCCCCAGTACCTTGTCTACATCAAGAGGGCGTCCCAATGCCACTCCCTGCTATTTTACTGCCCCACTCACCTCCCAGACTATAACCTTGGGTTCAGTAAAATCCTAACCTTATGTATTGTTTTGTTTTATAACGATCCTGTGAAGCACCTTGACATGTTTTATTATGTTAAAGGTGCTACATAAATGTAGGCTGTAGTTGTTGTTGAAAGATCTGACTCTAATTTTCAGACCATGTATCTTATTCTAGAGTACCAAGATAATGGATATATTTCCTCCCAAACCACCTCATTTGTTCCTCTTAACCAACAAATGTTCACTAGTTTGGTCCTTGGGATGAAGGGGTTGTTCTACAAATCAACTTTATGATGGGAGGTTGAATAAATATAGTCTATGTTCTCTGGAGTTCAGAAGAATGAGAGATAATCTCATTGAAATATAGAAGAGTTTGATGTGGCTTGATCGAATGCATGCTGAGTGATTATTTCTAATAACTGGGGAATCTAACACGTAGGGACACAGTCTGAGGATAAGAGGCTGAAGTGAGGAGACATTTCTTCACTCAGATGATGATGAAACTTTAGAATTCTCTACTCCATGGGGATGTAGATGCTCCATCATTAAATATGGTTAAAGTTGAGCGAGTGAAGGGAAAAGGTGGGGTTGAAACCAAAGATCAGCCATGATCATGCTATATCCATATCCTACATTCTTCATTACTTTAAAAGCCATTTGCTACAGTTCTGCCCCTCCACCTTTCTATCTGTTTTTGCTCTCTCTTAATTACATCTTCCTTTTCCTCTCTTTATTTTTCTTTGTGCATTCAATAGTTTTACATTCAAATAAGTATTCTAATTCTTGGTTTAGACTCTATGAGCAGAATTCTCCTGTCTGGGATGAAGTTGCACGGTGTGGGTGGGGATAAGGTGTGCTTTCCATTTCAGAGTTTGGCAGGAGACCATGACATATTATCCGGCCCAATCTCATTAAATATGCACTCAGGAGTTTAGCACCATTTCCTGCCATCATGTCTGGGTGCCATAGTATCACCGACTCACTATTGAAAAAAGAAGATAAACTTCCTTAAGAAAGAAGATGGATCTCCCAGAATATTGTGAGGCTGGAAGATGGACCTCTTCAATGACAGTGAGGCTGGAGGATCCACATGAAAGATGCTCCCCCCACCCACTGATGTAGTATCCTGGGGTCCAGAGTTGCTGGCGAACTCCGTCCTGAACCCTAGAATTAACCACAGGCATTCTTCAGGTGAGCCCTGACTTTAATATACCCTGCTGCTCCAGACGTATTCTGGACCAGCATATTTTCCCTCTGGCATTACAAAGAATTGGATGTGGAGGGAAGATTCTGGTCAGGCCTTCATCTGCACCTCATTATAGTGATGAAAATCACTTCCACAACAGCCTCCAGTAGTTTTCTGATCTACCATGGCGGGCACCAATGAAAGATCCCATGGAAAATTAACACTGGTCAAAAAGCAGATTTTGGACTGCTACGAAATTCCACTCCTCCCCCCACATTGTACATACACTGCCCTGACCACCACCCCTCCTCCCACCATTGTGGATAGGAACCTGATAGATATTCAAACTAATTGCTTCAAATATAACTAGCAGGCTTGAAAAATGATTCAATTCTCATCCACTATTCACCTGCACTCCAGCGGGATCTGTAGTGGGAGAGCTTTCGTACAAGCCCTTACGAGCGAGGACCTGACATGTTGGACCCTGAGGATCGAGGAAGTATCATCAATCCCTCAGAAATGAGGATAACCTCCTGGCCACTGTATTTATAGCCCCATGTAGAAAAGGGAACTTTGAGAAGCTACTTTGAGAAGGGCAGTTATGTTCGTCTCCCCTTTTTATAAGTTTTGTCATCAGGATGACACGGCAGCAGCAGAAAGAACAGTGACAACAATGAGTTAGGAACTGGAGACTAGAGGTGGCAAGGTCTCCAAGTCTGTTCTTTTTGATTCCACCAAAACAATACAGCAAACTGACTGCATGACAATGAGACTACAAACAACTATCTTTGTGACTTGCAGAGAGAGTCCATCTCTTTGAGAGAATCCTAAAGACCTCTTTGCCTTACGCTTCTGGTTGTTAAACTTTCCTAAACCGTACTTCAGGAGGTAAGCCTTTTTCCATCAGCCCTGCAATGCATGTTTTCACATGAATTATGAACTCTTCCATTTGTGAATGAACGATTCTCTTATTCTCTTCAACAGTATTTTCCTGGAGTCTGTTTGTGTGTTTGACTGTGTGAGTGAATAGAGTTACATTTCGAAAAAACAATCCTCTTAACTTAAACCCACAAAAATCTTGCTGCTGGCTGTTCAAATTTTCCAGAGTCAGGATTGAGAAACACACACACATTCTCCTTTCGAAAGCTTACTAATCAGAGATAGGGAAGAGAACAGAAATTTCAGTAGTTCTCTCACTTTGGTCCATACACTAAATTCTGTGTTTTTGTTAAATAACCATATCACCACATTTAATTGCCTAACTGGAAGTGTGTTAAAAATAGAGGAAAGCTCGTAAATATGTGATGAATGAAAAGAAATAGGGATTCAATAAAGAATAGTTTAGCAAATAACAAACCAACATTTCATGGGATCCAGCGGAAATGTCCTCTGGGAAGAGAAATTCTTTCTGACTTACTACAGAGAATAAATACAAACATGATTATGCATAAAGTTAATTTATTAAAAATCCCAGTGTTTATTCCTGTTGGAGTGAACATTGATTTCTTTATAAAAAGGCAATTTAATTCTGAAGGTTAGCTGATGGCCTAAATCTTCGTTTGAGCTATTAATTTTCCAACATGCTCTATTTTGATTGTTGATTATTCAGACTGTACACTATTGATAACTAATCCATTGTCAGAGCTCATTCCCCATGAGCTGTGAAGAAAACAAGAGCAGATTTATTGATTGTGTTTCTCAAGCTTAACGTGCTGCAAGGTGATTTACTCTGGAGGTATGATATATTTAACATTATTTATTTCAAATGTGACTGTTGGAATATTTTGGTTTGAATATGAATCACTATTGCTTGTTGTTTGGGCATTGCATGTGCCGTTTGGAGTCCAAAATGGCATCCGCAGCATACAAGCATACCGTTGGGATGAGCTTTCTGGATGACCTATTGATGAGGCTGTTTGTATGGGAGCAGCGAATGCCTGCTGGACATATGCAGGACAGACAGATTGTAATCAATCAAGTTGCAATGCTGAGTTGATGCAAATAGAATCAAAGAATCTCTACAGTGCTGAAAAAGGCCATTCAGTCCATCGAATCTGCACTGACCACAATCGCACCCAGGCCCTGTCCCTGTAACCCTATATATTTACCCTGCCGGTCTGCCTGACATTTAAGGGGCAACTTTAACATGACCAATCCATGTAATCTGCACATCTTTGAACTGTAGGACGATACCAGAGAACTCGGAGAAATTCCACACAGACATGGGGAGAACATGCAGACTCTACACAGCCAGGAATTGAAACCATGCCAACCTATTTTAAAGTTTTATGCTCCACATCTCACATTCTCTTAACCTCATATAGCTGAACATATGTTCCACAGCAAGAAGGATCCACCATTTAAAGAGGGTATCACCTCTTTCAGGTAAGGGCAGCAGATTTCTTTCTCTAAAGGACATTAGTGAACCAAGTTTTTACGACAATCGACAATGGTTTTAGTTGATGGTTGATTTCTCTAAAATGGGGTGGCACAATAGCACAGTGGTTAGCACTGCTGTCTCACAGCACCAGGGACCCGAGTTCACTTCTCAGCTTGTATCGCCACTGTGTTTGCACGTTTTCGCAGTGTCTGCGTGGATTTCCTCTGGGTGCTCTGGTATCGTCCCACAGTCCAAAGATGTGCGGGTTAGGTGGATTGGCCATGTTAAAATTGCCCTTTAAGAGTCAGGCAGACTAGTAGGGTAAACACGTGGGCTTTCAGTTCCACAAACATTTGTTGTTTTCTGGTTGTTTGAAGATGCAGTCTAGAGGAAATGGTGTGACAGGTGATGAAAGAGTTTTTACAATCTTCAAAGGCTTCTGCACAAACTAGTTACTCCCAGATTTGATTGCATTAGTAGCTATATCCCTGGGTACACTGCATAACTTAGAAAATGAGCTGCAGACACTCAGAGAGAGAGCGACATGTTTCTGGAACAGGGAAGTGGAAGTAAAATGACTCACAGCATGAGGCCATACCTACCCAGTGTGTTCAGGGAGCATGTCACCCAGTTGAAACTCAGTGAGGAACAATGTGTGCCGATGTCTCACTGTGGAAATAATGTCCTCACTGAAATATGCCACCTGTTGCAGCCTTAGAACAGGGCAGGAATGGCAATGCTAGTCACTGTGAAAAGGGCCCATGGCAATAAACTTTAGAGTATTTGACTCCTTCCTGGTTGGAGCTGGACTGATTTGCATTATCTTGCAGCTTGTCATTCACTGTTGCTCAGAGAAGGTTACTACAACTTTCTATTCGTTCAGAGACAACTTTATTTCGCCCTTGAAGTTGGCAAAGAGATTTTCTAGGATTTTAAATGTTGCCATGTTTGGCGCAAGGTTGCATTCGCATCACTTTGCGCTTTTTCCAGCCTGATTATATCCTGTACTGCAGCCTTATCTTGCCTGTACTAATAACAGCTATTAACAGCACCCCCATAGGGAGGTGGTGGCACAGTGATATTCTCACTGGACCAATAATCTGGAGACCAAAGGCAATACTCTGGGGGTCTGCATTCACATCTCACTATAACAGATAGTGATACTGAATTCAATAAAAAATCTGTAATTCTAATAATGCCCATAAAACCATTGTCGATTGTCGTAAAAGCTTGGTTCACTAATGTCCTTTAGAGAAAGAAATCTGCTGCCCTTACCTGATTTACATGTAACTCCAAACCCAAAGCCCTAAAGAAATGTGGTTGACTCAGTTCAAGGGCAATCAGAGATGGGCAAGAAATGCTGGCCCAGCCAGCAATGCCCAGATCCCATAAATGAATGAAAAAAATGCCCTGTATGCACATCTCTTTCCCTATGTTAAGTAATTACTGCCCCTTAAGAGAGCAGGAGTGTATTGGTGAATATTGTACAGTTTATAAGGCTGTTGTAGCTTGATATGGGTGAACAGCTGCCAGTGTGATCCAGCTGTGAATGTGAAGCTTGCAGCAATGTTAAGCATGAAGATTATACGGAAGTATGGAGCTGGTGCTGGTTAATGGAAATGATTTGTAGATGAGTGACTGGGAGGTATTAAATGGGGAAGCACGTTTGAAGCTAGTTGTGTCATTTGTGGGAATGGCAGTTGAAGATGCATTTATTGACTTTGACCATTGTGTGAGGTCATTGAACCTCTTGCGCTACTGCCTCCAGTTCTCCTTGCTATGAATTCAGTGGTTTTCTGCTCCAGTTGCCTTCTCAGTGTGTGTCAGGACTCATCATCTCCTTTGTATCACCTCCTCTACCCAGGCTTTCAGTGTTTATGTATATATTAATGCACAAGTAAGCTTACATTAACACTATAATGAAGTTACTGTGAAAATCCCCGAGTTGCCAAACTCCAGCACCTGTTTGGGTTCACTGAGGGAGAATTTAACAGGGCTAATGCACCTAACCAGCACGTCTTTCAGACTGTGGGAGATAAACAGAGCACCCGGAGGAAACTCACGCAGACACGGGGAGAGAGCAAACTCCGCACAGGCGGTGAACCAAGTCGAGAAACAAATCTGGATCCCTGGTGCTGTGAGGCAACAGTGTAACCACTGTGCCACTGAGCTGCCCAAGCATTAGAACCTGCTTATTCCCATGTTGTGTGATTCATTATATTTTCTAGGTCATACTCAGCTCACAATGCACTCCCAGCCCCTGCTCCAACCTCAATATGCTTTTGCCTTTAAGGTAGAACAGGCAAGCTTTAAGCTGTACTGGCTGCCTTTAGTAAGACACACCTCTCAATGGATCACTGTCCAGGCATCCGACCAAGCATCAGCATGGTTACTGCTGGCTGTACTCTGCAATCATGTAAAACAGCAGGTGGCATGGAGTTGGTGTGCTGCCTGCATTGCAGTAGCAGACACCGGTTAATCATGCATTGAGATTCCATACCCAGTTCTAGGAGGTGTCCAATTTAGTCTCCATTCTCTGTGCAGTTATCATTACGGCTACAATACTTTAGTGCAAAACTAGATGACAAAGGGAGTCGGGAAAGAGGTTAGGCTGGAGATGATTGATAGCAAATTGCCAAACAAAATCATATCAAGAAAAGTTTTCCATGAGTGTTAATATATTTTCTGCTGGAGGTGGGAGGGAAAGAGGAAATGCGCATCTGGAATAGTGGCTCACTGTCGTTTTCATGGCATTCTATTGTAAGTGGCAGAGGATGTTGAATATACATTACCATTACATGTGCAGGCATATTCAAGCGACACATCAATGATTTGAAATTGTCATTTGATTTTTTTTCCTGTAATTAGTGTCACAGCAACCCAGGAATGCCAATGTGCTCTTGGCACACATTGTTACAATAACGGCTAGAACTGGACATCAAAGTTAAATACCATGATTAATTTTACTCTCCCTGTCCAAGGAATTTTAAAATTAAAAACAAAATCATCAAGACAGATCGGTGTAAGATTGATTACAGTGTCAGGCAAAGAAATTGTGAATATTTTATAGTACTGAGAAAACAACTTCGTGTTGAGTCTGTTAGTGCATTACCCCCCTTTGTTTTTATATTTGTAAACTTGTATGACCTCTTTGCTTTGAAAACCCCAAATTTAACCCAAAAGTATTGACCTGTGAGCGGCTGATATTAGTTTCAAATGGTGCAGGATGAACTGTGTTTTTGGCCAAGTTGGCGTAATTTTCCATTTTATTACCTCCATCATATCCACCCTCTCTATAAAGACTGTCAAACATTTATTCACTGGCAGCAATGTGTGAATTTGATTGGCAGACTGTTTTATTTCAGATGCAGCTCAGATAAATTAATTTCAATGCCTAAATTAGTTGTGATTTTTTTTGATGGATGAGAAAACATGAATTACTCAAGCAACATAATAAAGTGCGCTTTAAATTACAGGCAGCATGGTGGTAAGTGGTTAGCATTGCTACCTCACAGCACCAGGGACCTGGATTAAATTCCTGCCTTGGATCACTGTCTAAGGGGAGTTTGCACTTTCTCTCTGTATCTGCATGGGTTTCCTCTGTGTGCTCTGTGTTCCTCCCACAGTCCAAAGGTGTGTGGTTTAAGTGGATTGGCCATACTAAATTGCCCGTCAGTGACAGGGGGATTAGCAGGGTGGGTTATGGGGATAGAGCCTGAGTGAGATTGTTGTTGGAGCTGACTCGTTGGACCTGTCTCTATGCTTGCTTCTTCACATGACTCTGCACAACACTGCATTGACCCTGGGCGTGGGTCATGTGTTCTTTCACATCATGAAGTCGGTTTTAAACTCAGCCGTATGCTCATCCAAAGGGTGGGATTTTCTGTCCTCCCCACCCCACTGTGACATGCTTTGCAGCGGCAGAGACAGTCCATCAGCGGTGTTTCCCATTCTTCTCACCCTCCAGCACTGGGGAACCTGCAGTGGGCATGTTACTGTTGGCAGGACCAGAAGTTCTCACTGGCAGGAGCAGCTAGAAAATCCCACCTTTCATGTGCCAGATTCTTATACTATAAAAACAGTAATGCTGAGGGAATTAGTGTAGCAACAGTATTTGATGGGTACAAATCCCCAAAGAGCAAGCTTTATGTGGAAGCAGCAGGTTTAATGCTGATGGAGTGCTTATTCTCTTTTTATATTGTCACAATCCTCAATTGAATTTTTTAAATTAGATACATTGTTACCTCAGCTGCAGAACAGGAGATTAGTATTCTTGGTTAATAAACAAACAAGCTGACAATCAATACCCAGAAGGATGCACGCTTTCGGCTAATTGACCTCAACTGTCCAGATCTCTTCCTTCCTTTTCATCTTCCCAATGGTATTTCGATACAGACTAGCCAATAGGCTATTCCAACACTGACACCATGGCTTCATTCATGGGTTTGCATTAGACATTCTTACCAAGACTTAAAAAGGCTTCACAGCACAATTTCAGGACATTAGACGTACTTTGATGTCTATTTGCTTGCAAAGAATAGAACATATATCTTTATAAATCCATGAGGAGATGGGAATCAAGCAAGGCTATTTTATACAACAAGAGTGGGTGGCACAGGGGCACAATGGTTAACACTGCTACCTCACAACACCAGGGATCCAGGTTCAATTCTGGTCTCGGGTCACTGTCTGCATGGAGTTTGTGCATCCTTCCCATGTCTGTGTGGTGCTCCGGTTTCCTCCCACACTTTAAAGATGCGCAGGTTAGATGGATTAGCCATAGGAAGTGTATGGGGTTATGGGGATAGGGCAGAGCTTGTGGGCATGAGTAAGATACTCTTTTGGAGAGTTGGTGTAGATTCGATGGCACAAATGGCCTCCTTCAGCACTGTAGGCATTCTACGATTCTAATTCCTACCTTTTTAATTTGTTGATGTCTGGGCCCCATGTCTAAGGTAGGATGTGCTGGCCTTGGAAAGGGTCCAGAGGAGGTTCACAAGAATGATCCCTGGAATGAAGAGCTTGTCATATAAGGAACAGTTGAGGATTCTGGGTCTGTACCCAGTGAAGTTTAGAGGGATGAAGGGAGGATCTTATTAAAACTTAAAGGATACCGCGAGGTCTGGATAGAGTGGAAATGGAGAGGATGTTTCCACTAGTAGGAAATACTAGAACCAAAGGGCACAACCTCAGTCTAAAGGGATGATCTTTTAAAACAGAGATGAGGAGGAATGAATTCAGCCAAAGAGTGGTGAATTTATGGAACTCTTAGCCTCAGAGACCAGGTCATTGAGTGTGTTTAAGACAGAAATTGATAGGTTCTTGATTTATAAGGGATCGGGCGTTATGGGGAAAAGGCAGGAGAATTGGAATGCGAAAAATATCAACCATGATTGAATGGCAGAGCAGATTCAATGGGCCAAGTGGCCTAATCCTGCTTCTATATCTCATGGTCTTATGGTCTTATATGGGCCGAAATTTTCCACCGTCACTCGTGGCTGGGATTTTCCAATGCCACTGAAAGTAAATGGAGCTTGGCTGGATTACCAAATTCGCTGTTCTTACTCTCAATGGTCGAGACTGGAAAATCCTGCCCATGGGATGGAATCCTCTTGTGAAGAAGGCCTGAAAATTAGGTGATTGACATGGAACTGATACCTGGTACTGTCCTACTTCCACCAGATGTAGCCCATGGCAAGAAGGCCCATGGTCGACCTTCCCACCCCACCTTCACTTAAGAATCCTAAGTTGCCAATTAGCAACCGCTTAAGAGTTTCTTCCTGTCTCCACTCACTACAATTTTCCGAGCTCCTGGTGGGCCTGCTGGCATGCAATCAACATGAATGCTTAAACTGTGCGGGTTGCATGTCAGCTGTGGGGAATGAGGGGTTGAAGTGGGTGTGATGTTGGAGGATGTAGTCCCTCGATCTAATATGTGAATGATTAAGTGGGTAGACATGGACTAAGTTGGGTGCTGACAGCTATGCCCCTGCCTCTGCTGTCATCCTCCATGGTTCTCTCACTCCCTGTAACTCCTATCCAGTGAGACTCCCTGCAGCAGCATTTACCTTTGTGCTGGGTTGCTCCACAATCCTGGTACTCCTCATCAGAGAGCGTTGTTTTGACAGAAGCCTTGGCCTTATCTGTGGAGCTGTCAAGTTCAAGCGCTGCCAGTTCTGATTGTTGCAGCTCAAAGTGGGTGGCGATAATGCATCCAGTACTCCTTAATCAGGAAGGAGACCCTCTGTTGTCTTACTAATGGCTCCTGCTCGGCCCAAGACTCCAAAAAACTACAAAAGGTCGTGAATGTAGCCCAATCCATCACACATACCAGCCTCCCATACACTGACTCTGCCTACACATCTCACTGCCTTGGCAAAGCAGCCAGCATAATTAAGGACCCCACGCATCCCAGCTCTTCTTTCTCCACCTTCTTCGGTCAGGAGAAAGATACAAAAGTCTGAAGTCATGGAGCAACGAACACAAGAACAGCTTCTTCGCTGCTGCCATTTGAATCAACCTACCTTGCATTAAGTTCAACTTTCTCTACACCCTAGCTATGACTGTGTAACACTATATTCTGCACTCTTTCTTTTCTTTCTCTATGAAAGGTATACTTTGTATAGCGCACAAGAAACAACATTTTTTCCTGTATACTAATACATGTGACAATAATAAATCAAATGAAATCAAAAGTCTGATGGACTGAAGATATGGTGGGCCTTGCTCATAAGAGTCATGGGGAGGGGCGGTGTTCCATTATTTTTTCAGACAGTGTGTTGGACACCTGCCAAAAGAGGAACTTTCTGCCCATTGTCTGTAAGCTATATTTACAGATTTTCAACATAGAAGTAAACATGAAAGCATTATAAATGGTTCATTCACATAAAATGGATTTCTTAACTTGATCTCAACCTTAAGTCCAACACTACCTTAGTTGAAATCTGTTCTCTTTGCCATTGAATTGAAACTGCGGACTCCTTGTTTGCCTGCTTCAGCTACATGTTGGCATTATCATTTGAACCAGCCAAGGCACTCATTTTTATGCACCACTTCCACTAAAATGCTTTCAAACATAATGAACAGGTTAAATTATTATATGCGGCTAACTCAAAAAACAAATCATTGACTGATTAAATCCAAATTATTATTCTTCAAAACTTCACATTTAATAAATTGTTGTCAAAGTGGTGAAAGAGCTTAGCCATAACGTGCACGTGATTCTTTAGGAATTGCAAAACGCCCTATCGCTTCTGTCAGTTATTTAGTCTTGAGCCTTGTGCAAAGCACGGCATATTCATGAGCACTCTGCATATATAAAGGTCACCAGAAGAAATAAGAAGTAGTAGGTGATGAGAGATCAGTTAATTGAGTTCCACAGCATAAAGGGAGGGAAAAAAAAGGAAACAGTTTGTCTTTCTCTTGGGCTCAGTTTAGCACAGCACAAATTGTGACAATGTTTACAAGTGATTTTTATCATCCATGACAGTGGCTGGAGGATGTGAATCAATATTAATTGAGAAAGCGTACAGTAATTAGTGCAGGTCTTTCATTGCCCCGGAGAACACCTCACCATAGGAACTACTTTTACCGAATTCTACTGATAGGAAAGCATGTATTTGAATGAATAAATAAGGCATTTTTGCATGGAATTTATGCTTTTTACCTCTGTGAACATTCAAATGATGTGCAAAAACATAAATCTCAAAAGTGAGACTTGTATTCAGTTTGAAGGCTGTGGTGCCTGAAGTGCAGTATGATGGTGTTCTGGTTGACAGGTTCGAATGTGAACAGTTTAGGAATGAAAAACATTTCCATCAAACAAATTCAGCACTATTCTGTGTTGACCACCCAAACTGAAATTAATTTAAAACTTGATTTTTTCAAGCTACAAGTTTGAGGTTGTGTTATTAATTTCAACAATGTAACTACATTAGAATTGGCTTTGTTTCAAGTCTTGCCGGTAAAACTTTGTGTATGTCAACAATTTCCTTTTCCCATGTTATATCCATTTTTGTCCTTTGGATGAACAACTTTTATAATATCTGCCCTTTTTTCTGCTTGTCAAGATGTACTGGCGTTTATAATTTTGATGTGGAGATACTGATTTTGGACGGAGTGGGCACAGCAAGAAGTCTCACAACATCAGATTGAAGTCCAACAGGTTTATTCGGAATCAAGAGTTTTCAGAGCATTGCTCCTTCAGCAGGTGAATGATGAGTAATAGTTTTGGTGCTGAGAGCCATTAGTTTATTTCATCCAAGCTTCTTTTCTTTCTCTGTGAGCCTAAACACAGATGACCAAATAAGAAATTTGCAAATGGATGTTGATAGGTTAAGTGAATGGGGCAAAATGTGTCAGATAGCGTTTAACATGGATAAGTGTAAGATTATCCATTTTGATAGGAAAATGCAAAGCCAAATTATTGTCCAAATGGAGAGGAACCTTGGAGTGCTTCAGTGCAGAGGGATTTGAGTGTTCTCTTCCATGAATTGCAGAAAACTAGTATGCAGTTACGGCAGGAAGTAAGGAAGGCAAATGGAATCTTGGCATTTATTGTGAAAGGGTAAGAGTTTTCTTTACTAGTGTTACAAGTAGGCTTACTTTAACATTGTGATGAAGTTACTGTCCAAAGATGTGCAAGTTAGGTGCCATGCTAAATTGCCCCCTAGGTCCCAAGATGTTAGGTTAGGGTGATTAGCAGGGTAAATGTATATTTTTTATTAATTCATGGGACATGGGCATTGTTGGCAGACCAGCATTTATTGTCCATCCCGAGTCGTCCAAGCGTCAACCACACTACTCTAGAGTCACATGGAGACCAAACCAGGTAATAATGGCAGATTTCTTTCCCTAAAGTAGATTAGTGAACAAGGTGGGTTTTTCTGACAATTGGCAAAGGTTTCAGTAGCTTCATAATTCCAGATAATTTTTATTGAATTTAAGTTCCACCGTCTGCCATGGCAGGATTCAAACCCAGGTCCCCAGAATATTAGCTGAGTTTCTGGATTAGTTGTGTAGCAATAATTCCTTCTCCTCCCCCATGGTGTTATGGGATCCTCTTTCGGAGAGTCAGTGCAGACTTGAAGGGCCGAATGGCTTCTTTCTACACTTTAAGGATTCTATGATTCTACCACTTCCTTCCTGATTCTACTCTGAAAATCCCTTAGTTGCCACACTCTGGCGCGAAGGAGAATGGCCAACGTACCTGACCAGTCTATCTTTCAGACGGTGGGATGGACCCGGAATACCTGAAGGAAACCCACACAGTCATAAGGAGAACATGCAGACTCCTCACAGATAGTGACCCAAGCCAGGAATCAAATACAAGTCTTTGGTGGTGTGAGGCAGCAGTGAATATAAAAATAGTGAAGTGTTGTTGCTACTGTACAAAGCATTAGTGAGACTGCACTTAGAATATTGTGCACAGTTCTGGTCCCCTAACTTGAGGAGAGATGTAGTTCTGTTGGAGGCAGTTCAGAGGAGAAGCTGTACCATAGTCAAATAGTGGACCCTGGTACGAGATAGTTTAGTAGCAGGGCAAGAACAAGCAGACAAAGCAAAGTAATAGTCTCCATTCTGAAAAATATTTTAAACCATTGATAGAGAAATTCAACCGGAAATATCGGAACAGCAAGCTTCCACCAATAGTAATGAGACAGATAATTATTTTAGTGCAGCAAGCATCAAATTCAATTTCTACATCATTGTTTCATATATTTTTCATAGGATCTGGGTGATACTGCAATATTTATTGTCCAAGATTGGTTGCTCCATCATGCAAACCAGCCTCCCATCCATTGACTCTGTCTACACTTAGTGCTGCCTTGGAAAAGCAGTCAGTATAATCAAGGATACCATGCATCCCGGACATACTCTCTTTCATTTTCTTCCATTGGGAAAGAGGTACGGAAGTCTGAAAACAAGTACCAATGGACTCAAAAATAGCTTCTTCCCTGCTGCCATCAGATTTTTGAATGTTCCTACCATATTATAAAGCTCATCTTTCTCTTCACAGCACCTGTAACTGCAACACTATCCTCTGCATCCTTTCCTTTATCCCCAATGTATTTTATGAACTTTATGTTTTGCCTGTATAACGTGCCAGAGACAATACTTTTCACTGTATCCCAATACATGTGACAATAATAAATCAAATCAAACCATATCCTAAAAAGTGGTAGTGGCATTCTGTGTGAATTTCTGCAGGCCTACATACTGTTAAGTGAGGAGTATATTCATATTAAAATAAATTGGTTAACAGCTGTAATAAGGTCGCAGCCAGTCCACGAAAGATAGCTTACTGAGGAAAATCCCTGTGTTATATGTCATTTTAGAACAATCATTTAATAATGTCCATCTTCCACGGGTCCTCTTTCCTCACCTAATTTTCATAATGTGACATTTAGTCTAATAAAATGGACATGGTAATTTTGGTTTTGTGACTTAGACTTCACATACCTGCTTAATTTCAAATAAATTGATCTAATGCAACATGGCATGCAAGATTAATGATAGATGGCTGTCACTGGTTAGGAGAGCACTGCGGCTTGGTGTTTATAGATTGGATCTTTCTTTAAGTGTCATGCATTAATAGTGCTGCTGACTAGCTAATTATGACAAAAGTGATGAATTTCTTACTAGCCTCCGTAAGAAGTGCTTTGCATTATGTGGGAGTGGAGGTGTCATTCAGAAAAATATGTTTTTCTGTGTTTGGTTGACCTAAGAAAAATATAATAGTCCCCATTTTAACTGCACCCAACCAGCAAGAATGAGATGGCTAAAAGGTTCAGATTGGGGAATTATTTTACTTCTCCATTCCAACCATTAACGGGTCAGTGATAATTTTCAAGAACTGACAACTTTTGCAAATGCACGTCCGGAAATCAGTTTTCTCTGGTGGGGTGGGGTGGGACGTTAGTGCATTCTCTGGTGGGAGGGAGGGATGAGGGAGACAGGTCAGATTATCTCTGGTGGAGGACGTAGGGGGCCTGATCACTCTCTGGTGAGGGGGTGGGGGGCAGGGGCAGGGGGACCACTGCCACTCTACGGTCAATCGGTGGGTGGTGAGCAGGAACCACTGCCACTCTGTGGAGGATCGTGGGGGGGAGATGGGGCAGGGGGTCGTGATCAGCCTGGATGGTAGTGAGGGGTGGATAATGGGGACAGTTATGTTGCTGGGGTGGGGCAATGTCTGTGGAGGCCATTGTATCTGGGCTGCTTTATCTGCTTTTTGCGGCCTGAGAGCAATGTGACAGGCGTGCATTTTTCAAATTTTTTTCACTGTGCACACAAGATTGGAGTTACAGCGTTTCAGGCACGATAAGCCCCGCCCATAGCTTGATTCAGACTCGCAATTTTTTTTCAGGCTTAGTGTGTATGGGGGCGCCTGAGAGCAATTTTCCAAGACAGATCTGAATTGCGCCCAAATTCAGCACTTAGAATCAAAATGGCAAAATCGGGCCCCATACCGGGCCAATTGCTGCCCCTGGCTGGTTGACTGCAGCTGTAACCACACCCCCACCCCAGGTCACAGCCTGAACACCACCATCCTGTGGGAAGTGCATCCATCTCCAGCTCCTCATAAACCGCGTTAGGGAACTGGAGTTGGGGCTGGATGAACTTTGGATCATTTGGGAGGCAGAGGTGATCATAGATAAAAGCTTCAGGGATTTAGATGCTCCAACGAATGAAGATAGATGGGTGACGGTGAGAGGGGCTGGGAGGAAGCAGCAAGTGTGGGGATCCCCTGTGGTTGTTCCCCTCAGCAACAATTACACCACGGTGGATACTGTTGAGGGGGAACGACCTACCAGTGGTAAGCCAAGGTAACCGGATTGCCAGCACTGAATCCGTCCCTGTGCCTCAGAAGGGAAGGCGGGAGAGCAAGAGAGCAATAGTTATTGGGAATGCAATGGTTAGAGGGACAGCTTGGACGTTCTGCAGCAGCAAAAGAGATTCACAGATGGTATGTTGCCTCCCAGGTGCCAGGGTCCATGATGTCTCGGACCGTGTTTTCAGGATGCTTGAGGGGAGAGGGATCAGTCGCAGGTCATGGTGCACATTGGTACCAATGACATGGGTAGGAAGAGCGACGGGGATTTAAAACAGGAATTTAGGAAGCTAGGAGGGAAGCTGAGAGCCAGGACAAAGCATGTTGCCATCTCTGGTTTGTTGCCGGTGCCACGTGCTAATGAGTTGAGGAACAGGGAGAGAGTGCAGACTAACATGTGGCTGCAGGGATGGTGTAGGAGAGAGTTTCATTTCCTTGGATAATTGGAGCACGTTCTGGGGAATGTGGGACCTGTACAAACAGGACGGTTTGCATCTGAATCAGAGGGGCACCAATATCCTGGGAGGGAAATTTGCTACGGCTCTTCGGGGGATGCTGGGGGGAGTGGTGGATGGGAGAATGAGCTATCGTTTAGAAGCCAATGTTGAGGGTAGTGAGATACGGAGGAAGGTATCAAGGTCGCAAGAGTGTACAAGCAGACAGGATGGTGGGTTGAAGTGTATCTACTTCAATGCAAGGAGCATCCAGAATAAGGTAGGTAAACTTGGAGCGTGGATTGGTACTTGGGACTACGATGTTGTGGCTGATATGAAGACCTGGTTAGAGCAGGGTCAGGAATGATTGTTGGCAGTTTTGGGGTATAGATGTTTCAGTAAGAGTAGGGAGGGTGGTAAAAGAGATGGAAGAGTAGCATTGTTAGTCAAGGATAGTTCAACGGCTGCTGAAAGGCACTTCAAGGGCAATCTGCCTACTGAGGTAATATACTACACTGTTCTACATTCTATGTTCTATCCCTGGCTCAGTCAATCACAGCCTAAACCAACCTGGTCAATCGCTGCTCGAACCACCCATCCAATATCTGGCCAATCGCTGCACAAGCCAATCGTCATTTGCAGGATGTGCAGCTCCCTCAACTGGCTGTTTCTTCTTAGGCTCCATGCCCATCTTGGCCCCATCCTCTGCCCATAGGCCCCATCCCCATCATAG
Source organism: Carcharhinus amblyrhynchos (assembly GCF_965287045.1). Taxonomy (NCBI): domain Eukaryota; kingdom Metazoa; phylum Chordata; class Chondrichthyes; order Carcharhiniformes; family Carcharhinidae; genus Carcharhinus; species Carcharhinus amblyrhynchos. Next base: position 83,826,079 of record NC_137327.1, on the reverse strand, counting down.
CCTCATTCCTTGGTACTGCGTGTGCCTCAATGGGCAGTGCCAAGGTTCCTGGTGGGTAGTGCCAGGCTGGCATTGCCCAAGGGGCACTACCCCTCCTGCCCCTGATCACCCAGAGGGGTTTTAATAGCCTCTGGTGCTACCTGCAAGGCCATCATGTCAAATCCCCATTCATGGGGACAATACATGATCCTATCTGGTGAGGACCTTCACTGGTGAGGTCGCTAAGACAAGACAGCCTGACTGATAGCATCTGTGACTCACTAATAATATGGAAATTGGAATTTAAATATTGAAAACAGCCTCGCACCCGGTGATCACACCAAAAATCTTGGTCTAGTAGATCACAAAAACTGAGAAACTAGGCGTGAACCCAATATTTGGCCCCTTGCACAATCTTACCATGTCACCCCGCCCATCAAATGGCGTGGTGAGATAGTAAGATCACCCCCTCTGTGACCCAACTTTTGCTCACCTAATGCCTCCTTGCTTGACGTGGTATGAAATTTTGTTTGCTCTAAATTGCCATATTTTACAATGGTCAAGCTGCTACATAAATGAAAGTTATCGTTGTTAGCTTTACTCATCCTGAACATTTTTAGTATACTAGGGGTGCGAGTTTTGTTTCTTTAATTTGTGTATTGCAAAATTGCACTGCAGCAGTTCATCAATGATCCTTAGACAGCACCTTCCAAACCCACAACCACTTCCATCTAGAAGGACAAGGTCAACCACAACATATAGACTGCAATGCTTCAAGAAGGCAGCTCACCACAGCCTTCTCAAAGGCAACTAGAGGTGGGCAATAAATGCTGGCCAGCCAGAGATGTCCATGTCCCACAAATAAAAAAAACACAGCTAACAATTAATTTGAGAAATGAATGACTTAAGAGTTTGTCAAAGGGTCATCTGTTATGAATATTCATATTTATTGATCAAATTTCTAGTATAATTCTAGGAGAAAAATGTATTATTAGACATATTTGGAAGCATGGTTCAACCTGACAAATTTTTAATATATCAGTTCTTAGGGAGAAAAATGTAAATTTAAGTTCATTACTGCAAACTTTCAAACTAAACAAGAATAATCGTGATGTTAATGAAATGTTGTGTTTAACAAAGATTATCATCATGATATGATGCCAGATTGTTGATACTAGGGGCCTGAATGTGAAAATCTTTCTGGTATTTAGCTTGCCAATTTGTCCCTTACACCACAAACCCATTAATACTTAATTAGATTCTTCAGGCTTGGTTTCGCAGAGCTGCAAGAATGATCCCCAGTAGTCAGTTGTATTGGGTTCATGATATGGTGAAGACAAGTTGTGGGATGGTGGGAGCATTCTTAAGGCAAGGCAGGCAAAATTTCCCTATGGGACTTACCAAACCACTCTTTTCTCTCTTGGTCCTCAGTGAAATTTGAAATAAAAAGGAAACTTACCTTGCTGGGCTTCCTTTGGTCCTCAATCCAGCAGCTTTGACAAAGTGCTTTTCTGCCTAGGCCTCATGTTGAATTTGTGGGTTGGGCCTTGCTGAATATAATGAACGCCCAACCAACTTATTCAAAGAACCGGCTTGGGACAGGTGTCCAACATGGCTGCAAGTCAAAATTGAAGTCATCGGGGAGGAAAGGAGTTGCTTAGTCACCTGTTGCATTTTAATAACACCCTTGCTTAGATTCAGCCAGGCAGAGAGAGTTAAAAGCAAGGTAAAAGTTTAGGACGAATAGCATGAACATCTTAGCACATACTGGGGCAGCACAGTGGCACAGTGGTTAGCATTGCTGCTTCATAGTGTTGGGACCTGGGTTCAAGTGCTATCTAAGGATCTTTGGTGAATTGCTGCAGTACATTTTTAGATAATACACACTGCTGCTACTGAGAATCAGTGGTGGAGGGATTGAATGTTTGTGGATGTGCTGCCAATCAAGTGGGCTGCTTTGTCCTGGATAGTGTCAAGCTTCTTGGGTGTAGTTGGAGCTGCACCCATCCAGGCAAGTAGGGAGTATTGCTTCACACCCCTGACTTATGCTTTGTGGATAAGTTTTGGGAAATGAGGAGCCACAGTATTCCTAGCTTGGGTCACTGTCTGTGTGGAATAAGCACGTTCTCCCTGTGTCTGTGTGGCTTTCCTCCGGGTGCTCTGGTTTCCTCCCACAGTCTGAAAGACATGTTGGTTAGGTGCATTGGCCATGCTAAATTCTCCCTCAGTGTACCCGAACAGGCGCCAGAGGGTGGTGACTAGTGGATTTTAGCAGTAACTTCATTGTGGTGTTAATGTAAGCCTACTTGTGACAATAATAAATAAATACTGGTACAAGCTAGTAGATTCCAAATGTAAAATTAGATTGGGTTTTTTTTAGCTGTTTGACATTGTGCTTTTAATTTTTTTTATTAATTTGTAGGACATGGTGCCTGGGTGGTCAGCTTTTACTGCCTATCCCTAGTTGCCCTTGAGAAGGTAATGGTGACCTGCCTTCTGGAACTGCTGTGGTCCATATGCTGCAGGTTGATCCACAATGCTGTTAGGGAAAAAGGTCCAGGATTTTGACTCAGCAACTGTGAAGGAACAGTGATGTGGTGCCAATCAAGCGGGCTGCTTTGTCCTGGATAGTGTCAAGCTTCTTGAGTGTTGTTGGAGCTGCACCCATCCAGGCAAGTGGGGAGTATTGCACCTCACCCCTGACTTATGTCTTGTGGATAGGATTTAGGGAGTGAGGAGCCACAGTATTTCTAGCCTCTTGTAGCCACTTTAGCTCTGGCTAAAAAGAAACAAAACAACTATTGATCAAGTGCCTCGGACAGTGCAAAATTTTCTGAGCTATCTCTACCCTTTTGATGACTTTGCTGAAAACAACTGAAGGGGAAGGACATTCCTTTCTCTTGCTTCTTTAAGTAAGGGGAATGAACTTTCATTTGCTTTATTTACAATTGTGCCATTACTTTGAAACGGATGCAACAATGGAAAGGTGACGCATAATTCAATTTCAGGTAAGAGTTTATCTGAGTTTGCCTTTGCTGATTGAATCTGACTCTTCTGTTCATTACAGCTAAGTGAAGGTCCTTCAGGACCCCCACTCAAACCATTTGGGTTTACAGATTCCATCTTCTGTACCATCTGTATTGGATCTTAAAACAAGGACTCATATAGTCCAGAAAGTCTCTGGGGCATTCTACATGTCTACTGCAAGATCTTCCAATACTATGAGATAGTGGACACTCTCACCCATGTAAAGTGGAGTTTGTATGTAAGCCCATGTACTCTTTCTTAGTGGGCAGTTCAGTGCAGCGTGTCTTCCACTGTATATGTTTTTGCCTGTGTTCTTATACTCCACAGTTAGCGACCTCTTTTTGGCAATGTAATGTATAATAATTGAGGTCTGTGATTTAATGACAGAATTATGGTATAAGATGTTCTGCTGTCCAACTGCTCACTTATGTTAAGTATTGTCAAGTGCGTGGTCAAGCAGCTTGATTACAGATAATTTAGTTAATCAGACAAAAAAGATGTTGAGTAATTCAATTAGGGGAAAAAACTATCATTATTGCACTACTTTTACTGACTTCCAACAAATGTGTATAATTTGAAGATTAGCAGTAACCTGGTCTGGGCCTGGTTGTGTAAGTAATGATTAATATTATTCCAAGCACAGTTGTGTTGTGCATTAATTATGTGTCTGTTGGAAATGTTTTCTGTGAAGCAGTCCAAATTAGTTTGGGGCACTTTGTTGTCCTAGAATCAGCTGAAGCCTGAACAGGAGAAGCGGTCTGCTGATTTGTGGCTATAATTGAAGAAAATTACTTGAGAGGATTCTGACAGCACAAGAAAATAGACCAATTAGTCACCCAGCCCACCGGTCTCTGTGATAGATGATTGCCATCATTTAATTTTACTCTCTTTCTGTAAGGAGACAAGCACATTTCAGACATCAAAGTTTTATGCCATTTCTCCGCTATCATCTCCAAGGAGATTCCAGTACTATAGCTTCTTATTTCTAATTGGTAGATTAAAAACTCCAGTGAGGGTTCATTGGAAAAATAGCAGATGTCATCCAGCTGCAGTGGGGCGAATGAGGTAGCAATATGTGCTTTGGAACAGGCAGTTGATGCTTAAAACAGGTTGTTATGTCCTTTAGAGTCAACTATATATGGGAGACCAGGGATACCACAGTTGTTTCATCACTTTTCTCCTGTAATCACTTGACATGCTTTATTCTAATATTTGGTTCCTTTATAACCTTCTGTGAAACATTGTTCCATTATTTGGCTCTAAAGTATTGTCTTTTTTTTAATGTTATTTTGAAGGGATGATATTGAAGAAATTATATTTTTTATATTGCCATTGTGGATCTGTTGCTATCATGTGAGTCACTGACTTGAGGACAGAAGTAAAGTTGATTGTGTGTGCACACAGTTAATCGATATAATGTGCTCAAAACTTTATTAGGGTTGTTTTTAAAACACTTGTCAACTGGAGGAAACAGTGAGGGGCCCAGACCTTGTACCCATGTTCACCGTATGTGCGAATGCTGGCAGGGATTCAAGATCTGGAAGTCACAGTTTTCAATGACGTGTTCATGATTTTGGATCTTTCTCACCCTTCGCCATTGATGTTATCAGATTCACGCCCTTGCTTTACATGAACTTGAATTAATTTTAATGTCTTTAACCCAATGCCTTCTGAGATATTTAGTCCCCGCCCCCCCGGGGTATATTGACATCCCATCAACATGACATCATGTTGGTATAATTTACAACAGGTCCACACCTATTGTGAGGGTCTCCCCTTGGGGGCGGGCACATAGGTAAGAAAAATCCTCAGGGGAGAGGGAAGTGGGCAGACAGTGGCCTGGCACTGCCGTCTGACATTGTTCCTTGGCCACAGGTTGGCATTGCCAGATGGGCACCATGCCCATGGTATTCTGGCAGTGCCAATCTGTGCCAAGGGCCAGGCCTGATTGAGAGCCCCATTGCTGATAATCAGGGTTGAGGAGGGGAAAAGGGGCTCTTGATCAGGGTGAAGGGGGGGAAAGGGCAAGGATTGGGTGTGTGGAGGGGACCACCATGGTGGGCTGGGGGGAGGTTTACTTAGGTTATGATCGAGGTGCCCTTTAAAGATTATGCCCCAATCTCTGTGTGGCTGGAGTTTGCTGGTGTGTTGAGGCCCTGCCCCCCTTTATGACGGCACAAAACTCCCTCCCTTGATTTTTGGCAGCTTGTCGTAATATTTGGAGAGAAAAGTGACGTGTTTCTCTGTAAAGAAACGTGCTGGTTTTCTCACCAGAAACAACATGCTGCCATTATTTGGAAAGGTTTAGCCCAGTGCATACTGAAAATTAAGATGGTGGGAAAGATTCACAATATGTTCTTGCCCCACATGGGGAGGCCAGTTTTCCAAGAGGAGCAAGGACTGAATTCAAACAGCAAAATCACATCCCAGGACAGAGATGACATTTTACCCACATCAACCAACCTATCAGTGGAAACAAGCAACATCAAGGGCCAGGATATTCCGGTTCTGCCAGTGATGGGTGCAATTGTGGGTGGGTCTGGAAAATGTGGAGGAAAGTCCAAAGTCTTTTCTCGGCTGGTGTAAATGGTCTGTACCCGATTGTAATGGCAGCTCACAAATAGGCTTACATTAACACTGCAATTAAGTTATTGTGTAAATCCCCTAATTGTCACATTCAGGTACCTGTTCAGGCACCAAGGGAGAATTTAGCATGGCTAATACACCTAACCTCTACATTTTTTGGACTGTGAGAGGAAACTGAAGGAACCGGAGGAAATGCACAGAACCAGGGAGAATGTGCAGACTCCGCATTAACAGTGACCCAAGCCAAGAATCGAACCCAGATCCCTGGCACTGTGAGGCAGCAATGCTAACCATTGTGGCACCATGTCGCTCCTTTGAAGATAGCTTGCCAGAATTACACCCCCATTCCTGATCAGAAGCCTATACCAGTGTCTAGTTATACCAGTGTAATTTACGATTTACAAGTGACAGTTACTTGGTGACCTGCACGTCATTCATGACTTTGAGATGTGTTTGTATACTTTCCATTGCACTGCATTTGCTTCCACTCTATATCTAGCCATACTGGTGAATCCAGTGGGAACTCAAAGGGGGTTTCAGAAAGGCAAGGCTATTCACTCCACATTAGTGGTAAGGTGACTGAAAGGTGGAAGGGACTGGAGAACAAAAGCTTAACATGGGGGAGAAAGGCCGGGGATGGATGCAAACAGACGCATGATAGGGGGTTTGTGGGGAACACACTTGGGACCAGAATGAATAGACAGTTCTGTGCAGAAGCATATAATTTAAATGGCTGAGCTTGAAAAGATAGTCTTTGTCCCAGTCCAGGGAGTGGAAGGGCTTATTAGTCCTATTAGACATAATGACCGGAATTTGCTTGTCTCCCCCACCACAGGAATCGTAGCAGGGACGTGAGGTGCGGACCATGGGAAGGTATGTTGACCTCAGGCGGCATTTTCTGGTTTTGGGATGAGTGTGGCCAGAAAATCCCATCCAATGTATGCAAGGCATGGTTACCCCCTCACACATGTGGGTGCTACTGGCTCCTATCTTCATACTGGGTTGGTGCAGTCACACTCCGGGGAAGCACTAGCAGCCTATAGATGGGAAAGAGATAAGGTAGGGGTGGGCACTCGATGGTCTCATCGGAGTTTCTCTGTATATGACAGGGCAGTATATCTCAGGATACGAGTGGTCAGATTAACATGGAGCACATGGACAGCAGTATTAAAGTGTGCAGGATGTGGAACAGGGATATCCATGTCGATGACCATGGGACCAAGGATAAGAGAAAGAGGAAAGAGAGGGCTGGAGGAAGAGGATCTAAAGATGATGTTCCTCTAGGATGACGGGAGGTACTTTCACAGTTACAAGAGGATAGTCGAAGGTGGTGTGGAAGTAAAACCTCAGCACCATATTTGCCAACACAGAAAGTTGAGGGAACAGGAGAAGAGGCCGTTGTACTGACCAGAAAAGGCAGGCATGCACATGCAATGCTAATAGCCACTACATTCTAAGAGGATGAGGACAATTAACTATGATGATCCTCTTTGATCTGGATCCATCATGCTGGGTCCACTTTATCAACTTTGCTCACCTGCTCATCTCAAAGATTTGTTTCAATCTCTGAAGGAATTTTTGCACTTTTACTTCACTGTGCCCTCATTTCAGGGATGTTGGACAGGCTTGGGAACATGCAACCTTTCTGTCACGTAATCCTATCTATAACAGAATGTTTTGAGAGATCACCTGAGATGGTGCAGCCTCTTTTAGCATTTTACCAATGTTCCACTGGCTATGGCAACCGACAACAAGCAGGAGCAGCACTGTAATCCTGTGACATACATTCTCGGGACACTGTCACTCTCAGTGAAGGTTGTGCAGCTGCAGTCCAAACATTTCCACACTTGACAAGCAGCATATTCTGAGACCAATGCACCGCAATTTTCCTCAATTGCCCAGCCCTGACCTTTGTGCTCCCAGAAGGACAGACACATGGTGTGGGCTTTAAGGTCCCAAACCGTACATGGTAAAGAGCACACATCAGTTATTATCAATCCTCCCTCTTCACACATTTCACCACTATTTATTTTTATCCCTCCTGCCTCACATAACTTTGGCCATGCTAAATTCTACCTCAGTGTACCCAAACAGGTGCTGGAGTGTGGGCACCTGGGGATTTTTCACAGTAACTTCATTGCAGTGTTAATGTAAGCCTACTTGTGACACTAATGAATAAACTAATAAACTAAACTAAACTAAGCTAGCGCACAAGGGATGTCACAATGATCTCATTGTGAATTCCACATAATCATTTGATTTAGCATTTGGGAGCTGGCAAAGTTTTTATGTCAGGTGACACTAGCCAGAACAAATGGCCCTGTGCTGAATCTTCCCATGACCACAGTATTCATGAGGAGAAAATGCATACAATACCTGGGTTGCAAACTTTTAAACATGTGGCAGGAAATGTCAGGACAGAAATGTGCTGGTGATGTTCACAGCTCAAAAAACATTGAGATGGGAGGGTGGAACCAACATTCCCACACTGACGTTAGAGAACTCTGCAGGTAGACATTAGTGTGCATGAGTGCAGGTTGGGCTCAAAAGTCGACCACACTCAAGGCTACTGATTGCAGATGGAGGTCAATGAAAGATGTCCTGTTTCCATGCACTGTTACATAATTCACTCAAAGGGTGGTGAATCTCTGGAATTCTCTGCCCGTTGAAGTGGTGGAGGCTGCCTCGCTAAATATTTTTAAGAAGCGGGTTGATGGGTTCTTGATAAGAGAGGGGATTAAGGGTTATGGGGAGAGGGCAGGAAAGTGGAACTGAGCCACAACAGATCAGCCATGATCTTATTGAATGGCGGGGCAGGCTCGAAGGGCTAGATGGCCTACTACTGCTCCTATTTCTTATTTCTTATTTCTTATAATCTACCAAACACATTGACCATGCCACAGTACAGAGGCATCAGGGTTCTACCATGAACCTCCATCTTACAATATCTTGAATGAAAATGACATTATCCTTGAAAGCTGGTCCCAGAGATGCCTTGGGCAACCATACCTTTCTTTGAGGCTTAGTGGATTCGATTTCATTGATCTTATCAATAAACAGGGAGCAGATAGGCATTGTCACAAGACGGTTCTACACAACATTGTGCTGAGGCACATGATGGGCAAGGGCGTGAAGAAATGTATGAAACTTGATTGGCCACAAAGCATTGCATCAGACAGAAGAGGCATACACACAAGGAGAAGTGGAATGGGTGTAAATCAGCATCTACAAACTGACATTCAGTGCTGAGGTAGAGGCAGTCTACTGCTGACAGCAATGACCCGTTGTCTGAGGTAACTTTGGTGGATGTCCTCTGAAGAGATGAGATCTGGGTGGTCTGACCTACTTTGGGTCAGCTTTAGTGGCAGGTGTACCCTTCTCAGTCTGCAAGACTGCAGCTGATGTGGTCACAGGAAGAGGGGATGTGGATTAGCTAGGCACTCTTGGGTGAATGTTCCAGGGGTATCCAGCTGCTGATCCTTATCCCTTTGGTTGCTGAGGGCCACTGCTGACACCCTAGCAGAAGGGGCATCTGTACTGAGATTGAGGTGCCCTTCCTCTCTTTCACTGGCGGATACCAGCACGGAGTTAAAATCCTGGAGCAGGCCAAATGTTCTGGGCAAAGGTCTCCATGGTGATCACAACTCTACTAGTGTTGACCTCAGTGTGTTGGTACATCAGCACAATGACATCCGACTGAACACAGATTTACCCCTTCAGCATACATTGCAATTTGTTGATCGTACCTGTCAACCTTGTCTGATATTCCCACGTCCATTCTATGCCTTATCTTTTCCTTTTGTCTGTATAGCACAAGGAACAATACTTTTCACTGTATCCCAATACATGTGACAATAATAAATCAAATCAAAATCATTGTTGTAGCTGCAACATCTGTGTTAGGACCGAATCCAGAGGCTTGTCATCTGATAGGACTCAGCACAATCCTTAAGGCCAGCAGTCGGCCAAGCATCAGAGATGTGGGACGCTGCTGCCTTTGTCTGCTGTGGACCAGAATATGCTGTGCTCACCAGACTGTGATCCCAAACCTGCTGTAGAACACAAAAAGCATGAGTGAATGCTGTAACCTGTCTTCAACTTATGTATCCTATCAATCCTCATCTGAGATACTCCTTTGGAGAGCCAGTGGGCTGAATGGCCTCTTTGAGCACCACAAAAAATTTGTGCTTCTATGAGAGGTTGGTGCTGAGGGGCTGGCTACCACTGTCCCTCTTGCCTTTCTCACAGTTACTTGTCTAAAAGAGAATATATTACTATTGATTGACTGCACAGTCAATAACGTTATAAAGCACTGATGGTATTGTTGGGTGAATGTTGAGCTGTTGCTAGGTCCTTCCTTGGTTGGGAGATGCTGGTCTCACTTCAACGCACACATGATCCTGGCCCTCTCTGGCCAGCTCTGCAATGTTCCTCAAACTCAGTTAGTGGTCTTCTCTCAGGCGACCCCCAGCCCACCTGGAACTTCTTCCTTTAGTTGTTGCCGAGCTTACGTGGCATAAGGACAGATGGACAGACACAGAACAGCAGATGCTGAGGCAGGTGATATAAATGTTTGCCTTGTGTCAGTGCTGGGCAAATCTAAATAAGGGCTGAGGACACCATTAACACAGCATGTGGAAAGAGATGACAACGTCAAGGTGTGAGTGGGGAGAGTCATTAGTGATATCCCTTGTGGACCCTATGATTGTCTGATGGGCTTGTGAGAGTGTGCGCTAAGAGTGAAGAGAAGGTTAACTTACCCCACTGGAACAAATGAGATAACTTATCATTTTTCTGTACTGGATGGTGGATCTCCTGCCTACAGAGTTGGTGCTGACCATGTTAGTCACCACCAGCCAAGCTAGTGTGGTGCAGTTGGTGGACTTTGTTCTCCTGACATGGGGATAAAGGATGTCTTGGCATCTCACCACCACGTCTAGAAAGATCTCTGGTGCTCTGTTCCTGAATTTGGGTGTGGTTGACTTCTTGCCTGTAGGGCCCTTCACTCTCACATAGCTGCCCTGACTGCAGAGAGTGAATGATGTGCGCGAGTACTCTTTAAATCTGCCGCCCAGCAAGTTAATCCGATGACGTTACGAAAAAGCAAGTCTATCCTCCAACAGAATCTGAGTTCTTCTTGCTCATACATTTATAACAAACTGAAAAGTGAATGATCTGGTGTGTGGGGGAGGGGGGTGGTGGTGGGGGGTGGTCTTTCGGGTAATGATCTGGTATGGAAACCCACCATTGCAGACACTGGGGAAATGCACCTATTTTCCTTGGCATTTGGTCCCCAGAGTTGAAAATCCCATCCTAGCATCCTGAGCAAAAGAGCCCCAGATAATTAACCTAACCATTTTTTGTGAGAGTTCTTCATGGAACGGGGAGAGCAGGATTCTTCCTCCTGGTCCTATATAGATGATGTCTTCCCTGCGCATGGGTTTCCACTTCCCTCCCCAGTTGTAGACCTGCCAAATCACCCTTCCCAGAGACAGTTGCATGATTTGGAGGGGAATTTGGAGTGATGTGTCCCTGAGTAATTTGTATCCTCCCAGTGGTAGAGGTTGCAGGTTTTGGGAGGTGCGATTGAATTGCATCCGCTCAGTCAATAGAACCAAAAACATTGAGGTGTGTCTAATAAGCTGTATGGCTGTGCTGGAATTTAACTGCAGTAACTTCCTTCAGCAGCCTATCTGTTATTGCTTTTGAGGCCAGTGATGCAAAGTAATTGTTGATCTTGTGAATAAAAACAAACTTTTTTAAAATTTTAATTCAATCTTCAATTCAGCGTTGTAATTTTGAATTCTACTTTTCTTGGAGCCACCAATGTGGCTGCCTCAGATAACAGATGCATAAAATATTAGCCAACAAAGCCAGGGGCAGTGGATAAATTGATCTTGGACAGTGGTGCAAAATGGACAATAGCAAATTGAGACTTACTTTGTAAAATGGCTGCCAATTCATTTTGCGTTCTATGCTGCAAGCCCCAGAGTAATTTCATCTTCAGACAATCTTTTTCTCCCCCGAATGGAAATGAGTTCAACTGCTAATATAAGTCATCGTAATAATAAAGATAGCTGTGGATAGATTTTTGGAAGAGTGTGGCAGGAATCTTGCCTTCTTGGAAAATATTTTATGCAACTGTGTTATATGAGTGACACAATATCAAATTATTTGTTTAATGAATTCACTAATTTAGAGGAGCTGAGGGAATGCAGTGGAAAGCAAACTGAAATCTAACCACCTCACAGAATAGAGTTTCCAGGGTGATGATATTGATGTGTTATAGATTGTTAGCACCTCACTGCACCCTATAGCTCACTGATTATAGAGTTGTCTGTGTATCTTTTTGCATCTTGAATATAAATTAACATGCACAGTTTGAGTAGCTAGCTGCTGTTTGTTGTGCATGCATCTCATGAAGAAGGACAGAAAATTAAGAAATACTTGTTGAGAAGATGTTAATATTCTTGCTGCAAATCTTGCTCCCAGTGAAGTGACACTGGAATGCAGTTACTGTACTGTAGGTAATACCATCAGCTTGAGTTTTAATATTTTTGAAATAAAAAAATAATCACAGCTACCCCACCACTATTGTGGCTGGGATGCCAGTCAACTGCTTCTGGTCAATGGCATTAATTGACCTGTTACTTACTTTAAGTTATCCGCTGCTTGCATCATAGCCATTGCACTCAGGATCTGAGAATTGTTTTGAGGACAGAGAGGGCTGTGAGACTCTTGGACACTTTGGCCATAACCTTACCGCTGTTCACACTAGCAGGATTCTCCCACGTTGCCGCAGTGAATGGAATTTGGCTGGCTGCCAAATTCTCCAACCTCACTGCAGCAGGAGCATGGAGTGAATGGACAGTAAGATCGTGCTCTCTGCCACAGAAGAGGGTGGACGCAGTGTCACTGAAGGAAGTTTTAAAGTGATTTAAAGAAGCAGGGTTATGCTTAAACAAGAAAAAATGAACTTTCCACACAGACAAAGTTACCTATTTAGTTTTTAGGGTGAGTGCAAAAAAAAGTTTATTAGTCACAAGTAAAGCTTACATTAACACTGCACTGAAGTTACTGTGAAATTTCCCTACTCGCCACAGTCCAGCTTCTGTTCGGGCTAATGCATCTAAACAGTACGTCTTTCAGAATGTGGGAGGAAACAGAAGCACCCAAAGGAAATCCATGCGGACACAGGGAGTACGTGCAAACTCCACACAGACAGTGATCCAAGCCAGGAATCGAACCCAGGTCTTTGGCGCTGTGAGGCAGCAGTGCTAGCCACCGTGCCACCCCAAATATCATTCCTTGACTGGGAATCGAACCTGGCCATGGCAGTGAGAGTGCTGAATCCCAACCACTAGGCCACCATGGAAGCTTGCAACTATGCAAGATAAAGTAAAAACAATAACAGAGGTTCCACAGCCAACAGACATCTTTGAATTAAAGTCGTTTTTGGAATGATAAACTATTATGGTATCTCTCTATAAAATGTATCTACCATCTTAGCCCCACTCCACCAATCATTGAAGAAACATCAGTGATGGAGATGAGACCAGGAAAATACAGATGTGGGCTCTCTTACTGGTTGTGTGCAATTATACTTTTTATGTCACCAGGGACACAGCTATCTGGAATAAAACCATACATAAAATCATACAGTGCAGGAGATGCCGTCTTAATAAGGATGTGCTCAGTAGGTTGCCATTGCCACAAACAGTAGCTTCACCGCAGTTCCACAGAAGATAGTGGTGGCATTACATATGATAGAGTCCTTGCCAGTCTTAGCAAAGCACATAGGGATGTGGACAGAAAGAGAGCCAGTATTTTAAAACAATGGCAATACAAGGTTAGCGATAAGAGAAGTCTGAGCTGTTAAAGCCCTATCAACAAAGAAGGATGGAGATAACCTGTGAAGACAGGGTTATTTTATGGAGGGATTAGGATTACAGTGCTGCCTGAAGGAAGGCAGCTATTGTTACAAGAGCTACACAACTCACATCCAGGTCAAAGCAGAATGAAATCACTAACCAGAAGTTATTTCTGCTGCCCAGGCTTTAATGCAGAAATAGGAGGATATTTAGTCAATGTCCCAGTTGTCAAGCTCACTAGCTAATCTGCAGCCTTTGGAGTGGGCAGGGAGACCCTAGGCAAGAATACACATTGACTTTTCAGGACTCTTTGTGGGCCATACACTTCTGATTTTAGTGGATCTATGTGTCTCCATTTATAAATTGAGAAAAACCTTTGCCAGTCAAGGGATCATGGAGGTTTTAGTATCAGACAATGGTTTATCTTTCATGGCAAAGGAATTTAAGAAATTTGTGAAATCAAATGACATTGGCTATTTTAGCTCAGCACCTGACCACCCAGCATCAAATGGGTTGGCGGAATGTGCTGTGCAAACTCTCAAGGTCTCAATAAAGAAACAAGTAAATAGTCCTCTACCATTACAGATCACCAGTTTTTTACTGTCTTATAACACCATGCCAAATATGACCAAGGGGTCATGCCAGCCAAGCTGCCGACAGGACATAGGAACATAGAAGATCGGAGCATGAGGAGGCCATTTGGCCCTTCGAGCCTACTTTGCCATTCATTACGATCATGCTGATCATCCAACTCAATAGCCTAATCCTGCTTTTTCCCCATGACATATAGAAACATAGAACATCGGACATCATTTAAGGACACGATTGGATATGATATTTTTAAACTTGGTGGGGAGAGTAAAGGTCAGACAAGCATCTCAGAAAGAAAATCACAACTCAAGAAAGAATGACGGTGTCTTCCAAGATGAGGATTTAGTCATGGTCAGAAATCTTGCAGTAGGATGGGCCTGGGTGGCTGGAAAGATTCTAGAGGAGGATAGTAGTGCCTGATACCAGGGATCAAAATTGATTCCAGCAGTACATGTGGTTCCGCCTGGATTGGGAGCAGAATCCTGGTCGTAAATCTGGAACTGGAGCACCCAGTTGTTTCAGCAATGCCATGATGTGGAGATGCCGGCGTTAGACTGGGATAGGCACAATAAGAAGTCTAACAACACCAGGTTAAAGTCTAACAGGTTTATTTGGTAAAAGAAGCTTTCGGAGCACTGTCCTTCATCAGGTGAGTGAAGAATTGGATTCACAAACAGGGCATATGTATAGACACAGACTCAATTACAAGATAAAGATTGGAATGCGAGTCTTAACAGGTAATTAAATGATTACCTTTGACAGGTGCAGATAATGCGAATGGAGAGACGGTTAAGCACAGGTTAAAGCGTGCTCCAGCCAGGACAGTTAGTAAGATTTTGCAAGCCCAGGCAAGCCATAGGGGTTACAGATAGCGTGACATTAACCCAAGATTCCGGTTGAGGCCATCCTCATGTGTGCGGAACTTCGGGTAAGCGTATGCCAAGGCGGCCTTCAAGACATACAAAAACGCAGAATCACCTCAGCCCGACATGATATTTCATATCCAGATGTACCTAACTCAGTGTTGAGACATTTTACAAGAGTTTGGAAGTCATCAAATTTATGACAAGTTGTCATGGGAGATTTTCCTGATTTTTTTTCCCATAATTTGTTGCTTATGTTGATGATTTCTTTTTTATTTTTTTTTCTCCTTAGGTGACTTCAGGAGTTGGGGGGGAAGAAGTATGATAGCATGGTCTCTTTAAGGGGCATTCCCTAAGGGCCACGTGATCAGTCCAGACCCTATGGAGTGTCGAGGTGGGAAGTTGCGCACGTTGACTGTGAAGGTGCATATCCCGGATCAGGAAGGATCAGCAGTTGGAGAAATGGAGGAGTAGTGTACAATCGCATAGTTATACTTATTCTACCAGATGCTATTTGTGTATATTGTTAATTTGACAATAAGGTCTTTTTATTCTGAAGCCTCACCGAGTCTCTGTCAGTATAATACAGCATTATTGGTCCAACCAATAGAACTGTTAGGTCAATATGAACCCACCCCTGTTCCAACCCATATTAACCTCTGAGACTCCTGTTCCAAGACTCCAAAGCCAGGATGTTAGCAAAGGCAGTCATGTGTGGATTGACATCTGGTGTGAGCTGACAGCAACACTCATAGTGGAAACATAACAAGAATGTCAGCTAAATGGTGTTCACAAGGGACATGAGCTTTCAATGTAATGCCATTTTGAAAGCATATTATAACCAGCTTTTTATAACCAACTTTCTAAGTGATTAATTAGGTACTAACAATTTTTGCAACAGTTGCAATTTTCTGCTGGTTTGGGAGGGAGGGCGAGCATGATCTGAGGAAGGGGAGCCACAACCCTCTAATCAATTGCTTGCTCAGTTCCTTGAAGAATTCATTCCTCTCATTAGAGGAGACAAGTAACATTCCAGAAACCACTGTAAATCAGGACATGGAAGGAAGGGAGGAACTCAAGATTACAATTACCAGGGAAGTGGTACTGAGCAAATTGTTGGGGCTGTGGGCTGACTAGTTCCTGGATACTAATAGGCTTCATCCTAGAATCTAAAAAGAAATGACCTTCCAGTGAAATAATTGATACGTTAGTTTTAACTTTTCAAAATTCCTTGGATATGTGGAAGGTTCCATTAGATTTGAAAATAATAGATGTAACTCCTGAATAAAGGAAGGAAACATTAAACAAGAAACTACAGGCCGGTTAGCTTAACATCTGTCATAGGGAAAATGTTAGAAGATAGGTTTAAAGAAATTATAGCAGAGTACTTAGAAAAACCTAAGGAAATCACACTAAGTCAACATGGTTTTGTGAAATCATGTTTAATCAATTTATCAATTTAACCAATTTATGGTAGTCTTTTGAAGAAGTGTTGTGGATGAAGGGGAACTAGTGCATGCACTGTACTTTGATTTCCATAAGGCAATTGATCAGATGCTTCGTCAAAGATTATTGTGGTAAATAAAAATGCGTGGTGTTGGGGGTAACATAGTGGCATGGTAGAGGATTGGTTGGTTAACAAAAAACAGAGCGTAGGCATAAATGGATAATTTTCTGACAGGTAAGATGAAACAAGTGGTGTGCCAAAAGGATCAGTGCTGGAATCTCAATGTTTTATAATTTACATCAATAACTTGGATGAAGGACCAAAGTTATACTAGCTAAGTTTGCCAATGACACAAAGGTAAATAGGAAATTAAGTTGTGACGAGGACATAGAAGGTTACAAAGATATATTGAATTTGTTTGTGGGAAAATGTGAAATTGTTTTGGCAGGAAGAATAAAAAAAGAAGCATATTATCTAAATAGTGAAAGATTGCAGAGCTCTGAGATGTAGAGGGACATGAATGGCCTAGTGCATGAAACACAAAATGTGGAATTTTACCATCCCATCCACTACAGGAATCGCAACGGGTTCAGGAAGCGTAGAGGAGAACATGCCCCCCTCTACATCAATGGGGATGAATTAGAAACGGTCAAGAGCTTCAGGTTTTTAGGTTTCCAGATTACCAACAGCCTGTCCTAGTCCCTCCATGCCGACACTATAGTTAAGAAAACCCACCAGTGCCTCTACTTTCTCAGAAGACTAAGGAAGTCTGGCATGCCAGCTACGACTCTCACCAGCTTTTACAGATGCACCATAAAAAGCATTCTTTCTCGTTGTATCACAGCTTGGTATGGTTCCTGCTCTGCCCAAGACTGCAAGGAACTACAAAATGTCATGAATGTCGTCCAGTCCATCATGCAAACCAGCCTCTTATCCAGTGTCTACACTTCTGGCTGCCTCAACAAAGCAGTCAGCACATTCCAGACATTTTGTCTTCCAACTTCTTCCATGGGAAAAGATACAAAAATCTGAGGTCATGTACCAACTGACTCAAGCATAGCTTCTTCCCTGCTGCCAACAGACTTTTGAATGGACCTGCCTTGCATTAAGTTGATCCTTCCCTGCACCCTAGCTATGACTGTAAACACTACATTCTACACACTCTCATTTCCTTCTCTATGAACGGTATGTTTTGTCTGTATAGCAGACAAGAAACAATACTTTTCACTTTATATTAGTACATGTGACAACAATAAATCAAAACAAATCAACTCAAGGGTGGGGGCAGATCATGCGAAGGCCCATTGACCTCAGGCAGAATTTCCAGCCTTGGGGTGAGTGCAGCTGGAACATCCCACCCAAAAGGTGAGTACGCAGGTACAGTAAGTAATTAGCAAAACTCATAGTATGTTATCATTTATTGCAAGGGGAATTAAATACAAAAGAAGTGAGGCTATACTTCAGTTTACATTGGTGAGACCACATCTGGAGTACTGCATACAGCATTGGCCTCTGTATTTAAGAAAGGATGTAAATGTGTTCAAAAGCAGATTACCAAACTAATGCCTGGAGTGGCTGAGGCATCATATGAGGAAAGGTTGGACAGACTAGACTTGTACATCAGTTGAAGTTCAGAAGAGATGATTTGATTGAAACATATAAAACCTGAGGGTTTGACAGGGTGGATGTGGAAAGGATGTTTCATCTTGTGTGAGAATCCAGAATAGGAGTCATTGTTTAAAAATAAAGGGTTGCCTATTTAAAATGGAGATGAGAAAATATTTCTCCCAGCAGGTCATGAGTCTCTGGAACTCTGTTCCTCAAAAGCAGAATCTTTGAATATTTTTAAGGCAGTTTTAGATAGATACTTGATAAGTAAGGAGGTGAAAGATTGTTTGGGGCAGAGGGAATGTGGAGTTCAGATTGCAATCAGATCAGCCATAATTTTATTGAATGACAGAACAGGCTGAAAGGGCTGAGTGGTCTTCTCCTAGTACATGTAACGTTTGTATGTTTGTGGAGACTCTGGGGAGCAATAGTTTGGAAATTGCAAATGAGAAATGTGGACAAAATGAAGAGTCTGGAATACAATCGTGATAGTTTTAGGGAACGCAGCAGGGAACAGTTATTACTTACGCCTGCAATGAAGAAAATTTGTACAAAAGGAGAAATGTAAGCTCAGTTGCTCATCCAATGGCACAGAGCTGCCTTTGCCAGAAGTGCAAGCCTTGATTCTGAGGAGAGAATGTTTGGACTCTTGAAAAGAACATAAGGCTTTTAGATTTCATGGCAAGCTTTAGCCATGCCTACTTGGTTTGGTTAGATGGAGAGAAGAATACAGTTCTCCTGTCTGCCAAAGTCTTGAAAGGGACTTCAAGGAGACAACGTATAAATATTAGGCTGCCTGGAATGGCTGCTTAAACCACCGTTGGCTCTCTGTTCATACTGTGCATACATTTCCAATAAAAATAGCAACTCAATCTTGGCTGTCGTTTTCTTTTAATTCTCTCCCTTTTCCAGCCCCTAATTGAGTGCTAATCTTGTCTCCGGGCCAATTACTTTAAAAGTTGCGTCACCTGCTGTAATCACCGTGAAGCGCAGCAACAACTCAGCAGGTAAAAACTAAACTAAGTCATTTTTTGTGAGACAGACGATGTACAGAGCAGAATGATGAACGTGAATTTACTCTCCAATTCTTGGGCTTGAAGTAAGGGATAGGCTGCTCCCAAATCCATATTCTCCACTGTAGTTGGCCCAGGTTTGTGTGCTCTCATGTAACCCATGATTGTTCACCCCTTAAAGGGACCATGATACCACATTCTTCCCCCTCTTGATTCCCTTTTACCTCTACTTACAAAGAGATAACTATTTGCAACAATAGACAATATAAAAAGGGTAACACAGGACAGACTTTCTTAAGGTCAGTCCACTGGACAATTATGAATTCTGTGAGATTGCTTCAGCTCTCTGGCATGTTCTTCCTCAGCTGAGGTAGTGATGCTCTTAAGCAGCAGTTAGGTGGCTGTCAGTGGTCGGAAGGTAACACTGTTAATGTAGATATCCTCACCAGTCCCACTGGAACAGCATGGGGTCCTTCCTGTGGAGTAACCAGTCCCACTGAGGTTGGCACTATTGGAGGTATGTTGATAGATTCTGCAGAAACACCCTGCTCTACTCGTATTGTGTTGGTTTCTCTCTTTGTTATGTAATCTGTGTTTCTTGACTTTTCCTTCTTGGAGGTCAACCAGGTACGACACAGAGCCTGTTTTCACTGGGATCTTCCCAGGGCTCCAATATGGACTGACATTAACGTTCAGATGTACAGTAAGTCAGTCAAGTCAAAGGATCTATGACCTCTAACAGAATTTTGATACTTCTTTTGTGCACCTGATACCTCCACCCTCCCAGCTAAATTGGGAAACACTAAGTCAAGCCTTGTTGGGACGTGTTTTCCCATCAGTAGCTCTGCAGGGGTTACACCTGTAGTTGCATATGGGGTTATTCTATATGTGAGCAGGAATCCAGCAAGCTTTAATTGCAAAGGTGTGGATGGCTGCTTTTTCACTGCTGATTTGAAGGTCTGAACAGCTCTTTCTGCTGAGCCATTTGAGGCTGTGTGATAGTGTGTAATTTGCAGATGTTGTATTCCATTAGCGCGCATCAAATGCTGAATTTCTCTTGTAAAAGCAGTCCCATTATCAGAGACTGAAACTTCTGGCAGGCTATGTATAACAAAGGTTTGTTGAAGCTTCTTGACCATTGCCAACAATGTTGTCAATTTCATTTTCTGGTACCGAGGCACTGGTTAGGTGCATCAACGATAATTTAGGATGTAATGCCCGTAAAAGGACATCAAAATCCACATGCCCAAGGTCAACCAGGCCACTCTCACAGATGGAACTGAGGTAAGAGTTTTTGTGTCTGGCATTGATCACAATGTCTCACTAGATGCTCAATAGCTTCATCAATACCTGGCCAGCAAATATAACTTCTGGCAAGTATCTTCATTTTGGTCTGAATGCAAGAATTGCAGTGCTCAGCAATGTTCCTCGAGCAGGGCTGGAACCATTACTTGATATCCCCACAAAAGTGCTCCATCCTTGCAGCTCAGCTTAACTTTGTGGAGCTGGAATGGCTTCAATTAGTCAGACTTATCAAAATACCATCCATGGAGGGCTAATTGTTTTATCTTTGACAATGACTGGGTCTCTCTCAGTCCGACTCCTAATTTGTTTAGATGATACCAGTAGGGTGTCTAACAAGTTGAGGGCAAGTACTATCTCTGGTGGTATCGGAGATGGTGGCACGCTTTGACGCAGTGGGAAACAACTTAAGGCATCTGCGTTTGAGAATTGTCTGTGATGAATTATCTAGTCTGTGATGTAACAAGTGTACGCTGCTAGGAGTAAAACCTACTGGGGGATTCTGGCTGATGCGATAGGAAGAATAAGCTTGTCTTTGCAAAATAGATCCAATAGTGACTTATGGTCAGTGGTGATCGTGGGCTCAACACATACCGGTGAAATCTTTTCACCCCATAAATGATGGTCAGGCCCTCTTTCTCAATTGGGAGCATTATCTCTCAACATCAATCAAGGTCCGTGATGCAAAAGGAACAGGTCTTTCCACGCTGTCATTGGTTCTATGAAATAAAACTGCCCGTGTGCCACAGGGCTAAGCATCACACGTCAGACTTTTCTCTTTTTTGGGTTGAAATGGACTGGCAAGAGCAAAGATTGAAAAGTGATTTTGACTTTCTCAAAGTCTTCTTTCTGTGGCTCATTCCAATAAGAAGTCTCGCAACACCAGGTTAAAGTCCAACAGGTTTATTTGGTAGCAAAAACTACTCACTTTTGGAGCGCTGCTCCTTCGTTAGTTAAATGGGATTTCCTGAAACCACTTTGTCAGGTGAGTGGGATTTCAGGAAAGAGCAGCACTCCGAAAGCTAGTGGTTTTTGCTACCAAATAAACCTGTTGGATTTTAACCTGGTGTTGTGAGACTTCTTACTGTGTTTATCTCAGTCCAACGCCGACATCGCCACATCATGGCTCATTCCAATTCCAAGGTTAATATTTCTTTTAAAAGTAGATGTAAAGATGCTAATAAAGTTGAATGATTAGGTATAAGCCAATCATAGTAATTAACCATGCCCAAGAAAGACCAGTTCTGACACATTTCAAGGTGTTGGTGCTTCTTTGGTCACCTTGACTTTTTTCTTCTACAGTATATAGGCCTGGGCAGTTTAGCTCAGTCAGCTGGGCAGCTGGTTAGTGATGCAGAGCAATGCTAATAAGGCAGGTTCAATTCCCACACTGTCTGATGTTATTCATGAAAGTCCATTTTCTTAACATTACCTCTTGCTTGAGGTGTGGTGATCCTTGGGCTAAATTAGCACCAGTCAGCCTGTGGTCATCTGGGACTATAGTGACTTTATTATGACTGGAGCTGATTTACTCATTTTGACATTATTCAATTTGTATACCTCAAATTCTGCTTCTGAGTCACATTCTAGATGAAATGCTGGAATTTTGTTTCGTTTAAGCTGCGTGCATTCTGCTTGGCTCAGCATTGAACTTGGATGTGAACACTCCGGTCGCAATCGAAACAGATAAAATCTTCATACCTGCATTTTCCTGGAGTTGCTTTCCCCCACACCTGCATAATTCATCTGTATTTCTGGATTGCTGACTCATTTTATTTCTCTTCTGCCCCTTTGTTGCTCAGTGGCATTCTGTTCTCTGTGCCCTTACAGTGGGAGCACGATTTGCAACAGTTTCACACCATTGCTGGTTTACCTCACCTGTCTGCGCACACTGTAACTTGTGATTAGCTAGAATAAACTGCCCCTTAGTGTCAGGGGGACTAGCAGGGTAAATATGCAGGATTATGGGGATAGGTCCTGGGTGGGATTGTTGTCAGTGCACGTTCGATGGGCCAAATGACCTCCTGCTACAATGTAGGGATTCTATGGTACAATAATTCTATAAGTGCTTCTCTCAGCACTCTCAGTTTTGTGAGCTATTTCCATAGCTTCAGCGAAGGAAATCTTAGCTCCTGCTGATAACTTCTTCTGTATATTTAAATTATTCACTAATCTGTCCTGCAGCATATCAATCAGTGATGATCCAGATTCACAGTGCACCACTAATTGCCTTAGACTTATAATAAATGTAGCAATTGTCTCCCCAGGTCCCTTTAGGCAGAATTAAATTCATAATGTTGCATGATGAGTGGTCTGGGGTGATAATGGTCCTTAGCAATGTTGGCCAGCAACGTCCATGTTCTGTGAAAGATGAACAAAAACTTGATGTGAGTTTAGAGAATAGAAAATTCACTTGCTCTCGGGGAGTGGATGACATCAATCATCCATTCTCTGTCGTACTGGACTATCCTCTTTTGGATCCCAGACACTTCTGCCCACCCTGACCATCTCCCCCCCAGGATACTGTGGTGGCAGAGAAGAGTCCCCCTCCCATACTTGGGAATGAGGACCTGCCACCTTGCCTCCGCAGCCTGGTGAAAAACCTCCAGGGAGGCATCACTGAAGCCTAGGCCAACATTTCTACTAGACAGCTTTGGTCTATGCAATGATCGGCTGTCAGGATGCCTTTTAAATATGGTGCTGCAGCTTGAAGTGAGACACTATGCAACATGATCCTCATACTTGTATAATAAATCAGATGGCCAGCACATGATTCGGCATTTTTCACCCACCCTGCTCTCCAGTGCATTTCTATCTCCTGCCACTAGATGCATATTCGGATCCTTTGTTTCCCTTGGTGTACCCTCCCTATTCGTGGCTTTTTAAAGTCAATTTCTGATGTTGTCTAAACAATTTTGTTTGTATTTCTCTAAACTTATCGGCACTCTGTGCAGTTTATTTCATATCATGTTTGTTTTAACAAAAGAGATTTTTCCAGACCTCATTCAGGAAATTTGAAGTTCTTCTGTCCTTTACATCTATTGCCACCTTGAAAAGAATATATCCTTAAAGAGGGCTGAGAAGACAGGAAATAT
This sequence comes from Carcharhinus amblyrhynchos, assembly GCF_965287045.1. Taxonomy (NCBI): domain Eukaryota; kingdom Metazoa; phylum Chordata; class Chondrichthyes; order Carcharhiniformes; family Carcharhinidae; genus Carcharhinus; species Carcharhinus amblyrhynchos. The sequence goes on along the minus strand of NC_137327.1, from coordinate 83,802,697 downwards.
AAGTTGCTGCTAAGTGACTTTCATGGGTTTCCTGTTCAAAGTCAGAAAGACAAATGGACTCTGCCAGCAAATGTTATTCAACAAAGCATTGGTTTTATAGTTTATTTTTAAATTACACAATGAGGATTTCTTCCGTGTATTGGTTCAGTGCATTGCATTGGTTAGATGAAAACCCTGGGGCACTATTAACCATGACAGAAGATAGACCAGAAACTGACAAATTAATGTCCATGTAAATTACACAGGCAGCCCTTTAGAAATGCATTAATTCTGAAAGGTTAGATATACACTTCCTTCCATGACAATGCCATTATATTTTGGACTTCTCATTTGTCTTTGTGTCAGTTTGGTAACTGGGATAACATTGTATGGATGGCATCCTCCTTCAAAGTGGTTTCATTTTCTGCCATCATTTCAGAATACATTTTCAAACAATTAGGACCAGAAATACAAAGTCATTGTTAACATCTGAACAAGAAAAGACAGCCGAACAATTCCAGTGAAGACTTTTCAATAGTACATAATCACTGATTAGACATGTTTTAATGACAGGATCATGAGGTGAAGTATCATCTTAGCATCTACCCGGTCAAGCCCCCTGCCCCACCCCTTGCAGTCTTAATTGTTTCAATAAGATCACATCCTTTTGTTTTAAACTTCAATGTGTATAGGCCTAACCTGCTCAACCTTTGCTCACATGACAATGCCTTGAACCCAAGAATCTGCCTAAATAACCTTCCCTGAATTGCTCACAATGCAAGTATATCTCTCCTTAAGATGACCAAATCTGTACACAGTGCTCCATGTGCAATCTCACTAATGCTCTATACAGTTGTAGCAGGGCTTCACTATGTTGTATTCCACCCCGCTTACAAGAAAGGCCAACATACCATGAGGAGGGCAAAAGGAGCAGTTGGGTCTGTTTATGCTTTTTCCTGTCTGGGCCTCTGTCCCAGACGTCAAACTTCTCTTTTTGGATTAAAATAAAATTTACCTTCAGCGCCTTTCTAGCCCGGATAAGACAAATGATGAGGATGGAAAGATCAGCAAACTTTGTTTGCCCTGTCTCATTGATCATAGGAGCTGTGTGTTTTATTCAGAACAATCATGTAGGGGTCAGCTAAGTAATCACAAGTAGTTTGCAGCAGAATATCACATTGTTCATTTTCACCCATTCTGGAACTCTTTATCCAAGATCACCGATACACGGGGTCAGCTAAATATTCATCAGTAGTCTGAGGCAGAATATTACATTGCTCAATCTCACCCTTCCTAGTCCCAGACTCTTTATCAGAAACACTGCAAGGGGATTGTTTGAATAGTCACCAGTATTTTGCAGCAGGATATTACTTGCTTATTAGCACCCATTCTGGACCTAGAGCCTTTATCCAGGAACAATGCTGTCGGTTGTCAGTTAAATAATCACCAGTCATGTATAGCAGAATATTACGTGGTCATTATCACCCATTCCAGAGCCAAACTCTTTATCAGCTAAATAATCACCCGTAGTAGGCAGCAGAATAGTAAACTCTAAGTGGTGGTGATGGGGGAGGGGGTGGATAGTCAGTTATGGCAGAGTGACACAGTGCCTTACAACTCTATGAATCTGATATCGATTTTCAATTCTGGCCTTGGGAGACTGTCTTTGTGGAGTTTGCATGTTCTCCCCATGTCTGCGGTCTGTGTGGGTTCCCTTCAGGTGGTTCGCTTTGCTCCCACAATCCGAAGATGTGCAGGCTATGTGGATTGGCCATGCGGAGCTGCCCATTAGTGTGCAAAGATGTGTACGTTAAGTGGGTTGGCCATGGTGAATTCATATGGTTACAGGTGGGTAGTGGGTGTAGAGCTTAGTTCAGATGCTTTTTTTGGAGAGTCAGTGCAGATTCAATGGACCAAATAGTCTCCTTCTGCACAGTAGAGGTTCTATAATTCTATTTGCCTTCATAATTAAATTACTGGCTTACTTAGATGCTAACCTTTTGTAATTTGTATACAAGGACACCCAGATCCCTCTGCACTGTATTTCTGCAGTCTTTCTTCAGTTAAATGATATTCTAGTTTTCTGTTCTTCCTGTCAAAGTGGACAATCTCACATTTTCCCACATTATACTCAAGTTGCCTAATGTTGCTCACCTCACTTAAACTATCTTCATGCCTTTGCAGGTCATTTGTATCTCTTTACAATGTGCTTACCTACCTGCTTTTGTTTCACCAGTGAATTTGGCTACACTTGGTTCCTACATCGAAGACATTTATGTAGATTTTAAATAGTTGAGGCTGCAGCATCAATCCCGATGGTCTCCACTAGGTACAGTTCACCTACTAGGAATAACTGCTGACTTCCTGTTTCTGTTGAGCTAGCCAATCCTTTATCTATGCTAATGTATCACCCCCAAATAACATGAATTCTTATCTCTAATGGTTTGGAAAGCTTTTATCTGGCAACTTATTGAATGGCATTTTGGAAATCCAAATACACTATGGGTGGGATTTTTGCATTCCCCATGGTGACTTTCTCACGGCAGGATGGCGGCACACCATTGGCCTGTGGTAGGATCTTCTGTTTCTGCCACTGTCAGTGGAATTTTCCATTGATTCCTGCCCATGCAGCCGTGAAACCTGCAGTGGGGATGTGCCATAACTGGGGCCAGAAGATACCACCAGTGTGAACAGCTGGAACGTTCAAGTCTACATCGAATGGCACATCTTTAGCACCCTGCTTTTTACATTCTCAAAACACACTAATAAGTTTACCTAAAATTATCTTTCACAAAACCATGTTGACACTGCCTGATTGTACTATAATTTTCTCAATGTCCTGCCACTAGCTTCCCAGTAATAAATTCTGGCATTTTCCCAATGACAGTTTTTAGACTAACTGGCTTGTTTCCTGCTTTCTGTCCCCCTCCTTTTTTTGAATAGAGGTATTATATTTGTGGTTTTCCAATTTTGCTGGAATCTTTTCAGAAATTGGGGAATTTTGGATGATTACAACAAATGTATCCATTGTCTTGTGAAATCACTTTCCTTCGGAGCCTTGATGTTAGCCATCAGGTCCAGCAGAATTATTACCTCTAGTCCCATTAGTTTTCTCAGTACCTCTTCTCTATCTGGCCTGATTGTTTTAATTTCCTTCCTCCCTTTCACACTTTGAATGGGATTTTCCAGCTGCGCTCGCCCCAGAACCAGAAAATTCCAGTTGCAGTCAATGGACCTTTGCACGGTCCCCCACCTGCTATGATTCCCGTGGCGGCAGGATGGGAAAATTCCCCCTTTTTGTTTTACTATGCTCAGGATGTTTTTTGGGTCACACACTGATGGAGTTGCTGTGCTATTTTTGGCTTTTTTTAAATTTTATTTTTAATTGATTTCTAGCATTTGGTTATTTATCTATTTGTCAGAACCATTGGAAATATGTGGAAATATTGTGATTTCTGTTCTGCATCAATGACCTAAAAAGTATAATTGTGTTTAGAGAACTGGAACTAGGAATCTGGACATTGGAGTTCTTGCATCCTGGGCCCTCTTTAGGAACAGGGAGTTGATCAGCTTAAGCACACCTAGTGATGGAAGCTGAAAAAGCCTTTTTCAGTCCAATGTGGTTAGTCCCAATTCTCCAATCTGCCATTGCAACAGGTACAGTTCTTCACTGGAATTTAGCAGCACATGTGCTCACACGCAATGGAAGAACATTGCGAAAAAGATGTCAACTCTGAAATAGAAATGAAATTTCATTCTGTCAGTTTGCTGATTGGAAATTTGATGGAAAAAGTTCTCAGCAGGGCACTGCTTAATTCTAATAATTGGGCAGAATTTTCTGTTTCCTCTTCTAGGTGCTGAACCAGATGAGAAAAGTGCAGCATGCCAATTGCACAGCTGGTTTGTCTCGCCATGTTTTCCAAAGCTCAGAAGAAAAACATCCGAGAGGCATGTCCTATACAGTCACGCTGGTGGGCAGGCCCTAAAAAAGCTGGCAACATTGACTTTCCAGAAATTGGGATGCCATTTAAAAAGGGCACTCAATGTCTGGTAAGAAAACGTTGCCCTAGATGCTCAGTTCCCCTCCACATACATGGGGATACCCTCACCCCCTTAAGTCTACCCAGAGAAATGGCCACCACAGCACTCTTGCCACTGTCCCTTGGCAGTGCCATTGGTCATGACAGAGGCTGTGTTCAGGTAGTGTCAGAGGTCACTTCTAGGGTACTGTCCAGACATATCCCTGACTCCTGGGTGCTATAATTAGCTGTACACCTTCGGCATGGTCTTTTCACCTGGCTCACATTGCACCAGACCTGCTGTAAACCTCGCTGATAAGATGACAGCAAAATTCTCCAGCTTTTCAAGCGTGTGTTTCCTGCGAGTGGGAGGTGGCATGTTATTTGGTAGGGATTCTCTGGTCCCGCCACTGTCAATGGGAATTCTCATCGATATCATCCCGGATCAGAGAATCCCACTGGTATGAATGGTTGGAGAATTCCATGTTGGTGAGAGAGCGAATCACAATGTGGGAGACAATACGGTGGGGAAGCTCACTAATGTAAAGACACTGTATTTAAATGAGGTTTCCAACTCTCCTGGGAAGGAACCTCATTATGTGAATGGTGCCGTGGGGGAAAACGATTGTGCCACAAGATCTCGCTGGCAGGAATCTTGCCCTCTGGCCTCTTGTGGGTTTTTGCGCCCATATTGCCCTTTGTACCCACGATGAACACAGGCGCAGTATCCTGCCCTAATTAGCTTACCTTAGCCACAGTATATCCATCTTTAACTATCAATTTGCACACTTGGAAATTCATTCTTCTACACTTACAAATAAGTCATTAGTCAACATATACGCGCCCACATTCTCCCAACATTGGCAGAGCAGAAAGACAAAGAGCATTGCTAATCAAAGCCACACTGAATCCTCCAAATTCAGTTGTCCAGCGCATTATCCATGAATGAAACAGTAGCAATGATCATTATCTTCAATGGATACTGTCCATTTTGAGTGATGCTGTGAATTTCATATCTACAATCTTGCTGAACTGAAAGAAAGCTGAACAATTGAATGTTTTGGGCTGAATTGTTGGAAGCTTCAACCTTCAGCTGTTCCCAACTTGTTGAGGCTGTGTAAACAGCTTGTATGCTATTCCTTAAGTGAGGTTTGGGTAGCACTGACTTGTTAGCCTGAGGTTGATGTGAAGCTGTGTCGATCATTATTCATCCTGAGAGCTTTTAAGCAAAATGTACTCAGGTTTTGTTTTTAATTGAAGCTGTCTAAAGTTATTAAAATTAGCCCATGGGAAAGAATGATTACTTTCGAAATTGGTATTGCCAATTACCGTTCCATCCCTCAAAGCATTTCAATGTATTGTGATCGCCGTTCAGTCGTATTATATTTTTTTAAGTTCCAGAAAATGAGAAATGCCTCCTCACTAATCCTGACCTGCTCGGTCAGGGTGAAGGTGGGAATCGTGATTATATTTTTGCTAATGAGAAGAAAACCTTGAGTGGGGAAATTTCCAGACTCAGCACACACTATTTTCAGTCTGGAGAGGTGAGGAAACGATTGACTTTGGCCCACTGACCCCAGAAACATTTCAGTTGCACCCATGGAGGCAGAGTAAGGTGGCTATTTAGAAGGTCTGCCTCAGTTCTCTGGCACTTTGTCTCAGTTGCAGAAAAGGCTGGTAGGGTCTCTAGCCCACACCTCTCACATCCCTTTACTGCTCCCACCCACTTTTCATGCTATGTCATGCCTCTCTCATGCCCACTGCATGTCCCCAATGCTCCTCATGTGACATTTATGTTGCCTCCATGCCCCCTTTGCATCATCTCAGCCAAAAAAAGACACCTATTTCTCTCAATGTAATTAGCGTATCGTCTCATTATGTTGAGCTCTAAGACTCACTAATAGATTAGCTCATCAAGGGTCTGTTTATACAGCAGGAATTTGAACTTGAGCTTTAATTGATTGCCATCTGTATATTTGCGTGGACTAGATTAAATGGTGTAAAGTGGGGTAAAGCTCCTGTTGTTAAAGCTCTAAAAGGCAGTGCCTGACTGACACTTTTATAAACTTGTAAAGGCAGCAGATCTCTTTTTTTCAAAACAGATTTCTGAATGGATGAATTTCCACAAGACTTGCAATCATTATTACATGGCTCATTGGTTCATACTGGAGGGTGTAGAGACAGAATGGGAAAAGGGGACTTGGAGCGGGCAAGGTGAGAAAAAGGAACATGTACGGTATGGTAAGGTGGAGAAATGGAAAGAGACATGGGTAAGAAGTTCTGAACATACCTTTCAAAAGATTCCCAAATCTAGACAATGTTTCATGACTACTCTGAGTCCTCGGGAAGCTGGCTGGGCTCCACAGAAGTTGAAGGGTGAAGGGTGTGAGACGTCTATTTCTATGATGAACCCAACAAAGTCAGGAGTGTAAGAGAATTATCACATGCTTATGCATGGATCTGTCATTTTTAAGATCCTCTGTAGTTGGTCCAACTTAGTGAAATCCTAGTTTTGCATTTTCTGACATTCCCATGTTGTTTTCCTTTGAGATATATTAAGTATGGAAGAGGTATCTTCCAGATAACGAGCAGGCTCTTAACACTGAGGGGGCCCTAATAACACGCAGTGGGAATACAGTGCAGGCAGCCTTCAATGTTTAAAGAACCTCTTAAAGTGGGGCTGCACCTCTAAACAAAAGGCTACAGGTAACTGAGTAGAACTCTCCCAAATCCCTGTTGGCGGGTTCAATGGCAGGCAGGGCTGTGGGGAGGGGGGAAGAGGGGTGGGGGTGGGGGGGGGGGGGAGCAGTGTCAGGGGGAAAAGGATTTGGCAGGAGGCCAAAAACTGGTTTTATACTGATGTAAATTTATAGCAAGGACTTCCTTCCACTGAGGCCCCCTAAGACAAATCTGGACACACACTGGAGACTGGCACAAAACTGACTTGCAGCCCACCACTTAGGTGCAGATGAAGGCCTGATCACTCACACATGATTTTCCGCGATGGCAGCAGGAAAACAATCCAGTGCGAACACCTTTGGAAAAACATGGTGTGCAGATGTTGCAACTTACCTGAACAATTTGTGGGGCTGCCCCCAGCATACAAGGTGGAGGCCAATGGCAAACCTGAACCCCGAAACATTACAGCAGTGAGTAGCGGGAGCATCTGGGAGTGGATCTTCCAGATTCAGTGTCCTGGAGGGGTTCCATCTTCCAGCTTCAGAATGTTCTGGTGGTCTATGTTAACTTTCAGGAGGTCCATCTTCTTTCTTCAGTGCAGGTTATGATTTTGGGTCTGGAGAATGACTCATAAGATCTGCCCAACCGTGAAATACAGCGGAAAGCACCAGGTTGCAAAAATAATGAGGTCAGGCTGGAAATGGAGCATCTGATTAAGAAACTGGCAAAAACGTATCTGATGTAAATGCAACTCAAAAAAGCCCAAGTTTATTACAGGTAAAAGGGTAGCATTTGGTTCTCTTGAAAGGTCAGAGTTTTTGGTGAAAAATCTTGGAACAAAGGATAATCCATCTCTAAGCTTGCAATAAGGCTAGAGACTCTGGAGAAAACTCCTTGAACTTCATTAGTTATTCAAACAGGTTGCAGAAATGAACAGTTATATTGAAGGTAAAATGATTAATTTGCATTTCTTTTTGAACCATCCCAAAGAATACCATATTATCATAGAGAAAGTGATTCAGGATGAAGCCTTGGTTAGAAGTTCTTCTGCTTAAATTAACTGTGTGTTTTTGCTGAAAGAGCAAGCTATTCAGCTTGGGAACAGACAAAGACAGTTGCAGATTTAGTTTTGTGCAGCTGACAGCTTATTGAGCTGGGAGAGCTAAAGAAAATAATTGTTGGTCAGACTGGCCTGCATATCAAGCAGAGAAATATTATTTTCATTATTCACCATGGTGAATGTAGGTGGGGACTTGAGATCAGTATGGATTCAATGAACAAGCAGTAGATGGAAGATTGGCTCTGTCTTGCAGCTAGTGGGGAGAAAAAAACTACAGTGGTTCACAAAGAGCTTTGTGATAGAAAGCAATCAGCAGAATTAACTGGAAAAACTCTGGGAAGGGTGCTGGGTATCTGCTGGATGAGAGATATACACAATTATTAAATTCTGGAAAGTAAAGATAGAGAGACGTGTAGACAATAGATTAATGGAAGGATCCCCTAGAATCTTACCTCAGAGAATACTGGGAACATATAGAGGAGAAATTAAAGCAACTCTGGGGTTGGGGGGTGGGGGGGAAACATTGCTGCACACCGTAAAAAGTGAATGAAACTTCAAGATTATTGCATTATATAGGTAATTCTCAACGTGTGTAGGATTGTGGGCAGTTAAGTAAAAAGTAGAACTGAGTTTATAGCAAAAAATACTTATTACAGTAGTATTAAGTTAATGTTGTTTGCCCTGTTTAGTTTTTCTTACGTACATTAAAGTTTTTGTTGTTTAAAAGTTTGCGTTTTTGTGACATAGTTTTGTTGGTTGATTTTAAACATTAATAATCCCTAACAAGTTCATAACAATAGCACAAGAGTACTTACTATTCATGTGACATTAAATTCACAGAAGGGAGGATCTATACTAGCTAACTAGTTGCCTAACTAGCCCCTTTTTTGTATCGGTCAAATTTCTACTGCTGAGAAAGCTCCTTCAGAGACTGTCTTCAGCAGGATGGGTTAATACCTGTCAGCAGTGTGCCGCTTTCATTTCATGTTTCCTACTGCTCCTTTGTGCATTGTCTGTAAAAGTCATTTGACAGTGATTCTAATCAATATGCCTTCAGATATACATCCATCACTCAAAACAACAATGTGGTAATATGGAGTGTAACTTTCAGGACACTCCACTGTAATTTATTCTGTCCTCTCGCATCCTGTCTATAGAAACCATTTGTCTGCATTTGTGATCAATACCGCTTTTTAAATGTTTCTGCGATTTTCAAACTTTACTTAAGAAATACAGCTACTCAATTTAAAAGGCCTACAAGTCTGTTGCCCGACAAACTGTTCTACCCTATTTGTGGGCAATCAGAGTGATCTGCTTTATGGTACTGATAGTGCATTGTGTGGTTGGTAGACAGATGAAAAAATAAATCCACATCTCTACCGGAGCTCTCGCTTTCTTGGAGAGATTTATTGGCAATCAGTTCAGAAGACAAAAAAAAGCCATGACCATCCCAGAAATGTATTGCTGGCACAGTAATCATTCCAAGCTCACCTTGGGGAGGATTTCCATCCTATGTTAAATTCCAAGGTTATGCTTTGCTGATCAGTTTAGAATTTCGCTAATCAGATCGGAGGGAATTCTCCTGAATGGTTTTACAGAACAATGGTGGAAATTTTGGGTGGCAAAGCCTACAACTGCCTCATTCACCCTGACGAGTTCCATTTCTTCTCCTCATACTTTTGCAATCGAAACCCTGGGCCTGTGGCCTCTTAATGGGCCTTGAAATAACCACTCAAGCTGAAGTAGCCTGGTGGAGTGACACGTAGAACTGTCCACTTAAGATGCCTTTCCTCACAAGGACAACGTAAGAGGACCATTGGATGTCAATGGATTTACAATGCACGCTGATTAGAAATAAATGGTAAAGGTCACAGCTATGCAAAGACCTCACAATTGATCTTTTCTCTTGCAATGTATCAGTTTGTAGCTCCCATGCTGGCACGACAGATAAAAGCACTGCCTAGTAGAGTTATGGGCCCTATTTTACCATTTTGATTCTAAGCGCTGGGCGGACATGAATCTGGGAGTGTTTCAGATCCTACTTTTAGACCCATTCTCCGGTGTCCCTATATGCACTCTGTCTGCAAAAATATCAGCGATTCCAAACAGTGCTGCAGAAACCTGTGGGTGGGACTTAACATATCTGAAACCCTGCAGCTCCAATTGGCACCTCCAACTGCACATGCGCAGTAAAAAAAAACTGCTCTCCACTGCCACATTGCTCCTGGGCCAGATAATGCCTCCCCCTGGCCCCCACAGACATTACCCCACCCCCACAACATTACTGGCCCCGTTACCCCCCCCCCCCACCTCACAGCTACCCAGGCCGATCATGGCCCCCTGCCCCTTCCACCCCACTGATCACACACTTGTTGTTCATCCATTATCATTGATGAAGACCTTGACAGCATTAGTCATTTTGAGGCTGGTTGCGGTGTGTACGAAGATGACTGATCAGGCCAATTCGGGCACGGACTGACCTGGCACATATTGGACAGACTTGTGTAGACACTGTAGTTGTGGCGCTGGTGGCTCTGGACTTGCGCATCTTGCGCTTAAGTTGTGCTTCAGCAATACACCTTGCTTTGTAAGCTTGACAGCCTTTGTGGATGAGGCAGCGCCAGTTGGGCGGTTTTGTGCCAGCGCTTCCCAAGTGGTTGTGTCAATGTCAAACGACTTCAGGGAGGCTTTGAGTGTGTCTTTGTAACGTTTCTTCTGCCCTTCATGCAAGCACCTTCCAGCGGGGAGTTCCCCAAAAAGGAGCTGCTTCAGTATGCGCTTGTCTGACATACGGATGACATGACCTGCCCACCGGGTCTGCGCTCTCATCAGCAGCATGTGGACTGATGGTGGATTTGCTCTAGAGAGAACTTCAGTGTCTGGTACTTAGTCTTGCCAGCGGATGCGTAATATTCTGCGAAGACAAGTCATGTGGAAATGATCGAGCTGTCTTACATGCCTCTAGTACACAGTCCACGTTTCACAGGTATACAGGAGTGTAGTGAGTACCGCGGCGCTGTAGGCCTTCAGTTTTGTTGCTGGGCTGATTCCTCGACGGTCCCATACAGTGGAGCGCAGTCTACCAAAAGCAGAACTTGCCTTTGCTATTCTGCAGTTAACTTCAATATCAATAGTCATTGCCTGGGAGAGGGTGCTGCCAAGATAAGTGAACTGGTCCAGTGCCTGTAGTTTCTGCCCTGTGATTGTGATTATGGGTTCTGTGTACGGTGTATGAGGAGCAGGCTGGTGCATGACTTTGATCTTTTTAATGTTGATGGTGTCCAAAGTTGTCACAAGCCGTGGAAAATTTGTCCAAATTGACTTGCAACTCTGGCTCTGAGCCAGCGCACAGGGCGCAGTCATCGGCAAAGAGGAAATCTCTCAGAACAGTCTCTTTCACTTTGGTAATAGCTTGAAGTCTCCTCAGGTTGAAGAGCTTCCCATCCACTCTGTACCTGAGGCTGATTCCAGCAACACTGATATATAAAAAAAAAATCCACACCTGTTGCTTCATTGCTCACCCATCGCCACAGGACTTCAAGGGTTGAACAGGACACTGATGATGATGATAGTGTCGAAACTAGCGCTTGATTTGGATTAAAGTGAGGGAGAGTTGCGCAGTGTCAGCCTCATTCTCTCTTCCCAATTCCCATTTAGATCCGATGGCAAGACAAGAGTCAAGACGGCTGGACGTGGGATTAGGTGCAGTGGATGACCAGGATGTCTTCTGTATCTTGTTCTGCTCTTGCTCTTCGCATTCCATGATGCTTGCAGAGGCCGCCTTCTTGACCGTTGGACCTTACGTTGGTCTCGTCCGCTCAATCCACTGGACTCTGTCTTCACATGCTGGATAAACATCTCCCTTCTCACCGAGGGTTGAGACCCATTGGCTACCCTCACCTGGTTTAGCCGGCTTGTCGAGGCCATTGCCCGGGGTGTGGCCACTGTCACATGCAAACAGCTACGGGGAGCCACAGGTGAGAGCTGAGTGCCAGGTGGGGAAAAAGGATGGACAAACAACCCTGAAAGGATGTGACATGTTCCCCCACCAAAGGTACTACCCCTCCCTGACACCCCATACACACAGAGCAGCAGCGGATTCCCCTGCACCCCCCCAATCGATCACACACAGAGTGGCAGCAGGCCCCCTTCCTCTTCACTGAGCAGAGACAGAGTAGCAGCAGCCTCCCCTTTGCCCTTGTCCCAACCCCCCTGCCTGCTCCCCTCCCCCTACCACTGATCTGATGCGCAGAGCCATATGACCCTCCTCCTCACCCCCACCAATCTGATGCACAGAGCCATCTAATCCACTTCTGCCCCCCACCACCCCCCCCCAACCACCCCGCCACTCTCCTCCGCCAACAATGCATTTAAATTGAAATTGTGTTTTGGGCATGGTCCTGACAGCGTATATTTTCAGCCCTTGTTAAAGTGGGAACTGGCGTGGAGGTGGGCAACTTGATGGTAAAATTGGGCCCAGTCATAGAAGGTTACAGCATGGAAACATGCTCTTTGGCCCAACTTGTCCATGCCACCCCTTTTTGTTAGCCACTAAGCTAATATCAATTGCCCATGTTTGGCCCATATCCCTCTGTACCCATCTTGCCCATGTAAATGTCTAAATGCTTTTTAAAAGATAAAATTGTACCCACCTCTACTACTACCTCTGGCAGCTTGTTCCAGACATTCCCAACCCTCTATGTGAAAAAAATTGCCCCTCTGGACACTTTTGTATCTCTCCCCTCTCACCTTAAACCTATGCCCTCTAGTTTTAGACTCCTCTAGCTTTGGGAAAAGATATTGGCTACCTAGCTGATCTATGCCCCTCATTATTTTAGTTGAACAGTAATCCATTCAGACCTGTGGCTCTAAATGTTGTATCTGGTCCCTCATTACTTAACTGATCTCAACTGAGGGCAGCTGGAAGGGTGTGCGATCGGCTTCTGTGATCAGGTTACTGGCCAATACCCTCTTCAGGGAGCGTATGCACAGAATAAACATTGGTGTTGGATGGATTCAGGATTTGCTTGTCTGTGTTGCTCTGATAGTTGAATAGCCTGGCAATATTTATTGTTCAATTTCACACATCAGTCATCACTTTGGCATGGTACTGGGATGCAATGAGCCCCCCTGTAGATTCATACTTCAGCAAGACTCCCGTACCTTCAGGAAGAAAGGGAAACATATTGCTTACCTTGTTCTACCATCACCTTTGTTACATTTACAATATGGCAGTAGATGAGTCAAAATTGATTCAACAATATAACTCTGACTGTCTGCCCATTCAGATTTTTGGATGGATCTTGATTTGAGTTGCTTGCTTGAGTTTCTGTCTGAAATACTCAGAGCCTTCATTAATAGGTCAGGCAGCTGACACAAATGACACAACTCTGATCCAATGTCATTTCCATCTCTCTCATGTTGTTCCCCATAGTCCCTCAAGTAACCCAAAAATCAAAATTGAAAGGCAGCCATTTCCAACCTGCTCTTACTTAAAATATTTAACTCATGTCTGTAACCTGCTCTCCACTCCCTTCTTCCGTTCTGGTCAAGGTCCACGTACCAATATGTTATCAATTGTTTGTTTTTTTCACTATTTGCAGGAATAATTCAGATGGAATTACTTTAGGTAATGTTAACTCATTACAAATAAATAAGCAATTCTTCTATGCACTCATGGCAACTCTCTTATTAAAGTCATGGATGGGGGAATTTCAGCACTGTTAAGTTCCACAAAATCTATAGCAATCAGCATATTGCTTAGAATGGTGTACTAAAGAATATGAACTTGGTAAATAGTCGTTGAAGTCATTTTGTTTATTTAAAAAAAAAGTTATGCATAAGTAAAATATGCTGCAGAATGTATTTTATGATTCTTTACCATGAAATAATATAATAAATAAATATAACAGAACTGTCATTTCTAACACCGAGTGCTTGGATAATTACAATATGTCTTGTCGCTCTTTTCAACCACTAATGTGAATACTCATTCAAGAAGAGTGCTTAGTTAGGCATCTTTTCATTGCTGCAATATTTTATTTGTTTGTTTAGCTGAAATGATTGAATAAAGTGAAAATTTTCCTCACCACAGGAGTGTTCCTATTAGAATGCCATTTTTTTTTAGAAAATGAGTACTCGTTTATGGAAGTATTGAAATGAAATGTTTCACATTCATAGGTATTCAGTTAACAGCTCAGGTTCAAAGCTTCCTAAGTTATCACCACACAGGTAACAATCCTGCCCACAGAAACTGGGATCCTTGGACTGCTATAATATATCCTACAGCCAGTAACTCTCCCCTTCTCTGAGATTGCACCTAGCGCTAATTAGCTGGGGTTGTAAGGACATTACTAGCCATGAGTTAAATGTTTTAACTAAGAGCAGGTTAGAATAGACACATACCCCTGATACTTGGGACACATCTGGGTCATCAGTCATTTAAAACAAGCTCATGAGACAGAATGGGTGCCTGGACAAAGGTGTGGAATGTTGCCTTCCCCATTAAAACTTTAATTTTTTGTCCCAAACAGCCTCAGATTTGGGATGCAGATCTTGCTGCAATGGCATTGTTTATGGCAGAGACTGCATCTCTAACAAACCAATTAGAGAGTCATAGTGTTATGGGGGTGATTTTACCATCACATGCTACCCATGAAGACTGGCAGTGCAACCCTGGCACCTGAGCAATGCCACTTTGGCACCTGGGCAATGCTGACCAGGCACCTAGGCAATGCCCACTGGGCAGTGCCAGAGAATGGGGCTAATGGGGGAAAGACCTGTGTGGTGGTCAGGGACTGTGGGGAGGAGATAATGGAGGAGGGGCCAGATGGGATAGGACTAATGGGAGGGTGGCTAGTGGGGGCAGGGCTAACTGGGAAGGGGCTAATGGGGGAGGGCTAATGGAGGAGGGGGCCTGCTGCCATCCTGCAGGGACCGGAGATGGGAGGGAGCAAGAGGGTGTGCATTGCCATTCTGCAGGGATTGGTGAGGGGACGGCAGGAAAGAGAGGGGGCCCACTGCCACTTTGCAGTGATTGTGGGGGAGGGTGGCAGGTCCACGATTGGTGAGGAAGGGAAGCAGATCCGCGATCGGTGGGGAATGGGCAGTGGGTCCACAGTTGGTCTGGGCAGCGGGGGCTGTATCTCAGGCCGTGGGCTCCCATGATTGCAGGAGAGTGGGAGCTGCTTCAGGCTGCCTGCACTAGTAGGGACCTGACAGCTCTCTCTTTGTTGTCAGACCCTTGCTATAACTAATGTGCAATTACAGGATCAGAGGCCTGCGTATGCCCACTATCTCCCTCGACAAGCTTTCAGGCATGTTAAGCCCCACCCACAGGCTTTTTTAGCGAGCACCAAACTCGCTCAGAATTTTGCAAGCAGAGTGCATTTGGGGGGCCTGAAAACATGCACAAAAGACAGAGCTGAAACTCTCCCAGTTTCAAATCTGCCCAGCACTTAGGGAAAAAAAAAGGTAAAATCACCCCCAGAGAGTCATGGAGCAATACAACACAGAAACAGGCCCTTCAACTCAACTGGTCCATAGTGCCCCGCCCCTCCCTCCAACTAATTCCAGTCGCCTACGTTTGGCCATATCTTTCTAGTCAAGTCAAGAATTATTTTTCCACAAAAGCTGGGAATGAGTGTATCTGCGTCCTGACTTAGTTTCTGTTGACATTTACATTGTACTCCCACCAATGGTACAGTGGAAGCGTCAAAGCTGCCATTGATTTTCAGGACTGGACCTGAATTTGCATACCAGTTCAAGGGATTTGTGTTGAGATACTGTTTCTTTTGTAGTGGGTAGATTTCCTTTCTGTGCTAGTACCTAAACTGAGAAACTGTTCCTTTTAATCCTATTTTCATACAGTCCCTCTTTCTTTTGGTGTGAATAGGTTCTGCTGTCTATTGCTTTTCCCCACTGTTGCCCTTGTCTCCTTCACCCTCATTGCATTATCGAGTAAAGACTGTGAGCGTACAAAAGGAATAGTATTGTATTAGGAGGTGAAGAGATTTTATTCGGAAATTGAGAGTGTACGTCATTGTAGACTTCATTGTATTTCATAAAAACAGTCTCTATCTTTGTTTCCGAGGCACTCAAAGCCCTTAACAAAGGATTTTGAACTTCAATGATAATAGATCCTCAACAGAAACCAGTTTGAAAGGCGCTGAGTGAAATTTGCCTTCTTCATTTGAAAAAGAGACTCATTATTCCTTAATTAATGAAATTGCTGCACTTCGAAAAGTACAATTTCTGAAAATGTAATTTCATTAGGAGATGATTCAATTAAGGAAGAAAACAACCACAGGTTTATTTTTTTTCAGAGTTTGCCTCTGAAGTTCAGCCTTTTGTAGTTTTGCCATTCTATTATTAGACACAAGAAACAAACATAAACCCAGACTCTGGAGCAAGAGCAGCTCATGGAAGTGCTGTGAGTTATTTTCTTTCATCCTCCCAGTTCAATTACATTTGCAGCACAAATAGCTGAAAGTGTGATCTGATAACTACACCATGATGTCAACAGGGCATCTGGGGCCTTGAGGAATGACAAAACTAACAGTCATTCTGACTAACCAGGGGAATGGAGTCTAAAGGAAAAATAAAACAGAACAAACAACAGAGGAGGAAAAGAATTAGAAAATGCTGGAAACACTCAGAAGGTCAGGCAGCATCTGTGGAAAGAAAGAGAGTTCAGATTTTAGGTTGATTACCCTTCATTTCAGATGCTGCCTAACTGGCTGAGCGCTTCCTGTTTTCTTCCTAATTTCCAACTTCTGCTGTCTTTTGCTTTTGTGACAAAGAATGAAAATGTTCTGCTGTCTGTTTCCAGATCCTTATCTCTGCACCTCTTTTTTTAAGAAGTGGGACAAGTTAATCAGCTGGCAGACATGATTCGTTAAATAGCTTCCTTCGATGCTGTTTCATTCTATGATTCTATGTCCTCATGTGCACCAACTCCTCCAGGGCCTGCAGCGAAGCATGTGAAAATCTAAAACTCTTTGGAACAGCTATCACCGAATTCAGTGACGTCAGAAACAATGGCCCAGATGGTTCTTACATTGTAGTATTCAGCAGCCAAAGTTCACTTCCATTTTGTGATTGCAGTGTTACCATAGAACTGTACAGAAAGTGCAGAAAGAGGCCCTTCGGCCCATCGAGTCTGCACCGAACACAATCCCACCCCGGCCCTACCCCCATATTCCTGCATATTGTACCCACTATTCCCTCTAACCTACACATCCCTGGACACTAAGGAGCAATTTCTTAGCATGGTCAATCAACCTAACCCACACATCTTTGGACCGTGGGAGGAAACCAGAGCACCTGGAGGAAACCCACGCAGACACAAGGAGAATGTGCAAACTCTACACAGACAGTGACCCAAGCTGGGAATCAAACCCAGGACCCTGGAGCTGTGAAGCAGCAGTGCTAACCCCTGTGCTACCGTGCCACCCTGTTAATGTTAATGTAAGCCTAATTGTGACAGTAATAAATAAATTGAAGTTTATGAGGCAAAGTTTTTTTAAATAGTGTCAAAGACTCATTAAAGTTCAAGTTAAAGTTTATTTATTGGTCACAAATAGACTTACGTTAATGCTACAATGAGGTTAAATGTGAAAATCCCCTAGTCACTGGTGCCTGTTTGGGTACGCTGAGGGAGAATTTAGCACGGCCAATGCATCTAACCAGCATGGCTTTCAGACTGTGGGAGGAAACTGGAGCATCTGGAGGGAACCCACACAAACTCCACACAGGCAGTGACCTAAGCCAGGAGTCAAGCCCAGGTCCCTGGCTCTGTGAGGCAACAGTGCCAATGAGTGTGCCACCATGCTGCCCAATTTAGATGCCTCATCAGATCTTCTGTCAATATTGCACAAGCAGACCGTGTATTCAACATTAGTTGCTTTTTATTCATTCATAGGACATGGACATCACTGGGCGACCAGCACTCATTGCCCACCCCTAGTTGCTCTTGCCTCGAGTGGCTTGCTAGACCATTTCATTGCTGTGGCTCTACAGTCACATGTAGGCCAGACCAAGTAAGGAAGGCTGGTTTTCTTTCCTAAAGGACATTAGTAAACCACATTTTTTGTTTTTGACAATTGACGATGGTTTCATGGACATCAGTAGATTCTTAACTTTAGATTTTTTTCATTGAATTCAAATTCTACTATCTGCTGTGGTGGGATTCATAGGGTCTTATTTTACCATTTTGATTCTAAGGGCTGGGCGGACTTGAAACTGGGAGTGTTTCAGATCCAACTTTCAGACCCTTTCAGAGGTGCCCCTATATATACGTGCTCTGTCTGCAAAGATATCAGGGGGTACAAATTGCGCTGCACAAGCCTGTGGGTGGGGCATAATGCACCCAAAACCCTGCAGCTCTGATCAGCCCTTCCAACTGTGCACGCACAGAAAAGAAAAGATAGAATGCTGCTGTCCTGCCATATCGCTCCCAGGCCAGATAATGCCTCCTGCTGGCCCCCACAGACTTTGCCTCACCCCCACAACATTACTGACCCCCTTATACCCCCATCCCCCACCACCAAGACCAACCGCAGGCCCTTCCCCCCTTCCCCTGACCAATCTCACACAGAGTGGCAGCGGTCCCCCTTTTCCCCTAACAATCTCAGGCAGAGTGGCAGCCGAACTTCCTTCCCCCCGCCCCCACTGATCTCAGGCAGAGTGGCAGCGGATCCCCCCTTCCCCCCACCCCACTGATCTCAAGCAGACAGCTGTTGGATGCTAGGCACCTACCTCCTCACTAACTGGAGCGCTCAAATCGGACTTCGATGGAGCATGTCTGTTTTGCACCGATTCTGGATGGGCGAGCGCAGTGGTGAAGAGGGAATTGCGGGTAAAGTTGGGGTTGCAGCCCATTAAGTCAATTCAAATGCATCAGCGAAAAGTTGGTAACGTCGGGCGTGAGGCAACAATGGGCACAACGTGATGGTAAAACCGGGCCCATGGATACAGGGTCTTTGACCCAACTTGTCCATGCCACCCAGTATTTACCATGAAGCTCGTCCCAATTGCCCACATTTGGTCCATATCACTCTATGCCAATTTTTGAATCTGGTCCCCAGAACATTAGCTAATTTTCTGGATTAATAGTCAAGCAATAATGCCACTAGGCCATTGTCTCCCCAGACAGGGGAAATAGGGGAATGAATTAGGTAACTAACTGTACTCACACGTTAAGGGGAAAATTGTGTGTTTAGCACAGAGTTGCTGCGGACCCCTCTTCCCCCTCTAATGATCCTAGACTAACTTCTTGCCTTTACAATCGTTACCACCCCAAGTGATCATTACGTTTCAATTATCCCTAACCCACAATTATGCTCCTATGGAGAAAATGGCAGATTTGTTTTATTCAGAAATAAGCTGCACCTCTGCTGAATGACCTACCCCTAATCAAGATCAATGGAATCATTTCTCAGCCTAATTTTGCAGCAAACCTTCACAGACAGGAGATCTGAATTAATGTAGAAGGGCTTTATTGAAGAAGCAAATAGCACATCCAAGCAACCAGCATTACTAAATGCAGTACTCAGCTAGGGTTCTGGACTGCTGCACATTGTCAAGGATATCACTGAGACAGGCAAATTGTTTCCTATCCTTGAGTTTAGTTTTCATTTGAAGAAAAGGTGAAAACCAAGGGCAAGTGCTATGTGTAGTGAATACCAGAATTTAGATGATTCCTCCATTTTTCAAATACACATTTAAATGGATCTTCTTGTCTGTTGCTTATTACTACTGTTCATAGAATCATTTTGTGTAAGCACTGAGTGAGGGGTATTTTGTTTAGTTTCTTCTCAGCATTGGCTAGGCTTTAGGAAATAGATGAGAAGAGAAAGCATTATTCAGTAGATATGTAAATAATCTGTTTCCAGTGACACCAGCAACGACGGAGAGGTTAAAGACTACGGGATCACCAGTGGGCACCTTGCAACAGGAAACCCATTTGATTTTGCTCAAGGAGTAGAGCGATGGGGACTTTGTTTAAAAGGACTTTGGAAGCTTCACCCTGGAGAAGCAGGGAGAAGAGATCCTGTTAGAGCAAGGAGCAGCTCTAGACATTAAACTCAAGACTATGGGCGTAAGTTTCCTGTTCCGTCTGCCACGGGAATCGTAGCGGGCGGGATACGGACCATGCAAAGATCAGTTGACCTTGGGCGGGATTTTCTGACTTTGGGGCGAGCACGGCCACGGAATACCGTCCTAGGTGTCTATGGAGGGTGTGGTGTGATGTAAGTGCAGCTAGGATTCTTAGTTGCGCCAAAAAGTTGACACAATGGTGTCAAAAGTGACTCCCCAAAGGTAGGGGAGTCTAAAACTTGAGGGTATTGGTTTAAGGTGAGAGGGGAGGGATACAAAAGGGACTACAAGAGAAATTTTTTTCACACAGAAGGTGGTGAGTGTCTGGAACAAGCTGCCAGAGGTAGTGGTGGAGATGGGGCAATTTTGTGATTTAAAATATATTCAGGCAGTTACATTGGTAAGATGGATATAAGGAGATATGGGCCAAACTCAGGCAATTGAGAACTAGCTTAGGGATTAAAAAAGAGGTGGCATGGGCAAGTTGGTTGAAGGGTCTGTTTCCTTGCTGTAAACCTTTATGGCTCTGTGACTCTGACTCTAAGTTACTAAGGAACACGTTTTCTGTCATGTGCTCGTTGCCGACTATGTAAAGTTTAAGTCTTTGTTGATACAAAGGTAAGTAGGAGGACAAGTTGTGAGGAGGATATGAAGCACCTGTGAAGGGATATTCTAAACATATATATATAGGTTAAGTTAGTGGACAAAAATTTGGCAGATGACTTTTAACGTGGGAAAATGGGAGTCCCCATTTATGCAAGGAGAATAGAAAAGCAGATTAGATAAATTGAGAGAAATTACAGAATACTGCAGTACAGAAAGATTGGAATGTCCATGTACATGAATCACAGAAAGTTAGTGAAATAAATCCCCAGAGGCCGATGTCCCTTCACCAAATTCGCTTTATTTACAAACTCAATTCCACTCCTAGTGTTTCAAGTACAAAGTCAGTTTTCCTGTCACTCCCATATTTGTATATAGATGAGGCTCCCTTATTGGGCAGGCAATTATGACCCCTGTACTCCCAGAGGCCAACTTCGTGTGCCTCATTGAAGTCATTACACTTCCCTGCCCCCAAGTCCCGTGCATACTTGGTAGAATACAGGCCCCAGCCTACAGTCCACCATTCCTGGTAACCATGTGGGACAAAGAACAAAGAAAAGTTCAGCATAGGAACCTGCTCTTTGGTCCTTCAAGCCTGCGCCGATCATGATGCCCTAATTGAAAAAACAACCTTTTGCCCTTACTCAGTTCATATTCCTCTATTTACTCCCGATTCACATACCTGTCCAGGTGCCTCTTAAAGTTTGTTAATGTGCCTGATTCCACCACATCCTTTTGCAGCACATTCCAGGGACCCACTACTGTCTGCGTGAAAAATGCCTTCTGCACATCTCCCTTAAACTTTCTCCCTCTTGCCTTGAACCTGTGCTCCTTTTTAGAATTGACACTTCCACCCTTGGAAAAGGCCTCTGACTATCCACCCTGTCTATGCCTCTCATAATTTATAGACTTCAACCTGGTGTCCCCTCAGCCTCCATCTTTCCAGTGAAAACAATCCTAGTTTATTCAACTTCTCCTCATAGCCAACACCCTCGAGACATCCCGGTGAACCTCCTTTGCAGTCTCTCCAAAGCTTCTGATATTGTGATGGCCAGACTGCATGCAATACTCCAAATGAAGCCTAAGGTTTTATAAAGCTGCAACATGGTTTGCCAAATCCTGTACTCAATGCCACAGCGGAAGAAGCTGAAGCATGCCATATGCCTTCTTAATCACCTTGGCCACCGTGCTACCTCTTTTAGGAAACAGCGGACCTGCAGGCCCATATTCCTCTGTATGCTAATGTCCCTAAGGTTTCTGCCATTTACTATATAATTCATGCCTATATTTTATCCTCCAAAATCCATTACCTCACATTTGTCCACATTAAACTCCATCTGCCATTTCTGTGCCCAAGTCTCCAATCTATCTATATCCTTTTGCATCCTCTGACAATCCCTGGCACTATCAGCAACTCCACAAATCTTTGTGTCATTCACAAACTTACTAATCAGACCACTCACATTTTCCTCCAGATCAGTTATATATGCTACAAACAACAGAGCTCCCAGCACTGATCCCAGTGGAATAGCTAAAATCTCTATTCTGAAAAACACTCTTCCACTGCTACTCTCTCTTTGATAACCAAGCCAGTTCTGTATCCATCTCGCCAGCCCATCCCAAATCCCATGTGATTTTACTTTTTGATACCAGTCTGCCATATGGGACCTTGTCAAATGCCTTACTGAAATCCATATAACCACATCTGCAGCCTTCCTTAATCAATTATCGTTATCACCCCTTCAAAAAACTCAATATAGTTGGTGAGACACGACCTCCCCATTCAAAACCATGCAGTTTATTACTAACTAGTATATTTTCCTCCAAGTGTGCATATATCCTGTCCTTCAGTATTTTCTCTAAAAGCTTCCCCATCACTGATGTCAGGCTATCCTCCACTCCTCTAGAACCTCTCCTATGGTCAAAGAGGATGTGAAGACGTCTGTTAAGGCCCCAGAACTGAGGAGAGAGTCCACCCAGGCTGGTCATTGCCAGTAGTATCACAAAACACTTGATTTCAGATATAACTTCTTGGACAAAGCAAAACTATCCTTTTTGTTAGGACGGAACCTTTGTCCACATCTCCACTTCTTTCTCTACTGATCGTATGATTCATTCTCTGTTAAGATCAGAGGATATTCCAACAAATTATACTTTTTCCAGCTGTTTTCCAAAATGGCAACCAGCAGTGTTCTGTCTCAATTGGTTTCAGAGCTTCCAACCACCACTTTTGGTTAATAGTGCTTTCCCACCATTTTATATTTCAGAATGTCAGTTGATGAAGCATGGAACTGGTTGCAACCTTTACACATTTTAATAAGCATTTATTTACAGAATTGTACATTACTTGGGTATTCAACTGGGTGGAAACATACCATTAGTCCAGGCTATAGAAAGGACAGAAAGGGGGTGATGGAGTGGAGAGAGTGTGATTAACTGTGTCTCAATGTACTGTTGCTTATCTTAATAAACCATTCATTCATTAATCTATTTCACGGTCACCCGTCTTTGTAAGATACAATACACATCATCCAATCAGCTGTTGCTTTTAACATGATGAACATTCATGGACTGTCAGTATTATGTTGAAATAAAGTGCAGCCATTTTATTTCATACTATGGGTGAGATTTAGCAAGCCCAAAGGGCATGAACCTGATTTGCAAGATTTTAAATATACTTCAATGTCATTAAACCACTTTTTGCCATTGCATCAGCCACATTCAATCTTCCCCCTCCTACTCCCCCTACGCCTCACCCCACAATAACATGATGTCACCCCGGCGTGAATCACAAAAGAGAGAGAATCTGGTGAACTGATGCAGTGGTAATAATCTCTACCTCAATGTCAACAAAACGAAGGAGGTAGTTATCGATTTCAGGAAGCGTAGTGGAGAATATGCCTCTGTCTACATCAACGGGGACAAAGTGGAAATGGTCACAAGCTTCAGGTTTCCAGGTGTCCAGAACAATAACAACCTATCCTGGTCTCTCCATGCTGATGCTGTAGTTAAGAATGATTCTAATCATTCTACTTTCTCAGGAGACTAAAGAAATTTTGCATTTCTGCTACGATTCTCATCGACTTTTACAGATGCATAGAAAGCATTCCTTCTGGATGTATCACAGTTTGGTCTGGCTCCTGCTCTCACTAAGAGCGCAAAACACTACAAAGGGCTGTGAACGAAGCCGAGTCCATCACACAAACCACTCTCTTGTACATTGACCCTGATCACACTTCTTGCTGCCTCAGAGAAGCAGTCTGCACAATTAAGAACCCAGCACACCTCAGACACATTCTCTTCCACCTTCTTCCATCGGGAAAAAGATACAAAAGTCTGAGGTCACATACCAACTGACTCAAGGATAGTTTATTCTTTGCTGCCATCAAACTTTTGAATGGACCTATCTCATATTAAATTGATCTTTCTCTACGCATTAGCTATTACTGTAACACTACATTTTGTACTCTCTCCTTTCCTTCTCTATGTACAGTATGCTTTGCCTGTATTGCACGCAAGAAACAAGATTTTTCATTGTACGTGATATACGTGACAACAATAAATCAAATCAAAACTACTCATTTTGAAAACAAGACAAAATCCAGTCATAATGACTATGCCATGGATGAGGAAGTGAGTATCAGTCTCGGGTGGTAAGAGACATAGACAGGCACTGACACTGCCCTCTGATACGCTTGCATTACCAATCTGGCACTGCCAGATTCACCATGCCAGAGATTGGTCTCTGGGGAGCTGATTGTGCAGGTGGGGGTTCCTCTTAGAGTTGATAAGGGTGGATGAGCATAGATTAGGATGGGAAGGGGCCAGATAATGTGAAGGGGGATTGGTGTGGAGACAGTGAGGGGGTGGAGCTTGCCAGTGAAGGAGTTGGAGCTGTGTTACTGAATGAGGGGGGGGGTAGGATCACTCTGATGATTGAGTGGTGTATGGGGATGGGGGGGATGGGATGGGATGGGATGGGATGGGGCATGTGGGAGGACAGCATGTCGGGGGGGAGGGGGAGCATGTCGGGGGGGAGGGGGGGCATGGGGGGGGGGGGGGGGGGGGGAGTGTGGAGGGGTGGGAGTGTTGGGGTGGGGGAGTGTGGAGGGGAGGTTTGTACCCAGTTCTATGAGCTGTGGGAGCATTTCACTAATGAGTACAAATGTTGGGAGTACTCTCTTTGACCTCTAGGGAGTCCCAATGTCCGAGACGGAGTCCAGATCTTGGTGGGAAGACAGGGGAACTCCTGAAGTCGAATGGGGGAGGGGGAAGGGGGCCTTTAATTTAACTTTGAGATCAGAGTGCCCTTAAACAACGGTAGCCCAATTTTAAAATCCCTGTTTTGCCAGTACGTTTTGACTCCGGTCCTCCAGCTGACTGTTTGATCCTTGCCAGCACTCTGAAATTGCAGAGTGCTGTTTAATCAGGTGAGAAAATCCATCTGAGAAACCAGAGTGTTTCACACAACTTGTCTTGCCTGATCCAGCAAAAAGTGCAATTTTGGGAAGGTTCTAGCCTATGGTTCTGTGCATTGTAGATTCCCCTGATCTTTCCCCTTGCTAGCTATTTAAGCTGTTGATCTTCTATTACTTAATTTAATGCTATTAGTGAAAGGAATAAGTATGGAGGCAGGCTGTTAACAATCTTTGTCTCGTAGAATGGAAGAGGCCTTATGTGACCTTTTACCCTTCTATTCTTGGTCATGAATTGTCCCTCATTGCTTCCAGCTGTTCACTAATTGAATGTTTCTGTCACTCGTGCATCCCCATGGGTTGAATTTTATCAGCCCTCTGGGGATGGACTGGGAGCTGGAGAAATAGCATAAATTGGTAATAATAATAGTATAAAGGAAGGCAGGGGGAATCAAGCACCCATCATATCCCACTACCTTGCCAGCAATGGGGAAGGTGGTGCATGATCCTTCTGCCAAATGAGCTATTTAACTGTTCAATTTAAGACCTCTTCTGATTAATGTTAGAATTTTTAATCAGGTGTGGGATGACCAGCTATCAGGTGGGAAAATCACCAGATAAACTTTAGTAGCCTCACAGATAGCTCAAAGCTGGTGAGGGATTAGGTGACCTTCCTAATTGGACTGTCTTTGACCTATGGAGGGGGCGACTAAGAGCAATGAATGACCCTGTGATAAATATGTCACCTTTCCTCATCAACCAGTTCCCCTCTCTCCACCTTGTGAAGATCTAATTTACTGGCCCCCAACACTCCCCGATTCATCAGGTGGGATTTTGTGGCTATGTTCATCCCAGAACAGGAAAATCCCACCTGAGGCTATTCAGCCATTTGCATGGTTCATACCCTACCCACAATGATTCCCATGGCGGGCTGGGTGGAAAAACTTACCCCCTGTACTTCCCATGAGCCAGGCCTAGTTTAGGAAAGGTAGATTGTCTTTGAATAATTCATTTTGAATTTGGTTTTTAAAGCTCACAGAACATCAGAGCATCTCATCAAAAGTATTGAGGCTTCAATTTCTATGATTCTGCCGGTAAGTTCATTTTTGTTTGTCTCAGCCTGACGACTTCGGTCATTTAAAAATCTTGGTCCAGTTTCTAAAATTTTATTAAGTAGCCATGAGGATTATACATATGTGCATGTGTGTGTGGGTGAAAGGTCTTGGTTCTAGTGCAGTGATGAAAAGTCATTTGATTTTTGTGATAATGTCCGCTACTATTGGGACCGGGAAACCCCAGCTGTTTACTCTGTTTATTTCTCCAAAGGTGCTGTCTGATCTGCTGAATATTTCCAGCGTTCCTGTTTTTAATTCTGATTTTCAACATCTGCAGCATTTTGTTTTTGTTGATGGTTTATCTTAAAGTCAGTGTTGATTAGATTGAAACATTATTTTCCAACTAACCTCCTGATCTTCCCTTCTGATGCAGACGGTAAAGTCACAAAATGAAAAATGTTTTAATCATTAACAGAATGACATCTGTCCTTTGAATTAGCATAGACAATTACAAATACAAATAAACACATTTAAATAATACATCCATTCAGAGCACAATGTGGCATTGCAGCTATCTTGAAAAAAAAATTCAGTTTGATGGTTTTTATATGCAAATGTAATTCTGGCATCTACTTTACTGAGTAGTATTCATGCAGTTCAAATTATTCAGTTTCATAAATTTACTAAGGCAATTCATAAAACAGTTACAGACCCTGGAGACAAAGTCAATTGAATATTTGCCTTTTTTTTTAGTGCCTCTCAGTTCCAAAAGCATCTTAACAAACCTTAATGAAGAGGTTAGAAAAAGGTTGCTTTCTATTTATTAATTTATTTTTTGTTTATTTGTCAAATACCAGTTAAATTAAACTCCTCCTCACAATCTCTTTGAAATGTGCCAACAGGGAATTTTCACAATAACTTATAAATTTTTTAAAAACTGGAAAAAAGATTTTAAAATGACTGAAGTCAAGTCAGGCTGAGACTTTCAAACAAAAATTAACTTACTGTGACACCAATAAATAAAACCTTTTTGAAATATTTGATTATGTGATGTTAGTGTACCTTTTTAAGACTTTTTTAAAAATCATGTTTTCTGTGGCTCTCAGCTCTCATTATGACATAGGGTTACCTACAAGGAGCCTTGTTATTGCCCCTTCAATGGTTTAAATGGGGTTTGTTTATTTTTATTCTGGGTTGTTTTATGATCTTGCATTGTCAGGAGGAAGCATCTTTGCAGGTCATGTGACAGGAGTTCTTTCATTTTCAATTCTGAGCTGCAGGTTTTAGTTTAGAAGGGAGTGGACATTGGATTGAAAATAGTGTCTCTCTCCCTGGTTTTAGGAATTCTGCTGGCTAGCTGAAAGCCTTCCTGGAATAGAAAATATGCTATTGGTGGTTGACCAGAGTCTCTTCCTGGTATTCTGGGAAGCTGTTCTGACTTCATCAGGAGAACTGCAGCATTCATCCAAAGGATTCAGTTCCAGTATCACGTGAGCATTAGTCTTTGCTGTGTTAAACCTATGCATAGGGTTTTTGGTTTATGGAATTTGTTTGATTGGAACATCTTAGATATCTCTGAGTTATATATTATTGTGGTGCTTTTGTTTTTGTTTGTAATTGATAAATGTTACTACTAATTTTCTTTCTATACATGTTAACTATATTCTTAAATAACCTTTACTTGATTAAGGCTCCCTAGTGGGTCATTTGAATCATACCTGAGATGAAATGTATCACGCTTATCATCACCAAATTCAAGGTGCAAAACTTAGGATCCAGGCAGGCTCCACAACATACTGACCTGGCTCACAACAATTAATTGACTTTATTCATGGAAGATTTAAAAGTATCAGTACAGGTACAGACAAGGTTTGTGAACAGCTCAGAAATTGACTCAAAATTAGAACATTTTTATTCTGGATGGAAGTACCATTTTAGAATGCAGATCAATTAATTTCTGCTTCTCAATTATACAGATACTTGCAGAAGTGCTGTAGATAGGGAGCATAAGAGTTCTGGGAGGGGTCAAAATTCGACTTTGTTCACTTTCCAGTTTTATACTTTGGAGAGTGGGACAGATATAGACTATCCTTATTACATTCTGTAAACTAATGTCTTTCGACTTGCAACAGACTAATCTACACTACTACAAATAAGTCTCCAGTGATGTGTTAATGTCCCACGCATCATTCACTCCATTGATTGTATTTGCCTTCAACCCTTGCTTAACATTTCAATTTGTTCCTAGAATTACAAACTGTGAATTGGTGATCTTGTACGTTAAATCTAATACTTTACACACAGACATGCACGCACATACATGAGTGCTCTAAAATTATCATTGAACAGATAAATTTCACATAGGACTTGAAAATCACAAGCTGGAATATTTCGACCATTCGCGCCAGTGGTATTTTTCCATTCTGCTGCAGAGAATGAAGGTTTGGCTGGGTGCCAAATTCTTCCACCTCGTTGCTGCGGGAGTGTGGTGTGAATGGCTGGTAAGATTGTGCCACATTTTTTAATCCTAGTAAAGTACCTTAAAATAATTAACTGCATTAAAATTAGTAACTATAGCGAAGATCTACCAGTATTAAAAATTCAACGTGTCCAATCATGTTAAAAGCATTCCAGAGAAGACTTAGTGTTATGTGATGCACAAGTGGTGGTAGCACAAACACCTCCAGAAGATCCACCAAGTGCTTTTTGGCATAACCAAGTGCCAAGGCAGGGTATAACAGTCTGCATGATGGCCAGAGATTTGTACTCTTTTCAACAGAGGTTGAAGACCATCATCAAAATAGGAAGATGGAAGAAGCTACTGAGCAAGTCAAGCCCTTGCATTAAACACGAAGCTCAAGACCTTCCAATTCTTGAAAGAGGAGCGAGGGTATGGATCAGACCAGGGTTGTGCAGGAATGGTAATCATGAAGCTACAGTAACTAAGATTCTATCTGGTCAAGACATGTCTAGGCATAATTCGAATAAACAGGTCTGCCCTAATCTGAATGGACAGGACACCATTAGCATTATAAGCAGAGTTCCACTCAAGAAAACATCAAAACGACTGAACCACAAATGAAGAAAACCATGAGTGACAACCCTCACTAACTGAATTCGGAGCAACAGGATTCCCATCTAACTCAAAAAATGCTCTGTACCGGTTCCGGAATACTGCTGAACCCAACAGGGAGATTTTCCCTTTGAGAGAAGAAACTTTATGGGAAGCTGTGAGACAATGTATACAAAATAGTATAGGAATAAAATCTTGAGGGTGGGAGGGAGGGGCCTGAACTTTTGTCATGCCTTGGTTGAGACAATTTTTATATTGTACACTCCACACTAACTCTTCAGCATTTATCTTCAGAAAATAACTTGCTAATTGCTTGAGACATATTTTAAAAAAAGCAGTATTATAGGTTTTTGTAATTTTTATTGTCATGTTGCATCAATTAGGAGCAAATAATGAAAACCAGAATTGCTATTTAACAATGTTAAATTGTGACATTTTTATTGTTCACTATACAGATCATTACTAAATACAAAGATCTTCTATTGCAGTTCAGCAATGTGGAAAAAAATCTGCTTGTATTGAACTTGACTTCATTGTCTTGGTGACCTTTAACCCGGAAGCAGTGTACATAGAACATAGAAAACTACAGCACAAACAGTGTAGGAAAATTTATATTTTCTTCAAAATATCTGTAGAAGTTTTAGTCATTTTTTTTAGAATATTTGATAAGAACTTTTAAGTGTTTGCATCAATTGTAAAGGGATCAATTATAATTTTTTGGATACTAGTTCATATTCTGTTATTGTGGTTTTACTCAGAATATTTTAACCTCTTATTGAGAAGAGATCTT
This sequence comes from Carcharhinus amblyrhynchos, assembly GCF_965287045.1. Lineage (NCBI taxonomy): Eukaryota > Metazoa > Chordata > Chondrichthyes > Carcharhiniformes > Carcharhinidae > Carcharhinus > Carcharhinus amblyrhynchos. The sequence goes on along the minus strand of NC_137327.1, from coordinate 83,772,925 downwards.
GCTGAAGACAACGGTCTTTTGTTGAAAACACATTCAGTTACATACTGTTTACAAAGATTGAACAAAACCAAGTACAAACTGGGACTACTTCCTAAGATACTTCTCAGTTATCTTCTCTCAGTGAGAGATATCTCCTGTGACGTATCTGCTTGCATACACGTTCAGTGGCTATCGTTAGAGTTAACCCATTATGCCACATCTACCTGAGTTTTTATCTCCATTGTATTATATACACATTCACCTACATCTCTCCCCAGAGTCTCTGCTCTTAAAAGGAAAGTCTCATTTGTGGTTTTACCAGTCTGCCTGGACTGGTGTGGAACACAGTTCTGTATTTGATGGGAATCTTGTAGCTCTGAAGTCAGTTCCAGGAGTTGCCACTCCTGGTTTCCTTCATTTGTGGTTCAATAAGTGTGATGTTGTTTTGAGGTTAATAAAATCATAGAAACCCTACAATGCAGAAAGAGGCCATTAGGCCCATCAAGTCTGTGCTGAACCTCAGAGTATCCTACCCAAGCCCTTTCCCTATAACCCCATATATTTACCCTGCTAATCCAAGGCACTTAGGGCTAATTTAGCATGAACAATCTACCTAACCTGCATATCTTTGGACTGTGGGAGGAAACCAAAGCACTCAATTAAAACCCACGCAGATATGTGGATAATATACAAACTCCACACAGTCACCCAAGGCCTGAATTGATCCCAGGTCCCTTGTGCTCTGAGGTAGCAGGGCTAAGCACTGTGCTGTACTGACAGGTTCAGAGTACTCTTCTCATTCTACTAATGGTGCTTTGTCCATTGAGATTATGGCAGATTGTTTCTGAGTAATGTCTGATGAATCTTAATCAAATATGATTTAGGTTGCTGTCGTTTCTCGGTTACTGTTCCTGCATGGTTCTGGTCTCTGATCCATACTCTCTCTTCTCTTCCAAGAATTGAGCTAAACACACATGGTAGGCTTGCTTCTTCTTCCTAACTCATCGTGACATTTGGTTGGAAAGTTTTTGGCAAGAATGGAATTTGGATCTTTAGCTTGCAGCCCATCAGAAGCTCACAGGGCGCAAATGAATTATGTAAACAGTGATCAACAATAGCTAAGCAGAGTGAGCTCCACATCATCATTCTTGTTCAAGAAGTTTATGACAGTGCATATTCCTTGCTCAGCTTCTCTAGACTGTAGGCATTTTGGGGAGTATGTACAAATCCATGTGATTGTGGGAAAGAATTAAAGCACTTGTTGGTAAATTTTAGTTCATAATTGAAGGTGACAATATTAACAAGACCATGTGTAAAGAATAACTCTTTGAAAATAAATTTCTGGCTTCCTTAATGACGGTCTGTAATGGCCTGGCTGAGTAAAATGTAAATCTATAGTCATCCTGAACATAAGAGAAGATGCTGGAAAATCTCAGCAGGCCTGGCAGTACCTGTGGGGAGAGAAAAGAGCTGATGTTTTGAGTCTAGAAAACCTATTGTCAAAGCTTTGACAAAGGATCATCTAGACTCAAAAAAAAACAGCTCTTTTCTCCTCTTATAGATGCTGCCAGACCAGATGAGATTTTCCAGCATTTTCTCTTTTGATTTCAGACTCAGCATCCACAGTAATTTGCTTTTATGCTTTCTTTCTGAACATGATCGATGTCATTCTTCAAGTTTAGCATCATCTGGATTCTTTTCATCAAAGACCCATTTTGACAATAGAAGTTTGTACTGATTTTTCTTTTTAAAAAAAGCTGATCCCAGCTATGTTGCAAGGCAGGAATTCCCTTTTGGAAGACATTAACATGTTATCATCTTCAAACATGAAGCTTGTTGATCTTTCATACTCTTTGACCCCCCCAATCTACTTCATCAAAAGATCCCAGGTAGCAGTTAATCCAGTCTACCCTACATACTGTGGAAGTACAACCACTATCTAAAACTGCACAGTTGAATGAATCAGCTATCAGAATACTTATCAATGGTTTCAAACTCTTGGTGAATAATGCAATTTCTTAGTGACAGTCCCCATCATCATTTTCAACCTTGTTACATGCATTATTTAAACTTGATTCTTTCATTGTGAGCAATGCATTGTATATTGGTATTTGGAATCAGAGTTGCAATAAACTGTTCGACATAAACTTCGAGTTTAAGCATTTGCGGTTGCCATTCCAGATAAACCTTTTGTCTTGGTTCTCCAGCTGGTTAAAAATAAAGCCATCTTCAAATTGCCTATCAAGAACCCTACCTTTTATACTGAAGTTTGCATTAATATTTTGTTGATCTCTAAACTGAATTCTCCTTGAATCCTTTTATTTATCATAGAATTGCCTGTATTTGATAAAGTTTCTGGAAATGACTGTCTTCCTGGAAATAATTTTAGGATAACAGTCATTTGGTCTAAAAGAGAGTCTTTACTTTGGAACTGAATTCCTATCAATACTAACAATCTAATGATATGAGAAATGCATGCACAATCAGGTAACTTAAATGCCAATACATCTGGGATTTCAAGTTTAAAACTTTTATGTCTCATACTATCTGTCAAAGGACATGGCATATTCTTCCATGGATTGACCATCTGGTTTCTGAAATTGATCAAATGTTGTCCATGCTTCATATGCTTTGAATAAATCATTTTTGTACAAATTTGTTCAAAAACTGTAGGTCTAAACCCTCTATTATTCAAAACATCCTTGTTCCATTCTGAAAATACTCTTCCTAATCTTATTATTTTCAGGAATTGACAAAGCCATAGCCATGCCATGCTTCTTCTGGGATAATGATGTAACTCATGCCCCCATGTAAACTTCTGTTTTCCATTGCCTATATGGTTTTGCCTCAGAAAATTGGTGGATAGTCAAGGCCTGATATTTTGCATTGTCTTGCTGCCAGAAGTAGTATGTTTTTTCTCTTCCTTCAGAAGATGGAGACAAGAAATTTGCTTTTAATCAGTGAATCACCAAAGTTCAATGTTAATCCTATGTTATTATGTCACATCCAATAATAGTATCTGAAATAATTTTGAAGTTTGTCTTTTATTTTAAACAGGTTTATTCTCCAACAGTTTAGCAGAGTAGCAGACCCATTCTGTTTCCTTTCACCCCAACTGTTCCAGCTCTGTGCATTTGTAGTCTTATGGGTAATTAAACAAACTGGAGGACAAATTAAAATAACATTTTTTAATGGAATTCAAATTATGCTACCTGCCATGATAGAATTTGAATCCAGGGCCCTGAGTCTCCAGAATACAAATCCAGTGATAATTACACCATGCCACCATCGCCACTGAGTATGTTCAATTCTGGCTGTGCTAATGCTTGTCACTTGTCTTTTAACAATGTTATTTTCAACAGATACAATTGTTGATACATTGACATCCTGGACAGTCTGTTCACTGCAGTCTGATACTTATCATGTATGTACCCCATGGTATCACTTGAATCAAAGTTAGAATCGCTGAATCCTGGGTGGCATCATTGTGATTTTATTTATGTTCAACAACATTACTAATTGTGATTTGGTCTTACTCTTCAAGTGCAAGCACAGTACATAATCAGAGAATTTCTCACATACTCAAGTTACTGTAAGGGCTTTTTTTTTGATGACAACATAGTGCTGTTCAGTGGCTAATACTGTGGATACGTAGTCAATGGATCTTTGATTGCTATAACTTTGGACTTGGAATAATGTTGCTCACAATCCCATTGCAAAAACCCACAACTGGGGAAAGTTAAGGATCATAGTGGCATAATGCAGTCAAGCAGCATACCTGGTTCAATCATAGAAGATGACTGAGGGGTTCATTTATCTGGGCTAAGTGAGGCAGGAATTTGCCTAGTTGGTGGACGATGCTCATAACTCTATTACATTTCAAGCTGGTGAGAATCCCTTTATTGCCTGCTTTTTCATTGGGTTTGCGAACATGCACGCATTACGGGCAGGAGTAGGCAGGCCACTCAGCCACCTGAGTTTGCTCCACCATTGAAAAAGATTGTGGCTGATTTGATTCGAACCTCCTACCTATCTCCATAGCCTTTCATCCTGTAATTCATTAAGGCTCTATATACCTCTGGCTTCATCATATTCAAAGATTTTTCTTCCGTTGCCTTTTGAGGAATAGAATTCTAAAGAATCAGCAACATCTGAAGGGACAGGTTTCTCCTCATCTTCCAATGTTTTAAATGGGTGACAACTTATTTTTAAACAATGTTCCCCATTTCTAGATACTCCTACAAAATCTGCTCTGTCACGATCCTTCATGATCTTATATATTTCAATCAAATCACCCCTTACTCTTGAACTCCCATGGATAGCCTGTCTAGACATCCTCATTAGGCAACCCATGCATTCCAGGTACTTATTTAATAAATCTTCCCAGCGCTGTTTCTAATGTAATTACATCCCTCCTTTAAAATTGGAGACCAATACTGTCCACAGTATTCCAGATGTGGCCTCACCAGTGTCCTGTACAACTGGAGGATAATGGCTGGGATTCTCCTGGTCCACTGCACTATTTGGGCAGTGTAGTAAGCTGGGACATACCAGCAGGAACCATTTCATGATATTTGTGACTGCATCCAGTAAGCTGCACGTCTTGAGTGATTTTTGTTCGCGCAATCAGCTCCACGCTAGAAATTGGCACGGAACAAATTATCACATGGAAATGTCACTGAAATTAACACCAGGCACAAGACGATATTCTCTGGGTCCAATAACGTTTTCCCTGGCCAGGAGTGGTTCCCACCAGCACGGTTTACAACTGCTCCCCCCTAATGGAAACAGGTGTCCTCACCTTGCTGGTGAGGACAGAGGCCATTTTTGCCCCTCCCAAGAGGTCAGCGGAGAGGGGGGTGTGGCACTTGTCATCCTGGCACTTCCCAGGGGTAAATTGACACTGCCCACCAGGCATGGGGCATACTAGGAAATGTGGTCTATTGAAGGCAATCGGTGGAGGGAGACTTGCTGCCACTGTACAGATGGGATGAGTGCGAAAGGGAGGTAGGAGGGTGATCAGGTCTGACCACTTGGGGTTGGGGGGGGGGGGGGTGTTCAGGACTGGTCATGGGTGTAGTTGGGGCTGGCCGTTGGGAAGGAGATCAGGGCTGGTCCAGGATTTGGGGAGGAGATCGGGGCTGGCCTGAACTGGGGGGAGAATGGGGCTGTCTCAGGGGTTTCTGATAGGCCAGCAATCGGCAGAGGGTGCCAGGAAGGCAAGCTATAGGGAAGTGTCAGGAAGTCACTCTTTATTTCTTGTAGAATGTGTATTCATGTATATATTGCCATGACCTGTACTCAGGAGTTCTTACCAGTGCGACTACAAGCATGGTGTGTAAACTATTTCAGCTGCAGTCCTTTTTCATTATTCTTACACAATCCAGCAACTTTACATGGTGACAGGAGCTAGTTGAAATGGTACAAAGACTTCAGCACATCGACCTACTCAACTTTGATGAGAATATCGCCAACAATAGGAAAAGGCTTGAAAAGTAATGGCATGTATAATGTCTTGCCAGTCTCTCCAATAAATCAAAGGAAGTACAAGCACACACAGTTAAATTTAATGGGCTGGAGGTGATTGAAAAATCTGAATCCTTCACCTTTCAAAGGGAAGAACTCTAAGAGGAACCTGAGGTACTATTTTAAAATCATTCAACAGATATGTGTGTGCATTAAAAAAAAAATTCACAGAACCATAGAATCCTACAGTGCAGAAGGAGGCTCTTCAACCCATCAAGTCTGCACTGACCACAATCCCACCCAGGCCTTATCCCCATAACCCCATGCATTTAGCCTAGCTAGTCCCCTTGACATGAAGGGGCAATTTAACATGGCCAATCCACCAAACACGCAAATCTTTGGACTGCCATCATGTCACCATGGACGCTCACATTTTAACACTACTAACCAGAAGCTCGATGAATCGTTACAATCAAATGCCTCAAATTTGAAAATTCTGGTTTAAAAAAAGTACATGTTCAGCCCTCTTATGAACTCATAAGAGACAATATCTGCACAAACAGTTGCTCTGCAAAAAACATCTCGTGCTAGAATTTGCCTTTAGTATCTTCATGTTAAATGAACAATATGAGAGGAGCATCAGGGAATTAAAAAGAGAAACAGAAGCTTTCTTGGTACAGAATGCAACCTGCCCAAACTATCCCTCAGTAAAAATAGTCAAAATGAATAGAAATTTCAAACTGACTGTACCAATGCTTGCAAATCTTTTACACTCCATCAAAATCTTCTGCTTTCCAGATAATTCCACCTCTGTGCATCTGACACTGTCTCATACTAGGTGTCCCTTTAAATTAGGAGCATGACCTCTTTCTGCCAGCTCAGAGTTTGGACATAAATACTAAAGCAGAATAGTTTGGATGCCAGAATCTGAAACAAAGACAGAAAATGCTGGAAAATCTCAACACATCTGACAGTATCAGAGCTCGGACACCCTGTCCTTTGAGCCTCACTGAGTGGACAGGCCACCTTACTGAGATTTTGTAGGGTGGACATCTGCCCAGAGACTGCTAATTGGAGGACTGGCATATTATTCAGTATAATAGCCTGGGCATGTGTCTGACTTTCACCCACTGCCAAGGAGTGCAATATTCAGCTCAAAGGCTGATTAAGGGAATTTTGGAACTGTAAATGGGGGAAGTACATCTACAAAGAGTTTGTGTGTCCTTGTGGCTGTGTGGGACATAGTTCTGCCGTGTTGACTATTTAAAGTGAAATTTACCTTTTTATCTGAAGAATCATTCATCTGTTAATTTGTATTTAATTTGCATGAGTTCTGATTAGTGCTAAAATTTGCAAAAAGTGAAATCCTGATTGTAACTTCTTCATTTGGGGATCATATAGCAAATTTGATTATGTTGCTTTATGATCCCACCATGGGGATCATATCATTGAATGAAAAATGACCAATACAGCTCAATCGCCCCCAGTCATTTGCTACTTGCTTGTCGTGTGATTTGTGTAGCTGTGGTGCACTTTGGGCATTGTTGCTCCACAGGAGCCAGGTGAGAACTGCAGCTCCCCAGACGTCAATGTCATTTCCAAGCTCGATTTTTCTAATGGAATGAGCTCAGATTTTTACCCATTTCTTTGCCTGTTCCATTTTCTGTTGTCACGTCCAGAAACTGGGCTGAATTTTGACCTGTTGCATACAAATAATACAAAACTACACCATACCATCAAAAACCTGTTTTCTTATTATTTCCACATTCCCTGCATTTTTTAAAAAAAACATTTCCTCAACCATGTGGATCATGCATCCTGGGCCGTAATTGTCACACACAGAATGGAAAGAAAAGTTTAAAAGTGCAGTGTCGAGGTTGGTTCCAACAGGTATAAGTTTATTTCTGTTTTTTTAAATGATTTTTATTTTGTTTCTTTCTTTGCCATTGCCAATTATGTTGATATCTGCTTCTGCACCATTTGGAGTTGAAATGCTGTTTTGCCCTTCCTTTTCCACTATTTGCCCAATATCATTTATATTTTGTTCGAGCATGATACTCAGAAACAGGCCACGCAAGGTTTTCTGCAGGAAATTGCTGTTACATTTTAGCTGTTTGGAAGAAAAATAGCCATACGTCCTAGCAATAGCAGAATAACAGTGCACATCAGTTCACCAGAACTCCCACTCAAATCTAGGCAGAGCTGTACTTGTCAGTGTTTGTGAGAGTTTGTTATCAAGGACTTCCCTTTTATAGGAAGTTACAACTGAGTTATATCCATATACAGTAACTGGACCTACAGTCTATCTCTACCTCAGTTTCCAATACAGTCAATTTCCACATGCCAAGGCCTCAGAACAACATTGTCTATGGTTAACAGAAGGGCACATGATGAGGTATCATGTACCTTAGCTGCATGAGAGAAACTGGGAGATGCTGTGGCAGGCTGGTATTATCTCTGGCCTATTAACCCAGAGATCCAGGGCAATGTTCTGAGGACCCAGATTTCAATCCCACCATAGCATATGGCAAAATCAGAATTCAACATAAATCAGAAATTGGGGGCGATACCCCTAAAAATGCTGAATTGGTGGGAAAATTGTTTTGGATCGTTCCAGTTCCGTCAGTTTAGATTCTTATCTGAATCTCCGCACTCTATGCACTGAAATGGTCCCAGCCATGAACCTCATTAAAAACCCAAGGGGCGGGGCCTATTCACACCAGAGTTTGCGCAGTTTTAGAGCTCTGCGCATGCGCAGTCATCCCAAACTGCCAAACTCACATTGGCTGGCCAGCTGGGACCCCTCCAGTGCTACCCCTCCAGCAGACCCCATGGCTCGATCATGGCTGCAACAATGATTCCCGGGCCAGCCCTGACCACCCGAAGTCTCGGAGCACCCTGATGCCCAGGCCCCAGCCCCCAGCAGTGGTGATACCCACACCTGACCCACTGCCCGAGGCAGCTACTCAGGCACCACCACCACCCCTCCTCCTCCCCCACCCCCAGTCCGGCCCAATTGCTGGCCTGCCTCCATCCCAGATTGAACCCAATGCAGAGTGACAATGGGAACCCTCCACCCCCACCAATTGTCCCTAGGCCCTGCCCACAATAAGCCCATCCTTGGCACTGCCCAATACCCAATGGGCAGTGTCAAGGTGCCTTCTGGGCATGGGTGCTTTTCCCTTTTGGGCAGTGCTGGGGACACATGCTGTCATTGCCAAGGTGTCCATGCCCAGAGGGCACTATCCTGCCACCTCCTGACCAGTGGGGGGGCCCCAATTGCGCCCCCCCTTTCATTCCAGCTGGGTCTCCCACTAGCTCCCCAAACATTGGCAGCTAGTCTGAACCCTGCTGGAATGGGTGGGAGATTCAATCAGGACCTGATAATTAACTAATCTACAAATTTAAATAGATTTAAAAAATGAAATTACTTACCTGCCTTCTCGCCAGTTTCCAATGTGATCTGGCAGGCAACTTGCTCACTGGCTCTGGGAGATGCGCACGCATTCCCCGCACATGTGCAAATTCCCTTTCAAGATGCACGGCTCCTGACCAGACCTGCCAGAAAAGCGGCCAGCGCAGCTTAAAAGTCTAATGATGACTGTGAAACTATTGTCAATTGTCATAAAAACCCACCTAGTTCACTAATGTCTTTTGGGGAAGGAGATTTGCTGTTCTTACCCGTGACTATAGACCCCCAGCAATGTGGTTCCGTCTGAAATGGCTTAGCAAGCCACGGTGTTCAAGGCCAATTAGAGATGGGCAACAAATGCCAGCCAGTGATGCCCACATCCCATAACCAAATAAAGACAAATGGAACTTCTGTCATTCCAGACCAGAAGAGAGGCTTTGGCCCCTTGAGGTAAAGCAATATGTTCCAAAAAAGAGGAAATTACAAAGGCATCTGTTGGGCCACCCGCATTTTATTTCCAAGGATGCAGGGTGGGGGATTGAGTGTTGTTAGACATGACCTGATGACCTCCAATGGACCTTCAGGTCTGATAGCAACAGTGAACACTCCAAATGTGTCTCTGACGACATGACCATTGGCATGATAATTAAAGCATCTCCTGATGTCACAATCTGTGGTGAGGTTCGTATCAGAAGTCTCAAGTTGGCATATCCCAATATTCTACAGCCTTAGTCATGATATATACAGCTGTAGATTTTTTTTTGTCAAATCTTTCAGCAATTGAGCTATGTATAAAATAACTGAATACAAATCATTAGATGTGTTAAACTGAATTACTTGCACACCTATCTACATGATACTAGAAACCTGTCCATTACAATTAATATACCTTGCTATTTTGAACAGTACAATGGTTACAGCTATCAATATGTGTCACCAAACATATCCAAAAGTGAACAAAATTGCTTTGTTAGCACAGGAGCTAAATGGGACTGGTTAAAAACTCATTTTATATTTTATTCCTAATATTTATAGTTAATGTATAAAATGTTGCAATTTTACTAGTGATTTTAATTGAATAGGTTTATAAATGTCAGAAGAAAATGATTAAGAGACTGATTCTTTGTGTAATTGAACACCTAACCCACGTACACTGAAAGCAGACAAATTGATATTTTCTTCAGATCTATTTCAAGAAACATTCAACTCGTATCTTTTCCAGCCTACAAAAACCATTTTAAAATTATTTAAGATAAATTGAACATAACATTCTTATCACCATGGCCCAGTCTCCTCAAAATTCCATGTCAGTTTATTAAAATTTCAATTTATTCTCTGAAGTTTATTTCTTCCAATACTATAAATAACAGAAATGGGTAGTCATTCTAACATGGTGCTAGCTGAGATAGATGGTACAGTGCATCATTGCATGCCAATAGGATTATTTCAAAAGGATATGGAAGCTTTTGTTGGTCTGAGTAAGTCATTACCCAGTGACTTCAAAAGGTGAAGTTACACAAAATGCCTTTCGAACATTTCCCATTGCAAAGGGAATAAGTGTCAAAGCGAGCTGGCATGCATATTGTTTTAAAGCCTCTTTCACCATAACTTTAAGTAATCCCAGGATAAGGAGATGAACATCTCTTATCATTTAATATTGACAAGTGAAGCAAGTTGTTCCAGACCCTTTCTAATCTCCAGTGGATTTGCCACCTGTCCTGAACTGGAAATTCAAGTCAGCTGAGAAAGATGAAAGTAAGGAAGACCTTACTTTCATATGCACCTATCACATTCAATGATCATTCCAAAGTGAATCACAGGCAATGGAATATCTTGGACATGCAGTCACTATGGTTTTGTGGGCAAATGCAGATGCATAAGGACTCTCAAACAGCAGTTAGGAGTATTGATCAAATAGTCTGCTTTGACAGAGTTTGTTGAGAAGTAAAATGTTGGCTGGACTTTTACTAAAACTCCTTATCTCTCCTTCAACTATATGCGGAGCTCCCTTAGTGCTGTAGTAAAGTAGTAGCATTGAAAATCACATAGGTAAAAGGCAGAAGGATGTAGAAAAGCAGTTCCTAAGTGTGTGGCCTAGATGGCTGTATGCAAGGCTGTCATTAATGGGGAGATTGTGACAGATGTTAGCAACATGATGATGATGCAAGGAGAATATCAGCCAAATGATATCCACTCTGGTCTCACACACCCAAGATTGTAAACTTCCCTCCAGATTAATGGTCAAATTTTCCATTCTGCCCACAATGATTCCCATAGCAAGCAGGACTGAAAAACTTACTAAATGTAATTTTGGCGCAGGCCTGCGGAATCAAATACAAAACACATAGAGTGGAATATTCCCTTCCCGCCCACCATAGGAATCGTAGGCTGTGTTGGTGGTGAGCGGGTGCGGGAGACCTTGCAAAGGTCTGTTGACCCCCAGCAGGATTTTCTGATCTTAGAGCGAGTGGGACCAAAAAATCTCTCCCATATTTTTACAAATCAATTTCTCATTTAACTATGTTGTGGGGTAATTTGAGATAGCCAATACTGGCGTTATCTACAAACAATGCAAAACTCATGAGGCAGATATTTCAGTACGAAGATGTAATATTTATTTAAAACAAAAACACAACAAGCAGCTGCTCAGAGATCACCAAAAGAGTTAAACAGCTCTGGAATAGTGTGGCAGAACCTCTCTGATGCATCTAATGTGTACAATCAAAAACAGATCAATTATAAATTTTCTTATCAATTATTCCTACCTCAATTTAGTTTAAAATCAATTACATTCATTTAACATATATCAATAATAACTCCTGACAACTAACTCAGCCAATAGCATTTTACCATCCGGGGTAATGATATCTCATTTATCCGTTTAACCCAGACACTGACTTCGACCTTGACTGAACTCGCTTCCCTGTTGCTATGTAACTCAGGACACTCAACATTGAAGTCAAAGTGAACATTTCCACCGGCTCATTGCCAAAACTGGATAGACACATGATCCTGCATCCAGGTGCACATCTATTCTATGTCTAGACAATGTATGTCCCAATTTATAAAATTGTGAAACGTTCTCCGTCTCCAAAAACTTTCTGATATGAATTATGCTAAATATTGATGTTCCCAGGCCTTTGGTTCTGAATCTTCACCTCTACCATCATACCGCATAGCAACTTGCTTTTGGCTAAAATGAACAACAATTCATTCAATACTTAAACTACATTTAAAATATCAGCATATATGTTGTAAAATCATAATTATTTATTTTATTCTCTTTTGCATAAACATATGCACAAACTATTTGTTTCATTAGCTTATTATCACTGTTTCAAGAATCATTTAATTCTTTAGTGGTAGTGTTGTCAGTGCTTCAGGAATTCTGTCTAAAATCTTAGGTGGTAATAATTTCCCCCTTCAGTCCCCCCTCCTGGCTATTGGCTAGCCCAATATTAGGCCACTAAACAAAACAATTTAAATCCTAAAAAGTGATTGGTTTCTTAATTTTTTTCCATCTTAACCCTAATTGTCATTACTAATATTATTGCGAATAATTGATTGCTATTTAATTGCTAATTGTATATAACTATCATATTCATCCTCAGTAATACTAACAATCATAAGAAAATGTAATATTATTTCATGTAGGCCATCATGTTGATGTCTGGCAGTATATATTCTCATAAGCTGGAGGAGAACTTGGTAATACGTACCTGTCTTTGTCCTCCTTAATTTATGCCACTGCTGTACTTGCCATGGATTTTGTTGCTAAAGAACAACAACACTTGAACATTTGGACAATTACATTGATCATCAGAATAAAGATGAAGAAGATCATTATCCCCTGCACTATCTTGTCCGTTGTTACCCCATCCAGTCAGTTGTCCAGGTCAAAAGAGAAAATGATGTTGGTTCTTCAAGTTCCTCCACCTCCTTTTTGAATATGTGGAATCAAATTAGCTATATTCTCTAAAGTGGCTAGTATAAATGTGCTACACTTTGATCCAATTAAAGCTCATGTTCCATCCTAAGCTGCCAATATGAAGGCCAATGCCATCCAATTCTGTAGCACAACTGTGCATATTGCAAACATCTCATCACTGATCTCCATAAGGGTTGTAGTAGTATCACAGGCAACCTTTTCTAAAATCAAGATAATGGCTTCAATCTCGATTGATAGTCTTACATAAGCATAATACCAAGGAATTTGTCTATTCCCACAAGGCTGTATCGATTTATGTCAGTTAGAAGCTGGTAAGAAAGATAAATATATGTGACTACATATCCAGGTAACATGACCCTTTCCGTCCAATAAGCAGCCAAGGATATACCGTATGTCCACAAATCCAATAAGTACCATTGAGGGTTGGATAAGTGTGCATTCCCCTGAAGCAATATTCAATGTTGCAAGATCGATTGGGTGGATTTAGACAAATTTCATTGGTTACATCTACTGAGTGTTGACATTCGCTTATGCCCAAGTTCGTTCCAGAGTCTCGCTTGTTCTCAACACAAAATATGTCTTGTGGTTCTGATTCTGCTTCATTTAAAGTGAGGCCGGGCGCTGCACTGGACGCGTTAAAAACAGGTGAATACCTGTGACCTGGTCCACCTGTACAAAATCCATTTCTATAAAAGTCTACTCTATCAAATACTCTAGGAAAACTTAATGCTACTGCCATATGATCTCTAAAAGACTGGGTAAGCTGTTCCCACACAATTAAATCGATAAAGGCACAGGATGTAAAGGTATCCCACCCCACGTGGATAGGAATGTGTGAACATGTTTAACATTTAGAGCTATGAACAGTTTTATCATATGTGTATGCCATACGTAGATAAGTATTCGTATGCAGTTCTTGAAGGATTGCCTGTATTAAATTCAACAATAAAAGAGCAGGTAAATTTATAATCATTTTGCTACACAAACATCATTACTTGAGAAGTATCTCCCAGCTGCTTGTTAATATTAAAGAATCATTTGCAGAACCGTGCTTTCAACTTCAGGTTTTTAGCTTCACAATCAAGCCCCAAGATTGATTGTTGATAATCAATGCTCTGTTCTATGAGGTTGTATTGAAAACTTCATGCACGTAATATTCTGTAAGTATAAACAGAGAGGCCCTAAGGCCCCTCAATTAGTAGCATCATAATGAAATCATTACAATTTTAAAATTTATTAATCTAATTTTCTTAATGTTATAATTTGAGTAAATCTAATAATTTTGTCTGAAAATCCAACTTATCCCTATTATTAGTAATGATAGAACCTTACAGTGCAGAAAGAGGCCTTTCAGCCCATCAAGTCTGCACCAAACAGGGCAGAACAATTGCAGGCAGTTTGGCAGAACATTCCAGCAAGTTCCATGCAGTTTGCTTGTTAGCATTGAGGGGAAGGCAAGTGAGCACTTGCAGGTGTGCTGATGGGGAGTGAGGGTGGTGGATTAGTGTCCTACGATTGGGGACAGGGGAGAGAGATGGAGGTGTCATATAGCCATTGGAGTCAGGAGGAGATGGGGAATTTGAGCAGTGTAGGGTGGAGGTGGAAGAGGGGCTTACTCTGCCTGAGAACAGTGAAGGGGAAGGGGCAGGATGGATTATTTTTCTTGAGATCAGTAGCTGGGGAGGGGGGACCACTGCCACCTTACCTGAGAATCATTGTGGGGGGTCGGGGGGGGGGGGGGGGGGGCTAGAGAGAGTGGTCAGTTGTTACTCTGCCTGAGATCAGTGGAGGGGAAGGGGGGTCCGTTGTCATGCTGCCTGATATTGGTGGAGTGGGAGGGTGGATCACTCTGCCTGAGATCAGCGGGAAGGAAGTGGGATCCACTGCCACTCTGCCTGAAATTGTTGGAGGGGGGGGAAGGAGAGTCTGCTACCACTCTGCCTGAAATTGGTGGAGGGCAAAGGGGAGGCTAGATCACTCTGCCTGAGATCACTGGGGGTTCTGTAAGGCTGTGGGAGGCGTTATCAGGCCAGGAGTGATGTGGCAGGGGAGCAGCATTCTTTTTTGTACATGTGCAGTTGGAGGCGCTGAATGGAACTACAGGGTTTCGGGTGCATTAAGTCCTGCCCACGGGCTTAGCAGCGCAATTTGGACTCACTGAAATTTTTGCAGAGTGCATAGGACGGGTGCCTTAGAATGGGCCTAAAGGTCGGATCTGAAACACTCCCAGTTACAAGTCCGCCCAGAACTTAGAATCAAAATGGTAAAATGGGGTCCATTGTATCCACCTTTGACAGAATTTGGTTATCATTTCTCCCATTCCCTTCCATCACCAGCAATTTCCAACTAAATTGACCATTTTGTCTCTGCTTGTATGAGCTATTCCATGATTCAACTTGAACGAGGGTTGTTGTATTGCTTCTGGTGCTATTATTTTCCCTTCTCTCCTTCATACTCCATCTTGACCTTTTTGCCCCCCTTGTATTTCCCAATTTTGATTTTCCTTCTCTGAAGCTTGTACTTGCCACACATCAATGTCTGGATCATCATTAGCTTGTAATACTGTCGCAGCTGCTGTTTGTGTTCCTCCCAGATTTTGTTCTAACAAATCTTAAACTGCCCTATCTGCTTGGCTGTTTCATTTTTGGGCCTGACTTTTAATTTTCTTGTGTGCCTGTGCTTTGATTACTGCTGCTTCTAATGGACTACAAGCTACTTGGATTCAATCTTTAAACAGGTTTTTAAGTTGTACATGTCCTCCACTTGCGGGAACAAAACATTGTGTTCCAAGCTGTCATGTAGTCATGAATTACTCCAAAAGCATATCGACTGTCCGTATATATGTTCACCCATTTTTCCTGTACCCCATTTTCAAGCTTAAGTTAAAGCTACCAACTCTGCTACTTGTGCTGACTTACTTCCTGGGATCTGTTCTCCTGCAATCACTGTTCCTTCATCATTTACTGCTGTCCATACTGTATGGGGTTCACCACTGACATTCTTTCTAGCCCTATCTACATATAGGTTGTTCACCCCTTCACCTTTGAGTGATTCTTCTGCTTCACTTGTTTCCTCATTCACTTCTGTGACACACTCATGTTCTGTTCATAGCACTGTCAATCCTCTTGCAGAATTTTCCTTCGTATCTCTGCTGATTTCCACATGCTTGTCTCCTGGCTAAAGATTTGCTTACCATTTTGAATGTCTTCTATCAAAAACCCCTTTCAACCTCCCTGCTTCTAAAAGCTGCACAATTGTGTATGGGCTGTGTAGGATTATTTTTCCCTATTATAAAATAATGATTTAAAAAAAATGAATGAGTGATTCTGAAATATCTATTGCTCATGAGGCACACGCTAGTACCCTCACTCATCCATGCATACCTCTAGCCACTGAATCAAGTTGGGTGGAGTAGTACCACACTGCTCTTAATCTGTCTCAATGTTATTGGGTTACTACTGCTTCCATCATTTTCCTGATTTTAAAAAAATGTGAAGTAGAGAGATCTAGCACAGAGCCTTCACCGTGACTATCTGAAAATCTGAAAAAACCTGTTTTTCTCTCTCTCTCACCCCATTCTACTCTCTCTCTTCTTGCTCTGCCTCCTTTGAATCCTTTAAGGGTTTTGCAAGCAATGCATAATCTACCACCAAATTCTTGCAATAGTTAGAAAGTGCCAACACTTGTCTTACTCCTTTTTACAGTAAGTAGTTTTTGCACATTTAACATTGTTTTTGATCTCCTGGAATTTCTTTTTTCACCTTGGAATTGAACATGTCCTAGATATGTTGCCTGTTCCTGCCCCAACTAAGCTTTTCTAGTTTTTAGCTTAAAACCTGCTCCCTGAATTGCTTGAAACGCTTTATGTACAAGCTAAACAATGTGTTACTGAACTATCTGAGGCAAACAAAATGTCATCCACATATCGCAAAATGGTGATTCCTGAGCATTTTCTCGGTTCTATTGTCTATGCCATGTATTTGTGAAAAATTACCGGACTATTGTGGAATCCCTGTGGCAAAAGGGTCCAAGTCTACTGCTGATTCCCAACTGTAAATACAAACTTTTATACTGATATTTCTCAGCTACAATAATTGACCAGAACTCATTAGCTATGTCTAGAACTGTGAATATAATCTGCTTTATTCCAATCTATAGCTGCCATCTGGCTTCCTTACTGTCCAAACAGGTGAATTAATCTCTGAAGAAGTTCTATTTACTACCTGCTGTTTCTCCAAGTCTGCGACAATGTTTTCAACTGCCTCCACTGCTTCTGGTCTGTGACGATGTTGCTTTTGTGGGGAATGAACATCTCCGGGAGTCATTATTGGAGAGATGTCTAGGTACCCACAATCCTGCTTGTGTTCTGCCCAAACTTGAGGGTATTGTGCTGCCAAATTTCCCATATTGTTCCATTTTTCCCGATTTTTTTTTTTGTTGGAGCGCTGCTATTCCAGAAATTTTGTAACCTTTCATCTGTCCCTGCAATTTAGTTGTATAATCTACGCTACCTAATGTTAGCTGCTTTGGCATCAATTGTAGCTCCCCATTGCTCTATCAGGTCTATTCCTAAAATGTTCCATTCCTCTGTTGAATATATTCGAATCTGGACCTGCTCCTCTTAAGCCTCTATTTCTAGTGTCATGGGTTCACTTAATAATGCAGTCTTAATCCCTCCAGTTATTCTTCACAATTGTATAATCCAGTCAGTTATTGGCAAAGTTAAATCCATTATAGATACAGAAACTCCCGTGTCTACCAACATGACACAATTTTGACCTCCTAACACTGCTTCTGCGTACATTCGGGGATCTTTATCTTTATTCCCTAAAGCTGCTAATTGTCATTTCTGACCCAACAACCTCTGCACTTTCTCTGCTGTTATCTGAATTACTGTCTATGATGATTGCTATGTTCCTGCACAATTTTGGGTTTGAACTTCGGGATTTGCCCTACTGAGACCCTGCCCTTCTCTACCTTCTCCCTTCGCCCAACAGTATTTTATATCATGGCCTATTTTACCACAATTATTGCATTTTTCTTTGTTTCCCAAGGGTTTGTTTCAGCAATCTTTAATAACATATCTTTTCTTTCCACATGAAAAGCATGTTCTAAGGGTTTTGGATGATAAGTGATCAACTTGTCCAGGAGTCATTTTGGAATTTTTCTGCTGATTAGATTTGGTTCACAGAGCCCAATTCGTAATGTCTCAAAAATTATTTGTCCAATCTAAAAGTTGATAAAATATTACTGTTATAAACTTCATTGTTATGATTCTTAACTTAAGCCACACTTAACACAACTACAATGATGCAAAAGCACAGTGATATTATACTATTATGTTGTTTTAAGGAAAAGGTTTGCTGCAGTACTGTTGACCCTTTTCATCCCAGTCGTCAACATTCACACACAACTATTATCCAACAGAATCACAAGTTGTTGCGGTGCATAAGAAGCCTATTTGACACTTGTGACTGCACTGGCTCTCCAAACAAGCTTTATGATTTAATGTAATTCTCCTGCCTTCTCTCCATACTCCTGCACATTGATTCTATTCAAGTAATTATCTACTGCCCTCTTGAATACTCAAGCTGAACCAGAAGATATTCCTGAGCAGTGTATTCCGGACCCGAAACACTCGTGTGAAGAAGTATTTTCTTCACATCATGTTTGCTTCTTTTGCAAATCACTTTAAATCTGTGCTGTCTCATTCTTGATCATTTCACGAATGAAAACAGTTTCTCCTTATCTACTCTGCCCAGCTCCCTTTTTGATTTTAAACATTTCTATCAAATCCCTGCTTAACATTCTTCTCTCCAAAGGCAACACGCCCAGCCTTTCCAATTTCTCCTCATAACTGACCTTTCTCATACCTGGAACAATTCTTGTAAACCTCTTCTTCACTCTCTCTCTAATGTGTTCACATTCTTCCTGTGCTGTGGTGCCCAGAACTGTACGCAGTATTCCAGCCGAGGTCTAACTTATGTCGCGTACAAGTTCAGCATAACCTCCTTGCTCTTATATTCAATAGGTGTTTGATAGAGATGTTTAAAATCATAAAGGGAACTGGGCAGAGTAGATTGGGAACAGTTTCTCCCTTTCATAAAATAATCAAGAATAAGAAGGCACAGATTTAAAGTGATTTGCAGAAGAAGCAAACGTGATGTGAGGAAAAAACTTTTTCACTCAACGAGTATTTTGGGTCTGGAATGGTCTGCTCAGAAGCAAGTTCGTAATGTTTTCTGATGTGGTAACAGATTCATCAGGGTGAGCTTTTGAAGTTACAAATAATCATAGAAATGTTTTGTAATTCAACACTTTGTTCATTTTCTGAATTAACATGACAATACATTCAAAAAGACGAGATCAACATCAGACAAAAAGCAAAATGTAGTGTCATTATCATGAAACCTTTTAAGGCTACATATTTAATCATGGAATTCGAAGTTTGTTGATGAACATCAAGTATATTCATTATTGTCTAAGTTTTCTAAGTTGAGAATGTGATGATTTCTAGTCAAAAGTGAAACGCACTGATTTACAAACAGAAACTAAGATTAGATCTAATGAGGTCACAAGGGATAACAATCTATTTTGCACACCAAAAGATTTCCCACCTTGTTAATTGTGTTTTGAAGGTTATACTTCTACAGGATCCATTGGATTATATTGTGTACCTTGATATGCTCAATGAGGAAAAACAACTTTTTATCCATTTCATCCACCTACCGCGAAGTCCCATGGTATGACTTGCTGTGCTTTCTTGTGTATTTTTTCCCAGTCTCTTTGTATTGTTGCTAATAAGTAAGCTTGAAGGGTGTGCCAAAAGAGCTAAATAAAAAGTACTGCCTGTGCCTACCTAATGACATCAAATTTGTCAAAAAATCACTTTGGCACCGATTATAAATAAGGTCATTTCCCCCTATCAAGGGAGGTTCCAGCTGGGACTATTTATCGTCAGTGAATCATTGCATCCCCAACCTTTCTTAGAACTTTTGAAGAAGTCCGTAAATAATTTACCACCAGATTTTTTAAAAACACCCTCATCTATTTTTCAAAAGCATTTAAAAGTGTTTTTTTTTCCTTCAAACCACGGGCAAATACTGACCAGCATGAGCTGTTAAAAATAATGATTTCACTACAGGTATCTGTACTGTGGTATTTAGTGAAAGAATTGCAGTTCTTTGGACAAAGATCTTCTTTTTTTTTTACCCTAAGTTACATATCATGTAACAAGCTCCCTAAATCATTTTTGGATTGTATCCTCCCCATACAGTATTCCTTTCATAATTCCTCATATTGTGAGGTATTTCCAGGATGTGGGAACATTTGTTGTTTTTGGTAATTATGTCTGTGATCTATTAGTCACTCGTGATAATCTTTGATTTGAACATTAATTATTAAGTGCCATTGGGTATCTTTAATGTGTGCATTTTTTATGGTATCACATTACCTGTAATCTTTGAAGTTGTCAATCATCTTTTTAAATCAGATTAAAAATGTATATCACATTTGGTCCCAATATGTTTTTTTGAAAAACTGTTGGAATAGCAATGATTACATTGTAAGAATTTTTAGTTAACTCTTATTTTGCAGATTAATAATTGAATGCAAGGAAAATTGAAATAACAGCAAATGAATAATTAAATAGTAAGAAGATTGAAATTTAGGATCTGTTGTAACTAATGCAGGGAATTGACAGCCCAGTTTTACACTTTCTAAACTGAAATGATCACATTGACTTTAGATGAAGATGACTCAAACTGAATATAATTTCCCCAGAGCTTGAATTAAGAGCTGCTCTTTAAACTTTGTGCACCAGAGAGGCATCAAGTTGCCCACCCAGTGCATGGACTGAGTATTAATCTTTTGCTGAAATCGCCAAGAACTTTGCATTGTAAACATAGAATCCAGGAAGTTCTTAACAGGTCAAGCAGCATCAATGGAGATAGAAAAAAGGGTTGATGGGCTGGATTTAATGGTTGCTGTGGTGGATCTGTCCACTGGCTTGAAAGAATGGCATCCCAACTTGGCTGTTGCTGGGCACCTTGACATGACTAAAAGCCAATCAGACACCTAGGTGTCAATGATTTGGTTCTCTGGCCATGCAGTGCCAATGTCCTGTACACCACCCCTCCCTACCCCAAAGTACAACCAGCCAAGTAGAGGCCTGCAGTACTGCCAGGAGTGGTATCCATTTCTGCAGTAAGCACCAGGAGGAGGAATGACCATGGAGTCCTGGAAACAGAACAACGGTGGACCTTGACTAGAAAGACAACAGGTTCTCCACATCTGTGCCTTTCTGCCTTCATTAAATAAACCCCCTGTCATCCCACTTGGGGTGGGATGAGGGACATTAAGTTCCACCCATCACTTCAGATTGAATGCCTAGTTGTATCATCTCTTAAATCTGTCCAATGCAACTTAATCTATAACTTTGCATTATCCATTATTCTATTATATTAAATAAAAGATTTTTATTCCTGTTTGTACTTACTGTACCAGTTTCAATTAATTTCTGCAAGGTAAGAGTTGTTGCTTTGATTACGGTTATTTCAATTATTCTTTTCTTAAACTCAGCACATTTTTACAACTGTAGTCTGAAGAACCTTTTCTACAAATATTTCAGATTTCTGAGCCTGCATTTCTTTCAAAAGCATTGGCAAAAATGTGACTGTTTCATGAGCCCTTGAAAATACAGCTTTTGAAACAGAAAATGCACAGAACTATCAGTTTCGAGTTTCCTGCCAATGTTTGTTTCTCCTGGCTGTGGAGAAATGCTTTCTTCCCTAACTACCCAGCTGACAGCAGACAGTATTCCTTCAATAGACCATTCCTATTCCTCCACAACCTGGGAATAATGATACAAAAATAACATGCTTCTCATACCTGTGGATGCTCTTTGATGCTTAGTGAAATGACAAGACCATAAGACATAGGAGCAGGATTAGGCCACTCGGCCCATCGAGTCTGCTCCGTCATTCAATCATGGCTGATATTTTTCTCACCCCACTCTTCTACCTTTTCTCCATAACTCCTGACCCCCTTATTAATCAAAAACCTACCTATCTCTATCTTAAAGACACTCAATGACCTGGCCTCCAAACCCTTCCACAGATTCACCACTTGCTGGCTGAAGAAGTTCCTCCTCATCTCCATTTTAAAGGAGCCTGAGGTTGTGCCCTCTGTTTCTAGTTTTTCCTACTGGTGGAAGCATCCTCTCTATGTCCACTCTATCCAGGCCTCACAGTATCCTGTTAAGTTTCAATAAGATCCCTTCTCATCCTCCTAAACTCCAATGAGTACAGAGTACTCAACGACAAGCTCTTTATTCCAGGGATCATATCTTGTGAACCTCCTCTGGAATCTTTCCAAGGACAACACATCCTTCCTTACATATGGGATCAAAACTGCTCACAATACTCCAATTGGGGTCCGACCAGAGCCTTATATTGCTCAGAAGTACATCCCTACTCTTGTATTCTTGTAGGGGCGGCACGGTAGCACAGTGTTTAGCACTGTTGTTTCACAGCTCCAGGGTCCTGGGTTCAATTCCCGGCTTGGGTCACTGTCTGTGTGGAGTTTGCATGTTCTCCTTGTGTCTGCGTGGGTTTCCTCTGGGTACTCCGGTTTCCTCCCGCAGTCCAAAGATGTGCTAGTTAGGTTGATTGGCCATGCTAAGAAGTTGTCCCTTAGTGTCCAGGGATGTGTAGGTTAGAGGGATTAGTGGCTATAATATGTAGGGATATGGGCGTAGGGCCTGGGTGGGATTGTGTTCGGTGCAGACTCAATGGGCCAAAGGGCCTCTCTGCACTGTAGGGTTCTATGATTCTAGCCCTCTCGACGTGAATGCTAACATTGCATTTGCCCTCCTAACTGCCGACTGAACCTGCACGAAAGGTTCAAGATTCTCTTAAAGTTTTGTGTTTCTGATTTGCTAAGCATTTTCCCATTTAGAAAATAATCTATGCCTCCATTCCTCCTTCCAAAGTGCATAACCTCACACTTTTCTACATTGTATTCCATCTGCAACTTCTTTGTCCACTCTCCTAACCTGTCCAAGTCCTTCTTCATTCCCCCCTGCTATGTCAATGTTACCTCTCCATCTGCATTTCTTTGTGTCATCTACAAAATTAGAATAAGTGCTTTCAGTTCCTTCCTCCAAATTGTTAATATAAATTGTGAAAGGTTGTGGTCCCAGCACAGACACCTGAGGCACAACACTAGTCATCGGCTGCCATCCTGAAAAAGACCCATTTATCCCCACTCTCTGCCTTCTGCCAGTCAGTCAATCGTCTATCCATGCCAGGATCTTATTCTTAACACCATGGGCACTTAACTTACTTAACAGTCTCCGATGCTGCACCTTGTCAAAAGCCTTCTGGAAATCTAAATAAATCATTGGATAGTCAGAAGCTTTCTCACAGGGTGGAAGAGTCAATTACTAGGGGGCACAGGTTTAAGGTGCGAGGGGTAAAATTTAAAGGAGATGTACAAGGCAGATTGTTTATGCAAAAGGTAGTAGGTCCCTGTAACTCTCTGCCAGGGGAGATAGTGGAAATGAATACTGTAGTAACTTCTAAGGGGTGTCTTGCCGAATACATGAATAGGATGGCAGTAGAGGGGTAATGTCCTCAGAAGGGTAGGGGTTTAAGTTAAGATAAGCGGCATGGCCAGTGCAGACTTGGAAGGACAAAGGGCCTGTTCCTGTGCTGTAATTTTCTTTGTTCTTTGTTCATTTTATATCCATTGATTTTCCTTTATCTATCTTCTTTGTCACCTCCTCAAAGATCTCCAACAGATTTGTCAGACATGACTTCCCCTTGACAAAGCCACGCTGACTCAATCCTACTTTATCATGCACTTCCAAATACTCTCTGATCTTATCCTTAATAATGGACTTTAAAATCTTGCCAATGACCAAAGTCAGGCTAACCGGCCTATAATTTCCTGTCTGCTGCCACTCTCCATTCTTGAACAGCAGTGCTGTATTAGTTACTTTCCAGTGATCACCACCTGAAGATCACTACCAACACTTCCATAATTTCCTCAGCCAACTCTTTTAGAACCGTGGGGCGTAGTCCATCCAGTCCAGGTGATTTATCCACTTTCAGACCTTTCAGTTTCCCCAGATCCTTCTCCATAGTGATGGCACTGCGCTCACCTGTGCCTGCTGACTCTCCTGGATTTCTGGCATCCCACAGGTGTCTTCCACCGTGAAGGCTGATGAAAAGTAACTATTCAGTTCCTCTGCCATTGCTTTGTTTCCTATTATTACTTCTCCAGCTCATTTTCCAGTTGTCCAATGGCTATTTTTGCCTCTCTCTCACCTTTGATATATTGGAAAAAACTCTTCTTTTATATTATATTAATAAAAGGAAAATCTTCTTTTATATTACTAGCTAGCTTTCACTCATATTTCATCTTCTCCCCTTATTGCATTATTAGTTGTCCTCTGCTCACTTTTAAAGGCTTCCCAATCCTTTGGCTTCACTAACCCTTGCCACTTTGTATGCTTTTTCTTTTTCTTTTATGCTGTTCTTGACTTCCCTCGTCAGCTATGGATGCCTCATCCTTCCCTTAGCATACTTCCTTCTCTTTGGGATGAATTTCTGTTGAGCCTCCCAAATAACTCAAACTCCTGCCATTTGCTGTTCCACTGTCTTTCCTGATGGGTTCCAGGTTAAAAGTCTAGCGATAATACCATCAAGTTATCGCCTTCTCTAGTAATACCGACAACAATCTTACCCATGCCCTATTCCCGTAACCCCATGTATTTACTCTGCTAATGTCCCTGACACTAAGGGGAGATTTAGCTTGGCCGGCCAACCAACCTAACCCGCACATCTTTGGAGTGTAGGAGGAAACTGGAGCACCTGAGGAAACCCACGCAGTCATGGGGAGAGTGTGCAAACTCCAGTCACCTGAGGCTGGAGTTGACCCCAAGTTCCGAGCACTATGAGGCAGCAGTGCTACCCACTGTGCCACCTTGCTGCCTGACATTCTTCCTCCTGCTGCTGCATCAATATTTGAAGGTGAAACTCATTGCTCAGTCTCTCAATGTGATGAAATTCTCACTCAAGACTTCAAAATCATTGAATGCCTTACTTCCTCCAACTATTCCTTCCTCCTATAACTTTAACACACTTACAACTGAATCTTGGCATCTCTAAACTATTAATTCCTGATATACCTCATTTCCCTTACAATTTATAATCTTGGATCTTCACCTTGGTTTTACATGACAGTTGAGCAGTGTGGATCACACATTGAACAGCAGAACTTCAAATTTACTTTCTTACTAGTGTAGGCAATATGATTTACAATGTATGCAGCTCGTGTGCAACTGTATAGAGCAGGAAATGTAATTATAAAAATATTACATAGCCAGTAGCTAGTCACGGACCTTAATTTTTCAATTATAAAATAATATTCCTAGAACATTAATGTTGGATTTTAATAGAAACTGTAACAGCAACAGTAACTTAGATCAATGTTTCTAACACTAATGATAAATGTATTGTCACTTTTATCAGCATATTATTTCACAAGGGTAAAAATTAAAAATCTTATGAGGGACTGTAAAGGTCCTTTTATTCCACATAATGGATGCCACTGATAACTATGGGTGTCTCTCTCTGCAAGTACTCAACCCACAACCCAGAAGTTTCACGCTGGGACAGTTTCACAAAAGAGAGGGAGAAAGACTCGCTGGTTATTCCTGACCAGTGAGCTCACCCTTATGCCACACGAGTTACCCTGGCTGCCACTTACAACACTTTGTCTCTCTTTCTTGTAGATAGTAAAATACAACCCAGAAGTGCCACGCTGTGACAGCTTCACAAAAAAGAGAGAGGAGCCACTGTTTATTCATGACCAGTAGATCCCTTGAGTGAACAATTTCAAAGTGTTCGGTCTCTTTACTGTAGAAACATCCCACCGGTGTCTCCCTTATCTAATCCCTTCATGATTTTCTCAGTTTCAGTAAGATCACCCTTCATTTTCCTAACTCAAATGGGTACAGGCCCAATCTGTTCAATCTTTCTTAATAAAATAAACCCCTCATCCCAGGAACAAGTGGAGTGAACTTCCTTTGAATTGTAATTATGGATGGAATTTTCTGGTTCCATCCACCTGAGGACTGGAAATTCCCATTTTTCTTGTCCGTTGTATTCTCCCATCCAGAACAACTCCTGTGTTGGGTGGGACAGGGAGATTTAGGTCTATATATTTTCTCAAATAGGAAGACCAAATTTATTTACAGTACTTCAGATGTGGGCTCATCAAAGCCCTGTGCTATTGCAATAAAACTTATATAGTTTTTTTTATTTAGGAAGATGGTGACAGAGTGTCAATATCATTGATGTGGTAATTCAGAGAAGCAGGCAAACGTTTTGGGTGTAGATTCAAATCCTGCATGATAGCTGGTAGAATGCGAATTCAGTTAATAAATCTGGAAAATAAAGCCAGCCTCAAGAACAGTGACCATTTGAACGATCATCAATTTTCATCAAAACCATTTGATTCACTAATATCCTTTAAGGAGGGAAATCTGCCATCCTTACCTAAATCTGACCTATGTGTGACTCCAATAATCCATTCTCATTGCAATAAACAACAATCCATCTGCTTTCCCAATCACTTGTTGCATATTAATTTCTCATGATTCATGTACTAGGGTACCCACATCCCTCTATATCCAAGAGTTCTTAACTCTACTTCCATTTGCACAGTGTGATGATACTGTGCCTTTAAGAAATGAATTTTAATCATGTTTCTCTTCAGGATATTTTGAGTAGTGTTGGAACCATGTTGTTTACAGCTGGTGTCCTCTATTGTTACTGAAGTAGTTTAACTGACATCATTTGTTTTAATCTGAACTAATGCAGTGTTCTATTGTTTTTAGTTTGCTGTGGCAGGGTTATGTGGTGTTGTGGTCACTGTTCTCCTGAAGGCTGGGTAGTGTGCTGCGAACAATTGTCTGTTTGAGGTTGCACGGTTATTTGAAGACAAGTAATGGGGGTGTGAGAATGGCATTGGCAAGAAGTTCATCTTCATCGATGACATGTTGAAGACTCCAAAGAAGGTGTTGTAGCTTCTCTGCTCTGGGGAAGTACTGGACAATGAATGGTAAACTGTCCAGCATGTTCCGTGTTGTCTTCCGAGGAGGTTGGTGAGTTTTTTTATTGTGGCGCATCTAAACAGTCAGTTCATGAGTTGAGTGCCATATCCCTGAGCTCAGCCTGTTTCCTCCAAGTTTTGCAACATTTCCAACTCTAAACTTATTGTTTGCAGAGTATTAGCAACTCAAGTGCTCCACATCCTGTTCAAGATCTTCCCTGAAAAGCATGTGGCAAGCTTCTTTTTAACAATTTTTCCCCAAAACCTGAGTTTAATTTTTAATTCCTACCATTATTTAGTATCCTTCCATTCCCAACTTTGATGCAGTGATTTTTTTAAAAAAAACTTAAGTCTCTCTGGACATTTGCAGCACAGACCAACAAGTTTTCTCTTGTTCCACTGGGTTTTTGCAATTCTTTTTGAGGTGTGGATCAACCACCTCCTTGCTAGTTTTCTTTGTTTTGTTTTTAAAGGATAGGTTTGCAGACCATGAGGATACAAAGAGAAGCTTTATTGGAAAAGTGTTTATGCTACACGCTGTTAGGATATGCTGCCCACTTGCCCATGCAAATAGCCAATGATGTAATCAGGACATCAGACGATTAGTTCTTTAAATTGCCCTTATTTCAACTGGAAACAATGTGAATGCACAACATGAAAGGCAAGTAGGACTGGGCAATAAATGCTGCCTTGCCAATCATACCCAAAATCACATGAACAAATAAAAATTAACTTGCCTGCTTCGAGTGCTGGTATGTTATTCAATTTGTGCCTTAGGTTTTGCTCAGCCATCTTTTACATTTATACTTACATTTGTGTTCACTTCTCTCCCCTCTTTGTAATGTGTGTTAGGTAAGATTTACAATTACATATGCATGCCTGTATTTGTGTGATTTCACAGGGGTCCCATTCATACCAATGTTTCAAATTTACATAGGACACAAATTCCTTGGTGCTGCAGGGCACAACAGTGTATATAAACACTTCAGAATAAAATTAATGTAATTGCGTCTTGCAGCAAAACAACTCCCAAACTCTGCAGGTTTTGTCTCACACTGTGACATGAATGAATACAGTGCCTACCGGAACAAAAGCTCATAGAATTTAAAAATTGAAACAATCATTGTGTGCTCATGCACCTGGGACTCTGGTACAGAAATTAGCATGCAAAGAAATGTATTAAAATTAATATGCAACATCAGTGCAAATCTGATAGATCCTATTTTGTAATCAGGTTTTATTTGAATAAAACTTAACAAAACAAAGCATTGTTTACATATTGATTTTAAACAATGCGCTGAAGCAAAATAGGCAGACATTTTGAAGCTGTTGGAATAGCTAGCAATACACGCACTATAATTTTGGTAGGCAGATTTAGTGCACAGAGATTTGCTTTAACATTTGTAGTGACTAAACTTCCATCACCCTGTAATAGTAACAATAGGAAGCCAGCATTAAGCACTGTGCTAGACGAATAACACAGCTCTGAACGAGGTAGGTTTGCTGTTGTTGAGTTCCTAATTTTATCAGCGCTGTTTTCTCAAATAGCAATATGCTTGATTTACCACCTAGAGCTTGTGTTGAAGCAATGCAAAAATTATCATGTTAAAATAATGGAAAAGTAAAATTCTATTTTTGTGTCAACATTTTCATGCTTTTATATATTTAAAGTAGGAATTTCACTGGTCATGAGGAGTAATCACATTATTTTTCTCATGGATGCAAATTATCTGCTCTTTCTCAGACTCAGATCCACTTATGTTTCAGCCAGGAGCAATGTTCAATTGTTCAGAGCTATAGATCAGAGGCATGTGAAAACCAATGAGTAGATTGCATCTGATTAGACAAATATCTTAATTTGTTTAACATTAGAAATTCCCTGTGACCATTTATGAATTCAAAAATCTGCAAAGTGCCCTCAATTTTATGATGATATCAGTAGAAATCAATTTTTTTAAAGGAAGAAGAAATACAAAATCACTTATTTCCTGAAAGAAACAAACCACAGAATTCTCCAGGTTCAAAACAAAATATTTTTTACTATGTAAGAGTCAAACAACACAAACACTAAATACTATCTAAGATAGCCTCCCCTATTCCATAAGTTGACATGTCTGCAGAACCTCTTTAAGCCTGCTTGTGAAGGATTGGATGGTGTAAGTCCACAATGTCATCTTCAAGTAACAGAAACAGCAAATGCAACTATGTATTTGCTTGTTCTCAGCCTCTGGACCTCACCTTTTTCCTTCTTAACATGCCTGCATTGTGTGCTATGCACCTACATGCTTTATAATGTAAGGTGCATGGCAGAGAAAGTGTTAACATAGGACTGGGGAGTGGCACTGTCCACATTGTGATGGTGCAGTCACACAGTCAGAGACTGTCTAGAAGAACACTGCAAGCAATGTGCCTGCATGATGAGAGCACCACCAGGCAAGATCAAACTTGAAACTGTAAATCGTTAAAGTTTACCAATAAACTTTCAGCAAACTTGAAAATTGAGTTGACGGGAAATTTGGTCACAGTCATAGGGAAAGAAGGAGTATAGTAGGGGGCTGAGAACATAGCCTTGCGGGGCATGGGTATTGAGGATAATTGTTATGATTTTACGTTTAAGCATACAAGTCTCAAGATTTCAACATGGAGCCATCATCACCGCAACATTAATAACACATAGGAATGTGATAGAGAATCTGGTGAACTGGTGTGGTGACAGTAATTTCTCCCTTAACGTCAGTAAAACGAAGGAGATTGTCATTGACTTCAGGAAGTGTTGAGGAGAACGTACCCCTGTCTAGATTAATGGGGACGAAGTAGAAAGGGTGGAGAGCTTCAAGGTTTTAGTTGTCCAGATCACCAACAACTTGTCCTGGTTCCTCCATGTGGATACTATAATTAAGAAAGCCCACCACTTTCTCAGAAGACTAAGGAAATTTGGCATGCAACTTTTACTGGTGCACCATAGAAAGCATTCTTTCTGGTTGTATCACAACTTGGTATGGCTCCTGCTCTGCCCAAGACTGCAAGGAATTACAAGAGGTCGTGAATGTTGCCCAATCCATCACACAAACCAGCCTCCCATCCATTGACTCTGGCAAAGCAGCCAGCATAATTAAGGACCCCACGCACCCTGGACATTCTCTCTTCTAACTTCTTCTGTCGGGGAAAAGATATAAAAGCCTGAGGTCACTTACCAACTGACTCAAGAACAGCTTCTTCCCTGCTAGGGTCAGGCTTTTAAAGAGACCTACCTTGCATTAAGTTGATCTTTTTCTACACCCTAGCTATGACTGTAATGTTGCATTCTGCACTCATTTTCTTTTTTATGAATGTGCTCTGTCTGTATAGCGCACAAGAAACAATACTTTTTCCTGTATGCTAATACATGTGATAATAATAAATCAATTCAAATATATGACACACTGTACCATTTGGAATCATCATCAACTATGGAACTGAGGTGGCCTTGCTTTCTTTTATACATTACAAGCAATGCCAGTTCCACCAGAGGTTTTGGTTTCCAATTGCAGTTACAGTTCTAGTTTCTTCAGAGAGTAGGAGGGTCAGTTTCCTTTCTGTTTCATTTCTCCATTCGGGCCCATTACAGAAAAAAATCTTTGTAACCATAAATTTCATCACATTAGCATGGACAAAAATACTAAATCAATGAATAACCCATGCCACAAATAGCAAGGCTGCTCTAACATTCTCCCCCTTCCTGCAGCCTGGTTCTTCTTTCTCATCTCTTCATCATCTTCCTCATTTGCCCCATCCTCCCTTTCTGATCTTCTCCATCCTCATTAATCGCACTCTGGTCGTTCTGGACCTTTTCTTCTTCTATTAACTCTTTCTCTGTCCTCTGATTCTGTGTCCCTTCAGATTCCTCGTGTTCTCTTCCAGTCTCTCTCATCCCTGATTATTTTCGTTATCTCTGACTCTAGCTCCCCTCGTGAGCAATTGCGCACATTTGGAAGGATGCATTCGCCGCATAGAATGTAACACTTGCTTCAAAAGATTCTTCCTTGATGAGAACAAGCAAGAAAAAGAAATTCAGGTGGGGACATGAAAAGGATCATAGGCGCAAGATGCTGCAGTCTTTTAAAGGTTGCAGGAAACCTGACACTGGGTTTTCTTGGAATGATCTAAGTTCACCAGTCAGGACGTAATATTTTCGACCTTCCAGCCCCATGAACATTAAGCAGCTTGCGATTTCTGAGACTGATGTTAGAAATGGGCAGGCACTTCTGGACTGGACCAAAAGAGCAAGGAGTTTTTCTCAGGCAGGATTTATGGGCTGAATTCTCCCATCCCATCCGCCACAGGAATCACAGCAGGCGGGACACGGACCACGCAAAAGTCCATTGATGGGATTTTATCCCACAGGTGGGATTTTCTGACTTTAGGGCAAGTGCGGCTGGAAAATCCTACTGTATGTCTTTTCTCACTGCCCATGATCAGTGTGTCTTAGTTTAAGTTTAGTTTAATTATTAGTGATACAAGTAGGCTCACATTAACATGCAATGAAGTTACTGTGAAAATCCCCTAGTCACCGCATTCCCACGCCTGTTCAAGTATACTGAGGGAGAACTTAGCATGGCCGATACATCTACCCAGCATATCTTTCGAACTGTGAGAAGAAATCCAGAGGAAACCCATGCAGATAATGGGAGAATGTGCAGACTCTGCACAGACAGTGGCCCAAGCCAGGAATCAAACTCGAGTCCCTGGAGCTGTGAGGCAGCAGTGCTAACCATTAAGCCACTCTGGTACCCCCATGTCTTGTATGAGTGAAGTGTGTGTTTCTTTACCCTGTGAGCAATTGTCCCAAGTTACTAATCCCAGAAGCAAGCTTTATCAGAGTTTTAAAATAAAGATGCTTATTTCTTATTGCACATTTGTTCCAGGGTTTAAAAAAAAAGCGACATCTCATTCACTTGACTCACTCCACTATTATACACACACAAAATGGATGCAGATGAAAAATACAATTACAATAGTTAGGAGTTTCCATCCATCGAATTGGGGATTTGAATGGGAGTCTCAAAACAACTTTCATGCATATGGAATTTCCCCACTTGATTATTTCCCCCTTCCCACCACACTACTCCCTGCCCCCAACACCCCTTCCACCAATGACCATGACAGGAATCTCAACTTTGAAATTTGGGAACCCCACTTATTTCAATTTGAATCTCGTTGTTAGGTCCCTATAGCTGATAGTCGCCCCATGTTAAATTGTCCACTCACATCGATGTGAATCACAACAGGTTCCCCCATGACATGCACCTGGTGAGTAGAACCCACTGGAACGCGAGTACAGCCCAGGGGGGATGAGGGTGATGCCTGGGCAATACCCTTTAGAAAGGGTACCCCAATCTTTCAGAAATGCACATTGCTGGCAGGACAGGCTCAATCAGAGCCCACCACACCAGCATGGCTCTTCTAATGGGCTACCCTCTGATTTCCCTGGCCCAAGGTAAAATTTTGCTAAAACAAAATCAATCAATTCTAGTCAACATGTAAATATCTCAATCTCTTTCATCGCAGGTCTGCTATTATTAGATAATTTGACCCTTTAAGTGAAATGAAGATCTTGTAAAGCAAAGGGTTCTCAGTAAGCTGCAAGCCTCTCTATCATCAAATTTCCACAAGATGGGCAACACGGTGGCACAGCGGTTAG
The DNA here is from genome assembly GCF_965287045.1 of Carcharhinus amblyrhynchos. Classification (NCBI taxonomy): domain Eukaryota; kingdom Metazoa; phylum Chordata; class Chondrichthyes; order Carcharhiniformes; family Carcharhinidae; genus Carcharhinus; species Carcharhinus amblyrhynchos. The sequence continues at coordinate 83,740,318 of NC_137327.1, read as the reverse complement.
TACTGCTACCTCACAGCACCAAGGACCCAGGTTCGATTCGTGGTTTGGATCACTGTGTGTGTGGAGTTTGCAGATTTTCCCCGTAGACTGCGTGGGTTCCCTCCGGGTACCCCGGTTTCCTCCCACAGTCCAAAGGTGTGTGGTTTAGGTGGATTAGCCATGCAAAATTGCCCCTTAGTGTCAGGACTACTAGCTCAGGTAAATGGATGAAGTTATGAGGATAGGGCATGGGTGGGATTGTTGTTGGTGCAGACTAGATGTGCTGATTGGCCACCTTCTGCACTGTAGGATTCCAAGATTGACTCTCAGTTTGAAATTGGAACAGGTTGCGGGGGTGGTATTAGAGGGAGTCCTTCTCTCAGGGCATCTCTGTTCAATTACCTCAGCAGCTTAGTTAAATTGCAGCTGGTTTGATGGCTTTCTGATGGACCTTGGCTCTGCAGCTTCTCGCTGAATTTTAAAAGTAGACCACAAAATTGTTTCTTCAGCACATGATTTATACAAATTCAAAGCCCGTTTTCCAAAGAAAAGTGGCGTGTTGGTTTCACATGCTGTGTTAATTTTTTTTTAACACGTTGAGTTTCGTTATTTTCTTTGTCCATGGTTGTAATGACTTTAATTAGGCAATTGAGATGGGCCTGTTAGAATATGAATTCCTGATTTAAGAGCTGAATTGATGGGCCAGTCAGGGAAACTTTTGTTTTGTACTTAACCAGTAGTGTCAGTTCCTTTGGGACTTCTATTGTAGACTGTTAACTGAAAGCACTCTGCATGCTGTTGTCAAAGTAAAGTGAACTATCTTTATCAATCATAAAATTCCCCTTGTCGCCACATTCCAGAGCCTGTTTGGGTCAATGCACCTAACGAGCACATCATTTGGACTGTGGGGAAGGAAGCCAGAGCATCCAAAAGAAATCCACATTACACGGGGAAAACATGCAGACTCCAGGTAGATAGTGATCTAAGCTGGGAATTGAACCTGGGTCTCTGGTGCTGTTAGGCAGCAGTGCTATGATGTGGAGATGCTGGCATTGGACTAGGGTAAACACATTAAGAAGTCTCTCAACACCAGGTTAAAGTCCAACAGGTTGGTGTTGTGAGGCTTCTTACTGCAGCAATGCTACATCATACTTGTAAATAAAGGGATTTTGATGAAAAGACTTCTGTCGCCGAGAACTTATTACAATGGTGAAACAGAAATTCAAGCCAGTTGGAATGCTATCATTTTCTTCTTGACAGTACATCCTAAACAAAGGGATGTGTGAATTTCCCAGCTGCATATGAATGTCCATGTTTAATTAGGTATTTATTTAAGACTCAGGACAGGATAGGGGATGGTGTTGGGCGAGGGGAGTCCTTCTCACACTCACAATACCAAAGCTCACATGGTTTCCGTTGGTTATTTTAATGGTCTGTTTTCAAGATTAAAAGTTTTGACTAACAGCCCAAAACATACTGGAACAGGACACACACAGACCATATATTGCGCATTACTGCTTTTGACTTTGTTCTTCACCACCTCCCTCCCCGCAGTGAGCCTTTTACAATGACAGTATTGGATCAGTTTTTTTTAGCTTTTTGTTTTTAATCTCTATATGCTTCCATGCAATCCTGTACTTGGCCCAGAAGGGACTGGCTCTCTTCACCAAACCAGTTTTCTAATCATTTTCTACAATTTCTATTTTCGATTTCCTCTTGATCTATTTTAGAGCACTTTTTATTGCTTTGCTTCTTCCTATACTCTGCTATGTACTTGTCCTGTATAAGGTTCGTATGCAGCAACATGGATCCAGCAAAACCTGCCCAACAGTTGAAAGAAAAAGCTGTCAGACCTTCATAAAAACTTACCACTCAAAAACCAACCTGGATATGTTTTATGACATGTCTAAACATAGATTTATACAGAAAGCACAGTGGAAAATGTGCTTGAATTCTATCAGTTAGACAAAGGAAAAAAACTATTCTCAAAAATGCAGCTTGCAGCAGTGATGAATTTAGGAATTGCAAATAGAGGTGAAGGTACGGGACTACTTCTCCAACAGAATTTGGGAAGCATTCACACTGAGAATTTTGATTCATAACACTCTGTTCAGTACATTTTGGAACTTAATTTAAAATTGCATGTCAAAGATTAGTTTCCTGGAAAAATTGCAGATATTGCATATATAAAAATAATTGCATTAAGGTTGCCTTTAAAGGAGAATTTAATATTGAGCACATCTTGTTAATTTGTTAATTGGATTGTTTTACAACACCCTTCCATGATATTTTTAACATTTAACAATTTTGTCTTGTGTACATTCTATGTACACAAGAAAAAATTGGTTCACTATTATGAAAGGCATGGACAGAATGAATAAGGAGCAGCTGTTTCCTTTAGTTGAGGGTTCAGTCATGAGAGGACATTAGTCAAGATGAGGGCCAGGAGGTTTAGGGAGGATGTGAGGAAAAATGTTTTTACCCAGAGGCCTGGAATGTGCTGCCTGGGAAGGTGGTGGTGATGAGTTGCTTCACGTCTTTTAAAAAGTGTCTGGATGAACACTTGGCACACCATAACATTCAGGGCTATGGGCCAAGTGCTGGCGGCTGGGATTAGGTGGAAGTTTAAGGGCAGAATTCTCCGGCCACGCAGGTCTAAAAGCCGGAAATTCCCGCCCAACAATCAATGGGCCTTACATAGTCTGTGACCCACCTGCTACAATTTGAGTGGAGGGTGGGATGGAAGAATTCCGGCCTAAGTGTTTTTAATGTGTCAGTGCAGACTCGATGGACTGAAGAGCTACTTCTGCGCAGTATGATTTTTTTGATTCTGTGATTGCATTTGTTCCAATGACGGACCATAGCAGTCTCAGAAGGCATGAAACTTCCAGAATTGAAGATTTGCTGATTTCATTTTTATTTTTAAAAAAATCCACTGTAAAGTAGCTTCAGGTTCTTGTGTGCAAATCAATATCATTGATTGTAATTTGATGGAGAGGAACGCCTAAAAAATAATCTATACTTTTTCTTATGCATCAATCAACCAGTTGTTCTTTTCAAACATTTCAAAATATGCAATATAAAGATGGTAAACATCATTGCGAACTAAAAAGTTAACACTGAACATGTCAGAATAGCATTAATAAAAGTGCTAACCAAAGCTAAAGGATTGACTAATCCAATTAATTTGAACAACATCAGTCCTACTCCTTAACAGATCTACTTGATGCAGCAGTTGTAACTGGGAGGGCAGCATGGTGGCAGAGTGGTTAGCATTGCTGCCTCTCAGTGCCAGGGACACAGATTCAATCCTAGCCTCGAGTCACTGTCTGTGTGGAGTTTGCACATTCTCCCTGTGTCTGTGGTTTTTTTCCTGGTGCTCCAGTTTCCGCCAACAGTCCAAAGATGTGCGGCTTAGGTTGATTGGCCATGCTAAATTTCTCCTTAGTGGCAGGGCAGGGGATTAGCAGGGTGGATACGTGGGGTCATGTGGTAGGGCCTGAGTGGGACTGTTGTCAGGTCAGACTCGATGGGCTGAATGACCTCCTTCTGCACTGTAGGGATTCAATGATTCAAAAGATCTGATAAGGTTTCGTCCAAGATTGTGACCTCTCTTCAATCATGTATTAGTTCATTTTTGTGGATCCCATTGTCGCAATTCCCAGCAGGCCTGTACAGGATCTATTAATGTTAATGTTTTAATGGGAATTTCAGAAAGCCTGAATTAGAGGGTTGTTGATATCTCGAAGGTCTGTGAATTAGAGGAGATTTTAGAGATAGGTCAAAGCAAGGCCATGGAGGGATTTGAAAGTAAGGATGAGACGTTTATAATCAAAACTTTGCTTGATCCTGAGTGAATGTAAGTTAGTGACCTGAGGGTAATGGGAGAACTGGACCTGTTGTGAGTTAAGATGCAACAGCAGAGCTTTACAAGATTGCAGAAGGCAGAATGTGGGACGTCCAATATCGATACATGACAGTATTTGATGAAATGCTGACAAGTTTGCATATTGATTAACGTGTGAATATTTTAAATGATATGCACGATTCTAAGCTCTATTCTTGATTGGTGTACTCCAATTACTGAGTACAAGCTTCATATTGCTGACTTTCACTCAACCTGAAATGATGCATTATGGTTTATATACAGGTGCTGTCAACCAGATCAGACTAGAAATGCTATTGTTCCGTCATTAGTATTGTCTAATGATTCATCTACTTCTCTTGAATGGTGCCTTGATTATTCACAAGAAGCTGGAATAGAGCCAACAACTGTAGTCAGCATTTCAATTCTTTCCTGCACATGACTGAACCTCATTGACACCTTTTAACCCCTTTTATGCCCTGTATGCAAGGTATCGTCTTATACTTCAGTAATCATATCACTAATTGTAATTAAATCTTTATTATACTGGCTATTGCTTCAAATATGGGTGAAAACCATTAGTAATCTGTTGATTGGTGCTCTCTTACTACTCCTGTTGGACCTCCAGGCTTCACTTATCCCATGAAAAGAGCAAATGGAATATTAAGTGTGTAAATTCAATTGGAGACTGTATTGTGACAAATACACTATTACAGACCATTGCACAATTAAATATATTGATGCAAAAAATTTTTTTTCTTTTATGGTAGGTAGAATTTTTCATTTATTGGCATAAGTGTCAACTGAGGCAGGAAATGCCAGCAGTGCACCTGGAGGGCTACACACCCCGTTTCCTGCCAGAGTTAACGGCTTTTAAATAGCTGTGACTAATCTAGCCAAGCTGATATGGGTTCACCCCTAACATTTACGCTGGTGGTGGGGGTTAGGATCTCGATCTAATAATAAAGCCCAATGTTTGGCTTGCTGCTTCATATGGCCTTGGTAGCCTGCATCAGTACTTTCAGTGATTTGTGTAAATGTGAGTCCAGATCTCTTTGTTTCTCAACCCATTTAGACAGTTATGTTCCAAGAACTATATGGCCTCACACTTATCTACATTGAAATTAATTTTCCATTTCTAAAGTCCATTCTGCAAGTTAATTACTGTCTTCTTGTATTTTGTCACAATCTCACAATTTAGTGTCATCCACAAAATTCAATTCCCAAGTGCAAATTGTTAATTTAAATTATGAATAACAGTGGACCTCACACCAATCCCTGTGGAATATCTTTTGCCAAGTCTGAATACATGTCCTTAATTCATATTATCTGTCCTTTGTTTTGTATTATCCATTCTATTACCTCTTCCCTGGCCTGTTCACGCAAGGCCATTCAACCTCTCAGATCCAGAAAGCAAGAATTACAACAGTATTGTCTCAATTGTTAGATATTATATTGTTAGTTATATTAGATAGTTCACAACTTTTCCTTTCCGTCTCTTTTTTTTCTCTTTCTTCCCATCTTTTTGCAATGTTTAGTGGAGGTGAGGCTGTTTCTGAGCGACAGCTGAAGACCCAGTAAGGATTCTGCGTTACTTCTTTTGCTTACGGGCCTGCCATATTAAGTGCCATTCAACTAGACAGTGGTGGGGTTTTCCTGGGATTAAAGACTCCAGGGGGTGGAGGGGGCAGACATCACACCCAGCAAGAATTGTCGGCAAATCAGAAACCAACCATTCAGTGGTATGGCAGCACCATTGGGGAGGTAGTGGCTGATGCTGATCCTCAAGGATAAATATTGTCACTGGCCTCATGTGACTGATGGTCAGAGGGAAGCTGTGGGATGGGGTTCGTGGGTATTTGGGTTTGGAATATAATCAGTTCTATGTGTCCTATCTGGCTTTCCATGTGATGTTTACCATGAGGCAATTCGTGTGTGCAACTTAAGTCAGTTCAATAAAGACCGATGAGAAAGCACTAATAAGCTCTTCTGTCTTTAGACACAAAATAATGGAGGAGGCAGGGAGGGGATGGGAGAGGCAAACTTAGGAGGGTGTCTCACACCAGCCTTTCCCCTCTGTACCCTCCTTTCCTCATGTCGTGTGAACAAAGGTCCCTGTCTGGGAGCCGTTAAACAATGCCACATGCTTTTACAGGGCAGCGCAATGGCACTGTCGTTAGCAGTGCCACAGACCCTGGTTTGATTCACGACTTTAGTCACTGTCTGTGTGGAGTTTACATGTTCTACCCGTGTCTGTATGGGTTTCTTCCCGGTGCTCTGGTTCCCTCCCACAGTCTGAAAGATTTACTGGTTAGGTGCTTTGGCCATGCTATAAACTACCTCGGTGTAGCTGAACAGGTGCTGGGATGTGGTGACTAAGGGAATTTCACGGTAACTTCATTGCAGTGTTAATGTAAGCTTACTTGTGAAATTAATAAATAAACATAAATTTTATATTATGCTCCCCACAGGGTGTCACCCCTGCCCACTGCTGGGGTAACCAGTAACAATGGGATAGTGCCGTTAAGCAGGGATTAGTTGCCCACTTAAGTTCTTCAGTTGGTGGTAGGGTGCGGAGGGGTTTCTCTCCATGAATATAATCGGGAGATGGTAGGAAGGTGGTACCATCAACACTTGCCACCTTCTCATTTGATTAAGTGTACCTTGCCACCAAACTTTCCATGGGGGAAGGCATTAAATTCCAGCCTTTTTTTTCTCTATTACATTCTAACATGACTCTATCCTTAAATTATATTGATTAGATATATACTACTTGTTTCCAAGTTCACTCAGATCCCAGATGTCGCATTATCAGCTTGTATTTCCTGCCCTTTGCAAAAGAAACATTTTGACATAAAGGGAAAGGCTAGAAACCTAGGAAATGGAAAACATTGTGAGATGCCACACTCTGGAAAATCCTGGGTCAATTTTCCGCTAGGGTCATTCCTTATAATAAGTTTTACGCACAAATAATCAGGCCAGTTGATATTATCATGCATTGTTGCTCACCATCTCATCCAGTCAGCTGTAAAGTCTTTTCAATCCACAACAACAATATTCCACAGATTGTGTTTGTCTAAAAGGGTCCTCGTGTATCTTTTGGTCTCACCCACCAGCAGTGAAGGAAGAGTGAAATAGTTCTGTATCAGGATGGCTTGGAGGGGAACTTGAAGGAGGTGGTGTTTCCATGCATCTGCTGTCCTTGTCCTTCTCGATGGTAGGGGTTGTGAATTTGGAAGGTGCTGTTGAAGGAGCCCTCCACTTTGTTGTAGCATATCTTGTAGTCAGTACACATTGCTGTCACTGTGCACCAATGGTTAAGGGAGTGAGTTTTTCAGATGATGTTTTGGGTGTTGATCAAGCAGGCTGCCTATTTGTCATGCATGACATCAAGCTTCTTTGGAGCTGTACTCATGCAGGCAACCGGTGAGTATTCCATCATAGTCCTAACTTGTGCCTTGTAGACGGTGGACAAACTTCTAGAAGTCAAGAGGTGAGTTACGTGCCTCAAAATTCCCAGCCTCTGACCTGCTCTTGTAGATACAGTATTTACATGGTTGTTTCCCCCATTATATGGTTGGTTAATTTCTCATCAGTTGTTCCCCCACAGAATATTAGTGGGGAATTCAGTGATGGTAATGTCATTGACTGGCAAGGACAGATAGTTGGATTCTTTATTTTTGGAGAAGGTCACCGCTGCCACCTACATGGAATACATTCTATTTGCCAGTTATCTGTAAAAGCTTGAATGTTGTTCGGGTCTATCTGCACATGGAAATTGATTTTTTTTTTAAATTCATCTATGGGACGTGAATGTCACTGGCTGGCCAGCATTTATTGCCTGTCCCGAGTGGCCCAAGGGGAGTTGCTGTGGCTCTGGAATCACATATAGGCCAAACCAGGTAAGGATGGCAGATTTCCTTCCGAAAGGATGTTAGTGTACCAGATGGGATTTTCCAACAATTGACAATGGTTTCCTGGTCATCAGTGGATTCTTAATTCCAGATATATTTTATTGAATTCAAATGCCACCAGATACCATAGTGAGATTTGAACTTGGTCCCCAGAACATCAGTTGAATTTCTGGATTAATAGTCTAGCGATAATACCACTTGGCCGTTGCGTTCCTAGACTGTTTCAGTACATATGAAGTTGCAAATCCGAATGAACACTATTAAATCATCAGCAAACCTCACCTATTTCTGACTGATGTTGGAGGAAATGCCATTGACAAAGCATCTGAAGATGGTTGGGTTTCTGACTGTGTTGAGGAACACCTTCAGTAATGCCCCAGAGGTGAGATGATTGGCCTCCAAGGACCATAATCATCATTCTTTGAGCTGTGTATGACTCCAATAAGTGCTGAAATTCTCCTGCTGAATCCAATTGCTTCCAATTTTGCTCGGACTCCTTGATGTCAATGCAAGTCACTCTCTGCTCGTCTTTGGAATTCAACTGTTTTGTGCAAATTTGGACCAAGACCATAAAAAGGTCTAGACTTGAATGCCTCTGCTGAATACAAGTTGCATTTTGGTGAATGGATTAGTAAATGTTGATTATTAGCGCTGTCAGTGATGCCTTGTGTCACTTTGCCAATGGTAGAGAATAGAAAGATAGGGTGGTAATTAGCCAGATTTATCTCACTGCTCTTTGTGTTATCTTCTGGTCCATAATTGGATATCACAGCTGCCTACATAACAGCAGTGACTGCTCTTCTAACATCATTCATTGGCTTTTAGGCACTTTGCAATATCCTTGCCAAATGAAAGTTAATGCAGATTATTTCTTCATCCTGCTTCAAATGCAGAGTACATTTTTCTCGAATGAAGAGGTGTTTCATCCTTATCTTTTGATAACATATACTCAAGTCAGTTGCCAAAATTTAGTTCACTATGACCGATGGTGATAATTAGTTTGATGCTTTGCTTTCCTGAGGCCAATTGATATATGACCTAGTTTTTTCCTCAGGCTTATGATAAAGCTGTGGGTTTTTTTTTTTTGCTGCTTATAATTGCAACAATAACAACATGAAAAATGTCAAGGACAAGTAAAGGATTAAAATAAATTGCAAATCTGGGGATCATTACCTCATCACAATCATTAGCTTGACAGCAGAAGCCAATCTAACCTTTGTATTTTATCGATATGTATCACCACCGCCAAAGGCTAGTTTTGCCACTTTGCCTTTTATGGGTTATTTTCTTCCATTATCCTCCTTGAGGACTTTAAAATAGCTGAGGCATCTCTCCATGACTTTGACAGTGATTGTAGGTGATGTGTGATGTGTTTGAAAAGCTTGGTTACAAAGGCAGTGTCCAACCAATGCAAAAATGGGCCATGCAGAAGCCTTTGAAAATCCAAGCTGATCCAAACATTGAACCATTAGCGAAAAATTCCTTGGAGATCAGATCTGACCTCTTTTTTTCAGGATTCAAACCCACAGGGCCTGTATTTAATGTACTTTCCTGGTGTTTCCAGTGTAAGTTTTAAATTGGTTTATACTTAGAGCCTTGATTAAACTCATTTTGCGAGCCACATAATTTGCCACTTGATGGGACCATATTTATATTTATAATTATTCTGCAAAATGTGGAACATCTCTGAAAAGGCAGCATGTAAAGGAATAATATTCATTGAGCAGAGCATACTTGGACATTGGGGGTGATTCTCCCATCGTGACGCGCACAGGTCAGGTCGGGAGATATGCGTATCGGCCGTTTTGTGGGTTCCCCACAAGCTTGTACAAATCACCCACATTTCCCAACTGGAAAAAAATGGCGCCGCCAGGGCTGCGCTGAAAGCTGGTGTACTGCTGATTTGCATTACTTTACCATACTTTAGAGTGCCATTATCGGGATTAATACGGCAATCTCCATGTACGTTAGTATCTCCCACCTCTTTGACGTGATGTAACTTTGGCGCGAATCAGAGTAAGTATATAAAAGTCTCCACCTGTGTGGCAGTCTTGAACTGGTGTGAGGAAGTAAATGCTGCTAGCAGAATGTGGGAAATGTTGCAGGCAGCCTCTGAAGATGTTTGGTGGGCTTCCTCCTGCTGCCCTCAAGTTCTGGCCTGTGGACCAGTGATATCTAGGGTGGAGGTGGGGAGACTTCTATTTTCTCAGAGGTCTCTGGGTGATGGCCAGTGAAGGAATCCTGCTCAACCTTTCCCTCCAGGGCAGAGCTGTAGCTCAGTGTGGGAGGCACCCTCAAGGAGTCCTGTTCAGCCTTCCCCTCCAGGGCACTGTGCAGTGGCATTGTCTTGCCGCGGAGTGTGGTCAGAGACTCGACTGAGTGCTGGTGTTCTGGGGTGGAGGGGGAGTGCACCATGGGCTGACTGAGGCCTAACCAGATGAAGCAGCTGCTGCTCCAGGCCAGGGTGCAGAGGTTCAGGCACAGACTGCACAGAATCTGCTGTCACTGGGCACACATCTGGTGTTGCTTTGCAGTCTGTCCCTGTCCTGTGACGTGGACCAGCAACACATGCCTGTAACAGATGCTGCAGTTGCACACATAGCAATGGCTCAAGGGTGCACAGTGCCCACGGCTGCACACCGCATAATCCATACCAGCATTTACCATGATGGGAATCTCACACAACCTAATCAGGTCATGTATGGCACCATGGATTGTGGGGTGTTGCCAGCACTCAAGTGGGGATGCTGACTCAAGTGTGGATTGGGTGGTGTTGGGTCTGTGGAGTCAATGATACTAATCCACCATTCTATGCTTTTTCCAAACGCCACTGTGCAGTCGGATCTCAGGTGGCTCAGGAGGGGGCAGGTGTGGAGAGACAACTGCAGGAGCAGCCAGCACCAGACCCTCAGGAAGGAGGGCAGGGGCTGCCGCTGAGGGCCAGGAGGTGTGTGAGCAGGCTCCCCAGGAGAGTGCACACGAGGCGGAGTGCGCTGAGACCAAGGAGGTACAGACCCTGCAATTCATTCAAGGCCGACTCAGAGGAGATGTGCCGTTGCCAGCAGCGGCTGTCCAAGGCCACGGTGCGACACCTTTGGGAGGTACTCTCACATCTGGCACCTCAGGGAAGATGGAGGGGGCCACCCGCTCCATGTTGATGTGAAGGTTATGGCTGCCCTGAATTTTTCTGCCTCCGGATCATTTCAGGCACCCAGTGGCGAACTGGTTTGCATCTCACAGGCCTCCGTGCACAGATGTGTGCAGCAGGTCACAGATGCCCTGCATGCCTGGGCAGAGCAGTACGTAAATCTCCATGTGGTCCATGCTTAGCAAGAGGCCCGGGCTTGAGGCTTCATTGTTATTGCCGGGATTCCCAATATCCAGGCAGCAGTGGACAGGACAGACATCGCCTTGCGGGTCCCACATGCAGGGCCGTAGCAATTTGTAAGGAGGAAAGGTTTCCAATACTGTCTGTGACCATCTCGTGCGGATCATCAGTCAATGCACGCCATCCAGGGTGTGACCATGACAGGAAGAGGAGTGGCGAGCAGACGAGGTTGACGTCCCACCATTTGAGAAGCTGGACAAGAAAGGACGGGCGGTAATGGCAGGTGTCCAGTAGGGAAGGGCAGTCAAGGATGCCTTGATTGTAGCCCGCTTCACCCCACTGGTGCTGTGCAGTGAGGGGGCTGCAACCACCACACCCCAGGAGCAAGTGCAGCCGTTATTCCCCCTCCAAACTGACCTGGGCCCTCAAACCACCACATTACCCTTCCCCTGCCTCTGTCATCCTATCACTGTATCCCCCAGAAACACCTAAACTGCTAATATGCTTGAGCTGGCAATGGTTGTGAGCTTTGTTTGAAGGCTGGAGGATGATGATGACTCACTGTTGTGTACACTGGCATCCTGACCCTGGTGCCACTCAGGTCTGACTCCTACCCATACTTCGAATGCACGTTGCCACCCTGGCCCACCTAGCTGTAAGGGTTGGGAATGCATGTATTTTGGCTAATTGGTGGGCGGTGGGGAGAGGGGGAGCCAAGAGTCTGGTGGATGTTGGGGGAAGTAGGGCAGGCAATCACATGGCTATGTCTCCAAGGCAGCACCTCTATACATGGGAATGGGGACCACTTTGTAACTTTGTTGTCTACTGCTTTTTCTAGGTACAATCCCAGGATGCACATGGGAGATGGAGGTGTCCAGCTGTGATGCACGTCCCGTTGTCTCTGCTCTTGGCAGACGTCCCCAGGTGACTGCGACCTGGAGGGCCCCAGCTGACTTGTGGATGGCACTGTTTCAGCGCCACCCTATTCATCTCGTTGGCCCTGAGATGAGGAATGGAGGAATTGGAAGATCTCAGGATGCCTGGGATCTCCTAGTTGGAAGGCCTCGGCATGGGCTCAAGCTCTTCCTCATCTCTTCAATTGTCCAGAGGCTCCGGGGACACTCCATGGGACGCTAGGGTAACTGGACTGAGTTCCAGAAGCTCCGGCGTCACCTGGCTCTGCCAATCCTAGAGGCCCAGATATGTTTGCCCCGTTGTCTGTGATCACACAATCCTGGCCCTCTGAGTCTGGGCCAAGATCTGGAGCCCCTTCACTACAGCATTCTGTGAGCGGGCTGGGCTCTGGACCACTTCAGCAGTAGCCCTGTGAATTTAGTTTGAATTGTCAAGGCTCACAGCCGCGGCCTGCTGTGTCTCCAGAATGTCAAGGAGAGACCCAGCCACAGCCCACATGCCCCCTGACACCCATGGCCAACAAATGCTGTGCCTCTTGGATGCCAAAAACACACATGCCCGTGGCCTGTAGTGTCTCCAGGGTGGCCTGGACCTTGTCACCCATGAGGACAAACCCATCAGCCAGACTTTCGACTGCAGTGACTTCCCTTGCAGTGTTAGCCTGGCTCACATACTATGTCAACACCACCTCCTGAAATAGCACTCTGTTTGATTCCCCTAAACAGCCTTGCAGTTGCAGCCTGGTTGCTAACAGCCCTTCCACAATTCCCTGGGTTTCCTGATGCATCTTCACCAGCCTTGAAATGAATGCACTCTGAGGCTTGGCATCTGGCTTGGTGTCAGCTGAATCCTCACCTCCAGCAGGTTTCCATGTGCCCCAGGCCCTCAGATGTGCCCGCCTCCACCCAATGTGCGTCGGTCTCTGTGATGTGACCCCGAAGCCTCAACACTCAATGTACCCAGCATGATGATAGTCTCCGTGTGGGTGGTTTGTGTGGTACATGCCAGTGCCACTTCAGGGGTGCTGCCCTCGGAGGATTCTTCAAAGCCTCCATCTGAGGTGTTGTTCATGGGCAGTTTGTTCTAGAGCAGGAGGGGCAGCGGCATCACCCAAAGGGTTGGGTTCCTCTGGCTCCAGAGCTGGAAAAAAGAAAACACGTTGGGGGAAGGGAGGTAAAACATTCTGTGCAGCATCGCACTTACTTTGAGAAGGACCTAGGTTGAGGGCCATGCTTCTGTTCACTTGCATGTTGGGTGCTGACCTAGCTGACGGTGACCATTCAGGATGACCCATCTCCCCCTGCCAGTTCCATGGCACGCTCCTCAATGCTGGTCAGCTGACGCAGGTCAGGCACACACCACCATTCTGTGTAGTTTCCCACTGGTTATGTATGCTTTTCTCCTGTGGGAGCACAAGACGATAGGAAGCATTAATATATTGCTGTGCATTGCATGCCTGTGTCTCGGGCATTGTGCTGGCAGTTTCGGGGAAAACAGTCACCACTGAAGGGTGCTCATTGAAGGATGAGGGGAAGGGGTTGAATTCTGTTCCTGGGGAAGGGTAACTTGTTGCTTTCAGGTGCCTAAGCATGGTTTGAGGTCAGTGCCAAACATGTGCGGTGTTCCAAGTGGATTGCTCACTCACCCTTGCTGTTTGAAGAAGGTCATACAGTTTTTTTTCTACACTGCCAATCAAACGCAGCGTCAGGCTCCTGGCATTCAACATCTGCCACCTCCTCCCACAATGCCATGGCTGATGCACCCCTTGGGTGAGGGCCCTGGCCGGGGAAGATCCACTCACACTTCTCTTCCACGGCATCTAGTAGGTGACCCTGGTCAGCCTCAGTGAATCTGGGTGCTGCTTTCCTCAAAGATATCTTCATGGCGTGACTGCCTGTGTGTCCATTCCTGCAGCTTATATACAGCTCTGGATTATTAGGGGAGTGCGGGTGCAGTGAGTGGGCCCGTTGTCAACAAATCCTTGTGAGAAATTTTGAAGGCTGCTTTCAACTGCGTGTCATACTTCCCTCGGGGTGGTGATTGGCTGCATTTAACAAACTGCTGTGCCCAGGGAGAGGGGTGGTGCTACACTAAGGCTCCCATTCAAGAGGGGGAATGCATGCAAGCTGGGGTTGTGCATGTCAGCACAACGCAAGTTCTCTGCAGGGCAGCAGCGAGGTTGGTATGTTCGAGGGATGGAGTGATGGGGTACCCGCATTATTCGGATCCATGGGGGCATGATGTGAGGGGCAGCCATGTCTGTGTGTGAGGGGAGAGGGGGACCAGTGATGTCCGTATGGGGGTGGTCAATGATATCTGTACTGGGGAGGGGGGGGGGGAGGTGGCAGGGATATCTCTGGGTGGGTTTTGAGGACCAGCAATGGGGCCAGCAATATCTGCGGGGGTTGAATTGTAGTGATCTAGATGCTGAGAGATCTTTTCAGCGATCTCCCAGTGATCTACGCATGCATGGCATCCCGCTCATCCTGACAATTTCAGGCTATTCAGCATGAATGGGCCCCGTCCCCAAGCGTTTAATGACATTCACAATTGTGCCCCCTGCATTGTACAGAGTGGGGAGATTCGGGTCTGAAGTTGCAATGAAAAAACGGTCGTGATCCAGACCAGTTTACTCGCCAATTCAGCATTTTTGGGAGAATTGTCCCATTGTCTTTTCTGTCAATGTGAATGTGTGTAAAATAGTCACATTACAGACTGGTATAACTGGCCGATCTGAGTTTGAGTTAAAAATGTAATTCATCAGAAAGATACCTCAAAGGAATATAATTCTCTTCCAAAGCTTCATGCATTGAATGAGGCTTTGTCAGGAAAGAGCAAAGCAATGTCTGTACCTGGGTCTGGGTCGGCGTCACCAGCTTATGGAGTCATAAAGGTTTACAGCAATTTTGTCTTTTAAAAAGCATTTAGACAGTTACATAGGTAAGATGGGTTTAGAGGGATATGATCCAAATGTGGGCAATTGAAACTAGCTTAAAGGTTTAAAAAAAAAGGGCAGCATGGATAAGTTGAGCTGAAGGGCCTATTTCTATAGGGATATTTCCATAGGGAAATGGGCCCTTCAGCTCAACTTAGCCATGCCGCCCTTTTTTTTAACCCTTAAGCTAGTTTCAATTGTTCACATTTGGCCCATGTCCCTCTAAACCCATCTTACCCATGTAACTGTCTAAATGCTTTTTAAAAGACAAAATTGTACCCACATCTACTACTACCTCTGGCAGTTTGTTCCAGACACTCACCACCCTCTGTGTGAACAAATTGCCCCTCTGGACCCTTTTATATCTCTCCCCTCTCAACTTAAACCGATGCCCTCTCATTCTGAACTCCCCTACCTTTGGGAAAAGATATTGACTATCTAGCTGATCTATGCCACCTCATCATTTTATAGACCTCTATATGATCACCTCTAGGCCTCTTACGCTCCAGGGAAAGAAGTCCCAGTCTATCCAGCCTCTCCTTACACCTCAAATCACTAAGTCCTGGTAGCATCCTAGTAAATCTTTTCTGCACTCTTTCTAGTTTAATAATATCCTTCCTATAATAGGATGAACAGAACTGCATGCAGTATTCTATGTGTGGCCTTATCAATGTCTTGTACAACTTCGACAAGATATCCCAGCTTCTGTATTTAATGTTCTGACCAATGAAATCAAGCATGCTAAATGCCTTCTTCACCATTCCGTCCACCTATGACTCTACTTTCAAGGAGTTATGAACCTGTACCCCTAGATGTCTTTGTTCTATAACTCTCCCCAGTGCCCTACCATTAATGAGTAATTCCTGCACTGGTTCTTATTCAGACTTCACGTTTTGTGGAAACCACATTTTCTTTGCAATATATTTTCCCTTTTCCATTTACAGCATTGAGTGTGTTTGGCCTGACATTTCCCATGGTCTGTAAGCTGCTCCTTTCCCATATCAAGTAACTCCTCTGGCTATTTTTGTTGGCCTCAGTATGCTGTCTTTCTTTCCGTCTCCCTGTCTACACCAGCGTCTGCCTAGTTTTCCTCCAACAGGTTGCTCAAGGCAAAATGGAAGTTTGTATGTGAATTGAGGCTCTTGAATGGATGAAAAATGTTAAAATTTTCCAATTCAATGAATGGTTTACAATAAATCCTTGAATAGAAGCAAACAGACTATGTAATCACTATGATTAACCTATTTGATTTGTACTTAAGAATCATAGAATTCATACAATGCAGAAGGAGGCCATTTGGCCCATCAAGCCTGCACTGACAACAATCTCACCTAGGCCCTATCCTAGTAACTACACAGATTTAAACTGTTAATCCTCCTGACACTAAGGGTCAATTTAGCATGGCTAATGCACCTAGCCTGCAGATCTTTGGAGTGGGGGAGGAAACCCATTCAGACATGGGGAGAATTGCAAACTCCATGCAGACAGTGACCCAAGGCCAGAATTGAACTCAGGTTGCTGGCAGTGTGAGGCAACATTGTTAATCACTGTGCTACTGTACTGTCTGTTACATCTCCTTTGAACTTCCTCCTCTTACCTTAAGTGCATGTCTCCTAGTACTAGATATTTCAACTCTGTCAACCCTATTACTTTCAAATGCTTTGATATAATTTTGTTGAATCTTATTTCTAAAGGGATACATTCATCTAACCTCCCAGTTGATCAACAGTGAAGTTTCCAATTGACCATTTGGATTGTTGAGCATTACCCATTCAATTGCAATGAGGTGTTGAGAATTTTATTGACTGACTTCCCTTTAATTTCAGGATTGCGGTGTTAAACTTTCTGAACTCCTTGTTGCTATGGTGGGATATACAATTTAGAGGAATTGACCTGTTAGTCTTGCTTATGGTCTTCTTTGTGGGTATGGTTGCTGAGATATTGCAAATAACTCCCATTGCATCCAATGTCTGAGGTGCTCTATGAATGATGTATGACATCTGATCGCTTCCTCGTGTTTTAATGAACTGTCACAGGCTTGCTCAGTGCCAATGTAACCTTGTCATGCAGAAGCAAGCCAACAGAAGTTGCCAGTTGATTTTGATTTTCCCTCTTTAAACATTAGAACGTAGAACGTAGAACATAGAACATAGAGCAGTCCAGCACAGAAACAGGCCCTTAGGCCCACAATGCTGTGCTGAGCATGAAGCCAAGTTAAACTAAATCTTTCTGCCTGCCCTTGATCCATATTCCTCTATTCCTTGCATATTCATGTACTTATTAAAAAGCCCCTTAAATGTCCCTATTGTATCTACCTCCACCACCACCTCTGGCCATGTGTTCTAGACTCTTACCACTCTGTGTAGAAAACCTGCCCCTCACATCTCCTTTGACCTTCTCCCTTTCACTTTAAGTGCATGTCCCCTAGTATTAGACATTTCAACTCTGTCAACCCTACCTGTGCCCCTCATAATTTTATACTCTTCTACCACGTCTCCCCTCAGCTTCTGCCACTCCAGAGAACACAATCCTAGGTTGTCCAGCATCTCCTTATAGCTCATACCATCCTGGTATAGCCGCCTGCACCCTCTTCAAAGCCTCCACATTCTTGCTGCAGTGATAATGGCCAAATGTTTACCCAAATCTCTACAATGTTTTTCTTTAAACGATTCCAGCAATGTGAATGTAAGGGTAGAGTGAATCCAATTTTTGTTTGCAATTGCATTCAACTGTACTTGATACCGATAATAATGTCAATGGATTCAAATTCAAAGGACGTTCAGGGGGCATACGTGGCCTGGTAGTAGTTTTTGTCTCCATCAGTTTCACTGGCAATCTATCAATGCTGCAAATCCTTTGCAGGGCTCCCTAATTGAGCTTAGTGCTGCCCTCCAGTGGCTGATTATGTTTTAATACACCATTAAATGCAATGGAAGGAGAAACAAAAATCAAATATTCAGATTTTGTCGCAAGAGTAACAGCCTTCCCTGTGCATTAAAATTGGACAGCTGCTTCCAGTGAGCACACTGATGCTGTTAAATGCAGAAATCAGGAAGTTAGTGACTGAGTTACCCTGCTCCTCCAGAAGCCACTCGATACCTCCATATCACCATCTGACTTACCACTTTAATACATCGAACTGCATGAAGATGCCACAGTTCCTCCACAGATAACCTCACCGGATAAAGTTCAGGTTGTCCACTGCAGCATAGATTTTATTTTAATGGCATGATTAGTGTTAGTTATGTGAACATACAGCTTAGAATCAAATCTGCATTGCCATTTAGTTGATCTGACTGTGGCCTCAACTCTACTTTCCAAGTACCTTCAATACCATTTGACCCACTTGTCAGCCAAGAATCTATCCAACTCTGCCTTAAAAATATTAATGACCCAACTTCCACTACTCTCTGGGGAAGGGAATTCCAAAGACTCATGATGCTTTGCGAGCAAAATATTCTCCTTATCTGCCTTAAATGGGTGATGACAATTTTTTAAATTGTGTTCCCGAGTGCAAACATACTCTCAGCATCTATCCTGTCAAATACTCTCAAGATCTTATATGTTTCAATAAGTTCACCTCTGATTCTCCAAAACTTCAATTGATACAGGCCCAACCTATCGAATCTTTCCTCGTGAGATAATCCCGTCATCATAGGGATCGGTCAAGCGAATCTTCTCTGAATTACTTCTAATGTTATATTCTTTTGTCAAGTAAAGAGACTGTACCCAAACTGTACACAGTATTCCACCAATGCCTTCTACAATTGTAACAGAACTCCCCTAGTTTTGTATTCCATTCATCCTACAAAAAATGGCAACATTTCTTTTACTTTCCTTATCACTTGCTGTACCTGCATTTTAACTTCTTGTGATCCAGTTAACAGCGCACTCAGATCCCTCTGCACCATAGAGTTTTGCAATCGCCATTGAAATACTATTCTTCCTACCAAATGGATAAGTTCACAATTTCCCACAAGATACTCAACCTCCCCATTTTATTCCCACTAACCTAACCTATCCTAATCTCTTTGTACGTTCTTTACATAGTGCTCACAGTTTGCTTTCCCAACTATGTCATCAGCAAATTTGGCAATATTCGGTCCGGTCATCCAAGTTATTTATACAGATTGCAAGTAGTTGAGGGTCCAGCACTGATCCCTGTGATACGCCAATAATTATAACCTGTCAAACTAAAAATTATTTATTATTTATTAAAGTCATTTATCCACACTCTATACTTCCTGTTAGTTAACAAATCCTCTATCTATGGTAACATGTGACCTCTCCCCTTCACTGTCAACTCCTATTTTTTGTAGTAAACTTTGATGGGGCATCATCAACCCATCTGGGATGCATCCTGTAGGGAAGGAAATAAATCTGCCATCCTTACCCTGTCTGGCCCACATGTGACTTCAAAGCCACAGCAATGTGTCTTTGGGTAATTAGGGATGGGCAATACATGCTGGCCAGCCAGCAACACCCATGTCCCATGAATGAATAAAAAAAAGCCTTTTAACTGCTTGAAGGAAATACGAATGCACTACATCTACAGGTTCCCCTTTATTCATGTTACTTCTTATTTCCTCAAAGAATTCTAATAAATAAATTAATATCAAACAACCTCTCTGACACACAAAATCTGGGGCATAACTTTATAGACCTGTAGTGATGGAAGCAGGGGCATGAAATGTGGTGAACCATCAAAACTCCATTAACTTCAAGAAGACTGTAAAATTCTGCCTCTGGACTTTTATTCTTGCAGCTTTTAATTACAGTTAGAAATTTGCTTTTTCTTTATCATTTTTGTCATTGTGGCTCTTAAATTCCTTTTTCTGGACAGTATTTTACATTGAATTAAATATTCTAACCTATACTTACTAATTCAGATTCTGTATAGCTCAGTAATAATTCTCCAATTGATTGGTTGAGGGCTAAACTGTCACTTCAGCTGTTCACAGACATTCCAGATACCATTCAGATGCTGTCATACTTAGGAAGTTTTCTAATCACAGTAAGTTTGAGGACAAATGCCCATTAAAAATCAATGAGTAAGCGCTGGCAGATGCAGTAATATTGCAATATTGTAACTGGACTAGTAATCCAGAAACCCAGGATAATGCTCCGGAGATCAGATAGTGAAAATGGAATTCAATAAAAATCTGTAATTAAAAGTCTAATGGGGGCCAAAAAAACTCATTGTCATAAAAAGGCATTAATGTCCTTTTAAGGAAGGAAATCTTCCAGCATTACCTGCTCTGACCCACATGTGACTCCAGACTCACAACAATATTGTTGACTCTTTCAAAATGCCCTCTGGACTGGCCTATAAAGCCACTCAGTTCAAGGATGATTAAGGAAATGAAGCCCCCCATCCCATGAAAGAACAAACAAAAATAATGCATGGCTATCACTGTTCATTCACTGCCACTCACAAAATTTAACCCATTTACAATGCATCATTTGATTTAAATTCCTCACCTTCACAATTAAATCTAATATCTCAAATAAATTGAATGGCACCTGCATATCTCTTTCAGATTACTGTGTTTTGAACTGTCAAGTGTTTTGGTCCAGCTGATAATCCTCACTTCTGAGCCAGAATGTTGTAGCTTTGAGTCTCTGTCCAAGACTTGGATATTTAATCTAGTTTAACCCTTCAGAGCAAGATGGATGGAATGCTTTGTTGATCAAGGTATTTGGATGAGATCTTAACTTGGTTTGCTCAAGCAAATGCAAGATAAAGGCACAAAATGAACAATGTTGTAAACAGAAAAGTTGTGCACACAACGTCCGCAGACGTAAGTGACAAAAAAAAGAAAGATAAACACAAAGATTGGTTTGATGAAAATGATGAGGTAACTACTTTGGCCTCTAGACTTACAACTCACCTCTGCTAGATTAATGTTAGAAGCTGTTCAGCGAAGAAGGCTGCACACCAAAGATCAAACAAAGTTCTATTCTTGTCTGACTGTCCATCATACTTCTGGCTGTGGTATTGGCTTGACATATGCAAGGACTGTGATAGGGGATCAATATTTGATACTGCATAGGCAGTGGCCTTTGCAATTATGATCTGAATTACAAATAATGCTGGCGATTGTTTTCAAATGTTCTTCACTGATGACTGCAAACTACTTGTTCACACTATCAATCTATGTTTTGTACACACTTGCCAGTGTTCTATACAAATATATGTCAAGGTGCAATAATCAATGAAATATAGGTTAATTTCCTTTGGCAGTTTTATGTATGTGTGGATTTTATCAGCTTTATGAGTAGACCTAGTTGCAACTATTGCTGCAGGTTTGTGTGCCTTCTTCATTAACATGCCCTTCACCTGACCCGTCTACTTATAGTAACACTCCACAAATCTGTTCTGTATCCTTCCTTCATTTTGATCTTCTTAAACACATACCCATTGCTTTCTCCTTGGCTTTATGGGACATAAGTAAAAAATAAGAACATAAAATTGAGGGAATTCATGTGAAAAATAACAACACTATGGAATGATTTACAGAAAAACCCACTGAATTCCACAATGTAAATGAGCTTAAGATAATTCAATTTGAAAAGAGAGGGGATTGAAGGATATAGTGAATCTGACAGATGGAATTGAGATTTGAAATAAGGATTGAATTGTAGAAGTCATCCAATATTTTTGGGAGGTTCCAGAATTGTTTTATCCTTCCTTATCCACTCTTTCTCTCTGTCCTGGTCACTTCCCTTCTTCATTAAGTACAGCTTGTTGATGTGCAGAGTGTGACAAATCAACAGGAGCTCAATCTTCGTATACCAATGACCTCTAATGGATCAGTGTTATGCTAAATTGCATTAAGCTCAGCTCAGTGCAAAAATAAATAGTACAATTGGTGGAAGTACACCAGTCTCAGCTGAGTTTTGTGCTGTGATAATGATTTGTCCACTTCTCTGTGATTTGGCTAGAGTTTTGTCATCAGTTAGATGTGAGTCAAACAATGTATTCTCATGGCATGAGTAGGGCGTTGGCTAGGAAAAAGATATTTTCCATGTCACATTCTGGTTTCTTTTATATTTCTTGGATTGGGGCAACACTGGTTAGCACTGCTGCTTCACAGCTCCAGCAACCTGCATTCGATTCCTGGCTTGGGTCACTGTCTGTGTGGAGTTTGCACATTCTCCTCGTGTCTGCGTGGGTTTCCTCCAGATGCTTCGGTTTCCTCCCACGGTCCAAAGATGTGTAGGTTAGGTTGATTGGCAGTGCTAAATTGACCGTAGGTCCATAGGTTAGAGAGGATTAGTGGGTAAAGTACGTACAGATTGAGGATAGGGCCTGGGTGGGATTTGGTTGGTGCAGACTTGATGGGCCAAATGGCCCCTTTCTGTACTGTAGGGTTTCTATGATGTCCTAGTTTTCCTTTACCACCAGTTTACTTTTTTAATCAGAAGTTTGTAATTTGCATATTGCTAAGAATACCTAGATTATAAATCACATTTTAGAATATAATCTTTCATTTAATAATTAAAATTAAAACTGTAGATAACTGAAGCAGCATCTGATTGAGAAAATGATGAATAATGCTGAAGTAGTTACAATTCAAACAAGCTTGAATGAATTACAGTTAAAAACTATCCTATGCTTATTTTCATGATCAGAACTAGAAGTGTAAATGCTAAGCACTAAACATAGGTAATTAGATGACCTATTTCTCGACCTACCTCTTGGTGGAGCCAACATGTCTATTGTTACCTCCATAAAAGATGTTAAAAGCCAGCAATTCTGGGAAAGGAGGGTGTAAAACTCCATTGCAAATGCAAAATTATTCAGATAGATTATAGAATCAAAGAGTTATGTTGAAGGTAAAATAATTTGTTTACAATCATGGTTGATACATCCCAAGGTGTGTCACGTTGCCGTACAGATAGTGATTCAGGGTATAACCTTGGTTAAAATGTTATTTTGTTTGATTTGGCTGTGAGTGTTTACTGACAGAAGCAGGGAGTTTGGTTTGGGAACAGAAAGAGACAGTCATTGCCTTGCTTTGGTGATGAGCGATTCTCATTGCATTGGCAGAGACAACGTGAGGTGATAATCTGTTTTGCCTGCAATTCAGGCAGAGTGGGTAGAATCTTAGGTGAGACATTATCAGATCTTTGAAATCATAGCATCCCTATAGTGCAGAAGGAGGGCATTTGGCCCATCAAGTCTGCACCGACCACAACTCCATGTTGAGCACCAAATTCTCCAACCTCGCTCACAACGGTGGCGGGGCGTGAACGGCGGAGAATTCCAATCCAAGATTCAGAAAAGCAATCAGACTGATAATTATCGATAGGCACTGGGCTCTCCTGACAGCCTCACATGTTGATCTAATCACACTGTCCTCATCTGAGAGTGACAATAAATAACTGGTTTTCCGTGATCGATCGGTTGCATTAAAACTATTTGTGCACTTCACTTTCTGGTTAAAAGGTCAGTGCAACTAATGGAAACTGAAATTTCCTTTGGTGCAATGTGACTGAAAATGATCAAGAATGTCTTTAATTTCTTGCCTCGTCAAGAAGGTAAAGTGACACACGTCCAGTTGCTTATATCCAGTGTATTTGTAAAGGCGGTTCAAAGGTTGCAGTTTGGATGTAATTGCCCAATATAAACCTCCAACTCTAACATTTTTCATTTGATTGCATCAAGCTATTTTTATATGAAGGATACATAACATTGTATTCCAAGGTAATTAACCTTATTTGCTGGCAGATTGAATGCAGGCTTTGGATAGTCACGTTTTATAGCTATTTTCCAAAGGACAAAATTAATTTCTATTTGTTGACAAACAATGGTGGAGGCCCAAGAACTGCAGTATAAGGCTCTACTGAAGCTGCGGATTTATGGACATGCACAAACTCCAAATTCTGGGTTTAACAGAGTCATTAATCAGGGAGTAATGATTAGATGACATTAAGCTTTAGCTTTAATGCCTGTACACTGAGCATAAATTCCAATGCTGCTGTTCCTAATAAGTGAGCAGTACTTTAGATCAACTCTACTTTTCCTCGATTCGCAGCTTACCATTGGTTTTCCATTTCAAAATAGTCACAAGTTCATTTCGCCCCAGCTGAGCAGCTAAACAGCATCTTGTTAAAAATCTGCAATTAAGCCTATTGGTCAATTTCAATGAATCAATTTCAATGAATGAACAAGCACAGCAATTGATAATGATTTCAAACAAAGCAGTTTGCAGTTTAGATCTGCTATTCTGTGGAGTATTTGCTATTCAGTTTGCTATTGATCAAAAGCATCACTGATTTTTTTTTTTTGCTCACTTGTCGTGTGCGTATTCTGGTACTTCTTGCTAAACAGGATTCACACACAGCTCTTCTCCCAGCAGAAAACTATTTTCCCTTGGCTTCCAAGAACAGTGCAAAAAATAGGGGAGGGCTATCTTAGGGAACTATCTCAGAAACACATTTGAATCTTGGGAATGAATCATTGTGGAAAAATAGAATATTCTGTTATTAAAGATCCGTTACCTATGTTCTTGGAAGTGCAATATTCTCCATCTGTTTAATCCTGATCTGTTACATCACTGCATTAAAAATAAGCACAGAAACAAGTCATCGTTTTACCTGTATTTAGTTCTTGATAAGCTTCACTCCAGATGGCATTCATATGTATTTCTGTTTCATTCGCTGTTTTTAATTTATTATTGCCTAATAACAGTGATTTTCAAACCTTTTTGAAAAGTTGCCAAATCCTCTCACACCTAACCAGCTGTGGATAATGTGTGAGACAGAGAAATTTTCAAAGCGTACATTGTCACCAATCTCACAGTTTTTAGCTGTTAGTCCTTACTATCCCTCTTTCCTCTTTCATTTCTGTTTCTGTCTCTCAACTTCCTCACTTTTGCTATATTTCTGTTTACATCTTAACCTTCATGTCTGTATCCTCCTTTCCCAACTTGTTTCTTGTTACAATTTGTCCCTCCTCTCCACTTGCCCCTCTCAACCACCCAGTGATCTATTCCTGAAGTTGTTCTGTTCTGGACTCTCACTTTCAACACTTCGTTCTCCTTTTTCAACTGCATTTCTCTCTCTTCCTTCACTATCCCTTCCTGTTCAGACGTCCTTAGATCAGTTTCCATCCTACAGTACAGACAGAGGCCATTCGGCCCACCCAGTTCACACTGACTCTCTGAAAGAACATCCTGTCCACACCCACCCCGTTCCTGTAATCCTGCATATTTATCATGGCTAATCCACCTAACCTCACTTTGGATACTAAGGGCCCTATTTTACCATTTTTGTTCTAAGTGCTGGGTGGACTTGAAACTGGGAGTGTTTCAGATCCAACTTTTAGACCCGTTCTCTGGCGCCCGCATATGCACCCTGCCTGCAAAAATATCAGCGATTCCAAATTGTGCTGCACATGCCTGTGGGCAGGGCTTAACATGCCCAAACCTTGCAGCTCCAACTGGCGCCTCCAACTGTGCATACGCATAAAAAAAAAATGCTGCTCCCCTGCCAGATAACTTGCGGGCTGGATAATGCCTCCCACTGGCCCCCACAGACATTGCCCCGCCCCCACAACAATTTAGCATGGCCACTCCATCTAACCTGCACATCATTGGAGGAAACCGAAGCATCCAGAGACCCACGATGACTCGGGCAGGATGCGCCAACCTTGCCCACACAGTCATCCAAGACCAGAATCAAACTTGGGTCTCTGGCACTTTGCTCAGAAGTGCTAACCTCTGTGCCACCATGCCGACCTACTGGGAAAAAGAACTGGCAAAATGAATTGGCAACACCTCTTGAAACTGACACCTGCATATTTACTTGCTTTTTATTCTTCAGTGGCATTGCACCTTGGACTACACCGTCTTTCTGTATCTCCTCTCCTCTGTAGCCCAACTCCACAATATCCCCTTCTGTTCAACCCTAAGCTCAAATCCTATCGGCTATTGACAAATGTTATTTCCATAATCTCAAATGGTTTACCTCTCCTTTATATCATCCTATCCATGCTGAATTCACTCCTGCCTCCATGAGTCACAGATTTCATTTCTGTAATGCATTTACTGCCAGGCTCCACCTTAAGAAGACTTCCCTAAATGCACCACTTAAAGGAACTCCTTATTCTTGATTTCTTGAAGAAATATGGCATGGTGGCACAGTGGTGAGCACTGTTGCCCCACAGCACCAGCGACACAGGTTCAATTCTGGCCTTAGGTGATTGTCTGTGTGGAGTTTGCACATTCTCCCTGTGTCTCTGTGGGTTTCCTCTGGGTGCTCTGGTGTCTGCCCACAGTCCAAATATGTGGGGTTAGGTTGATTGGCCATGATAAATTGCTCCTTACTGTCAGGGGGATTAGAAGGGTAAATGTGTGGAGTTATGGGGATAGGACAGGACCTGGGTGGGATTGTTGTCAGTGTAAGCTTGATGGGCCAAATGGCCGATTTCTTTACTGTAGATTCTATGATTCTAACTTCCTCAGAGTCGCATCACACTGCCATTCTGTGCTCAATTACTCATGGTAAGTTTCTTCTGACTCAGCGACCCAATCAGCGAAACTCCGTCAAGGCAAGTTTTGAAATCTAGCTCCGCTGAATTGAAGGAGGATACACCCCTTTTTTTTACAGTGCCAGCTAATGTGAACCAGATATGTTTAAAGGCCCATTGGCCAGGGAGTAGGTAAGTGGATTTGATTTTGGGGGTTGGTGGGGAGGGGGAGGTCAGGAGATGTGGGAGGGGTCAGAGGTGAATTTGGGGAGTGTTGAAGGGTTGGGGCGTTGGAGGTCAGGGGTTCAGAGGCCAAGGTTTTAAACTTCTAAGCTATTATGGCTAACTTTGTGTAACACAGCCTGAACCATTTGTAGTTTATGATTTAAATTGTACCTTTGGACAGCTCCCTGTGCAGGGCAATTGCCCAGAGGGAGTTTGCTGTTCTGGGTTTTTGCCATGCAAACCCTTATTTGAGGACGTCTAAGTGGGATTCCCCAGCATTTTTGGATACCCCTCCAACCCCAATCTAACATTGGAGAGTGGGAAGTTATGACCCATTCTTTCACAACTCAGGATTTTCAGTCCTGTGTTTTCAACCAAACTAAAGATAAATGCCATTGACTTCACTTCTGTGTGACAGTCTACATCCATTTAATTGCATTCAAAATGATCACATCATCATTTACCTGCTGTCAAATAATTGCCTGCACAGATCAGTCAAAATCAAGATAAATACCATTCTCAATTGCAGATTATAATCTTCTGGATTACAGTTATCTGGCATTGTCTCACACTTGAAGAAGATAAATGTTTAAGAATATGGGGAAATACTATATAAATATCTTTGGAATGCCACCGTAGCCAGCTGCAATTGAGCAAAGCAAAAACAAGTAATTTCTAACTGAAATGATATATAACTTATTGTGCTATATTGTAGTGAGTTGCGATATAATTATATTATGTCAAATTCTTACCAATTGTAAGTTTGAGCCTTACAATGGCTACAGTCATTATATCATCAAGCTTTGACCATTCGTACAAAATCCCTGTCATAAACGATTTAGCTTTTGGAAATTGGAGGGAAATCTAATGCTACTAAGATGCATCCATGGTTATGTCATTTTTAAAACTACAAAGATATAATTGTGGACTAGCAGATGCCTACATAAAGGACGGGATTCTCTAGTTGTGCTTACCCCAAAACCGGAAAAGTCCACCCAAAGTCAATGGACATTTCCATGGTCCGTCCCTCGCTCACTTCAATTCTCATGGTGCACAGAATGGGAAAATTCATCCCCAAGTCTTTCCTAGGCTAGCTTTTATTTATGGGATTCTTTTATGGGTTTGGGCATTGCTGCCCATCTCTAATATCCCTTGGGAAGGCATTTAAGAGACAACCATATTGTATTGGACCTGGAGTCACATGCAGATCAGACCAGGAAAGGTCGACAGATTTCCTTTCCTGAAGGACATTAATGAATCAGATGAGATTTTAGAACAATCGGCAATAGTTTCATGGTCACCATTAGATTTTAATTCCAGATTTTTATTGAATTCAAATTTTGCGATGTGCTCTGGTGGGATTCCCTGGGCCTGATTTTACCATCGCGTTGTGCCCATTTTTGCACGCAAAATCTTGGTAAGGTCAGGTGTGAGATGAGTAGAGCAATCCATGCCCAACTCACATTGGTTCCCCCTTTACCAAGACCCAAAAATGGCCATGATTGGGATTGTGCCCAAAATAGGCACGATGGCCATTTAAATGCATTTGCATGTATTTAAATTGACTTAATGGGCTGCATGCTCAACTTTATTGGCACTTCCCCCTTTACCACTGTGTTTGACCATCCAGAAATGGCACGAATTAGGCATGCTCCATATAAGTGGTTTCAAGTGCTCAAGTTCATGAGGAAGTAAGTGCATTGCATCTGATGGCTCTCTGCTTGAGATTGGTCCATGGGGAGGGGAGGGGGGGAGGGTGGGGAGCAAAGCGAAGGTGGGTCCACTGCCACTCTACTTGAGATTGGTGGAGGGGGTGCGGAAGGGGGATCTGCTGCCACTCTGCCTGAGATCAGTGGTGGGGGAGGGGAGTCCGCTGTCAATCCGCTTGCGATTGGTGAGGAGGTGGAAACGGCGTCCGCTGTCTGTTTACTTGAAATTGGTGACGGGGAGGGAAGGGGAGTCTGCTGTTTCTCTGCCTGAGGTTGGTGGGGCGGGGTGGGGGGAGGGGTGAGAGAGTCCTGCGTGGTGGGAGGTGGGGGCATAATGGGGTCAGTGATGGGGGTGGTGGTGGGTGGGGCAATGTCTGTGGGGGTCAGGAGGAGGCATTATCCAGCCCGGGAGAGATGTAACAGGAGAGTAGCATTCTATCTTTTTTTTGCGCATGTGCGTTTGGAGGCCGATCGGACCTGTAGGGTTTTGGACTTGTTCAGCCCCGCCCACAGGCTTGTTCAGCCCCGCCCACAGGCTTGTTCAGCCCCGCCCACAGGCTTGTTCAGCCCCGCCCACAGGCTTGTGCAGCCCAATTCAGAATCACTGATATTTTTGCAGGCGCCGTGCATATGGGGGCAGAACAGGTCTAACAGTCAAATCTGAAACACTCCCAGTTTCAAGTCTGCCCGACACTTACAATCACAAGCAGATCCGTGATCAGCAGGGGATGGGTGGCGGGCAGGTCTGCGATCAGCTGGGGGAGGGCAGCCGGTCTGCAATTGGTGGAGGGAAGAAGGTGTCCGTGATCGGTCTGGGCAGCAGTTCTGGGGTGGTCGGCAGGGGCTACATCTCGGGCCATGGGCTCCTGGGATTGCAGGAGAGGGAGGGAACCTGCTTCAGGTAGCCTGCACTTGTAGGTGCCTGACAGCTCTCTCTTTGCTGTCAGACTCCTGCTACTGCTAATGTGCAAGAGTAGCATCAGAGAAACCGCGCTCCGCAGGGTTTCAGGCGTGTTAAGCCCACCCACAGGCTTCTGCAATGAGTAACAAACTTGCTAATATTCTTGCAGACAGAGTGCATATGGGGGGAGGGGGGAGCTGTAAACATGTTGAAAAGATGGACCTAAAACTCTCCCAGTTTCAAGTCAGCCCAGCACTTAGAGAAAAATAGTAAAATTGTCCCATAGTAAAGGGAAACTGGGATAGCCAGGTTTCAATTTTTAAAAACCCAAAGATTACAGGAGAAATCAAACTTTAATGGGCATGTCGGAAGGACTGGCTTTCGTAACTTTAACTCCCTCTTCTGGTAGAACAGAATCATAGGATTGTTACGACACAGAAGAAGGCCATTCAGCCCATTGTGTCTGTGCTGGCTCTCTGAGTGAGGGGTTCATCTAGTGCCTCTCCCCAGCCTTCTCCCCATGGTCCTGCACATTATTTATTTTAAGATAAGATTCCAAAGTCTTCTTGGATGCCTCAATTGAACTTGCTTCCATCACACTCCCAGTGCGTTCCAGAAACTAACCATTCACTGCATAGATTATTGTGGCAATACCAAATTGCTTTATTTGATCCAACATTCTAGCTATAAACCATAAGTTTTACCAATGCAAGTGACTTGATATGATATAACTGAAATTGGGATTCAAATAACCGTCTTCATAAAAGTCCACATTTGATGTTTGAGGCTGTGACAAACTAGTTTGTTATCTTCCTCCAGTGTAAGGGTATACTTGTGGGCCAGCACTGTTTCCTGTGAATAGTCAATGCACTCATAGGGGGGAATTTTCCAGTCCTGTCTACCAAGGGAATGGTAGCCAATGGTTGGGGGAGGTGGGGGCGATCATGCAGGATTGTCTGGTTTTGGGGCAAGCGTGGATGGAAAATCCCACGCACAGTTTTAGCACAGGAAAAGCTGCATCTGTGAGGAATAACATTAATCAGAAAATACATCCATAAATGTTTAAGATCATTTTTCATAAAGGGAGATCAAAACACTTGTGACTTTCAAGGGGTGGCCTGACAAATACATGATTAGGATTGGAATAGAGGATATGGTCCTGGAAAGGGTAGGGGGTTTTCATTTAATTGAGCAGTATGGTCAGTGTGGACTTGGAGGGCTGAAGAGCCTGTTCCTGTGTTGTAATTTTCTTTGTTCTTTGAAATTAGAGCAATTTTTTTTTATCTCTTCCACCAAAATTAATCGAGAGAATCCAATTTTAGATAGATTTTAATATCACATTTGACGCAAAGCTCCTCTTAATAAGAGGCCAGAGTTCGAATTTTCTTATATAACTGTTTTTACCAAGAAAACTTTTGCGCACATAAGGAATGTCGGAATTGGGAAATGAACATTTTTTATTTTCAGCACTCGGGGACAGACTTTCTCATTGGAGATGAGAATTGGGAGTTGGGTTTGACTCCAGGTGGCGAATTCACCACTGTCTCCAGCCTGGCATGCAGCACCATTTTCATAGGGTCAGAGTCTTAATGGCCCGAGAGATTGGTCTGCTGCTAAATTAGTGTCTGGAGTTTTTGGAAATGGAAGTTGGTCACCAGAGGATGCAAGCCACATTCTGATTCGAATTAGCACTGATTATTGTGGCTGCCATTTGGATGTGGACAGAAATAAAAAGGATCTTTATCTTCAAAGTCTCAGGACGAATGGAGAGCTGGGACCTGAAAAAGATTAGAGAAAGGTTAGTTTTATTGCTGCTCTGTGGGGCTTTTTTTGTCCAAACTGACATTAAATAAAACTGTTATTGCACCGCTGCCCCTGCTTCTACCATGCTGCAACTGGCCAACTTCAGAGATCCCCTAATGACTCCCTGTCCCCATGAAAATCTCAGGATGTTAGAAGATGAGCTCTTAACGAGCTCCCAAATGACATCAAGCCAAACAATTAATGAGGTAGATAACTTTACTTTCCTGCCTGACCCCCAGGCTTTCCTGGTTGACACCTCCCTACTCTGCCTCCTCAGGAATGTCATTAGAGTTGGGAATGGAGATGGCAGAACAGCATGCGGGCATCCCATCTTCATTCCATCTCAGTTCAAGATAGGAGAATCAGACCCCCAGAGTAATACAGACTTTGAGCATTCTTTGGAAGCATACATGATTGTTTTAGACAGTGCACAGGGCCGCAATGGGACAGGAAGACTAAGGAAATTTGGCATATCAGCTACTGCTCTCACCAACTTTTATAGATGTACCATAGAAAGCATTCTTTCTGGTTGCATCACAGCTTGGTATGGCTCCTGCTTTGCCCAAGACCACAAGGAGCTACAAAACTACAACTCCAAAAGATCATGAAGGTAGCCCAATCCATCATGTAAACCAGCCTCCCATCCATTGACTCTGTCTATACTTCCCGCTGCAAAGCAGCCAGCATAATTAAGGAGCCATGCATTCTCTCTTTCAACTTCCTCCATTGAAAGAAAGGTACAGAAGTCTAAGGTCACATACTAACCGACTCAAAAACAGCTTCCTCCTTGCTGCTGTCAGACTTTTGAATGGACTTGCCTTGTATTAAGTTGATCTTTCTCTTGTTAAAACACTACATTCTGCAATCTCGTTTCCTTCCCTATGAACAGTATGTTTTGTCTATATAGCGTGCATGAAACAGTACTTTTCACTGTATGTTAATACATGTGACAATAATAAATCAAATCAACGTTTCAAAGCTGAGGTATGCTGTTTATTCGACTAGCATGTGTCTTTGGTATCTAAGCGTTTTGGACTTTGTAAGATCAAGGCTGGGCATGAGGTCATAATGTCTGGAATTAAGAAACTCCTGGTGACCATGATACCATTGTCGAAAAAATCCATTTGGTTCACTAATATCCTTTAGGGAGGGAAGTCTGCCATCCTTACTTGGTCTGGCCTACATGTGACTTGAGAGCCACATCAATATGGTTGACTCTCAACTGCCCTCCGAGAACAACCAGTGATGGGCAATAAGTGCTGGCCAGCCAGCGATGCCCATGTCCCATAAATGATTTTTTTTTAAAATTGCCTGTGCTTGAAGAAGGGCATTTTAATATCTGGCAGGCAACTGTTTGACATTGTTATGCTTGGGTGGTCTACATTCATATCAAGGTGAAAGAAAACCAGCCTTAGATCCTTAACTGAGAGTGCCTAATGTCAGTGTGATTTGG
The DNA here is from genome assembly GCF_965287045.1 of Carcharhinus amblyrhynchos. NCBI lineage: Eukaryota > Metazoa > Chordata > Chondrichthyes > Carcharhiniformes > Carcharhinidae > Carcharhinus > Carcharhinus amblyrhynchos. Next base: position 83,707,815 of record NC_137327.1, on the reverse strand, counting down.
AAAAATGCATCACAGATGAGTGAGTCATCTCTAAATGGATTCACAGCAGTGAAACTTTGTCAACTGTCTTTTACAAAGTGTGAATTATCTATTTCACTATTGATGTTACACAGAGTGGGTAGTTCTGTTGTTTGAGATGCAACTCCTTGTGGAGTCTTGTCAGATTGAAGGCAGCTATGATCTCACTGAGGATCATGCGACAGCTCCTGCCTCTTGTAGGGTACCATTGTGACTGGGATGCTGGGATGCGTGAAGAGGCAGTATCTTCTGATGTCTGATGCCAAAAGGCTCTCCTCCAGTAAGCACGTTATCTCACAGGATCAGGACAATGTGAGCCTGAATTCCAAACATTTCCTCTCATATTGAAGCGTATGGGTGAAATGAGAGGAATACCAATGTCAAAAGGGTACTCATAAGTTCATATGATATAGGAACAGAACTAGGCCATTTGGCCCATCAAGTCATCTCCACCATTCAGTCATAGCTGAAATACTCCTTATCCCTATTTTCCTGCCTTTGCCCCATTACTCTTGAACCCATTACCAATTAAAAATCTGTCTAACTCCTTCTTAAATTTACTCACTGTCCCAGCATCCACCACACTTTGAGGTAGCGAATTCCACAGATTCACAACCCTTTGGGAGAAGTAGTTTCTCCTCAACTCTGTTTTAAATTTGCTATCCTTTATCCTAAGACTACGATCTCTCATCCTAGAATGCCCCACAAGAGGAGGCATCCACTCCACGTCTACTTTATCTATACCTTTTATCATCTTGTATCTCTCAATCTGATCTCCCCCCATTCTTCTAAATTCCAGACAGCATAGGCCTAAACTGTTCAATCTCTCCTCATACAACAAACCCCTCACTTTTGGAATCAATTTAGTGAACCTCCTCTGAACTGCCTCCAATGCTACTATACCTTTCCTCAAATCAGGGGACCGAAGCTGTGCACAATAGTCCAGGTGTGGCCTCACCAATGCCTTGTATAGTTGTAACAGTACTTCCTTACCTTTTATATTCTATTCCTTTAGCTATAAATGCCAACACTCCATTCGCTTTCTTTATCATCTGCTGTACCTGCAAACTAGTTTTCTGTGACTCATGAACGAGGACACCCAGATCCCTCTGCACTGGAACACCCTGAAATCTCTCCCCATTTAGATAATAACTCACCATCTCATTTTTCTGACCAAATTCCACGACCTCACAATTATCCACTATTAAAATCCATCTGACACATTTTGGACCACACTCCTAACCTATCTATTTCTATTCATAAGGTTCTTATTTCCTCATTGCAACTTACTGTCTATTTTTGTGTCAGCTGCAAATTTGGCTATAGAGCCTTCTATCTATTCACTGGAGGTTAGAAGAGTGTGAGGGGATCTTATGGAAATGTATAAAATTTTAACAAGATTTGACAGGGTAAATTCAGAAAGAATGTTCTCGATGACAGGGCAGTCCAGAATGAGTGGTCATAGTTTGAGGATAAGATGAAAACCTTTTAGGGGTGAGATAAGGAGAAATTTTTTCACCCAGAGAGTGGTGAATCTGTGGAATTCACCCCCACAGAAATTAGTCAGGTTTCTCTCCCTCATATCCTGTTTCTCTCAATCCTCACCCTGTATTCCTTGATCCCATGTGATGCATACCCATTTGTCATTGAATAGCCATTGAATATTTTGAATTGGACGTGCCCAAGCTCTTTTTGGACCTCATCCTGCCATATCTTGGTGTCACAGAGTCATAGAGGTTTACATCATGAAAACAGGCCCTTCGTCCCAACTTGTTCATGCCACCCTTTTTTTTTAAATGACTAACTGCCAGATTGCCCTCGATAGCCAACTAACTCATGTAACTGTCTGAACACTTTTTAAAAGACAAAATTACACCTGTTGCTGCTACTACTACCTCTGTTCCAGCTTGTTCCAGACGCTCACCACACTCTGTGTGAGAAAGTTGCCCTCTGGACCCTTTTGTATCTCTTCCCTCTCACCTTAAACCTATGCCCTCCAGTTTTAGACTCCCCTACTTTTGGGAAAAGATATTGACTATCTAGCTGATCTATGCCCCTCGTTATTTTATAGACCTCGATAAGATCACCCTTCAGCCTCCTACGCTCCAGAGGAAAAGATCCCAGTCTATCCAGCCTCTCCTTATAACTTAATCCACCAAGTCCTGGTAGCATCCTAGTAACTTTTTTCTGCAGTCTTTCTAGTTTAGTTCTATCCTTTCGATAACAGGGTGATCTTGATCTCATTTACATAGTTGAATGTGAACCCACCTGCCTGTCAAGGCTGGTACCGATTCTGGTGAGCAATGTGCAATGCAAGATAGGCAAACTAACTTCAAAGCGATGAGTGAAGTGCATGTTGCTTATATACCATAGTGAAACACATATTTCTAATTGCGAGCTGACATGCCTGGATAATCCAGAGTGGGGAGATTATCCTGCAATGTACGGTGGTGGAAATGCGGCCCACCCTTGACAACTGGAGGGCACAATCACTGTTTGGTTTTATTGCAGTGTGAAACCCATTTTTCGTCATCCCCAATACACTGCCACCTGCTTGAATGCTCACTGCGCGTGGGAGCGGAAAATCTTGATCCTAGACTCTTTATCAAAAGATTGCAGGTCACATACGGAACAGGTAAGAAATGGATTGAGAACGTCCAAAATAATTTTGTATATGACCCTCAGTCGGTAAACAGAGGTAACTGATAGGGGGCGATTCTCCCAAAAGTGCTGAATTGATGGGAAAACTGTTCTAAATCCCAACTGTTTTGTCAGTTCAGCTTCTCACCTGAATCTCCGCACTCTGTGCGCTGAAGAGGTCCCAGTCGTGAATTTTATTAAAAATCCAGAGATGGGGTGGAGAGGTGGGCCTATTCGTGCCAGGGACTGAACTCTCTGGAGCTCTGCGCATGCACTGTTGTCCCGATCTGTCAGACACCCCGTTTGCTGGCCAGTTCGATCGCTGGCCAGCCTGGGGCCACTGCAGTGCTGCTGCTGCAGCCCACCCTCTCTCCCCCCACCCCCCCCCCCACCCCATGGCTGATCACGGCCTCCACAGCAACACCTGGACTAACCCTGACCCCCCCCCCCCCCCCCCCCGCCCCCCCACCTGTTCCAGAATGCTCCGATGCACAGCCCACTTCACCCCCCACCCCCCCCCCCACCCCCCAGCAGTGATGATTCCCCCACTCCCTTCACCCCAGTGAGCTCCCCACCCTGCTGACCCCTTCCCTGGGTCGGATCCCCCTGGAGGCAGCCCCACCCCCAGCAGATCACCACCCAACCCAGCCCACCCCAATCGCTGCCATCCTTCCAGCCCAATGGCAGTGGGACCACCGCCCCCCCCCCCCCCCCCCAACCCCAACCGATCACCGTGAGGCCCCACCCCTTTGGCACTATCCAATGGGCAATGCCAAGGTGCCCCCTGGGCATGGGCACTTTGTCCCTTGGGCAGTGCTGGAGCAAAGACTGGCACTACTGGGATGCCCATGCCCAGGGGGCACCACTCCCCCACTGTCCAACCCCCTGGGGGTTCCTGACTGTCCCCCCTTTCATTTCAGCAGGGTCTCCTGCTAGTTCTGTGAATGTGGGACATTAGCCTGAACCTTGCCGCAATGAAGTATTCCTGGTGGGGTGGGAGATTCAATCGGGACCTGAAAGTTCCCGATAATGAATTAACAAACATATTTAGAACATATTACAGAAAGATATAAATTACTTATCTGCCTTACCACTGGTTTCCAGTGTGGTCTGGCCTGTGACTGGTCAACAGCTCTGGGAGAAGCGCATGCATTCCCGGTGCATGCGCAAATCCCTGTTCAAGGCTGGCAACTTGCATCTCTCATCGTGACCTGCTGGAAAAGTTGGGAGTCGCAATGGGAGAATCGCTGCCATACTTTATTTTTGTAATCCAATTTCCTAATACCATGGAATAGGAGCTAATTCCAGGTTAAATAAACAATGTACTAAACAGTACGAGTCAACCTACCTGAAATTTGTGCATTTAACCATTAACATACTGCTCAGGATTTTGTGCCCTCGTCCCCCATGGACACAAACAGCGACGTGACTGCAAACCCCTCAAAACGGCCAGAAACCACATCCTCACCAGTGAGATCTCATAATGTGGTTGACCCCACTCCTTGCAAGTGATATAATATGGTCCACACACTACAAGGTTAGGAATCTCATTTGAAAGCATTATTATATGATTATCATGTAATTAGTGGGCAATCCAGTTGTAACCTTCCCCGATTATTGCAACTTCCAACCTCGCCAACGTGATGTCATACTGAGATGGTTTACAACAGGTATTTAAAAATGAGAACCCCTTCCTAGATGGAGTTCAATCGTGGGTGCGCAGGTCGCCATTATCTACCAGGGAGTTGAAGGGGAGAGAGAGGGCAGGGGAGAATTTGGTGGGGGAAACGGCTATACCAACTGAGGGGCAGGGTGGGTCATGCTGTTGGGTGTGAGGGTGGGTGGTGGGTGTTGTGGGCCAGAGAGCTCTATGCTAGAGTGGGGCATCGAGTGTTTGGAGATCTGAGAAGCCAACCTCAAAGTACTGGAGGGTGTGGAGGGAAGAGAGGCTAGGCCTCCCACAATAGGGATACTGATGAAGATCTGTGTCACTGGTACCAGAGGAATAACTCTCACAAGGACATAGCTTTTGGGTTCTTTTTCTGAGATCAGACTTTCCCATATGTTTGCATTGAGTGGTAGGCTCGACTATTATGGTCAGGAGGGTCCTCTGTACTAGGGTAGCACTTGCCATGAGTCCTGTCAGTGCGAGGGAAGGCTAACCATTGAGCTGATATCCTCACAGAGAGGAGATGGAGGCAGCACCACTTGTCAGCATATAGCCTTTAGGTGGATGCTGCTGCATACGCTACAGGTTATGGAGCAATGGAATGAGAACAGGGAAGCGCAATGATGGAGCAAGAACTTGGGTTTAATACATTATAGAGGAGTTCACATACTAACTTAAGTTCTCACTATGTACAAGTGGCTAACAACACCCATGCCTACACTGTGCAATTACAATTTCTTAACTTTCCTTATCCTATGGTGCCATGTCTCGTTGCATCCCCAACATCCACAGTTGAGATGGAGGTGGCCTTCTGTCCATCTCGCCCTTTTCTGAGCTGGCATGATTTCCCACTGGTGGTGTGGATGATCAAATGGATTGGGGGGTGGGGGTGATTTCAGTCCAGCCCTCATCTGCATCTCAGTAACAGGGTGCAAATCGATTTGATGCTGACATCTGGCAGGAATCGTGGTGTGCTGTGGTGAGCAGGAGTTGAAGATCCCGCCACCATTTTACATCAATGGGAAACTGATTTTTGAGTTCTCATGGCATTGCCCCACCCACCATTAAACCCCCCCCCAGGGGGGAATCTGGAAAATTCTAGTCAGAGTTAAAGTTTGAGGTTGATTCTTTGAAGGAAAGCAGCTGAAATTCTGCCTAGAAGAACTGTGTGGTTAAAACTGGAACCCACAGGTAGAGAGTCTACTTACTGGGGGATTTCTCCGAAAAAGAATTCTAAGTATCAAATTATCGGGAAAACTGGAGCAAATGATGCTGTATTTTTCAGTGGGAGCTCACACTAGAATTTCCCATATTCTGCGCACTGTAGAGGCTAACAGCATGAATATCATTAAATTTCAGAGGGCAGAGCTCATACCTGCCCGGGAGACTGAAACCAGCAGGCCTCTGTGCATGCATGGTGGCCTCTAACTGTCAGCCTCTGGTTTGCTGCTCAGCTCGATCATTGGCCCTAAAAAATTAGTAAGAAGTCTCACCACACCAGGTTGAAGTCCAACAGGTTTATTTGGAAGCAAAAGCCATGAGCTTTCAGAGCGCTACTCCTTTGTCAGGTAAGTGGGAGTTCTGTTCACAAACAGTGCATATAAAGACACAAACTCAATTTACAAAATAATAGTTGGAATGTGAATCTTTACAGGTAATCAATCTTAAAGGTACAGACAATGTGAGTGGAGAGAGGGCTAAGCACAGATTAAAGAGATGTGTATCATCTCCAGACAAGACAGTTGGTGAGATTTTGCAAACCCAGGCAAGCTGTGGGGGTTACAGATAGTGTGACATGAACCCAAGATCCTGGTTGAGGCTGTCCTCCTGTGTGCGGAACTTGGCTATCAGTCTCTGCTCAGCGATTCTGCATTGTCGAGTGTTGTGAAGGCCGCCTTGGAGAATGCTTACCCAAGATCAGAGGCCAAATGCCTGTGACCACTGAAGTAGTCCCCAACAGGAAGAGGACACTCTTGCCTGGTGATTTTGAGCGGTGTTGCATATTATTGCAACTCGGCCAATGTCGCCTACCTGATAACGCTGCAGGAAAGGATGTCCCGAGGCATGGTACATTGGGGAGACCATGCAGACGCTACGACAATGGATGGTGAACACTGCTCGACAATCAGCAGGCAAGACTGTTCTCTTCCTGTTGGGGAACACTTCAGCGGTCACGGGCAATAGGCCTCTGATCTTCGAGTAAGCGTTCTCCAAGGCAGCCTTCACGATACATGACAACACAGAATCACTGAGCAGAAACTGATAGCCAAGTTCTGCACACATGAGGACGGCCTCAACAAGGATTTGGCTTCATGTCACACGATCTGTAACCCCCACAACTTGCCTGGGCTTGCAAAATCTCACTAACTGTCCTGTCTGGAGACAACACACATCTTTTTAGCCTGTGCCTAATGCTCTCTCCACTCACATTGTCTGTACCTTTAAGACTTGATTACTTGTAAAGACTCGCATTAAAAACCATTATTTTGTATATTTAGTTTGTGTCTTTATATGCCCTGTTGTCAACAGAACTCCCACTTACCCGACGGAGGAGCAGCGCTCTGACAGCTAGTGGTGTTCGCTACCAAATAAACCTGTTGGACTTTAAGCTGGTTTTGTGAGACTTCTTGCTGCGTTTACCCCAGTCCAATGTCAGCATCTCCACATCCTAAAAAAATTAGCACAGTGGGATGGGAGAATTGCCCCCACTAAATCGATGAGGAAGTCTATTTTAAATCTGCTATTCCATAATTTATAGTTCATACTGACCATGACTTGCCTGTTACTTTACTTTTAATTTAGGTTGATTGATTTGTCTTGTAGTAAAAATTACAAAAGCCCCACAGGGATTGTAACAAGAGTGCTTAAAGGTATTGACCCAGTAATATCTTCTGTATCAGGTGTTGCTGTCCATTGGGTGCTGTGGCTGATGTTACAAGCACCAACAACTTCCACAGACGTTATTTTCACATTTTTTCTGACTGCTGTTTAATGGTTAGAAATATTCTTGGGAAAAGAGAACTCAGGAAAAGTGGAATTTATAAAGCCCAGCATGATGAGGACTAACATAACAACTCCACATGTCGTTCACCTAATGTGATCGAAAATATAAATAGATTGCATTTGGGTTTTGCTATTTGTCTGAGATGACAAACTTCTCTTATTACCCAAGTTCACACTTGATAATCTTTTTCATTGCTCTGAAATTTATTTCCAATCTGCAAATCATGTTAAGTTGTTTGTGAATCAGCATGTACACCAAGCTGATTTTAAAAAATAGTATAAAAAAGATCTAAAACAAAGAATAAGAGAGGAAAAGTATAAAAATATTTTTTAAGAAGGGAGTAAGAGGGACAAAGAGGGTGGCGCAATGGCAGAGTGGTTAGCACTGAAGCCTCGCAGCACCAGGCACCCAGGTTCAATTCCAGCCTCTGTATAGAGTTTGTAGGTTCTCCCTCTGTCTACATGGGTTTCCTCTGGGTGTTCTGGTTTCGTCCCACAGTCCATTGATGTGCAGGTTAGGTTGATTGGCCATGTTAAGTTGCCCCCTAGTGTCCAAGGGTGTGTGGATTAGGGGGATGAGAGACATAAATATGTGGGGTTATGGGATACGACCTCAATAAGAAGCTCTACCAAAGAGCCGGTGCAGACTTGTTGGGCTGAGTGGCCTCCTTCTGCACTGCAGGGATTGTATGCAAACAGGAAGTATGAGAATGAATTGGGGTCTTTAAAAAAATATTGGTACGTGGGATATGCCATTGGCTAGGTCAGCATTTATTGCCCACCACTAATTGCCTTTGAAAGGCTAGTGGTGAGCTACCTTCTTCAACTGCTGCCACCCACAGTGCTGTTAGAGAGTTCCAGGAATAGTGATATAATTCCAAGTGTTTGACTTGGGGGGAAAATTACAGGTGGTGATTTTCTCTTATATGTACTGTCCTCTTGAACCTCTAGGTGATCGAGGTTGTGCATTTGGAAGATGCTGTTGAAGGAAGCTTGGTGAGTTGCTACAGCACATCTTGTAGGTGACACACACTGTTGCCACTGTGTCGGTAGTGGAGAGAATAAATGTTTAAGGAGCCAATCACGGAGACTGTTTTATCTTGGATGACGTCTGTAATAATCTTGTCAAGGCCAGTTTTTCAGTGTCAGACTGCTTTATTTAACCTAAAGGAAAGGCTACATCTGTGGCTCACAGCAACACAAGATCTTAGTTCCTATCACACTCGCTTTGAGCAGGGAATATAAACTCCTGCTGCTCATTTCTCATTGTATGATCTCCCGTTCACTCAACTGGGTAACTCATAAAGCCCACAGGGAGATCTGTAGATAATCCCCCGTGTCCTTCATGGTCACTATAACATTCCTCATCCTTCAGGCCCACAGCTCCTCCAGTAACTGCACTGTGATGGAATTCTTTCTGTGGCCCGACAGCTGGCCTGAGGTCAGCTGGATCTGGTGATGTGCACTGAATCGGAGGACTTCATCTTTGGAGGAAGCACCAAAGTGTCACTGATGTAGCTTCCTCTTCAGTGTTTGCTTCACTCAAGAGCCTGCTTCTTCAGCTTCCATCTTTGAGTCTATTTCTTTGTTGTCTGCTGGAATAGGCACGGGGTCAGCTTTGAGCCATTTTACTGTGTTGGCAGTGGTTGTTTCTATGGCCAGTAATAAACTGGATTCCCTGCTCCTCAGGTGGTCCATGTGTTTGCTTACTGCTTTATATATTCCCTAATGGAATGTGACACACACTGATAAAACCCCAAAGAGCAGGTGAATATATTCATATAAACCCTTGTGCATTTTGATCATAATATGCCTCCGAGATGCCTCATCCAGTTTGAATTGAAGATAATATGGCTCATATTCAGCTGGGTGACTGCCTGGCCATCTATTTACTTGGTGCACTGCTTTTCAATCCTGGTTATGGGATATCTATCCAACTTGGAGACCTGATTGACCATAAATTCATAACCTTACAGTTGCGGACTGACTTGTCTAGCATCAGGACAGGGATGATAGGCAGGCCTTATTGCGCCTAGATCTTCCAGGCATCTCAGTTCGGCCTCTATTTTCTCAATTGGGCACGGTGGCATTGTGGTGAGCACTGGTACCTCACTGTGCCTGAAACTTAGCTTCAATTCTTGCCTTGGGTCACTGTCTGTGTGGAGTCTGCATGATTTCTTCATGTCTTTGTGGGTTTCGTCCAGGTGCTCTGGTTTCCTCCTACAGTCTGAAAGACATGCTGTTTACATGCATTAGCCGTGCTAAGTTCTCCCTGAACAGGCACCAGCATGTGGTGCCGAGGGGATTTTCACAATAACTTAACTGCAGTGTTAATGTAAAACCTTAGTGACTAAGGAACAGGTCTTACAAAGAACAAGGAACAAAGAACAAAGAAAATTACAGCATAGGAACAGGCCCTTCGGCCTTGCAAGCTTGCACTGACCATATTGCCCGGCTGAACTAAAACCCCCTACCCTTCTGAGGGCCATATCCTTCTATTACCATCTTATTCATGTATTTGGCCAGACACCCCTTAAATGTTACTGTTATATCTGTTTCCACTATCTCTCTGGGCAGCGAGTTCCAGGCATCCACCATCCTCTGTGTAAAAAAACTTGCCTCGTACATCATCTTTAAACCTTGTTCCTTGCCCCCCCCTAGTAATTGACTCTTCCATCCTGGGGAAAAGCTTCTGACTATCCACTCTGTCCTTACCCCACATAGACAGAGTGGGTTTATGTTGACACCAATGCCGCGCCTAAGTATTATAGAACATGTCTTGCTCTATAATACCTAGGCAAGGCATTTGGGTCAACATAAATTTTGGCTTGGACCACTGTTATATTCCCAAGGACATCCTGAAAACCTCAGGGAATCTGTTAACGTCTTCATACAGTTCTCCCATACCGAGCCAAAAATCTCCAACCAGTTCAGCATGATTCACTGGAGCCAATCTCTCCTCTTAGGCTTGGTCCTTACACCCTGCCACAACAGATACAAAATTGGCTAAAGGGACAAACTGCAGATGGCAATGGTTAATCGTTGTTTTTTTTCAAGCTGAAAGGAAGAATAGAGTGGTGTAGCGAGAAATACAAATAAAAATAGTTTTGTAAGTCCATTTAAAAGTTTGATTTTTGATTTGATTGGAATTATGATTGTCACATGTAGTAACATACAGTGAAAACTATTATTTCTTTGCACGCTATACAGACAAAGCGTACCGTTCATAGAAAAGGAAACGACAGAGTGCAGCATGTAGTGTTACAGTCATAGCTATGGTGTAGAAAAAGGTCGACTTAATGCAAGGTAAGTCCATTCAAAAGTCTGACTGCAGTAGGGAAGAAGATGTTCTTGAGTTGGTTGGTACGTGATCTCAGACTTTTGTATCTTTTACCCAACTGAAGAAGGTGGAAGAGAGAATGTCTGGGGTGCATGGGGTCCTTAATTATGCTGGCTGCTTTACTGAGCCAGTGGAAAGTGTAGACAGAGTTAATGGATAGGAGGCTGGTTGGATTGGGCTACATTCATGACCTTTTGTAGATCCTTGCGATCTTGGGCAGAGCAGCAGCCATACCAAGCTGTGATATAACCAGAAAGAATGTTTTCTATCGTGCATCTGTAAAAGTTGGTGAGAGTTGTAGCTGACATACCAAATTTCCTTAATCTTCTGCGGAAGTAGAGGCTTTGGTGGGCTTTCTTAACTATAGTGTCGGTATAGGGAGACCAGGACAGGTTGTTGCTGATCTGGGCGCCTAAAAACTCCTGACTCTTTCTACTTAGTCCCCATTGACGTAGACAGGCATGTTCTCCTTTCTGTTTCTGAAGTCAATGACAATCTCCTTTGTTTTGTTGACATGTTAAAAGTATGCAAAAAGGAAGAGATTTGGAAAAGTAACTGGATCTCTTTGAGACAGAGATAGAAAAAATTATTACAAGGAATAAAGGAAAGGTATAGATGATCAACATATTCAACAATATTAATTTTAGAAGACATAACATACAACAGTTTAAATTTTTATAATGCCTTCCACCTAATGAAATCCCCTAAGCTGCTTCACAGAAGTATTATTTAACAAAGACGCATAAGGAAATATGAGGTCAGATGGCCAAAAGCTTGGTTAAAGAGGTAAGTTTAAGAAGAATCTCAAAGGAGAAAAGCAAATGGAGGAGGAGAGGTGTAGGGAGGGAATTCTAAAGCTTGTGGTCCATGTTTCACATTGAGGATACCCTCCACCATGCTCAATGCCACGGCCATATGCTCAATGGGATAGATTTCAAGTAGATCGAGTAGCTCAAAGCTGGGCATCCATGAGGCACTGTGGGCCATCAGCAGCAGCAGAATTGTATTCAACGACAATCTGTAACTTTATGACCCTAAATATCCCCCATTCTACCATTATCACGAAGCCAGGAGATCAATTTAAATTCAGTGAAGAGTCCAGACACAACGCCAGGCATAACTAAAAACAAAGTGTTTTTTTTTATTCATTCAATGGACATTAAAGTTGCTTTTTGGGCCCATATTTATTACTCATCCCTAATTGCCTTTGAGAAGACGGTGGTGATCTGTCTTCTTGAACTGCTGCAGTCCATTTGAGGTAAATATGCCCACAGTGCTGATAGGAGGGGAGTTCCACGATTTTGGCCCAGTGACAATGAAGGAACAGTGATACATTTCCAAGTCAGAATGGTCCATGTTCTGGAGGGAAGCTTCCAAGTGGTGGTGTTTCCATTTGTCGGCCATCCTTATTCTTCTAGATGGTAGTGGTCATAGATTTGTAAGGTGCTGTTTCAGGAAATTTGGTGTGTTTTTGCAGTGTGGGTGACCTGCTAAAGTGTGTATTGGAATAATTGAGTCTGGAGCTAACAAAGGCATGAATGAAGTTTCTGCAATGGTTAAGCTGGGGGAAGGTCAAGTGATGTTATAGAAGTAATAGGTAGTTTAAATGATTACACAAAGTTATGAAAAACTAAGGTGTCATTTTTATTTTTTCATTTGTGGGACACGGATGGTGCTGGCTGGCCAACATTTATTGCCCATCTGTAATTGCCCTTGGAAGGCAGTTGAGAGATAACCACATTGCTGTGTCTCTGGAGTTACATGCAGGCCAGACCACATTAGTGATAAACTTAAAATAATTAGTATTAGTGAATAAAACATATTGAAAACATTAATAGGATTAAAAATTAACAAAACTTCTGGACCTTACAGCCTCCACCCCTGGGTTTTAAGAGGTGGCTGCAGAGACCTGAATGCATTGGCTTTGATCCTCCTTTTTTTCTACACTCTAGAGGACTTCTGTGGACTGGAAGGGGGAAAACATAATCTACTGTTTAAAAACAGGGAGAATAATACCCTGGAATCTTTAGTAGGAAAATGTTACGATATGTTATGGATGTGGCGGCAAGGCACTTGAAAAATTACAATATGAATAAGCAGAGACAACACACTTTTATGAAAGAAGACTCATACCTGAAATATCTATTACAATTTTAGGATTGATAAGGGGAGCAAGTAGATGTAGCATAGTTGGGTTTTGGAAGGAATTCAACTAAGTGTCAAACAAATGTTGTTACAAGAGCTTTGGGCTTTTACAAAAGAGAATAATATAAAGGCATGGATGATGATTGGTTATTACACAAATCAGAATGGGAATTGATAGGTCGTTTTTTTAGGTGGCTGTGTGTAACTAATGGAGCATAGCAAGGATCAGCACATGGGCTGCATAACTGTTTCCAATCCATGTTAAAGATTTGTATGAGAGTGCCATATATAAATATCCACATTTGCTGCGTTTACAAATCTAGATGGGAAAGTAAGTGTGAAGAGGGTGCAAAAAGACTATAATAGGATGTGGACTGGCTAACTGATTGACAAATGAAGTAGCAGATAAGTATATTTGGGGAAGTGTGAAATTATTCACTTTGTAGTAAGAATGGAATAGTTGGAATTTGCAAGATGAGTGAATATTGGTATTTCAGTAGGATTTGGGCATTCTTGTACAGAAACATCAATAAAAGTTAGCACGCAGGTATAGCAAGCAATCAGAAAAACAAACGTTATGATAGCTTTTATCGCAAAAATGTTGCAATATAACAAATAAAGAAGACTTGCTGCAATTACACAGGGGTTTGGTGAGACCACAACTGGAGTTCTGTGTGCATTTTTGATTTATTTGCCTAGAGAAAGATATATTTGTCTTAGAGGATGTGCAACGAATGTTCACAATTGATTCTTGGCATCATAGAGCTATCCTATGATGAGCACATTAATAAAATAGCCCTATATTGTCATGAGAAAAATGAGACGTTGTTTCATTGAAATGCACTATATTCTTAGCTAGTTTTAACAAAGTAGTTGCTAACAATTGCTGACCCATTACTGGAAATTAAAGACAATAGGAGTGATAGTCTCATCAAATTGTCAGCCATTTAGAGCTGAGATAAGGAGAAATGTCTTTACTTATCCTGAAGACTGTGGTAGCTCAGTTGTACATATTCAAGACAGAATTTGATAGATTTTTGAGCACAGTGGGTATGATGGGATATAGGGATATGATGTGAAAATGGAGTTGATGTGAAAGTTCAACCATGATATTATTTAATGGCAGAGCAGTCTCAACAGACTGTATGACCTACTTCTGTTCCTATTTTGAATGTTCTTATGACCCCCTGGGGTTGATACATGGACCACTGTTCCTTTGATGTATATTAATGGCATGAACTTAGGCATAATTTCAAAGTCTGAAGATGCAGCATAACTCAGAAGTGTAGTAAGCAACCAGGAGGAAAGTATCAGACTTCAAAGAGACACAAGCACACTGATGAAATGGGGTGGCAACTGGAAATGAAATTTTTCTATGTTTGTTCAAAAGATGCATTGTAACCTAAATGATACAATTTTTAAAGCGAGAGCTGCAGCAACAGACAGACCCATGGGTGCATGTACAAAAATACTCGATCATAGGACAAGTTGAGAAGGCCATTAAAATAAATGTGATCCTTGACTTTGTTAATAGAGTGCAAAAGCAAGGAAGATATGTTAAAACTTTATATGGTTAGATCTCAGCTAGAGTACTGTGTTCAGTTCTGGACATTGTGCTTCAGGAAGGATGTCAACACCTCAGCCTTGGAGAAAATGCAGAAGAGATTTACTAGAATGAGACCAATGTTGAGGGATCTCAGTCACGTGGAGACACTGGAGAAACTGGGATTGTTCTACCCAGAGTAGAAAAGTTTTGAGGAGATCTGCTAGAGTTTTTCAATGTTTTTGTCCTGCAAAATCATGACTGGTTTTGGTGAGATAAATAAACTAAAACAATTTCCAGTGTTCAGTAGTGGGAGGACATAGATTTAAGGTCATTGACAAAAGAACTAGAAGATGAAACATTTTTTACACAGTGGATTGTTACAATCTGGAATGCACTTCCTGAAAGAGTGGTGGAATCGGGTTCATTAGTAAAATTCAAACCAAGTGGATAAAGACTTGGAGAGGGGTGGAATAACGCCCCAGAGGCCAGTGTCCCTTCACGAGATTTCCTTTATTTACAAATTTAGGGTGGCATGGTGGCACAATGATTGACACTGCTGCCTCACGGTGCCAGGGACCTAGGTTTGATTCCTGGCTTGGGTTACTCTCTGCACTGAGTCTGCATGTTCTCTCTACGTCTGCGTTGGTTTTAAGAACAAAGAAAATTATAGCACAGGAACAGGACCTTCGGCCCTCCAAGTCTGCACTGACCATGCTGCCTGACTAAACCAGAACGCCCTATCCATATCCCTTTAGGGTACTGGGTTTTATTTTAGTTGGGCAGCATGGTTAGAGAGTCAAAGGGCCTGCTCCTGTGCTGTAATTTTCTTTGTTCTTTGCTTTTTGTATTCCCATCCTATTCATGTATTTGTCAAGACACCCCTTAAAAGTCATTATCGTATCTGCTTCCACTATTTCCCCCAGCAGCGAGTTCCAGGCACTCACCAAACTCTGCGTAAAAAAGCTTGCCTTGTACATCTCCTTTAAACCTTGCCCTTCATGTTTTAAACTTATGTCCCCTAGTAATTGATTCTTTCGCCCTAGAAAAAAGGTTCTGACTATCCATTCCATCCATGCCCTTCATAATCTTGTAGATTTCTATCAGTTCACCCTTCAACCTCTGTCATTCCAGTGAGAACAAACAAAGTTACTCCAACCTCTCCTCATAGTTAATGCCCTCCATACCAGGTAACATCCTGATAAATCTTTTCTGTACTCTCTACAAAGCCTCCACAACTTTCTGGTAGTGTGATGACCAGAATTGAACACAATATTCCAAGTGCGGCTTAACTAAGGTTCTATAAGCTGCAACATGACTTACCAATTTTAAACTCAATGCTCTGGCCAATGAAGGTAAGCATGCTGTAAGCCTTCTTGACTACCTTCTCTACCTGCATTGCGGCTTTCAGTGACCTGTGTTCCTGTACATCCAGCTCCCTATACTCTTCAGCATTCTGCCATTTACTGTATATTTCCCACCTGTAATAGTTCTTCCAAATGCATTACCTCACATTTGTCCAGATTAAACTCTATCTGCCATTTCTCTGCCCAAGTCTCCAACCAATTTATATTCTGCTGTATCCTCTGATGGTCCTCATTGCTATCTTCAGTTCCACCAACCTTTTTGTTGTCCACAAACTTATTAATCAAACCACAAACATTTTTCTCCAAATCATTTATATACATTACAAACAGCAAAAGCCCTAGCACTGATCCCTGAGGAATGCCACTTGTCACAACCCCCTATTCAGAAATGCACCTTTCCATTGATACCCTCTTTTTCTATGACCCCGGGCCAGTACTGTATCCATCTTGCCAGCTCACCTCTGATTCCATGCAACTTCACCTTCTGTACCAATCTGCCATGAGGGACTTTATCAAATTCCCTCCCACAATCCAAAAGATGTGCTGGTTAGGTACATTGGCCATGTTAAATTCTCCCTCAGTGTACCCTTAGATTCGTAGATCATAGATTCATACAGTGCAGAAGTAGGCTATTCAGCCCATCGAGTCTGCACCGACCACAATCCCACCTATCTCATAACCCCATACATACACTAGCTCACCCCCCTGACGCTAAGGGGCAATTTAGCATGGCCATTCCACCTAGCCCACACATCTTTGGACTGTGGAAGGAAACCAGAGCACCAAGAGGAAACACACGCAGACATGGGGAGAATGTGCAAACTCCACACAGGCAATGACCCAAGCCAAGAATCAAACCTGGGTCCCTGGCACTGTGAGGCAGCAGCACTAACCATTGTGCCACGTGCCACCCTAACAGGCACTGGAGTATGGCAACTGCGGGATTTTCACAGTTACTTCATTCCAGTGTTAATGTTAGCCTGATTCTCACTCTGATGATTAAACTTACAGCAGACAATTCACCTTATAATAAAAGTTATGTAGAGGGACTGGAGAGGGACAGAGAAGATTTACAAGAATTATACTAGAAACGTTGAGTATGAATATCAGGAAAGGTTGAGTAGGCTGTATCTCTTTTCTCTTAAAAAAGAAGGGGGTGACCCAATAAAATTCTGAACAATTTTGATAGAGTGGATGCAGACAGAATGTTTCACTTGTGGGGAAATGCATATCTAGAGGCCATCAATATAAGATAGTCACCAAGAAATTCAGTAGGGAATTCAGAAGAAATCTCTTTACTCAATGAGTGGTGAAAAATGGGGGACCTGCTACCACAGGGAGTGGTTGAAATGAATAGTATGAATGCATTTAAATGAAGTATGATGGCGAAGAGAAAAGAGGTTTAAGATGATAGATTTAGATGAGGAAAGATCCTGAGTAGATCATAAACGCCATGGTGGGCAAATTGGGCTTAATAGCCTGCTTCTGTGCTGTATATTTGGTGTAATCTGACAACCTGCATGTGTAACATTGCGGTACTCTGCACTGGAGTGCCAGCTTAGATGTTTTTGCTCACGTCTCCGAAGTGGGAATTGAACCCATAAACTTCTGATTCAGAGGTGACAGTGCCACCAACTGCGAAAAGTGGATCTGAGATAATGTAGACAGATTAAAGAAAGAACAAACTACCCTGAAAGGTTTTTTATCTAACAATACCCCAGGTGATAAAGATGTGGGTGTAATTTGGTTAGGTGCATTGACACGAACAGGCGCCAGACTGTAGTGACTACGGGAATTTCACAGTAACTTCATTGCAGTGTTAATGTAAGCCTTACTTGTGATTAAAAAATAAACTTATTTTACTTTGTGTGAAAAGCCAATAAGGATTCTCAACACAGGGAACATTTATATACAGAGTAGCCAGGTTTGAACATTATTAACATAATGTCAGTGACTGAATCTCACGTGACTTGTTGGAAAATAAACGTGAGCATAAAAGTAACTGTTTCTTAATATTAGTTAGTCTCTGGGACTTACACTGACTGCATTTTTCTAGTTCAACTAGTTGCTAACAGAACCAATTTCACTGAAGGACGTCGCTTGATGCTAAACCACTTTGCAAAATTTCGAAGGCACATGAAGGGTTAATGGTAGTTTTAATCACCTGTGTATTTCAATGAAGTCAATTTGAATTATTACAGAAGTCTGTAAGTGTCTGTTGCTGTTGCTCCTAACATTTGCTTGCCTGTAGATAGTAACCAGTGGACAGGCAAAAGGCTTCCAATATTTTTTTGTGTGCAAGGAAAAATGCTTTCCGAGTGTAACTTGCCCTAGGAAGGAGCCTGGTATACTGATATAGAGGTGGAGTTTGCTTGCCAAGCCCAGTGCAATACAAGCTGTTTTAGTATGCGCATCACATCTTTCCTGCTACACTGCAGGGAACATGCAGTTTATCGTACAAATGTGCATCCTCTGAGCAGAGGATAAACACTCTCTTACTTGCTCAAAACTGTTTGCCTGGGAAGTGAGGAGCTGAATACAGAGACGTAGTCTGAAGAAGATTCCAGCAAGCATCATATTTATTTTTGTCACTCCCCCTTCCCCTCGCCTCTTGAGTGTAATTTGTGTCGGTCTCGGAATGTTCACTTACTGAGAAGCAGAAAGCGTACAAGGTTACAGATTAATGAGAGAGGAAGTAACAGCTTGCACCAGGTAGGAAGCAATTTTACATCAGCCTTCATTTGCCTATCACTGTCACAAGCACAGTACTGTCCATTGCTGTGGGTCAGCTTTTCAAATCTTGTGTCTAATAACCAGAATCACTTGAGAAACACTCCACACAAAATAATCTTTAACTCTTTTCACGACCTTCAGAAGACTTTAGGATGCAGAGAACAGAAGGTAATTTATTCTGCAAGACAAACTTTTTCTTATATTTTTTCAGATATGTACTTTGAATCTGATTTGTGCAAGTTTGAATAATATATTCTCGGCTATATGTTTAAGTGCATATTAATTTAGCCATTATATTTTTGCTAAGTGATGCTGTTTGGAACGTAGCCAGGGTAACAGTACCAGGGAACTAGGAAGGTAAGAGTTGTGTAACCTCAGCCAGCAAGGCTGAATATAACTGAAAGGGAGCAATCAAAAAGATTCCTTATGCTTAGTAATAAGCTGACAGATTGGAGACTTGTGGGGTTTTTTTTGTCAATAGTGTCTCTAAATTGCCACTTCACTGTAACGGAGTTCTCCCTCTGGACTTATTTGGCAGACACCATAGTTATTTTCAGCTTAAACTTTATTCTAGCCTCTTAAGTGCATCACTGATTTGCTCAGTTACAAGCAAGGATTGGTATTTTACATGCATTGACAAGTGCCTACAGCTAACTGCAATATAAGGTACGTGTGAGGAAGATCGGAGTTCTATGAATTCGAATATAGTGGTAGTGATTTTTTTTATATATCAGAGGTTAGTATAAAGAGAAGATCCAGCGTCCATATGCCTGTGTACTGGAGACAAGTTTTCAAATTAACATTTTCTTCCTTGTAATCATATTTTCCCTATTTCTTCCTCCCCTTTTCCAAATATGATTTAATGGTCTTCACTTGGAACTGAATGCATAAAAAGGAAAATATTCTGCCATTAATTGATAGGAAGCCTAATTCTAGGAATGCTTAGTAACCACATTCTATCACCATTCCCCACCCTCAAAATGGTACTAATAAATACCTCAGTACCATATACCATGGCTTTCCATCTTTCCAGCTCAACTGACAATGCATGAAACTTTCTCTAAGTGACGAACTATACTCCTACCCATGCCTTGTGTTATTCAGTACTCTTTTGATTCTTGCTCTCGCTCTTTCGCACACTCTCCAATGGGTTTATTCATCACCAATGTCTTCTCTGTAATATTCATAGTGATTATTCTCTCTGTTTCATTTGAACATATATCATCTTTTTGTCACTTATTTGCATCAAGTTTTGATAGTAGCCAACTTTAGGATTGAATCTTTGACTTGGTGGTTGGAAATAAATTACTCACTGAAACTATGTGGTGTTGAAATCTTTTTCCTATTTCAACTGCTTTGCAAAAGGGGTTAATACTCTGAAGAATAAAGTATGGTTGATATCTTGCAAAAGACATGCTTCCTCTTTCTGTTGTAGAATGTGTAGCTCATCTGATATGCATTCTACTTTATTTTTCATTTAGGATGTAGATTAATCCAGAGTGAGTGGCAGTGCTGGAGTTCTGTCTTGAGTCTAATGAATGAACCACGAAGCTGAGCCTAATGATGTATTTCAACAAAGTTTAGGAGGTGCTAATGCTGTCAAAAGAAAAGCAGAATGAGAATGAAACTGTTTCCAAAACTGAATGTAAATAGATAGGAATAACAGATGAAATATGTGCAAACAGTCCTAATAAATGAATTGATGATCTATGGAAGAATGCTAAAATGAGAAATATTGTGAAAGATTTGTTCTGGTTGATATTTGCAGTGGAATGGTATATTCATAAGAGTGAAGAATGAACTAGCACCTTTCACAACCTCTCAGTTATGGTTTACCGTAAAAGATGAACCGTAGATTTTACCACAGGAAGACATTCTTTGTGTGATATTTTGAAAAGAAAAAGCACAATTACTGTGGTACTTAGTACATAAGTTAGTATTATTTTCTGAAGGAATTCCAGATATATGTGGAGCTGCATTTTTCTTCCGTCTCTCCCCTCCCCTTGAAAACTCTGCCTCATGCATGGATAGAACCATCTAGGTGACAGCTGTACTTCAGCCAAGGAGTCGGTCGTATCTAAAGTCTAAGCAGTGAATGTTCACCAGCGACTCAACTGTGAAATGTGTGTGTCCAGGCATCATAAAAAAACTCTGTTCTACCATTATTCCTGACCAAATGCCAGGACACTGAATAACAGTAAAGAGTGAGAGTGCTGGATAATTGTTTTCACGACCCCTTTGCTTAGCCAAGTGACTCCATCATCAACTGTAGCTACTATCTTTGCTGATAGCAATTAATTATCCAGACTAGGCGTTAAACCTTGGACCTTGCTGTTGTGTAAGGTTGAACTCTACACTATTCAGTGTGTATATTTTTGTCATAGGGTTAGTATATGATGGAGTCTTCAAGGTTATTTATCAGCATTATTGCTGAAGGCAGAACAATTGTTACGCAGTCCTAACTCATCTTTTCTCATGTCAAAATAAATGCTCAAGAGCTTTTAACTACAATGTAGAGTATAAGCAGGAGTACATCAGCATCTACTTGCTTTCTGTTTTCTCGAATCCCCTATTACCTAATGTCACCCTTTTATCTTGGAAATGATGACAGTTCAAGGCCAGGGACATGCTTATTGCTTCATTACTGGGCATGCAAGAAGTGTAATTCATGGATGAGATCCATAGTACTTTTTCAAATTGCTCTTATGCTGCTTGTCCCCACCCAGCTGCTGTGAAAATTGAATAATTATTGGCTTCATGCTGCTCCATCTAGTGGCTCAGTCAAAAACTGACAATACAAATTAAATTCAACCCCTCGCCTGACTCCTCGCGGAAGAATTGCCCTGAGGGTCAAAACACTGATCCTCCTCCACACTGCTTTGAATCTGACTGCAAACAGATGGGATAAGAGTCACCATAGCATACAGTTGCTTATCATTTTTGAACTGCTCAATTCACTTAAAGAACGGCTGGCAACACAGGTAGCTTTAGGCTGCATGCAGAAAACGAGGAAATTTGGTTTCAGCTATGGGTCCACTTTAGGTAATCCTGTCAAAATAGGAATTTGAGCTTGAAAATGGAGAAGAATAATGATACGAAAGCTACAACCTAGTTGGCACAATGGGTAAAATGCATTGAATTGCACAAAAGTGGAATGGATAAAGTAGCAAAAGCAGGTGAAAATGGAGATGGAGGAGATGACCAAAAATATTTAGAGCAAGCGATCCTTGGTGGGAAGTTTTTTTTAGTAAAGATAGGAGAACTACAAAATTGTTGGAAAAGGAATGAAAATTTAATGACGGATACAGTGATCGTTGCATGGTAATAGAGAGCTTAACAGTAACTAAGTTTGATTTTGCAGCATTTTGATTGTGGTGGGTTTCACAAATTATGTTTGAGTAACACAGTCAGAAATTGTATAAAAATGAAGGTTGGCTCAAAGTGAAAACAAACCTTAGTTTTAAGCATTAGACTTCCCAGTTCTAAGATGCTTCCTGAAGCTATCACCATTGATTCAGCATTTTCTTGTACTTTATTGAGCAGCAATGTTGCATTTGAAAGGATTTTCTTTGGATTTCTAATAGATAAAACAGGCTCACTACAATTAGAAGCCAAATGAATTGTTGCGCCAAGTATCAATGAAGACACCAGCATGGAGTAAATGACATTGCCTAGAATTCATAAGAACTTAGGCATGTCCTAGGCCCAACCATCTTCAGCTGCTTCATCAATGACCTTCCCTCTGTCGTAAGGTCAGAAGTGGGGATGTTTGCTGATGATTGCACAATGTTCAGCACCTTATGTGACTCCGATACTTAGATACTGAAGCGGTTTATATTTAAATGCAACAAGATCTGGACAATGGCTAGGCTTGGGCAGATAAGTGGCAAGTAACATTCACATCACATAAATGCCTGGCAATGACTAAGGATCTTTGGTGAATTGCTTTGGTGAAATGACCAATGAGACATACTCTCACCACTGCTCCTTGATATTCAATGGTGTTACCACCACTGAATCCCCCATTACAAACATCCTTGGAGTTACCATTGACCAAAAATTCAACTGGACTTGCCATATAAACACAATGGCTACAAAAGTAGGTCAGAGGCTAGGAATAATGTGGCTAATAACTCGCCTCCTGACTCCCCAAAGCCTATCCAGCATCTACAAGGCACAAGTCAGGATTGTGGTGGAATACTCCCCACTTGCCTGGATGGATGCAGTCTGCATGGGTTTCATCTGGGTGCTCTGGTTTCCTTCCACAGTTCAAAGATATGCTGGCTAGATGCACTGGCCATGGTATAGTCTCCCACAGTGTACCAGAACAGGTGCTGGAGTGTGGTGACCAGGGGATTTTTCACAGTAATGTCACTGTAAGCCTACTTGTGATAAATAAACTTAAAGTTAAACTATCCAGGACAAAACAGCCCGCTTGATTAGCACCACATCAACAAACATTCAATCCCTTCACTCCAAACGTTCAGTAGCAGCAGTGTGTACTATCTACGAGATGCACTGCAGCAATTCACCAAAGATCCTCAGATAGCACCTTCCAAACCCCTAACCACTTCCATCTCAAAGGACAAGGGCAGTAGATACACCATCTGCAGGTTCCCCTCCACTCACCATCCTGACTTGGAAATATATCACTGTTCCTTCACAGTCTCTCTGTCAAAATCCTGGAATTCCCTCCCTTATGGCATTGTGGGTCAACCCGCAGCACATGGACTGCAGCAATTCAAGAAGACAGCTTACCACCATCTTCCCAAGGGCAGCTAGGAATGGGAAATGCTGGCCAGCCAGCGACGACCATGCCCCATAAATGAATTTTAAAAAATGACATGAAGGAAGCAGAAGTGAATACTGAGATTTTGGTCTGAGGAGAGACTGAGCAGCAATTATAATTGGAGGAAAAATACCCAGAGGAAAGTTGATGCAAAATCAGAACATAACTTCTATTTTTATTGCCTGGACTTGCCTGAATATATCTCAATGTATAATGAACCTGTTAACTTTTCAAACTTAAAAACTAAAATCATTCCATTTTTTAAAAAAATTGGAGCTGCATATTGAAAAGAAGCAAGGGATAAACTATCTGGTAGGAAAGAATTATATGTTCTATAGAAGAAGATTTAATGATGTGATCAATGTTCTTTATAGCTTAGTAACAGAATGAGTTTCCATTTATATAGTACCTTTCACGACCTCGGTATATCACAAAATGCTTTATGGCTAATTAAATAGTTTAAGGTGTAGCTGCTGTTGTTATGTAAAGAAATGTGGCAGCTAATTTCTGCATATCAAGTTCTCACAATCAGTGGTGCAATAAATGGCCAAATAATCTAATGTTACTGAGCCTCTTGCCCCAAAGCATATACCTTTGGCCTACTATCTCCTAAGCTTTCCCTCCAACCATCTCAAACCATAATTAGGTCAGAATCCCCTTCTTTACAGTCCTCGGGTGGCAGGATGGCACAGTGGTTTGCACTGCTACCTCACAACACTAGGACCCATGTTCCATTCCCTGCCTGGGTCACTGTCTGTGCAGAGTCTACATGTTCTCCTCACGTCGGTATGGGTTTCCTCTGGGTATTCCTGTTTCTTCCCACAGTCCGAAAGACATGCTGTTTGGATGCATTTGCCAAGCTAAATTCTCCATTAGTGAACCAAACAGGCACCGGAATGTGGCGACTAGGGGGTTTTCACAGTAAATTCATTGCAGTGTTAATGTAAGCCTACCTGTGATACTGATAAATAAACTTTAAACTTAAACTTGTCGGAGTCCATTGCCTTGGTTCTCGACTCTTCTGGTGGACACGTTCATGAAAATTTTGATCTATCCACTCTACCTGGTGACAGGAACAGCAAGGTAGTGTTGAAAATTGAGACTGATTTCAATTACATTTGCCAGAGAGGGAATGGTTAATATCCTTAATACTGCAAGTGATAAGATTCCTGCAACGTCAATCAAAACAAAAATGATGGAAAAAGTAGTGCAATTTCTGCCAGTATCTGATTGAGAAAGGAACAGTAATGATTTAACAAGTGTTTTATTTATGATGTTGCATTTTGGGCACCAGTACATTAGAAAGAGAAAACAGCTTTTTCCTTTCTTTCATCAATCTGCCAAAAATATATGAAGCACTTAGGATTCTATAAGCAGCAAGTTGGAAGTTGGTGTTAACGGAAACGGTAAATGGTTAAAGCTTTTTGGTTGATTGCATTGTTTTAAAGGTGCATGCTTTCATGATAGGGACTGTACACCAATGATTGCTGGATGAGCGGTTGACTGAACCTGTTGCTCAACTGAATTGCAGCTGATTCCCATTCTTCACGTTCATGCAAGAAGAACATCAGTTTATTTCAGTTGTCGGAGGGCTATAGATATCTGTACACTGTACCCTCACAAAAGTCAGTAAAGTTGGAGGATGGGGGTCATGGACAAAAATTGATATTTAATGAAGGAAGATAACAGAGTACTCTTTTAGAAAAACTGAATGGAAAGTAGACAATCTGTCTAAGGAATCTTAGAATGTCCATCTCGAACAATGTGGATGATGCAGGGTAAATAAAAAAATGTTCTACTAGCCGTGATAAAGATGTTCCTTTAAAAATAAATGTTTTATTGACAATGTGAACATAGTTGAGGCGGTGGATTAGCTCTGTGGTTAGCACTGCTGCTCCACAGCACCAAGGGCCCAGGTTCAATTCTGGCTTTGGGATCTAGATAGGCTGGGCGAATGGGCCAGGAAATGGCAAATGGAATTTAATGTTGGCAAGTGCGAGGTGGTCCACTTTGGTAGGAATAATGGTAGGAAGGATTATTACTTACGTGGAGAAAAACTGCAGCAGGCGACGGTGCAGAGGGACCTCGGGGTCCTTGTGCATGAGTCGCAAAAACCCAGCTTGCAGGTGCAGCAGGTGGTCAGGAAGGCGAATGGGATGCTGGCCTTCATCGCGAGGGGGATTGAATATAAAAGTAGTGAGGTCTTGCTGCGGCTATATAGGGCATTGGTGAGGCCGCAGCTGGAGTACTGTGTGCAGTTTTGGGCGCCGTACTTACGCAAGGATATTTTGGCCTTGGAGGGAGTGCAGAGGAGGTTTACTAGGATGATGCCGGAGTTGCAGGGGTTGAGTTATGAGGAGAGGCTGAATAAACTAGGCTTGTACTCATTAGAGTTTAGAAGAATGAAGGGAGATCTCATTGAGACGTATAAGATGATGAATGGGATGGATGGGATAGAGGTGGAGAGACTCTTCCCGCTCAGAAAGGATAGTAGGACTAGGGGGCACAGCCTCAAGATAAAGGGGGGACGGTTTAGAACGGAGTTGAGGAGGAACTTCTTCACTCAAAGGGTGGTGAATCTCTGGAATTCTCTGCCCGTTGAAGTGGTGGAGGCTACCTCGCTAAATATTTTTAAGACGCGGGTTGATGGGTTTTTGATAAGAGAGGGGATTAAGGGTTATGGGGAGAGGGCGGGAATGTGGAACTGAGCCACGACAGATCAGCCATGATCTTATTGAATGGCGAGGCAGGCTTGAAGGGCTAGTTGGCCTACTCCTGCTCCTATTTCTTATGTTCATTGTCTGTATGGAGTTTGCACATTCTCCCCATGTCTGCATGGGGTTCCTTCGTTTATTCTGGTTTTCTCCCACAGTCCAAAAGTTCGATTTGATTTATTATTGTCGCATGTATTATTATTTCTTGCATGCTGTACAGACAAAATATACCATTCATAGAGACGGAAACGAGAGACTGCAGAATGTAACGTAACAATCATAGCTAGTGTGGAGAGAAAAATCAATTTAATGCAAGATAAGCCCGTTCAAAAGTCTGACAGCAGCGGAGAAGAAGCTGCTCTTGAGTCCGTTGATACGTGATCTCAGACTTTTGGCTCTTTCCTGAAGGAAGAAGATGGAAGAGAGAATGTCCAGGGTGTGTGGGACCCTTAATTATACTGGCTGCTTTTCCGAGACAGTGGGAAGTATAGACAGAGCTAATGGATGGGAAATTGGTTTGTGTGATGGATTGGGCTACAGTCACGACCTTTTGTAGTTCCTTGCAATCTTGGGCACGGCAGCAGCTACACCAAGCTGCGATACAACCAGAAAGAATACTTTCTATGGTGCATCTGTAAAAGATAGTGAGAATCATAGCTGACATGCCAAACTCCCTTCGTCTTCTGAGAAAGTAGATGTGTTGGTAGGCTTTCTTAACCAAAATGTCAGCATGGGGGGATCAGGACAGGGTTGTTGGTGATCTAGACACTTAAAAACTTGAAGCTCTCAACCCTTTCTACTTCATCCCCATTGATATTGACAGGGATATGTTCATCTTTATGCTTCCTGAAGTCGATGACAATCTCCTTCATTTTGTTGACATTGACGGAGAGATTATTGTTGCTGCACCAATTCACCAGATTCTCTATTTCGTTCCTGTACTCTGTCACGTCGTTGTTTGGGATCCGACCCACTCGGTGTCATCAGCAAACTTGAAAATCAAATTGGAGGGGAATTTGGCCGCACAGTCATAGGTGTATAAGGAGTATAGTAGGGGGCTGGGAGCACAACTTTGTAGGGCATCGATGTTGAGGATGATTGTGGAAGAGGTGTTGTTGCCTATCCTTACTAATTGTGGTCTGTGAATTAGAAAGTTCAGGATCCAGTCACGCAGGGAGATGCTGGGGCCCAGGTCACAGAATGTGAGTTGGGTTAATTAGCCATGCCAAATTGATCTTCGTGTCAGGGGATTATTTACCCTGTCACCCTAGTGTCAGGGTGACAGGGTAAATATGTGGGGTCACTGGGCCTGGGTGGGATCGTGGTCAGTGCAGACTCGATGGGCCAAATGGCCTCCTTCTGCACTGTGGTGATCCTATGATTCTGTGATTCTATTCAATGATATTTAGGAAGACAGTGAACAGTTTTTTTTAAACAGAATACATTTTATCAGAAAGTTTGAATTTAACAACTGGCATAACATCACCTTCCTAGGTGATTCATCTGTACTTCTCTCTCACATTATTCTCCATTTAGCTTCTAAATTCATAACCTCTACAACTAGTGCACCAGGTTAATGGGAACAGCACTACATGTCCCCCTCCAAGTCACACACTATCCTGACTTGGAACTATATTGCAGTTCCTTAACTGTCGCTGAATGAAAACCCTGGATATCTCTTTCTAACAGCACTGTGGGTGTGCCTGCAACATATAGATTGCAGCATTTAAAGAAGGTGGCCCACCATCATCATCTCTAGAGCAAATAGGGATGGGCAATAAATGCTGGCCTGGCGAGTGGTACCCACATTCCATAAAAGAATTAGTAAGAAATGTGTCACCTTTTGCATCTAACTGGCTGCAATATGTCAACTTTATGGACCCTATTTCACCATTTTGATTCTGGGCCTACTTGAAACTGGAAGTGTCTCAGATCCGACTTTTAGACCCATTCTGAAGTGCCCCCTTACACATTCTGCCTGATAAAATGTCAGCGCTGCACAAGCTTGTGGGTGGGGCGTAACACACCCAAAATCCTGCAGCTCTAATTGGTGGCTCCAACTGCGCATGCACAGAAAAAAAGAGAAAATATTGCTCCCCTGTCACATCCCTCCCAGACCAGATAATCCTTCCTCCTGGCTCCCACAGATATTAATCCACCCCCCCCCCCCCCCACAACATTTACTGACTCCATTACCCCCCCACCCCCTCTACCCCCCAGACCAATCATGGGCTCCTCTCCCCCCCCCCCCGCCCCACCCCGTTTCCCCCCACTGGTTTAAGGAAGAGTGGCAGTGGACCCACCCTTGTCCTCTGCTGATCTCTAGCAGAGTGGCAACAGGCCTACCTTCTCCACCCTTCCCCCGCCCCATCCAGTGATCTCAAGCAGAGTGCCATCAGATGCTAGGCACTTATCTCCTCACTAACCCTCACTGATGGAGTGCCTGAATTGAACTTATATGGAGCATGTCTGTTTCGTGCTGATTCTGGATGGGTGAACGCTGTGGTAAAGGGGGAAGTGCCAGTAAGGTTGGGCGTGCTGCCCATTAAGTCAATTTAAATGTATGCAAATGCATTTAAATGGCTGTTGTGCCCATTTCAGGCATGGTCCCGATTGCGGCCATTTTCGGGCCTTGATAAAGGGGGAACTGGCATGGAGTTGAACACTGCACGTCTCGCGCCTGAATTTACCAAGTATTCGTGCCTGAAAATATGTGCAATGCCATGATAAAATCAGGCTCTATAAGTCAGCAACAAGTTACAACTGATCCTTAAAAAAATTGACTTGAAAAAAATAGATAAAGCAAGCCTACCATTTTTGATAGTTTTTTCCAACCTGATCATTTTCTATCTCCTGAGTACACAAGCCAATGACGGAAAAGCAACTATCAATTTACAAAAGCTTCAACAATAGTAATTTGATTCAAAAAAGTAATTTTGATGTGCGTTAAATTCGAAATTGTACCTACCAGCTAGTTTTCAGTAATTTCTGTGCAATGGAGCCCACATTTCTCCCCACCTCTACAATCCCCACCTTCTCACTATTTAGAAAATAATTTGGCCTGGTGTTCATGTAATGTGCCCAAATAATGTTTCGAATAAGTAACTTTGATGTGCGTATATATACTCCAATCTCACAGGAATAACTTAGCAGTGGGCTGAAACACCCTCTTCCCGGACATGGTTGACTCCATAATCTTTATGAAGGTGGTACATTGTAACATATTTGTGGTTTTGCTGGAATACGAGGTAGTATTTTCTAAAGTTTACATAATGCAGTTAAACCGTGCTCCAGATGCTAGAATAGTCATAAACATTGTGTGGGAGGTCAGTTAGTGTTAATATAATTAATTCATTGTATGATATGCTAGTGTAAAACACAATGAATTATTTCAGTAATTTTCCAAACAGCAGAAAATAATGTATTGATAAGCAGAAAGACTTGAAATAGATTTTTAAAAAAACATATCTTTACTCACACTATTTTCCCTTTTGGGATGATCCCACGGCTGAATATCAGCCCAGTGAACCATATAATGAATAGTCCTTCCATGGACAACAAGTCTTGGTATGAGATTTGAACCTGAACCTTTTGGCTTAGAGATAGGGACACCTCCACTGCACTACAGGGCCTCTTAGAATTGTACAAAAAACAGAATTTTTTTTATACTTTAGATCTTGTTGTTTCTTCATTGTTTTCATCTCCATGTCAGAATTGTGATGAGTACTGTAGCAGGCAGCATTTTATCCACTAAGCATTGAGGGTGTATTAATATTTTTACAAACGTTATCCCCTCACAGCACCAGGGACCCAGTTTCAATTACAGCTTTTGATCACAGTCTGTGTGGAGTTTGCACATTCTCCCCGGCTCCTTCAGTTTCCTCCCACAGTCCAAAGATGTTCAGGTTGGGTGGAATAGCCAAGCTAAATTGTCCCTTAGTGTCCCAAGGTGTGTAAGTTAAGGGGATTCGTGGGGTAAATACATGGGGTTACAGGGATAGAGTCAGGGTAAGAGGCTTAGTTGGACAGTCAGTGTAGACCCGATGGACCAAATGGTCTCCTTCTGTATGTAAGGATTCTATGATTCTATGAAATGGATAACCTGCATCAAAATTTATTTCTCTTCTTGCATGATTATACAAAAGAACTGTCCTGCAAAAATTCAAGTGCTAATATAATAATTTTGCAATTAACAAATCAGTTAAAAAAAACTACTCAATGTTAAAGAAAATAGTTAATTCTGTTTGGTTAAAACTATAGGCCTAAAACTTGGAATTGAGCCAGTGCAATATCCTGAGACTGAGGATTCCAGCTACAACATATTGGAATATACAGCACGAAGGAGACAGTCATCATCCATATGGCAATCCCAAAGGTTGAATAATACTGTGCACTAATCCATTTCTCAAAGCTTTTAAGCCCTTTCTCTGTCAGATGCCTTCTGATTTCTCGGAGGATGCTTCCTTGGGCAGTTACATTCATCAATTTTCCAATTTCAGTTTAAAGTAATTAATTCTGAAATATTTATTCACCTTCCCTCTTCTGACACAGAACTTATGCCCAATATTGTAGAAGATCTTACCTCCCTGTAGCAGGTTCTATATGGGGAATCACTGATTGACCTCCCTGTGGGCTTCATTGAGCATGAATTTCCCTGGTATCCACTGTTAGGTATTAGGCAGTGCCCTGCATAGGTGCAACTCATTATGTGAACTTTTTATAAGGCAAGTCCAGGACTGAGCCAGCTGAACTGTAGTCTGAGGCAGGGTGTAGTATGTGTACACCATGGTAGTGGTTTTACTTTACATTCTTCAATAAAGTATGTTCCTTTCCAGTCGGCTTACAAATCACCATTCAAGCTGAGGTGGCAGCACATAGAACATTACAACGCAGTACAGGCCCTTCGGCTCTCAATGTTGCACCTACCAGTGGAACCAATCTAATGACCGTCTAACCTAAACTATTCCAATATTATCCATATGCCTATCCAATGATCATTTGAATGCCCTTAAAGTTGGCGAGTCCATAACTGCTGCAGGCAGGGCATTCCACACCCTTACTACCCTCTGAGTAAAGAACCTACCTCTGACATCCATCCTATATTTATCACCCCTCAATTTAAAGCTGTCTCCTTGATTTAGCCATCAACATCCGAGGAAAAAGGCTCTCACTGTCTACCCTATCTAATCCTCTGATCATCTTGTATGCCTCAATTAAGTCACCTCTTAACCTTCTTCTCTCTAACGAAAACAACCTCAAGTCCCTCAGCCTTTCCTCATAAGACCTTCCCACCGTACCAGGCAACATCCTGGTAAACCTCCTCTGCACCCTTTCCAATGCTTCCACATCTTTCCTATATTGCAGCGACCAGATCTGTACACAATACTCCAAGTGCAGCCACACCAGAGTTTTGTACAGCTGCAACATGATCTCACGGCTCCGAAACTCAATCCCTCTACCAATAAAAGCTAACACACCGTACGCCTTCTTAATAACCTTATCAACCTGGGTGCCAACTTTCAGGGATCTATGCACACGTACACCGAGATCTCTCTGCTCATCCACACTACCAAAAGTCTTTCCATTAGCCCGCTACTCTGTAATCCTGTTACTCCTTCTAAAGTGAATCACCTCACACTTTCCCGCATAAAACTCCATTTACCACCTCTCAGCCCAGCTCTGCTGCTTATCTATGAACCTCTGCAAACTGTAACATCCATCCGCACTATCTGCAACTCTTCCGACTTTGTCATCCGCAAATTTACTAATCCATCCTTCTACACCCTCATCAAGGTCATTTATAAAAATGACAAACAGCAGTGGCCCCAAAACAGATCCCTGTGGTACACCACTAGTAACTGAACTCCAGGTTGAATATTTCCCATCAACCACCACCATCTGTCTTCTATCAGCTAGCCACTTCCTGATCCAATCCGTTAAATCACCCTCAATCCCATGCATCCGTATTTTCTGCAGTAGCTTACCATGGGGAACCTTATCAAACGCTTTACTGAAATCCATATATACCACATCAACTGCTTTACCCTTATTCGCCTCTTTGGTCACCTTTTCAAAGAACTCAATAAGGTTTGTGAGGCATGACCTACCCTTTACGAAACCGTATTGACTATCCCTGATCAAATTATTTCTCTATAGATGATTGTAAATCCTATATCTTATAATCCTTTGCAAAACTTTGCCCATAATAGAAGTAAGGCTCACTAGTCTATAATTCCCAGGATGGTCTCTACTCCCCTTCTTGAACAAGGGGACAACATTTGCTTTCCTCCAGTCTTCCGGCACTATATCTGTAGCCAATGATGACATAAAGATCAAAGCCAAAGGCTCTGAAATCTCTTCCTAGCCTCCCAGAGAATCCCAGGATAAATCCCATCCAGCCCAGGAGACTTATCTATTTTCATACTTTCAAGAATTGTGCGGAGGGTGTGGAGAGTCTGCAGAAGGATCTAGATAGGCTGGGAGAATGGGCCAGGAACTGGCAAATGGAATTTAATGTTGGCAAGTGCGAGGTGGTCCACTTTGGTAGGAATAATGGTAGGAAGGACTATTACTTACGTGGCGAAAAACTACAGCAGGCGACGGTGCAGAGGGACCTCGGGGTCCTTGCGCATGAGTTGCAAAAACCCAGCCTGCAGGTGCAGCAGGTGGTCAGGAAGGCGAATGGGATGCTGGCCTTCATAGCGAGGGGGATTGAATATAAAAGTAGGGAGGTCTTGCCGCAGCTGTATAGGGCATTGGTGAGGCCGCAGCTGGAGTACTGTGTGCAGTTTTGGTCGCCGCACTTATGCAAGGATATTTTGGCCTTGGAGGGAGTGCAGAGGAGGTTTACTAGGCTGATGCCGGAGTTGAGGGGGTTGAACTATGAGGAGAAGCTGAATAAACTAGACTTGTACTCATTAGAGTTTAGAAGAATGAGGGGAGATCTCATTGAGATGTATAAGATGATGAATGGGATGGATAGGATAGAGGTGGAGAGACTCTTCCCACTCAGAAAGGACAGTAGGACTAGGGGGCACAGCCTCAAGATAAAGGGGGGGCGGTTTAGAACGGAGTTGAGGAGGAACTTCTTCACTCAAAGGGTGGTGAATCTCTGGAATTCTCTGCCCGTTGAAGTGGCGGAGGCTGCCTCGCTAAATATTTTTAAGACGCAGGTTGATGGGTTTTTGATAAGCGAGGGGATTAAGGGTTATAGGGAGAGGGCGGGAATGTGGAACTGAGCCATGACAGATGAGCCATGATCTTATTGAATGGTGGGGCAGGCTTGAAGGGCTAGATGGCCTACTCCTGCTCCTATTTCTTATGTTCTTATGTTCAATCCCGTCTCGTCTAAAAGCCTGTAACTTAGTATTCTCCTCGACTACATTGACATTTTCCTGTGAGAATACTGACGAAAAATATTCATTTAGTGCCTCTCTTGTCTCATCAGACTCCACGTACAACTTCCCACTACTGTCCCTGACTGGCCCTAATCTTGCCCTAATCATTCTTTTATTCCTGACATACCTATAGAAAGCTTTAGCGTTCTCCTTGATCCTACCCGCAAAAATCTTCTCATGTCCTCTTCTGGCTCTTCTTAACTCTCTCTTTCGTTCCTTCCTGGCTAACTTGTAACTCTCCAGTGCCCTAACTGAGCCTTCACATCTCATCTTTACATAAGCCTCCTTCTTCCTCTTCACAACAGATTCAACTTTCTTAGTAAACCACGGTTCCCTCGCTTGACCGCTTCCTCCCTGCCTGACAGGTACATATTTATCAAGGACTCGCAGTAGCTGCTCCCTGAACAAGCTCCACATTTCAATTGTTCCCATCCCCTGCAGTTTCCTTCTCCAACCTTTGTATCCTAAATCTCACCTAATCGCCTCATAATTTCCTTTCCCTCAACTATAACTTCTGCCCTTTGGTATATACCTATCCCTTTCCATCACTAAGGTAAACGTAACTGAATTGTAGTCACTATCACCAAAGTGCTCACCTACCTCCAAGTCTGACACCCTGGTCTGGTTCATTACCCAGTACCAAATCCAATGTGGCCTCGCCTCTTGTTGGTCTATCTACAGACTGTGTCAGGAAACCTTCCTGCACACATTGGACAAAAACTGACCCCTCTAACGTACTCGAACTATAGCTTTTCCAATCAATATTTGTAAAGTTAAAGTCCCCCATAACAATTACCCTGTTACTTTCACTCCTATCCAGAATCATCTTTGCAATCCTTTCCTCTACTTCTCTGGAACTTTTCGGAGGCCTATAAAAAAACTCCCAGCAGGGTGATCTCTCCTTTCCTGTTTCTCATCTCAGCCCATACTACCTCAGTAGACGAGTCCTCATCAAACGTCCTTTCTGCCACCGTAATACTGTCCTTGACTAACAATGCCATGCCTCCCCCTCTTTTACCACCTTCCCTGCTCTGACTGAAACATCTAAACCCTGGAACCTGCAACAACCATTCCTGTCCCTGCTCTATTCATGTCTCTGAAATGGTCACAACGTTGAAGTCCCAGGTTCCAACCCTGGCTGCAAGTTCGCCTACCTTATTCTGTATGCTCCTAGCATTAAAGTATACACACTACAAACCACCCTCCCACCTGCCAATACACTGCTGCAACCTTGAAACCTTATCCATGACCTCCCTACTCTCAACCTCCTGTACATTGGAGCTACAATTCAATAGCATCATTACTGACCGAACTGCCCAAGTGCTAAATTGTAGACTGCTGTTTGTCTCTGTGGAGTTGGTGAGGGAACCAACTAAAAGGAAAAACATACTTAACCTCATTCTCAGCAACCTGCCTGCCACAGATGCATCTGTCCATGACAATATTGGTAGAAGTGAACACCACATATATATCGTGATGTGTAGCACTAAGACACACTAAATAGAATAGATTTCAAACAGATCTCACAACTCAAGATTGGGCAACCATAAGGCATTGTTGGCCATCAGCCACAGAAAAATTGTACTCAGTCACAATCTGAAGCATCATAACCTAATACATTTTACCATTCCCACCAACTCAGAGGATCAACCCTGGTTCAGTGAAGCAGGAGGGGGGCATACCAGGAGCAGTAACAGGCATACCTGAAATAAGGTGTCAACCTGGTGAAGCTACAACCCAGGACTGGTTATGTACCAGACAGCATTTGCAGCAAGTAATAGGCAGAGCTAAACAATTCCACAACACACGGATCTGCTCTAAGCTTTTCAATCTGGCCACATCCAGTCATGAATGGTGGTGGACAGTTAAAAACTCACTGGAGGAGGAGACTCTGCAAATATCCCAATCCTCAATGATGAAGAAGCCCAGCACATCAGTGCAAAAGATAAGGCTGAAGCATTCACAACAGTCTTCAGTCAGAACTGCCAAGAGGATGATCCAATTCAGCTTCTTCTGGAGATCCCTAACATCACAGATGCCAGTCTTCAGTCAATTCAATTCACTTCACGTGATATCAAAAAATGGCTGAATGCACTGGACACTGCAAAGGTTAAGGGCCTGAGAATATTCTATAATATACTGAAGACCTGAGCTCTAAAACTTGTGCCCACAGCCTAGTTGTCCCAGTGCAGCTAAAACTCTGGCGTTTATCCAACAATATGAAAAACTATCTGGTGTCTCCTGCAGACAAAAAACAGGTCAAAGCCAACCCGAGTAATTAGAATTACCGCCCCATTAATCTACTCTTGATCATCAGTTAAGTGATGGATGGGGTCACCAACAGTGCTATCAAGTGGCACTTGCTTAGCAATAACCTGCTTATTGATGCTCAGTTTGGGTTCTGTCAGACCTGCTCAGCTCCTGACCTCATTGCAGCCTTAGTTCAAATATGGGCAAAAAAGCTGAAGTCAAGAGGTGAGATGAGAGTGACTGCCCTTGATATCAAGGCAGCATTTGACTGAGTTTGGCATCCAGGGACCCCAGCAAAACTGGAGTCAAAATGAATCAGAGGAAAATCTCTCTGCTGGTTGGAGTCATAACTAGCACAAATAAAGATAGTTGCGGTTGTTGAGGGTCAATCATCTCAGTGCAGAACATCACTGCAGGAGTTCCTCAGGTGAGTGTCCTGGGCTCCAGCATCTTCATCAATGCCTTCCTTTCAGCATAAGGACAGAAGTAGGTATGTACTCTGATGACTGCACAATATTCAGCACCTTTTGTGACTCCTCACACATTGAAGCAGCCTATGTCCAAATGAGGCAAGCCTTGAGCAATATTCAGTCTTGGGCTGACAAATGGCAGGTAACATGTATGCCACACCAGGACCAGGCAATGACCATCTTCAACAAGATTGACCTGACCATTGATTCTTGATATTCAATGCATCACTATTTCTGAATCCTTCGCTATCAACACTCTGGGGTTACCATTGATCAGAAACTGAACTGGATGAGTCCAAAGATGTGGGGGTTAGGTTGATTGGCCATGCTAAAATTGCCCCTTAGTGTCTTGAGATGTGTAGGTTAGAGGGATTAGCAGGTAAATATGTAGGGATATGGGGAAGGGCCTCGGTGGGATTGTGCTCGGTGCAGACTCGATGGACTAAATGGCCTCTTTCTGCACTGTAGGGTTTCTATGACTCTATGAGCCACATACCTTCTGTGGCGACAAAAACAGGTCAAAGGCTACAAATCCTGTGATGAATAATTGACCTCCTGACTCCCCAAAGCCTGTCCACCGTCTATCAGGAGTGTGATGGGATACTCTGTACTTAGCACATACAGTTGGTAATATGCTCTTTCAGAGAGTCACAGCAGGCACAAAGGGCCGAATGGCCTCTTCTGCACTCTAGGGGATTCTATGATTCTTGTGAAGGCCTTCCAGTCTCTTCTTGTGCCAGCTCGTCAAAGGCTAGAACCAAAATCTCCCAATTTAAAGAGGCTACAGATATGACTCCACTCGCAGCCTGAAGTCTGGCTTGCAAGGATGGTTGAAAATCAAACTCAAATGCACATGCAAAGGAATATATATGTGTGAGACTGTTCATTTAAGATGCTCATAAAATGATGGGCAGCGTTATGAAATTCAATCACAGCTGAAATTAAAATCTCAAAGTCTTGTCATAAAATAGAATTTGCCTTTTTCAGTCTCCATAAATCAGAGGTTCTGATGCCAAATCCTACACTTTTTGTTGTTACAAAACACTGTATCTTCTGACTCATCATGAGCAATGCCAGGGGAAATCTGTTAGCATGTCTAACATTTACATTCATTCAGTCAACCTTTTGATGAAATGGAGAGAGAAAACAGAGATTGACAACATTAAGAATAATGCTTTATTTCATGTTGATTCTTGCAGGTATGAGTTTATTTACTGCTCCGAGTAATATTGAAAAAAAAATTAATAAGTCCTCAACAGTAAGAAAGAAAAATGAGTATCAAATTTCATTATATGTTGAGCAGCCTAAGGGTTGTTTTTCATGCATAATGAATAGAAAATGCATAATGTATAAATGAATATCACACATTTTAATGTCTGCTAATGTTTCTTTTCCTGACACTAGCTACATGGCTCAGTAATTCTCAGGCCATCTGTAGAAACACATTTGTAAGGCGATGCATTGAACAACCTATTATTTTACATTTCCTTTTGTCATACTTGATGAACATTACATAAACTTGCATAAGCATTCACATTACCATTAAGTATTTAAAAGCAACCACGTTAGTTGGTTGGTTGGTTTTAAACTTAATCCAGACACTTGGAAAAGAAGGCCCAGAGAAAACAGAGGACCATTTGCTCCAGTACTGCAATTGGAGTTCTAGCGTCTGCTCTATGATTCTCAGCAATCTTCAACCACTTTGATATGCTTCGGAGTGATTATCATTAAATACAACCATTTTTGCATTGGGAGAGATTGGCTGGTGCAATGATTAAAGACAAGAAATGGTGAACATGGCAGCAGAAGGTAAGGCGAGTGGTCCATAAGTAGCAAGGCTTATCATATTGCAGTAATAGGTGGTGCAGCAGGATGATTGAGTACATCAGCCATAGTGAGGGCTCTCATCATTGAGTAAGCCTGTAAAAGACATAGCTTTTTGAAAGAATTGTAACAGGAATGGAGTGTGAGGTGACTTCCCCATCCAGCTTGTCATAAATGGATCAGTTAAAATTACCAATCAGAGAATTCCTATAGGGCAGAAGGAAGCCATTTGACCCATCAAGCCTGCACCAACAACAGTCCCACCCAGTCTTATCCCCGTAACCCCATGTATTTGCCCTACTAATTCCCCCCAACACTAATGGGCATTTTATCATAGCCAGTCAACCTAACCTGCACATCTTTGTACTGTGGGAGGAAACTGGAGAACCCGGAGGAAACCCATGCCGACACGATGAGAACATACAAACTCCACACAGTCACCCGAGGCTGGAATTGAACTCAGAGCTGGTGCTGTGAGGCAGCAGTGCTAACCGCTGTGCCATCATGCCATGCTGAGTTCAAGGGTCATAAGTGTAGAGAGAGGCTCGGAATTGAAGAGTGAAAATACGTTTGGTATGGTGTGGCTTGGTATAGTGTAAAATGGTTTGGTACAGATTACAAGTTGGGATCGTGGACTGATCATAGACTACTGTTTACAAAAGGGAGAAAGCCCTGTCACAATGGCTAATGTCAGATTTTGTGGCCGTTTCAAAAAAGGAATTGAAAGAAGTCATAATTTAAAAGCACTATCTTTTCATATTAAGCTTCAGACATATTTTGTTAAACAGCAATGGAGGAAATAAAAAAAAAAGTTGCAGGGCTATGGGAAGAAATTTCAGAAGTCCTGGGATTTCGGCTTGGACATCCTCCCGAACTTCCTCTTCTGTCTTCTGCAACTCCTGTCATTGCAGGGGTTAAAACAGTAGCTCCCAACCGCAGCATGCCATGGGAAACTTGCAAATATCCCACATCCTGGAGTAGGTTTTCAACAGTGGGCACCATAGGAGCCCAAGAAGAATCAAGAAAATATCCAGTGCTGGGGATTGAGGAGAGTGGGAACAGGGACAGTGGAGGTAGCCAGAGTGTAGCAGACACAGAGCAGGAGTGTAGTGATGAAGAGAGAGGGCGGGGGGCTGGGGGCAGAGAGAGGAGGTAACGGGAATATGGTGGACCCAGAGGCAGGAAGTGGTGGTGAGGGGCTACCAGTTTCGTCAAAATTTAATTTTAATTTTGATATAATGGGCATTTTAGCAAAAATGAGCTAAATCTGATAAGGACATTCAGCAATGGACTACAGCTGTGGCTTGTGTCCTGCAGCTACTGAATTTGAGGTAATTTTGTACTTGCCCAGTAATGAGTAGCTTTTCACATTTTTTCTCATTCCTGCCACCAACACAATGAGAACTCATTTACATGTAATAATGACACAGATTAATTATTTTTGTGTTAAATCAAAATATAGAAAAAATGATATATTTAAAAACATTTCAAACTGCCAGTCTCTACTGCAGCAGGGGGTTCTCGGGTGACTGGCTGATGCATTGCAATAAGATTCTTTAAGAACCATTGCCTGTAAATAAAAGGACATTCATTGCTCTCTCAGTTTAAAAGGATTTTTTTAAGAAAAATTCTTGATATCAATGCTTACAAATGAGCTTCTTTTCTCCACCGGTGTCCTTTCTGCAGTCACAGGCAGGCAGGGTTTTGTTAACTCAAGCCATGGCCTCAGCAAATGTGGAGAATGGCAGGAGACTGAGCTGCTCTTGGGTTAAGGGGGCAATCTCATAAAGAAACTCTAAATCTAGAACGAGCACGAAGACAGGAAAGTTTCTGATCTGTTTTCTTTGGCAAGTCCAATTCTGCTATCTTATGCACTTAGAGCAGAAAAACACCTCAAAATCCATTTCTCGCCTGAAGGGGAAGTGGCTGGGGCTTAAATCACCTGGAAGCTGGCTGACAGCAGCAGAGGGTGCCATTGCACGTGCACAGCTCTGTCACGCAACCTCTGCTGCTTTCGGATTGCCTTCACGGCCGAAACATGGCACCCCCCAGTTACTGTGGGAGCCTACGGCTCATCTCAAGTCCACTTCTGCCCAGTAAGATTGTCCCCAAAGTCTCTGCGTCTGTGCCCAGTCTCCTGTTTAACTCTCCTATGCGGTTTGACCAGACCACACCACACTTCACATAAATATTTAAAGCTGCAGATTTTAGTGTCAGGAGTGGTCCAGCCAGCAGCAATTCTGCTTCTCCGGCATTATAGCAGACTTTTAAACCCCAGAAATGTTTCGTGTGACAGGAGAAGCTCTGCTAGATCAGCATGGAAACATTGAGCAGCACTTGTGGACAGCACCCAGGAGATTTGTACAGACTGAGAGCTGTGTTTACTCAGGTGTGCTGGTAATTAAAAAAAAAAATAGAAAATGTAAATCAGACAAATGGGGAAATAAGCTTAAAATAAGGGTCACCCCAACTCAAAACATTGGCTCTATTCTCTCTCCACCGATGCTGTCAGACCTGCTGAGATTTTTCAGTATTTTCTGTTTCTGTTGAAGAAAATAAGCTCGTTTGTAACCATTGATATCAAAAGCTTTTCTTAAAAGAAAGCCTTTAAAACTGAGAGAGCAATGTTCTTGTTACTTACAGGCATGTGATTCTTGAACAAATCCTATTGCAATGCATCAGCCAGTCACCCGAGTACCCCCTGCTGCAGTAGACACTGGCAGTTTGAAATGTTTTTAAAATACAATTCTTTCTACATCTTTTTCAAACACAGAAATAATTAATGACAGGGATTGTTTTAAGGGCCAGGTTTGTGCTGGAATTGAACAAATAAATATGGTGCAGTACCAAAAACTTTCATTTGATTTGGTTTGATTTGATTTATTATTGTCACACATATTAACGTTCAGTGAAAAGCATTATTTCTTGCGGCTATACGGACAAAACATACCATTCATAGAGAAGGAAAGGAGAGAGTGCAGTATTACAGTCATAGCAAAGCTTGTGTTGTGTTAGTCAAGATTCTTAGATTAGTTTATTTAAAGAGGCAAACAACACAAAAGGCAGATGGGAATACTTCATTTTATTTAAAATTAAATGTTCTAATTTAGGCTTGAGGAAAAGGTAGGAGAAAAGTAAAATACCATGGATGCTAAAATCTGGAACAAAAATGAGGAAATGCTGGAAAATCACAGCAGTTCTGCCGCATCTGAAAGATGAGTTCTGACGAACGGTCATCTAGACTCGAAACATTGGCTCTATTCTCACCCCACAGCTGTTGCCAGACCTGCTGACATTTTCCAGCATTTTCTGTTTTTTTGTTGAGGAAAAGTAGATTTGAAATTCTGATTTTATTCACATTATATTATGTTTGATGGGAACTGGAAGGACAATGAGAAAAGCCATGCCCAGTGTTATCATGTGTGGCTGCAGGAAGCATCCAGGTCTATATCTAGTGAGGCTAACCAGATTTATGGTTATTACTAAGATTGTTAGTTTGGAGGGGTAAAAATCACTGAAAATCCACAAAAAGGATTGTCCTGATAGGCCCATTGTGTCAGCAAGCTCTTGCCCCACTGAATTTATTTCCACTTATCTTGACTCCATCCTGACTCCTCTAGTCCATTCCCTCCCCATCTACATCCAGGATTCCTCTGATGCCCTGTGTCATAATAGCAGCTTCCAGTTCGCAAGCCCCAACCACCTCCTAATCACAATGGATGTGCAATCTCTCTACACCTTCTTGAAAGGAATCCTGAACAATTCCCATCCACCACCACTCTCTTCCACCTGGCTGAACTTGTTCTATCTTTCAACAACTTCTCCTTTAACTCATCCCACTTTCTCCAAATCAAAGGAGTAGCAATAGGTATCTGCATGGGTCCAAGCCAAGCTTGTTTTTTTATGGGGTATGCGGAGCATTCCTTGTCCCAGGCCTACCCAGGTCCCCTCCCACAACTCCTTTACAGGTACATTGATGACTATTTTGGCGCCGCTTCATGCTTTCATTCAGACCTGGAAAAATTAATCAACTTTGTTTCCAGTTTCCACCCCTCCATCACCTTCACCTGGTCCATCTCAGACACTTCCCTTCCATCCCTTGACCTTTCTGTCTCCATTTCTGGCAATAGACTAAAAACCAATATCCATTACAAGCCCACTGACTTCCACAGCTATCTGGACTACATCCTGTGAAGACTCCATTCCTTCCTCTGAGCTCCTTTGCCTCCGTCGCCTTTGTTCCAATGATGCCACTTTCCTTCTTCCTCAACCGTGGTTTGCTACCTACAGTTGTCAACAGGAGTCTCAACAGCATGTGGTCCATCTCCGATGCTACCCTCACCCTCATCCCTTCCCCTCCTTCCCAGAACAAAGATAGAGTGCCCCTTGTTCTCATATTTCATCCTACCAACCTCCGGATGTAAAGTATAATCCTCCGCTATTTTCGACAACTCCAGCATGATGCCACCATCAAACACATCTTCCCTTAACTCCCTCTGTCAGCATTCCATAGAGACCATTCCCTCTGTCAGCATTCCACAGAGACCATTCCCTAGTCCACTCCTCTACTATACCTAACATCTCTCCCATCGCTTTCCCATGCAATCGCAGGAAGTGTAACACTTGCCTCTTTATCTCTTCCATGCTTACCATCCAAGGCCCAAAATATTCTTTCCAGGTTAAGCAGCATTTCACTTGCATCTCTTTCAATTTGGTGTATTGCATTCACTGTTACCATGTGGTCTCCTCTATATCAGAGAGACCAAACATAGACTGGATGATTGCTTCACTGACCATCTTCGATTTGTGCACAAGTGAGACTCTGACCTTTCCGTTGTTTACCATTTTAGCATACGATCCTGCTCCCATGCCAACATATTTGTTTTTGACCTGCTGCAGTGTTCCAGTGAACCTCCACGTAAGCTGGAGGAAAAGCACCTTATTTTCCGGCTAGGTACTTTACAGCCTTATGGTCACAAATCAAATTCAACAACTTTGGATGATTTGCTCTACCCCATCTCAACCCCTTTGTTTTCATTTCATTTAATTTTTAACTGTTCTCTACCTTTGATCTCTTTACCTTCTTTCTTTATTTTTCTTTTCCCCCAATTCTTTCCCCCTATTTTATCACCCTTTCCCCTTATTTTATCCTTTCTTTTACCTTTTCTCTCCCTTTGCTTGCCCTTTTGGCTCTTTTTCCAATTTTACTTCTTTCCCACCCAATGACCCCAACCCGGCTACCATATTTTCATCTGTCAAAGCTTACCCTCTAATTTCAGCTTGTTTGCCGTTTGGCCATTCACACCTTCTATTCTGTCTATGAACTGCCATTAGCAGTCTTTCCCCTTATTTTTGTGGCTATGACTCACCTTTCATTCCCTCACCCTACAGTATAAATATCTCCCACTTTCTATGCCTTTTAGCTTTGACAAAGGGTCATACGGATTCTTTTCTCTCCTTACACATGCCGCCAGACCTGCTGAGATTTTCCAGCATTTTGTCTTTTGGTTTTGAAAATCACTGACAACTTGTCAAAATTTAATTTTAATATCATAGGCATTTTAGAGAAAGTGTGCTAAATCTGATGAGGACCTTCAACAATGGACTACAGCTTTCTAGCTGTTGATTGCGTCCTGCCACTATTGAATTTAAGGTAAGTTTCTACTTCCCAATAATGACTAGCTTTTCACACCTTTTCTCAAGCCTGACACCAACACAATGAGAACTCATTTACATGTAATAATGACGCAGATTCACAGAATAGTGGCAAAGCCTTTGTCTGCTTTACAATTAATTTGTCTTAGAATCATAGAATCCCTACGGTGCAGAAGGAGGCTATTTGGCTCATCAAATCTGCATTGACTCTCCAACAGAGCATT
The DNA here is from genome assembly GCF_965287045.1 of Carcharhinus amblyrhynchos. Lineage (NCBI taxonomy): Eukaryota > Metazoa > Chordata > Chondrichthyes > Carcharhiniformes > Carcharhinidae > Carcharhinus > Carcharhinus amblyrhynchos. The sequence goes on along the minus strand of NC_137327.1, from coordinate 83,664,034 downwards.
CAACACAGGCCCTATCCCCATAACCTCAAATTTACCCAGTTGAGCAGTCAGTCTTGGAAATTGGGAGGGTGCCCTCTGAGTTCATTGTTGGAGGTGGTGAATTGTCCATTGCAGGTGCCAAAGTTATTGGAAGCCCTTTGAATCATAATACCTATGGTGGAAATGATGCTGTTGGTACACTAAATAGATTGAGAAGTTAGTTTAAGCAGGAGTGTGAAAAGTGGGTTGCATGAGAAGAATTATGCTAACATAGTTGAAGGTACTGGCCTGGATTTGCACCTATTCATTCTGAAAATGTCCACGGCTTATTCTAATTACCTCTTGGTTTGTCTCACACAGATTCCATCGGTACCCGCCCATTCAGTACTCAGGCATCAGGAGGAGGTAGAGGTATCCAAGAAAGCATCATCACATCTGAACAGTTCACACTCTGCCAACACAGATAATAGGACATTGACTCTAAATATGCACTATATCCTGCAGTAACATATGGTGGAGGGCATCTCATCAGAGAACAGGAGGAGGTAAAAGCAAAATACTGCAATGCTGATATCTGAAACAGAAAGAAAAAATGTTGGAAAATCTCAGCAGGTCTGACAGTATCTGTGGAGAGACAATAGAGCCAATGTTTTGATTTGAACGATTCTCTGTCAGAGCTGGGCAGGAGGATGTGTTTGAGTCAAAGACAGTTATGCATAATGTCTCAAGGAGAAGGGAGGACAGTAATGTTAATGCTCTGTCAGCATTGAGGTAGGGCCTCAGGATTCACCTTATGAGGCACAATACTTGGAGTAGCAGATGTGCAGACATCTGGCAGAGATCCCTGAGGCCATAAGAGTTCATGTACTTAGAGTGGATAATCTATTGGAGTGGTGAGCTCGACCTTGTATCTGGGCTCAATCACATGAGCTCCACTCACGCGTGAATAGTCAATGTCGTGGAGGCATTTGCAAGCAATTGCATGTAAGTGCAGCATCGTGTCCTGCTAAGGGTTCAAGGCTCACTCTGTAGCGCAAAGCTACTGATCTCATGGAATGCGGAAGGAGCTGTGTGCCCACAACAGCACACTCATACTGTTGGCACACAGGTTGGAAAGGATGCTGTGCTCCAGCAGCCAGCCTCATCTAAGCTGCGTGATTGCCAATCCAGGGCTGTGGAGGTTGGAGAGGAGAATGAGGGTTCTGAGAACATCTGAGCATCCTCATCTTCTATTGCTTCCTGCCAGGGCCCTCGACTGCACTCCATGACTACCCCTGCTCAAATTCAGAACCTGCAGCCTCATGTATGTCCCCAGTGGGTCCCTGCATGAGGAGGCAATGCTTCTCAATGCCTGAGTGAGACAGAGGTGAGAAGCCTGCCCTCTTCCTCTTCTGAGGTAACATCATATATAAGTGTTTAAGAGCACAGGGTATCATGTCACTTTGATCACAATGGGTTCACAGTGTTGTCATTTAATATCATAGAATTATAGAACCCCTGCAGTGCAGAAGGAGGCCATTCAGCCCATCAAGTCTTCACTAACCACAATCCCACCCAGACCCTATCCCCATAACCCCATGTATTTACCCTGCTAATCCCACTGACACTAAGGGACAATTTAGCATGGCCAATCCATCTAACCAGCACATCTTTCAGACTGTGGGAGGAATGTTGTGATGTTCATAGCTACTTCTATTCATATTGTCAATACATTATGTACTTTCTGCAATGGATGTGTAATATTTCCCACTGCTGCATTACTGCCCTATAGTAACTTGGGTAAAATCTACCACTACTTTAATTTGTTTGAAACTAGTTATGAGGTGAGGCCCATTATCCTCTGCAAATATGATGCCACTTTTTTTATTTATTAGTGTGGCAAGTAGGCTTATATTTAGATTACAATGAAGTTCCTGTGAAAAATCCCTTGTCACCACAGTCAGGTGCCTGTTTGGGTACATTGATGGAAAATTTAGCATGGTCGATGTACCCAACCCCATGCCTTTCAGACTGTGGGAGGAAACTGGAGCAACCGGAGAAAACCCAGTCAGACATGGAGACAATGTGCAAATTCTGCACAGACAGTGACCCAAGCTAGGGATCAAACTCGAGTCTCTGGTTGCTGTGAGGCAGCAGTGCTAATCATTGTGCCATCGTATTTGTCAGGAAGTTGATGTGTTCCCCCATCAGAGCAGAGTGATGCACCAGTGGGCGACTGACTGAGAGTTGTCACAGAGGTCTGTGGCAGATCCCAGGATGGCTCTTAGAAATTGAGGGCCACATTAGCCTTGAATACAATGGGCAGGGCATGAGTTTGGCTGTTTGCAGCACAAGATCTTCCTCCACCATGACAACAAATTTCTGTTAAAATTCCAAGCCTTTGCTTGCACTACCTGCACGTTGAATTAACTTATTCAGAGAAAGTACACCCTTTTCTCAGGGTACTTTCTCCTGTACCTTCCTGCTATGATCTATGGTGCCTGTGCCAAATCCTGGCCAGGGTCTCTGGGCTTTGATCTAACATTGCTGCTGCTGCCCATCCTCTATCATCCTATCTAGGCTAAATAGAACACTGGGCCAAGCTCATAGCAACTGAGCAATCAGGAGAGGCTATCAGAAACCAAAATTGGTCTTATTATCATTGAACTTTGTGGGAAGACGCCACTCACATTTTCTTCAACTTCTTTCTTCCGCTACACACTGTTGTCTTGACCAGTTTATACTAAAACCCGTTTACCCAAGTGCTCTTACTCATGGCAACAAGCAAAGTTCAAGAGTCGATTTGTGATTCAACCGAATTACATTAAGAAAACCTTATCAAAACTCCATTAAAGAAAATAACACCCAACTCTTAATAGAGGTTATTAACACATTGCACTGTCTTATCTGATACTCTGATATTACCTGTGCAGTTGAACCTTGCCAGACTGCTCCGCCAGGTACGAGTCTTTGTCTTCACTGAGCTCTGCTGATTCCAATGGTTGCCTCAGAACTCAGGATCTCCTTCATGACAGTTGGTCTCATGCATCTTCTTCTGTCATCAAAGTGTCTTTGCTAGATGATTGAGGTTTCGTTAGGGGTGGCCTCCAGATGTAACTACTTATCAATCTCTTCACACCCTTTTAGAAGGTTTGCCATCCTCAGGTGCATGGAATTAGGTGTAGTCCTTTCCATATATGGTAACCAAGGTGCCAATGAGTCTAGCAGATATTGGCCAACACACAAAACAATGTCCTTATTTGATGAAGGTCGAGCACCTCCAGTCCTAGCTTCCAGGACGAGTCCAGACTTGCCCTTGCCTGCCTGTCAAGTTGCTGGCTGCTGTCTCAATTAGATTGCCCAATGCTATATCTGACCCAGTTGTTCAGGCTGTTGGCTGTTCCCTTGTCTCCTATTTCATTGCTTGATGCAAGGAAAATCCTGAGCAGTCACACAGATATGCCCTTCTGCTTTCACAACCATCCCTCATCACATTCTTCTGGCACCAATCTCTATCTCTAAAGTCACGCACGTGTTCAAAATTTAACTTTGCAGAGCTGAACAAAGGATACATGCTTTTTATGAGACATTCAGAAATGTTTACAATTGTAATTCCCACACTGCAGGTTAAGACATCCGAAGAAGAGAAAATTACTTTGGTTCAAACTCTCAAATCATTTTGAATGAACCACCAGGTTTGTCATTGGTGCCCATGTGGATCATGTCCTGTCAGCTTCGCCCTGTTGGTGAAAATGCTTTTGTTCAGAAATGGAGGCGGGACCTTCATATCTGGATCCTACCCACCATTTCTAACCATCTGAAGAGTGCTCCCAAATATTTATTTCTGTTTCAGCTTTAATGTTGGATGATTGAGTTTGCCCAGCCAGGTGAGATGAACCTGGCAACTTAAGAGAGGAGAAGACAGGCAAGTGTTTTTCCAGCCCTGACTTGGGGACCAAGAGGAGCAGGTGCATCACCCCAAACCCAGGAATTGCCACTTGAAATTATACGTAAATCATGTTCCCCAGGAACAAAGGCAACCAAGATTCTCTGATGTAGAAATGTACAATCTATTTTGTAATCTTAACGTCAAACAATCCTATTTTACATGCAAAAAAGCTGAAATTTCATGAAAAAATTCAATTTATTCTCTAGGTTAAATAGAACACTGTACAGCCCATAGCAGCTGAGCGATCAAGGCAGGCTATCAGAAACCAAAATTGGTCTTATTATCATTGAACTTCATGGACAAAATTTTCCTAAGGCAGGCATTTGCACATCAGTCACCAATGGGATCTTCCAGTCCCACCAAAGCCAGTGGATATTCACATTTCTTGCCCCTGCCACTGATTTGATTTATTATTGTCACATGCGTTAGCATACAATGAAAAGTAGTGTTTCCTGTGCACTGTACAGACAAAGCATACCATTCATAGAGAAGGAAATGAGACAGTGCAGAATGTAGTGTTACAGCCATAGCTAGAGTGTAGAGAAAGACCAACTTCTTGCGAGGTAGGTCAATTCAAAAGTCTGATGGAAGCATGGAAGAAGTTGTTCTTGAGTCAGTTGGTACGTGACCTCAGACTTTTGTATCTTTTTCTCAATGGAAAAATGTGGAAGAGAGAATGTCCGGGGTGCGTGGGGTTCTTACTTATCCTGGCTGCTTTGCTGAGGCAGTGGGAAGTGTAGACAGAGTCATTGGATGGGAAGCTGGTTTGCGTGGATTGGGCTACACTCATAACCTTTTGTAGTTTTGGGCAAAGCAGGAGCCAAAACAAGTTGTGATGTAACCAGAAAGAATGCTTTCTATGGTATATCTGTAAAAGTTAGTGGGAATTATTATTGGAGAAACCTGTGGTGGAGGGTTGAATTCAGTAGCGTCAGAAGATCCCATTGGCAGGAATGCTGGAGAATTCTACCTGATAAATATGACATTTCCTTTCTGTCACAGTTTTAAGTAAAATGAAAATTAGCCTAAAATAATAGTTGAATAATATTGGGTTAACAGTGATCATGAAAGTTCCATGGACCAGAACTTTTGGCAGCCTGAAACTCTCAACAGCTGTGCTCATATTCAAATGTTTTCTCCATTACAAGGGTGATTACACTTCAAAAGCACTTAATTGGTTGTAAATTGCTTTCAGATGTCCTGAGATGGTAAAAGGTGCTGTATAAAAGCAAGCATTGTTGTTCCCTTCCATCTTGAAGGGAAGTGGGTGAAGATAAAGAATGCATGCCTTGAATCCAAAGGCACAATATCTGATTGTCAGATCCTGATGCTGATAATAAGAACATAAGAACATAAGAAATAGGAGCAGGAGTAGGCCATCCAGCCCTTCGAGCCTGCCCCGCCATTCAATAAGATCATGGCTGATCTGTCGTGTCTCAGTTCCACTTTCCCGCCCTCTCCCCATAACCCTTAATCCCCTCTCTTATCAAGAACCCATCAACCCGCTTCTTAAAAATATTTCGGGTGGGTGAGGGAAATAGGGGCAGAAACTTTGCTCTCCTCCCCACTGAGGCCAACTTATTGAATAGTTGATTGGATATTGTTGAAGGAAGAGGGTGGAATACTTAATGGAGTTCATGGTTTTGCAAGATGTCAGTTACCGTACTGATCAATGGAAGAGTGTTCCACGTCATGGCTTTCCCAGGGCATCACCCTGGCTTTATAAGAGGGTCAACAGGGAAGAGGGGGGCTTGGTACTTTGTAAGGTGGTGCCGTTGGTGCTGTGGAGGTAATAGGGAGCGTGAGCACTCAGCATCTGGGCTATGAATTTGGTCAGAAATTGCCCATCCTGACAGGGGTGCCAAGTAAAGTTAGGCAGCCATCTGCACAGAAGGAAGGCTCCATTTGGTAAAAGAGATGGTCTTGGTCAGAGTTTAGAACCAATGGCAATGAGGAGCAACACTCTGGGCATCTCGGGGGGGGGGGGGGGGGGTGGTGGTGGTGGGAGGAGGGGGGTGATGTTTGGGGGATGATGGCGATAATAGGGGTGAGAGAGGGGGTGGTGGACCGGCATAGAAGAGCAACAGGGTAATGGAGTCAAACCTTCAACACTGGATCAAATGCTGCGGAAAGTAGATGACCGTGAAGCAGGGCCATAGAAGACTGCATACCTGTCGGCAGATGGTCACAGACATCCATATCCTTCTTACTGAAGTTTCAGCACCACTGGTTACCACATCCTACTAGTGGCCATCCAAGTTGCTGTGGTCCTGAACTCCTTCACTCCTAGCCCCTTCCAAGGATCAGCTGCAGTTCTGACGGGCATTTCAAAATGCACACCACTGCATCTCGCTAATCGTGGATGCTCCCTTTGACAGAATTGGAAAGCATGTTCTATTAATGACAGGCATGGCCTGGCAGGCACAGACGGCATTGGGTTTTGCCTCTTGCTGGATCCTCTAACATCTCTGTCTTATTTGATATCACTCTTACAGCTCCTGGGACATTATACTCTGTTAAAGATATGATAAAAACACTTGGTGTTGCTTCGGGAGGAACTGCTTAAACTGCATTAAATGCACCAACTACTTTAGGGAAGTTTAAGCGTCCTTGGCAATCTCAGGTTACTATACTAGAACTTAAGCTATTTTGGCTCAGTTACTGATTTCATTTTATGAGGTAATATAGAATCTAATGGTTTAATTTCAGAGTAAAGGTATAATTTTTATGCCACTGGGATTTTACTTTCCTGAAGTTAATGGACTTGCTGCATTGTATGACTACATTCCAGCCATGATGGGTTGTACAATTCTTGGCCTGCCCACTGCTGGAATTGTCCACTCCCATCAAATGTCAATCACAGAATCCTTACAGAAGGGGGCCATTTGGTTCATCGAGCCTGCACCAACAACAATCCCACCCAGGCCTTTTCCCCGTAACCCTGCTAATCCCCCCAACACAAAGGGGTTATTTAGCATGGCCAATCACCTAACCTGCACATCTTTGGACTGTGGGAGAAAACCAGAGCCACCTGGAGGAAACCCATGCAGATACGGTGAGAATGGATCCTGGACTGCCAACTCTCCCACGATAGGCCCTGCCCCAAAGGGACCACAAAGTCCCAATTCATTTCATATCACACCATCGTCTCCTGTATAATTAAGACAAAATTCAAAATTACCTGTAATTGATATTACAACTGCAGAGATCAGTGTGTGATGGACTCCATTAAACCCAGCCCAATATTGCTGTCCTCTTGCTGGACATGCCACATTATGTATTATCTGTAGTTCTGCTGCTGAGTGTTACTTGTGCACACATGCAAATAAAGGCTGGTGGATGCTTAATTGGACGGACTCACCCAAAAAGCTTTTAACTGCTGGAATTCACACAAAAAAATGTTAACACTTCTTAAACTTATAAGGGAAAGTAAATGGTGAACCAGTGTCAACACTATGCTTTATATTTGGAATGACAATTTCCATTCAGTATTAGGTTAAAATTACTGCCCTGATTTCATTTTTGCACATTCAGTACATAATCATTGATATTATCAATCCACTGGTTGCTTAAAATAATGCATTACACAGCAATTATTAAAATATTGATGTGCTTTTAAACACGGACTTGTTATTTGAGAAGGTTTCCATTTTTAGAATAACCTATGCACAAATAATATCTGGATTGGATTTCATTATGTGAGAAAATCAAGTGTTGATATCATTGTAAGGTACTCTGACCCTGAAATTCCATATTCGTTTCACTACTGCTCTCTAGTTAGGGATTTCAGGAAACTGGCTGGTACACTGGACTAGAACTAGGCTGCAGAGTAATTTACAGAAGCTGAAAGGTTCCTCGTGTAATGTGCAATCGAAGCAAATGGACTGAACAAAGGTTATTTGACAAGGTTTGGTTATTCCAACAGCATCACAGATTTATAAACTCTCAAGGAAAAGCTTATCTTCAAGAAACAAACAATTGACAGAGAATTTTCACAGTTGAAACTCCAGATTACTGCTCAATTTTCAGGCCTCGGCCCTTCAATGTAGCGGCTCACAAGTCTTAAACTGCTGCTTAAGCTCCTGGCTGCAGTCCTGCTCTCTTCTCTCTCTATTTAGCCTCCCAGTCACTCAGCAATACTGTCCCTTGCAAGTGCTAGATTTTCTCCCTCACCTCATAGAAACTGGTTCCATCTCTCAGCAGGCCAAAGACTCTGTTCCCTACAATGAGTTCAGTGCTCTCCCCCAACATTGCCACCTACTGCACCTAAACTTGAAAAAGAAAACTTAATAGTATCAGGTCATTTTTTTGATTAGCCTCCAGGAGGTTATTCAGTCCCCGTACAAATGGGAGGAATATAAACAACAAATAATCCAACTACTTGTATGTCAAATTTATAATCAGGTTCCCATGTATATCACAATACCCTTATTTGCTCATAAAAATGAACTTGTACTTGATGCTCATGCCACCCTTCTCAGGAGTTACCCAACTTGACAGCAGTCAGGGGATTAGCGTGAACAAGGTGGTAACTGCTATTTACAGATTATTATTGCCATACTTGCACTGGGCAGAGTAGTTAAAATTAGCCCAATTGTTAATAAGTCTCCTCTTGCTGTTTAAACAAGCAACACTGAAATGTTAGTTATTAAAGGTTACAAATAAACTTAAAATAAAAACAGTGCTAAATATTTATAATGACATTATTAGCTATTAATGATGTTTTTAAAGTTAATGTTAAATATTAACTTAAAAAATTGAGCAAGACCCTGCTGATATGAACCTTGTCTCTTGCAATTATTATCAGTGAATATAATACAATGTATTATGTCAGTGTGTTGTACAAATTATATTCAGAGATGGTTATCACACTCCATTGTAATATTACTGCAGGTATGAGAATAATTTGTACAGCAGAAGATTTTATGTATTATTCATTGGGTACAAATATAAAATGCAGTTAATTTACTGCCCTCGTTTTTTTTTATAAAGGTTATCCTTTACAGCATCATGTTGCAAAGTAAAGGATTGGAAACTTATAAAATAATAATGTGCACGGTTATGCTAGCAGCTCTGTAGAGGTCAAAGGTAACTACCTAAAGTTTTGATTAAATGAGTGCAGTTTCCAACAGCTATGTAAACCTGATTTTATTATATTCAGGATGATGTATTGTCAATTCTGTTTTTGCTTTGCATTTTAATGTGCTATAGGAATTGAAATATTTAAATGAGTTGTTTGCCTTAATTGGCATTGTTAACAGTAAGATTACGGACAGCATGATTGTAACCACCAGCTATCTGCCAATCAGCAATACGTAATTATTTTACAGTGGAACATCCATTATCATAGTCTAATTATCCTCCTTCCCAATTTTGTAGGACTGAGGCTTGAGTTACATTGTCTCATTGTGCAAACCTATACTTTTCTTTGTGTTTCATCTATTTGTGCTAAGTAAAACTATATAATTTTCTTTTGCTATTTGATTTCACCTTCTTTCTCATGCCTAAGACATTGCTGTACCAAGTTATAGCACTCTTGCTTGTTACGAACAATGATAATTCAACTATTGTTTAAGTTCATTCAAATCATGTAGTTCTCCAGCTTTCTTGAAAGCATTGCCTTTCTGCATGTGAATAGGTTGCTAGTCAGAAATGCAACTAAATGCTTCTAACCATTGCAAGGTATAATTTTGTTTCCTAACTAACTATGACTATCAAACTGATTCAATCTCCGACAGCTATCATTGGGCAGTCAATAGTTTCACCATGCATCCCATCTGGCCAATGAAATGTGTCACATTAAAATGGGCCCTGTAGTTTCAACACACCCACTCCTCTTGAGTGTGCTGAAGGTTACATGGTCACCTAAACTGCTAGTTATCTCTGTGGAATTTTTTATGTCCAAGTCTTTTGGACAGCATAGTATAGTAGCTCCAGCAAACTCCAACTATGTGGAACGCGTGCAGAAGATCATTTTGTAGAAATTCTCTTTGCCAAGTAAGACAGCAGAAATGCCTCTATAAGATGACCGATACTTTCCACACAGATCTTATAGAACTATGTCTGTCTCAACTGCTGTGCTTTCCACCCAGCGGGTTCATTCTTCATGGTAGCAAAGGTCACACTTTGTTATTTGTATGCAATTCAGTTACTTGCGAGGTGAAGTCTTGGGCATAGAGCTGAATGTTAAGATGCTGGAGATCAACCTTTCCATTTAGAAGTTGCCGAGAAAGGAAGATAGTGCCAAAAACAAGTGAGTCCACAAAGTGGAGAGATGCAAGGTTTGCTTACAACTGTTAGCCTGTATGCTCACTTCCTCTCTAAAATAATTTTAACCATCTGTAGTCTCACTTAAATGCTTTTCAATTCACCTTCAGAAAGCACACAATGACACATGCAAAAGACACAACATCCAGTTCTGATCACAAGGGGGTACTATTGTTACACTTCCTGCAATTCTGTACAGATACATTTTTTTTCCAAATTTGACAATTTTACAAATGAAGCAACAGAAAAATATGCTTTAATGTAAACAAAATAAGAGTGTTGCAACCCACCTTGAAGAAAATACCTCAAAGCAACCTGCTCAGTTATGTTTCATTTTAATGTTTAAAGTTGCTATGTTTCAGTCACTTATCTGTCAAATCTCGTTTCCATGGGTATAGAACACCAGCTAAAAATCTTGAAATTTTAACACTTTTCTGGAAATATTTGAGTATTACAGAAAAATCAGGAAAGAATTGTTCTGCATGCCAACTAATCTGATCATTCTGTAATAACATTGAGAACACTGACATTGTTTTGTGAAAACCTGATGATCTGTCACATCTACTATTGGTTTAAAAAGCTGATAGTTGACTAGTTTGCTAACTGTAGACAGTATTATCCAGTTAGCAGGTATCAGGTGACAGCACAGTGTGAGGGACCTGGGTTCAATTTCTGGCTTGAGTCACTGTCAGTGTTGGCATGATCTTCCCGTGTCTGTGTGGGTTTCCTCTGGGTGCTCTGGTTTCCTCCCACAGTCTGAAAGACATGCTGGTCAGGTGCAATGAGCTGAACAGGTGCTGGAGTGTGGTGGGAATTTCATAGTAGCTGCAGTGTTAATGTAAGCCTTATTGTGACCAATAAATAAGTTTAAACATAGAAAACAGAAACAAGAATAGGCCATTTGGCCCTTTGAGCCTGCTCTCCCATCCATTTTGATCATGGCTGATCATTAAATTCAATATCCTGATCCCACCTTCCCCTTATCTCCCTTTAGCCCCAAGGGGTATATCTAGCTTCTTCTTGAAATCAATGCTTTAACCTCAACTAGAGATTTACTACTGGGGAAAAAGACACAGTGGTTTCTTTAGTGGCCCAGTGATGAAAGACAAATGTAGTATTAACAGCTGAGATAGTTATTTCCACAAGGACGGCAACTCCTACCTAACTTGCCGCCGCACCCTGAGTCTGGAGAGATAAGGTAAAGAAAACACACACAATTCTTGTTTTTGACCACGGTCCTGGGGGAAATTATACAAATGATGAAGTCACTGGTATCTGTTAAAGAAGTAACAGATGATGTGGATAAAGGGGAACTGTTAGACGTACTGTACTTAGGTTTTCAGGACAATTTGATGAGGGGCTCATTAAAGATTATTGCAGAAAATTAAATAATATTGCATCAAATAAAAGCTCATGGTATAGGGGTGACATTTTGATATGGATCGAAATTGACTAGCAAACAGGAAACAGAGAATAGGAATAAATGGGTCATTTCTGATTGGACGAGTAGGGATCAGTGCTGGAGCCTCAGTTCTTTACAATTTATGTAAATGGTTTGGATTAAAGGAACAATGGTGTTGCTAAGTTTGTTGATGACTCAAAGAGAGGTAGGAAAGTAAATTGTGAAGAAGACATAAGGAAGTTACAAAAAGGATATAGATCGGTTCGGTGAGTGGCCAAAGATCTGCCAAATGGAGTGTAATGTGGGAAAATGTGAGGCTGTCCATTTTGGCAGGATGAATAAAAAAATGCATATTATCTAAATGGTAATAGATTGCAGAACTCTGCGACAAAGTAGAATCTGGGTATCCTAGTTTATGAATCAAGAAAGGTTAGCAGCAGTTGCAGTAATTAGCAAATCTATGAGAGAGTTATTATTGATTGTAAGGGGAGTTGCATACAAAAGTAGAAAGGCTGTGCTTCAGTTATAAAGCACATGAGTGAGACCATCTCTTGTGTACTGTGTACAGTACTGGTCACGGTACTTAAGGAAGGGTATAAATGCTTCAATTATACAGGGCAGTGTTGAGACCACATCTGGACTACTATGTACAGCATTAGTCTCCTTACTTAAGGAAAGACATAAACACATCAGAAGCATTCCAGAGTAGATTTATTAGATTAATATGTGGAATGGGTGGGTTGCCAAACGGGGAAAGGATGGACAGACTTGGCTTGCATCTGCTGGAATTCAGAGGAGTAAGAGGTGACTTGATTGAAATATATAAGATCCTGAGGGAACTTGATAGAGTGGTTGCAGAAAGGATGTTTTCTCTCATGGGAGAATCTAGAAATAGGGATTACTGTTACAAAATAAGGGGTTGCCCATTTAGGATAGAGATGAGGAAAAAATTCACACTGAGGGTTGGGAAACTTTGGAATTCTCTTTCCCAAAGGTGGTGGATGGAGAGATCTTGAATATGCTTAAGATAGAGGTAAATAGACTTATGATAAGCAAGGCGGTGAAAGGTTATCAGGAGTAGGCAGGAATATGAAATTAAGGCTAAAATCAGATTAGGCACGAATAATGAAGGAGACTCAAGGGGCCGAATGGCCTACTCCTGCTACTAACTCATATGTTTGTATGCCATGAAGTCAGGCATGATGCATAATTCATATAATGATAATCTATGTTAACGGAGAGAATGAAATAGTAAGCGCAGACTTTTCTAAAAAAAACACATTTTTTGTTATTTAAAGGGCAGGAGATTTAAATGCCTTGATAGTTTGACACTTGCAATGAGTTTATCCACCTTTTCTGCACATTCATGTCCAATTTTAAAAATCCAAAAGGGCACCTGACCTCTTTCAAAGGGCAGTTGACCTTTCCCATAGTAATTTGATCTCTCCCAAATGGATTTTTTGGACCTATCCATAGGATACCTTACCTCTCCAAAATAAGACTCTAGAAAGAATTCTAGTAAGTTTGCTCCTTCTCCTGAAAAGTGTAAAGCCTAGATTATGAAAATGGCACTCATACATATGCATCTGCCTCTGTGAACCACAGATATACAACCTACAACCCACCCTCATTCCACACCAATCCCAGTAAAATTTGCAGAAGGTGCATCTGGGTAGGGGGAGTTTCCAGAATCAGTGTCCCAGCACCATTTTGCCTAACCCTGAGACACTCTCTGTCCCTGCAAACATTTGAGCTAGTTTTCACATGTAACCTGCCTGTTCCTGATAGGCAGGTTACATGTGAAAACTAACAGTTACTCCTGATAACCGTTCACCCCCCTGCTTATCACAAATCTACCTACCTCTATGTTAAGCATATTCAAGAACTCTCCCTCCACCACCTTTGAGAAAGATAATTCCAAAGTCTCACAACCTTCTTCTGACAACACCCATGATTACCTCCCTGAATACATCTATTGGTGCTAAACAATCATACTGTTTATTGACCATCCAATACTGAATGAGCAGAAATGACCTCCAATTAAATACTAGAAGATTGAACCCAATCTTTCTGGATGCCATTCCAAACCTCATTTTCTAGTTATGGATTCTATTCTTCTCCTTGTCAATTTGTGCACCCCCAATTTTAATTGCTTTACTTTTGGTGATTCCATCTTCAGTTGTCTTGCCCCAGTTCTGGAATTGCCTCCCTACAACCCTCTATCTTTGTCTCTTATTTTCTTCCTGTAAAGCACACATTAAACCCACCCAATGACCAAGTTATGAACATCAATCCTAATATCTCTTTCTGTGACTCGGAATCATACTTTGTGTTGTTTTTCCCTTGTGTAGCACTTAGGATCTTTTTATTGTGTTATGATAGAAATGCAAAGAGAGCAGATTACAATGTCAACCACCATGCAATGCTCATTTAACATCAGCACAATCATTTTGAAGCTCAACATTCCAGCTAAAATTCTCTCTTCGTCTTCCTCAACCGAACACACATCCAGGAAGGATACCCTCACCTTACTAGAATTATTCAAAGAATCATAAATGATTTACAGACTATTTGCTGGCTGATTCCTCCTGGTTGTTGTTACAATCCTATGCATGTCAAGTACATTTTTATAATTGTTTAAGCTGCAAAGGTCTACAGGGGTCTGTGCAAATGCTGAAGGTGTTTACACTGACTTCAAGGTTTCTGGGCAAACCAGTTCCTTACAGACATGGACTATTAGGCATTTCTCTTCATGTTCACCGTGAAGGAATAGAGACCACATAGAATAAAACAAGTTGCTGGAACAGGGAAAAGAAGGAGCCAGACTCTCAGCAAATGGCTTTTGCACTCATAGTTCGCAGGCAGAAATTCTTCTTAACCTCAATTTCAATTTAAATCTCTCAACAACCTTACACAAATTTCTGATGTTCAACGTTGATGTCTTGAACCTCAATAAGGAACAATCAATGAGATGTTTCTGCTTCAGTATGGACATCCAGATTGAAATTTCCCAACTACCGCAGCCATAACCACAACCTCAGAGCAGGACAAGGGAAGGTGACGATGATAATCAGTTTTTGTGTGTCTGGCTCCATCCAGCTGTAGCTGGAGATATTGGCTGCATCTCATAATTTGCTATCCATTGTTGCATAAGGCAGGTCACTGAGACTGTCGAGAACAAATTACATTTCACTCCATTCTGCCAAAGAGCAGCATGCAGAGCGAGGATGTGGCTTCGGAGGTTTGTAGGATTGCTTGTGGGCAGGTTTCTACCGACTGTATGCATGTCACTTTGTGATTGCAGTGTGTCTATTGGGATCAATACTGGGCACAAAAGGGATTCTGTTTCTCACTGGTCAGCTGGTATGCAGCCATACACAATGGATCATTCATCTGTATGTCTGGATTCCTGGCAGAGGCCACAAAACCTTTTTCCTGTAGCATTCTGCTATGCCAACTACATTTCAGCTGTCACAACAAGCTAAAGGCTAGCTACAGGGTGACAAGGTCTAGCTGCTGCTGACATGGTGATGACTCCTGTAACTGATCCATGCACAGTTGCTCAGCATGAATACAATGAAAGCCATGTTGTCACCTGAAGCATAATAGAGCAGACCATCAGTGTGCTGAAACAATGCTTTGGCTGCCTAGACAGCTCTGGAAAAACCTTGCATATAATCAGGAGCAAGAATAGTGCTGGCCTGCTACATGCTGCACAACTTTGTCATCATGAGGGACAGTATTATTACCAGTTAGATGATGAACAGCGGAGGAGTTGAAAGAAAAAGAGGAAGGCAGGAGACAACCTAGAGTCACTCTTTTAAAAGTGATCCCAGTAACAATAATAATAATTTCCCATTCACCCACAGTCCCACAACTCACGTTCCCTCTAACCATGTATAGTAATCGGGGGGAAGCTCTCCACTGATTTGCTTTATTATTGATACATGTATTAATAAACAGTGAAAAATATTGTTTCTTGCGTGCTTTACAGACAAAGCATACCATTCATAGAGAAAGAAAGGAGAGGACACATGTAACAGTATACAGTGAAGAATATTGTTTCTTGTGTGCTTTACAGACAAAGCATACCGTTCATAGAGAAAGAAAGGAAAGACTATAGCGTTACAGTCATAGCTAGGGTGTAGACAAAGATCAACTTAATGCAAGGTAAGTCCATTCAAAAGTCTGATGTCAGCAGGGAAGAAGCTGTTCTTGAGTCAGTTGTTACGTGTGACCTCGGACTTTTGTATCTTTTTCCCGACGGGAGAAGATGGAGGATAATATGTTCCAGCTGCATGGCATCCTCGATTATGCTGGCTGCTTTGCCAAGGCAGCAAGAAGTGTAGACAGAGTCAATGGATGGGAGATTAGTTTGCGTGATGGACTGGGCTTCGTTCACAACTCTTTGTAATTACCTGTGGTCTTGGACAGAGCAAGAGCCATACCAAGCTGTGATGCAATCAGAAAGGATGCTTTCTATGATTTACAGGATAGAAAAAAAATAAAGTGTGCGTGGAGTAGCCTTAGGATTAGGGACAAAATCACTGCAATGGTAAGAATAAAGGATTAAACAAGACAAAAGCAGGCAGTGGAGATGTTATGCGTAGAATTAAATTGAAAAATAAATTAAGATAGTCTTGGGAATTGTGTGTAGGTCCCCTGATAGCAGCTGTGAAGTGTGTACGTGCTGAAGTCAGACAAGCAAATATCAACAATGGGGTGATTTTAATGGGGGATTTTAACTTCCAGTTTATTGTGCCAGCTGTGGCTCAGCTGGTCATACTCTCACTTCTGAATCACAAGGTTCTGGGTTTAGATCCAACTTCTGGACTTGTGCACCAAAAATGAGACTGAAAACTCAAAACAGTAGTGAAAACTGCACTGTCAGAGGTGCAAATGAAAGACATTAAGCCCCATCTGCCTGGTTGGGGAGGTATAAAAGATCCCATGGCATTTTGTTGAAGAAGAGCAGTGGTAATATCACTAGTATCCTGGTCAATATTTATTCTTCAATCAACATCACAATAGCAGATTATCTAGTCATTATCATATTGCTATTATTGTTATAATGTGAATACCAAATTATGCCTGAAAATGTTGAACATTAGCTAGGATCTGTGAGTTTTTTTTAAATGGACATACAAGCCAAAGATTGCTAAGGATTTAAAGTCAGTCACTATCTGAATTGCTAGAGGGTGATAGTTTGAGAAACAATAGAATCCCAGCGTGTTTCCAATCAAAGATATTTCTAAACTAATTGCCATCTCCGGTGGAGACAATGTGAAATAAATGGAAATGATTTGATTTGATTTATTATTGTCACATGTATTAGCATACAGTGAAAAGTATTTTTTCTTGCACACTAAAAAGACAAAGCATATCCATGCATAGAGAAAGAAAGGAGATGGTATAGAATGTTGTGTTACCTCAGACCCCTTTTCAAATATAAGTATTGGGGACTGGGAAAAGGGATTCCCAGAGGGAGAGATACTTTCTGGATTAATCTTGTTGTGAGCAACACAGGGTGTGGAATAAGGAAACGGGAGCCAGTTCATCACTTCTCACCTGGGGTAAAACAGCTTGATGGGAACAAATTGAGAGATTTCCCCCGAATTAACAAATTGGGGGAGCCTCACCTGGGGACTGTCACAACTTTGTTTGTGGCAGTTTGCTGAGCGGATGTTGACTATCACATATCCTACGTTACTACAGTGATTACTCCTCAAAGTTATTTCAATGACTGTAAAGAGCTTTGACATCCAATGGCCATGAAAGGAGCTATATAAATGAAAGCCTTTCCTTAATAAATCAGAAAGACTGGATTTTCTGCAAGCATGTCCAGGATAGGTTTCTGCAATAATTTGTCCTCTAACCACCAAGGGGGTATACTGTATAAATTTTAGGAGTGTGGTAGATTTAGTTAACAGCCTAAAGGAGCGGGATTTATCTTATGTTGATCATAATATGATAACATTTAACACCATGTTTGAAATAGAGAAACATTAAACAGCTACTAATACCTTAAATTTAGATAAGATTGACTGAATGGGATAAGATAAATATGGCCCACTGTAAACTGGGCAAGAATGTTAATGGATAAAATGACAGAAAATCTGTGGGTGGTGCTCAAAAAGTAATTTAATGTGATACAGAACCAGTTTATCCCCCTGTGGTTGGAAAAAAACACTGAACCACTAGGTTAACTAAAGAAGGAAGAGAAAATATAAACTGAAAAAAAAATCCAAAAATGTTTAAAAAAGCAAAATCCTCACAAATTTGCATGATGTGAAAAACAGCAAAGGGTCACAAAGGAGATAAAAGATACAAAAATAAAACATGTAAAAAACACTCGAGGGACAAATCAAAATCAACACAAAACATTTTTATTACTGTTTTAAGGAAAAGAAATGGGTCAGGATCAACATGACACTTGGAAGAATATTTTTTCCGATGGTCGACGAAGAATTGGTTCTCAAGTTGGATTGGAATGTTGGGACCTGCTGGAGGTGGAAATGGAGGTACTCAGGACACAAGAATATGCACGAGGCAGAACGCTAATTAGGAAACTGACTGGAATTTTTCTGTTAGCCTCCAGTTTCCCAAACTGCCAGGGACCAATTTGGGTTTCAGATGGTGTGCACCTTTCAGCAGGCTGGGGTGAGGTGCTCCAGCAGACCAAAGGCTTTCCCTGTCTACCTGGGTGCAAGAGCAGCCACATGCCATCATGAGGAGGGGCTCCCTTCAAATTGGTGACCTGATTGCTGAGACTGTTTATTAAAATGTTGAGATGGCTCCTCCATGTTGAAGCACTTTCCGTCCATCACAATCTGTTATGTCTTTCAAACAGGTAGGCCTCTGATTAGTCCTCCAGTTTTCAAATTGGTCGGTGTCTGAATCTCCCTCTAGCTTTGAGAGACCTCCTGCCACCTTTAATTAGAGAAGGAATCTGTCTCCATGCCAGTGAAGGAGGTGCCTCTGTGATAATTCCAATGATAAATTGTTTCCCACAGAGGAGGCTTCAAGTCCCTGAAATGATTCCAGCTCCAGTTTTTCACATCCTTAGAGAAGCTTCAGCAGTTTGTCAGCATTTACTGTAGGAGCAGAGGCCAGACTAGCTCCTAAAGAATCATAAAGAAACTAATATCAAAATCAGGGACAGTGACTCACCAAAATTAATATAAACTTAATAATATCAGTAAAGATGGCACGGTAGCAAAATAATTAGCACTGCTTCCTCACAGCACCAGGGATCTCTGTTCAATTCTGGCCTCAGATGACTGCCATAGAATCATAGAATCCTTACAGTGCAGAGGAAGGCCATTTGGCCATTCGGGCTGCACCAATATACAATCCCACCCATGCCCTATCCCTGTAACCCCACATACTTATCCTGCTAATCTCCCTGACTCTAAAGGGCAAATTTATCAAAGCTAATCAACCTAACCCGCACATCTTTGGAGTGGGGAGGAAACCACACAGTGTCCCAAGGCTGGGTCCCTGGCACTGTGAGGCAGCGGTGCTAACCACTATATATGCGGAGTTTGCACATTCTCCCCATGTCTGTGTGGGTTTCTTCCAGGTGCTCCGATTTTCTCCCACATTCCAAAGATGTGTGGGTTAGGTTGATTGCTTATGCTAAAGAGCCCCTTAGTATCAGGGAGACGAGTGAGGGTAAAAATGTGGGATAATGGGGATAGGGCCTGGTTGGGATTGTGATCAGTGCAGACTCAATGGGCTGAATAGCCTCCTTCTGCACTTTACGAATTCTATGATTCTAACGTTCCCCAGTCCAACGTCGGCATCTCCACATCATGATTCTAAGAAATAATGGTATTGAATGAGAAATCCCCAAGACTAGAAGGTTTCTGTCCAAGAGTTTTAAAGGGACTATGTGAGAGCATTGCAGATGCCCTAACTATAATGATTCTGCTATCTGAGAAAAGCCAAACAGTGTATCTTAATGACTATCGGCCGGTAGCTCTGATACCCATTATAAAGTGCTTCAAAAGCTAGTCCTGGCACAATTCAATTCCAGCCTTCTGGACTACCTACCTAAGAAAATTTGGCACATCAACTATGACTCTCACCGACTTTTACAGAAATACCATAGAAGGCATTTTTTCTGGTTATATCACAGCTTAGCATGGCTCCTGCTCTGCCCAAGACTGCAAGGTCATGAATGCAGCCCAATCCATCATGCAAACCAATCTCCCATCCACTGACTCTGTCTACACTTCCTGCTGCCTCGGAAAAGCAGCCACCATAATTAAAGACCACACAAACCCTGGGCATTCTCTCTTCCACCTTCTTCCTTCGGGAAAAAGATACAAAAGTCTGAAATCATGTTCCAAATGACTCAAGAGCAGCTTCTTCCCTGCTGCTGTCAGACTTTTGAATGGACTTAGCTTGCATTAAATTGATTTGTCTCTACGGCCTAGCTATGACTGCAACACTACATTCTGCACACCCTCCTTTTCTTCTCTATGAATGGTATGCTTTGTCTGTATAGCACGCAAAAAGCAACACTTTTTACTGTATGTTACAATACATGTGACAATAATAAATCAAATCAAAATCAAACCAAATCAAATATCATAGTAAAATTTGTTCAATTTGCGAGCCAATCTCTGAGGGCACAACATTGCACAGGTCGTTGTGCTTTTAAGAAAGATAAAAGGGGAAAAGCAGGGAATTGTACAGAAGTTAGCCTATCATCTGCTGTTGGGAATTACTAGTGTCTGTAATTAGACATAGAGTAACTGAATATCTTGAACATATTCAGCTGATAAAAGAAAACCAATGTGTATTTGACCAGTGTCTTTGATAGAATGTCTATAGTTGGTACTTTTAAAGACTCCCAGAAGCCAATTGATCAAGTCCTTCATAAGAGTCTGTTTAGCTTCTCTAATTGACAGCAAATTATTGATCTGGTTTAGAAATTGTCTGATTGGAAGTAGGGAAAATGAATAATGGACAGATACTCTAATTGACTGGTTGGGGAAAAGATGGTTTGTGGCTTGTGGTGTGTTGCAGCCTAAGTTATTCACTATTATTTTGAAGACTTTTCAGTGATACATATACCAGAATGATTGTTGCATACAAAGATTTAAATTGTGAGATGAAATTGCACAAACTGAAAATTAGAAGGTTAAAAGATGTTTTGATTGAAGATTTCAAGATATTAAGGGGAACAGACAGAGTAGATTGAGGGCAAAATCCTCCTATTTTGAGATTAAGGGGCTAATTCTCCCAGCCCACTGTGCTGCTTTTGTAGCGCAGCGGGCCAGGAGACTCAAGCGGAGGCTGTAACACGGACACCCACTGGGTGCCACAGCCTCCATGAATGTCCAGCAGACAGATTTCCAATGCTGTTATCTCCACATCGATTTCTGTGGTCTCCACCCTGACAGATATGCAGTGGCTCGCTCATCACTATGCTGCTAGCCTTTCTGATGCGAATAGGCCGCACCCCCTGATTTTCCATGAGATTCATGCTTGTGCATTCTACAATGCACAGAATGTGGGATGTTCATTTTGAAAATCCCGCTGAGAAAACCAACGGGACTTAACTCCAGTTTTGACACAAATTCGACACTTAGGGTTTTTATGGGAGAATTGCCACCTCAGTGCGGTGATGGGTAACTCCAGCTGCACCTTCCCTACTGGCCAGGTTGGCAGGCTATCATGCACATTAATTGTGCACAAGTGCATTCCCCTCTGGGTCACCTGGCAGGCTGACAACTGATTCATCCATTTGCCATCAGCTGGCATGTTTGAAGGTCATGGTGCCATATTTAAACAACAGTCCAGCACTCTGATTTTGCTGTCTCCAACCCCCTGTCTTCATCAGACTGTACAGGTGTCTGGATCCCAGAAGGCAAGTAGCCTCAAAAAGAAGTCTGTTCCTTGGCTCAACAACCCTGTCCCCGAGCCCATCACCTGGCCATGCCCCACTTGGAACTCTACCTACTACATCTGGAGTCTTCATCATCCCCTTCCAGTATCTCTTTGACTTTCCTTGTTTGTGAGCTTTACATGTAGTCTTGTCAGGGTCCAGCTTCCCTCTGCCTTTCACTGTTCATCTTCCTCATTGACTTCCTTGCCCTTCTGCCTGGCATTGTGCATTGTGAGCCTTTGCCCACACACCACTCCTTCCTCACCATCCAACCTCTTTCCCTGCTGTCTATTCCACAGCCCCTTTTTTGATGTGTGGCACCAGGGGGAAGGAAACCCCTGAACTCCCCTATCCCAGACACATTACTGATTTAAGATGAGTACAGAGGAGGGTCCATGGATCCAACAACACAATGCTTTCCATGTAGATCAGCTGAACATGGAGATGGGAGAAAGGAACCAGCCTGCCACAATTAGAGTGGTGTGCGGCACACTATGGCAATATTGCACTCACCCTGCCACCTCTTGCAAACTGAGGACTGTCTTGTTCATGCAACTCCTGAACAATCATTGTTTACATCAATACAATTTCATGCTCATGTGACACATTGTAAGACCTGATGGGATGCTTTCAGGCAGCTATTTTAATGAGAATTCATGAGATGCAAATGAAGTTCACACCACCAGGCCTATGGGAAGACAAACTCACTATTAACATGACTGTATCTGCAGCTGGGATTCTCTGGTCCCACTGCTGTGAATGGAGATTTGGCTGGGTCACAAATGCTCATTTCTCACTGACAGCAGTGGCAGGGCTTAGGACATTGAAGAATTCAGGCCTTTGTCGCCCATTAGATTCCCTGCTCCTGCCTGCCATTCAACCCACAATGGACAAGATGAGAGAACTCCACCCAGAGAAACTATTTCCCCTGGTTGGGGAATATGTGATTAGGACAGAGCCGCGCAATTAAAGGAGTGAAATGAGGAAAGACCTTCACACACAAAAGGTCAGTAGAGTTTTTAACCGATGATGTAAAGAGTCATATAGAATTAGGGTACAGATCAACCATGGTCTTGTTGAATAGTGAGAAAGGCACAAGGGGTGAAATGGCTTCTTCTAGTCACTATGTTCCTCATCTGAGTCCTCTGCGGCAGAATTCACCCATGATTCTTTGGTGAATTGGCAGACAAAGTATTCTTTTTCCTGACCCTTACTGTGGACTCTCCACAAGCTGGTGGCACCTGCCAAAGTATATGTTGTGCCAATGTCTGACCTGGTGGCTGTGAGTGTCAGGTCAAATGATGAAAACGTTTCACAAGTACTGCAAAGTTGCTATCTCTCTTCCCCCTCCTCCGAGGGCTGCTATGATTGGGCAGGCAGCAGTGCCTGGATGTTTAAAAGTAGGACACCAAAAGAGGGACATTCGTAGTCATGGAAGTGAGTCAGGACAATAGCATGAAGCCCATGGTCACACTATTTGCAGCTTTCTCATCATACTGGATACCAGGATGAGGGTAATCTTGGAGTTGAGAATGGATATGCCAGCACGGTAGCACAGTGGTTAGCACTGCTGCCTCACAGCTCCAGGGTCCTGGGTTCGATTCCTGGCTCAGGTCACTGTCTGTGTGGAGTTTGCATGTTCTCCTCGTGTCTGTGCGGGTTTCCTCCAGGTACTCCGGTTTCCTCCCACAGTCCAAAGATGTGTGGGTTAGGTTGATTGGCCATGCTAAGAAATTGCCCTTTAGAGTCCAGGGATGTATAGGTTAGCGGGATTAGTGGGTATGATATGGGGGTAGGGCCTGCGTGGGATTGTGTTCGGTGCAGACTCGATGGGCCGAAGGGCCTCTTTCTGCACTGTAGGGTTCTATGATTTCATCACCTGTGTTCTCAGCAATGTCAAATGCCAGAGGCTCTGTTTCAGTTGGCCATGATGTAGAGAACTGTCTCCCCCATTGGGCTGCAGAGATGTAAGCACCATTGTTCCTGTTCTGCACAGTTTCCTTCTATTGTTTCCCTTTGTCTTGCAACAGAGAGAACAGACATCTGTGAATGTGCAACACTGTTTGGGAGGTGTGTTGCCACATTTTTTGAGAGTGTTAACTATTAAGATGGATAAAGTTGAGCCAGCGGATATAGTGTATTTGAATTTTAATAAAAACATTTGATGAAATGCCACACAAGAGTTATTACAGCTAATTAAGCCTCATGGGATTGGAGATAATTTATTAGCATGGATTGAAGACCGGTTAATCCTCAGAAAGTAGGGAGTAGGAATAAACAAGATATTTTCAGGTTGGCAGGTTATAACAAGCGGAGTTCTGCAAGAATCAGTAATTGGGCCTCTATTTATAATCTATATATATATATATATATTTATAAATTGGCTAGACCAGGGGACTGAGTGCAATCAATTCAAATTTGCTGGTGATACAAAGTTACAGGGACGAAGATAAACAGAGGCATGAGTGGGCATGATCATGGCAGATAGGATACAATTTGAAGAAGTGTGAAGTTGTCCACCTTTGTAAGAAACAATAAAAAGCAGAATCTTTTTTTGAATGGTGATAGACTGTGAGATGTTTGCAATCATTGAATGTTCATGTACATGAATCATAAACTTAACAGGCAGACACAGCAAGCAAGCAAATAGGAAGTCATGTTAAGTTTTAAAGAACAAAGAAAATTACAGCACAGGAATAGGCCCTCCAAGCCTACACTGACCATGCTGCCCGACTTAACCAAAACTCCCTCCCCTTCTGGGAACCATATCTCTCTATTCCCATCCTATTCATGTACTTGTCAAGATGCCCCTTAAAAGTCACTCCCTGATCTGCTTCCACTACCTCCACTGGCAACGAGTTCTAGGCACCCACTATTCTCTCTGTATAAAAAATCTGCCTTGTATATCTCCTTTAAAGCTTGTCCCTCGCATCTTAAATCAATGCCCCCTAGTAATTGACTCTTCCACCCTGGGAAAAAGCTTCTGACAACGCCTCTGTCCATGCCTCTTATAATCTTGTAGCTTTCTATCAGGTTGCCCCTCAACCTCCGCCACTTCAGTGAGAACAAACCAAGTTTCTCCAACCTCACCTCAGCTAATGTCCTCCATACCAGGTAAAATCCTAGTAAATCTTTTCTGCGCCCTCTTTACATTCTTCTGGTGGTGTGGCGACTAGAATTGAACACTATATTCCAAGTACGGCCTAACTAAGGTTTTATAAAGCTGCAACATGACTTGCCAATTTTTAAACTCAATGTCCCGGCTAATGAAGGCAAGAATGCCGTATGCCTTCTTGACTACTTTCTGCACCTGCATTGCCACTTTCAGTGACTTGTTTGCCTATACACCCAGATCCCTTTGCCTATCAATACTCCTAAAGATCCTGCCATTTACTGTATATTTCCTATCTGTATTAAACCTTCCAAAGTACATTACCTCACATTTGTCTGGATTAAACTCCATCTTCCATCTCTCTGCCCAGTCTCCAACACAACCTCCTGCTGTATCCTTTGATAATCCTCATCGCTATTTGCAAATACCAACCTTTGTGTCATCCGCAAACTTACTAATCAAACCAGTTACATTTTCCTTCAAATAATTTATATATATTATCAATAGCAAAGGTCCCAGCAGTGATCCCTGACGCCACTTGTCACAGCCCTCCATTCAGAAGCGCACCCTTCTACTGCTACACTCTTGTCTTCTTTGACAGAGCCTTGTATCCACCTTGCCAGTTCCCCTCTGATCCCATGTAACTTCACCTTCTGCACCACTCTGCCCTGAGGGACCTTGTCAAAGGCCTTACTGATGTCCATGTAGACAACATCCACTTCCCTACCCTCATCCATCATCTTCGTCATTTCCTCGAAAAACTCAATTAAATTCGTGAGTCACGACCTTCCTTCACAAAACCATGTTGCCTCTCACTAATACATCCACTTACTTCCAAGTAGGAATAAATCCTGTCTCAAAGAATCCCCTCCAATAATTTCCCTGCCACTGATGTAAGGTTCACTGGCCTGTAATTGCCTGGATTATTCTTGCTATCCTTCTTTTACAAAGGAGCAACACTGGCTATTCTCCAATCCACTGGGACCTCCCCTGTAGCCAGTGAGGACACAAAGATTTCTCTCAGGGCCCCAACAATTTCCTCCCTTGCCTCTCTTAGTATCCTGCGGTATATCCCATCAGGTCCTGAGGACTTGTCTACCTTAATGTTTCTCAAGAACCTCAATACATCCTCCTTTTTGATCTCAACATGACTCAAACTATCTATACATTCTTTCCCAGACTCATTATCCACCAAGTCCTTCTCTTTGGTGAATACTGATGTAAAGTAGTCATTTAATACCTCGCCCATTTCTTCTGGCTCCACGCATAGATTCCCTCCCTTGTCCTTGAGTGGGCAACCCTTTCCCTGGCTACCTTCTTGTTCTTTAGATATGTATAAAAAGCCTTGGGATTTTCCTTAATCCTGCTGGCCAATGCTTTTTCATGACCCCTTTTAGTCCTCCTTACTCTTCACTTAAGTTTCTTTCTACTTTTCTTGTATTTTACACTTGTTTTGTATATTCCTAGCCTCCTAGCTTTGACAAAGCTTCCTTTTTCTCTTTGACTAAGCTCACAATATCTCTCATTATCCAAGGTTCCCAAAACTTGCCATATTTATACTTCATCCTTAGAGGAATGTGCCAATCCTGAATCCCTATCAACTTACACTTGAATGCCTCCCAAATGCCAGATGTTGATTTGCCCTCAAACATCTGCCCCCAACCTACATTCTTCAGTTCCTGCCTAATATTGTCCTTTTCAATTTATTAAAAAGAAATTGCAGTTTAAGAGTAAAGAAGTCTTCGCACAATTACACAGGGAATTAGTAGGACCACACTTGAGATCTGTGTATACTTTTGGTCCCTTCAGCTAAGTAAAAATGCAATTACCTTAGAGGCAGTGCAGAAATGTTTCTCTTGACTAATTCCTGGAGTAAAGGAATTGCCCTACAAGGGAAGATGAGCAGTCTGGGCTACGTTCTTTGGAGTTTAAAAGATTGAGAAGTTGTCTAATTGTAACATATAAACTATGAAGGACATGACCAGGTAGATTCTGAGAATATTTTCCCATCCCACCCACTGCAGGAATCATAGCGGAGGGACAAAAAATTTGATGGACCGCTGACCTCAGGCAGGAATTTCCGATCTTGGAGTGTGCTTGGTCAAGAATTCCCATCCAATGTTTCCCCTGGCTGAGGAATCTAGAACACAGTGTCAGAATCTCAGAGTAAGGGACTGACCTTATCATAGAACATAGAACAGTGCAGCAAAGTACAGGCCCTTCAGCCCTCGATGTTGTGCCGAGCTATCTCTGAACCCAAGATCAAGCTATCCCACTCCCTATCATTCTGGTGTGCTCCATGTGCCTATCCAATAACCGCTTGAAAGTTCCTAAAGTGTCCGACTCCACTATCACAGCAGGCAGTGCATTCCACATCCCAACCACTCTCTAAGTGAACTAAGGACAAATCTCTTCACTCAGAGTGTTGTGAATCTTTGGAACTCTGTACCCCAAAGTGCTGTGGATGCTGAATTGTTCAGTACATTCAGGCTATAGGGTAACATTTAATGGAGGCAACAGGAATTTCACCCACAGGCTGGAGTGGTGGGGAGGGCGGGGAGAGCCTTGCAGTGCCTCCTTTCTGGAAATTAAATACATTGTTCTGAAATGCTGGTGGCTGCTGCAGGTTCTACTCCCATCCAAGGCCCAGGGCCAGCGAGAGACCACAGACCATTGGTGAGTGTAGGCTGGGTAGGGTTGCTAGGAGGGGAGGGGATTCATCAATAATAGTGTGGGTAGTTCTTTGCTGCCCACTCCCTCTCCCTGATGCTGCATGCCTCAATTAGGTACTGAGCACTTTTGAAAGAGGGAAAGCTACAAGCAACAGTGACAAGGGTTACTTTTTGGGCTTTCCACATTGTAAATGGAAGGGTGGAGGGGGAGGTGATGACCTAAGGGTATTATCACTAGACTATTAATCCAGAAACTCAGCTGATGTTCTGGGGACACAGGTTCGAATTCCGCCATGGTGGAAAGATGTCCTGGTTAGGTGCATTGACTCAAACTGGAATGTGGTGACTAGGGGGATTTCACAGTAACGTCATTGCAGTGTTAATGTAAGCCTTACTTGTGACTAATAAATAAACTTTTTTTTAAGATCTGCCATAATCCTGTTGTATGGTAGAACTGACTTAAAGGGCCAAATAGCTTACCCCAGCCCTTAATGTTCTAATGTAAATGAGGAGGTAGCACCAAATTGCTTGTTACTTATCTCCACCACAATGGGCACATGCCCAAAAAAAGCAGTGCGAACCACTTTCTAGTTCATGATGTTAAAATAATTTCATCCTTTCCTCATGCACAAGAAGGATCGAGTATTTGAAGACAGCAGAATTCATTCAGCCAACAAAATACAGAAATTGTTAAAAACCTACAGTTAATTTTTGCCCTCGACTTATGTAACCCATGTACTTCTCTGGCTACATTTTATACCCAGTGATAGAATCGAAAATTAATCTCATTGTATTAATCTTATTGTAATCTTATTGTAAAGAATTAATAGGCAAGCATTTGGAAAAATGGAAAATTTCAAGAATTTATGTTTCATGTCACATGGTAATACTTCGCATTCTCTGAATTTTAAACAACGACAATGTGCAGATAGTTCATCCTATTTCTCATAGTAGGCTGCATTAAAGTACTTTTTTAATTGATTCACTGAATTTGGGAGCTGCTAGAGAAGGCCAGTAATTATTTTCCATCCTCAATTGTCCTTGAAAAGGTGGTGCTATGTTATATTCTTGACTACAATGGAATGGCTTGCACAGTTATTTCAGAAAGTCAATGTGATTCATTGCGGTAGGGTGGGATGAAATATAGAGTCAGAGAGTCATACAGTGCAGAAAAGGTCCTTCAGCCCATTGAGTCCGCACTGGCAATAACCACTACTAATCTCATTTTCCAGCACTTGTTCCACATCCCTAAATGCTATTCATACAATCATAGAATCCCTACAGAGCAGAAGAGGGCCATTTAGTTGATTGAGCTTGCACTGTCAAAAATCCCAACCAGACTTTATCTCCTAAATTTTATGTATTTACCTTGCTAGTCCCCCTGACACTAGCAGGAAATTTAGCATGGCCAATGGCCCTGACCTGTGTATTTGTGGACTGTGAGAGGAAACCAGAGCACTCAGAGGAAACCCATGTAGACACGGAGAGAACGTGCAAAGTCCATACAGACAGTGAGCCAAGGCCAGAATTGATGCTGGATCCCTGGTGCTGTAAGGCAGCAGTGCAAACCATCGTGCCACATAGATCATATATCAACTGCTCATCCAAATATTTTTTACAGGCTGTAAGGTTTCCAGCTCATACCAACTTTCTAGGTAGCAGGACAAACCATGAAAGGGAAGTACATTTTCTTCCCTGAAATATACCAGATGAGTTTTTACAACAATCTGGCCAGTAATGGTCACCATTACTGATACGAATTCATAGTCCAGATTTATTTAATTCATTGAATTCAATGAAAAGTCCAAGAGGACAAGGCTGGAGCAGCATCAGGCACACCTAAAAATGAGGTGACAACTGGTGAAGCTACAACATATGACTTTTTAAAAAATTCTTTCCTGGGATGTGGGTGTCACTGATAAGATCAGCATATCTTGTTTGTTCCTAATTTCCCTTTAACTGATTGGCTTTCGCGGCTATTTCAGCAGCCAATTGTGAGTTACTGTGATCTAGAGTAACCTATAGACCAGATCAGGTAAGAACAGCAGACTCTGTTCCCTATAGCACCTTACAAGTTTTTTCAGCAATCAATGATAAGTTTATGGCAGTCTTACTGCTAAGATAATTTCAGATTTATGAATTGAATTCAAATACCACTAGTTGTCTTGATGGGATTTGCACCTGTGTTCCCAGAGCAATAGCCTGGATCTCTGGTTTATTAATCCAGGGATATTTCCACTACATCACCATCTCCCCCATTTGACACTTGCATGTGAAACAGTGGAAGCAGCATGTGATAGACAAAGCTTAGCAATCCCACAACCAATGGGTCAGATCTATACTCTGCCATCCAATCACATCCAGGCATGAATGGTAGTGGAAAACCTATCAACTCACCAAAGGACAAGGCTCCACAAATTCCCATCATTATTGATGGAGGAGACCTACATCAGTGCAAAATACAGGGCTGAAGCATTTGCAGCATTGTTCAGCCAGAAGTGCTGAGTAGTTGATCCATTTTGGTCCCCTTCTGAGGGACCCATCATCACAAATGCCAGTCTTCAGCTAATTTGATTCACACCATGCGATATTAAGAAGTACTGAAGGCACTGGATACTGCAAAGGCTAGTCCACTGTGTGTTCCAGTACTAACCATACCTCTAGCTAAGCCAGTCCAGTCCAGCTACAACAGTAACATCTACCTGACAATGTGGAAAATTGTCCAGGTATGCCCTGTCCACAATAAACAGGGCAAATACAACCAGGCCAATTGCTGCCCCATCAGTCTACTCTTAATCCTCAACAAAATGAAGGGGTTTGTCATTGACAGTGCTATCAAGTAGCACTTACTTAGCAATAACTTGCTCACTGACACTCAATTTGTGTTCCGCCAAGGCCACTTAGTTCCTAATCTCATCACTGCTTTAGTCCAAACATGGACAAAAGAGCTGAACTCAAGAAGTGAGGTAAGAGTCTGCCTAATAAGTAGAGATGATTTCACCCCTGACATTTATACTGTGGTGTGGGGAGACTTCCCTCAGTATATAATCCAGCCCTTCTCCCTGTGATTTCCCGCAATGCATTTTTACTCTTGCATTCAATTTTGTCTTATCCAAAAGATGGATGCTATAATTGACCTCAGCGTAATGAGTTAGGGATAGGGAAGGATCCCATCCTGCTTGCTGGTGCATGATTTATTCCCCCCTCCACCCCCTAACCTCACCCTTGCCCCCAGTGAAATGTGGATATGCATGTGTCCAGCAGATGGAGATAAGGCAAGGCTGAGCAATGATGTCCTCCATTATATCCTAATGTCCTGGACAGGCTCACACATACAAAATGGCCCCTTGTCATCTCAATATCAATGAGGAGCTATTTCCTTTAATGAGGAAGAGGAGGAAATAAATTGCCAAGAGAAAAAAAGGATGACAGTAAAACAAAAGGAGTAAAAAAAGAAGTAGTAAAATAGGTGCAAGTTTATGTCTGCATCAACAACAAGCTTGGACTAATGTGGCTGATACAGGACAGTTCGAGGTTAGGAAATTCAAGGGACTGGGGAAGATCATGGAGGTGGGACGGGTGTGATTCACAGCATAGGTTGGCTGGGGTGTGGGGAAGCAATTCTTTGAATCATAGAATCTACCATGCAGAAGGAGGCCATTCAGCCCATTGAGTCTGCACCAACAACAATCCCACCCAGGTACTATCCCTGAAACCCCACATGTTTACCTACCTAATTCCTCTGACACTGAAGGACAATTTATCACGGACAATCAACCTAACCTGCACATCTTTAGACTGTAAGAGGAAACCCATGAAAACATGAGGAGAATGTGCAGACTCCGCACAGACATTGACACAAGCGAGGAATCGGACCCAGGTCCCAGGCGCAGTGAGACATCAGTGCTAACTACTGTGCCACCATTCTGCACACCTTGGTCTTTAGTTGGTGTTGTAAAGACAGTAGCTGGAAGTTTCCGGCTCGTACAGCCAGTGGGATTTTCCAGTCCATGGATGTTGGTGGACCTACTAATTTTTCCCATCACTCTCTGTTTTTATTTTGGATCTCCAGCAACTGTCATAGGGCGACACGGTAGCTCAGTGGTTAGCACAGGTGCTTCACAGCTCCATGGTCTTGGGTTCGATTCCTGGCTCGGGTCACTGTCTGTGTGGAGTTTGCACATTCTCCCCGTGTCTGTGTGGGTTTCCTCTGGGTAATCCGGTTTCCTCCCACAGTCCAAAAATGTGTGGGTTAGGTTGATTGGCCATACTAAGAAATTGCCCCTTAGTGTCTAGGGATGCGTAGATTAGTGGGTATAGTATATAGGGACATGGGGGTAGGACTTGGGTGGGACTGTGTTCGGTGCAGACTCAATGGGCCGAAGGACCTCTTTCTGCACTGTAGGGTTCTATGATTCTATTTTGCTTTTATTTTAGTGGGTGATTTAATGATGTGTTGGATTCCTGTTTCAAATACTCAACATTTTGGCCTCTAACTTGAACCAAATCAAATTATTTTTGAGGTTAAAATTACCCACTTGTGCAAATAAATAGAGCAATACAGTACTTGTATCCCCACAAATACTGTCAGCTTTAACCTTCCTATTGCCATACAATTAAAATTCCCTCTAGAACACTGTTCATTTACTGAGCACTGCATTAATATGAATGTCCTTTTAAAATCAGATATGTAACTCAAACTCCAGTCCGCACATAAATCCCCAGTCACAACTTGCAGGATAGGATAAACCAAGAGTTGCAGTGAAACTCTGAAGATTCCCTCTAATCTTCCAAGTTCAGACTTTACCTCCAGCCTGAGCTTACGTGCTCGAAGCTTTTTCCTATCCAGAATTAATAATCCCCAGATAAGCATACAGAGGAGGCAGGAAACTTTCAATGAGATTAGACATCAGTCTCTTGGTTCTCTGTTAAACCGTAGATATTTTTGCCTTTTATTCAACAAATTTTGAACCCCAGCCACAATCTTAGCACTCAAAACTGCACTGACTTCTCTGTTTATTGACCAATGACCTCTGATAGTTTTACACACTAAAACTATTTGTTGTGGTCCTTAGAGTTTTGTATCAGGGCAGACTTATTCTGGTCACTAATGTTGAAAATAATGGAAGTTTGAGACTAGCTAAACATTCCACACAATCTTCCTCTCAAAAAGCAGCAATAGTTCAGAAGAGAAAGTTCAAACTGTAACTTCATTAGAAAATAATGTATTTTCCAATGAATGCCTATTTTCTTGTACATGTAAGCTCAATATTAGGTTAATGGAGAAAAGCAAAATATGGAAAGTTTTTTTTCATACAAAGAACATTGGCTCAGCTCATCCACTTACTCCTGGTTTCAGTCCCCTTTTGTGCACTGTAACCTCCACAATGGAGGAATTGAGAAAGACAAGACCACCTGTAAAATGTAATATATTCTGAAACAGAGTCTATTGAATACAGAACAGTTTACGAAACACAGCATATTTAAAATGGGTTATGACATGTTGTGAACTACTTCCAGCATTGAGAACTGATTGGTGTGGGATTCATGAACTCTGAGATTACCTTTGCACAAATATTCCTTCAACAATGTAATTGAAGTATATTGGAAATCCAATATTGAAGGAAAATATAGAAATCATGGCTGTGACTTTCCAAATGAAATGGTGGACATTATTGTGAACAAGATGGGAAAATCTGGAGGGCCATCCAATCCCACCCATAATGATGCCCACTGGTTTCAAGGCCAGAAAATCCCACTGACTGAGTTCTGAAGGAAAGTCATATTGGACTTGAAATGTAAGCTCTGTTTCTCTCTCCACAGATGCTGCCAAATCTGCTGAGATTTTCCTGAACTGGCTGTTTTTATTTGATGATGTAACAAAGCAGGGTCAATAAACAGAAACCTAGATGTAGCATATTTTGATTTCCAAAAGCTGTTTGATAAAGGATTATATTTTACACAACTGAAGAGCTCAATGTTTTGGGGGTGATTTCTCAATGTTCCCTAGATTTTGGAAAGGTCCACTGGGTTGACAAACTGCAACATTAACACCATTAGTTCCAAGAAGAAAATAAACACTCCATCATCTGCAGTATTTTGCTTTTATAAAAATACTGACAGTTGGGGGTAACTTTGCCATCCCACCGCCACGGGAATTGTAATGGGCCAGGGGAGTGGGGAGGGGGGGCGGTGCGGGGACAGACCGTGCAAAGGTTGACTTCAGATGAGATTTTCCAGTTTTGGGGGAAGCATGGCTAGAAAATCCTTGATTTCTAGAACATAGGAAGAAGTTATTATCAGTCTGAACATTAGACTATTACTGTTTGAACACAACACAATGCTACATTCATGGAACATGTTGCATTCTGGAATTTAGCCTTCAGCACACCTAAGTTTTTCCTCGGATTCAATTTGATCCTGTATCTCACTTCCCTTTCATGCCTTGAAACAGTAACATTTGACTAGCAGATCAAAAGTTATACTAAGGCCAGTTGAGTAGCTAATGTGAGTTTGAGAATTGCTTGTTCAGAAAATTATTTCAGCAAATTGATATCCTGCCCACACTGAATACATGCATTTGTTTATTGTTCAACATAGTCTATGCATTGTTCATGCCATTTTACAAACTATTTGGATCATCAATTGAGTTCATCCCAACATGCTACACATTCCAATTCAATTGAGAATGATAGGGACTTTTTGGATGGATTTCTTAAGATAGATTAAATGGTCTTGCTGATCTTTAATTATTTTAAGATCTTTGGAATCACTTGTTTGATATTGATGCATGTAGGGACTTTGAGAGTCAACTGTAGTTGATATTGGGTTGCAATGAAATAGTCAGTTCTCAGCCACACCGATGGGAAAAAAAACTTGGAAATCAAAATATGCTACATCCAGATTTCTGTTTATCAATGCTGCTTTGTTACATCATCAAAGAACTCTTGTAAATTTGTCAAACATGATTTCCCTTTCATTAATCAGTGTTGACTTTGAAGTATAGAATCATAGAGTTGTGATTTTTATAAATATTCTGCTTAATAATGAATTCTAGCATTTTCCCAATGCCAGATGTTAAGCTAACTGGCCAAGAGTTGAATGGAAAACTGGTTCAAAATTTTAAAAACCAGTACCACTGGTACCGATGTTACTGCAGCTCTATGCTCAGATATACAAGATGTAGAGATGCCGGCGTTGGACTGGGGTAAACACAGTAAGAAGTCTCACAACACCAGGTTAGAGTCCAATCAGTTTATTTGATAGTAATCCCACAAGCTTTCGGAAACATTGTTCCTTTGTCTGGTGTGTGGAAGATTCTGATCAGAGAAGGGCAAATAAAGTCACCCACAGTTTACAGAATACTGATTAGAATGCAAGTCTTTACAGCTAACCTGCTATTCAAGTCTTAAACATGAGTCCTTTCGGTATCTTGTCTGCTTTCTTGCATCTTTGTAAAAACTTGATGTCTGTGTCGATATGCACAATCTTCTTGGAGATCCTCTCCACTAGGATCCGGCAGTTTGCGGTCTCGATGGTCGTCATGATGTAGTTACCCCAGTCCAACGCCGGCATCTCTACACCATGACTACCATTGACACCACAAACTGCCAGATCCAAGTAGAAAGGATCCCCAAGAATATTGCACATGTCGACCCAGATATCAAGTTTTTACAAAGATGCAAGAAAGCAGACAAGATACTGAAGGGATTCATCTTTAAGTCTTGAATAGCAGGTTAGCTGTAAAGACTTGCATTCTAATCAGTATTCTGTAAACTGTGTGTGACTTCTTATGCCCTTCTCTGATCAGAACCTTCCACACACCTGACAAAGGATTACCATTTCCGAAAGCTTGTAAGATTACTATCAACTAAACTGGCAAGATACACAAGACCGGTTCAGACAGTACCATTTATTTCCAAGTTTCAATGTCTGTTTTCCTCTTGGAAGGAACAGTGTTACTGTTGCAGTTTTTAACCCACTGGAGCTTTCCAAAATCTAAAGAACTTTAGTAAAACCAGTGAACTGCCAATTCTCCCATGCCACTGCGCTAAATTTTTAATGCAGTGGGCCAGGAGAAACGTGCATTAGCTGATTTGTGGGAGATCAGGGTGCTCCAGAATGAGGGGAGGCGGGTTCTGGGCCTTCATCAGGCCAGCGATCGAGTTGGCCAGCAAACCAGAAGCTGATGCTTCAGTGCCACTGGGCACGTGCAAGAAGTCTGCTGGTTTCAGCCTCTCCAATGTGAATAGGCCCTGCCCCCTGAAATCTAATGATATTCGCACTGGTGGCCCCTGCTTTGCACAGAGTATGGGCGATCCTAGTTTGAACACTCACTGAAAAATATCAGTGAATTGCTCCAGTTCTATCACAAATTCAACACTTAGAATTTTTTGGGGAGAATTCTACCCATTATCTCTGCAATCACTTAAGATCTTAGGATGCAGACCACCAGATCCAGGAGATGTGCCAGCTTTTAGTTCTGTTAATTTTCCAATTATATTTTTCTCTAGTGACTGTTATTGTTTTTGTTCCTACCTCCCTTTTGCCCCTTGTTTTTCTGTTCTTTTTGTAATGCTTTTTGTTTTTTCTAATGTGAAGACAGATATAAAATACTTTCTCAAAGTCTTTGCCCATTAGTAATTCTCCAGTCTCATCCACTAAAGAACAATGTTTCCTTTAGGTCTTTACTTTCTAACATACTTGTAATGGACTAAAACAGCTAGGAAAAGTAGGAGAAGGAGAAAATCTTTGCAGTCATAATCACAATATCATAAGAAGTTTCAATATTTGGACTGAGAGTGACATAAATAGGACAAAAACTAAGGTGATAGGTCATTAGAAAGCAATTTATGAAGAAATAAGGTAAGGCTAAAAAGTGGGAGAAAAATGATGAAAAACTAAGAGAAAATTTGCAGATAGTATCAAAATAGGCATATTAGTGAGGTATGGGTAGCGGTGACTGGATTAATACAAAGAAAGAGGTTAATACATCGGAAGCCTAAGTGTTTAAGTAGCAAATAAATTACAATCTAACTGGCCATTCACACTACATTCCCGCTGCAGTGAAGTCAGAGAATTTGGTAACAAACCAAATGCCCATTCACGGCAGTGAGATGGAAAAATTCCGTCAGTGTGAATGGCCAGAAAATTCCAGCTATGGCATGGCTGGAATTTTCCAGCTGTTCGAGCAGTGGGATTGTCCAATCCTGTCGAGGGCACATCCCTGCCATGGATTTTCCAGCGACGAGGAGTGCATTCAATGGGAAACATGCGGCAGGTTTCACAGAATATCCTACCTTATGGGTCTCCACTGTCGATGCAGCAGGTCATTTAAACTACCACTTACATCAGTGGGACCATAATATCCTGCTGTTTGGAAACAACTGTAAAATTATGGTCATGGTAAACTTGTATAAAACCTGTTGTGAGACCACACTTGGAATACTGTGGACAGTTCTGCTCTCCCTATCATAAAGATAAGTTATAGAGGCATGGGTAAAGTGCCATAAAATAGATTTGCAAGAGGCTAACAGTTGTGAGTGGTCACAATCAGGAAAGATTGAATAGGTTGGCCTGTTTTTTTTGAGAAAGAAGGTTGCGAGGCGATCAAATAGAGATCTTTAAAATGATGAAGGGATTTGATAGGTTAGACATAGTGGACGGAATTTTATCGCTCTGCCCACCTCGGGAATCGGTGCAGACGAGGGGCGGGCAATGGGAAGGTCCATTGACCTCCAGCAGGATTTTACCGTTTCGAGATGAGCGAGGCCTCAAAATCCCACCCACTGAAAACGTTTTCAGTTGTGGCGTATTCAAAAACCAAAGGCCATATTTATGACATTGTCACTAATAAGTCCAATTGAGAATTCACGAAAAACTTCATTACTGGAAGAGGGGCAGGCATGTGAAATGTGCTATCACAAAAAGCCAATAGTTGTATTAGTAGTTGACTAGTAGTTGAAGCCAATAACATACACACATTTAAGGGAATTTAGATAAACACATGAGGGAAAAAATTGGAAGGGATGCTGATAAGAGTTGGTTGAAAAGCAGCAGAGGTCACGTGGAGCACAAACTCCAGTGTAGATCTGTTGGTCTGAATGGCTTATTTCTACATTGTAGAACAACATAAAAGCAGTGGGAAATCTTCAAGATGGCAATCAATAGATTTCAAGGGAACTGTATTACACTAAAAGCCAAAAAGCAAGGGAGATATTTGCCCAGCTCTCCAGCTAAAAAAAAAACTGTGTCTGTAGAAAAAGTTGTACCAGTTGTATCAGAAGTAGGAGAAGTGGTCAAAAGAAAATATAAAGAATTTAGGGAAGAAATTAAAAGAATCCATCAGGATCACAAAATCAAATGATCAAAGAATATAAAAAGAAATGATGGCGTGTTCTACAGACATAAAGAATGGAGGCAAAATTTAAAAGTAGGAACAGGCTCACAAAGTATGAATAAAATAAACTCGCAACTAATGACAAAGAAAATATTGAATCACTACTTTGCCTCAATTTTACTGAATAAGAAAATGAAATAAACAGCTCATTTGAAGATAATCGAAAAAAGAATATTAATTTACAGAAAAAAGAAAAAAGATAACAGACTTACAAAGCTAAAAGAGGATAAAATCCATATTGAAATATAATACACTCTTGCTCACTCAGGAAAGCGGGAAGAGATAACAGAGACACTAGGTTGCACATTAAAAGGTTGCATATAAGAAAGATAATGCCGGAGAACCAACAAGTAGCTAATGCTGTTCATATATAAAAAAGGGAGTTATAATAAACCTAGGAATTATAAACCAGTCTGTGATAGGATAGATGCTGGATCTTTACTTAAAGAAGTGAATGGAATGTATTGAAAAGCAGAAAATATAATTTAAAAATGCCAACATGGATTCCAAAAGATACTTATGCTTAACTAACCTGGTAGAAAATGTTGAAATTGTAATCGTGAAGGGGTAATGGAAAGAATAGACATGGGTAATGTTGAATATGTTATACATTTGGATTTTCAAAAGGTCCCAACGACCTTTCTGTCACGTATAACAAACCAAGAATCTCCATTGCTCTGCCTGTCTTTCACTGGCCTGTGTTGGAAGAATTTGAAGTTTAATAATTAACCTGCTTGGCCTTCTTTGACAATAAGTCCTATTTGGAATTTGAACCCAGAGTTTCTGGCTCAGATACAGGTCCATTGCTCCACAGGGGGCGGAGCAACATGGTGGCACAATGGTTAGCACTGCTGCCTCACAGCGCCAAAGACCCAAGTTCACTTCATGGCTTGGGTCACTGTCTGTGCAGATTCCACACATTCTCCTTGTGTCCACATGGGTTTCCTCTGAATGCTCCAGTTTCCTCCCACAGTCCAAAAGATGTGCTGGTTGGGTGCATTGGCCATGCTAAATTCTCCCTCAGTGTATCAGAACAGTGCTGGACAGTGGCAACTAGGGGATTCTCACAGTAACTTCTTTGCAATGTTAATGTAAGCCTACCTGTGATACTAATAAATAATAAAACAAGACCTCTTCAGAACGGGAAGTAAAGGATAATTATTTTGATTGGAGGAAGGTAGAAAGCAAATTTCCACAAGTATCAATACTGGGACAGGACAACTGTTATTCAATTTTTACAAGGATGTTTGGATTCAGGAATAAGTAAATAACAATAATAATGCCAAGCTTAAAGGCAAAACTAAAAATGAGGTAGGAGGCAATTTAATGCAAAATGACAAAGTACTGAGAGGCAGAGGGATCTGGGTGTAAAAGTGCATGAATTGCAAAATGTTAGTACACAGGTACAGCAAGTAATTAGGAAAGCTAATTGTATTTTATCATATGTTGCAAGAGGAATTGAATCCAAAATTAGGGAGATTATGCTTTAGTTATATAGAGCACGGGTGAGATGATGGCCAAAACCCTATCACTGGGGCAGGCGAGGTTCCCAGAATGGAAATCCCTGTTGGCCTTGGGCAGGATTTTACAACCTTGCCCGAGCGAGACCATAACATCCTGCCGTACATTTGAAGTATTCTGTACATTATTGGTCTCCTTATTTAAGGAAGAACGTAAATGCATTGAAAGCAGTTCAGAAGATTTTTACTTGACAAATACAGGAATGGGCCGGTTGTCTCAATAGGAAACGTTGAGCAGGCTAGGCTGGTATCTGTTGATGTTTGGAAGAATAAAAGATTGAAACATGTATGATCCTGAGGGATCTCAACAGGCTCAATGTGGAGGGGATGTTTCCTCTTGGGGAAGAATTTAGAAGTAGCAATCACAGTTTAAAAATAGGGTGTCGCTCATTTAAGTCAGAGATAAGAGAAATGTTTGTCTCTCAAAGGGTCATGAGTCTTTGGAATTCTCTTCCTCAAAAGATGGTGGAAGGAGAATCTTTGAATATTTTTATGGCAGAGACAGTTATATTTTTGATAAGCAGAGGAGTGAAAGGTTATTAGGGGGTTGGTGAGAATGTGGAATTGAGGTTACAATCAGATCAACTATGATTTTATTGAAGATAAACAAAGCTCAGGGGGTTAGGAGGTTTACTCCTGCTCCAATTCATATGTTTATATTTCCACAAGATACTTACATACTGGGCAGTTACATGGCATAGTAACTTGAACAGATCTAATTGTGATGTGATGCATTTTGGTAGGACAAACATTCCTGGCACCTCAGAAAATATTCAATTGAATGGAATAGAAAAGCAAAGGGAGTCAGGAATAATATTAAAAACTACAATAATGCTTTTAATAATTTAATACTCAATAGAAAATATTAACAAGCTATAAAGATTTATTTCTCAGGGTATTTAATTCAAAAGTAGTGAAGAGATGTTAAAATTATATATGACTATGGTCAGGCCATACTTAGTATTATATATACCTTTCTGATGTCCATACTCTAAAAAAGGGGCAGCACGGTGGTACAGTGGTTAGCATTACTCCCTCACAGTGCCAGGGATCGAGGTTCAATTCCCAGCTTGGGTCACTGTCTGTGTGGAGTTTGCACATTCTCCCCATGTCTGTGTGGGGTTTCCTCTGGTGCTCCGGATTCCTCCCATAACCCAAAGATGTGCAGATTAGGTAAATTGACCATGCTAAATTCTACTTCAGTGTACTAGACAGGCACTGGAGTGTGGCGACCAAGGGATTTTCACAGTAACTTCATTGCAATATGTATGTAAGCCTACCTGTGACTAATAAATAAACATTATACTTTTAAAAAAGGGCAGAAAAATACTGGAGAAATGTGGAAGAATTTATAAGGATGATACAAGATGAAGAGGTTATTGGGGGGGATTGAACAGGTTAGTTTTTCTATTTTAGAAAAGAGTAGTACTAGATGTCTTTAAAATTATTAATTTGTTGGACAGGATATATGTGGAAAGAATCCAAAATGAGGGACAGTTAATACAAAATAGTTATTAATAAAACAAATGGAAAACCAAGTAGAAATTTCGTCGCTCGTAGAGTGATTAAATTGAAGCAAATAGTTCAGAGTTTTCAATCGGAAACTGCACCTGTCTGAACGAAAAGGAAATAGAAAAATATATTGAAAG
Organism: Carcharhinus amblyrhynchos; assembly: GCF_965287045.1. Classification (NCBI taxonomy): domain Eukaryota; kingdom Metazoa; phylum Chordata; class Chondrichthyes; order Carcharhiniformes; family Carcharhinidae; genus Carcharhinus; species Carcharhinus amblyrhynchos. The sequence continues at coordinate 83,623,208 of NC_137327.1, read as the reverse complement.
GCTGAGATGAAGTGGGAGGAGACTTGTGGAATATAAAAACCAAGCACAGACATGACATGATACAGCACTGGAGCACTTTGTCAGGTGTGCCTGCTTCTTTGTTTGTTTATTTATTAGTGTTAAAAGTAGGCTTACATGAACACTGCAATGAAGTTACTGTGAAAATCCTTTAGTCTCTGGCACCTGTTTTGGTACACTGAGGGAGAACTTAGCACGGCCAATGCCCCTAACCCGCTGTCTTAGGACTGTGGAAGGAAACTGAAGCAGTTGGAGGAAACCCATGCAGACACAGGGAGAATGTGCAGACTCTGTACAGACTGTGACCCAAGCCAGGAATCAAACCTGGGTCCCTAGCATTTTCAGGCAGCAGTGCTAACCACTGTGCCATTGTGTTAGCCTTCTGCTGAAACTATTCAATTAATCCCACTGCTCTACGCTTTTCCCATTGCTCTTTAATGCCTTTCATTCCAAGCATTTATCTAATTCTCTCTTAGAAGCAACTCTCAAATCTACTTTCACCACCCTTTCAGACAGTGAATTCCTAACCTAAGCAATTTATCGCATAATTGCTTTTTCCCCTTAATACTGCTTGTTTTTTTTTGCCAATCATTTTTAAGGGTTGTGTAATTTCTATTTATCCTAATACTCCTCCATTCCTCCTATGTGTCAAGTGCCGAAATGGAAATAGATGAAAAGAAACAAAAGTGATAATTTGAATTAATAGTAAATGAATTGTACCACTTGAGGGTCAATTCCTCCATCTGGCGTCAGAGATGATCTCTTGCTCATATAGAACCATGAGTATAAATATTAAATGCAGACCTCAGCTTGAATGTGAAAAAAAAATAGAGTTTAGTAAGCTGCAAAATAAAGTCATTGTTACCATTGACTCTAGGGTTTAGGTAACCTTTAAAATTAATTTACAAAAAGCTTTGCTCACTGCTTTTCATTGAATCTATTCAACAGACAGAATATCTGATTTATACCGAGGAGATTAGCCCAGTAGTTCAGAACACATCTACAACCTGCAATTCAGCTGGAGGTCGATTCTTATAAAATGCATTCATTTTGAATTATAATATTTTCTCCATTTGGACACACTTATTAATTGCTTTTATGAATATGATAATTCATTATGCTCAGCCTAACTATAAGAAGACATTGTGACTTTTAGTCACAGACAGAACTGAATAAAGCTATCTACCAATTTGATGTGTTCCAGATTCCCAAAATGCAAACTATTTCATTTAACAAGGCACTTTTGTCATGGCAACATCTAATTTCTAGAATGGCATACAGAATTGAATAATTTGCATGTCATATAATGATGGCATCTATCCTGTCATCAACCACGGCTGATGTTTGAAATGTTATACTTGTTAAGTAAAGGCCCGACCACACTATGGTGGGTAGCAATCTGATAATGGCTTAAAATCTCACTGGGAGAGAAAACTGATGTGTGACAAACTTACAACTGCACGGTGTTCCACAATGATGTCAATGAAGAACACTAGGCAAGCCACACATTGCTGCCTGCCTTGGTAAAACAGCACACGTCTGCATAGCACCACTTACATGAATTAATTTCTCTCCACTTTTTGGATGAAAATATGGAAGGGGTGAGAGTGTGAATGGCATGCCCACCCAGAAATTATCTATTCAATTCTCCATTACGAGTGTTAAGGACCAGATCAGAAATCCCAAGGTATATTATGACATTAGACTAGACCACAACCACATTTTTATTTTGGCATTAGTATGAGGATAATGTATTTCACTCCAGGAGTGATTCTATTGACCCACTAGGAAGCTTTTATCAAAATAAATTTTATTTAACAATACAGTTTAACTATAACAGTATGAATTAGCTTAATTTTTACCAATTGAAATACCTAAACATGACAAGATTCAATTCTAACTTCTAACCTATGTCTATTAATTGCAATTTAAGCAATATTCTTCATAGACAAAAATCAATCAGTAAAAGCACACAGGCTTACATGGGCTGGCAGTCTTCAAGTTTCCAGAGCACCTCTGGAGAGAGAAAGACCTATTATCTGGCAAAACTGCATTAGCTCAGATTAAAAGAAATACCCCACTATCGAGGAACAATCATTCTCCTGTATCCTTATCATATAGCTGCAGAGTCATTGACAGATCGGCATCAGGTAACCCAGAGTTGAATTTTAAACAAATCCTTCACAAGAAACATGATTCAAGTACACTCCTTAAAGGCACACAAGGCAAACTGATTCAGACTCTTAGGGTGCGAAGTAACCATATATTGACAGTAATTTATCTTTTGACAGTAAAAGTCACTAATTTGATGATAGGAACTAACTCCTCTACTGATAGTGAACAGATATAAAAAAACACAACAAATATATAAGAAGGGCCAGTAGCCCATGATGGAAGAAATTTGTAAACCGGGGGGGCTGGGGGGGTGGATTCTCCCAAAAGTGCTGAATTGGCAGGATAACTGTTCTAAATCACGCCTGTTTTGTCAGTTCAACTTCTTACTCAAATCTCCCCACTCTGTGCACAGCAGAGTCCCAATCATGGATCCCATTAAAAATCCAGGGGGTGGGGCCTATTACCACCAGAGTCTGGAACTCTGCGCATGCGCAGTGGCTCCAATTTGTCTGTCTCCCCATTTGCTGGCCAGCTTGATTGCTGACCAGCTCAGGACCCCCACAGTGCAGCCCCTGCAGCCCCCTCAAGGCCCGATCGGGGTCCCCACAACAATTCCCAGGTCAGCCCTGACCCCCCCACCCACCCACCCTGGAGCACCCCGATGTCCAATCCACCTCCCCCTCAGCAGTGGCAATCTCCTCAACCCCCTTACCCCAGCAGACCACCCGCCCACGCTGACCCCTGGGAGGCATGCCCCCCTCCTGCAGCAGACAACACTCCTTCCAGCCCACACCAATCGCAGCCCTCCCTCCATCCCAGAGCGATCGCCATGCAGGGTGACATTGGGACCCTCACCCCCACCAATCACTCCTAGGCCCACCCGCAAAAGACCCCATCCACTGCCCGATGACCAGTGGACAGTGCCAAGGTTCCCTCTGGGCATAGGCACTTTGCCCCTTGGGCTGTGACAGCGGGACAAGCTGGCACTGCCAGGGTGTCCGTGATCAGGGGGCACCACTCCTTGCCGCCCAACCCCCTGGGGGGCCCCGATTGCCCCCTTCATTCCAGCAGCGTTTCACGTTACTTCCCCGAATGTGGGGAGATGCTCTAAACCCTGCCAGAATGAAGTACTCCTGGCAGGGTGGGAGATTCAATCGGGACCAGCAAGTTCTCGATAATGACATGTAAAATGTATTTAAAATACATCAAAAAAAGTCTCAAATGACGTACCTGTCCTCCCAATGGTTTCCAGTGTGGTCTGATCTCTGACTGTTTCGGAGAATTGCCAACCAGGTTTTTTGAATTCCTCCATTAATCTCCCCTCACCAAAATTAATAAAAACATTTTTCCAAAGGCTGGATTTGACGGGGAGACACGTTTCCGTTTCCCCAATGAAAAGGTCAGTCTTGAGCCTGGCAACTCAGAACCCGATTGCTCTGTTAGCGGTATTATGCTGGGACCAGCTTTAATTCGTTCGAGAGTGGGGGCTTCCAGCCTCATTTTGGAGGAGGTCCTGACCTACAGAGCTCCCAACCAATCTCAGTCCCCAATTTTCAAAAACACCGGTAGGGGAGAGCGGGTTGGAAAATCCAACCTTATTAATCTGAAGATCATGGAAAGAGATAGAGGAGCAATAAAAGTCACAGAAAATAGTTTTTGTATCAAGTGTACATAGAATCTTACAGCACAAAAGGGGCCATTCAATCTATCACACCTGTTTGAGCTATCTGAATGAACCATTGATTTAATCCTTTACCCTCATCCTACCCTCCAAAACCATTTGAAGTTTTTCTCTTGTAAATTGAAAGTTTCCATTCAGAAGTTCTTCTATATTCTGCTTCCAACACTCTTTCTTGGTTTAAGCAACCTCTGCATAAAAAAAAACTCAACCCTTCCCCTTGTTCTTTGGTGAATCAGTAAGCTTAAATTCTAGAAATCACCATTTAAAAGAAATGATTCCTCTCCACTGTTCTGTATCAAAACCCTTACAATTTTGATCGACAGACGTCATTCTTGCTGACTTGCCTAGCATGCCTTCTTGCATCTATTATAACTTAACAACAGCAATGCTGCAATTAAGACATTTCACAACATAACAGGCAAACAAAATGCATAGCACTATATATATATATGGAAAAGCTTTTGAATTAAGCTAAGCATTGACTGAAATTTTTAATCAGGTTTGGAATGTTAATGTGACTAAAATATTAAAAAGGTGCAAGAACTTCAGCTTACCATGTGCAGCAGACTGCTGGAAACAGGCACAGATTGACTGTCCTACATCTGTATTTCCCATAATTAATTGCATATCTATTCTCCCAGTTCAAAAAACTATAGAATGTGTCATACAAACATGCAAATTAGGAGCAGGAGTTTAGGGGGCATGGAGTTGGGAGTAAGGTGTTAGCGTGGATAGAGGATTGGTTGTCTAATAGGAGGCAGAGAGTTGGTATCAATGGGTGCTATTCTGATTGGCGGTTGGTAACAAGTGGAGTGCCGCAGGGATCGGTGCTGGGGTCTCAGCTATTTACCATTTATATAGATGATCTGGAGAAGGGGGCTGAGTGTAGGGTGACGAAATGTGCTGATGACACAAAGATAAGTGGAAAAGCAAATTGTGCGGAGGGTGTGGAAAGTCTGCAGAGGGATCTAGATAGGCTGAGCGAGTGGGCGAGGACCTGGCAAATGGAGTACAATGTTAGCAAGTGTGAGGTTACCCACTTTGGCAGGCATAATAGTAGGAGGGATGACTATTTAAAGGGCGAAAAGCTGCAGCACGCTACGGTGCAGAGGGACCTGGGGGTCCTTGTGCATGAGTCGCAAAAACCCAGTCTGCAGGTGCAGCAGGTGATCAAGAAGGCTAATGGGATGCTGGCCTTTATAGCGAGGGGGATAAAATATAAAAGCAGGGAGGTCATGCTGCAACTGTACAGGGCATTGGTGAGGCCGCAGCTGGAATACTGTGTGCAGTTTTGGTCGCTGCACTTGCGCAAGGATATTTTGGCCTTGGAGGGAGTGTAGAGGAGGTTCACTAGGCTGATACCGGAGATGAGGGGGTTAGACTATGAAGAGAGACTAAATAGACTGGGTCTGTACTCATTGGAGTTTAGAAGGATGAGGGGGGATCTTATAGAGACGTATAAGATAATGAAAGGGATGGATAGGGTAGAGGTAGAGAGATTCTTCCCGCTCAGAAAGGACAGCAGGACTAGAGGGCACAGCCTCAAGATAAGGCGGGGGGGGGGGGGAGGAGGGGGCGGGGGGGGGGGGGGGGGAGGGGGGGGGGGGGGAGGGGGGGGGGGGAGGGGGAGGGGGGGGAGGGGGGGGAGGGGGGGAGGGAGGGGGGAGGGAGGGGGGGAGGAGGGGGGGGGGGGGGGATGCAGTTTAGAATGGAGTTGAGGAGGAATTTCTTCACTCAAAGGGTGGTGAATCTCTGGAATTCTCTGCCCATTGAAGTGGTGGAGGCTGCCTTGCTAAATATATTTAAGACACGGGTAGATAGGTTTTTGGCAGACAAGGGGATTAAGGATTATGGGGAGAAAGCGGGAAAGTGGAACTGATCCACTTCAGATCAGCCATGATCTTATTGAATGGCAGGGCAGGCTTGAAGGGCTAGATGGCCTACTCCTGCTCCTACTTCTTATGTTCTTATGTTCTTAGGAGTAGTCCACTCAACGTCTCCAGCCTTCTCCACCATTCAATTGTTGATCTGATTGTAACTCCAGCCCTATATTCCTGCCTGCCCCTGATAATCTTTCACCTCCTTGTCAATCAAGAATCTATCTAGCTCTGTCGTAAAAATATTCAAAGCTTCTTCTCCCACTGCCTTTTGAGGAAGAGTGTTCCAAAGACTCACAACCCACTGGAAGAAACAAATTCTCCACATTTCTGTCTTAAATGTGTGACTCATTTTTAAAACAGTGACACCCCACTAGTTCTAGATTGTCTGGCAAGAGGAAACACCCTCTCCACATCTTCCCTGTCAATACCCTTCAGGATCTAAAAGGCTTTGATCAAGTTGCCTCTTACTCTTCTAATCCCTAGTGGAAACAAATCGAATCTCTCCAAATTTCCCTCATAAGACAACCTGTCCATTTTGGTATTAGTATTAGTTTCCTTAACAAATGCAAGGGGAATTTTGTAAGAATGTTGCTCTCAAATGTATCTTTAAATAAATTCACAGATGTTATGCTTTGCAATGACTACTGTTATTTCATTCTTTTGAACACAAGTGTAAAACAAAAGCAGTTAGTGTTAGAATCATTTCCCAGCTCCATAGATACAGGGTTGGACATGAGACAGCCAGGAAAATAAGGTGACTGGAGTCACCTTGGGATGGCTCCTAATCCATTCCAATTTGTAGGGGACATCCCCAGGGCTGGACTGGGAACAAAGCCTGCTGCATATCCCAAGGAGGCATGCAACTGCCTAGTCCAATTAAAGCTTAGCTATCATTTTTCTCCTGTGCTACTTCATCAATCTCAATTGTCCTCTGACATGGGCTGGGATCATCAGCTCAATCTAGAAGGCCATCTGAGATTAGCTCAGGGGCCATCAGAACCGCAGCAAGCAGGAACGGGATTGGGAGGGAGGGTATTGTCCATGCTCAAAGGACTGGACCAGAGGAATGAACGAGTGCAACCCCGCCTGTTAATAGACTTGCTTTGGACCTCTTCTGCCAAGGTTGCTTACATGGTAAGATGCCCTTTCACAATACCTAGCTCTCATGACTGGACTTGCAGCATCAGAAACTAGTTTGCTGTTCTGAGTAGGATGGCAAGCGTGGAGATGGCTAATTATGAGGCTGCCTCCCAGTAGGCTGTGCCTGCAGGCACACTAACCATAGTGGTGGACTCTGGACCTCTATGGGATCCCTAATGCGAAGTTTATAAGCTAAGAGCATTAGAATCTGCCTATTTAATTTAGATATGCTTTGATTATTTGATTATTGTCAAAGAAAAATGTCCTCCGTGGGACCATTAGCCTAACAAAGGAATTTGCAATCTTGATTTTTTTTTATTCCGGTGCCTCACTGTGCTTGGTCACAAGCTTCCCACCAGATTATACTTTCCTTTATTAACCGAGTAAACTACCTTTGAAAGCCAGAAATACATTCCACAAAGAGTTTGTGGTAACATCAAGTTGAAATGCCTCTGCTCTTTGCAACACCAGTTTATTAGATCATTGTTCATTTATCACGGTTAAGATTTTAAACTTGATTTGTCTTTCTTTAAAGCTTACATTGTCTTTTAAATAATACTCATTAAATTAATGAGACGCCATTAAAAATGGAAATAATTATCAACATCAATCTACTCAGCAACTAACATACTTCCCAGTTGTCTTTCTATGTAGCATTTATCAGCTGTATGCAATAATGAATAATATTTGCCACAAATACATTTATAAGAGGTTGCCTGCTTTGGCTCTCAGCTATATTATTTGCATTAAATGGAAGATTGTTATTGATTGGTCTTTTCTATTATATTTTGTGTTACTAGATACTATGATGGCCCCTGTGGTCAAACAATCCTGCTGACACTCACTGTCCAAGCTTATACATGAATAGCTACTGTAGTGAAGTGGCAAGAACAAGCAGTGTCAGTGGATTCATACATCATCAGGAAATCAACATCTGGAATGGATATGTCATTTCAAACTTAATAGAGAATTTATAGAATTCAATTGTGTTATGACTGCTTTTTCCCAGCAGATCTCTCACTACAAGATTACTAATTAATCCTACCTCACTACATAATACAAGATCTAAAACAGCTTTATCTCTAGTTGCTCGCACAATATATTTTCCCAGGGAACTGTCACAAAAGCATCGACAACCTTGTCTTTTAGATCACCTTTGACAATTTTATTGCTCGAGTTTATATGAAGATTTAAGCCTCCCACAATTATTACATCATCTTTTATTATAAGCTCCAATTATTTCTTGCTTCGTGCTCTAATGGTACAACTATCAGAAGTCTTTTCTGAATATTCTTTATCCTAGTCTCCGCCCATGCTGATGCTACTTCTTGATATTCTAAATCAAGACCCTTTTACACTATACCTTTGATAGCTGATCCTCCTGCTCTTCCATTCTGCCTATCTTTTCAAAACATTGTGTGTCCTGCAATATTTATTTCCCAATCTTGGTCACCTTGTAATTGCCTTGATATGATTTTCTGTTTAGATTTCTAAATCTCCATTCACCTAAAACTTCTCCTCCCCTCTCTTTTAATTTCTAGCTCTACCAACAGCCCTCATTTTATTGTTCACCAGGACACTAACCCTAGCTTATTTTTAGATGAGTGCATTCCAACGGAACAGCTCCCTCTTTTTCCAATGCTGGTGCATCAGTACTTGAGCTACACATTTAACTGTTTAATCTGCTTGACTTTATACCATTTGCACATGGTTCAGGTAACAATTCTGAGATTATTATCTTTGAGGTTCTACATTTTGATTTGGACACTAATTCCTCAAACACTCTCAATAGAACATAATTCCTAGGTCTACCTAAGTTCCTATGTGGATCATGACAACTGGATTCTCCACTTCTCACAACAGTTATATCACTAGTCATGAGGAGATGTCCTTAATGCTGGCATTAGGCAGGTAATGCATCTTCAGACCCCTTAGTCACTTCTGTGGAGAACTTCATGGGATCTAGCCACTAAGGGATAGGGCCTAGCTGAGATTGTTGTCAGTGAAGACTCGATGGGCCAAATTACCTTCCTTCTGTACTGTAGGGATTCTATGATTCCATGATCTCTGGCTTGGCCTGTGAGCATTACTAGTAGCAGGTACCTCCCCTGGTAATGAATGGAGAGCTCTGATTCTCTGGCAGCTTGCTGAGAGGGGATTTAAGCTCTCTGGGATCTTAAATCCCATGGAAGGTCTGATGCTAGCTAATTATCTGCCCGTTAGCATTTAAATTGCACCGGGCGTCCCATATGGAAGCCATGCAGGCTCCTATCCATTCTCCCGATTAGGGCTGCCATCTAGTGGGGTGAGGTAACTCCTACCACAGAAACTAAATCCCAGCTATCCTTTCTCTCCAGCACTGCAATCTTCTCTCCAATCAATAATTCTTTATTTCCTTACCAATCTTTCCTGAGCAACTTCTATCCAGGAATTTGTTTTGAGTATTGTCATGTCATCATATTTCCATATGGTTACCAGCACCTACAGCTCACCTGCCTTACTTACCATACCCGGTGCATCCACATACATGCAGCTTAAACCTAATTTAGACATTATTGCATCCTCTCTTAGTCTGACTCCACTGATACCTTACTGTAATAATCTTCCCGAAGCCTGTCTTCCGTTACCATCATGCTTTATTTACAATGTGTTCAAAGTGCTGCTCAGTGACTGCAGTGTACAGGTCAGCTCCAAGAAATGGTGCAGGAGAGAGAGCCCCTTTGAGTATTGGGACTGCTTGGATAGAGAAGGGAACGTACATGCCTGACAGGTTAAATCTCAACAGCAGGATCCAAGTCTTCGGGCTCCAAGTCTTTCCACTGTCGACCTTCATGGAGTCAACTGGTTTTTAACCCTCTGCTGCTCCTTCCCTATTGCGTGAACCTTCATAAGAACATAAGAACATAAGAAATAGGAGCAGGAGTAGGCCATCTAGCCCTTCGAGCCTGCCCCGCCATTCAATAAGATCATGGCTGATCTGTTGTGGCTCAGTTCCACTTTCCCGCCCTCTCCCCATAACCCTTAATCCCCTCTCTCATCAAGAACCCATCAACCCGCTTCTTAAAAATATTTAGCGAGGCAGCCTCCACCACTTCAACGGGCAGAGAATTCCAGAGATTCACCACCCTTTGAGTGAAGAAGTTCCTCCTCAACTCCGTTCTAAACCGCCTCCCCTTTATCTTGAGGCTGTGCCCCCTAGTCCTACTGTCTTTTTTGAGCGTGAAGAGTCTCTCCACCTCTATCCTATCCATCCCATTCATCATCTTATACGTCTCAATGAGATCTCCCCTCATTCTTCTAAACTCTAACGAGTACAAGCCTAGTTTATTCAGCCTCTCCTCATAGCTCAATCCCCTCAACTCCGGTATCAGCCTAGTAAACCTCCTCTGCACTCCCTCCAGGGCCAAAATATCCTTGCGCAGGTGCGGCGCCCAAAACTGCACACAGTACTCCAGCTGCGGCCTCACCAATGCCCTATACAGCTGCAGCAAGACCTCCCTACTTTTATATTCAATCCCCCTCGCTATGAAGGCCAGCATCCCATTCGCCTTCCTGACCACCTGCTGCACCTGCAAGCTGGGTTTTTGCGACTCATGCACAAGGACCCCGAGGTCCCTCTGCACCGTCGCCTGCTGCAGTTTTTCGCCACGTAAGTAATAGTCCTTCCTACCATTCTTCCTACCAAAGTCACCTAATAAGGGAGCTGGTGTTCTACAAGATCCATGGAGGGACCTCCTGACGCTCTCCCATAGCCATCAATGATTCTAATGCTATCTGTTTCTCCAAATCCTTGTGCATCTTATTTTTTTTCCATTCTAATGCTACTTCCTGGTTCCCATCTTCCTGCCAAGGTAGTTTGAATCCTCCCCAATTGCACTTGTAATTTGCCCGAAGGACATTGGATCCTGCTTTTGAGATTTAACCTGTCAGGCATATATGGTCCCTCCTCTACCCAAGCAGCCCCAATACTCAAGGGAGCTCTCTCTCCTGCACTATTTCTTCACCCACGCATTTATCTGCGCTCACCATTTTGTTCTGTAATGTCTGAGACATTTGCAAAGGACAAGTCATCTGAAGCAGTGTTATAACAACTAGAATGAGTGAATAGTTGAAAATGACCACTGCATTCCTGTAACTCTAATGGTAGAATGGAGAGACAATAGGATTAGCATTCTGCAGAGATATACGCCGGAATCCTACTACCCTGCCCGCTACGGAATCGGAGCAGGTGAGGGGCGGACAATAGAAATGTCTGTTGACCCTGGGCAGCAATTTCCAGTCTCGGTGCAAATGAGCCTGTAAAATCCCGCCCATAGTATCAAAGCCAAAGTTCAGCTGAAGTAGGCCACTGTTGCCATTAGCAAGTAACACTGGGCCTGCTTTGTTCTCCCATTTCAGAAAGCCCAATATTTGTCAGTGACATGCTAGTAAAATAAATCAAGATGTTACTTTGCAGTCTTAGTTCAGTGCTTTAGAACTTTTGTCAGTACCTGAGCTGCAGTACCAGTCTTTCTGGCTTCATTCTGTAGGTTTGTAGATTATAGAGGAATCAAAAATTATTTGTTTCTATTTATTACCTAAAAGCAACAATGAGGTAATGATTGTTCTTAGGGCAGTACAGTGACACAGGGCGGTACAATGGCACAGTGGTTAGCACTTCTACCTCACAGCACCAGGGACCTGGGTTCAATTCTTGACTTGGATCACTGTTTGTGTGGAGTTTGCACACTCCTGCTGTATCTGCATGAGTTTCCTCCTGCAGCCCATAGATGTAAGGTTAAGTGCATTGGCCATACTAAATTCTCCCTCAGTGTACCTGAACAGGTACCAGAGTGTGGCGACAAGGGGATTTTCACAGTAACTTCATTGCAGTGTGAATATAAGCTTTCTTGTTACAAATAAATGAAATATTATGCAAGTTGAAACAGCTTGATACATTCTCAATTGGGAACAGCGACCCATTTGCAAGCTTGAATTAGCTCTTGGCCAAATCAGGGGCATATCCTTAATGCCAATGGAAGAACCTTTGTATTTCCAGCACTATGTACTATTAATGATTTTTAAAACAATCTATTTAATAGAAAACTGTCAATCCTTTTTAAAATTGAATACCATTACTTAGAGACAGCATACTGATCCTCTGCCTTAACCTAGTCTGATTCACTACAAACCATTTGATCTCATTCAGTAACAGCTCTTTGTCATACCGTTGAACTTTAAGAGTATCTGACATTTGTTCGGGAAGAAAATAATCGCTTTGCACTTGTCAACCATATGAGTCATGTATGCTTACGGTTCAGCTGCTCTTGGTGCATATTATTAGATCCATGCTCTTTGCACGTTTTCTTTAAAGTCACGTTTTGTTGCTAATGGATGTGGATCAATGGAAGAAGTAACCTGAGATAATATCTTGAGAGAAAATAAGGCATCAGGACATGAGGGACTGAGAATGTTTGCTAAGGACATGCCAAAGGAAGCAGGGCTATAATAACTGGAATGAGTGAATAGCTGAAGATGACCATTGGATTTCTGCAAGAAAGAATTGGGGAAAAATCTCTAGTGGTAGAATGGGAGACAATAGGATTAGCATTCTGGAGAGATAGGAGGAAAATTAAAGTTCAGTGAAAGCGGGCCGCTATTGTGAAAAAAATTCACACATTTAATGCCTAATTCAAAACAAAATCTTATTACTTATCAAAAGATGAGTGTTGGTGATGCACTGAATATAATACTGTGGCATTGAATAATTCAAGCAAATTATTTTTAGTGTCAATATACTGTCAAATAGATTGTTTTAGATCACCACATTCATGTCACCTGAGAATTATTTTCCTGACGATAGTTAGAATGTTTTACAAACTTTGTATGTAAATATTATTTTTTGTATTTATTTCCATGATGGTGTGGAAAATCTTTTTGTATCATCCTTCATACATATTTTTGGTATATTGTAATGCACAGTATTGTAAAGGAAGCCAGTATTGAATTATTTATTCAGCGCATGCAAGTCAAATATAGCATTTTTTTTGTTCATTCATGGGATATGAGTGTCAGTGGCTGGCCAGCATTTATTGCCCATCCCTAATCACCCTTGAACTGTGTGGCCTGCTAGGCCATTTCAGAGGGCAGTTGAGAATCAACCACATTGCTGTGGCTTTGGACTCATGTGTAGGCCAGACCAGGTAAGGATGACATATTTCTTCCCCTTAAGGAATTAGATGGGTTTTTTCCGACAATCAAAATTGTTTCATGGTCATCAGTAGATTCATAATTGCAGATATTTTGTTTATATTGAATTCAAATTCTACCATCTGCTGTGGTGGGATTTGAACGCAAGTCCCCAGAACATTAGCTGAGTTTCTGGATAAATTGTCTAGCAATAATACCATTAGGCCAACACCTCCCCATGACCACGTGGCGCAGAGAATTTCTGTCACTGTTCACAATAACATGTTGTCTTCTGCACTTTCTGACACATCTATTACTTTTGCTTCACTGAGATGGTATCAATGCAATGCTTGTTAGGATCAAATTTTATGCTTGGTCCCAGTCCCTTTTCTAATCAAATTAGGAGTGTCTCACTGATGTTGTAGAAGATCACTGAAGCTAACAGTAAATGGACAGTTTAATTCCATTAGCCTGCATTATGTTCAAGCTGAAATTACAGATGTGAAAAGATAAAGTCCCATTTTAAAACACCAGAGATATCTGACATGATCAGTATTTGAAATAACTGTACAAAGCTTCAGTCCAAGCCTTGGATATTTACTTTGACCAGAGTTTTTAAGCACACCACCCACTTCAAGGCTGGTTCCCCTGTGGTATAGGCAACAAGACATTCAAATATCCATTGACTTCCGTGGGACTGGAAGATACAATCAGCAAGAGGGATTGGATAATTCTGGCTTCATCTCTAACTGGTCTGTGGTTCTTCTGGCTTATCACTACAACACCTCTTAAATACTGGAACCACCTTAATTGTTCTCCAATGCTCTGGCACGTTCCCTATGGCAAGAGAGGAATTAAAAATTAGGATTAGAGCCCCTTCAATCTCCTCCTTTGCATCCCACAGCAACCCTGGGTAACAATTCACCCAAACCTGGGAAGATTTGTCCATTTGTAAGCCTGCCAACACCTGCAATACCTTGTCCCTCCCTATGTCAATTTGCTCAAGAACCTCGCAGTTCCTCTCACTGAATTCCACCCCTTCATCCTCATTCCATTGAATGAAGACAGATGTAAAGTATTCATTCAACACTCTACTAAAGTCCTCTGGCTCCACCCACAGATTGCCCCTTTGTGCCTCATGGGCCCTACTCTTTCACCGGTTATTCTCTTCCTGTTGATATACTTGCAATTTGCCTATTTTTATCAGTCAGTGCTTTCTCACATCCTCTCCTGGCTCTCTTAATTGGTTCCTTTAGCTCCATCTTGCACTTTCTGTATTCCACTAAGATCTCCGCTGATTTGCTCCACTTATACCTGCTCAAAGCCTTTTTTTGCCTTCTCGTCATTTTGCTTTGATTTGCTTTGATTTATTGTCAGATGTATTCATATACAGTGAAAAGTATTGTTACTTGTGCACTATATAGACAAAATATACCGTTCATAGAGAAGGAAATGAGAGAGTGCAGAATGTAGTGTTACATTCAAAGCTAGCGTGTAGAGAAAGATCAATTTAATGCAAGATAAGTCCATTCAAAAGTCTGACAGCAGCAGGGAAGAAGCTGTTCTTGAATCAGTTGGTACGTGACCTCAGATTTTGCATCCTTTTCCTGCTGGAAGAAGGTAGAAGAGAGAATGTCCTGGGTGCGTGGGGTCTTTAATTATGTCGGCTGCTTTGCTGAAGCAGCGGGAAGTGAAGACAGAGTCAATGGATGGGAGGCTGGCTTGTGTGATGGATTGGGCTACATTCACGACTTTTTGGGCAGAGAAGGAGCCATACCAAGCTGTGATACAACCAGAAAGAATGCTTTCTATGGTACATTTGTAAAAGTTGGTGAGACTTGTAGCTGACATGCCAAATTTTCTTAGTCTTCTGAGAAAGTAAAGGTATGGGCTTTCTTAACAAGAGTGTAGGCATGGGGGGAGTACCAGGACAGGTTTTGGTAATCTGGACACCTAAAAACTTGAACCTCTCAATACTTTCTACTTCATTCCCGCTGATGTACATAAGAACATAAGAAATAGGAGCAGGAGTAGGCCATCTAGCCCTTCGAGCCTGCCCCGCCATTCAATAAGATCATGGCTGATCTGTCGCTGCTCAGTTCCACTTTCCCGCCCTCTCCCCATAACCCTTAATCCCCTCTCTTTATCAAAAACCCATCAACCCGCGTCTTAAAAATATTTAACGAGGCAGCCTCCACCACTTCAACGGGCAGAGAATTCCAGAGATTCACCACCCTTTGAGTGAAGAAGTTCCTCCTCAACTCCGTTCTAAACCGCCCCCCTTTTATCTTGAGGCTGTGCCCCCTAGTCCTACTGTCTTTTTTGAGCGGGAAGAGTCTTTCCACCTCTATCCTATCCATCCCATTCATCATCTTATACGTCTCAATGAGATCTCCTCTCATTCTTCTAAACTCTAACGAGTACAAGCCCAGTTTATTCAGCCTCTCCTCATAGCTCAACCCCCTCAACTCCGGTATCAGACTAGTAAACCTCCTGTAGATAGGGGCATGTTCTCCTTTACATTTCCTGAAGTCGATGATAATCTCCTTCGTTTTGTTGACATTGAGGGAGAGATTATTGTTGTTGCACCTGTTCACCAGATTCTCTATCTCATTCCTTTATTCTGCCTCATCATTGCTTGTTCCATGAACGATATGCTTTGTCTGTATAGTGCGCAAGAAACAATATTAATATATGTGACACTAATAACTAAAACCAAAATGGGCATAGAATGCATTAGGCTCATCAGGGAGGGGTGCATTGGAGCTGGTGACTTTACATGCCTTCATCTTGTAGCCTGTTATGTCTTGCAGACCTTATGCTGAATATCTCTGGTCACCTATGGTTCTTTGGGCTTGTTACTCCTTCCTATCACTCTCGAGGAAACATGTTGCTATTGTACTATCCCATTTATTTTTTGAATACCTCCCACTGATTTTCTTTAGATTTCCCCACAAGCAGCTGTTCCCAGTCTACCATGGCCAGATCCTGTCTTATTTTTACGAAAATCCATTCTCCCCCAATCTAAAACTGTTCTTTGAAAATTGTCTATGAGATAGTCAGCATGGCTTTGACAGAAGGGGATCAGGCCTGATGAATTTGATTGAAGTTTGTAAGGTGGTGACCATGAGTAGATGAGGGCATTTGATGTTGTTCGTATGAATTCAGCAAAGCCTTTGACTCGGTCGCACATGGAAGGTTAATAAAGAAACTAAATGCACATGGGATACAGAGTAATTTGATAAGGTGGATTAAAAATTGGCTTAGTTGTAGGTGACAGAGGGTGATGACAGAAGGCTGCTTCAGTGACTGGAAGCCAATGCCCTATGGTGTACCGTAAGGATTTGTGCTGGCTCCCAACATTTATATCAACAAAATAGATGACTCTGTGGGAATAGGATTAGTAAGTTTGCAGGTAATTCAAAGATTGGTGGGTGAAGTTGAGTGTTCTGGGGTACAAAAATGGTCAAATGAGCAGGTAAGTGATAGATAGAGTTTAAACCTGAAAAGGGTGAGGTGATAAACTTTGAAAGGAGTAATTTGACAAGGAAGTTTCAATGAAGGGCATATTAGTGGGGTGGTGAAACAGGTATATGGAATACTTGTCTTTAACAATCAAGGCATAGATTACAAAAGCAGGGAGGGCAAGTTGGAGTTGTATATAACTTTAATGAGACCATAGCTAGAGTATTGTGCACAATTCTAGTCACCACGTTATAGGAAGGATGTGATTGCACTGGAGGGGGTGCAGAGAAGAGCAGGGAAAATTCACCAGGATGTTGCCTGGGTGGAACATTTAAATTATGAAGAGAAGTTGGAGGGTCTTAAGTTATTTTTGTTAGAGCAGGGAAGATTGAGGAGTGATCTGAACAAGGTGTACAAGATTATGAGGGGTGTGGACATGCTAGATAGGGAGCAGCTGTTCCCCTTAATTGAAGGGTCACTTATGAAGTGGCACAAGTTCAAGGTGAGGGGCAGGAAGTTAGCAGGGATGTGAGGAAAGAATTTTTTACCCAGAGGCTGGTGACATCTACAATGCATTCTCTGGTTGGGTGGTAGAGACAGTAAGAAATCTCACAACAGATAGAGGCCAGTTGTCTGGCATCCTTTAAAACATACCTGAATGAGCACTTGGCACATTATATTATTCAAGATTATGAGCCAAGTGCAGGTGAATAGAACAAGGTATGTAGATCAGGTGTTTCTCACATGTCAATGCAGACTTGATGTACTGAAAAGCCTCATTTGCACTGTGTGATTCTGTAAGCCTTGGTGAATTCCAGTAGTGCATCTTGCAGATGGTACTTTCTTTTGACAGTGTGTGTCAGTTGTGGAGGGAGTGAATGTTTGTGGAAGGGATGCCAATCAAGTGGGCTGCTTTGTCCTGACTAGTGTGAAGCTTGCTGAGTGTTGTTGGAGCTGTACTCATTCAGGGAAGTGGCTGTTCTTTATCACACTCATGACTTGTGTCTTGTAGATGATGGATAGGTCTTGGGGTTGAAGAGGTGAGTTACCAGCCATAATATTCCTTGCCTGTGACTTGCTTTTGTAGCCACAATATTTACCTGGCTGGACCAGTTTGGTTTCAGGTCAATGGTAACCCCCAGGATGCTGATGGCAGGGGATTCAGAGATAATGATGTCAATGAATGTCAAGGGATGATGGTTGGATGCAATCTTTTGTAGATTGTAGATGGTCATTGCCAAGCACAAATGTTACTTGCCACTAGTCTAGGATATGGTCCAGATCATGTTGCATTTCAACATGGAATGCTTTAGTATCTGAGGACTCGTTAATGGTGTTGAACATTGTGTGATTGTCAACAAATATCCCCAATTCTGATCTTATGGTGGAAGGAAGTTTATTAATGAAGCAGCTGAAGATGGCTAAGCCAAGGCTACTCCCTGAGGAACTCCCGCAGTGATGTCCTGGAGCTGTAATGATTGTAAAAAGTCTGACAACACCAGGTTTAAGTCCAACCGATCGGTTGGACTTAAACCTGGTGTTGTCAGACTTTTTACTGTGTTTACCCCAGTCCAACGTCAGCACATCCACATCATGGCTGTAATGATTGACTTCCAACAATGACAAGAATCTTGCTTTGTGCTAGGTATGACTCCAAACAGTGGAGAGATTTCCCCTGACTCCAGTTTAGCTCGGGCTCGTTGATGGGACTTACAGTCAAATGATGCCTTAATGTTGAAAGCAATCACTCACCTCTGGCATTCAGCTCTTTTGTCCATGTTTGAACTCAGGCAGTAACCAAGGCAGGAAGTAAGGGGCATGGCAGAGCCCAAACTGAGTGCCAGTGAGCAGGTTGTTGCTAACAAAAGCTGTTTGATTGCAGAGTTGATAACCTTTTCTATTACTTTACTGATGAATGAGAATTGGCTAATTAGGCAATGATTGGCTGTGTTGGATTTCTGCTACTTTTTGAGGACAGGGCATATCTGGGCAATTTTTCATTTCATTGAGAAGTTGCCAGTGTTGTAGCTGTACTGGAACAGCTTGGCTAGGGGCCAGCACAAGTCTTCCATACTATTGCTAGAATGTTGTCAGGGCCCATTGCATTTTCAGTATCCAGTGCCTTCAGCCATTTCTTGATATCTCATGGAGTGAATCAAATTGGCTGAAGACTGGCATTTGTGATGCTTGGGACCTCTGAAGGAGGCTGAAATGGATCGTCCACCTGACACTTCTGGTGAGGATTAATGCAAATACAGTACTGATGAGAGGATGGGGATATTTGTGCTCCTCCAGTGAGTTGTTTAATTGTCCACCACCATTCATAACTGGATGTAACTGAACTGCAGAAGTCATATCTAGACTATAGATTGATGGATAGCTTTGTTCTGTATATGGCTTGCTGCTTATGCTGTCTGGCATGCAAGTTGTCCTGTGTTGTAATTTCCCCAGCTTGATACCTCAGTTTTAGGTGTGCCTGATGCTGCACCCGGCATGCCCTCTTGCATTCATCATTGAATTAGGCTTGATTCCCTGGCTTGGTAATATAGTAGGATTGGGGATTATGTCAGGTCTTGAGGTTAGCTTGTGTTTGAGTGCAATTATCATGGCCCCCAACGCCTCAAGGGTGTCCAGTCTTCAATTGTTGATCTGTTCAAAATCTATCCAAATTAGCATAGAGGTTGTGGCACACAACACAATGGAGGGTATCCTCATTGTAAGGATGAGCCTTCACCTCCAGAAGGACTTTGTGGTCACATCCACCAAAACTGACATGGACAGATGCATCTGTGTCAGGCAGGTTGGTGAGGATGAGGTCAAGTATATTTTTCTTTCTTGTTGACTCCCTCATCACCTACTGTAGACCTAGTCATGTTGCAGCTATACAAAACTCTTGTGCGGCCGCACTTGGAGTATTGCGTACAGTTCTGGTCGCCACATTATAAGAAGGATGTGGAAGCATTGGAAAAGGTGCAGACGAGGTTTACCAGGATGTTGCCTGGTATGGCGGGAAGGTCTTATGAGGAAAAGCTGAGGGACTTGAGCTTGTTTTTGTTAGAGAGAAGAAGGTTAAGAGGCAACCTAATTGAGGCTTACAAGATGATCAGAGGATTAGATAGGGTGGACAGTGAGAGACTTTTTCCTCGGATGGTGATGGCTAACACGAGGGGACATAGCTTTAAATTGAGGGGTGATAATTATAGGACAGATGTCAGGGGTAGGTTCTTTACTCAGAGGGTAGTAAGGGTGTGGAATGCCCTGCCTGCAGCAGTTGTGGACTCACCAACTTTAAGGGCATTCAAATGGTCATTGGATAGGCATATGGATAATATTGGAATAGTTTAGGTTAGAGGGTCATTAGATTGGTTCCACTGGTCGGCACAACATCGAGGGTCGAAGGGCCTATACTGCACTGTAATGTTCTATGTTCTATAGTCGAACAGCCATGGCTTAGTCTGTAGTCGTACTACCAAGCCACTCTTGGTCATGGACATTTATGTCTCCACCCAGAGTACATCCTGCACCAGTGCTTCCTCCAAGTGGTGTTTAACATGAAGGAGTACTGATTCATTAGCTGGAAGAGGCAGGGAGGTGAAGGAGCAGGGAAATTGCATGGTAATAAGCAGGATGTTTCCTTGCCTGGCTTTGATTTGATGCCATGAGACTTCATACAATCCAAAGTCAATGCCAAGGCCTCCCAGATAAGTTTCTCCCAATTCCCAGCTGCATATCACTTGTGCTGTCAGTGGGCAGTGGGATAGATCATACCCCCCCGGGATGGTGATGGTGGTGTCTGCAATATTATATGGAATGTATGAACCCGTGAGTATGACTGGACCAGATTGTTCCTCAACTAGTCTGTGAGAGAGCTCTCCTAAGGTTGGCATAAGCCCCCATATGTTAGAAAGGAAGATTTTACAGGAACATTGCTACTTCTGCCATTTTTTGCCTAAGTGCTGGGCAGACTTGAAAGTGGGAGAGTTTCAGATCTGACTTTCGGGCGTGTTTTTAGACACCCCCCCCGCCCAACTGCCCCCCCCCCACCCCCCCCCCCCCCCTCACCCCATGCATTCTGCAAAATTTTGAGTGAGCCTTTTCCTTGCTGCCGAAGCCTGTGGGCAGGACACCCAAAAGCCTGCAGAGGGAGATAGTATGCATGTGTAGGCCTCTGATGCTGCATACGTGCATTAACGGTAGCAGGGGTCTGACAGACAAAGAGAGAACTGTCAGGCCCCTGCTAGTGCAGGCAGCTTGAAGCATCTCCCCCCTCTGCAATTGTGGGGTCCAATGACCCAAGATACAGCCCCCATTCCCCTCGACCACCCAGACTGATTGCAGAATCCCTCGCTTCCCCACCGATCGTGGCCCCGTTGCTCTCCCCCCACCAATCTCTGCACAATGGCAGCAGGCCCCCTCTGTCTCCCTCACCAATTGTTGCAGTGCGGCAGAAAGTCTCCTCTCCCTCCCTCGTCCCATTGATCGTTGTAGAGTGGCAGCAGCCTCCCTCCCCCATTAGCCCCTCGTCACTGACTCGTCCCTATTAGCCCAACCCTACTGGCCCCTCCACATTAACACCAGCCCTCGGAACTGTGGCAATTGTCCAGGCCCCGGCAATTTCCTCCCTCCATTTCTCTGTGGCATTGCCCAGGGGCCAGGATGGCACTGCCAATCTGGCACTGCCGAGGGGCACCATCCCAGCATTGCCTTCAGCCTCCTCGGGGGGTTGGGGGTGCAATTCAATGGCCTCCAGTTCTACTGGTGAGGTCAAGTCTCCTGCTCCCTGCTCATGGGGAGCATGTCTATTCCTCGCCAGTGAGAACCTTTCCCAGTGAGGTCATGGGGGATGGGGGCGCAGTGGGAGGGCAAGCCCAGACAATTGAGCGCCGAGCTCGCTAAACAAATGTTAAACAGCATTTGCATAAATTTCAATATATTAACCTGCCTTTCGCCCATTTCCAGTAAGAGGCTTACTATGCTGGAAATCTGGTGCTTGTAAAATGGCACCGGTCGCAAAAACCACTGTCAATCACGCTAGTTGCTTTATGTCCCACTTTAGAAGTGTGTTGAGCCCAATAATGGACGTAATGTGATGGTGAAATCACCTCTCTAATGTCTAGGTTGATGCTTGGTATTCTGTTCGGTTTCGTTCTGTCATGATTTTGACACAACTGAGTTGCTTGCTGGACCATTTCAGAGTCAACACACTACTGTTGGTCTGGAGTTCCATATAGTTGTGTAAAGATAACGGATAGGTTTTTAACAACAATAGACAAAGATTTCATGTCACCATTAGACATTTATTTCCAGATTCCTACTGAATTCAAATTCCACCGCCAGTGCAGTGGGATTACTAGTCCAGTGACAATACCACTATGCCACCACCTTAAGTTAATGAAAATGCTTGTACTAATATTACATCTTGAACACTTTGGGTATAGTTTCTATTTGATTATGTGCTGGATTTCTCTGTGCCATTCAACAGCAATCTGTGTAACCAGCACAAAAAAAGTCACAGAATGTGAAGTGCAAATTGTATGCAGCGCAAATTGAGTTTCTGTGATATTTCTACACTGCGTGCATGCTAAACAGCAGATATGACAGACAGAGCTAAACGATCCTACCAACGAACAAATCAGATCTAAGCCCTGCTGTCCTGTCACATCCAATGGTGGTCAATTGTGGTGGATAACAAAGAAAGAGCTACACAAAGAACAAATAAAGGACAAAGAAAATTACAGCATAGAAACGGATCTATCGGCCCTCCAAGCCTGCACCGATCATGCTGCCCGACTTAACTAAATGCCCCTACCTTTTCGAGGACCCCTATTCCCATCTCATTCATGAACTTGTCGAGATGCCCCTTAAAAGTCAATACTGTATCTGCTTCCACAACCTCCCCCGGCAATGAGTTCCAAGCACCCACTACTCTCTGTATAAAAAATCTGCCTCATACATCTCTTTTAAACCTTGCCCCTCGCACCTTAAACCTATGCCCCCGAGTAATTGACTCTCCTACCCTGGGAAAATGCTCCTGACAATCCACTCTTCCCATGCCTGTCATAATCTTGTCGAATTCTATCAGGTCTTCCCTCAATCTCCGTCACTCCAGTGAGAACAAACAAAGTTTCTGCACCCTCTCCTCATAGTTAGTGCCCTCTATATCAGGCAACATCCTGGTAAATCTTTTCAGTATCCTCTTCAAAGCCTCCACATCTTCTGGTAGTGTGGCAACCAGAATTGAACACAATATTCCAAGTGTGGCCTAACTATAAAGCTGCAACATGACTTGCCAATTTTTAAACTCGATGTCCCGGCTGATGAAGGCAAGCATGCCGTATGCCTTCTTGACTACCTTCTCTACCTGCATTGCCACTTTCACTGACCTGTGTCCCTGTACACCCAGATCCCTTTGCCTATCAGTACTCTTAAGAGTTCTGCCATTTACCGTATATTTCTGATCTGTATTAGACCTTCCAAAAATGCATTACCTCACATTTGTCCAGAATAAACTCCATCTGCCATCTCTCTGCCCAAGTCTCCAACTGATTTATATCCTGCTGTATCTTCTGATGGTCCTCATCGTTATCAGCAAATCCACCAACCTTTGTGTCGTCCGCAAACTTATTAATCAATCCAGTTACATTTCCTCCAAATCATTTATATATATTACAAACAACAAAGGTCCCAGCATTGATCCCTGAGGAGTATCACTTGTCACAGCCCTCCATTCAGAAATGCACCCTTCCACTGCTACCCTCTGTCTTCTTTGACTGAGCCAATTTTGTATCCACCTCACCAGCTCACCTCTGATCCCATGTGACTTCACCTTCTGCACCAATCTGCCATGAGGGATCTTGTCAAAGGCCTTACTGAAACGCACGTAGGCAACATCCACTGCCCTTCCCTCATCAGTCCATCTTCGTCAATTCCTCAAAAAACTCAATCAAGTTCGTGAGACATGACCTCCCCTTCACAAAACCATGTTGCCTCTCACTAATACGTCCACTTATTTCCATGTGGGAATAAGTCCTGTCTCGAAGAATCCTCTCCAATAATTACTCTACTACTGATATAAGGCTCACCAGCCTGTAATTACCTGGATTACCCTTGCTATCCTTCTTAAACAAAGGAACACCATTGGCTATTCTCCAATCCTCTGGGACCTCCCCTGTAGCCAGTGAGGATACAAAGATTTCTCTCAAGGCCCCAGCAATTTCCTCCCTCCATAATATAAATACCTCCATTCTCAGTATCCAAGGATTCCAGCACCGTAGTAATTGAAACAAGGTTGAAGCATTTGCAAATACCATTAATTAGAAGTGCCGAGTGGATGATTCATCTCTGTCTCTTATTGAAGTTCCCACCATTATAGATGCCAATCTTCAGTCAATTCATAGAATCATAGAATCCCTACAGTGCAGAAGGAAGCCACTCGGCCTATCGAGTTTACACCAACCACAATCCCACCCAGGTTCTATTTCTGTCAATTTAGCATGGCCAATTAATCTAACCCGCACATCTTTGGACTGTGGGAGGAAACCGGAGCACCCAGAGGAAACTCACGTAGACATGGGGAGAGTGTGCAAACTCCATACAGACAATGAACCGAGGCCAGAATTGAACCTGGGTCCCTGGCACTGTGAAGCAACAGTGCTAACCACTGTGCTACCATGCTGCCCCAAATATGTTCATATTGTCAACAAAACATTTCTTTTTAAAGGAACACCTTTATCACGATTGTATTCATTCAACGTGGTACGAGAAATGGTTGAGAGCACTCAATATTGCAAAGGCTATGAACTCTGCCAGAAAGTTTATTTATTAGTCACAAGTAAGCCTTATATTAATATTTCAATGATCTTGAGTGGGATCTTTGCTGAAAACTGCAAAAATGCTCAGTATCAGTTGAATGCCACAGATATTGAAGTAGTCTGTGCCCATCTGCAGTAAGATCTGAGCAGCATTTAGGCTCGGAATGATCAGTGGCAAGTAACAGGCCAAATAGTACCAAGCAATGACCATTTTGAACAAAGAGTGTCTAACCTTCTCCCCTTGATGTTCAAAAGCATTAGCTTCATTCAGTTCCCTTACCATCAATATCTTTGGTGTTTCCATTGACCAGAAAGTTAACTTTGGCTACAGGAGTAGGTCAGAAATTGTAAGTCAAGCAACTCACCTTGTTGCTCCAAAAGTTTGGCCACCATTTAGAAGGCAGAAGGTTAGAAAAATGATAGAATATTTTCCACTTGTCTGAATGGGTGCTTTCATAAATCTTAACAACATCCAGGACAAAGCAATCTGTTTGACTGGCACTTTAAACATGTGCTCCTTTCATCACCAGTGCCAAGTAGCAAAGAACAATGAACAAAGAAAAGTTCCAACACAGGAACTGGACCTTCGGCCCTCCAAGCCCATGCAGATCGTGATGCCTGCCTAAACTAAAACTGTGGGCACTTACAGAGTCTATATCCTTCCATTCCCATCTTATTCATGTATTTGTCTAGTTGCCCCTTAAATGCCACTATCATACCTGCTCCCACCATCTCCCCCGGCAGCTTGTTCCAGACATTCACCACCCTGTGTGTAAAAAACTTGCATTGTACATCTCCTCTAAACTTTTCCCCATACACCTCAAACCTATATACCCTAGAACTTGACTTTTCTATTCTGGGAAAGAGCATTTGACTATCCACTCTGTCCATGCCACTCATAATCTTGTAGACCTCTATCGGGTCATCCCTCAACCTCCGTTGTTCCGGTGAGAACAAACCGAGTTTAACCAACCTCTCCTCCAGACCAGATAATGTCCTGGTAAATCTATTCTGCACCCTCTCCAAAGCATCCACGCCCTTCTGGTAGTGTGACCAGAAGTGTACACAATAGTGCCCATTTTCAGGCATGAAAACTTGGAAAAGTCGGGTGTGAGGTGAGTAGGACTATCCATGCTTGCCTCCGCACTGGTTCCCTTTTACCAAGGCCTGAAAATGGCTGTGATCGGGACCACAACCAAAACAGGTGCAATGGCCATTTAAATGCATTTGGCATGCATTTAAATTAACGTCACGGACTGCATGCCAACCTTACCGGCACTTCCCCCTTTACCACAGCATTCGCATACCTAGAATTGGCGCAAAACAGACATGCTCCACAAAAGTTCGATTTGGGCATTCCAGTTAGTGAGGAGGTAAATACAGAGCATCTAACAACTCTCTGCTGGAGATTGTTAGGGGATGGAGGAAGCGGGGTCCACGGCCATTCTGCCTGAGATCAGTGGGGGGGAGCAAGGGGGGGGGGGCGCGAGGGGGGGTGGGGGGGTGGTTCGGTGGGGGGGGGGGGGGGGGGGCAGGGTCGGGGGGGGGGGGGGCAGGGTCGGGGGGGGGGGGGAACATTGTTGGGGGGGAGGTTTACTGCACTTTGCCTGAGATCGGTGGAGGGAAGGGGATAGGGGGATAAGGGGATCAGTAATGTTGGGGGGGGTGGGGCAATATCTTTAGGAGCCAGGGAGAGGCATTATCCAGCCCGAGAGGTGATGTGGCAGGGCAGCGTTATTCTATCTTTTTTTCTATGCATGCGGAGTTTGAAGATGCCAATTGAAGATGCAGGATTTTGGGTGTGTTAAGCCTGCCCACGGGCTTCTGAAGCGCAATTCAGAATCGCTGGTATTTTCTGAAATATTCCCAGTTTCAAGTCTGCCCAGCACTTAGATTCAAAATGGTAAAATAGGGCCCAATATTCTAAATGAGGCCCAATAAAATTCTGTACAGCTGCAGCATAACCTTCCAATTTTTATACTCAGTGCCCCTAAGGATGATGGCAAACATGCCTTATGCCTTCTTAACTGCTTTATCCACCTGCATTGCCACTTTCAGTGTTCGGTGGACATGTATGTCCAGATTTCTCTGTCTGTTAATACTCCTGAGGGTTCTACCATTTACTGCATAATTCCTACATGCATTGGGCCTTCCAAAATGCATTATCTCACACTTTTCTGGATTAAACTCCATTTGCCCTTTCTCCGCCCAAGTCTCCTACTGGTCTATATCTTGCTCTATCCTTTGACAACCCTCTTCACTATCCACAACTCCACCGATTTTTGCATAATCTGTGAACTTACTAATCACATTTTCCTCCAAATCATTTGTATATACAGTGAACAACGAAGGTCCCAAAACTGATCCCTATGGAACACCACTAGTTATAGCCTTCCATTCAGAAAAGCATCCTTCTCCTGCCAGCTTCTGTCTTCTATGGCCAAGCCAGTTCTGTATCTATCTTGCCAGTTCTCCTCTGATCCTGTGTGACTTCACCTTTTGTATCAACCTACCATGAGGTACCTTTGTCAAAGGCTTTAATGAAGTCCATGTATACAACATTCACTGTCTTTCCCTCATCTATTATCTTCATCACTTCTTCAAAAAACTTGATCAAGTTAGTGAAGCTTGACCTCCCCTTCATAAAGCCATGCTGTCTATCACTAATAAGTCTCTTTGTTTCCAAATGTGAGTAAATTCTGTCCCTAAGAATCTTTTCCAATAATTTCCCTGCATATAATTTCCTGGATTATCCTTGCTGCCCTTCTTAAACAATGGAACAACATTAGCAACTCTCCAATCCTCTGGAACTTCATCTGTGGCCAATGAGGGTACAAAGATTTCTGTCAAGGCCCCAGCAATTTCCGCTTTGCTTCCCTCAGTATTCTGGGGCAGATCCCATCAGGCCCTGGGGACTTATCTATTTTAATGCTTTTTAAGACGCCCAATACCTCCTCCTTTTTGATATCAACATGACCCAGAATATCTACACACCCTACCCCAGGCTCCTTATCCATCAAGTCCTACTCTTTGGTGAATACTGAGACAAAGTATTCATTTAGTATCTCAACCATTTCCCCTGGTTGCATGCATAGATTCCCTCCACTATCCTTGAGGGAATCAACACTTTCCCTGGCTATCCTCTTGCTCTTTACAAGTATAAAATGCCTTAAGATTTTCCTTAGTCCTGTTTGCCAAGGAAATTTCATGACCCATTTTAGCCCTTCTAACTCCTTCCGTAAGTTTGTTCCTACATTCTTTATATCCTTCAAAGCAGCAGTGTTTATCATTCACAGAATACACTGCAGCAACTCATCAAATCTCCTTTAAAAGCACTTTCTATGAGGCAAGGGCATCAGATACATGGGTTCACCCTCAAGCCACACATTATTCGGACTTAGAATTATATCACAGTTCCTTCACTGTTCTTTGACTAAAATCCTGGGGCATCCATCCCAGCTACACAGTGAATGCTTCTACCTACACTTGATAGACTACAGCAAAAAGGTGGCTTCTTCAGGGTAATTAAGGATGGACAGCAAATGCTAGCGCTGCCAGTGATGATCATATGCCATGATCAAATAAAAACAAACCCGATTGCGGTGTTAAAATGCATTATGTTAAGTAGGCTTCATCCACAAAATAGGTCATGTTTCCAGAGATTTGTTAATTGCTCTCATTTCCAGACCTTTGAAGAGGCTGTAAAAATGTAACTGTTTTTGTTCATGCATGAACACCAATAAGCACGCTTTAAAAGCTTTTATTTACTTTAAATTGACTAAGAAAGTGACTATTGTACCCCAGTATAGTGAGCAATTTGTTTTTTTAATATGGGTTACAAGCAGGTGGAGAATTTACGCAATGATTAAAATTGCTTATTACGTGTGATAAACATATTCCCAGCTCCATAAGTTAAACCTTACCATATTAACAGCATTCAGTATATCAATCAACATTTTTGAAGAAAAATGTGTTTTATATTAGAAGCATAAATTTTAAAATGTTGCCAATTAAGCTGATTCACAGCAGAATTTGCATTCAATCAAATGAAAGTGAGTTTGAGTGAAAACACTAGAGGATGAAACCAGCAGACAGGCTCAATTTTGTGGACAATTTGTGGCTAAAATGGAAACTCTTTCCCTTAGCTGATGAACTAGAAATCAGCCATCAAAATTAATCCAGGAAGTTCTGAGCCTGTGAACGCTACAGCGCAGTGCGCAATGCAAAAAGGAACACAAGCCATCAAAACAACAGCCAATACTGTCAATGGAAATCTACCCTTTAATGTAAGATGGCTAGTGGAATAAAACAGGCTATCATTCTGAATGCCAGTGAGGGCAATATTAGTGAGAACTGAACACACGACTAATAAGATCCGATGGAGGAAATTATTGGGATCCTGCGGCTTTTCAAGTAAGCATTCAGGGAGCTGTGCATCACTTCAAACTTTCAAAGCCAAATTATTCAAAAAGTATATGTCTAATAAAGGGGTTGGGGAAAAAAAAAACTCCAATGGCACAGGAGTGCCCACAAATTTGAATTCCATTTTAATGAAAGAAAAATGATTAGTTCCATTCTATTAATTCCCATGGCGTTTTGTTTGATTAGAATCAGCCCTTCCAGAAAGAGATGGGAGCGATTAAATCTATAGCACTTGATGAGAATAGTGCTGCAATATACAACCAGACCTGATCTATTTTAAACACGTCAGAAAAGATTGTTGATTTTCAGTGCAGATTTCTGACAGGTAAAACTATGAGGTTATATCTATGAGGTCAAAAATGTTCATAACTTATACACATTTAATTGATCACTGGGGAGAGACTCTTGGCACTCACCAGCGGACAGGCATCAAAAATAGTGCTGCTAGCCGGAAGCCATTTTCTCAGCTCCATCCCAGTCCTGGACTATTTCCCTGGAGGTGGACTGGGAGTGGGTACAAGG
Source organism: Carcharhinus amblyrhynchos (assembly GCF_965287045.1). Lineage (NCBI taxonomy): Eukaryota > Metazoa > Chordata > Chondrichthyes > Carcharhiniformes > Carcharhinidae > Carcharhinus > Carcharhinus amblyrhynchos. The sequence continues at coordinate 83,593,986 of NC_137327.1, read as the reverse complement.
GTTAGAGAGGGTGGCATGATAGATCTATTCATCCACAAATTTCAAAGGGAGCAGCAATTTATACTGCATGTGAAATGGGTACTGACTGATTGAGGCATTACCATGGAAATGGCACCAGGGAAGTTATTGTCTCCCACTCTTTTGTTTAATTCGAACAAGGTGTAATGCCTGGCCATGTTCCTTTTGCCTGCAGAGGACAGGTCTATGATCTGAATATATCTAGCTTCTAATAAGCATAAGTGAGCCAGATTACAAGCTCAATGGAATGATCTTACATTGATTGTTAATGTAATTCTCAGGATTGCTCAGCCATCGCTGTCCAATTGTGGAATCACATCTAACATTACACATGATATTTTGGGTTTTGCAACAATGGCTGGTATTTTTTTAGTGAGCTGGATGCTGCTACCAAACCAAAAAGGTAGTCCCTCATTTGCCAGCCTGGGGAAAATGATGGAGAGACAGGGATGCAACAGAGACCATCACATAGTTACTTTCCAGCTCCTTCCACCATAGATACGCAGAAAATCAGCAGCAGGGAAGAGCTTTAAGTTTAGTCCTTGCTGTCTTGGCTTATTGTGAATAATTGGAGGCCAACTAAAAAACTGTGTAACTATGGTCTCTCAGCAATCAGCGCCTTCAGAACAGAGAGAAAGAAAACTGATAAATGAAGAAGGGAAGTGAATATCCTTGCTTAAATGTTTCATCAGTAAAAACGTGGATGCAAGTTATGAACAGGAACATGCTATATACCCAACATTTAACCAATAAAGATTTTAACCATCATTTACAGGAAGGAAGCAGTTCATCTGTGAGGCTATTTATTCCTTTGTATTTCATTGAGGAAATACAAGTCGAACACATGCAAAAAAAGCCTCATGAATAGAAATGAGGAGGAAATAACAGCAGTGTAACCGGTTATGCTGAATTTAATTGAACACTTTTGCCTGGCCTAGATAAAAGCATCATACTTCACCCTTAGCCGAACAGTTGCTATCCCAGTTTCTAATTGCGGTCATAAAATTGCATACTTAAGTTGTCTCCTTCAGCATTATTTTTTGGCAGTAGGTATTAGAAGACAAAATGTATGAGGAACATTTCCTGGATGTAACTATCGAGGTTGCTTTACATGGGAAGATAATTAGACTGCATCTGCACCCTGTGGACATTGTGGTCATGCTTTCAATGATCCTGTGCTCATCATTTATCCAATTCAATGGCTGGTCAGTACCAAGCATGTATGCATCAGTCAACCTTTGGTTGGCATGATAAATAGTTTCCTGATGTCCAACATCGACTTTAATAACACAGTAACACTCAGGTAAAACAAGTTACAAAACAAATCTGTACTCAAGAGTTTTTCCCTTTTAATTCGAATAGTTAAGCACAAGCTCCGATTTTAACCTATAGCCGATGTTGGCTGGATGTGAGCTGAGGTGAACCGCAAGCCACAACACTTGCCTTTCATCAAATTTCCCTATAACTCCCCTCCTTCCTTTCCCTCCAACCCCTATCTCAGCCCAGCTAATTTTAAACTCATCGTCTTCATCCGCAAAACTGCAGCCATTTCCCCACCCAGAACTGGGAGGAGAAAGAATGGCAGACAACTGGAAACCATTGGCAGACACTGCAAGAATTACCTAGCAATCAGGAAGGGACAGAGACTGGAGCGCTAGGGGAGCTTGAACTTTCTTTATCCTTCTGCCCACAAGGAAAATAATACTCCATAAAGAAAATAATGCTAAAAATTAACAATGCAATGAGTGGTGTGGTGGTACAGTGGTTAGCACTACTGCCTCACATCATCAGGGACCTGGATTCAATTCCTGGCTTGGGTGACTATCTATGTGGAGTCTGTACATTCTCCCTGTGTCTGGATGGATTTCCTCTGGGTGCTCTGGTTTCCTCCCACAGTCCAAAAGATGTACTGGTTAGGTGCATGGGGCATGTTAAATTCTTCCTCAATGTATTTGCCAGTCGAGCGTGGCGACTGGAGGATTTTCACAGTTTTTCATTGCCGTAATAATATAAGCCTACTTTTGTGACACTAATTAATAAACTTTAAAGCATTAACCCCGGCTCTTCTACTGATTCCACTGGCAGTAAAACCACAACTGCTTTCCTGCTTTGACCAGAGGCTCAAATAGTAGTTAGGCTGTGATGACATTATTAGGGCCTTGGTTAAATATTTAAAGAAGGAATCTGCCAACTTCTAGTTATTATTCCAAAGAGATGAGAAGGATAGTAAGTTAAAAAGCGAAAATTCACCCGAATAAAAATCCTGCAGTGGGTCATTATTTGATGGAAGATGTTGGAGTTTGACAGGTTCCACTGTCACAAATATTTGTACTTTGCATTGCTGGCAATGTTATGGATGAATGGTTGTGGAGTTGTTATTCTGACAGTGGGCAGTACAATATACATTTGTTAATGGAGATTTTATGTAAAGATATAATTTAATATCCCACTGGTTCATTTTCCTTTACATTCTAATGGAAATATTTAATTTAATAATTTAGAAGGAGAATTGGTAATCTTTCAGAAGAATTGTAAGACAGCTGTTATTACTTCCTTATTCTATTCAAGGGTCGAAGAACACGTCAGAATTTCATTAACTTGTTCATAAGATTCACGGGTTCAATTTTTCACCTATTGACCATGAATCAGTGAAAATTGTGTTATGTATGTTTTATTTTTATAAATTCTGAAATCTGGTTTCGGAAATTTTTACAATAACATATTTGCCTGTTGCAATGGAATTAAATCTGTGCTTAACTATATAAAATTCATATATTTGATCACTCTATGCTGTGCAAAATCTCTGTATGGATAGGGGAAATTAAAGAAAAAAAAGGATGGAGAGAAAGCCTCCCTTTTGTTTTAGATTTTTACCTTCAAGTTTATTTATTAGTGTCACAAGTAGGGTTACGTTAACACTGCAGTGAAGTTACTGTGAAAGTGACCTAGTCGTCACACTCTGGCACCTGTTCAGGTATGATGTGGGTATGCCGGCGTTGGACTGGCGTAAACACAGTAAAAAGCCTGACAACACCAGGTTTTAATCCAACCGATTTATTTGATAGTAAACGCGCAAGCTTTCGGGGTTAGTCCCTTCGTCAGGTGAATGGAGAGTTCTGGCCTCAGACAGAGCATATAAAGCACAGACTGTTTAGAGATTACTGATTAGAATGCGAATCCTTACACCTAACCTGCTGTTCAAGACCTGAAGTGGTTGACAATGTGAGTGGAAGGAGCACTGATCACAGGTTAAAGAGATGCGTATTGTCTCCAGACAGTACAGTAAGTGAGGTTTTGCAAACCCAGGCAAGTCACGGGGGTTACAGATAGTGCGACATGAACCCAAGATCCCTGTTGAGACCGTCCTCATGTGTGCGGAACTTGGCTATCAGTCTCTGTTCAGCGACTCTGCGCTGTCGTGTGTCGTGAAGGCCTCCTTGGAGAATGCTTACCCGAAGGTCAGAGGCTGAATGCCCATGACCACTGAAGTGTTCGCCAACAGGAAGGGAACAGTCTTGCCTGGTGATTGTCGAGCGATGTTCATTCATCCGTTGTCGTAGCGTCTGCATGGTCTCCCCAATGTACCATGCTTCGGGACATCCTTTCTTGCAACGTATCAGGTAGACAATGTTGGCCGAGTTGCAAGAGTATTTACCATGTACCTGGTGGATGGAATTCTCACGTGTGATGATGGTATCCATGTCGATGATCCGGCATGTCTTGCAGAGGTTGCTGTGGCAGGGTTGTGTGGTATTGTGGTCACTGTTCTCCTGAAGGCTGGGTAGTTTGCTGCGAACAATGGTCTGTTTGAGGTTGTGTGGTTGTCTGAAGGCAAGAAGTGGGGGTGCCAAGCCTCCCCCGGCACCACAGTAGAAAACAGCAAAACCGCAGGGAGGTCTATTGTCAACTTGTCGGACTACACACTTCAACCAGATGAAATCGAAGTTCTCAGCCGAGGGCTCAATTTCTGCCCCACCACCAAAATGGACCCCACCAGTCTCGCAGCGGACACAGAGGAATTCATCAGGCGAATGAGGCTGTGGGAGTTTTTCCACAAACCCCAAGAGGCCAGCAGCGAACACAATGAGACAGTCGATGAACCAGAACAGCCGACACAGAGATCCGCAGTGCAACAGCCTAAGAGGAAGGAATCCAATTGGACTCCTCCGGAAGGCCGCTGCCCTCCACTGGACTTGTATGCCCAAACCATCAGGAGGTGCGTTAACACCAGATTCATCAGCCGCACTCACAAGACAGCCCCGAACATCACCCAAGCACAACGCAACGCCATCCACGCTCTCAAGACAAACCGCAACATTGTCATCAAACCAGCAGACAAAGGAGGGGCCATCGTCATACAGAACAGAACGGATTACTGTAAAGAAGTGTACCGACAACTAAACAATGAGGAACACTACAGACAATTACCCACAGATCCGACCAAAGAACACACTCGTCAACTCAACAATCTGATCAAGACCTTTGATCCGGACCTTCAGAACACCCTCCATGCTCTCATTCCACGTACTCCCCGCATTGGAGATCTCTACTGCCTCCCAAAGATACACAAGGCAAACACACCTGGCCGTCCCATCGTATCGGGCAATGGAACTCTGTGTGAGAACCTCTCCGGCTACGTCGAGGGCATCCTGAAACCCATTGTACAAAGAACCCCCAGCTTTTGTCGCGACGCTATGGACTTCCTACTGAAACTCAGCACACACGGAGCAGTTGAACCAGGGACACTCCTCGTCACAATGGATGTCTCGGCGCTCTACACCAACATCCCCCACAACGATGGCATTGCTGCGACTGCCTCAGTACTCAATGCTGACAACTGCCAGTTTCCAGATGCAATTTTACAACTCAGCCGCTTTATCCTGGACCACAATGTCTTCACCTTCAACAACCAGTTTTTCATCCAGACACATGGAACAGCCATGGGGACCAAATTTGCACCTCAATATGCCAACATCTTCATGCACAGGTTCGAACAAGACTTCTTCACTGCACAGAATCTTCAACCAATGCTATACACTAGATACATCGATGACATTTTCTTCCTTTGGCCTCATGGTGAACAATCATTGAAACAACTATATGATGATATCAACAAATTCCACCCCACCATCAAACTCACCATGGACTATTCCCCAGAATCAGTTGCATTCTTGGACACACGCATCTCCATTAAGGACGGTCACCTCAGCACCTCACTGTACCGCAAGCCCACAGACAATCTCACAATGCTCCACTTCTCCAGTTTCCACCCTAAACATGTTAAAGAAGCCATTCCCTATGGACAAGCCCTCTGTATACACAGGATTTGCTCAGATGACGAGGATCGTGACAGACACCTCCAGACCCTGAAAGATGCCCTCATAAGAACAGGATATGGTGCTCGACTCATAGATCGGCAGTTCCGATGCGCCACAGCGAAAAACCGCACCGATCTCCTCAGAAGGCAAACACGGGACACAGTGGACAGAGTACCCTTCGTCGTCCAGTACTTCCCCGGAGCGGAGAAGCTACGGCATCTTCTCCGGAGTCTTCAACATATCATTGATGAAGACGAACATCTCGCCAGGGCTATCCCCACACCCCCACTTCTTGCCTTCAGACAACCACACAACCTCAAAAGACCATTGTTCGCAGCAAACTACCCAGCCTTCAGGAGAACAGTGGCCACAATACCACACAACCCTGCCACAGCAACCTCTGCAAGACATGCCGGATCATCGACATGGATACCATCATCACACGTGAGAATTCCATCCACCAGGTACATGGTAAATACTCTTGCAACTCGGCCAACATTGTCTACCTGATACGTTGCAAGAAAGGATGTCCCGAAGCATGGTACATTGGGGAGACCATGCAGACGCTACAACAACGGATGAATGAACATCGCTCGACAATCACCAGGCAAGACTGTTCCCTTCCTGTTGGCGAACACTTCAGTGGTCATGGGCATTCAGCCTCTGACCTTCGGGTAAGCATTCTCCAAGGCGGCCTTCATGACACACGACAGCGCAGAGTCGCTGAACAGAGACTGATAGCCAAGTTCCGCACACATGAGGACGGTCTCAACAGGGATCTTGGGTTCATGTCGCACTATCTGTAACCCCCGTGACTTGCCTGGGTTTGCAAAACCTCACTTACTGTACTGTCTGGAGACAATACGCATCTCTTTAACCTGTGATCAGTGCTCCTTCCACTCACATTGTCAACCACTTCAGGTCTTGAACAGCAGGTTAGGTGTAAGGATTCGCATTCTAATCAGTAATCTCTAAACAGTCTGTGCTTTATATGCTCTGTCTGAGGCCAGAACTCTCCATTCACCTGACGAAGGGACTAACCCCGAAAGCTTGCGCGTTTACTATCAAATAAATCGGTTGGATTAAAACCTGGTGTTGTCAGCCTGTTCAGGTACACAGAGGGAGAATCTAGTATAACCAATGCACCGAACCAGCATGTCTTTCAAGCTGTGGGAGGAAACTGGAGCTCCCAGAGGAAACTGTGCAAACACCACACAGACAGTGACCTAAGCCAGGAATCAAGCCTGTGTCCCTGGCGCTGTGAGGCAGCAGTGCTAACCACTGTGCCACCGTGGGACGTGAGAAAGAAGCAGAAGAGCATGGTAGTGGGAAGGAAATACAGAAATACTGGGAATACAAGGTTATCCTGAGTTTAACAGCACAATCTCATTTTCATTTTATCGTTTGGATTTCCAACCAATAGCCTGTCACATTATTACAATTACAATATTATAATTTATATTGCATTACAGAATTTTTAATTCTTAACCTGATCTCCCCCCTGTCTGTTGAGCAGTTTAATATTGAGCCATGTCTATCAAAAGCCTCAAAGTGCTTCAGATGCAATAAATTATTTTTTAAGTGCAGGAATGTTGTTAGGCAGTTAGGTTTCATGCACAGCCATATCCCAGGAGTAGTAACAAAATAAATGATCAACAAATCTATTTTGACTGTTGCTGTTTAGAGGAGAAATGCTGCCATCAGGAGAATTCACTACTCCTTCCAATGGTGCACATAATGTTTAAACTTTACGTCAATCACTCAAAACGTAGACAGAGTAACACTTCCAAACCTACCGAAAGGGCAGCACATCTGATAATGTTGCATTTTTTAAATACTGCACTGGAGCGCTTGTCTAGACAATGCGCTAAAGTCATGGACGTGGGCTCAACTTCTGGCCAAGGGGTGAGAATGGAATGGACACGTGAGCTGGAATTTTACCATCACATCCGCTCCAGAATCAGGGCGGGCTAGGCTCACAGAACAGAATTCTCTGTTGCCTCGGGCAGGATTTTACAAGACTCGCCCAAGCAAAGCCATAAAGTAGTGGCCCAAAAAGTGAGATTTAAGATTTCCTGAGGAGGGTGGCCATGGATGACACTGAGTGCAAAAGTTCACTCTTCCAGCTGCTGCTCCAGTTTCCCAGCACCATGCCAGTGGGCCATTTTTCTGGTGTTGGAATAGAGAGTTGGGGGGGGCAACAACAGGATCACATACCCACGAGTGGCAGGTACCCAATTCAATAAATTAATGGCTTAGCTAATTTTCCAGATGTGACATGTGAGACTCAGTAGCTGCCTTGAGGTGGCCTCCCAGCGGCAGACCGAAGACACCCACACTTTTGGACTTCAGCTGCAACAATAGGCCAACCTGTGAAATGATTCCCACTCTCACCCCACCATCACCAGCCCCCTCCCCCGGACAATAGAGACTTGGCTTCTGAGGGTGTATTTTATTTTATATTTGAAATAATTGGAGAAAGCTGCACCTCCATCTTGGGGCACCGTCTTCCACGCTTTCCTGTAAATGTAGTCTGCTGCTGCTCCTGGGGTGGAGGGCCTGCCAATTGGAAGGTGAACCTGCCCTCTGGCCGTGAATTGGCCAATTCAGGTAAAATTACAGCTTTGGGCTTCTGACCCCATTTGAGCCTGACATTCAGAAGCCATTGTGAAAAATCCTGCCTATTGGCCTTGCTGCAGAGGACAATGGATGGCATATTTGCAGAGTTACCCACATCAAAGGAGTTTTACCATTCTTATAAACCTTAAATAAATAAATGCCAGTCCAGGCTCCTCAGCATTTGGAACTGCCTGTAATTTCAAAACAGTCTGGCACTCCTGGGACTAGAGACCTGATGGCCAATTAGATTGGTCAGCAGTTCTGGAAGACAGGCTTTCCTCCCAAGAATGGGGCATAAGTTTTGCTTTAAAGCAATGCATGCTGCTCCCAGTTTTAAATTTCCATAGAGCAGCTAGTAGAATGGTGAACTGGCTCCAGCACCCCCAACATTTTAACTGGGAGGAGGGGGGTACATGGAGCAATGCCAGGACTGTGGCATCCCATTGAACTTTTGACTTTCATTTAAAAGTTTGGCGAATGCATGCATGTTCAATACTATCCTAATCTTCAGCTACTCTAGTCACCAGATTGTCATCTCTTAATGAACTTTAAGGTTTATTTAGAGATGACAGTCTTTTAAGGTTTAAGGGGCATAGATTGGTTAGAGAGTCAACGTCTTTTCCCAAAGGTAGGGGAGTCTAAAACTAGAGGGCACAGGTTTATGGTGAGAGGAGAGAGATACGAAAGGGTCTAGAGAGACAATTTTTCCACACAGAAGGTGATGAGTGTCTGCTACAAGCTGCCAGAGGCAGTAGTAGAGGCAGGTACAATCTTGTCTTTTAAAAAGCATTTAGATAGTTACATGGATAAGATGGGTACAGAGGGATACAGACCCAATGCGGCCAATTGGGACTAGCTTGATGGTTGAAAAGAAGAGCAGCGTAGACAAGTTGGACTAAAGGGCCTGTTTCAATGGCGTAAACCTCTATGACTTTATGACTGTATATGACTTTAACTATTTTTCTCTCTGGTGTCCATGACTGCACGTTACGCTCCAGTGAGTCTGAATTGGAAAATATTATTTGCTATCAACTGATATATCGGGCCTTAGGTTTTATTGTGAAATTAGGTCAATGTTAAAAGCATAAACAAATGTACAGTTTATTTATCCACAACGTTATGTATGTTGCAGGCTCAAAAACAATATCATATATCAGATATTAAATTGATGCCAGTGTATTAGCCCAGAAGTAGCAGATTGATTTTATTGGACATATAAGGAATTTTATGTCATATATAACTGACTGATGTTTATATAAATCACCACATCTTATATTTCATTGAACCACAGTAAGGAACTATAAAATGCACGCACAATGAACAACGTTACAAACTGAAAAGGGTTTTGGGTGATAATGTTTACAGGTAGGTTTGATGGATTCTCATTTGAGATATTGGATCAGGCAGAAGATTATAGTTACAGAAAAAGGAAAACTTACTTTCCTCTCATAAATAATAAATATGAAGAAAGAAAATGTTGGCTAATATCACATCAGGAAAAGGATTAATTCTTTAAAGATCAGTACAAAACGAGAGGCTGTCTGAACATGGCACTATCTAGTTTCATGCTGCTGAGATCATGTGACTTGCTGTGCAGAAAGTTCTTCAGGGTAGTATCCTCAGCCCAACTATCTTCAGTTGCTTCATCAATAACCTTCCCTCCATCATAAGGTGAGAAGTGGGGATGTTCCCTGATGATTGCACAATCTTCAGGACCATTCATGTCTCCCCAGATACTGAAGCTGTCCATGTCCAAATGCAGCAAGACTGGAATAACATCCAGACTTGGGTTAACAAGTGGTAAGTGATCTAACGATCATCCCTTTATATTCAATGGTATTTGCTTTGTATTTATTTGTTGCTTTCACTTACACCGTTTCCAGCTCTCTAAAAGCTTCATAGATTAGTCTTACAATCAATTTCTATTGCTAGACTGAGCAGTGGATTGTGTATAAGAAACCTATTATAAATGCCAGTCCAACACTGTCAGAATGCAGAATGGCTGCATCTGTCAGATATGCCCAAAATGAACCCCATGTAAAAGCAACTACATGAGCACTACAAGCTTCAAATGCAACCTTCGAATGAGCTATGTCATAATTATCTAGGTGCAGCATATTGAGGAATAACACTATACAATATTAACAATATACGATGAATGAATGTATTTTGATTTAATTTGATTTAGTATTGTCACATGCATTAGTATACAGTGAAGAGTATTGTTTCTTGCACATTATACAGACAAAGCATACTGTCCTCAGAGAAGGAAAGGAGAAAGCAGAATATAGTAATTGCTCGGGTATAAAGAAAGATCAACTTAGTGTGAAATAGGTCCATTCAAAAATCTGATGGCAGCAGGGAAGAAGCTATTCTTTAGTCGATTGGTACATGCCCTCAGATTATTGCACCTTTTTGCCGATGAAGAAGGTGGAAGAGAATATGTCTGGGGTGCGTGGGGTCCTTGATTATGCTAGCTGCTTTTCCGAGGCAGCTGGAAGTTTAGACAGAGTCAATGGATGGGAGGCTGGTTTGTTTAAGGACTAGGCTTCATTCATTAATGTTTCATTTTTTTGTGGCTTTGGACATAGCAGGAGCCACACCAAGCTGTGATGCAGCTAGAAAGAGTACTTTCTACAGTACATCTGTAAAGGTTGGTGGGAGTCATCGTGGACATGAAATTTCCTTAGTCTTCTGAGAAAGTTGAGGCGTTGGTGGGCTTTTTTAACTATGGTATCAGACTGGAGGGCTCAGGGCAGGTTGTTGATGATCTGGACATCTGAAAACATGAAGCTCTTGACCCTTTCCAGCTCATCACCATTGCTGTAGACAGGGGCATTCCTCCATTGCACTTCCTGAAAGTTGATGGCTATTTCCTTCATTTTGTTGGCATTGAGGGAGAGCTTATTATCATCACACCAGTTCACCAGATTCTCTGGCTCCTATTTTACCATTTCGATTGTAAGTGCTGGGTGGACTTGAAACTAGGGGTATTTCAGATCCAACTTTAGACCTGTTCTCAGAAACCTCCACACGCACTTTGCCTGAAAAAGTATCAGCGAGTCTGAATTGCTCTGTACATGCCTGTGGGTGGGGTTTAATGCGCCAGAAACCCTGCAGCTCCAATTGGTACCTCCAAGTGCACACGCGCAGAAAAAAAAATGATAGAATGCTGCTCCCTGTCACATCCCTCCCGGGATGGATAATGCCTCCCCACAGCCCCCACAGACATTGCCCCACCCCCACGACATTACTGATCCCCTTGTCTCCCCATCTCCCCCCTCCCCCACCACCCAGACCAATCGTGGGATGCGTCCCCCTTCTCTTCCTCCCCCCCCCCCCCCCCCCCCCCCCCCAACCACTGATATCAGGCAAAGTGGCAGCAGGCCCTCCTCCCCCCGTTGATCTAAGGCTGAGTGGCAACAGACCTACCTTCACCAGTCCCCCCAACCGATCTCAAGCAGAGAGCCGCTGGATGTTCAGCACTTAACGTCCTCACTAACTGGAGCACCCAAATCGGATTTATATGGAGCATATCTATTTTGCACTGATTCTGGATGGGCAAACGCGCGGTAAAGGGTGAAGTGCAGTAAAGATGGGCGTATAGTCCATAAAGTCAATTTAAATACATGCAAATACATTTAAATGGCTGTCGCTCCTGTTTCGGGCACAGTCCCAATCCAGGCCACTTTTGGGCCTTGGTAAATGGGGAACCGGCACAGAGCTGGGCATGGATCACACTACTCACCTCATGCCCAACTTTCGCACCTGAAAATGGGCACAATGCGATGGCATAATTGGTCCTTTTGTCTCTTTCCTATACTCCATCTCATCATTGTTTGAGATCTGACTCACTCTGGTGGTGTCATCAGCAGACTTGAAAATTGAGTTGGAGGGGCATTTGGCAACAGTCATTGGTGTATAAGGAGTATTGTAAGGGGCTGAGGACACCAGCATTGACTGTGGCAGGGTGTTGTTGCTTATCTTTACTGATTGCAGTCTGTGGGTTAGGAAGTCTAAGATTCAGTTGCAGAGGGAGGAATCGAGCCCCAGGCCATGGAGTTTGGAGATCAGTTTTATCAGAATAACCATGTTGAAGACTGAGCTGTAGTCAATAAGTAGGAGTCTGATAAATGTGTCTTTATATCCAGGTGTTCCAGGGTTGAGCACAGGGCCAAAGAGATGACATTTGCTGTAGATCAGTTGCAGCGGTAGATGAACTATAGTAGTTCCAGGCAATCTAGGAGGCCAGAACTGATTTGTGCCATGACTAATCTTTCGAAGCATTTCATAATGATGGATGTCAGAGTCACTGGACGATGGTCATTACAGCACACTGCCTGGCTTTTCTTTAGTATTGGGATGATGACCATCTTCTTGAAGCAGATACAGATGTCAGATTGGTGGAAAGAGAGGTTAAAGATGTCTGCAAGCACCTCTGTTAGCTGGTCCAAGCAGCATTTAAGTGCCCTTCCAGATACTCCATCCGGGCCAGTCAGTTTCCGTGGGTTGACTTTTGAGAAGGCTGCCCTGATGTCTACAATGGTGACGTCAGATACAGGTTCATCCGAGGCTTCTGGGGTGGAGGGTGTGTTCTTGCTGACGTCTTGCCCAAAACAGGCACAAAATATGTTAAGCTCACTGGGGATGGGTGCATTAGTACCAGTGATTTTACATGCCTTCATCTTGTAGCTTGTTATCTCTTGCAGACCTTGCCATAGGCAGTGGGAGTCTGTGTGGCTAGCCTTGGACTCTAGCTTGGTGTGGTACTGTCTTTTGGCATCTCTGATGGATCTCCATTGATCACATTTGGATTTCTTGTTTAGATCAGGGTCGCCTGACTTGAACGCCTTAGACTTGGACTTAAGTGGATATCCCTGTTCATTCATGGTTTCCGGGTGGGAAATACATGGATTTGCATTTTTGGGACACGGTCAACTACATGCTTACTAATGAAGTCAGTTATTCTCATGGCGTATTCGTTCGGTCTGGTCACAGAGTTTTTAAATACTGACCAGTCTACTGATTCGAAGCAGTCCCTTGGAGATCATTCAATTCCTCAGACCAACATTACATGATTTTCTTTAATGGATTCTCTCATTTCAGTTTTTGCTCGTAAGCCAGGAGCAGGAAGACAGCTTTGTGGTCTGATTTATCAAGGCATGAGCGGGCGATAGAGCGGTGGGCATGTTTGATATTTGTGTACCAATGGTCTAGACGTTTGGGCCTCTGGTAGAACAGGAGACGTGTTGGTGCTATCTTGGTACTTGAGCTTGGCCTGATTGAAGTCCCCAGTCAAGATGAACAAGGTCTCGGGATGTTTTGTCTCAAGGCAACAGATGGTGTATATTTGTCCAGCGTGATCTTCTTGTCCACATAGGGTGGGATGCAAACTTCTGTCAGGATAACAAAAGTGAACTCCCACGGAAGGTTGTAGAGGCAGCCTTTTAGCATCAGGTATTCTAGACCCCGTCAGCAAAAACTCCCCAGTGTTGCTATATCTAGGTACCAAGAGGTGTTGATTAGAAGATAGACCCCACCTCGCCCAGCCTTGCCTGAGGCCGCCATTCAGTGGATTGAGAAGCTCTCTGGTTGGAGGGCACAGTCCAGTGAAGCAGGAGTGAGCCATGACTCCTTGAAACAGAGTTAGGGTTAGCAGTTCCTTTAAAAAATGAGTCTGGCTTTAAATCATTGCGTTAAATCATTGAATGCTTTTATACCCGACGTCACCTATTATAAGCTAAATGAGCAAGTTGATGTTTATTTGTTAATTGACTGCATACTGCTAACACAGTGAATAATCTATATTTTGTCAGCAATATCCAACATTCGATTACCATGGCTCCAAAACATGATTTAACATTTTCAAAAAAAAAGTAAAGAAAAATGTTATATTTTTCCAACAGGAATATTTTTCAGTCAAGGAGGATTAGAGGGCAAGTTATTTACAAAGAGGTTGTTACACCTGTATAAGCTTAATTTTTGTTTAAATCACACTCAATGAACACAACTGCAGACAATTTAAATACCGATAGCATTACAGATTTTTGTCTCAATCTCAAAGTCTGGAATGTATTTATTATGGTCAACTTTCCTGTTAAGACAGTTCTCTGTTCAAAGGCAGGTCCAACCCATGGCACCACAGTTAGTCGAGCAAAGAAGCAGATCCCGAATCCATCCCTCCCGGAACAGGGATTAACGTGTAGTAGCATGGCCCCTTTAAGGAGGCATTCCCTGAGGCCAGACCCTATGGACTGTCGATGTGAGAAGCTGAGCCAATCAGAAGTATGGACATGTATCCCGGGTCAGCGAAGACCCGGAGCTAGAGTCAGGGAGGAGAGTTGTGTGGTGCCATAGTTGATTCTGTCCCACCCTTTGTTATACATACTTATTCATTCATTTGCAATAAATCCCCAGTTACTTTGAGCCACATTGAGTCACCCTGCTCCAGTAAAAACCCTATGCTGTTGGCATCAATCTGACACCCAAGAGCCGGGATTTTCCGGCTATGCTCACCCCAAGGCTGGAAAATCCTGCCCAACGGACCTTTGCCTGGCCTGTGTCCTGCCCACTACAATTCCCAGGGCAGTTTTTACATCTGCATCTATTACAGTCACTCCTGTTAGTGGTAGCGCTGCCAACATTCACTGCTCACTTGCAAGCCCAATAAATTTGCTTTGACAACATTTATAGCCTTGTAAATTATCGGCCCAATAAACATTCTGTCAGTTCTATATTGTGCTCTTTTGATGAGGACAGTGTGAAAATGTTTGTGTACAAGTGTTGAAAGCTTTGGCATAGAATTCTTTCTGCAGCATTTGGGTATTCTCAGCCCAGTTTTCTGTGGACAAAATATAGCAGTAATTAGGGGTGATCTTACTTCAAAAAGAAGTTGACTAGAGTGTTGGTTCTGGCAAGAAAAACAGTGTGTTTTCAGGGAAACAGGTTGGTTTTCTTTCCAGATTTTACCACACTCTGTCAAAACACAAACAGCTGGGCTGCTCCCCCCATCAATAATGGCACTTATCCCCTCCATCAAGGCCAGGACTTCTCCCCACATCAGAGTTGGCATTCCCCCACCATCAGAACCACTGTTTCTCCCCCATCTACCCACCTCCCCCATGACCTGCCAACAGTCCATGGATCATTCACCCCCTTCCACCCTGACCATCGGACTTCTTCCCCTTTGACCTCCCCCATCCACACAGACCTTAGGGGATACCCACAACAAGTTTGTGTCTGGGTGAATCTCTTGTAAACTGTGCCAACATGATGTCACAGTTTGAGTATGTGGCGGGCTGGGGTGAATATACAGTGAGGTTGTTAATTATATTTAAATCCATTGAATGTATTTAAATCAGATTCATGCCTATTGTGGGGGGCGAACCTAATTATGTCACTGGCAAGGGATGATGAAATTGGAAGTGATGATTTTGCTAGCACCTTGAGCCCCCACTAGCAATCTCATGGATGGCAAGCGTGGGCTCAAGATTCTGATCAAAACCTTCTTCTTAAAGGGGGGGGGAGTTACAGAAATTGTGCATGTGAGCCTCAAAACAGGCAACAAAGTAGAACAGTCCAGGTGCATCAGCCTCAGATGGCCCTCATTGACATAAAAAATTCCAGAGTCCTGCACAGTCAGAGCAGCTATCTGATCAATGAGTGGGAATTTGACAGTGGGCAGGTACAGCAGGGCTCTGCAGAATAATTCCCAGCAACCAGAGCCTTGAAGAAGTGACTCGGGATTTTGGGAATATTTCTACCTCAGTTAGGTGGCTTACACTTCATGTGATCAGATTGTAAATGGACGAGAAGCATAAAAGGATCCTAATGTGTTGATACACAATGGATTCCTGACTCGCTAAAACCTGTCCACAAGACACAAGTCAACAGTGTGATGGAAAACTTTCCATTTGCCTGGATGAGTGCAGCTCCAGTGACACCTAACAAGTTCAACACCATCCAGGCTAAAGCAGACTGATTGTCAATCACCCCATCCATCACCTTAAACATTCATTCCTGAAACCGCAATGCTCGGTGACAGTAATGTACGCTAGACTGCAGCAGCCTGCCAAAGTTCTTCAAGAACACTTCCAAACTTGCAACCTCTATCATCTTGAGGTATACCATCTTGTAAGTTTCCCTGCAAGCCACAGATCACCTGACCTGGAACTTTATGTCTCCGTACCTTCAGTATTCCTGGGTCAGAATCCTGGAACTCCCTTCTTAACAGCACTGTGGGTGTATCTACACCCAGGTGGACTGCAGCAGTTCAAGGAAACACCACCAACATTTTTAGGGCAATTAGAGATGGACAATAAATGTTGGCCTAGCTAGAGACACCCACATGCCATGAAATAATAAAATAGACTATAAGTAGTCGTAAAAGTAGTGATCAAAAAATAATCCTTGGTTTTGATATGCCGAAGTGTAGAATACAAAAAGAATGAGGTCATTGGAGTACCATGTAAAATGGTCAGCACCTCATGACAAGAATGATATAAGCAGTTAGATTGCAATGATTTTGATTTGATTTGATTTACTATTGTCGCATGTGTTAGCATACAGTGAAAAGTATTGTTTCATACATGCTATACAGACAAAGCATGTCATTCATACAGTACATAGGGGAGAAGGAAAAGAGGTGATGCAGAATGTAGTGTTACAGTTATAGATAGGGTATAGCGAAAGATCAACTTAATAAGAGGTAGGTCTATTCAGAAGTCTAATGGCAACAGGAAAGAAGCTGTTCTTGAGTCGGTTGGTACATGACCTCAGACTTTTGTACCTTGTTCCTGACAGAAGGAGGTGGAAGAGAGACCTTACGGGGTGCGTGAGGTCCTTGATTATGCTGCGAGGCAGCGGGAAGTGTAGACAGAGTCAATGGATGGGAGGCTCGTTTGTGTGATGGATTGGGCTACATTCACAATCCTTTGTAGTTTCTTGTGATTTTGGACAGAGCAGGAGACATAGCAAGCTGTGATACAACCAGAAAGAATGCTTTCTATGGTGCCAGGAATGAGGGAGTTCATTACCAAGATTCAGAAGGGGTTTGAAGGGATACGCTGTTTCTATCTGGCAGCGGGATACAATGACTGTGCTTCTATACAATGAAAGCCAAAACAAAATTTGTATAGTAAGTTTGGTTAGAAGATGAAATTCACTGTCACATACCATTGCTGAAGTCGAATTTGTGAATTGTCAGATAACTGCTCAGTAATGAGGTATGTAAAGTACATAGGCAACAAACAAGATGGGGGGATTAGGCTAGATGGCATGTTTAGAGGAAAGCATGGGTTTAGCCGCAATGGCTGGTGTGTCTAAGCTCAGTCCATCTTTATGGTGGCATGAATCATGTCCCACTGATTTTTTTTTGCTAGAGTGTGGCAGAATCTGATGATAAAACCAACCAGTTCTGCCATTTCTGCTAAAGTTCCAGGTCAGGCGATGTGTGGCTTGCAGGGAAACTTACAAGGTGGTATACCTCAAGATGATAGAGGTTGCGAGTTTGGAAGTGTTTTTGAAGAACCTTGGCGAGCTGCTGCAGTCTAGCGCACATTACTGTCACTGAGCATTGTGGTTTCAGGAATGAATGTTTAAGGTGATGGATGGGATGACAGACAAGCAGTCTGCTTTAGCCTGGATGGTGTTGAACTTGTTAGGTGTCACTGGAGCTGCACTCATCTAGGCAAATGGCTAGTTTGCCCTTTCTTATAAAAGCATTCTGCAATACTAAGAATTTGGGCACAGCCGTAAAACTGTCAGCAATGGATTGGTTGCCTTTCACATGCTAGGTGAAAGCTTACCAAAAAATGGTGGAACTGGTTGGTTTTATCATCAGATTCTGCCACACTCCAGCAAAAAAAAATCAATGGGACATGATTCATGCTGCCATAAAGATGGGCTGAGCTTAGACACACCAGCAGAACCTGGCTGCTCAGAGATTGAGGTACCACCTTTACAAGATGCTTCTGCAATTATTAGTCCCCCCGCCTCCCCTCAGTTGGAGCTGGCATCCAGCATCCCTTCCCCACTGGGCCACTCCTGGTCTATAAGCACTGCAGCACTTTCAGTTTCCCTCCCCTCCCCTCTGGAGGTTCCCACTGGAGGAAATCCTTGGCACATGTTGGCACTGCTAGATTAGCACCACCAGGGTGACCTGGTGCCAAGTTGCAAAAAGCCAACCTGTGCCAAGGAGCATTGCCAAGACACTGCCTGGCTACATCTCTCTCCCCTGCGGGCTATACTTACCTTTACAGCCCCACAGAGACCCCTACAGCAAGTTCATATCTGTGTAAACCTCTTGAGACCACTCCGGTGAGGGGTCAAGATTCATCAGTGGTGGGAGGGTTGTGGTGGTGAGTTAATAAGATTAAAATGCTAATGTATGCAAAGCAGATCATTCTTGCTATGAGCATGAACTTGATGATGTCACTGGTGAGAGGTGGGAAAGATCCAAAGTCGCATTCTCGCCAACAAGAATTCTGACTTCTGGATCTTGAGCCCTTGCATGGACGGCAAACGTGGGCTCAAGTCTTTGTCCACAATCTTTGATTTTCCATGTCAATTAAATCAATAAGAAGGGAAATCTGGCTTGTTGCATAACAGGCAACCGGCCCAATATTGTCCATTTTACACCTCACTGATACTAAAACTTCCATCGACTTTTCTCTTGTACAGTATTATATATTTGCATTATATTTTTGGTGGTGTTATGTCTCTGTATTGCTCTATTGTAACCCTTACTACAAAACAAGGCTTTATTCAGCATAATTATACTGGAGAAAATCTTTGCTCGAATATCAATGAAAGTTTTACCTGGCTACAGATGCATGATTTGCTTGGGTAGTTTTACTTTGGCATATCTGAGTGATTGAATACAGAAGGCTGCAAGGCTCCATCATAGTAGTCAACATAAGAACATAAGAACATAAGAAATAGGAGCAGGAGTAGGCCATCTAGCCCTTCGAGCCTGCCCCGCCATTCAATAAGATCATGGCTGATCTGTCGTGGCTCAGTTCCACATTCCCACCCTCTCCCCATAACCCTTAATCCCCTCTCTTATCAAAAACCCATCAACCCGCGTCTTAAAAATATTTAGCGAGGCAGCCTCCACCACTTCAACGGGCAGAGAATTCCAGAGATTCACCACCCTTTGAGTGAAGAAGTTCCTCCTCAACTCCGTTCTAAACCGCCCACCCTTTATCTTGAGGCTGTGCCCCCTAGTCCTACTATCCTTTCTGAGCGGGAAGAGTCTCTCCACCTCTATCCTATCCATCCCATTCATCATCTTATACATCTCAATGAGGTCTCCCCTCATTCTTCTAAACTCTAACGAGTACAAGCCTAGTTTATTCAGCCTCTCCTCATAGCTCAACCCCCTCAACTCCGGCATCAGCCTAGTAAACCTCCTCTGCACTCCCTCCAAGGCCAAAATATCCTTGCGTAAGTACGGCGCCCAAAACTGCACACAGTACTCCAGCTGCGGCCTCACCGATGCCCTATACAGCCGCAGCAAGACCTCCCTACTTTTATATTCAATCCCCCTCGCTATGAAGGCCAGCATCCCATTCGCCTTCCTGACCACCTGCTGCATCTGCAAGCTGGGTTTTTGTGACTCATGCACAAGGACCCCAAGGTCCCTCTGCACCGTCGCCTGCTGTAGTTTTTCGCCACGTAAGTAATAATCCTTCCTACCATTATTCCTACCAAAGTGGACCACCTCGCACTTGCCAACATTAAATTCCATTTGCCATTTCCTGGCCCATTCGCCCAGCCTATCTAGATCCTTCTGTAGACTCTCCACACCCTCCGCACAATTTGCCGTTCCACCAATCTTGGTGTCATCAGCAAATTTCGACACCATACACTCGGTTCCCTCCTCCAGATCATCTATATAAATGGTAAATAGCTGAGGCCCCAGCACCGACCCCTGGGGCACTCCACTAGTCACCATCCGCCAATCCGAATAGCACTCATTGACCCCCACTCTCTGCCTCCTATTTGACAACCAATCCTCTATCCATGCTAACACCCTACCCCCAACTCCATGTCCCCTGACCTTCTGCAATAACCTCTTGTGAGGTACCTTGTCAAACGCCTTCTGAAAATCAAGAAAGACCACATCCACCGGCTCTCCTCTATCCACCGCCCTAGACACATCCTCATAGAACTCCAGTAAATTTGTCAGACACGACTTCCCTTTAACAAAACCGTGCTGCGTCTGCTCTATCAAGCAATTCCCCTCAAGATGCCTCGCTATTTCCTCCTTGATGACGGATTCTAACATTTTACCTACAACAGACGTTAAACTAACCGGCCTATAATTCCCTGCCTTTTGCCTGGCACCCTTCTTAAACAATGGCGTAACATTAGCCGCTTTCCAATCTTCCGGCACTTCCCCGGAATCCAGCGACGTCTGGAAAATAACCACCAAGGCATCCACTATCACCTCCGCCATTTCTTTCAGAACCCTCGGATGCATTCCATCCGGTCCTGGGGACTTGTCCACAATCAGCCCCTCTAGTCTGTCGAGCACCTCCTCTCTAGTAACAGCAATGTCATTAAGACCCTCCAGTCCTACCACCTTTCCATCTCTAACACCCGGCAAATTATTCACGTCCTCCTCCGTGAAGACAGAAACAAAAAAGTTATTCAGGACCTCAGCCATATCCCCATCCCTTACCACTAAGTCCCCCTTCTCATCCTCTAAGGGTCCAACGTTCACCCTAGCCAGCCTCTTCCTTTTTATATATTTATAAAAACTCTTGCTATCCTTTTTTATATTAAGCGCTAGCCCAGCTTCATAGTTTCTCCTACCCTTCTTTATCAACTTCTTTGTCAACCTTTGTTGACATTTAAACCTCTCCCAATCCTCTTCTTGCCCACTACTCTTAGCTACTCTAAACGCCTCCGCTTTTAATTTAACACTTTCCTTCACCTCCTTCGTTATCCATGGCTTATTACCTCTCCTCCTACTGTCCTTTTTGACCATCGGAATAAATTTCCGCTGAGCACCAAGAAAGATCTTAAAGATCCTCCACTGCTCCTCAGCAGACCTATCTTCCAACACGCTCCCCCAGTCAACATTCGCCAATTCTTCTCTCATCCTACCGTACTCAGTCCACAAAAGACAACTGAAAGAGGGTTCAGCTGAAGGGCTGAGTGCGGCAGAGGCAAAGGACTGGAAACCATGAAGAACAGACATTTGGATGAGGTATTGCAGTGCTGCTGGGTATTGGAACCATGCTTCGTCAATCTTCCAAAAAAACAAAAATATTCTGAGATACTGGAAATCTGAAAGAATAGAAAATGCTGGGAATAGTCAGCAAGTCTGAAAGTATCATTGGAAAGAGAAACAGAGTTACAAGCTGCATTTTCCCCAAAGGCTTCAAGACCCAACATCTATAGATTAAGGGCTTAATTGGGGGATGTGGTGCATAGTGCTATTGTCACTACATTAGAATCCAGAGGGTAATGGTCTACGGACCTGAGTTTGAATCCCACCACGGCAGATAGTGAAATTCGAATTCAGTAAAAATCTAATGATGACCATGAATCCATTGTGAATTGTTGTAAAAAAAACCCAACTAGTTCAGTAATGCCATTTAGGAAAGGCAATCTGCCATCTTTACCTGGTCTGGCCTACATGTGATTCCAGACCCACAAGTCACAATCCGGCAGAAGCATGACTATATTAACAGCAAAGATTTACCAGGTATCACATATCAGTGGGAAGAGGCTAACCAGGGAAAGAATAGGGCCCAGTGGGGACCAAGGGCAAAATCTGTGGGTGGAGACAGAGGATATTGGTAGGACGTTAAATGAATATTTCACATTTGTCTTCACCCATGAGAATGAGAAGGTAGTTATGGATCTCGGGGAGGGAGACTGTGAGGCTCTGGAGAAAATTATCAGAGGGAGTGACAAGGTATTGAAGGTATTGGCGGGCTTAAAAGTGGACATAACCTCCAGGTCCGGTTGAATTGTATCCCAGGTAGTTGTGGGAGGCAATGGAGGAAATTGCAGGGGCTTTGATCCAAATTTTTAATTCCTCCCTGGCCACCAGGGAGGTGCTGGGGATTGGAAAATAGCCAATGTGGTCCACTATTTAAGAAAGGTTGGAGAGACAAGGCAGGGAACTACAGACCAGTGAGTCCCACGTCCGTGGT
Organism: Carcharhinus amblyrhynchos; assembly: GCF_965287045.1. NCBI lineage: Eukaryota > Metazoa > Chordata > Chondrichthyes > Carcharhiniformes > Carcharhinidae > Carcharhinus > Carcharhinus amblyrhynchos. The sequence goes on along the minus strand of NC_137327.1, from coordinate 83,571,860 downwards.
TGGGAAACTACCAGAGAAGATTCTGAAGAAGAGGATTCATCTCCATTTGGAGAGACAAAATTTAATCAGGAATAGTCAGCATGGTTTTGTCAGAAGGAGGTCATGCCGAACAAATTTGATTGAATTTTTTGAGTATGTACCCAAGTTTATGGATGACGGTAGTGTGGTTGATGAAGTTTACATGAATGTCAGCAAAGCTTTCGACGAAGTCCCACATGGGAAATTTATTAAGAAAGCTATTGCAGATGTGATACATGGTGATCTGATGAGGTGGATTTATAATTGGCTTAGCGTTAGGAGACAGAGGGTGCTAACAGCTGGCTGTTTTAGTGACTGGAGGCAAGTGACCAGTGGCATTCCACAGTGATCCGTGTTGGACCCCCTATTGTTCATTATTTATATAAATGACATTGGTGACTATGGGGGCGGGGTGGGGGCAAAATCAGTAAGTTTGCCGAATATGCAAAGATTGGCTGGTGGTTAACAGTGAGGTGGAATGTTTCAGGCTACAGTAAGATATAGATGGGATGGTCAACTTGGCAGATAAGTGGCAGATGGAATTTAACCCTGAAAAGTGTGAGGTGATGTACTTTGGAAGAAGTAATTTGACAAGGAAATACACTATGACAGGTCTGGCACTGGGAAGTTCCAAAGCACAAAGGGACCTTGGCGTGCTAAGGAGAGATATTGTGAGCCTAGTCAAAGAGAAAAAAAGAAGCATTTGACAAGGCTAGAGGCTGAGAACACATAAAGTATGTATGGAATACAAGGAAAGTAGAAAGAACCTTAAGCAATTAATAAGGAAGGCTAAAAATGGGTATGAAAAGTCATTGGCCAGCAGGATGAAGGAAAATCCAAAGGTTTTTTATACATATATAAAGAGCAAGAGGGTAGCCAAGGAGAGGGTTGGCCCACTCAAGAACAGGGGAGGGAATCTATGTGTGGAGCCAGAGGAAATGAGTGAGGTATTAAATGAATACTTTGTGTCAGTATTCACCAAAGACAAAGACTTGGTGGGTGATGACCCTGGGGAAGGGTGTAGATAGTTTGAGTCATGTTGAGATCAAAGAGGAGGAGGTATTGGGGTTGTTGAGAAACATTAAGGTAGACAAGTTCCTAGGGCCTGATGAGACATACCCCAGAATACTGAGAGAGGCAAGGGAGGAAATTGCTGAGGCCTTGAAAGAAATCTTTGTATCCTCACTGGCTACAGGGAAGATCCCACAGGATTGGAGAATAGCCAATGGTGTTCCTTTGTTTAAGAAGGATAGCAAGGATAATCTGGGTCATACAGGCCAGTGAGCCTTACATCAGTGGTAGGGAAATTATTGGAGAGGAATCTTCGAGACTGAATTTACTCCCACTCGGAAATAAGTAGACCTATTAGTGAGAAGCAACATTGTTTTGTGAAGGGGAGGTCATGTCTCACTAAGTTGATCGAGCTTTTCAAGGAAGTGACAAGGGGGATGGATGAGGGTAGGGCAGTGGATGTTGTCTACATGGACTTCAGTAAGGCCTTTGACAAGGTCCCTCATGGCAGACTGATGCTGAAGGTGAAGTTGCACGAGATCAGAGGCGAGCTGGCAAGATGCATACAGAACTGGCTCATCATACAGAACTAGTCATAGAGACAGAGGGGAACAATGGAAGGATTCATTTTTGAATGGAAGGCTGTGACAAGTGACATTCCTCAGGGATCAATGCTGGAACATTTGCTGTTTGTAATATAAATAATGATTTGGAGGAAAATGTTTGATTAGGTTTGATTAGTAAGTTTGCAGATGACACGAATGTTGGCAGAATTGCGGATAGCGATGAGGACAATCAGAGGATATAGCAGGATATAGAAAGGTTGGAGACTTGGTTCGACAAATGTCAGATGAAGTTTAATCCAGACAAATGTGAGGTAATGCATTTTGGAAGGTCTAATACAGGTAGGGAATATACAGTAAATGGCAGAACCTTTAAGAGTATTGATAGACAGAGAGATCTGGGTGCATAGGTACATACGTCACTGAAAGTGGCAATGCAGGTAGAGACAATAGTCAAGAAGGCATGCGGCATGATTGCTTTCACAGCAGCATAGATATTCAACAACAGAGGTGAATTCTCATAGCTGAAAACCTGGCTGCTTGGACATATGCATCTGGTATTAGAGGTAATCCATAGAAAATAAGAACAATCATGGAATTTCCAGCCCTTCGGAATGACTGAGCTCTGGAGACTCATGGGTACAGTAAACAAAGTCAGAACATTCTTCTGGGTGGCATGGGAGCACAGTGGTTAGCACTGCTGCTTCACAGCTCCAGGGTTCTGGGTTCAATTCCTGGCTCGGGTGACTATCTGTATGCACATTCTCCTTGTGTCTGTGTGGGTTTCCTCCAGGTACTCCGGTTTCCTCCCACAGTCCAAAGATGTGCGGGTTAGGTTGATTGGCCAAGCTAAGAAATTTCCCCTTAGTGTCCAGAGATGTGTAGGTTAGAAGGATTTGTGGGTATAATATGTAGGGATATGGGGGTAGGGTGTGGGTGGGATTATGTTTGGTGCAGACTTGAAGGGCCTCTTTCTGCACTGTAGGATTCTATGCTTCTTCTCCAATCTAGCTGTCGTCAATGAGCCACAGTGTCAAATGTAATGAAAAATCTTCTGGTATTTTTTAAGGTTGTGATCAATAGAGTGGACAAGGATGAACCAGTGGATGTTGTGTATTTGGACTTTCAAAGGCTTTTGACAAGGTTCCACACAAGAGATTAGTGAGCAAAATTATAACTCATGGTACTGGAGTAGAAAACTGTTTGACAGACAGGAAGCAGAGAGTGGGAATAAACGGTCTTTTTCAGAGTAGCAGACAGTGAGTAGTGGAGCACCACAGCATTCGGTGCTGGCACCCCAGCCATTCACAATATATATTTTAGGAATTGGATTGAAGGATTGAATGCAGTATCTCCAAATGTGCAGATGACACTATGCTGGGTGGCAGTATGTGCTGTGAGGAGGATGCTAAGAAGCTGCAGGGTAACTTGGACAGGCTGGCTGAGTGGGGCAAATGCTTGGCAAATGCAATTTAATGTGGATAAACATGAGGTTATTCACTTTGGTGATGAAAACAGGAAGGAAGATTATCATCTGAATGGTGGCAGTTTAGGAAAAGAGGAAGTACAACATGATTTGGGTGTCATGGTAGAAAAGTTGCTGAAGGTTAGTGTGCAGGTATAGCAGGTGGTGAGGAAAGCTAATGGTATGCTGGCCATCATAGCAAGAGGATTTGAATAGAGGAGTAAGGATGTCTTGCTGCAGTTAAAAGGGGCCTTGTGAGGTCACACCTTGAGTATTATGTGCAGTTTTGGTTTCCTGGTCTGAGGGAGGACATTTTTGCTTTTGAGAGAGTCCAGCAAAGGTTCACCGGACTGATTCCCAGAATGACAGGACTAATACATGAAGAGAGATTGGATCGACTGGGGTTGAACTCACTGGAATTTAGAAGAATGAGAGGACATCTCACAGAAACATCTAAAATCCTGATAGGACTGGACAAGCGAAGTGCAGAAAGAATGTTCCCTATGTTGGGAAAGTCCAGAACTAGGGGTCACAGGCTAAGCATAAGGGGTAAGCCATTCAGGACTGAGATGAGGAAGAACTTCTTCACTCAGAGAGTTGTGAACCTGTGAAATTTCTACCACAGAAAGCTTTGGGCCTGTTCATTAGATATATTCAAGAGGGAGCTGAACATGGCACTGGTGGCTAAAGGGATCAAGGGGTACGGAGAGAAAGTGGGACTGGCATGTTGGAAGTGCATTATCAATCATGATCATATTGAATGGTGGTGCAGGCTCGAAGGGCTGAATGGCCTACTCCTGCATCTATTTTCTATGTTTCAATGTTTTTATGACAAGGCAAGGTATTGGAAACAAACGCAACAAAGGTCTTTTGAGAAAATCAATGAGACACGGGTACCTTGCTGTAGATACATCTTCTGCAGGATAGAAAGCTATGCTCTTTCCGACACAGATTGTTGAAAAGCACAGACCAGTTTGCCAGGTCTTCTGTTCACTTCAGAGATTGTATAGAAATTTGCATTAATTCAACTAAAAGGATCAGCTGTGTGGGCTTGTGTAAAGTTTGTAGATTATGTTCTTGATTTTCACTTCAAGTTAGATCAAAAACCTCTTGCGACAGTGCTAAATTTTAAGTGGCTGGCCTCAGTAAGGACAACAGTTCAACTGAAGATGAGGAGTGATGTAAAGAAAGAATATGTTTCAGGAAAACTGCAAACTGCAGCAGATATGTTGCCCCATACCCCAGTGACAGAATTTGAACAAGGTTATATATTCAAAGAACAAAGAAAATTATAGCACGGGAACAGGCCCTTTGGCCCTCCAAGTCTGCACCAACAATGCTACCCAACTGACTAAAACCCTACCCTTCCGGGTACCATATCCCTATATTCCCATCCTATTCATGTATTTGTCAAGGTACCCCTTAAAAGTCACTATCATATCTGCTTCTATTACCTTCCCCAGCAGCGAATTCCAGGCACCCACCACCCTCTGTGTAAAAATTTGCCTCGTACATCTTCTTTAAACCTTTCCCCTTGCACATTAAGCCTATGCCCCCTGGTAATTGACCCTTCCATGCTAGGAAAATCTTCTGACTTCCGAAATATCCTGGGTCCCTGGCGCTGTGAGGCAGCAGTGCTAACCACTGTGCCATCATGCTGCCGGTCTTCCTTGCTGCAGAAGGGGAAATTTTGCATCGACAACAGCTATAATTCTACTAGCAACAAGTCACTACTAAATGCAATCAGAGATGCATCGAAATCTGATGAAAAATATATTCAGATAAGAGTACAGCATCAAAGGATGGCCAGCTGCACATTCCAACCCGTTGAACAGAGGGGATGTGTCAGTGCAGTCAATTTACTCATTTATAACAAGAAATGGGTCAGTCTGGGAGTTCTGAGATTTGCTATTTTGCAACAACTGCACAAAAGACATCACAAAATGTCGAGCCAAACAATGTTTGACAGCACGGTGGCACAGTAAGTAGTACTGCTACCTCACAGTGCCAGGGGCCCAGGTTCAATTCCAGCCTTGGTTCACTGTCTGTGTCAAGTTTGCACATTCTCTCCGTGTCTGCGTGTGTTTCCTCTAGGTGCTCCAGTTTCCTCCCACACTCCAAAAATGTGCAAATCAGGTGGATTGGCTGTGCTAAATTGTCCCTTAGTGTCACGGGATTAGAAGGGTAAATGCGTGGGGTTACGGGTATGGGACCTGGATGGAATTGTGGTTGGTGCAGATTCCATGAGCCAAATGGCCTCCTTCAGCATTGTAGGGACTCTTTGATTCTATGAATGTATTTAGTTTGGTTGCTAAGTCTCTCAACATCATTGGAAGAGGTTATATCAAATTGTATTACTGATGCTATTCATCATCAGAAGACAAGAGACAGAAGACAGTTAATGTCGTTTTCCTTACCATTATTGACATGTGACAATCTTGGGATGGAGCTCTTTGAACAAGGAAGCAAATTTTTTGATTGTAGTAGACTACAACTCCAGATGGCTGGAAATCAAGCAAGTTCAGTGTCATACTTCTGAAGCAGTGATTACATCGTTAGAAGAGGTGTTTGCAACACATGGAATCCTTGACTTTGTAATATCAGACAACAGTTTGCCAATCAATACTTAAAGAGTTTATGGCATTGTGTGAATTTGCCTATACTACTAGTTCACCAAAGTATCCTCAGGACAATAGTGTCACTGAAAGAGGAGTGTGTACAGTGAATACATTCCTTCAGGAGAACGATGATATTCAACTTGCACTTCTATCATTCAACTCCACTCCAAAATGGTTTAACACCATGTGAACTTCCATTGAGAAAAAGAGTGTGAACTCACACACATACACCCATGCTATGTGTACAAAGAAGAAAGAACCTAAGTATAGTCCCAGCCAGATGTGGAACAATGACAAATGTCACAATGCATGTAACTGCCCAGGCCTCCAGGACGGTCAGTTTGGATCGAAGACTGAGCTTTTCAACAACTTGTTGAAAAGACACCACATCCACAGTCCTGTTGAAGTAGATGATAATCTTAATTCCTTTTTGGGATTATTCTGGATTAGGTGTACTCCTTGGCGATCATTCTCATTTAAGGATAAGAAAAACAGGCCTCACGGACACTTAAATGGATCAGGAGAACTAACCTAGCTCTTCTCGATGGAAAGGAGCCATCAGAGAATATTACCATCCTTCAAAAAGCCTTTTTTAACAAGTTTCAGCCAGATTATAACAAATCTGATATTATAGGAGATTGGTACCTCTCCTCAACAATAAGAAGTCTCACAATACCACGTTAAAGTCCAACAAGTTTATTTAATATCACGAGCTTTCGGCGTGTATCCCCTTCATTAGATGAGTGGAGAGTTGAGGACGGCCTCAACCAGGATCTTGGGTTTATACCACACTACCTGTAATCCCCATGACTTGCCTGGGCTTGCAAGTTCTTACTAACAGTCCTGGCTTGAGACAATTCACACTTTTTTAACTTGTGTATAACCCTCTTTCCACTAGCCTTGTCTGCAACTATAAAGGCTTGGTTACCTGTTAAAACTTGCATTCCAACCATTATCTTGCAATTGAGCCTGTGTCTATATATGCCCTGTTTGCGAACCCAACTCTCCACTCACTCCGAAAGCTTGTACTACCAAATAAACATTTAACCTGAAACTATGAGACTTCCTATTGTGCCTACCCCAGTCCAATGCCAGCATCTCCACATCACTCCTCAACAATGTATCTTTCCACTCAAGAATCCACAGAGATGGGTTTTCAAATTTGGATATGAAGAATATATGAGACAATATATTTTCTAAATTATATGAAAGTTTTTTAAACAACTGAATATGCAATTCACTTTTGATGGTAACCACAACATTGATATTTTTAAAATGCGTTTATGGGACCTGGGCATTGCTGGCTCAACCAGCATTTATTATCCCTCCCTTTTTGCCGTTCAGGAGGTAGTGATAAACTGCCTTCTTGAACCGCAATGAGGGATAGGCTATAAATGCTGGCCCAGCCACCAGCATCCATATCCCATGATTTTTTTTTTAAAAATCTATGATAATCTTGTTTCTAATAGAGGACCCAAGTTTTATTAATGTAGGGAGAGAGAGATTTAAGAATCCAACAATATTTAAAGTCGTATCCAACTTAAATCCCTGAGTAGAAAGCTACTGAGTCTAGCAAGATACCTCTATCCCAATTTAGGGAAGAACTATTTTCAATACATTACATCAGCTATGCTTTTACCTTGAGAAAATGGTAATGAATCAACTGAATCTAAAAATCTTACTGCGTGGATTAAATATTTATACCATAACAGAACTGAACCAACAGGAAGCATGTTGAGCACTCATGCTGGACAACATCCTTTGTTTTCATCAACGTCCTCATTATAATCATCATCCTTCAAGCAAATAAGATACCAGGAGGTATCTTAAATAAATAATAAATGAAAAAGGCTTTCAGCATTATGTTGATAAATTACTTCAGATAAACTTAAAGATGCCCTTTGTTAGCCTATAACGTCTTATAATTCATCAATACCTTACTGAGGTAATGTACAGGGCAGTTCCTGTTTTATTTTCAGAATTGTTTTCTATTAAAAGATATACAATTTTGGGATGCTGTTGTCCATGAGAAGACAATTATTCACATGCATGTTTATAAGATTTTTGAATCTTTGTTCAGTAGCTGAACACTGCTTGTAATTTTTAATCCCTAATTCATAAGAGATCTACTCCTTTTAGTTTTATAACTCCTTATTTATTGATGGATTTTCTTATAACTTTGTATTTATAGCTGAATTCCATCACATTACCTCATCCAAATTAGGCATGGTATAGAAGCATAGAAACATAGAAGATAGGAACAGGAGGAGGCCATTAGGCCCTTCGAGACTGCTCTGCCATTCAAAAATGAAAAGAACAAAGAAAAGTACAGTGCACAGGAACAGGCCTTTCAGACCCCCAAGCCTGTGCTGATCACATTTATCTATCTGGATCAACAGCTTATATCCTCTATTCCCTGTATGTCCATATGTTTATCAAGATAAGTTTTAAATATGGCTAATGTAACTGCCTCAACCACTTCAGTGGCAGTGCATTCCAGGCCCCCACCACTCTCTGTGTAAAAAACTTCCCCCAAGCATCTCCACTGAACCTTTCCCCCCTTATCTTGAACTTGTGTCCCCTTGTAATTTCATTTCTGCCCTGGGAAAAAGCTTCCAATTGTTCACCCTATCTATATCTCTCATAATTTTACAAACTTTTATCAGGTTGCCTCTCAGCCTTTGTCTTTCCAGGGCGAACAATTCCAGTTTATTCAATCTCGTCTCATAGCTAATACCCTCCATGCCAGGCAACATCCTGGTAAACCTTTTCTGTACTCTCTCCAAAACCTTCACATCCTTCTGGTAGTGTGGTGACCAGAATTAGACACAGATGTGGCCTAACCAATGTTTTATAGACTGGTAACATGATTTGCCAACTTTTTTACTTGATGCCCCATCCGATGGAGGCAGGCATACCATATGCTTTCTTCACCATCTTTTCCACCTGTACTCCCAGATGTGTGTGTCTATGCTCCTGATTGTTCTGCCATTTATTTTAATACTCCCACCTGAATTGGATGTATCAAAATGCATCACCTTGCATTTGTCCAGATTAAATTCCATCTGCCATTTCTCTGCCCAATTTTCCAGCCTATCTATATCCTGCTTTATTCTTTGACAATCTTCATCACTATGCCAACTCCGCCAATCTTAGTATCATTTGCAAACTTGCGAGTCAGCCCAGCTATATTTTCTTCCAAGTAATTTATATATATTATAAACAACATTCATTACGATTATGGCTGATTGTCCACTCAATAGCCTAATCCTGTTTTCCCCCCATAACCTTTGATCTCATTCACCCTGAGTGCTATCCCAAGCCACCTTTTGAATATATTGTATGGTGAGATGGAACAGATGTACGCTAATGGCCACACAGATATAACTTTCTACACTATGGAAGCAGCCATCCAGCCATAATAACAACACAAAATGGTGGATACATTCAGCAGGTCTGGCAGAATCTATAGTGAGAGAAATAAAGTTAATGTTTTGAGTACTGTGACTCTTCTCCAGAGCTGAAAAGAGGGAGAAATATGATGAATTATATACTGTATAGAGGGAGTGGAACAGATGGAGCAAAATAAAAGGTCAATAATGGGTGTGAGATAGGAGAGATTATACAAATATGTTTAAAGTATAAGACAAAGGAAGTGTTAATGGTTGCATTTACATGAACATTATAAAACAAAGCATGGCACTGAGCCACAAAAAGGAGATGATCAAAAGGTTGGTTTAAAGCTATGTTTTGAACGAGGAAAGCAAGGTAGTCATGCAGAGAAAGCGGAAGAGAACATTTTTAAATAACTGAGAAAAAGGAAGCTTTTTGAAGAAGAAGCTAGAAATAAATCAAGTAAAATATGGTAAATACTAAAAATCCAAAATGTGCACTATAGCTAGAAAGAATGAAAGTTGCTCTGATTCAATTGTTGGCAAGGGAAGATAAATTGAGGTTATTTATATCTTAAGACAGGTTTGCTATGTAACTAACATTACAGATATAGGCAGAACCTTTTTCTGAGATGGGAACCTTGATGCCTGGCACCTTTCCTGATTCTAAATTTCATTGCATCGACGTCAAACGCCCAACATGGTTTGAAAAGGGATGAACAATTAGTCGCTGCATAGCAGGCTCACTGTCCAAGAAGAATGGTGAGCAAGCCCCTGAGATTGGAGACCCAATTGGTCTCCACTATTGTGGAGGGAGAGTCCTTCTAGAGAGCACCCTGCAGATATAGCAATATCTTTCTCATGACAAGAACCCAAGAGAGGGGTCAAAAAGAGTAGATAGGCTGCTGGTGCCTTAATCCATTGCTGGGAAACAACCTACACACCTGCATTAGTCCACACCTGCACAGTGCCTCTAATAGAACATAGAGTGGTACAGCACCTTAACAGGCTCTTCGGCCCACAATATTGTGCCGAACATGACGCCAAAACAAACAAATCCCTTCTGCCTGCCTTGGTCCATATCCCTCTACTCCTTGCATACTCATGTGCTTATCTAAAATGCTCTTATTGTATCTGCCTCCACCTTGGCAGAGTGTTCCAAATGTCAGCCACTCTATGTAAAAAACCTACCCCTCACATCTTTTTTGAATCTCCCACTCTCACCTTAAGTGCATGCCCTCTGGTATTAGACATTTCAACTCTAGGACAAAGATTCTGACTGTCAACCCAATCCATGCCTCTCATAATTTTATAGGTCTCCCCTCAGCCTCTACTGCTCTAGAGAAAACACCCTAATTTATTCAACCTGTCCTTATAGCTCATACCCTGTATTCAAGGCAGCATCCTGGTAAATCTTTTTTGTACCCCTCCAAAACCTCCACGTCCTTTCTGTAATATGGTGGCCAGAATTGAACATAGTACTCTTAAGTGCAGCCTAACTAACATTTTATAAAGCAACAACATGACATCCTGACCCTTGTATTCAATGCCCCGCTTAATGAAGGCAAGTATGCCATATGCCTTCTTTACCACCCTATGTACTTATGTAGCCACTTTCACGGGGCAATGGATCCCAAGATCCCTCTGTACATCAATGCTGTTCAGGGTCCTGCCTTTATATGTATATTTATCCTTAACATTTGATCTCCCAAAGTGCAGCACCTCACACTTGCTCCGATTAAACTCCATCTGCCATTTCTCCACCCGTATCTGAAATTGATCAATATCCTGTTGTATCCTTTGACAGCCTTCTGCACTATCCACAACTTCATCTATCTTTGTGCCCTTGAAAGACCTTAATTACGTCCAAGCGGCTTGTGAGTTAAAATAGCCCTGTGGCAGGAACATGTCTGCAAACCCGGGGTGTGCCATTCAGTGCCAGGAAATTGCAGCCCTGCCAACCTCTGTTCCTGCCTTTGTTGCCATTTACAAATTTGGTCCACAATATCTGCAGTTATATCTTTTAGAACTAGAAAGGGTGTAGTATTTTACCCTGTTTCAATTTATTAAATACTGTGTGTTAAATCTACTGTGCTGATGGATGTTCTAGTGTACACATTCATGGGAGTATTGTAAACATACTCCAAGTCTCTCTGAGCCAGTGAATAAACCACGGGACATCAGTTTATACAAATTCAAAAAATCCTTTCCTGAAATGTCATCAATCTGGGCATTGTGGAACAAAAATGTGCAGTTAATTATAATTGTACGGTGAAATGATTTTCAATGCGCTAATATAAATGCTAATAGTGATTGTGGTCCCTGGTGGACAGATTAAGGAACTGGAGCAGCAGGGTCTAGTGGCCAGTTTAAGCACTAAGTTGATAGCATTTAAGTGCTGGGGATGTGCCAGCCAAGTACTAATGGAGTGAGTATATGGGATACAATCTGGTCGATCAACTCGAGAACCTTTGATGCTACATAAAACCAGCTCTATCCTTTTCAAAGCATGCACTCTCTGCAGGTACATTGGTTCACTGAACATTTTAATTATGCTGCTAGGGTACACATGGCTAAATCACAATGTTCTCAAATTTAAGATGTATGCTTTGATTTTCAGAAAATTGATGGCACACTTTTTCATGCAGTGCAGTGTTCTGGCCCCATCACTCTCTGTATTTGGTGAGTAATTGTTCTGTGGATACTGTAATGAATAAAGGCTTGCAACACAACCCATGATAAGGAAACAGTCTTTTGCAACACGAACACATTAAACCTGCCTGTCTGATCCTGTGTTCTCCACAGAAACAACTGTGATTAGAGAATGCTAGGTATTTTAATTGCCTTCATTTTGGCCACTAGATTCTGTTTACATGACCACAAGACATCCAGCTTTCGTCAGAGACCTGAGCCTTATGATATTTATACTGTTAATGCTGATTGTGTAAAAATAGAAACCTATGAATAAGTCGAGCATATTGTGATATAACTACGTTTACTTAGTGTTGCTGCAGGAAACAGTGTGGGAGTAACAGCAACAGTGAAATAATTTAAAGTCTGCAATAATTTTAAACAAAATAATTAACAAAATATAGAGCTTCTGGTGTTTCTAGTTTCTCCATAGAATAAATCAAGATAAATACTTTGATACAATAATTATACACTATTTTAATCTACATGCACAGCTGTTGCACAGTGTAAAGATGGTGAAGTGGAAAATGATTTCATCCCCTTTTCAAGCCTCCAATCGATCCAGTGCTGCCACTGCTGTCCCAACCAGGAGATACGAGTCTTCAGTGAAATTGGACATCAGCCCTCATTTCAATTCAGTACTTTGACTTTGAACTGCTTGGACAGCAGCAGCCTCGAGTGAGTGTTCGAATGCGGAGCAAACAATAGGAGAAGGGATCACTAACCTGCCTCGTCGGGTAGAGCAATCTGGCCCCACGGTAATGCCTTTCAGAGTTTAAAATAAAAACACTTTTCTTTTGTAATGGCTGCGTGCCAGCTGAAGAATGTTGCATATCTACATCAAACCAAGCTCCTGCTCTGCTCTACCCAAACCAATTCCTCTCTGGGGGCTGAATATTGATGTTAGGCCTATCCTACACACATGTTGGAGCTTAACTATTTTTTAGCCAGCCTGTAGGAATGCCTAAAGAGGGCTTGATCCAACATCAGGTCGGACATTTTTGAGGCACAACTTGGAAGTGAAATACTAATTCTTTTTCATTCCAATTCAATCAAATCAAGTCCAATTCAGGGTTTCAACAAGTTGAGACATTCCCGATCCAAACTGACAAGACTGGGCTCTCTCCTCCTTCTTGGGCTTGATCTACATGATCCAAGCTGATTGGAGTAGGCATAGCTCCTCCTCCAAGGCTTCATCTTATTTGCATCTTAGCCAAAAGGCCAAGATGTCGCTTTTAAAAATTGCTTCAAATGAAGCTACAATGTAACCTAATGACTTCAACCAAGTACAGCATGTCGACACTACACTTGATCTTAGGCAAAAGGCAGAAGTGAAATATTAATTGTTGAAATTGGCCCTTGCCACTCCTGTTCATTGCACCTATATTTAAGAGCAGAAGTGCCCTTTTGGCAATATGATCCATTTTAATGTAAATATATCAATCAAATCTCTGGTTCAGAAAAGGGACAATTCTAACTGCTAAGACTCATTCTTCCATGTACTAATTTTTTAAGAGTTAAAAAAATCAAATTTCAATTTGTTAGATTTTGTTTTACTTTCCTTTCTGTCTCTTTTTACTATCTCTCTCTCTAAATTCAATCATTCCTTCTTTCTATTTTTAGTGACTGATTTAACTAATCCACATTCTACTCCACCCTTTATAATTCCTCTCCTTTTCTAGCCTTAAATCTGATTGGTTATGGAGATGCGTTCATGATTCTATTGTTCGTTAAGATTTCCAGATACACTATATTCTCACCGTGTCATTATCTACTCACATTTCCAGCAAGTTTGAAGCAAATGATATCGTTGAGCTGAAAAGTGTAAGATAAAGTCTACTGCCTCATTCCATCACAGAATGACCCATTGTGCCTGTGAATAGTATTAGCATGTTAGAAACAAGAAAGTACCTTTTGGTTTCAATCCCTTTCTCACTATTGAAAGACACCTAGCCATTCCTTCATCCCACATAAACTGTGCACATTAACGGCCTTCTCCAGTAACTAACTCCATAATTTGTGTGGAGTAATTCTGTCCAATATCCCTTCATATTTTAAATTTAGAATATTTTACATGCGTTTCCTGGCATTTGAACACCCAAACAAAATGATAAGTTCTTTGGGGCAATTCTGTTAGTTCATGGAATCATGGGATCATACTATGCAAAAGAGGTCTTCTAGCCCATCAAGTCTGCACCGACATACGAGAAGCATGTGAACTCCCACCTAATCCCTTCTACCAGCATTTGGCCCATAGTCTTGAATGTTATGATGTGACAAGTGCTCATCCAGGTTCTTTTTAAAGGATGTGAGGCAACCCATCTCTACCACCCTCCCAGGCAGCACATTCCACACTGTCACCACCCTCTGGGTAAAAAGGTTTTTCCACACATGCCCCCATAAACTTCCGGCCCATCAAAAACCCTTCCAAATTTTCAACTGGGTTAATGTTCAACCAATGAAAACAAATGTTATTTCTTAAATCAACATAGTATTAATGTAGCATACAGTAGAATATTCAAAAGATCCTTCAGGTGCTGCAGGTGGGGAAGAGTGTGGGGTAGCAATGCAATCAAAGATCCTTTTAAGGGAACAAAGGTTGTAAGACACAAGTAGTTTCGGGAAGGAGTTCTAGGCTTATGCTTATTATTGGTCATTACTAATGATGTGGGAAAAAGCAGGTCATGTACAGTAAATGTAACCTCTCCCACATACTATGAGGGCAGAAGATCAATAGAGGGGGATAATTAAATTTGCTTTTTGTTGTGGGTATTACTTTACCAATGTGTTGCAATAACATTTATTATCTTAAACTGTGTTTTTGTATTTCTTTCATAAATCAAAAGTTGCTTAGAACAGTTGAATGAAGATACCATGGAGATTTTTATTGGAGCATTTTATTGAATTTGGGCTTTTGATGAGGAGCTTCACTCAGCTAAAACACACATGTGGATACCCGTACTGCTTCTGATGTTCTTATCTTTAAAATATTTCAGGATTTAAAGAAGAGTTTGTAGTCTCAAGCCATATCGCTAACATAATATCCTGATAGCCTTTATAAGAAATATCTTTCTTTTTAGTATATATCTATTAAATTCTCAAAGTATTCAGCATATTGCATTTTAGTTAATGTTAATGATATTCCATTCTCAGTGTAACAATTATTCATTCAAGTCATGCTTGGTAGAAAATTGGTAACTGTGCTTTTTTAAATAATTGATAAACTGCGTAGTCTAGGGTTGCAGGTGGGCCTTTCTGAAAGAGAAGCATCAGTGAATTAAGCCTGATAAGCATATTAATGTATATCAATTCTGGTGAAAGCTCACAACTAGAAACATAAGTTGGGGGATGGGGGGAGAAACATAGAGAATCAGGAATCAACAGGAAAGCGAGTTTTGCGCCATAGCCGTTGCAACCCTTCCCAGCCTTGCTGCCGGCTTGAATTTAATTGCCAGCCAGGTTGGGTGGGAAACCTATTAATATTCAAATACAGCAATTTAAATACAATTAGCAGGCTTGCAGCCAGAGTCAAATGGCCTTTTCTATTTATCCATCTCCCCAGTGGGGTCTGCATCAGGCAGCCTCTGGCATAGGCCTTCACAAACGAGGACTTGGCAAATTGAACCCCAAGGATCGATGAAGAACCACCAACCCCTCAGTAATGAGAGACATCCTCCCCACCACACAGGCATCAGGCTTATCCGACCCTTGATTCATCACCCAACCCTACAGGCCCCCCAGTCAGGCCCCCTTCCCTTCCTGAATACAGGATTTGAGGGTGGAGGGGACAGAGTGGTGGGTCTAAGGGGGAAGGGAGCTGAGTGGGGGGAGGTCAGGTCATCGTCATGCCTGTGTGGTTTGGGAGAGGGACTACCTGTGATTTATGGGTTGTGGGGGAGGATGCCCCTTTTTGGTAAGGGGTTTGTGGTACTTCCCTGGTCAGTAAGGGGTACCATTTTGTTTTTTGGGGGCACAAAGATGAGGTCACCTTTAGAAAATGGCGACCCAGTCTCAGATCAGCAGGGCTGGCTGGCGCGTTGTCCGCTATGAATAAATTAGCATGCATCTGGTGGGAGAATCCCAGCTGATGGATGCTGCCAATGCCAGTGCGAAAACCTCCAGACACCCACTGATCCCATTGCATCACTAACAAAGGGGGAGGTTTTGCGACCATGCTCCCTGCCTGTGGGATTTGCAATGTGCGCTCAAAATCTGGAGGGTGTAATTCACACTGGTGAGTTTCCGAGTTCCAACCTTACTGGCCCCGGTGGAGTGGGCTGAAACACTTTGGGATTGCAGAACACTCATCTTAATAGGTTAGCATGTCATTAGCAAGGACTTACTCCGGATATTGAGCCCACACCAAATTTTCAGCTGCGTTGATGTGATATCACATTGCCACCATTTACGAAGCTCTATAGAAGCATGAACCTCGTGCCTTCACCTCCAAGGGGGATTATGGAGGTCAGTGCACAGGCAGCCAGTACCCTCCGCTGTGTGCACTGCCAAGGAGGCACTGGTGAGACCTCAGAATCATAGAATCATAGAACACTACAGTGCAGAAAGAGTCCCTTTGGCCCATCGAGTCTACACTGAACATAATCCCACCCAGGCCCTACCCCCATATCCCTACATACTATACCCACTAATCCCTCTAACTTACACATCCCTGGACACTAAAGGACAATATCTTAGCATGGCCAATTGACCTAACCTGCACATCTTTGGACAGTGGGAGGAAACTGGAGTACCTGGAGGAAACCCACACAGACACAAGGAGAACATGCAAACTCCACACAGACAGTGACCCGAGCCAGGAATTGAACCCAGGACCCTGGAGCTGTGAAGCAGCAGTGCAAACCACTGTGCTACCATGCCGCCTCAGGGAACATGGCTGTGTTCAACTGGGGGTCAGGGATCCCTGAATCGGCACTTCAGCGAAAGAGGTCAAGAGGGGTCACTTGCAGATCTTGCCCTCCCTCCATGTTGGGGTGCCCCTTGCTTTAAAGGGATTGTGAGGGCTGCTATGCAGGCAGCAATTCCCATGTCCTTCTTCCTGGGTTCCTGCTCATATCGCAACTGAGGGATTGCCCTTCATCAGTAGGGGCTGGCAAGAGGGTGGAATGGACATAGCTCTGCTATTGTCACACTCCACAGAGATGAGGCTCCCCAGTGCTTTCAGCAGTTAAATCGTTGGCAGCGGATGAATCAGAGGGAATGTCCCACTGGAGAAGTGTGACATTTGTGAGAATACAAGTTATTACTAATGAGTCATAGGCTTCAGCCTGAAAACATGCTGGTGCCATCAGCGTGAAACACTCCGTAATTTGAGCTGCAATCAACACTCTATCCCGAGTTTGCCCGGAGTCCCTGCTCAACCCAACCACCATCTTTATTAACATTATCTGTCTTTAGCCCACCCACCAAAGCTAGGCATGAGGGACAGAGCTTTCCCATCCCACCTGCCACAGGAATAGTAGTGAGTGGCTCACGGAAAATGCAAACGTCCATTGATCTCAGACGGGAGTTTCTGACCTTGGGGTGAGCGTGGCCAGATAATCCAGCCCTAGTTATTGTTCAAAAAACACCTTTGTCTTTTAATTGCTCCTGTGTAGCTGTCAAATTCACATCCAGCGTTGTCTGGATAAAGTGTCTCTGTGAGGCAAAACTGGATTTCTCTGAGCCATTTCAAATTCCTGATGTAAAGAATCCTTTTCCTCACACATTCCATGACTGTGGCGATTGTCCCTTTAAGGGCAACATGGCAGACTAAGGGTCACCTGGTCTGGAGTGATTCCTACTCTGAATCCTAATTAGTCTCCCTAATTAACAGTTGTAAACAGCCTCAAGGCTGCATCTAGCTCCCAACATGTCTCCCACCTCAGAGGATTCCACTCCCTGGGGTGATTCCCATTCAACTGATCCCCCAGACCAGATGACCCTTAGTCTGCTGTATTGCTTTGAAAAAGACAATCACCACAACAGTACTCTCTTTGAACACATTTCCTGTTGCTGCAGAAAGGATTCCTCTGCATGCAGTATCTCTGAAGGTAATGTGCTGATCTCCCATTCACACAACATGCTTTGCACATAGAGGTTCACTCAAAGGGCCCGATTTCACCAACAAGTTTTGCCTTGTTTTCCACCGCAAAAACGTGGCCAGTTCTCCCTTTACCAAGGCCTGAAAATGGCCGTGATCGGGACCACGCCCGAAATGGGCACAATGGCCATTTAAATGCATTTGCACACATTTAAATTGACTTAATGGGCTGCACACCCAAACTTATCAACACTTCCCCCTTTACCACCGTGTTCGCCCGTCCAGAATTGGTGTGAAACAGACATTCTCTACAAAAGTCTGATTCCAGTTAGTAAGGAGGTAGGTGCCAAGTGTCCAACGGCTCTTTGCTTGAGATCAGTAAGGAGGAAGGAGGTGTCCGCTGCCACTCTGCTTGAGGTCAGTGAGGCATAACGGGAGTGTCTGCTGCCACTGTCTGAAATCAGTGCCTGAGGTTGGTGGGGTGGAATATATTCTTGTAAATATCTGCAAAATTTAGCAGTCAGGATCATGCCAATAATATTTTAAAATGTACTTTGAATACAATTTTGCAGAATGAATCCTTCATATGTACAAGGAGTCAGAGTGTTTTTGAGTAAGTTTAGCTTCTGGAATCATGCTTTTAATAAATTTCTTTATTTGCCACACACCATTTAAGGACTTTGCATATTTAAATAGTATTATGTTAGCAATGTTCAAGGCATATCTTAATAGATACATGAACAAGAGGTGAACAGAGGGATAGGAGCCACGTATGGACAATAAGTAGTGGGTCTAAATGAGGTTTAAGAATTGTCACAGGTTTGCTGGGCCCATGATTGGTCTGTGTGGTGGAAGAGGTAGGGGGATAAGGGAATCAGTAATTTTGGGGGGATGGGGCATTGTCTGTGGGGGCCAGGGGCAAGCATTATCCGGCCTGGGAGAGATGTGGCGGGGAGGTGCATTCCATTTTTTTTGTGCATGGGCAGTTGGAGGTGCCAATCGGAACTGCTGGGTTTCGGGCACGTTAAGCTCTGTCCACAGACTTCTGAAGCTCAATTCAGAATTGTTGATGTTTTTTTCAGGCAGAGTGTGTATGGGGGCACCTGAGAACATGTTTAACAGTCATATCTGAAACACCCCCAGTTTCAAGTCCACCCAGCATTTAGAATCAAAATGGTAAAATAGAGCCCAAAGTGTACAGCTGTCAGCTACTGAATTGCTAGATGTGCAGTCAATACATTTGCAAGACAGCCATGAGTACATTCTTTGCCGATTAGCAGTGTCACACTTTGCGCTTTCCTCAACAAGCCCCTCTGAGTAATTATTTTCCATTTTTCTCTCTGCTAAGATCTGGATTGAGACTGCTCAGGATTATTTCATCAAGCCTTTAATGCCAAGCCAGACATGGAACTTGCAGCCCCTCTGACCCATAAACAATTGACACCGGCAAAACCTAAGGAAAGTTTCCTTTGTAAGCAGACAGGCTAATTCTTTGGCTGTCGACCGTTGGTGGTAGATACAGATTACTCATCTTATTTCCAGCGTGGCCTATTTGCTTCAATGATACCCCATCTGGCTTCTAAGCAGGAGCTTTGGACAAAGTCATCTCAGTTCAAAATCATCTATTTATGGACTGTGCAGGAATAATTGCATTGAGAGTATTCCTATCTGCAGTGTTTTTTTCCTTTAAATGAGCCTAATTAAGTTCAAATGCCGCATTTGTTTGGAGCTATCTATTTCCCTGAAAGATGAGATAACATTTCTCTGCCAGCCTCCCAAGGGAATAGTTTATTGGTTGCAACCAGTTTTCGGGACAATAACTTTAACGGGCTTGTCTATTCCCATGGAAACCTATTTTGTTTGGCCACTATTGGAATCTCGGATATAGAAGTTCTTTATTAAAAGCATGGTCCCAGTAGCTAAGTTAAACTTACTCAGAAACACCTTGACCCCTTGTCCATACGAAGGTTTCTTTCTGGGAAATTGTATTCAAAGTGCATTTTAAAAATTGTAGGCTAAATGCTGCAGAAATGTATAAGGATATTTTTGCTGTATTAAAGGTATTTTGTATAAATTGTACAGCAATTGGACTCAGTGGTCCAACATTGGAGTGAGAAAGTAAATAGAGCCTAGATTGGTATTTTCAGACAGCCGGGGAACACTCCTGGTGAAGCATCAACACGTAGAGATTGACCCGTTAGTTACTGTTTGTGGGATCTTGCTGTGCATATGCTTCCTGCTGCCTCTTTAATTGCAATCACTTTATTTTGAAAGAATGCATTACAGATGAAACACTTTGAGACATTTTGATGGTATAAAGGAATTGTTCCAGGGATGGGGAGATAGATTGTGTATAGTTGTAGGGAGTTAAATCCCCTATTAGGGATTCTGACCTTATCCGACTCACTTTTGCATTTTACCATATGGGATTGCCACCAAAATTGCCTTAAGCAGAGTGGGTCAAATATCTTGCGAATAAATCCTTAGTGATTTTGCACTGCAAGGCTATTAACCCATTGCTTGCCTACCAACTCCAATCTGCAGGGTAATGGCAGGCTCAGTCATGGCTGCCATTTGTGTATAAGCATTGCACTCCAGAGACATTTCAAACCCAAGATAGTCCCTACTTGCCCCCAGACCATTTAAGGGCTTTTCATATTTAAATAGCATTGTGTCAGCAATGTTCAAGGCATTTCTTGATAGACACATGAACAGGAGGCGAACAGAGGGATAAAAGCCG
This sequence comes from Carcharhinus amblyrhynchos, assembly GCF_965287045.1. Lineage (NCBI taxonomy): Eukaryota > Metazoa > Chordata > Chondrichthyes > Carcharhiniformes > Carcharhinidae > Carcharhinus > Carcharhinus amblyrhynchos. Next base: position 83,551,322 of record NC_137327.1, on the reverse strand, counting down.
CGTGTGGACAATAAGTAGTGGATCTAAATAAGGATTAAGGATTGGCACAGATTTGGTGGGCTGAAGGGCCTGTTCCTGTGCTGCATTTTTTCTGTTCTTTGCTTCATCGACACAAATGCAGCGTGGAGTTCATACCTGGAAATGATTCAAGCCTTGGGGGTTCAAAGTCCCTATTGAAAATCCAACCTGAAGAGAAAGATGAAAACTTAAGCCATGGCCTGATTGTTATGGATTTTTCAGTTATAACCGTTCCAACGCACTCCAAATTGGCTTTCTACCCTCCACTCTGCATAAGCTTGAAGTCATCCAAAATTCTGTCCCATTTTTACTCACATTGAGTCCCATTCACCCATCACACCTGTGCTGTTCATCTATACAGTTAAGCTATGTTTTTAGGTCTAAATTCTTCCAAACTCTGTAATCACATCCATCAGCACAACCTTCTGTAATACCCTCACTCTGTTAATTTCAGCCCCTTGACCATCCCAGATTTTCATCCCCCTACCATTTGGGAACCATTCTTTTAGCTGTCTAAGCTACGGAATTCACTCTCTAAAGTTCTCTTCCTCTCTATCTCTTTTTCTCCTTTACAGTACTCTGGAAGGCCAAATATTTGGTCATCTGCTTTAATCAATCTTTATCTGGGTAGCATGGTGGCACAATGTTTAGCACTGCTGCCTCACAGCACCAGGGACCCAGACTCAATTCTGGTCTATGTGGAGTTTGCATATTCTCCCCCTGTCTGCATGGGATTGTTCCAGGTACTCCGGTTTTCGCCCATACTCCAAAGAAGTGCAGGTTAGATTGATTAGTCATGCTAAATTGCCCCTTAATATCAGGGGGTTTAGCAGAGTAAATACGTGGGTTTACGGGAATAGAGCCTGGGTGGGATTGTTGTTGGTGTAGGTTTGATGGGCCGAATGGCCTCTTTCTGCACTGTAGGGATTCTATGAAATATGTGAAGTTTTGTTTGCTAGCACCATCGTGAAGTACCTTGCAATATTTTATCTGAAAGCACTATATAAATGTAACTTGTTGTTGTTATGTTTCCAGAAAGTTCTTTCCACCTAGAGAAAGTGCATTTACCTAATGAAGTTAATTGTTGGGTATTTTGCTCTCTTACACAGTAAAAAGAAATGTAATAAAAATAAGTAAAATGAATTGATGGCTTTCAATGATGTAATATCTAGTACAGTACTGAACCAACCACAAAACGAGCTTTTATCCCCAGACCGTGCTTTGTTAGCTGATCTTAGCCAAGATGACTACAGGGACATTAAAATCAATTTCAGGAAAGATTTAGCCTGGCTCTCAGCTTGTGCCCACATGTGTAGATCTGATCAGGCTTGACTGCAATGTGCCCAGCTCAACAGGGAATCACCTGATGATGCCCCTAGCAACATTCACCAATAAACAAGTGCTACTTGCTGAAGTTGTGGTGACTGGTGCATGTAGCAAGGAGTCAGGGGGAGGGAATTGTCTGTGGTTGAAAAATCAGCTAGCCTCAGAACAATGCAAACCACAGACTTCCATTTCTGCCTGCTTAAAGCTTGACACCAGCCATTCAGATTCAAACTGTGCTGATGTTTGTGAAAATCTCACACATGCAGAGACTGCAGAAGGCAACAACACCCAGGGCATCCTGCAACATGAGTCACTGCTTTCAACAAAGGAGAAAAAAATTGTTAAGTTGGCTAAAGTCTCATTAAAAAGGAGATTATAAGGTCAACACTTGTCATATTGTGGCTATCTATAGATTGATGGCAGTTTGGCAGCAACTCATCAATGTAGTGAATCTTTTGAAAGATGGTTTATTGTGATCTCAACACAATTTTCAACACGTTGAGGCATCACACTGGCTTTTCATCAACTTTCTCCTGGAAAACATGATTGGCATGGTTGCTTGTACAAGGCTTAAGGCATGTGCAGCAACAGAGCAATGAGCTGGGCTCACTGGATACTGCAAGTAAATATGCATGGTATCTCATTGCACCAAGACATAAGCTTTCATAAATGCTGTTTAGCTGAAGTGCGCTGCAACTGCAGAGACATGAAAACTGATATGAATTTTAAAAACAAATAATAACTCATTTTAAGATCAACTTTCCCATCTATCAATTAATAGATCTAATCGAAACAATGGAACTATCAGATTGTTGGGGTTTCAATTGAGTCCAAGATTTTTCCCTGTTGATTTTTTTTTACTAGAGGTGAGAGTCCCCACCCATGGTTGAAGAGAGTGTGTGGTAACTGAATGATTTAAATTGCAAAATGAACAGAACCAGTTCAATTTTCCACTGCCGAAAAGGAGAGGCTGTCATTTGAAAAAATGCTGACACATTCCATTTAGAATTACAGAATTGATGCTTCTATCAATATTTGTTACGCTTATGCTTCCGATTTACATTTTTATCAAGCCTGATTCCAGAATTATGGCAATGTGATCATTTTCTCATTTAGACTGACAAGTGCTTCAAGCAAATCACCTTGTACATTTCCCCTCCTCTACTTATTTATTCTTCAATTAAGCACTGGCCTTTTGATCTTTCGGCGAATAATTTTCTTCAACGGATAAAGGATATATGCAGTCAAAACTTGCTGAAGGCAAAGTGTGCCAGATCCAGCCAAGACTAAAATGTATGATCTATTCAAATAATACAACTTGCTCAATATGTGCCACAATGTTCATTTAAAGATCCCCAAAGAAAATTAGACACTTGTTACAGACATTAAGCTTTCTGGCTCAGAGGGAAAGAAGAGATTCAATATGAAGATGTGTCAGGACAAAATTATTCAAATTTTATGTTCATGTTCATAAAAAAAAATTAGATATATTAACAAGTCTGTGGCAAAAGACCAAGAAACAAATTGTAGACAGCCACTATGTGAAAAGCAAGCAGAGAAGATAAGTATATCAAGAAATTGTGAACAGATTATGTATTTTTAAAAAAAGAGGGTCATTTTTAGTGCAGAGTCTGCACGTTTTCCCCTTGTCTGCATGGTTTCCTCCAAGTGCTCTTGTGTCCTCCCGCAGTCCAACAGATGATTAGGTGCACCGTTCACGCTAAATTCTCCCTCAGTGTACCCGAACAGGCACCAGAGTGTGGTGACAATGGGACTTTCACAATAACTTCATTGCAGTGTTAATACAAGCCTACCTGTGACACTAATAAATAAACTTTACAATGCTCCTTGCACTAACCTGTCTGCCACTTTGCCACCATAATTTTCCAGTCCCACTGATGTCTACAGCATTTCGAGTGGCTCATCCATCCCTCCAGTCGCTGTCGGGAGTCACCCTTGAGAGGACCAGAAGATCCTGCTGCCATGGAGGCCTGAAAATCCTGCCCCATATCTCTTATTTCTCTTTGAAGTCAAAGGATGTAAAAATTGGGGCAATGGAACATAGCCTATCACCCATTTTATATTATTGCACAGATAGGGTTATCCCAAGAGTGTGCTATTTGCAACCAAAAGTAATTAGAACTGTAGGGAAAAGTTGCATATCAGTAACACAAAATTTGATCTTTTAGATGAATAATATTTCAATTTTCTTTCATGTTCATTTTTGACCTTCTGAATTGGACTGTAAAAGCAGCCTCTTGTTCATTTGCTCGCTGTTCATTTGAAATTTAATAAAATAAATGGGGATCTAGCCTAATTGTTTGATATGCACTTACAGTGAATTTCTGAGTAGTGAACCAAAGGCTTAATATCAATCCGCCTTTTATTAGCCATCTCTGCACTGTTTTGCAATTAGCTTTTGAGGATCAATTGCATGAAACCATTTCAAACAGGAGACAAAGGAACAGGCTCCCTGTTTACTTTCTGAATGTCAAAATACCTCACTGGGAATATTAGATTCAAAATGCAGGGAAGAAATAGGTCTCTTTAAGCTTGGTAAATGTCAAAAGGTGAATGATGCACAAAAAATGATGAATAAGTAACTGGTGATTTACTTTTCAAATCACAATTGACGATTAGCAAGTAACTTGGTAGCGTGCACAGCTAACACAAGTAAGTTGATACTCATGATTACCTTGTGCCAATCACTATACTAACTAAAACTATGCTTGATTTTGCGAGGATGCTCCAACCTCACTGCATTGAGTTTTGATATATTTTGTCAAGGATGCCACTAAGATGTTAGCGCTGGGTTTTGCAAGTGGATTACACAACAGCTGTTTATCTCAGAGACCTGTGTTCAGTGACGGGATAAATATGTCCTCTGATTCTTGTCCTTTTGAGTTCTTATCCAAAGCAAGTCCAATTCACAGCACCGCAATGTCCATAAAGAAGGTAGGTCCTCAATCCGTTCAACCAGAACAGGGATCGAATCACATGGTGTTGGGACCAATCTGATTCACAGCAGCAGTTCAGTCAACTGGTCCCCCAAGGAGTACAAGTTTAAAGTTTTAAAGTTTATTTATTAGTGTCACAAGTAGGCTTAAATTAACACTGCAATGAAGTTGCTGTGAAAATCCCCTAGTCTCCACACTCCAGTGTCTGTTTGGGTACACTGAAGGATAATTTAGCGTGGCCAATGCACCTAACCAGCATGTCTTTCAGGAGGAAACCAGATCACCCAGAGATAACCCAAGTAGAAACAGGGAGAACATACATGTTGTAGCCAGCAGTGAATAGTGACAGTAGAGGCTCCAATTTCGTTCTATTTCGAGACTGACCTGGTATCACTTTTACTGTGTCCCATGGGCATGTGTTGGAAGGGTTTATAACTGAATACTCAATCTGCTTGGCCACATGATGAATGCACCTTACTTGGCCATTGAGTCCTGGGCCTGAATTTTCTGGGCTGAAGTCAATGGACTTTTTGGTGATTTGCCATATTTTTCATCTCACTCATGACGGATCCAGCCACATGCGGGTTTCCTAATGGAGACAAACTCCCATCTTCACATTGAGAATACCCTCAATTCTGTTGTGTGGGCGCTACCACCATGCTAAATGGGATAGATTTCGACCAGATCAGGCAACTCAAGACTGGGCACTCATGAAGCAATGTGAGCCATCAGCAGCAGCAGAAGTATACTCTACCACAATCTGTAACCTCATTGCCCAGCATACCCCCCCCATTCTATCATTGCCATCAATCCTGGTTCAATGACGAGTGCAGGAGGGAATGCCAGGAGCAGCACCAGGCAAGCCTCAAAATGAGGTATCAACCTGGTGAAGCTACAACACAGGACTACTTGCTTGCCAGGCACCATAAGCAGAAAGTGATGGAGAGGGCTAAACAATTTCACAACCAATGGATCAGATTTAAGTTCTGCAGTCCTGCCACATCTAGCCATGAATAGTGATCATCAATCAAACAACTCATTAGAGGAGGAGGATCCACAAATATCTCCACCCTCAATCATGGAGCAGCTCAGCACATCTGTGCAAAAGATAATGCTGAAGCACTAGCAACAATTTTCAGTCAGAAGTGCTGAGTGGATGGCCTCCTCCGTGAGACCCCAGCATCACAGACGTCAGCCACAAACTCTCAGCTCCTGATCTCTGTGAAGCCTTGGTTCAAAAATGGACAAAAGATCTGAATGCCAGAGGAGACACAAGAGTTACTGCCCTTGACATCATGACAGTGTTTGACTGACTATGGCAGCAAGGAACCCTAGCAAAACTGGAGTCAACAGGAAGCAGGGGGAATACCCTCCACTGATTAGAATCATGCCTGGCACAGAGAAAGATGGTTGTGATGGTTGGAGATCAATCATCTCAACTCCAGGACATCATTGAAGGAGTTTCTCTGGGTAGTGTCCTGCCCAACATCTTCAGCTATTTCATCAATGACCTTCCTTCCATGATAAAGTCAGAAGTTGGGATGTTCACTGATGACTGCGCAATGTACAATACCATTTGCTACTCCTCAGATACTGAAGCAGTCCATGTCCAAATGTAACAAGACTTGGACAATATCCAGGTTTGACCAGACAAGTGGAAAGTAGTGTTCACATCACACAAGTGCCAGAGACTGACCAGCTTCAACAAGAGAGAATCTAACCTTCATCTTTTGACATTCAATGACCTTACCAACAGAATCCTTGTGGTTACCATTGACCAGAAACTGAACTGGACCAGTCATATAAATACTGTGGCTACCAGAGCAAGTCAAAGGCAAGGGGTGGGATTCTCCCCTAAAAATTTCTAATAGTGTCAAACTGGAGTAAGTAGGATCTAAGGTAAATCCCGTTGGTTTTTTTAGCAGGATTTTCAAAATCAATCTCCCATACTCTGTGCACTACAGAATGCACTGGTGTGAATCTCATGAAAAATCAGCAGGTGGGGCCTGTTTCTGCTGGAGAGCCCACCAGCACTGTGCTTCATGGGCCATTCTGTATGTGCTGATCTGTTAGCGCCAAGATTGGTGCATGTGCCAGTAGCCCCACACTGCCAGCCTCATGATCGTTGGCCAGCACAGTAATCCCCTCCATCGCTGGCCGAGCGACCCCACACCACCCGATCGCTAGCCCCCCAGATCTCCTTCTTTAAAAATCACTGCAATTTAGTGTAGAGTCTTGGTTTCTAGAGTTTAGCTAACTTAGTGCCCATTTCACTGCACTTCTGCGGTCTATCTGGAATTTCAGACTCTATCCATATGCAAGTCTAGTGCTTTATCATTCCTAACTTTAAAATAAACTTGTTTGTGTGACTTTCTACTCTGGCCTGTGTGAGGCATGTAACTTTCCACAGTCACTGTTAGCAGCGACGATGTAGGGGACAATTCCCCGACCTTGCTGTGCCGTGAGTAGATTGTGCTGATGATGGAGAATAGCATGCGAGCCTAGAAATCCATTTTGCATCCAAGACCAAACAGTTAGCGAGTCTCTCGGTCCCTCCCTGATTGTGCTCAGAAAAGGGCAGAGTCTGATGAGCATATATAAAGCAGTATTTAAAAATACCGTTCAAAACCCAGTGCACAGAATTCACTGGCCTTCGGGCATGATGTGAGAACAGTAAGATTCATTACTGGCCTCCACCAGAGGAGACCTAGCACAATGGTCATGCTTGGGGGTTTGGAGGCACTGAAGGCACCATATGGTTGGGGGCATGGCCACCAAGTGCCCATCAGGCTGTGTCCCACCTGACTCACTGGCGGGGCCCATCTGGAACACTGGTGGGTCTTGGCAGTGGCCACCAGAGAGCTCGGCAGTACCTGTTAAGTACTGCCAGTGTGCCAAAGGCAGTAACAAAGGAATGAGTCCTGAGTGGGAGTCATGAAGGAGGAGATATGATAGTGGGGGTCAGGGAGTTGTGCAGGGGTGGTTCATGAAGGCACTCTTGCTAGGGGTTTGTTAGTGATCCTAATGGAGGGGCTTGTTGGGGGTCCTGATGAGGGGGCACGCGTTGCATATGGTGCAGTAGGACCCATTGGGTTGAGCTATGGGGTCCTAAAGGATATAACTGCTAGACTGGGTCTGCAGCAGGTGGTGAAAGAACCAGCAAGAGGAAATAGCATACTTGATCTTATCCTTACCAACCTGCTGGCTGCAGATGTATCTGTCCATGACAGTACTGATAAGAGTGACCACTGCACAATTCTTATGGAGACAAAGTCTCGTCTTCACATTGAGAATAGCCTCCATCTGATAGTGCCACACAATCACCGTGCTAAATGGGACAGACTTCAAACCGATCTATCAACTCAAGACTGGGCAGCCATGAGGTGCTGTGGGCCATCAACAGCAGCAGAATTTTACTCCAGCACAACCTGCAACTTCATGGCCCAGCATGTCTCCCACTCAACCACTACCGTCAAGCTAGGGATCAACATTGGTTCAATGGAGATTGCAGGAGGGTATGCTAAGAGCAGCATGAGGCATACCTAAAAATAAGGTGTCAATGTGATGAAGCTACCAAATAGGATCACTTGCATGTCAAATGGCAAAAACAGCAATGATAGACAGAGCTAAGCAATTCCACAACCAACAAATCAGATTTACGCTCTGCAGGAGCTTGTGGAGCCTCTGGAGGATGTTCCACAAATATCAGTGCAAAAGATAAAGCTGAAGCATTTACAGCAATCTTCAGCCAGAAGTGCTGAGTGGATGATCCATCTCAGCCTCCTCCAGTGGTCCCCAGCATCCCAGATGCCAGTCTCCAGCCAATCTGATTCACTCCACGTGATATCAAGAAACGGTTGGAAGCATTGGATACTGCAAAGGCAATGGGCCCTGATAACATTCTGACAATAGTACTGAAGACTTGTGCTCCAGAACTTGCCGCTCCATGAGCCAAGCTCTTCCAGCACAGTTGTAACACTGGATCTACCCAACAATGTGGAAAATTGCCCAGATATGACTTGGCTGTGTTTGCAAAACCTCACTTACTGTACTGTCTGGAGACAATACACATCTCTTTAACCTGGGCTTAATGCTCCTTCCACTCACATTGTTGGCCTCTTTAAGACTTGAATAGCAGGTTAGTTGTAAAGACTTGCATTCTAATCAGTAATCTGTAAACTGTGCTGTTATATGCTCTGTCTGAGGCCAGAACTCTCCATTCACCTGACGAAGGGGCAAACCCTGAAAGCTTGCGAGTTTACTATCAAATATATTGGTTGGACTTAAACCTGGTGTTGTCAGACTTTTTACTGTGTTTCCCCCAGTCCATCGCCGGCACCTCCACATTGTGGGACAACCCACAGAACGTGGACTGCCGAGGTTCAAGAAGGCAGTTCACCACCACCTTCTCAACGGCAACTAGGGATGGGCAATAAATGCTGGCCAGCCAGCGACACCTATGTTCCAAGAATGAATACAAAAAAATGATGACATACTTCACAAAATCTAATTCCTTTTTTCTTTAATCCATCCTAAAGCTGGAATAAATATTTAAAAGTCAATGGTATATTAAATCAAAGTATAATAATCTGTAACAGGCTCTTGGAGTCCTGTCTATATCCTTCAAGAAGTCAATTTTCATTCTTGACACAGAATATTAGAATTAGAATTAATGAAAGAATTAGAATCTGTGTTGGATTAATTGTAATGAGAACAATATTGGAATGGATATTTCCAGTTCAGTTTGAAAATTGTTTTCTTTTGTGCCATGAGTTGCTCTCCAGTGGCATTGCAGTGATTCCTGATGGTGGCCAACAACTATCTTCTCAAGGGCAACAAACGATGGGCAATAAATGCCATCCTTGCCGATGGTATTCTCATTCCAAGAATGAATAATTTTAAAGGTTGCTCCAAGAGGGACTAGACTCCAAGCACAGTTGTAAAGCTCAGCACTCAATAGAGTCTTCTCCTTCAAGGCTGGTGCATGTTGTGGGATTGTGGTTCAAAGAAGCAAATCCTAAGATTAGTTAAAAGCTATCTGCTGATGTCCTAAGAAATCTCACGTGATTGGCAGCTCTTTGACTTCTGTTTTGAGAGAAGCCAAGTCATCTCAAGGCATAGTCTCCTGACAGATTATCCAGTTGTGAGCGTTGCTTTTGTCTGAAGCATATCAAATATACAGACTTCAAGACTTTTCTTTTGATTTGGCCACTTGTAGTATAGCTTGACATCAGTCCATTTGATTTCTGATCATAAATGACCACCAGTGCGCAAGAAGCTTCTAAAAATTTTAAAATGTTCCCTTTTTTAGTAAATTTTATGAACTTTCTTTGCACCATTGGTTACTAAACTTGAAGCTGCCTTTACCTAATCATTTTGAACTGTTTCCTTATATGGATATATTTGACACCTTTGTTTGGAGTTTCCAGTCACACTAGCCCCAAAACCAGAAAACCCCACCAAGATCAATGGACTTTGCGTAGACCACCCCCTGCCCACTACGATCCTGTGGCGGGTGGCATGGGAAAATTCCACCTCTTCTTTCTCTCCTTTTAAACTGTAATTTAATGCTCAATCATACTCTCCTAATTCATCCATTATTACTCAGCATCTGTTTCTTTTTATGCCGTCTACTACATAATTTTCTAATTGGTGCTCTATAAATATAAGTTATTATTGTGTAACTCAATGGCTCATAGCTTCTGACTACTACTGCTCTCTGCAGCTTCATATCTCTTTTTTTCCTGAGCCTGGACTCATGAGAATCCATCCCACGAAGTGTCAAATTGCACAGGTGTAACCTATTCACCAAAAAGCAAACAGACCAATTGTTGCCTCGTCAGCCAATGTCTAAACATGAGCACATTGGTCAGAGGTTTTGTTGGCTGCATTGTCAGGTGACATGACTCACCAATAGCCTGCTCAGTGATGATGAGTTTGGATTGTGCTGGTATCCCATGCCTCCAGAACTCATTACAACTTTGGTCCAAACATGTGCAAAAGAATGTATTGTGAGGTGGGAGTGACTTCCTTTGATAACAATACCCTACGTATTGGACTTGAACTCACTGGACTCCACTCATGCAAGTTTATGGCAATAACGTTTTTTTTTGATTTTGTGAAAGGTAGTTAACTTTTATATTTAAAACTGAATGAGACTCTGTGAAATGTACTGAATTGTGACATATGCATCTTGGTGATTGGAGGATTTTCTCTTGCACTGACTGATTCTGAAGAGATCCTCTTTGTGATTCATGAATCTATCTAAGTAAGGAGTTGCTAGGCAATGTTTTTACAAGCTATACAAGTCTGTGCTGTACTGATGTCATCAGCTGATTTTTCCATTTTATGGCTCATCAAAGTTCTATGTTCCCATGCCAATATATTTGCATGCCAAACTTGTATCAAAATATTAACTGCCTTTACCATCATTCTAACAAGAAGTAAGTTTGGATTTCAGCATAGCAATTATTTACGTGAGTGTGTTTTCGCTGTTCAAAAAGGAGTGATCATTCTGTGTATTTTTGTGGCTTCTGCCCTTGCATTCAAGGGTGGGTGAAAAGGAGTAAGTTCAAGGTGAGTGAGGGGTAGGTGGGTAGGTTGTGGGGGCAGTGCCCAATAATTAACAAAGAACAAACAAAAGTACAGCACAGAACAAACTCTTCAGCCTTCCAAGCCTGTGCTGATCATGATACCCTTACTAAACAACAAAAAAATCTTTCTATCATGACTCAGTCCACATCCTTCTATTCCTTCCCTATTCATGTATCTATCCAAGTGCCTCTTAAATGTTGCTAAAGAGCCTGCTTCCACCATATCCTCTAGCAGTGTGTTCCAGGCACCACCACTCTGTGAAAAACTTCTCCAGCACATCTCCTTAAACTTTCCCCCTCTCATCTTGAACATCTACCTCCTTCTAATAGACACCCTGGGGGAATAAACCTCTGACTATTCACCCTGTTTATGCCTCTCGTAATTTTGTAGGCCACTATTAGGTCTCACCTCAGTCTCTGTCTTTCCAGTGAAAACAATCCTCATTTATTCAACCTCTCCTCGTAGTCAACATCCTGGTGAATCTTCTTTGCACTCATCCACAAACTTACTAATCTGACCACCCACATATTCCTCTAGATCACTTATACATATTACAAAAACTGAGGTCCCAGCACTGATTCCTGTGAAACACCACTAGTGACACATCCCGGTTTTGAAAAATACTTGCCACCACTACTCCGTGTCTTCTATGACAAAGCAATTCTGAATCCATCTAGTGAGCCCAACCCAAATGCCATGTGATTTCAGTTTTTTTACCAATCTGCTATGTGGGATCTTGTCAAATGCCTTACGAAAGACCAAATGAAGGTTAGCACAGAGCTCCACTAACTACATATCCACTTCTGCCGAGCCCCATCCATTTTGAGTTCCTTCATCAATGACCCTCCCATATTAAAGTCAGAAGTGGGGAGTTTTGCTGATGTTTGCACAATGCTTTGTTCCATTTGCAACTCCTCAGTTCATGCCCACACGCAGCAAGACCTGGACATATCAGGACATTGGTTCTGATCGATGATAAATAATATTTGTGGCATACAAGTGAAGTGACCATACGTAACAAGAGACATTGTAACCATTTTTCTTTGACATGAATTAACTTCACTATCATTGAACTCTCCATCATCACCATTGACCAGAAACTGAACTGGACCAATCATACAAATGTAGTGGCAATAAACCTGGTAAGAGGCTTGGAACTTTGTGTCAAGTAACTCGACTTCTGATTTTCAAGATTCTGTCCATGATTTAAAAGGCACAAGTGATGGGATACTTGTCTTGGTCAGTCTAGCTCCAACAATTCTAAGAAAAACTTGATGCCAATATGGAAATAGCCTGCTTGATTTGCATCCCATCCATCAGCTTATACACTCACTCCCTCCACCACCAATGCACAGCAGCTATAGTATGTACTAGCTACAAGACAGGCTGCAGCAGCTCACCAAAGCTTCTTGGAGTGTACTTTCCAAACCTGCCTCTCACACACAGAAGGACAATGGCAGCAGTTACAGGGGAACACCACCACTTGCAATCCCTCATTTAAGCTACACAGTATCCTGACTTGGGAATATATTGCTTTTCTCTAGCATCGAAGAATGCAAATTTTAGAATTGCAAATTAGAACTTTCACCTTAAACATTTATGGGTACCTTCAACAGGTAGACTCAGCAAATCAAGAAGGTGGGTTAGACTTTGACAAGACATGATGGCCATTCCAGTAATGCTCACATCCTGTGAATGTAAAAGTGAAAGCATTTTTTAAAATTGTCTGGATTCTACTGTTTCTTCTTTGCTTGAATTGCAAGGTTCTGATTCTCTGAGGACCAGGTTTTATCTATCGCAAACCTTAACTGAAGAGAACCATAATTATCTGAGAGTATGCTGTAAATATGAAATAATTCATTGCCTGTGACAGATTGTGCATATGGAACAGTTCATGACTTGAGAGCTGACTAGAAGTATGCAATAATTCATTGCCTGTGAGTGAATTATAGCAGTCCAATTCATTGGAACTGCAGATATCAAATAATTTTGCAACAGCAGCAATTTGAATTTGAATAGTGGCTTAAACATAGTAAAAAGTCCCACGATTCTTTACAATAGCCTAAGAAAAAAATAATGCTAACTCAAGCAACAAGTAATTAGTCAAAGCATTGGGTTGGAGGGATGGACTTAAAGGATGTTCTTAGAGGGGACACATAAGAAGACAGGTTGCAGAATATGTGACCTGGGGAACTGAAGGTATAGCCACGGAGGAGGGATGCCTGAGAATCCAGAGTCCAAATAATAGGCTTTTGAGGAGATTGTAGGGCTGGAGGAGGATATGGAGATAAATTGAGGCAACGCCATGAAGGGCTTTTTGAGGCATTGAGAGTTTTGAATCCAATGTTGGTCACAAACAACAAGAGTGGAGATGAGTACAATTTGGTGCCGGCTAGGAGTTAGATGTGACACTTGTCAGGACAGTATTGAAATAGTTCAAATGTTATGACCACAATAGCTGTTAATTGCCCAGCAAACAATCCCAAAAGAAACGTGGCTGATGAGCCATACACTCTTTGTTTGTATTCTGAAAACAAGAAATGTATGGATCTCAGCAGGAAGAAGTACTTTTGAGATTAAAAATGTAACAAGTTTATTAACGAGAAGAAAAGAAAACATAAGCACACACAATTATAATTACATGGTTAAAATTGCTTTAATATTGCATGCACACAATGGGTGGGATTTTCTGGTTGCACTTGCTCCAAGACTGGAAAATCCTGCCCAAAGTCAACAGACCTTTGCATGGTCTTATTCCGCTTGTTATGATTCCTGTGGTAGATGGGATAGAAAAATTCTGCTCAACATCTTAAACTTCCATTTTGCTGTAGAAATCCAAGAAACTTTCGGAAACAAGAATTCTTCTTTCAGCCCAAAACTCTTCTGGCTTGACTTGTTTGCAGATTCAAACTGTATCATTTCCTAACCTAAACTTCTTTCTAGGAAATCTTCACACAGCCAACACCTAAACTCTTTACAGTAATTCAACATTTCTCCTTAAATATCCTTTTCCTTTCCATCTATGGTTCCATTGTCCTCAGCACTACTTTGAATACAGCTTTTCCAAAATATAAACATGTTTTCCTATTGCCCCACTTCTGGGATCAAATAAAAGTTAAGGATATCCCCTTATGAAATCTTTGTGAATTCCAAAAGTCCTTTATTCCTGTTTGACATTTAAAGCTGGAGAAAAAAAAATGATCACATGTATCTCATGATGCAAATTTCCAAATTTAGCTGATTTATTTATGAAACCACTTGACAGTTGTTCCATTACACATGCATACATTTAGTATCTCACTCCTCTTTCATGTGTCAATTCTTCCAAGCAAATGATCTCCATGGACCTCTTTGCAACTTGATTAGATCATTTATACACATACATACACATACATGCACAAACACACAGACGCATGTTGTTCTTTACAGAATAGCACAGCATTCCCCAAAACTATTTTTAAAAAGTTCATTTTCAAAATGTGATAGCCCATAAATTCATTGGCAAAAATCATGTAATTAATTACATGTCTTTTCCAAGTGAGGCAAACTTTGTACTGCCTGCAAATCATGATAGTGACATGCAGTCCAGCCCTAATTCATTGACTGGCTACATGATTCACCTGACGAAGGAGCTTGAGCCTCTGAAAGCAAGTGCTGCCAAATAAACCTGTTGGACTTTAACCTGGTATTGTGAGACTTCTTATGTCCATGTCTCAGCACAGGGCCTCAATTTCTGTGAGGCCAAGGCAGCTCAAAGGTATGACATGCAATACTTGAAGACAATCTGCATGTCTGGTGCATTGTGTCTCAGCGGGAGCTGGAAGGAATGAAAGAGAATTTGATGAGCAGGATGAATCATATAAAATGGCACAACAGGCCAAATAATATACCCAAGGCTCTATGGTGTAACACTAGGATCTTGGTCCCTGATGTGGCACAGTGGTTGGCACTGCTGTCTGTCAGAGCTAGGGACCCAGGTTTGAATTCTCAGCTTGGGTCACTATTTGTGTGGAGTTTGCACATTCTCCCTGTCTGTGTGGGATTCCTCTGGGTGCTCCAGTTTCTTCCCACAGTCCAAAGGTATGCAGGTTTGGTGAAGTAGCCATGCTAAATTCTCCCTCTGTACCTGAACAAGTGCCGGAGTGTGGCGACTAGGGGATTTTCACAGTAACTTCACTGCAGTGTTAATGGAAGCCTACTTGTGACTAATGAATAAACTTTAAAAACTTTTGGTACTTGTGGTGAATGGGAGGAGAGAGGTCTTCCCAGCTATTTTCAGGCAGGCATGACTGCAAATCATCACTCGTTTGGAGGAAATGGTGCTAGAAATGATTGGTGCAGACATGACTAAAGCTGTGGTGAGACCAAGACCATTGAGGATGATGCTATGTTCTTGCTTAACCAATCTTTTCACATCCTACTTCTTCCTCATCCCAAAATCTCTTCCACTTTACAAGTTTCTGATTATGTAACCATGCATCTCTTGCTTTTTCTGCTTTCTCTCCTAATAATCCACCTTTCGTGCCGTCATGCTTTCAAATGGCAAAGAACCCTTGTCTGTCTGGGCAGTAGTGTAGAGGGTTGAGGTCCTAGCGGAAGAAGTGACTTACATAGGGAAAAAAACACTATCACTTGCTCTGACACTAGCAGACACCAAATCATATACTGGCACTGCATACACTTTATAAAGGGTAGGTAGCATTGAGTTGGAATCGACATGAGTCACTGAGAATGTGATAGATTACAGACAGGCCAGGGGCAAAGGATTTTCCACTTCCCAGCTTCTCTCAGGGTTAAGTTACACAAGTATTCAGAATGACAGAATCCCTACAGTGCATAAGAATGCCACTCAGCCCATCGAGTCTGCACTGACAACAATCCCAACCAGGCCATAACCCTGTGACCCTTGTATTCACCCCACTAATCCCCCTGACATCAGGGAGCGATTTAGCGTTGCTGATCAACTGAACCCGGTAAAAAGACTGACAACACCAGGTTTTAGTCCAACCAAATTATTTGATAATTTAATAAATCGGTTGGACTAAAACCTGGTGTTGTCAGACTTTTTACTGTGTTTACGCCAGTCCAACGTCGGCATACGACATCATGACAACTGAACGCGCACATCTTTTGAGTCTAGGAGGAAACCGAAGCACCTGAAAGAAACCCACAGAGATGACAAACTCCACACAGACAGTGACTCAAGCCAGGAATTGAACCTGGATCCCTCGTGCTGTGAGGCAGCAGTGCTAACCACTGTGCCACTATGCCTCCCTGTTGCAGAGGACTCGGATGAAGACCTTAATGGGGCAGGCTATACAAAAAAGCTGATGGGAAATACCGAAATTCTTGGTGCATTGGTAAGCTTGGGCGGGGGGAAAAAGCCAACAGTTCCCTCTTCTGGCATCAAGAATTTGATCTCCCTATTGCAGCTAGGGGAACAATAGGGAGCACAGAGTCCTTGCAATTGCAACCAAACCCTTCCCTATGGGCAGCATCACTTCCTGCAGACTTCACCAACTTTACCTACCCTGATAAAACTATAGGACTTCTACAAACTCAACAGAGCCTGCAGAAATTAATCAGTAACAAGCTTGCAAGTTGTTGTCAATCTCTTTAAATAGTGCTGGTTCTGGGCTGGAAATGTGAGGTTGCCCTGCCTGCTGCTGATCACATGTTCAGCCTTAGCCATGTTTTTTTAATGTAGCTTAAACAATGCAACAATATCTAAAATGGCAGCACTGATATCAAATCTGCTTTACATTCTGACTGATATTACAGGGCAGCTCAGTGGCAGAGCGATTAACACTGATGCTTCACAACACTAGGGTCTGGGATTCAATTCCCGGGTTGTCTGTGTGGAGTTGGCACGTTTCCCTTGTCTGCGTGGGGTTTCCTGAGTGTTCCAGTTTCCTCCCACAGTTCAAAGATGTGCAAGTTACGTAGATTCCCCAAGTCAAATTGCCCCTTTGTGTCCAAAGATGTGTAGGTTAGGGGTATTAGTGGGGTAAATAGAGGGATAGGGCCTTGTTTCTACCTTGCTCACCTGAAGGTTCAAATTCTAGCCGGGTTCGGATCAGTTCAGACACCAGAAGTCTTCGGTCTGCAAGCACCATCGGCCATTCCGATGGTTCCCTTGCCGCAAGTCCTGGCTAAGATGCTCTGTTGGAGAGTCAGTGCAGATTCAGTGGGCTGAATGGTTTCTTTCTACGCTGCAGGGACAATCTGCTTGCTCTGCACATCTCCAGTTCAGGTTCATTACAGGCATACTAATGTCCTCATAAAGATAGTGTTTGATATGAGCTGTGCCAGTAGTGAACAGAAATGGACCATTGTCATTTTGATATGACAATATTTCTCAGAATACCAAAACCATAGACACTCAGGTGCTGAACTTTGCAGCCTTCGAGTCTGGAGGTCATTTAGGCATAGAACGGGGGTTTTGGCAATAAGTCAGCTCCTATGAGTGGAGGCAAATCATTTTATAGAATGGAAGTAGAATCATTTCCCAGATTATTTATGAGATGTATAGAGTGGCAGAGGTATGGAAAAACAGGTAAAATATGCAAAGAAAAATAGATACTTTGTGAAGCATGCTACTTTTAGGTTAGTTTCCAATGCATTTTATTTCCATTGGCAATGGAACTTGATATTATGCATTAAGTATCAGAAACAGCATTGCTTCAGGGTAAAAGATGAACTGCGCCTTCTTTGGGCTGTGCACTAGGAATAATCATTGGGTGCTGCTCTTGGAACAGACAGAAAACACCGTGTATATGAACAACAACTACAGCAAAAAACTGTTATTACAAAGTCAAACCACATAGGAATAAATTAACCAATCAAAGAAAATTATAGTCTGGCTCATTTCATTTTTAACCCAAAAAAACATTCATTAGAGGAGCTTTTAACTGAAGTACTGAACTGATGAAATTGTGCAGGGGCTTGTTGTGTCATAGCATTGTTTAAAATCAACTAAGGTGTCAGAAACAAGTTTGTAATATTTGTCCTTAAATTTCTGGCAGGTTCTAGCTAAAGGCTGTCGAACAAGATACATTTTAAGGATATAGAGGCAGTATCTGAGATATGAAACCAAAGCAATTCTCACAGGATCAGGGCTATCCTATACAGTGGTTCACTCATTTCCAAATCAACAGTAGGCACCAATCCAATATTTCAAAAACTTTGAACTTACAAATTAGAGCCCTTTTTTTTTAACTGTAACAATGCAAGTTTAGGCTGCTAACAGTCTGATCATCTATAACGAGCATTTCTGTCAACCGGGCAATCCGTGTATCTGCCACGACTCGTCAGATAGCTCAGTCTTAAGTAAATACATAAATCTTCCAGGAAATGTATAAATGAACCTATTTAAGATTTACAAATTATTTAATTCAACAATGGAAACAGAAATATTTCACAACTGAAAGCAAATTTTTGAGGTGATTCTCCAAAAAGTTCTAAGTGTTAAATTTGTGAGATAGACATCACCATCAAACTTTGCAAAGGGGTTCACATCAGTGTAATCTGTGATGTTGCAGTCTTTCTGGGAATGTCTGCTCAATGCTTGGGACTTACAATGACGTGCAAAGGGTTAATGGTTGACCTCCACTAAATAGCAGTGCTTTTTGGTTACACATCACTTATTGGCATAATTACCAGTGAGGGTAGGCTGGGCTGGCTGTTCAGCCAAGTGTCTTCCTCTTGTGACAGACAAGGCACAGCTGAATCGTGCAAGGTCAGCAATGAACACGCCCAATGCACTCCTCAAGGGCACCCTGTTTCTCCCAGGGCACAAGGGGTGCAGAGCTGAGCAACTTTCCATGACCCATTGAGATCTATCATTATACACAAGTGCCCCTGACAATTGGTTTTAGACTTCCAGGCAGCTTCTTCCTCTTGCCTCACTGCTGCCTGAGTGTTGGTAACAATCACTCTGCTGACTGCTTGAGGGGAATGCGGCCCATTCCTGATTTCCCCTACTGTGCTCTGATAACCCGGCATCGCATGGGAGCCCACCAGCTAACTCAGTCACCCCAGTGCTCAGCACCTTGTTTTCAAGCACTCTCACCCTCTTGCTAGCCACCACTAAGGAAGGGCATCCTTCACCTGTGATATGGACAAGACCCCAAGACAGAGGACATGGGGAAGCACTGCTTGCATACCAGCCTTCACAGCCCCTTTAATGAGGCACCCTGATATGAAGGGAAAGTAAGGCCTGTAAGTGACTTCTTCCAGATCCCTCCCTTTGGTATGGCAATTTTGGAACACTTATCCCCAGTCCCGAGTTGGACTTAATATGTGTCGCCCATGTCCTCTTGATGCCCCTGTGCAGTGAACACTCCAAAGACTGATGGCTTCCTCCAAACTCTCCCCGCAGAGGTGAAAGCGCCAAGTTCACGTTTATGCAGAGCTGTTGCAAATGGTGCCAGCCTGATGTCATGCTGGTGCTCACTCAATATCTGGTGAAGGGGGATTCCAGAGATAGTGCTTGCTAATGTATTAAAATGACCTTCCTGAGATCCTGTGGTCTGTATCACACTACTCCACCAGCAAAGGGCCGGGAAGATTGGAACTCAAAAACTCACCAGTGCGAATCATGCTTTCTGGGGGAGATTTTCCCATCCTGCCTGCCATGGAAATCATACTGGACAGATTGGCTGACCGTGCAGGTCTGTTGACCTCAGATGGGATTTTCCAGTTTTGGGGTGAGCATGGCCAGAAAATCCTGCCCTCCAAATCTCTCTGGACTTTGAGCGCACCACTATTCACATGGCGAGAACGGGGTTTTAAGATCACCCCCTCTTATGAACTGAGTTGGATAGATTAACAATTTTTACTTTGTAAAAATGGGAGAATAAAAGGGGAAAGGAAACTATATAGGAAGATGAAAGGTATGAGAATGAATGAAAGAGTCCCACACAGCTAAAGATACAACAAGGGAATAAAGTTACAGAGAAAGCAATATTCAAAAATGAAAGATGAGATGAAAGAGAAGATGAGAGTGAAGCAGGGGCTCTTACAGAAAGAGAGATAATTTCCTAAAATATTTATTTGCCTGTGAGCATCTGGGACATAAAGCAGTTGATAAAAGTGATTTTCACTAAAGTTATGTCATCTGGAAGCATAAAATTTCCTGCATCAAACTTGAACTTAATCTGGAGGATGATACTGAGGTATATTGTAGATGAAAGTAATGTCTGGTGGCAAATGGTAATTCTGAAGAGAAAAATGGGAGACAATGAGGAAAAATGTAACATAAACACGCGGGATAATGATGTGAATCAACAAACATCCTGAGTGACAGTGTCCTTCAACAGCAGCTCTGTTACATGAAGAGGACTCAGAATGATTGAATGTTATATCCAAAGACCATTTCAGGAAGTTAGCAATGGACTGCCTTGCATTTTACTTTATCCTTCCATATTCATCAGACTCTCCTTTGGTCACCATTCTTATCTGTATTCTCTTGACAGAAATTCCTTTCTGAAACATGCTTCCTATTTTAATCCTTGTTAGTTATGGTAACTGTGTCTCTTTTTCCATTCAAGTTCATTGCCACAATTTAAAATTCCATTCTTAGTTACATAACAAATATCATCAATGAATGCTCTTTACTATTGACTGACTACATTTAATTCTTCAGAACAGCCACTATTGTAACAATATTTTAGGCAATTTGATTTCCTGTATCCTTTGTTGAGACAAATGAAACAGAAGATCCTAGTTGCAATTCCCAATCCATGCAAAGTTTCAGGATAGTAATGCAATTAACCTCAATGTTATGGAAGTAAGAAATCTAGAAACATAAAACCTAAAAGCAGGCATAGGCCATTCAGCACTTAGAGCCTGCTCTGTCATTCATTTTGATTGTGGCTGATCATCAAATTCAATATCTTGATCCCTTACCCCACCCTTCTCCCCATATCCCTTGATCCCTTTAGCTCAAAGAGCTAAATCTAATTTCTTCTTGAAATCAGACAACATTTCGGCCTCAACTACTTTCTGAATTCCAGAAATTCTGCACATTCACCGTTCTCTGGGTGAAGAAATTTCTCCTCACCTCAATTTTAAAAGGTTTACCCCGTATCCTCAAACTTATACCCCTCGTTCTGAACTCTCCCACCATTAGGAACATTCTTTCTGAATCTACCCTGCCTAACCCTGTTAAATTTCTGAGATCCCCTCTCACTCTTCTAAACTCCAGTGAATATAATCCTAACCAATTTAGTTTCTCCTTATATGATAGACCTGCTATCCCAGGAATCAGCCAGGTAAACCTTCGTTGTACTCCCTCTATAGCAAGAAAATTCTTCCTCAGATAATTTTCTGCAATGTCCACTATTTGACTTGCCACGTGCTCACTGGCCACTTCTGACACATAGCTGACACGGGATTATACGCCATCCAGGCCTAATACTTTAAAACTCATGTGAACATGCTGGGTCTCTGCAATTATTTTCAACATTATATCATTGTCTCTGTTCATGTGATTGGTCTTATTTCAGCATTGATAAAACAAGATAAATTTATTCCAACACTATCATAGTTTCACCCAGCTGTGTTTCAGGTAAGCTGCTTTGTCTATTCTCAAGTAAGATCTTGGGTAGTCTTTAATACAGTGCCCAGCCTATTATTCAGGTCTTCAATATACAGGAAGAGTAATGCCATTTTAAATCATTATTTTGCAAGCAGTATTCTAAAAATAGAAGCAAATATGTTCCTGTTACGTTGTATCAGATTACTTCAGTTCATTGGTGTAGTGTAATGATAAGAATAATTTGTTGAGATGCAGAAAAATAAAATACAAAATCACACTAATTTTAAAGAGTACCTCATTTGCAATCTAATGAGCATTATTTAATGGTTTATTGATTTTACATTCACTGATGAATGGATAGAATATACATTTTTGCTTGTTTATAAATGCATTAATATGAAAAAGCTGATAACATTATTTCCCATTGTCGAGGGCAGAAAACAATTGCAGTTTCTTCAACTGCACACCAGGCACGGCTAACATAAATTTCTTTCCAGTGCAACCTCTCGTGAGAAATCTTGTTATTTTGTTTCTGGTTTGAATTGGCTTCATATTTTCATGGGAGGAATATGAGAGATTCAGATATCACAAAAAACAATTGAGCAAATTCAATAAAACCTTCACATATTGAAGTGCTACCAAGACTGTGAATTGAATTAAAACTGGCATTCTCCACAAAACACCCATTTTTCTAACATAATCCTGACAGCATCTGGTGACATTTGAAGCTAATCTATAATGGTGGATGAATTTGAAGCAAAATTAATTTCCATAATCACCAACACTTAACATGATTTACCCTATACCCTAAAAGTATCCTGATGTATGAACTGCTAACATATGCATCTGGAGCACTTTCTCTGGGGTAATCTGGCAAATCAATCAGTCCATTCATTTCATACGGGTTAGTTCCTTCACGAAAATAATGGAGGGATTTGAGATGGATACGTTCAACACTTGTACGGTGCAATTTTAGGGCCTATATTTGATCTGAGATAGTTTTATTTTCCTCAATATATTTCATCTGGGTACTATTTCCTCTTAAGGTACGACTGCTTTAAGATAATTCTTGCTCCTCTCCTGAAGGCACAAAAACTTCATTGGTTTCAAAGGTTTCAACAATCCATGAGTATTGCAACCCAGCATTTATTTTTTATGTGTGACCAAATGAGTATTATGATATCAGAATATTACAGGGCATCACAGCAAGTCAAATTTAGATTGTATCTAATGTCCACATATACGCATTTCTAACACAGATGCAATCAGAAACAGGAATGTACTGTGGCTCTATCAGTTGAAGTTAATGAATAGAACACAATCTAAGAACAAGTCTGCAACATTCTGGTCTGTAGTCTGTAGAGTTTGAGTGAGGATCTCCTTGTATGTATACATGATGTGCATCTAACATACCAAAACTTGATTTTCTTTTCATTCGTGTGGTGTGGGCCATCCCCAGTTGCCCTTGAGAAGATGATCGTGAGCTTCCTTCTTGAACTTGCAATGCTGGTAGGAAGGAAGATCCAGGATTCTGATCCAGTAACAGTGAAGGAACAATGATATAGTTCCAAGTCAGGATGGTGAATGCCTTGGAGAGGATTTTGCTTTCCCATGCACCTGTTGCCCTTGTCCTTTTTAAGGTGGTTTAGGTCATGTGTTGAAGGAGCTTTGAGTTGTTGCATTGCATCTTGTAGATGGTATGTACTGCTGCTACTGTGCATCATTGATGGGGGAAGTGAGAATTTAAATTGGTGGACGGGGTGTCAATTGAGGAGACTGTTTTATCCTAGAGAATTACATAAATTAGGAATGTTAGTTGTAACAATTGTCTGGGTTGAATTTCTATAGGGGCTCTCTCGATTGCCATAACTTTGGCAGAAACACAACAGAATTACCATTTGCCATGTATTTATATGGATCTTCCACTAAAATTACTAAAAATGATTTGGAGAACTCCCATGAAAATTCAATCTCTTTGTCTTTGTTGTGGTATTTGCAAAACATGAAACCTAATTAAATGCTGAAGTGTTATGTTAGAATTGAGAAGATTATTTGAGTGTCTTAATTTATTCATGGTACATCAATCAAGATGACGGAAATTGGAAAAAATGTGCTCAGAGCACACAGCAGAATCAGTAGCAATTAAAAGACAGGTAGAACAAACAGGCAATAATGCTTTATTTCTAAAATAATCTTTTGGTGAATTATACGTGATGTAACAACATAAGAACTAACGGTAGAGGTAGGGAATTCAGCCTCTTCCAGCCTGCTCCACCATTCAATACATTCATGGCTGATCTCATCTTGGCTTCATCCTACTTTCTTGCCCACTCCCCGTAACCCTTCATCTGTCTATTAATTAAAAGCCTATATATCTCTCCTCAAATGTATTTAATGTGCTGGCATCCGCTGCACTCTGGGGTAGAGAATTCTACAGATTCATATGTAATGTCTCCTCATTTCTGATTCAAAACTGCCTAAAATTATACAATGGCCTCTCATGTCTAGAATGTCCAAACATCTAACGTTTTGAGTCCAGACGAACCTTTGTCAATGGTCATCTGGACTCAAAAGATCAGCTCTTTTCTCTCCTTACAGATGCGGCCAGACCTGTTGAGATTTTCCAGAATTTTCTCTTTTGGTTTCAGATTCCAACATCAGCAATAATTTGCTTTTATTAAGGGAAAACAACTGCTCTACACCTACCCTGTCAATCCCCTTGAGCATCTTATGTACCTCAATTAGATGTTCTCTCATTATAAATTTGAGCAAGTATAGGCCCAAACTTTCAGGTGTGCAGATCACCAACATGTCCTGGTCCCCCCCATGCCGACACTACAGTTACGAAAGCCCATGACCGCCTCGACTTTCTCAGAAGACTAAGAACATTTGATACGTCTGCTATAACTCTCTCTAACATTTTACAGGTGCACCATAGAAAGTATTCTTTCTGGTTGTATCACAGCCTGGTACAGCTCCTGCTCTGATCAAGACTGCAAGAAACTACAAAGGGTCATGAACAAAGCCCACTCTGTCATTCAAACCAGCCTCCCACCCATTCACACTGTCTGTGCTTCCCACTGCCTCAGAAAAGAAGCCAGCCTAATTAAGGACCCAATGCACCCTGGACATATTCTGTTCCACTTTCTTCTGTTGGGGAAAAAGATACATAAGTCTAAGGACATGCACGAATTGATTCAAGAACTTCTTCCCTGCTGCCATCAAACTTTTGAATGAACCTACATTAAGTTGATCTTTTCCTACACCCTAACTATGACTGTAACACTACATTCTGCCCCTCTCATTTCCTTTTTCTATGAACAGTATGCTTTGTTTGTATAGCATGCAAGAAAAGGTATTATTCACTGTATATCCAACATGTGACAATAAATCAAAACAAATTGTAACCCAAATCCTTCAACCCAGGGATCAATCTAGTGAACCTTCTCTGAACCTTATCCAATGCATTTACATACTTCCTCAAGTAAGGGGACCAAAATTGTGCATAGTACTCCAGATGTATATACCAAAATAGCTTTTAATGTCCCGCTCATTTGTATAAGCACAGGATATAACAAATTAATCTATTTACAAGGTTACAATATTATTCACAGTTTGAGTGAATGAAGACTTCGGGGAGGCGATAGTCTTGTGATATTATTGCATGACTATTAATCCAGAAATGTTCTAGGGACCTGGGTTCAAATCCCACCTTGGCAGCTGGTGGAATTTGAATTCAATAAAAGAAATCTGGAATTAAAAATCTACTGATGACCTTGAAACCATTGTCGATTGTTTGGGGGGAAAAAAAAACTCCCTTTCCTAAAGCAAAGGTGAGTTTTTTTTTCCCCAAACAATCGACAATGATTTCAAGGTCATCAGTCGATTTTTAATTCCAGATTTCTTTTATTGAATTCAAATTCCACTAGCTGCCAAGGTGGGATTTGAACAGTAAGGGTGTCAGATTTCCTTTCCTAAAGCAAAGATAAATCTGACACCCTTACTGTGACTCCAGAGCCAGAGAAATGTGGTTGACTCGCAATTGCCCTCCAGGGGCAACTAGGCATGGGCAATAAATGCTGGCAACTAGCGACACCAGTGGCCCAAGAATGAATAAAACAAAAATAAAGCATGAAATGCTCTTGATTTTGTTTTGACTTTGCTTCTCTGACAGATACAACCTTACTGCTAAAGGGCCAGCAAGTGTGAAATTTGCAATTGTCAGATGGTGCTACACAACACTTGACAGTTCAGTTGGTAATTTTAGATTGTGTTCCAAGTGCAGTAGTTGCTGTACTTGGAAATAAATCTAGATGCTACAAAAATTGTGAATTGCGTTCCTTGCAATGAGGTATAGAATGCCAGTTTTGAAGAATAGAACGCTTCCGATTCAAGCACTCAATATCTCAGTGTCAACATCATAATGAAACTCAGGATTGAATTCTGATCAAGTGTACCATCTTGCACTTCACACTTCTCTAGCAATGAGCCTTAACCACCATCATCACCCCCAGTCACCACCCACACCACCACCACCACCTGCCTTCCCAACCACTAGCCTCCCCTTACCACTACACCCCTCGGCCACCACCAACCACCTCAACAACCGCCTGCCCTTGACCACTACCCACCCTGACCACCACCTGCCACCAACCACTACCCTCCCAACTACCACCTGCTCCCAACCGCCATCTGCACGCCGCCCCCCCCCCCCCCCCAGCCACTTTCTGCTCCCCCCCCACCCAACCCCCAAACCATGACTAACTCCCCTAACCACACCACGACCCTCCTCAACCACCACCAATCCCCCCTGCCCCCAAAAACCACCATCCACCTCACCAACAACTACCTGCCCCCTCATAAGCCACTTGTACCCCTGACCACTGCCCCCCCAATCACCACCTCCCAACTACAGCCACCACCCACCCAGCCACCACACTCCCCACTGCCCCAAACTCCAACCCCCATGATCCTCACCCTTACTGCCTAAAAACAGTGATACTTTGTAATTTCCTACTGACACATATTGTGCTGATCAGTGCAATATATTAGGAGCAGCTTGTTTGCTGTGGGCCATGCTTATGAAACACTGGATTGAGACCATCAAAACCTATTTCCTGTGGGCCATTGCAGACAGCAAACCTTCAATGCTATCAATTTGAGATGGATTTGAACCCAGATCCCAGAGGTGAAAGACTAATGATTAACCAACTACATCATTCACTACAGCAATTAATCACTGGACTTCCATGAGGTGTGATTTATCATTGCTTGGAGAGTTTAGTGGCTATTAAGGATTCTCAGCATGCCTTTAGGAAACAAAAGTCCTTTCTCACTTATCTGGTTGAATTCTTTGATGAGGTGACGAAAATGATGGATAAAATGAGCACTGCCGAGATTGATTTAAATTCCAAAATACATTCAATAAAGAACTGCATATATTGCTATTAAAAAAATTGCATTATTGGGCAGCTATTGTGTCTAAAAGGGAACTGGTTGAAATTATACAAGATTGCTGTTAATGGGAATGAATCTGATTGGACAATGGGTCATGAGTGGAGTTCCACTTATCATTAGAATGTAACTGTGCCCTATTTTCATTTAGGATTTAGAGGAGAGATTTAATGAAACAATTTATAAAAATCACTGATAACATTATAATGTATTAAGAGATTAGTTCTGATGGACCCAGTCAGTTGCAATCAATTTTGACAATTTAGATGAATGCAGACAAGTTCTGAATGTGGAAAAGTTGTTAGCATTATCACCTTTCATCAAAAGACTGGTGAGAACAATGTATTTCATGAAATTTAGTACATTATCCAGACTGGCACTTCAATACAGTACTGCTGTAATCTTCATGGTGTTATTTCTGGAACAATCATTGAACTGAAATTTAGCAAACGTGATCTTACCTGCCATTCACACCATGCTCCCACTGCAGTGAGGTTGGAGAATTTGGCGGCCAGCCCTTGAAGGTGGCATAGTGGTTAGCACTGCTGTCTCAGTGCCTGACACCCAGGTTTGATTCCCAGCTTGGGTCACTGTCTGTGTGGAGTCTGCGTGTTCTCCCTGTGTTTGCATGGATTTCCTTCGGGTGCTCTGTTTCCTCCCACAGTCTGAAAGACGTGCTGGTTAGGTGCATTGATCCAAATAGGCGGCGGAGTGTGACAACTAGGGGAATTTCAGTCACCTCATTGCAGTGTTAATGTGAGCTTATTTGTGACAAATAAATGAACTTTATAAATTCACAGCAGCAGGATGGGGAAAATTCCACCAGCGTGAATAGTGATAAGATTCCAATCGGTGTCTCTGTCCAAATGAACGTCAACATCTTGGGTACACCTTCTGAGGAGGAGCATAAAATTCTTTAGCATGTTATAGGTAGGAGGGGTGTTTAATTTAAACATCACAAATTTCTCATCTCAATCATCTGTCTATAAACAGTGGTGGTTTTAGTTTGTTTCCCTTATAAGTGGTGGCATTTTTTTGTCAATCCCTTGGTTTTGATGCAATCCAATTTTCTATTTGCCCACAGCAAACTCGAGATAGAACAAAGAAAATTACAGCACAGGAACAGGCCCTTTTGACCCTCCAAGCCTGCACCAAACATACTGCCCAACTTAACTAAAATTCTCTACCCTTCTGGGGACCATATCCCTCTATTTCCATCCTAGTCATGTACTTGTCAAGATGCCCCTTAAAAGTCACTACTGTATCCGCTTCCACTACCTCCCTTGGCAACGAGTTCTAGGCACCCACTACTCTCTGTTTTTAAAAAAAAATCTGCCTCGTACATCTCCTTTAACCTTGCCCCTTGCACCTTAAACCTATGTCCCCTAGTAATTGACTCTTCCACCCTGGGAAAAAGCTTCTGACTATTCACTCTGTCCATGCCTCTCGTCTTGTAGACTTCTAACAGGACTCCCCTCAACCTCCGTCACTCCAGTGAGAACAAACCAAGTTTCTACAACCTCTCCTCATAGCTAATGCTCTCCATAACGGGCAACATCCTGGTAAATCTTTTCTGTACCCTCTCCAAAGCCTGCACATCCTTCTGGTAGTGTGGCAACAAGAATTGAACACTATATTCCAAATGCAGCCTAAATAAGGTTCTATAAAGCTGCAACATGACTTGCCAATTTTTAAATTCAATACCCCAGCCGATGGAGGCAAGTATGCCTTCTTCACTACTTTGTCCACCTGCATGGCCATTTTCAGTGACCTGCGTACCTGTATACACAGACCCCTTTGCCGATCAATACTCTAAAAGGTTCTACCATTTACTGCATATTTCCTATCTCTATTAGACCTTCCAAAATGCATTACCTCACATTTGTCTAGATTAAATTCTCTCTGCCCAAGTCTCCAACTGATCTATATCCTGCTGTATTCTTTGATGGTCCTCACCGCTAACTGTAAATCCACCAACCTTTTATGTCATCCGCAAACTTACTAATCAATCCAGTTACATTTCCTCTGAATCATTTATATATTACAAACAGCAAAAGTCCCAGCACTGATCCCTAAAGAACACCACTTGCCACAGCCCTCCATTCAGAAATGCACCCTTCCACTGCTACTTTCTGTCTTTGACCAAGCCAGTTTTGTATCCACTTTGCCAGCTCACCATTAATCCCATGCAACTTCACCTTCTGCACCAGTCTGCCATGAGGGACCTTGTCAAAGGCCTTACTGAAGTCTATGTAGACAACATCCACTGCCTTACCCTCATCAATCACTTCCTTGAAAAACTCAATCAAGTTTGTGAGACACGATCTCCCCTTCACAAAACCATGTTGCCTCTCACTAATGTGTCCACTTATTTCCAAGTGGGAATAAATCCCGTCTCAAAGAATCATCTCCAATAATTTCCCTACCACTGATGTAAGGTTCAACAGCCTGTAATTACCTGGACTATTCTTGTTACCCATCTCAAACAAAGGAACAACATTAGCTATTCTCCAATCCTGTGGGACCTCCCCTGTAGCCAGTGAGGATACAAAGATATCTCGAGGCCCTAGCAATTTCCTCCTTTGCCTCTCTCAGTATTCTGGGGTATATCCCAACAGGCCCTGGGGACTTAGCTTCCTTAATGTTTCTCAAGAACTCCAATACCAGCACCTTTTTAGATCTCAACATAACTCAAACTATCTACACATTCCTTCCCAGATTCATCATCCACCTTCTCTTTGGTGAATACTAACACAAAGTATTCATTTAATATGTCACACATTTCCTCTGGCTCCACGCATAGATTCCCTCCCTTGTCCTTGAGTGGGCCAACCCTCTCCCTGGCTACCCTCTTGTGCTTTCTATATGTATAAAAAGCCTTGATTTTCCTGAATCCTGCTGGCCAATGCTTTATCATGACCCCTTTTAGCCCATCTTACTCCTTGCTTAAATTTCTCTCTACTTTTCTTGTATTTCACATTTGCTTCATGTTTTCCCAGCCTCCTAGCTTTGACAAATGCTTCATTTCTTCTCTTTGACTAGGCTCACAATATCTCTCCTTATCCAAGTTCTCAAAACTTGCCATACTTATCCTTATAGGAATGTGTCGATCCTATCAACTTACACTTGAAAGCCTCCCAAATGTCAGGTGTTGATTTGCCCTCAAACATCTGTCCCAATCTACATTCTTCAGTTCCTGCCTAATATTGTTGTAATTAGCCTTCCCCGAGTTTAACACCTTAACTTGAGGACTACAGTTATCTTTTATCCATTAGTACCTTTAAAGCTTATGAATTGTGGTCACTGCTCCCCTATTGAAACATCAACCACCTGGCTGGACTCATTTCCCAATACCAGGTATAGTATTGCCCCTTCCCTAGTTAGACGATCTACATGCTGTTTCAGGAAGCCCTCCTGGATGCTCTTTACAAACTCTCCTAAACTGTCCTCAGCACTAAGTAAGTCCCAGTCAATATAGGGGAAATTAAAATCTCCACGACAACAACCCTGTTACTTTTACACTTTGCTAAAATCTGCTTACGTATCTGTTCCTTAATGTCCTGCTGGCAGTTGGGTGGCCTATAGTTAAACCCCCAACATTGTGACTACACCTTTCCTTTCCTGAGCTCTAGCCATTTTGCCCCACTGTATGAGCGCTCTGAGGTGTCCTCCCAGAGTACAGCTGTGATATTCTCCTTAACCAGTAGTGCAACTCCCCCAACCCTTTTTCATATCCCTCTATCCCGCCTGAAACAGCTGGATCCTGGAATGTTAAGCTGCCAATCCTGCCCTTCACTTAATCAAGTCTCTAATGGCAACTACATTGTAGTTCCTAGTACTCATCCAAGCTCTCAGTTCATCTGTGTTACCTGTTACTCTTCTTGCGTTGAAACAAATGCACGTCAGTCTACCAGACCCTCTGATTAGCAATCTCATACTACTTGCTGTTTGAGTCTTACTGGCCCTACTCTTTGGTTCCCTTTCAGCTAATTCACCTTTGCTTTGGTTCCCACCCCGCTGCCAAGCTAGTTTAAATTCTCCGCGTGATATTAGTAAACTTCCTGGCCAGAGTATTTGTGCCCTTCCAGTTTAGATGTAACCCTTCTATCTTGTACAGGTCCCATCTGCTCTGGAAGAGACCCCAGTGGTCCAGATATCTGAAACCCTCCCTCCTACACTAGCTGTTTAGCCACATGTTGAGCTGCACTATCTTTCTATTCCTAGCCTCACAAGGATGAGAAGGTGCCATGAATGACGGGAGAGGTGTTGGGTATGATGGAGGAGTGGACTAGGTTATCCTGGAGGAAATGGTCTTTGCGGAATGCTGACAGAGGGAGTCAAGAGCAGCTGTGTTTGGTGGTGGCATCACGCTGGAGTTGGCAAAAATGGCAGAGGATTGTGCTTTGCATGTGGAAGCTGGTGGGGGGAAATGTGAGAACAAGGGGCACTCTGTCCTTGTCCTGGGAGGGGGTGAGGGTCATGGCGTAGGAGATGGACTGCATGCTGTTAAGGACCCTGTAAACAACTGTAGGTGGGAGCTCACAGTCGAGGAAGAAGAAGCATGTATTAGAAGCACCACTTTAGAAAGTGGCATCATTGGAGGTGAAGGAGCTGAGAGAAAGGGATGGAGTCCTTACAGGATGAGGGGTGTGAAGAGCTGTAGTCCAGATGGCTATAGGAGTCAGTGGGCTTGTAATGGATATTGGTAGATGATCTATTGCCAGAAATTGAGACTAAATGATCAAGGGAGGGAAAGGAAGTGTCTGAGATGGATCAGGTGAAGGTGATGGAGGGGTGGAAACTGGAAACGAAGGTGATGAATTTTTCGAGATCTGAATGAGAGCATGAAAATAGTCATCGATGTGAAGGAGTTGTTGGAGGGGACCTGCATAGGCCTGGAACAAGGAATGTTCATAAAAAGACAAGCATAGCTCAGACCCACGCAGGTACCCATTGCTACTCCTTTGATTTGGAGAAAGTGGGGTGAGTTAAGAGATGTTCTTGAGAGATAGAACAAGTTCATCTGGGTGGAGGAGAGTGATGGTGGATGGGAATTGTTCAAGTCTCTTTTCAAGAGAGAAGTGAAGAGCTCTCAGGATAGTGTGGGATGGAAATAGAGATTGCACGTCCATGGTGAATGGGGGGTTAGAACTTGTGAACTGGAACCTGTCAATATAACGCAGGGCATCAGAGAAGTCCCAGGTATAGGTGGGGAGGAATTGGACCAGGGGAATGAGATGGAGTCAAGGTAAGAAGAAATAAGTTCAGTGGGGCAGGAGCATGCTGACACAATGGGCCTACCAAGATGGTCCTTTTTGTGGATGTTGGGAAGTAGGTAAAAGCGGGCTATCCGGATTTAGGAGATTGAGGTTGGAAGCTGGGGTGGGGGACGAGGAATAAGGTCAGTGACAGTATTGGAGATGATGGCTTGGTGTTCAGTGGTGTGTTCATTGTCAAGGGGGAGGTAGGAGGAAGTATCTGAGTTGGCACTCAGCCTCTGCTAGTAGAAGTTAGTATGCCAAATAATAACAGCACCCCCCTTTGTTGCCAGGTTTGATGACAATGTCAGGGTTGGATCTGAGGAAGCAAAGGGCTGAAAGTTTGGAAGGAGAGAGGTTGGAATGATTTTGGGAGGGGCTGGGGGGGGGCAGAAAAATTGAGGCAGCCAATGTCCCA
Organism: Carcharhinus amblyrhynchos; assembly: GCF_965287045.1. Classification (NCBI taxonomy): domain Eukaryota; kingdom Metazoa; phylum Chordata; class Chondrichthyes; order Carcharhiniformes; family Carcharhinidae; genus Carcharhinus; species Carcharhinus amblyrhynchos. Next base: position 83,518,757 of record NC_137327.1, on the reverse strand, counting down.
GTGATAATTCCCAATGAAAAGATCAAGGGTAGGTAATTGTCCTGGTGGGGATGTCCAATTGGAGTCAGGATGTTGGAGGCATGTGAATAGATCTGTGGAACAGGGGGAGGACTCTTGCCCAAAGAAGTGGGCACAGATGAAAGGGGCGAAAGAAGAGCTCAACATCGGGTTGAGCCCGGATTTCGTTGAGATGAGATGACATAAGGGGACAAAGCTGAGTCCTTTGCTGAGAACAGCACACTCAGCCTCAGAGAGAGGAAAGTCAGAGGGTATGGTGAACACACAAAGGGCTGAGGCGAGGCAAAAATGGAGTTTGAGGGATTGGGGCTGGTGGAGAGCCTGGGATGGACAGTGGTATTGATAAGTTGTTGAAGCTTGCATTTCTTTGTCTGTAAGAAACAGGAAAAGTTTTTATTGTTAAGACTTTGAATGATGCAGAGGATGAAATGAAACTGGGGACAGGGATAGCTCAGAGATTAAGATGGTATTGCTGGTGAGAGGTGTCGAGCGGCTTCCTGTGGCTGCACGTGGAACCGTGGCTTCCAGAATACAGTTCGAAGAATGTTGTATGTCCTGGAGGTTACGTGTGAGGTGGAATTTGAGTTGAAATCCATGTGGGTTAAGCCGGAGATGAAGATAGTCACTGAGGAAAGAATTTTTAACAAACGATCCTGCTGTAATGCCCACATGTTTGTCCTTGATCTGCTGCAATGTTCCAGTGAAGCTGAATGCACACTGGAGGAACAGCACCTCATCTTCCAGCAAGGCACTTTACAGCCTTCCAATCTCAACATCGAATTCAACAACGTCAGATGATTTCTTCTGCCCCACCTCAACCCCTTTTTTGTTTTCATTCTATTTTATTTAATTTTTTACTGTTCTCTACTTTTTTTTTATTTCTTTATTTTTTGTCTTCATTTTTGTTCCCCCCCACCACTTCATCACCCTACCCTTACTTTTTCTCCCTCCACTTCCCCTTTTCTACATCCTACCTCTCTCCCATTCCAACCCCCCAATATCTTCATCTGGCACAGCTTACTGCTTCTCTGCCATTTGGCCATTCATACCCTTTATTCTCTCTGTGGACAGCTATTAGCAGTCTTTTTCCCTGGTTTCCATGGGTATGACTCATCTTTCATTCCCTCTCCCTGCAGTATAAATAAGTCCCATTTTCTATGTCTTTTAGCTTTGACAAAGGGTCATCTGGACTTGAAATTTCAGCTCTTCTCTTTCCATGCAGATGCCACCAGACCTGCTGCGATTTTCCAGCGTTTTCTCTTTTGGTTTCAGATTCCAGCATCTGCAGTAATTTGCTTTTATTTGGATACAAAACTGCTTTGGGCAGAGAAAGCAGAGAGTAGCTGTGGAAGGTTCTTTTCTAACTGGAGGTCTGTGGCAAGCAGTGTTCCACCAGGATCAGTGCTGGGGCTTCTGTTTGTTACATATGTATAAATAATTCAGAGGATACAAAAATTGGGGGAGTAGCAGATAGCGAGGAGGATTTTTAAAGGATACAGCAAAATATAAATCAGCTGGAGACTTGGGCCGAAAGCTGGCAGATGGAATTTAACACAGCCAAGTGTGAAGTGATGCAATGTGGAAGGTCCACAGCAGAAGGAAGGTATACAGTAAATGGTAGAGCCCTTCAAAATATTAGCAGACAGTGGGATCTAGGTATGCAGATTGACAGTTCCCTGAAGGTGGCAACTTGCGTGGACAAGGTGATCAAGAAGGCACATGGCATGCTGGCCTTCATTGGTCAGGGCATTGCATTGCCTGAAATTGAAAATATACATATAGGAATTGAAAAATCATGTTGCAGCTATGTAAGACTTTGGTTAGGCCACATTTAGAGTATTGTGTACAGTTCTGGTTGCCACGCTGCCAGAATTATGTTGATGCATTGGAAAGGGTGCAGAAGAGGTTTACCAGGATGTTGCCTGGTTTGGAGGATATGGATATGAAGAAAAGTTGAACAAACTTGGATTGTTTTCATTGGAGGATGAGGGGGGATCTGATAGAGGTTTACAAGATTTATAATGGGCTCAGATAGGATGGATAGCCAGAGTCTTTTTCCCAGGGCCGAAGAATCAATTACTTGGGGGCATAAGTTGTAAGTGAGAGGGGAAAAAGCTCAAAAGAGATGTAAGGGACAAATTTTTCAGAGGGGGTGAATGGCTGGAACACACTGCCAGAGGAGCTAGTGGAGGCAAATTTTATAACAACGTTCAAGAGGCATCTGGATCGATCTATTAGGCAGGAAATAGAGGGATAGGAACTGTGTAAAGACAAGAAAATATTAGATTAGAGAGGCATCTGTGTCGGCACAGACTTGGTGTGCTGAATGGCCTGTCCTGTGCTGTACTGTACTTTGTTCTTTGAAATATGCACATGGGTACGGATTACGTGTCCAAAGATGATGGCTTCAGTTTCACAATAATTGAATCAGAGGAAACTACAACTTATCTGTTAAATGTTGAACAAAATCTGACAACACACAGGCAATAAAGAAGATGATAGATTTGATGGAGAAAGCTCATGAGCTCCTTACACATGTCAAATGAAGTGAGGATGGAGTGGACAAAGAGGGAGGGAGAGAGAGAGATAGATTTGACTTAACACCTGTTTAGGGAGGTGGCTTGTACTTGAAGAACAATGACCTTTTAGCAAAAGCTACATGCCATTGATGGATTTTAAAATAGAAAATACTAGACACAATGCAACATTATTAATGTAAAATAATGATGGCTGTTGACATTTAGTTAATAGCAACTAGCAAAGCTGCTGGTGTGTGTGAAAGACTTATTCTCTTGAGTGAAGCTTATTTAATGCAATGAAAAACTAAATTTCACAATTCAATACTTGATAGAATGTTTGAAACATTAATCTATCAATGCTGCTGTATTTTAAATAAATACACATTTGCCCTCAGGCAGTGAAGTAAAACACATGAGTGAGGAATTGTGCTGGTGTGCACCAGTTTTTTGGGGACTGCAAGTGTCCTTAGAATCCCAAAATGACATCCACAGCAGCATGCACACATTTGATGCAAATGGCACCAGGTGCCTTATTAATGCATGTGGAAATATGCAGAGCAAGCTGATCATCACAGCAATCAACATTTAACATTAATCTAATGCCAGCAATCCAATTCTGGAGCTCAATGGTCCAGCCAATGCCCTCTCTGAATCTCGCACAGCTGAACACATGCTCAGCTGCAGGGAGATCTTCATCACCAGCATTATTTAAAGGGATCATCAATTACTTACACGCTTATCGCTAGCTGATTCATTTTGGCGGCTGCTACAAATCTGCAAGTGATTGTTTGAAAAAGTCCGCAAGGGATGGTGTGGTGAGGGTAAGTGACCTTCTTCTGACTTCAATGCTTCTGCACCAAGTAGTCAGTGTTCTAGCAGGCCTCCCTTTGAAATACAGCATGACTTGGAGAATGAACAGACCACACAAAATAGGACAAACTGCAGGAAGAAAGTCGAGGAGGAAGGGGAAAAAAGGTTACTCTGAGGGCCAGGTTGTTCAAGGAACAATTTTCCTGTCTGAATCTCAGCGTTGGACAATGAATATATTCTATCCTGTTCCCCTTGGGAGCAGGTTAAAAAGTGAGGGAACTGAAAAACCAAACACACTGGACTGGAATACTGACATCAAAATGCCGGTTCTGCATTTTGTCATATTAATGTCCTAGATCTGGGTATACAGGGCATAGTTTCAAAATTTATTGATTATAAGAAACTTAGATGCATGGTGAACTGTGAGGAGGATGGTATAGAACATCAAAAGGACAAGCCAAGGTAGTGGAATGGGTGGACAAGTGACAGATGAAGTTTAACACAGGAGGTATTAAGTGATATAATTTTGGTAGGAAGAACAATATGAAATAAAGGTTGTGGCTCTAAATGGGGTGCAGGAACAAAGAGATCTGGACACATATGTGCATAAGTCATTGAAGGTGACAGGACAATTTGAGAAAATGGTTAATAAAGCAAACAGTATCCTCAATTTCAACAGGGGGATGGAGTTTATGTTGGACATATGCAAAACGCTAGATCATTTTCAATCCTGGGTACTTTAGGTAAAATGTGAAGTCATTGGAGGGAGTGCAGTAAAGATTCACAAAAATGGTTCTGTGGATGAGGAACTTCAGCTATGAGGATAAATTAGGATTGTTTTCTTTAGAGGTGAGAGCCGAGGGAAGATTTGATAAAGGTATTCAAAATCAAGAAGAGTCAGGATAGAATAGATAGGGTGAAACTGTTGCACTCGGGAAAAGACCAAGAACATGAGAGCACGGATTTGAACTAATTGTCAAAAGAGACATGAGAAAAAGCTTCATGCAGTAACTGAGGTCTGGAATGCACTGCCAGAGAAATGGGTTCAATCGAAGTACTCAAGAAGGAATTTGACTGTTAGCTGAACAGGAAGAAAGAACATACAAGGCTATGAGAAGGAGGGGTGGGGTGGTGGAATTGGTATGAGGTGAATTGCTAATTCAGAGAACAGATGCAAACATGATGGGCCAAATGTCTCCTCCTGTGCTGTGTAACATGTCTTTGATTCTGTGACCTGGCTTATTCGAGACTGGAGTTATTAGTAACATCTCTCAGTTCACTGTTTATTGTTGCTTAAGGGAGCTAATTGAAGCTCTCTATTCAAAGAGATAACAACATTTGATTCTTGTCTCTGCCAAGAAAGTAGGCAGGACAAACAGGTGGCTTCCCTAAGATCACAGGCTTCCCTGTGGTGTGGTGCAGTGCAATATTGACTACGTGCGTATTGCTTTCTGATTGCCACATGTCAACACCTCCCTGTACTGCAACCAAAAGGAATTCCGTTCTTTCAATATTCAGAAGGTATATTGCCAACAGCAGCAAATGAAGTTCAGTGCCTGCTACCCTGGCAACAGTTACGATACTTTCATTCTGCGGCAGGTTGTTGGGCCAACTGTTTCTGAGCAAACCAAAGTATAGCTGCTGGGTGAAAAATGCTATCTCCACTGACAATGTGGCTGGTGACTCCTGTGTGTGACACCTGTTATTAGCTTTGTGGGTCTCAGATGAGGTTGGTCAGGATTGAGATTGCTGGAGGCAATGCTGGACTTTACCCAAACTTAATCTTTCGCTGAATATTTTACTAACTACATATGATACCAGGCTTAGTGCGAGGCGTCACATAGAACTATCTTTCAGTATATGCTGTTGTCATGTGACTTTACTTGCATCACTAATTGTCAGCCATTTGTTACACATCTAACATTAACCCTTTACACTACATCGACACCCCTAGTCTCTGACCCTACCAAATGCATTATTTACATTAATCTACATCTCCCCCAAAGTCTGTCTTCATCCCTAGTTCATAGAGATAACTGTTGGGGTTTCACTAATCTTCTGGGTCATCTTCCAAACTCTCTTGGAGGATAGAGGGGATTCAGCTTCACCATGTTGAATCTAACTAGTTAGAATAATGTGAATTGTTAAAGTCTGTCAGCTTTTTCAGTTTGCCTTCCTAATTGTCTGGTTCATTATCCCTCTACATTGATGATCATCTTGTTGATATAAGCTCATTTTTCTTTATTCTCATTATTCAGTCTTCAGTTTCTTCAAGATAAGATCACGGATGTCGTGTTTCTTTTCCTTGGCAACTTTGTTCATGACTTCAGACTGATTCCTCTGGCTGCGGTTGAACTAAACTAAAGCTTGCTTATTAGTTACAAGTAAGGCTTACATTAACACTGCAGTGAAATTACGATGAAATTCCCCTAGTTGCCCCACTTCAGCACCTGTTCAGGTAAATACACCGAACCAGCACGGCTTTCAGAATGTAGGAGGAAACCGGAGCCCCCTAAGGAAACCCACACAGACATGGGGAGATCGTGCAAACTCCACACAGACATGACCTAAGCTGGGAATTGAACCTGGGTCTCTGACTCTGAGCCAGCAGTGCAAACAATTGTGCCACCTTGCTGCCCACGTGTATTCTGTGATGGAACCATTTTGTGAAGAGACATTGGACAAACCTGGCCTGTATTCTCTGGAGTTTTGAGGAATGAGGTGATCTAATTGAAACTATGTAGTATGCTCCTTTTGAGGGATGGGTTGACACATGATCCATTGATCAATTGTGGTGAGACATAACTACAATATTTACAATCTGAATTAGAAGTCTGACTTCTCCAGATGTTCCCCAATACAAAATCATTTGATCAACTTATTGCACTGGTCAAAGAACATTATCACCCACAACTATTGGTGATAATGCAGGGATATAAATTGAATTTAATAATGATAAACCCAGGCAGATGATAGCATTCATGGCATAGTTAAGGCACTTAGCTGAGCAATATAAATTCAGATCAACAGTCAATGACATGCTAAGAGATAGGTTAGTTTGTGGCATGAATAACTGCACTGTAAAAGCAAACTATTAGCAGACAAATTAATTAACTAGGGATTTAGAGATTGTTCAAGCTCTAGAAAGTGTTAGAAAACATGCATTAGTATTGCAAAGTGTGCATTTAGATGAGGTCAACCAATTGTTGTGGGAAGTTATAGCGCATGTTTCAATGAGTTAACTTTCATATAAATCATACATGCAAATATCATTAATGTAAACTTTTAGTCTTTCTGCTTAGTCATAGCTTCCCTGTGCATGTTTGAAGACTGAATGCAGACTGGAGTTGTGAATCTGAATTATGCGTTGTCATCTAGTGAGATGCATCTCATTGCCCTCTCCTCATCCCAACCCCATCATTCCCACAACCACCACCTTTACCATATAGGTTTTGGGAAGTTCAAAAATCCCTCCCACCATTTAAGATTAGTTACCCTGTCGATTTGCTATTAAAATGGTTACAGCCGTGGAAGGGGTTGACATTTGCAGACAGTTAGATTGGTAGTCAGCGTAGGAATCTTTCCACTACTTCTCACTTTTTTTCGTAGGGGAAAGTGTGAAGATCTGAAAACATCAATAATCTGGATTGTAGCAACACAAATTAAAAACAAATTCCAGGAATCTTGCAAAGGAACACAATTGTAAATCTTCTCATGTCCCTTATGGTATGATAGGAGACAATGTATTCTCATGAACTGTAGTACCATAGGAATGTGTTTCATGTGTAAAACGAACAAATATTGATATAACAGGCGGTCGTATTAACTACAGAGATATATATGATAACATTGGCATACAAAGAATGAGATGAGTTACTTGTGTACATTCTAAATTACAATAAGGTGCAGAATTATCTGACAGCTTATTGCAATGCAGAGTGAATGCATTCAAAACAGAAGTGACATCCATTCTGCTCCTCACAAGTGAAACACTAGTATCAGAAGGAAAGGTTAAAAAAACACAAATTTTGGTTGCAGAGATGAATTGATTGAAAAATATCTGACACATCTCAGTGCCAGGGAATCAGAAATCCAATTATAAAACAGAAATGTAATTTGCAACAAGCAGTAATAGATAGGAAGAAAAAGTGGAGGCTGGCTGTTGGGTTTGCCACGGAACACAAATTGGATTTGAAAGGATTACTATGGCTGGCCTTGATGTGTTGTGTTTCTCGGATGTGAAGCATCAGGAGAAAGGGGATCAAAGGAGAATAGATTATGTAAAAAAAAACCCTTTCAATCAAGAGAAGCAACATCTGAGAAGTTCAGATTCTGAAGGAAAATAGAAATGATGAGAGTCTTTTATTCAGCCTTGCTGAGAAAAACAGGCAGAGAGCACCTCGCACTACGTTTTGTCTATTTATTGTCAATAGGCTTGAAACTGAGCTAAATGTTATTTGGGCTTGCATTTGTACTTTAACTCGAAGGGTGTTCTGACAGTAATCTTATCCTGCTAGATAGCATATTTTACTAGGCTGCTCTGGGCTGTTCCAACCCATGCATATATTGAGAGAAATTAGTACACTTTTGGACCAAGAGGAAAAAAATTATGAAGTTTTAGCTTGTGAAATGAAAGGGACAATAGCAACAAGAATACAAAATTGGCTGAATAATGGGAGGGAGAGCGTGATAATCCATGAAAATAACAAATACAATAGAACCTAGTCAACATGGTTTTGTGAAAGACAAATCATGTTTGACAAATTTGCTTGAATCTTTTGAGGATGTAACAGGGAGAATAGATAAAGGGGAACTTGTAGATGTGGTGTATTTAGATTTCCAATAGGCATTTGACAAGGTGCCACTTAAAAAAATTAGTACATGAAGTAAAAGCCTTTGGAATTGTAGGAAATGTTAGCATGGATTGAAGACTGTCTGTCAGATAGAAGAGAGTTGGAATAAATGGGTCCTTTTCAGGGTAGAAAGTTGCAACTCTTGGATTTCTGCAGAGATCAGTTCTTTGCCTGCAATTGTTCACTGTTTACATTAATGACTTGGAAGGAACAGTGTGTAAGGTTTCCAAATTTGCCAATGATACAAAGTTAGGTGGAAGGTTAGGTTGTGCTGAGGATATTGGTGATTCTGCCACAGGCTATAGATAGATAGATTAGGTGATTAGGCAACATCCTGGCACAGGGGAATGAGGGGAAGTGTGAGGTCATGCACTTTGGTCAGAGGAATCAAAAGGCAGATTATTATCTAAATGGAGATAGACTGCAGGTGAGTAAAGTGCAGAGGGATCTAGGTATTCTAGTGCACACATCTCAAAAAGCTAACAAGCAGATCCAACTAGTAATTAAGGTGAAGAGCATTTTGGCCCTTATTGCAAAGGGGTGAGAGTTTAAAATAGGGAGATTTTATTGCAGTTGCACAGGGTGATGGTGATACCTCAGCTGGAATACTGTACAGTTTTGGTCCCCTTACCTTAAAAAGGAAACAGTAACATTGGAGGCAGTCCAAAGGAGATTCACAAGACTTATGTCTGGGATGAGACAGTTGTCCTATCAAGAGAGATTAAATAGTTTTGGTCTGTATCCCTTGGAAGAGTGAGGGGTGATCTTATTCGAACATAAGATCCTGCGGGGGTTTGACAGGGTAGATGGTGAGATGTTTTCACCAGTGGGAGAGTCTCAAACAAGGGGACAAACCTACAAGATAAAGGGCCAGTCATTTAAAACTGAGGTGGGTAGAAATTCCCTCTTGCAGAGGGTGGTGAATCCCTGGCATTCTCTGCCCTAAGGGGTAGTGCAGGTTGGATCATTAGAAGTAATTAACGTTGAGGTGAATAGGTGTTTGATAGATTGAGGCTATGTGGAAATTGCACAGAAAACAAGTTGAGACCAGCATAGATCAGCCATCATATTCGATGGCAGGACAGGTTTGAAGGGCCTGGTGATCTGCTTCTATCTGTTGTGTTTTTTGTGACACAGGAAACTTTGTAGTGGTGGTTCAAAACTCACCATGGTAGCAGGTGGAATTCAAATTCAATTGATCAAATCTCTGGAATTGAAAAAGGCTAGTCTCAGTTAATCCTGCCCAAGAATCAGTTGCTAAAAACCCATCAGGTTCACTAATGCCCTTTAGGGAGGGAAATCTGCCAGTTTACCTGGTCTGGCTTAAATATCACTCCAGACCCACTGCAATGTATTTGACTCTTAACAGTCCTCGGAAATGGTCCAGCGATCCAGTCAGTTCAAGGGAAATTAGGGATGGGCAAAAAAAAAGAGCTGGCTTTTCCAGCAATGTTCATAGCTCACGAAAGAATAAAATAAAACTTTTAATTGCTGAAATTGGGCACCCTTTCCTTACCTGTGAAGGCAGCTCTTTCACTGCTCAAGCGCACTGCTTGAACCTTCTACACGATTAATTAGAATTTATAATATTTGCAAATTTTTGTGTGGTGTTTGTCCATTCACAACTTTTATTTCTCGCTTTGCAATAGTCAGTGGAGTGGAGAGGTGATAGGATTTTCAGTTCACTGGATGAGATATCGCTTGCAACCAGTATGACCATGAGATGATTGCAAACCATTCCTGCAACCATGGCAACACAAATATGTCTTCTACCATAAGCATATTAGGTGATGTGAGAAGGGGTAAAATTTAACTCGCCTCTGATACCACAGCAAGTTTGATTGTAACAGGGTTTTAGAGAATTTGTAAAGACAGAGATCTGTGTTTAACCATTTATGTGCTGATGCCAAAGAAACTGATCTGGCAGGCTTTCATGAGTTTAAAATAGAGTTAAAAGCCAACCCCAGTAAAGATATGAAAACATTTTAAATGGTAAACCCATGTGTAAATCTTTGCACCCCCAAATTTTACTTTTTGTAGCTCCTTCCTCAGCCAAATTAGAATTCAGTGCTGGAAGGTTTAAAGAAAACTGTCCAGTTTGAGTCCTTGCTGGTCTCCAAGGCTGTGCCAGACTTTTTTCTGTGATCACATTTCCAGGACTGCAGTCAAAGCCTATGTAAAACTTCAATTGCCAGAGATAATTTTTTCTTCAAACATAATCCATCTTTTCCAAAAAGCTGAAGATGTGTGCACCTGAGGTTCCATTCAGAGAGAAATAATCACTCTGCTGGATTTTTAATTTTAACAGCCTTAGCTTGGGAGAGGAGAGAAGGGAAGTTGTTATTGCTTCATTCGCAGCTTTTCCAGACCGCTATTTTACCAGCTTATAGATTGTATTAAAATGATTTTAAAAATGGTCCCTCCAATCACATGAGTTTTCTCCTTGGGATGAATACAGAAGAAGTTGTGCTAATGTCTGAACCAACTAGTTTTTGTTTGTTTGCTGGCTCGGGTGATTTAGATTCTCTAATGTCCCATCCTCATTCATGTCTGAATACCCATTATCCATCTTGATGACACAGGAAAACATATTTCCATGTGGCTATTGCCCCAGCAGACTTTCTGCTTCTGCTTAAGAGGTAACCTCCATTGATGTGCAAATGTGAAACCTAATGCTGTTTTTGGTAATTTTTTAAAAAGTAGTTCTTGACATCAAGGTGTGTGAAATTCCAGAGAAAAATGTTGAATTTTAATTCTCACTGGAACTTTTCCAGAAACTGGTTAACTTGCAATATCACATGTCAAGTGACTTGTGGCAGCCATTTATTTAAAGTCAGTGGGCTAAATTTTCTCTTTTTTTATGCTGGCTGAGGTGAGAAAACCAGTGGGCATCCTGTCAACTTGCAGTGTAAGAAAAAATGGAGGCATGACCCTTGCCATCAGGCTGGTGGGCTGGGGACTAGTCAGAACACAGGAATCCTGAGATTGAGATACTATTTTTAAAGACGTGACAGTCTCCAATAAAAGAAAAACAGGACTTGCCTCCATGCATAGAGACACCAGGCCACCATAGACATGGACAATCCACTCCATAATAATGTGTGAAGTGATTTTAACTTGGCAATTGAGGTTGGCCTGCTTGAATGTGAACTCCCTGATTAAGGGCCAAATTGATGGCCCAATAAGGGAGCCCCAAGACCTCTACTTAAACAGGAGTGTCAGTTCCTCTGGCAGTCCAGGTACAGACTGTATAATGAGAGTGCTCTGTATGGTTGTTGGACCTTGGAAATAAAGGAATTTTGGTGAAGGGAGTTCTGCCCCCATGGAGTTATTACTATGAGAAACAACCCTCCCCCTTCTCAACAGATAAGGGGATCACCCCCAATGTAGCTGCCCAGAGGGACCATGCCTGGCGCCGAGGTAGTGCCAGGGGAAATGTCAGGTCAGTGCGAGGACAATGTGAAGAAGTGCCTGTGTCCTGCCCAGGCATGTTCCTTTCCCCCAGGATTATACTTTCCTCAGCAGTCTCCCTCCACCTGGCTCCCATTTTCAAAGACCTTTTGTTAACTTTATCAACATGAGATCACATTGGTGAGTGGGGAGACCCTAATGTGGGAAGAATATTGGGAAGCTGGGGGGGAAGAACTTTAATAATTATCATCTATTGAAATAAAAGTTCTTGAACTTTCTGGATGAGAGCCTCATTAGGCCGTGGCAAACTTGAAACTGAGATCTCCTTGGTGAGAATTTATTTTCTGACTCTTGTGAGATTTTAAATGCAGTGATAGAGGTGGCAGCAACAGTACCTGATGTGGAAATAGTTGGAAAGATGTCATTTTGCAAGCACAGACTGAAGCTTGGCACTTACTTATTCTTTTGGAATACTTTGAGGATATTACAGGACTTTGCTGTTACTCCAGTAGCTTTGACCATGGTAATTCTTTGCAATTAAAACATTGACTGGGATATTCCTACCCCTCTGTGGCATGTTTCCTGATGCCAGAGGAGGCTCACCATCAAATGTCACATGGTCTTCAAGCCCCACCAAGGTCCACGGTATTTTGTATGGTTTGCCCATGCCATCACCTGGGAACCCACCACAAGGGCCATCTTCAGAGGGGCAGGAAGGGCCAGAAAATCTCACTCATTGAAATATTTTCAAGGAGAAGGTGATGGCCTTGCTATATTATCATTAGACTATTAATCCAGAAACTCTGGGGACCAGGGTTCAGATCCCGCCATGGCAAATGGAGGAATTTGAATTCAGTAAAAAATACCTGGAATTAAGAATCTACTGATGACCATTAAACCATTGTCAAGTGTTGGAAAAACCCATCTTGTTCACTGATGTCCTTTTCGGGAAGAAATCTGCCACCTTTACCTGGTCTGGCCTACATGTGACTCCAGAGCCACAGCAATGTGGCTGACACTCAAATGTCTTCTGAAACAGCCTAGAAAGCCACTCAGTTGTATCAGCTTTTCAAGAAGGCAGCTCACCATCACTTTTTCAAGGGAAACCAGGGATGGGCAATAAATGCTGGCCACCCAATAACGTCCATGCCTCATGATTGAATAAAAAAAATGAGGAAGAGACAGGTATGCAAGAAGCCATCTCTTATCAGGCATGATTGAAAGTGTAACCACTATAGGCATAGGTATTAGTGTTTGTAACCTGTGCTACAGAAGGTTGATGTTCCCCAAGATACTATTGAGTAGATGTGTCAACTGCTGACCAAAGACTTGCAATCCATTCGCACCAGAAGCGTAACACTGCAAGTCGATATTTCCATTTCCTTAAGCTTTTTTTAAGATCTCCTCTATTTGAAAGTATATTAGAGTCCTGCTCTTCATAGAGAGAAAGAACAAGTACACACATGGCATCTATTCCAGCTAAACAAATTAAGAGAGAGCCATTCAGTGATTCCTTCCTCAGTGTGTTGGCGTGACCAATCGGTCAAGCTGCCTATGTTAAATTTTCAAGCAATACTTGGCAACAAACTGTGGAAGCCTCATTTTAGTCAGAGTAGAACAGATAGTTCAGATCAGTAATTAACCACCCTGATACATGTATGTCCTTGAGACCCAATAGCTGAAATAAAAGTTGTCACATGATGAAAGATCCACAGTATCTCCATGAAACCTAAAGTTAGCCCATTAACATTACAGATAGGAGGGGGTTAATTTTAAAAAAACACCCCTTTTTTTTCTCTCCATCCATAGCCATGAAAGGTGATTTAATTTGTTTCTCTCTTTATAAACGATGATGTATTTCTAAACTCCTCAGTTTTAGTGTGATCCAA